>NC_066833.1:24075823-25464637 GCF_001640805.2 Lates calcarifer
CCTTGAGATGACTGTTGTTGTGATATGGCACTATATAAATAAAATTGAATTGAATTGAATTGAATTGAATTAATGCCTTGCTTGCTTGTTGTTGTATACCTTTTAGTAAACCACTTGGTACCTTTAGCTTCTTTCAGAGTTATTGGTGATATCACTAAAAATATAATAATTTACAGTTCTCTTAGATGAGAAATTCTGAGTTTGGCTTCATGAAGGTCTGAGCAGGGTCTGAGTTAGAATCTTCTTATTCTGAGCTGATGATTGATTTTGTCCTTAATTCCTACAACTCAGTGCACTGTAGATAATACATTTTTAACAGTGATAAATAATTCAAAACAACACATAGCCCTTCACCTAATGTTCAGCCCCACATCTCCCTGTGCTAATTTAATTTAAGCAAAGAAAGAAAGAAAGGAAGACCACTCTGCAGCAGTGTCATGCAGGCTACTACTCACTCTGCTATAAGATTGATTAGTAGAAAAACTCACATTTAAAAAAAGAATCAAACATCTTGTTGACAGTCTTTAATATACAAAGGCAGTGGCTGATAATGAAGAGCCAATGATATACTAACATAAGGCTGGATTAAGAATTAATTCCAGACACTTACACTTACATGAAATGTGTAAGAAATGACAAGATGTTGTACACCAAACTGCAGTCAAACATGGCATTTTGTGTACAGAGAACAGAGCATGAAAAAACATTATACCTCACATGACAAATGCATTCAGTATTTGAGCTAGGGTTGTCTGTAAAGGAGTCAAATGGGACCAATAGCACTTTTTGAGGGGAGGGATTAGTTGCATTTTTAAAACCATTAAACTAATAGATTGAGTTTGTATTGAAAAATTGTCCCCCCTTCTCTGTTATTTTTTCATTAGGTAATTCAGCTAAGTGCAGCAGCTACACTCTGATCCAACTAGAACAACAACATTAATGACCTTCAGCTTATTCAGGTAAATTACACTTTTGGGAATTATTTTTTTTAGACCTGCAACACATTTCAACGTGCTGCAGTATGTTTATGCCTCACATTGTCTAACCACCACCAGAGCAAGGAAGTAGGTGGTAGTTACCACATGAAGAAGGAGGGACTGAAACTATGCCAGTGAAATACAATGTTATTGAGCATCAGCCACAGATTTGGAGGTTTCTCAGGGAACACAACATCACACAGTTTCTGTGACATGTGGCACTCTGAGAAAGGTAATTATTCATCCCTGTATATTTCATAACACAGTGTAGCACTGCATATAACACTGTCATAGGTCGTAATAAAACTATGTCTAAACTATTTTTTCATAGGTTTGTCCAAGTAAAAAAAACTTTGAAGAAGTGCCTGTGCAACAAACTGCTGAATGTCCAGAGGTCCTGATTAAGGCAATTAAAATATTAATGTGATGTACATTAAGTGAAATTGAATGATTCTGACTATTTGCTAGTGTTAGCTGTTGGTCAGCACATGACTGTTATCTAGCTACAGTCACAGGGCTAGAAAATGATGTACACAGACAATTAACATCAGGTCATTTATTGACCACAGAATCATCACTCTGTTGGTCTTTGCCAACAGCAAAAACGTGTAATCCTTGCTCACTCTTAAAATATCAATACAACACAGAGTGACTTTTCACTTTTTAAGGAATGTCGTTGGTGGAGGGTCCAGACTGACAGAGGCTTGCAGTCGCATTGATCTTGCCCTTCTTATTACATGGAAAAACAGAAAGAACTTTTTAAGAGAACATTGTCACAATGGTGCATTCTGGCTCAGACCTGTGTACCTCTTACTATCCATGCCATCTGGAGACAGACTAAAGCACAGCTGTCTAAGTGTTCAGCAGCTTAACACGGCAGCCAAAGTGACCCAAAGGCCCTCACCATAACTGGTCAAATAAACTCTGAGCGTAGACTCACCCCTCCCCATCCTCCTGTCTGTGCTGTTTCAGGCCCGGCCTGTGTCACTGTAGAATAGCAGGTAACTGCTGACCCAGTCCTGGCTGTTGAAACGCCCTTGTGTGGCCACAGCCGTCACTTCCATCCGCTCCCCGAGATCCACCTGGAGCCAAGGCTGTCGGTCTGAAATCTCGGAGACCAGCCTCCTGCTTCTGGGAGACCACAGAATTACAGGCAGGGGAGATCCAGTAAATAGTGATTCTGCTTTCAGGTGAGGTCACACTTTGGCTGCCACCTGTGCCTCATTTCTTGAAAAAAAAGTACAATATGTACCTTTTCCACATAAAATGTATAAAAACAAGACCTACTGTATATTATATATTTTGTTGAGTTGTATACTTACATTATCCCAAATGTGTCCATCAATTTTCAAACCTAGAGAAATCTGTAATTTTAATCAAAGGAACAGTCTGTTCAATTTGGTTGTCTGTCAATGGCATCATATCTTCTTTGTGTATATGTAAACACCAGGAGCATCAAAACTCACTTTTATCCAGTTTTACCAGTGTAGTTTTAACTGGTGTTTTTTATCATGTTTAATCATGTGGGGTCTCAATTATAACTATTGCATATGCACAAAATAGGGCCTGAAAGAGGCAAATGCCACTTTCAGTGCAAAAGTTACGACCTATAAAATCTGTGCACCAGTAGAGAAACTCTCACCCGTGCACATATTTTAGAAGACTTGGGAAACTGGCGATGATGAGATGGTGACTTGAAGCCAGACTGTTTAATGATGACGTTTAATTTCACATAATACAAAGCATCAATTCTAGATCCATGTTATCGTAGACATTCAAACCAGCTGTATCATTTGTACTTGCTCTTGCTGTGAGCCATAAATATTCAGTACTGTAACAGATGAAATTATCATCGGTTGTCGAAATCCAATAGCATTAAACATTAAACTTTACAGGAATTAATAAATTGTGTTCACCTATTAAACTTCCATTTTCAAATGATATCTCAGGGAGGAGGTTATCACTGATTGATGCGATCATTTTAGCAAGTTGTGAAACAATCAGTTCTGATTGCTGTAAACATATAAAATACTGAGGTAATGCTTGTGTGTAATTCTGCATGATGGATGCACTGGCACTGCTTGAGGACTATGCAAATGCAAGAATTAGGAGGGAATGAGTGTTCAGGGACCACTAAGATTTCTTGGCCCATGATGACGACTGGCTAATAAGCCGATTTTGATTCTTGGATATGTGCTGAACTGGTCCCAGGAATAGACAGACCAACGTGATAGAACTGCACTATCCCAGTACAGATGAACAGGTACTAATCACTCTGCGGTCTCTGGCAGCCATTTTTCTGGCCACCAGAATCAGACTGAACTGCCATTTCACTTCCATTTGATTATTTTACTTACACAAGAAATGTGACCCCTGCATTTAACCATCAGTGACTGACAAACACACACATATACAGGCTACACACACATGCACACACACACACACACACACACACACACAAGAACCCTTAATTTTTTTGACAAATACAGTGATGATGACAGTCAAAAGCACTTGCGATACTTTGCAACCAAATGTAAGACCACAAGTTTGTATAATCACCTGGGACATCACAAAAACGAAAACAATGAATGGAAGCGCACTGTGACCTTTGACTATTACCTCAGTGAACCAAAGATACAGCGCTGGCCACCACTAGGGGACCACACAACAGGGGATTTATATTTACTAGACAAAGTCTGGTTAATGCCCTCACACGACTGTTGTGTTACCTGCTTTAATGTGTCAACAGAGTACAGTTTGGAGGTAGAAAAAAAGGTTTTCTAACAGCAGGTCAAGTATTGTGAAGGCAGTCTCCCTCTATAATTGGACAAGGGGCACAGAATATATCTGATTACAGGTGGGTGTGTATCAGTTACAATTTTCCGAACCACATGCTGGAAAAAGCAGACCCAGGGGCAGCAAGTAAACACAGAACAAAGTGATCCAAGTACTGATCCCTGTGGAAAACCGTATATGACCACAGAGCAGGAATATATCAGCTGTCCCTAAACACTTTTGTCAGTCTATAGAGGACATACTGTATGATGGGGGAAATCAAGACTTAACATGGTTAACAATTTTAATTCAATTTATTCAAAATTACACTATTTATTGAAAAGTCAATTCACTGACCTTTTGTACATAAATAGCTCTTTCTCCAAAGACGGATATGTCATATGGGCCCTTGATATCCCTCAGTAAATTTACCATGTATTATAATTATGCCATCTTCTAATTACTGTCTTTAAAATATAGCAGTGGAAGGGTAGTGCTTCTTGTCCAAAATATCTGTTTATTCTTTTTGCATTTTCGTGAAATAGATTAAAAGTTACCACACTGAAACAATAGCAGATACAGCACTACCATTCTCTGTTGAACTCACCATCTCTTATGTTGAGCCTTGCACTGGCAGCAGAGCTGGCTGAGGACTGAGAGGAGCTCTGGAAGGATGACCCTGGTAACATGGATGCCAGAGGAGCATTACAGTTATCTGTGAAAGAGAACATTAATAATGTTTATTCTATTTAAGGACCATCAACAGATTTTTAAAAATTATAACAGAACAGACTAAAAGCACATTCATGACTTCAGATTTGGCATGCAGTTTGAATATTACATTAAAATCATTCTATTAAATTTGTATGTGTTTCACATGCACTGATTAAATGAATAAAATTACTTGGATTTGTCCTGGAAAATAATGTCAAAAGATATTTGTCACATCTTTTCAAGGCACTTAATCAGTCATCCAAAACTTAAACCAACTTAAAAGTTGCTTCAGTTCAACTTTTAAATCAGCTGTCACAGAGTCACTGGTGAAATGTTCAACACAATATTCCACCACTTTGTCAAACCTGAATACTTCCTGCCAACTATTTACAATGCACAAGCATAACTATCAACTGCTTCTGCTTTCATCTCTTACTCTTCCTCCTAACAGTCAGCTGCTTTAAACTTTTACTCTTCAACTGTTTATCTTACATATCAGCTGACAGCTCAACTGCACAGTGTAAACTAAAAATATATATATTCCAATTACACCCATTTCAACAGCTTTTACTTCTCACACCTTCAACACTGCTGCTTTAAATGCTTCAACTTAAAGATTCCCTGTGGAGTTTTTAACCTTTGTAACACTTTCTAGGAGGGATTGTTTATCTTGTACACATGCACAAAATAAACAAATGCACAAGCATATTTGGGTGACATTATACAATGCCCGCTGCCAGTGCAAGGCTCATGTCAGTTATCACACTATCCACTGACCCTATAGGTGCTGGTTACATTACAAGATATGCAGCAAAACTCTAAAAACCAGTGTTTAGGCTTAAAAAGCATTGCATGTATTATTTTTCCTCTACAATTAAAGGTATTTCTAATTACAACTTACTTAATTTTTAGAGTAAAGATTGTAAGTTGATTACGCATTAAAATTCAGTTGTTCGAATTACTTTTTCCAAATTGATGAAAAATAATTTTTCAGAAAACATGGCTGTAAACAAAAAGAAAAATCTGCTTAGCAAATGTTTTATGAAAGAGAAAAGGCACTCAAGATGTTTGTTGGAGCTCAAGGACACTCAAGCTGTATTTTGGTGAGAAACACTGAATGTAACCTAAACTTTTATTTGTTTACAAGACAACTCCTTAAAATTGTAACGACTATACAACTCCTTAGCATTGACATTTTGAAACATTGTCAGATTTTTGCTATACTCGTCTTAAAACTGTGAGCTCATTGTACTTATTAAAGGTTAATGTGTGTGTGTGTGTGTTTGTGTGTGTAATTCAGAAAATATACAACTTCCAACAGGCAGGAGCAGATAAAGACTCCAGTGATGTCAACCTGTCTATCTTCCTCCGATCCAGTTGCCCACAACGTGTCACCAGCCTCTCCTATATTGGCTGGTACCTGTATCTGAGGGTGGAATGAAAACTGGCAGCAGCCTGATTACAATTATCTGTCTTCTCTCACTGCCAGACGCCATTCCACTTAAAGTTCAAATGCTTTCTGAGCACATCTGGAGTATCAACCAAACATCCATATGGTAGACAGCAGCACTGCGCATCTGACAGCAGCAACTCTTTTACTTTTACCTGACCTAATTTGAGTGCTCTCACATCAGTTGCTCAGAGACTTTTCTAATCCTGATTTCAAGTGTGACTAAAGTGGATCAAGCTGTTTTTTCCAAAGCACAAATGATAAGTGAGCTTCAGTGTAGCTGCAGATGTTCACTTGGGAAATGCAAACACAGATGCATATTGGCGACTTAGTGAAGCACAACTTGAACTTAATATGCAGTCACAGTATTCTGTCTAAAGTCTCTCAGATCCTTGCATTTATTCTAAAAGAATATCTGTCTGTTTCATGATGTTAGAGCTGCAGAACTAATATAATCTGTTCATGTAAACTTGAGCTATAAAAGCTCAGTCAGTTGCTTTGCTTCATCATTCTATTTACTTTGCACCACCACTTGGAACACAAGAGATCTTGGCAGCCTATAAAACAAGCAGCAACATTTGTATGACACAGGAGTTGTTCTCAGATTGACAGATGAGCCATAACTCTCAGACCCCAAGAGTGTAAACTGTGTCTGACAGACCCTGTTGTTGTTTTCAGCCTCCATCTGCAGACCTGGTATTGAGCCAAATGCCTGGATGTCAGTCAGGAAGACTTATGAATGGAGACTGATTTGCCTGTAAAGCTGTGACTGCTCTGCTCACCTCACTGCCTCCTTGGCCTGTGAGATAAGTGAAAATCAGCTGAAGCTGGAGTTTTGAGTTCATGTACTATGGCACACTCTCTGTGCAAGGCTCAGGGGACTCACTCTTGACCCAGACATAAACACATTTAGTCAACCACAGCCAAGACATAACACATAACCCTAACATTGAGTGTTGGAACAAAGCTTCAGCTGCAGTCACAGGACAGCTACATGCAGTTTTTGTGCATTAAGCTGCTGTTGATATATGCATACTATTCTAAATAAAATGCATTTTAATGTGAGTGGCAGGGGTAGGCCTTACCATGAATCCAAAAGTGTTAACATTCCTAAAATCTTACTTGATGTGATTTTCTAAAATGGAATTTTCTCCATGTTTTGTCAGGAGGATGTTAAACATGGCACGGACGAAGTAGTGTTAGATTTCCCATCCATTTATTATCCTTTAAGTGTCACAGGGGCTGGAGCCAGTCCTGCAGGCTGACATTGGCATTTAAAGATGTAAACACGTACAGGCAATGTAGAGTCAAATAACCTAATCATGTCTTTAGACTGCGAGAACCCACACAGTCAATGGCAAATTGGGGTTTGTACCCCCAACCTTCATACTGTGAGGCGACAATGCTAACCACTGCACCACCATGCCTAAAATTGATTTAAACAGATTTAATGATATGCAAAAGCTAACGTTTCACTACAACTTGTAACATCAGTAAAAGCAATCTTGACCTTTATAAACTGTTAGCAACTGTTAGCAGTTAGATGAGGAGATGAAGAAGCCTGCAATTAAGCCAGAGAGTGCTTTTTACCTTAGCTATTCTGTGGACACACAGGGGACAGCAGCACAGCATCAACTTTCATCACCATTCATCACAGCAGCCTAACTTCTGTCAGATCTTATCTGCCTACAAAACTAGTAATCCTACAGCAGGAACTGGGTGTGTTGCAGTCTTCAGACAACTGAACTTGGTAGTGTGTCTGTCCCAGGTCAGGATATGTAAAAACAGGCAGGGTAGAGGCATTATCAGGCTGTGCTTTGAGGCTAAATGAAAGTAGACCTGGATAGGAAGCTCCAGTTCCCTTCTGAGATGCACCTACAACATCTCTCCGGTCTAACATTGTGCTGTGGTCTGCAGAGACAAAGATTACCATCCCAGTGGAGCTGACAAAAAGAAGAAAGATAAGTATGCAGACCTGAGGGTCTAATGCATAGAGGCAGAATGGAGGGCTTCAATAGTCCCTGTCGATGTAGGGTGTGGCAGCTACCTGGGAAATGGGTCTACCATAAGTGAAGGTGTACAGGAGTGTCAGGGGCCAAGGAAAACAAGAAAACCCTAACCCTGGTTGAGAAGGCGAGACACCACTTGGGGTAGGAAAGTCTTAGGGCCAGGCAAAGGGTAGGGAGACACTGTTCCAAACTCCATTCATATTCTTGATATTTTAAAAGTTTCCTTGCTAGATATTGGAGATAAACACTCGTTTTTAAGTACTTCTAAGTCTGTTCACCAAAGTTACATAGTGCAAGAACAGGCGTTTGGGCATGCAGTGGGAATAACAGAGGCACCATTCTCTTGCAGCAGCGAGCTGTGATATAAACTGATCTTCACAACATCTGCAGTTCATTTTTTCTTCTTACCATTCATAGTTGAATTGTACTCTCTTGTTAGTCAACATTACTGAGGATAAACCCATCTTGTTAGGATAAATCTTAGTGGAATTTTCACTAGATAAAACTGTGCTTACATTTTGTGCAAGCTCCTTCTTATGGTTGCTTGATCCATGCAGTGTGAGTGTAAAAGCTGCAGCTTATGGAGGGCGATCAATAGATGTAGTATGAGTTAACACAACATAATGTACATGATCAATAAAACACAGCATCTGCCTAGTTTTAGGTTGTTGTGGTTTGGTATAAAAATAATAGATACCATTCAGTCCTAAATATAGAACACTTGACATATGAACATATGAATCTGTGTCCTGTTGAAATAAAAACCCTAATTAAATGTATTAACTGTATTGCTATCAGGCAGGTATTTTCCCATTACCCATTAGAAGTGTGTGACAGATCTGCAGAACCCCACAAAAACCAGTGACCAGGCTACACAACTGTCTCCATCTTTCTCTTCTGCTCTCTGTTGGTGTCATGGATTTTTAAAGAGCTGCAGGTCTGTGTGTTTGACTGGGGGTGGGGCTGAAAAATTCAGCAGTGCTACCTCCTCAGAGGGTTTTGCAGAGGTGTGGGTATGTTTATTTGTACATTCAAAAGTAACCACTATGAAACAACTAAAACATAACATCTGTTCTCTGATTCACAATTTTGTTCTCTAACTAACGTTGCTTACTTTCTTCATTCACTCTTTAGCTTGCTTGACCTCCACTGCTGTCATTCTCTCTGTTGGTCTGGGGAAAGGGACAATGGTGTGTTCACAAACAGCAACCGACAAATCCTGAATGATATAGAGAGAACTTGTGCGCATTCACAGCTGTTTCCATCACAGATCCATGAAGAAACTCCAAAGAGTAAATGCAGTGACAAAAATAAAGTGGTTGAAGTTTCCTTTCTGCATGGTAAACCAAACATCCAAAAGAAATCCAGTGCAGACAAATTCAAGGGACTGACAATGATTCGTAATTTTTGGTGTTCAGACCACATCACAGAGGCAGTTTTAGCTGATAATATTGACATGATTCAGACGTATTATGATTTTTAAAAAAAAGTATAAATAGACAGACATGCAGAGATATAAAGGGCTGCAACCAGCCTTAGTGCTGATTAAAAATGACATTGACTGGACATAGTCAGTCACTACTGAGCAATCAGTGCAAAATAAGCCCCCCTTCCCCAAGAGAAACCAGCTAACATGAACAGGATATATGACTGATCAATGAAGTGTGGTTCAGTCTAATTATCAGGATAGTCATGCTTGTCATTGTGATTAGATTCATTGTGTTTGATAGTTTGGTTTGTGACAGTGTAGTCAACCCTTTTCCCAGTGTTCCCTTGTAAAGCCAGCCTTAACCTGAACGCACAGAACCAACACTGCTCTATAGAGAAATCAAACTCAATTATCAGAACAAAGTGCTTCTATGGCACATTTAGACTGGGTATTTTTAGTTTGTGTTGCAGAGGTGCCATTGCACCTGAAGATAAATACACGTAGTGTGTTAGAGACAGACATGTCTTTGCTGACCCCAAAATGAACATGGCTCAGCAGAGATGAAGATACCTAGTTTCTGAATTGTGCAACTAGATGGGTATGAAAAGGTCTAAGGACAGAACAAGACACTTAATCAGAATCAAGAAAACCTGTGGAAGACCACAGCTTTCTTACTGAGTTTATGTCACAATATTATTAGCTCTTTTTTTGTTTGTTTTTGGGCAGTTTTTATGAAAAGTGATACTGGTATGTGGTGATGAGACAACCTTCCTGTAGACCCATCATCATTATCATACACTGTGTGCTGCTTTGCAAAGTGACCAGTGGTTAGAAGCTGTTTAGCCTCTGCTAAGTCCCAGGCCTGCAAACAGGGGGAATTTTGGACCATTCTTCCTCTCAGACATATTCTCAGGACAGGTGGCGTGAACAACTCTGTGGAATGATGATTCATGTTGGTATCCAGTGCCCTTTTTACACCATATGTAGTTGGTTTTTCCCAGATAATTTGACCTTAGCTTCATCAGTCTGGAAAATATTTTCTCAGGAATATCATGAATTGTAAAGCTGCTTTGAGAAACAATTGTGTTTTTTATTTGTTTGTTTTGTTTTGCTTATTTGGTTTATTTTATTTTATTTTTTTGAGAGCAGCAGCTTCCTTGGTTTTTTTCCTGCCATGGACACCATCCTCTCTGATTTGTGTTTAGTAGTCTCATAAATGGAGATGTTAACCAGCTCCAATGATTCCTTTAGCTGTTACTTGAACGTTTTCCTTGTGCTTTTGGAGTCATCTTAGCTGGGTGCCCTCTTCTTGTGAGATTAACCACACAACCTAATATGTTATATGACAAGAACAGTACAAGAACATTTGTGTGTTATTGTTAAAATATTTGTGTTTGTTCATAATTGTAACTTGGATAAAGAGCTAACAATATTTTGAGACACATTTATAGATAGATGCAGATAACTACTTTTATTTAATTTAATTTACTTCTATTTTTTTCTTGTCACTGTATTCATTGTTTAAAGCTACTGCAACAGGTTGAATACACAGCCATATATGCATAAACAACAGACTGTGCGTTACCCATGACTAGTGACTAAAAAGGGGTTGCTGCCAATAAAACCTTTAATAACAAAAATACATTTCTCTGGTATGGTAAGTTTGTCATTATTCCAGCTGTATTCATCGTATTAAAAATATGATCTTGATGCAGACCTCAATACTGTCTCATTTCTGCTGTTTTGTAAAGTGACGTGCTGAGGAAGAAAGAAACAAAAACAAATATACGTAAAACCACACATAAACCACAGTAAAAGAGAAAGCAGTGCATGAACAAAAATGAGTCCAAATGAAAGGAAATTCCTCAGGTGAGAGTGAGGACGAAGACCTGATTGATGAAATCCTACTTCTGACTAGAACACTATGCTTGTGCTAAAAAAAGTGTCAGTGTGGGCTTTTTATTCAGATGATGATGACAGTCAAAAGCATTTATAATGTTGTCATCCTGATTGTTGCTCTATTCTCTACACAGAGCATCTACTGTGTCTGTAGATCCTCGAGGAGGGATCCATCCTCTGTTGCTCCTCCTGAGATTTCTCCCACTTTTTCCTTTTAAAAGATTTTGATGGGGAATTTTTCCTTGTCCAGTTCAAGGGACAGAGGGTGTTGTATTCTATACATATTGTTAAACCCCTTGAAGTAAAAATCAAATTTGAAGACTCGACCACATGACTTTGCAAATAGTGTCTTGCTATAGTAGCAGCACAACACAATTTATAACCATCTGAAATGTCAACACACAACAGACATTATGATTAAACTTCAAGGCCAAGAAAATTTTCCTCAATGGCTACACTGACTGTAGCTTCATATATATGTTTCATATAGTAAGTTATCTTTCCCAAAAAGCTTTCACAAGCACAAGAAGCTCACTGATCACTTTTTACTTTGACAAAGATGTATCCCTCTCATGAAAACTAACAAGAGATTTCATATTAATTGGAACATAGATATTAGTAACTGGACTGGATAAGCCCTGTAATGCTGCCTCAGAGCTACATTGTGTAGATGATTGTGACACATCAGCAGTAGCAGCAGCAGAAGATGGGTAAGATGGGTAACAGTCAGGATAACCAAAGGTCACAAAGACATAAACAGAGGCAAATTCACTACTTTTCTGTCAAACTGGAAAAAAAAGTAGAACCACTGGACAGGAAACCATCTGGCAACAGTATCTGAGAGTGCTGTAGGGACGCTGCAACATTCTACATCAGTGAGTATGTTTTCTGTTTTTCTCAAAACATGAATGAACTTATACATGGCATGAGGGATGTGGGTGTTAATGGGGTGAATACCTTACATTTCCCTTAATAAATATAGCAGATTTTCATAAACAATACCTGATCATGTATAATGAGGATCAATAAAAGAGTGTAGATATCTTAAGCAGTCTGTGTCTGATCAGTGTGTACGTGAAAGATTCTAAGTCTGATTCATAGAAAACCTCACAATTCCAACTGCATAATATACTTAAGTTGAACATAGATTTTAAAATTGTGCTAGAGTGTTATCATGCCTGATTAAAACAACAGCCTGATGATCACAGTGCAATGTTTCAGTCTGTTTTGCTGTTTATTTTTTCATTAAGTTTTTTTTTATTTGTATTCAAACTCCCAAGGTGCTCATTCTAAGGACTAGATGTTCAAAAGCAATATCATTCTTGCCTTGTATTCCCTAATTTCTCATCACCGCAGCAATCCCTTGCTGATTATTACAGCTGTAATATTACAGTGGTTGTTGATAGTCCTCTCTGGGCCTTTGCCCACAACACTGAAAATAAATAGTGGATGATGGTCACACACTCTACAGTTATGTTATATAATACATTACTGTTATGATATATTCATCGCTCTCCATTTGTTCAGGGTCCCTGCAGCATCACTGTGTGACCATTACAGCTGGAATGGAAAAGGCTTACACCAGTGCCACACTCATCAAAATTGATTTTTTTTTCCATTCCCAAGAGCCAGAGCAGAAATGATTTCTCTAAATAGTCTTGTATCATGTATCTATCATGTCTTCTTTAGTTTACGGAAGACTCAGTTGACAGCTGTCTAAACTCCTCACCAAACTAAAATTTTACACCTTTTTTCAATACCTTTCCAAAACCAATACAAGATCAAAACTGTGCTAATGAATGAAATAACATTAGTATACCTGGCCATATTACCTACAGCAGTAGCTTACATAATGACACCTGCACAGAAGACACCATCCCCTCCCAACGAGGAGGTTCTGAGCCTTTCCTCAGCCAGCATAAAAAAAAATCACTCACCATGATTATTGTCCACAAGGCTGCCAGTCCAGACAATGTATCCTGTATTTTGAAAGACTGCCCCATGTGACATCTTCAAGACCTCCTTAACTCAAGCTGTTGTCCCAACATGCATGCACATAACATCCTGCCTCAGTGCCTGCCCCCCATTGCACTGACCTCCACCATCATCAATTGCTTTGAGAGACTAGTAATGCACCACATAAAATCCCATCCCATAAAAGCTCAGCTGGACATGAAAGGCTCTTATATGAGAGTACTGTTCATAGATTTTAGTTCACCTCTTAGCAGCTGATAGGGAAACAGGACCTACCGGGGCTGAAGATCTTGTTCTCCAATTGAATTCTAGACTTTCTCACTGAGAGACCACAGTCAGTAAGATCCGACAATAACACCACAGTACCACCACAGTGAACATCATATGGGCTCCCCAAGGATTCATGCTCAATCCCCTACTCTTCACCTTGCTGAACTATGACTGTATACCAACCACAAGAGTGATAGGTAATTGTCATAAGAGCAAAATACAAAGGGTGATTGATAAGTTTGTGGTTTAAGGTAGACAGAGACATGCATGTGAAAATAATAAACACACACACACACACACACACACACATATATATATATATATATGATACATATACATTAAACTACCCCTTGCCTTTAAAACACCACCAATTTCTCCAACAGTTCTGGGCTTTGTGCACATCACACACACACACACACACACACACACACACACACAAACACATTAAAAATAACTTCCTCTCCTTATCATTGTTGCGGGTCCAGACTGTATTGCTTTTAGTGTAAAACATCAGCAGGTAATGATGACTTTTATATCCCGAATAACAGTGATTGACAAAAATGGCAAAGTGGAAGAGATTGGAATTAATTAGAGAATGAAAACAATATTTCCGTTAATGTACAATGTGAGCTATTATCGAACATTCATCCGGCTCCCAAATATTTACTGTATTTATTGTATTTGCTGCTGGCTACTCAGTTGTTATTGGGGAAGGCTAAAGAGATGATACTTGCTTTTGTACACATTTCCTGTGTGATTAGATTTTTGACAATGACAATAGTACATTTTTGTGAAATCACACAGTATCATAACATGTCTTCAACTATATCCTGTGTGCTTTACTTTTTTGTGCTATGCCTCTGGAGGTTTGGACTAAATCTTCTCCTATTTCATTCTGTCTCTATGGAGAAATGAGCTGCATGTTTAAACATGGAGGAGCAGTTCCAAAGCTGTGCATTGAGGTGCTCTACCTCATTTACGTTTTGATGAATTCATCAAGCCTTCATGAACATGCACAGCAGCATGGGCTCCTCAAGTACCTGCTTCACATTTATTAGTGAAGCTACAGCTGCATCATCTCAAACATGCACACACTCACGCTTTTGCTATGATACTGAACACTAGCACTGCTTGAGCTGGGAAATAAATTGTTATGTAGTATCAGCTTACTGTGCTGATGTAAAGCCTGAGACTTGAAGCAAATGACTGCTGTGCTTCTGTGGCACCCCTATCTAGTGTCTAAAAGATGGCTACTCAGTGCAGCAGGCTCCACCAACTATGAGGAAGACACTGAGAGCAACAATTTTCCACCCACAGAGCTTGGGTGAAGAGTGTCCAATCAGCTATGAATAAAAGCCTCAGTTATTTCATGCCAAATGCTTGCTTTTCAAAAACTCTTAACTCAGCAGGAAACAACCCTTTAAAAACAGCCTCACACAGGCTTTAATAAAAGATATGACAAAGGGAAAATTGTAGTTCCGGCACACATGTGAATAGCTCCATTTAGTGTCAATCACCCAACACTAAAAGGTCATGGCGATGGACAGTCCTGCAACTGAGATTATGAATGACGAATCCAATGTAAAGGCAGAAGATAGTCCCTGTCATTCTCTCTTTGTGAAACCCAGGAAAGAGCAGAAGGAGCTCTGAGAGGACACATCTGTGCCCCCCTCCTTCTGTCTTTCATAGGTAAATAACTGCTTGTCCTCCAGCAGTATTTTTTGTTGGATAGTCAAAATAAATGGCTGTCTATGTGCACTTGCTCTCTCTCTCTATCCATATGCACATAGTTGTGCACACACACTGACAAATAAAGAGCCTACCTTTGCAAAAAGTTGGCTTTATTGAACTTGTGTTTGCTAATATAACTTTCCTGAAACCAGACCTCTGATTTAAAACAGATATTTCAGATATTTTACATTTACTTCCTTCTTCAGTCTCACCACCGCTCATTGCCTACCCCCCAAAGTATATTACAGTCAGGAGTTGAGAGCTTGTACACATCGAAATCCAGTATATCCCATAGTACAGTCTTTCACTCTTTTTCGTAATAACAAACAGTTAGCAGAAAACACACAAACCTGGCAGCTTTGCATTAATCTTACCAGTAACACTGCATGGAGTTAAAATGGCAAGATTTTTACTTTGATAATGTTAAGTATTGGTGGGGACAATTCAGCAACATCTTGACTTTGATAGGGACAGGTCTCTATTGTCCATACAAATCTATGCCCATAGTTCCAGGAAACATGGTCTAAACAAAGGTTCTGAACAACCCGACAAATAATGTTTCTGTACAACTAAACAGCAGCAACGAATGCATTCTGTATGAAACATTATGTTGATTATGTAAACATAATGATGAACTGTTGTTAATTTATGTATGTGGCAATTGAATGGTTAAATGCTTAATGTAGTTGCTGATCTGGGTATATTTCCCACCAAAATATCTTCTCTCACAGCATAATATCCACTTGAAGTGACTCCAGCATAACAGTTTTATGGTTCTGTTTAGACTCTCACAGCACTTGGTTAAATTGAATGAAAAACCCTGGTTTTGTTAAATGCAGGTGTTTATTTATATCTAGGAAAACCACCATCTTTTTCTAAACTTAACCAAAGTGCTTTTGATGCCCAAACCACATAGTATGTAGCCCTGAGTTACACAAACTTATCTTTGTCATACATTAAAAGTATCTGCATATATTGTCAGACATGCCAATGCCAGTGTCCAAGTATCTTACTCAATTACAGTACCTGAGTAAATGTACTTTTTTAAAAATATCACATCAAATCTTGGTGTGATAAATAACCTGAGGAGTAGCAGATAGAGAGAGCAGTCTGTCTGCTGTGAACTGCAATGAACCTGTTTACTTGACCTTCATCATACTGAAAGATGGTTGTACTCCACAGAAACACACAGGAGAGCTGATATCACCAACTTGTCCCTGTATGCTGCTGATGCAGAGGACGCTTCAGCCCCTTTAATCAACATGCTCTCTTGTTAAAGCATGCTCCATATGGCCCCTAGTCTGAGCCTCTCTTGTATTAGAACACGTTCGAATACAGGAGAGGATCTAGAGTGCACAGGAGCTTGGCTGAAATGTAGCTGTACTCACAGAGAGTGGCAGCGGACGCTCCGCTCAAGATGCTCAGAGTGTAAATGGTAATCATATGCAGCAGAAAATCCATCTCCCCAGCAGTGGTTAGTGTATCCGTGAGTCCGCAGCGGGGTGATCAGTGTTGGCAAATAAGAGAGAAGAGGAAGGGGGGTGATGTGGAGGAGCAGACCGCTCCAGTATGGACTCTCCCCTGTCAGGTACATCCCAGCTCTCTCTCTCTCTCTCTCTCTCTCTTTCTCTCTCTCTCTCTCTCTCTCTCTCTCTCTCTCTCTCTCTCTCTGTATCTCTCTGCCTCTTTTGACAGACAGGAAGCCTATAAATTGCACAAATACACAGAGAGATCATTCATATCTGCTTATGTCAATCCAGATAACTTAAAAATCAGGTTGGAGTGTTCTGCTGTGTTGTCATTGTAGCGACTTTTGCTTACTGGTTAGGTAAAGCACAGGCATGTATGAGACAAAACACAGACACAGTGAGACACAAAGAGGCATATGTTGGTAGATTTGTGATGGGGAAGGGAGAAAGTAATACTAAGACAGCCTTTAAAAAAAGGCTGCTTATTTCTAATGAATATCAGGCTTGTAAGCTGTGGTTTTACTAATGTTAATGAATCATTTACTAATGCATGAGATTAGCTATGGAATTAATAAGAACAACTCCTGAGTTACCAGGTGCTTATTCTGCTCCTGACACTCAAGAACAGTTGTTTTTATAAATACTTACAATGGACATATAAAGCAATAATTTGTTAACTATTAATAAAGCCATCAATTCTGTAGATGGTGGTACCAAATAAATAACTGAAAATAGATTAATAAAAGAGTGAAAGGGAAACTGAAGGAAAGAAAAAAGAACAACAAATAAGTGAGTAAGAAGCAAGCTACAAGTGCAATATTGATACTTGAAATAAAATATATATTAGTTCAGTTCAGTATTTGACAGAAGCATAATAATGGTGTTCTTAGAGTCATTCAGTCAACAAATACATTTGTACATTAGATTATTAAATGAAGCCTGGAAAGTGTTGACTCCTGCATCACAAAAGTATTTTCTGGCAATACACAACCTATTTTTTACTTTTTATTTTATTATTATTATTATTATTATTATTATTATTATTAACATGAAACATGTTTTTTAAATTTGCCCCACAAGGGGGTACTATAGAGAGGAGCGCAATATGCTCTAAAGAGACTTCTCTTGACATATAAAGAATTTTCTTGCCAACATATTAGCTTGAGCATATAATGTATGGCACTACCTATACATGTCATCATCATCAGACATTTGATCTGCTGTTACAAATTAAAAACCCAAATAAGAAGCTGAGGTCGGTATCCCCTTGTGGTCTACATATCATGATCACGCTCTTTTTAGCATTCTATTGTGCATCATGTCCATACTTAGCAGCTGTTGAAACACAGCACTGCTAGGAGAGAGAACAACCAGCTTGTCAGCATACATAATGGTTGGTTTATAAGAGTGTTACTAATCATACAGCCATTTTTGCAGCAATTTAGTAGGACACATAAATCATTCATGTACATGTTAAAAGGGCTGGTGAAAGTAGCCCCCTGGCATACTCCATTATCAATGCCAAATGGAGCAGATACAACCTTTTGTGATTAAGTCAGTCAAAAGCCTTACAGGCATCAATAAAGCTGATTAGAACAGTGGGGTTTTGCCATCTTTATATGTCGACTACTTCTTTCAAGGGCTAGATATACAAATCAGTACCATGCTTAGCCTTGAAGCCAAACTGGTTGTCTGTGCTACCAAAATATTTACATTAACAGTCTCATAGAATCCTCTCCAGATACTACACTGGGTAGTGTAATTGGCCTATAATTATCCAGGCTCCCAACCTTGCCAGCTTTGTCCTTGATGAGAGCCACAAGAGTAACTGACAACATTGAGTCTGACAGCACTCAATGAATCATAAAACTACTAAAACAAATGGCAAGAAGAGCTGCAACCTTAAGGCGTGTGAACTTAAGCTGCTCTGAACCACTTACTTTATTATCAGTTAGCTGGGTTATTGCCTGATAGACCCTCATTGGCTGTAATTCCCAATGTAACACTGTTAGCAAAATTACCCACTTTGCAGGGGTCACTTTTAACTGAGTTGAATTAAGCAGAGTAATGTTTCCTCCATAACTCAGCATTGTTATCCAGAAACTTCCTCTATAGACCAAGGTAGACCACTGCTCTTGCTCGGAGCTCTCACCTCCTTCCAAAGGTCATTGACATTGTTACAAATTAGCTTTTCAGCCACAGTCCACTGTCGTAACTTTTTCATCTTTGAAACATAACAAACTGCATATTTGTACATAGCATTAGTGAGCTTTTTGCATTCCAGGGCAGGCTCATGTCTGGGTCTACCAGTCAGAACCCAAGACTCGTTTGTATGCCTCCTCAGCTTAATGTTGTGTGTCATACTGGAGTAAGTGAAGTATGATCTATTGATCTACTAAAGAGGGCTTTATGTTGAGAAATTTCATTACATTTTACTTTAGAACACATAATAAATAGAAGTTCATGGCTCATCGGTTTTCCCATAGTATGACAAAACATCCTCATTTCTGAGCTCATCCCAGTCTAATTTAGCATTACATACGCAACTAAAATCATCAACAACTAAAGTCATCTCAGGAGGACTATCAAGAATCATAGCTAATGATAACATTGAGGGGATGACACACTGTCTGACAGAGTACCTGAATTTCTGTGTAGATGTGGTCTCCCCTGTCAAGACAGTCCGCTGTTACCCTAACAACAAGCCATGGGTAACACGGGAAGTCAAGGCTGTCCTCAACAGGAAGAAGGCTGCCTTCAGGAGCAGAGACAGGGAGGCCATGAAGGCAGCACAGCAGGAGGTGAAACATTGTGTGAGGGAAGCTAAGGACAGCTACAGGAGAAAGGTGGAGCAGAAGCTGAGGGAAAACAACATGAGGGAGGTCTGGCAAGGTGTGAAGACCATCTCAGGTCACAACACAAAGACCAGAGCCATAGGGGGGACAATGGAGAGGGCGAACGAACTGAATGACTTCTTCAACAGGTTCAACCAGCCCTTGTCCCCCCCACCCCCACCCTCACCGCAGCCATCTCTCCTTCTTCCCTCTACACACCTCCCCACAGACACCACAACACCCCCCTCCTCCTCCCCCACCCCATCACAGTCTCCGCCTCATATCACCACAGACCAGGTCAGAGGACAGCTGAGGAAGCTCCGGCCCAGGAAAGCAGCAGGCCCGGACAAAGTGTGTCCAAGACTGCTGAAGACATGCGCTACAGAACTGGGGGAACCACTACAACGGATCTTCAACCTTAGCCTGCAGCTAGGGAGAGTGCCCACCCTCTGGAAGACATCCTGCATCGTTCCAGTTCCGAAGAAGAACCGGCCCAGCGAGCTGAATGACTTCCGACCGGTGGCACTCACTTCACACCTGATGAAGACGTTGGAGCGGCTCTTCCTTAGCCTCCTCAGACCCCAGGTGCAACATGCCCAGGACCGCCTGCAGTTTGCTTACCAGCAAGGTGTTGGGGTGGAGGATGCCATCCTCTACCTGCTACACAGAGCCCACTCCCACCTGGATAAGGGAAGCGGCACAGTGAGGATTCTCTTCTTGGACTTCTCCAGTGCCTTTAATACCATCCAGCCCCCCATGCTTCGGGACAAACTGAGCAGGATGGGAGTGGACCCCTATCTGGTGGACTGGATCTCCGACTACCTCACTGGCAGGCCACAGTACGTCAGGCTGAAGGACATCACGTCTGACACTGTGGTCAGCAGCACTGGAGCCCCCCAGGGCACAGTGCTGGCCCCTCTTCTCTTCACCCTGTACACCTCGGACTTCTGTTACAACTCGGAGCTGTGTCACATACAGAAGTACGCCGATGACACAGCCATCGTTGGGTGCATCAGGGATGACAGAGAGGAGGAGTATCGGAGACTGGTGGGGGACTTTGCTGCATGGTGCCACACTAACCACCTACAACTCAACACCTCTAAGACGAAGGAGCTGGTCATTGACTTTGGGAGGTCCAGACCAAGACAGCGACCAATCCTGTTAGAGGGAGCTGAGGTGGAGGCTGTGGACTCCTACAAATACCTTGGGCTGTGGTTGGACAATAAACTGGACTGGACAACACACACCAGCCACCTGTATGGAAAGACACAAAGCAGGCTGTACTTCCTAAGGAGACTGCGGTCTTTTAATGTCTGCAGCAAACTGCTGTGGATGTTCTACCAGTCTGTGGTTGCCAGTGTCCTCTTTTACACTGTGGTGTGCTGGGGGAGAAGCATATCAAAAAAGGACACAAACAGACTGGAGAAACTGATCAGGCGGGCCGGCTCTGTGGTCGGCATGAAGTTGGACTCTCTGGTGACGGTGGCAGAGATGAGGACACTGGACAAACTGCTGGATATCATGGACAATACCAGCCACCCTCTGCACACTGTCATCAGCAACCAGAGGAGCCTGTTCAGTGAAAGACTGCTCCTGCCCAAGTGTAGGACCAACAGACTGAAGAACTCCTTTGTCCACCATGCCATCACACTCTACAACTCCTCACTTGGGGGGAGGAGGAGGGAGAGTAGGGTATGGAGGACAGAAGGGAGTGGTAGCCCCCCTTAAAGTGCAATAACCCACCTGGACACTCAAGTAACATACAGTTTCAGCATATCTATATTTATTATTTATGTTAATGCCACACACAGTCCAGTATACTCTGCATATTTATCTTAAATCACCCACAATCCAATTCTATTTATATTCTTTCCTATTTTATTTACATCTTCTGCCTGTATTTGCTGCTGGAAACGTAATTTCCCCGAGGGAGTCATCCCAAAGGGATCAATAAAGTCCGTCTAAGTCTAAGTCTAACTGATCAGATGTGGATGTCATGAGCATTTCATGAGCATTGGTAGGGCTGATGTTTAAATAAGATTTTATTAACCAAAATCACATAATGGATGTATTTTAATTGTCAGTTGACTTCAATAAAAATATGAAAGTTGTTAGTTGTTATAGTGTGGTTGTAGTTAGTTTAGTAGCCATGTTTCTGAAGTCCTTGTATCAAAAAAAAAAAAAAAAAACAAGACCAAAAAAAAAAAAAACAAGACCAAAAAAAAACAAACAAACAAACAAACAAACAAAAAAAAAAACTGAAACAGTTTAGAAACCTAGTACAGATTTCCACATAGATTTTATTTGTTCAGGTTTTAAAAATTTCAGTCTCTGAGATTTCTGCCTTCCTCCAAAGCAATTTGGGTCAAAGACAAGGACTTGAAGGGGGGTGTGGAGGGAGAAAGGTGAGGTAACAATACCATGAAGTGAAAGGGACACAGGGACAAGTGCACACAGGAACTTTGTTATTGTAGTTGTAGGCTGCTGATTTGGCCACATACCAACACATCATAGAAGTGACCCTAACCATTCGTGCCTGATTATCTTAATGTGCATAAAAAATTACATTCCCCATAGAGAATCTCCATATTCCCATAGAGAACAATTCCTCTTCATATAGTCAAATTTCTACAACCTGCACAGAGAAGATAAAGCTCCTCCAAAGAGGCAAACTTAACCTGTGATCCATGGATAATAAAACATACAAACACTTTTGTCAATCTCAGGTACAAAGCAAATGGTGCAGAGCCAACCAGCAACCAAGTGAGTTTTATATCAAACTTATCTGTTCAACTACAGGTCAACTAGTTGTTAAAGTTTTATAATTCTCTACCAGTTATTAGACACTTTTATTTTCAACATGCTGTCTAGCACTGCAAGAGAGACACCGAAAGAGATTTTCACTACAAACAGGATGTGTGTGTAGTTTAAACTCTGTTTTCTGGTTAGTTGGACACTAACTGTGAAGAAGAACAGCACCCCTCAAGGACATTCATAGACAGCTCTTTGCATATGAAAACTCCTGCTCATCCATCATCTGTATGAGTGAAACTCTCTGCAGAGTCTGCTTTACTTACATTTTCCTCAGTGGTTGCATCATAGAATGTTTCACCCAGTAGTTTTGTGCCAAATAGAAAATCCTGAAAGAGGTGTTACAGACTCGGGTGATCTATAAACCTCAAAAAGAGAGGCCTTTTTGGGTCACTTTATGAAATTGCATTTCACAGCTGCAATTCCAAAGCAGGAAGGGAGACATGAAACCAGACTCATTTGTTATGGTCCTCTCTCTCATCCTTAATGAGTCCCCATAAAACACAAACACATCAATGATTTTTAGATACTATATTTATTGACCAGAGACCATGACTCCTTGGTACTGAGTACAAACCTATACAGTATCATAATGACAGAACAGTGGCAGGAAAAAAGGGCAACAAAATTACTTTAACCGTTTAAACCTGAAATAATTGTTAGTTCAGCATTCCAGAACACTGATATGTTTGATGAGAATTTCTCATGTAAAATAGCCAAAACTGCTCTAATTTTGGAATAAGCAAGTAAATATGGCTTGTCTGACTAATTAACTAACAACAAAATTGAATTAAATGTTTAAATAAATCTTTGACACATATTTCTAGCCATTACTCATTATCCTATTATCACATAATATGATACATGTGGTGCCCAGGAGACATCCAAATCAAATGCTGTACCCCAAGACACTGATTATAAGGTGCTACTGCCAGCTGTATCAGACACAATTCACACCTCAGCTGTGCCTCAAGATTATGTTCATGAAAAACATAAACAGTAACAGTGATAAGACAAGCCTGAAGGGGCCAACCACCCACTGAGAATGTATTTTGTCTTCCTGCTGATAATACACAGACAGCTCTCCCTCCTGTTATACAAAAACCAAAGGGTTTGTAGAACAGTCCCAGTACCCCATACTCCACCAGTACTTCAACAAGGCACCATCATAAGCTTTCTTCAAGTCCACAAAATATATGTGGAGTGGATAGGTGAAGTTCCATGAATGCTCCAGTACCATTGGTAAAGAGCTTTCAACTGTGGCCCTTTGAATCAAGTACAAGTTTGATTCAAGCCATGGTGAGACAACACAACATATGAACAATTTCTTTACTAGTATATCCCAGCCCTTAAACCTGCAATAACCTGAGGGGCAGAGATTTTGATTTGTGATATCTGATTTTTTTCTCTCTCTCTTTCTGGATGCTGCAATGTTGTGTTCCATTATTGATGTGAATCAATAATTTGGGCTCTAGAGAAATGGATGCGCTATCTTGAGCCAAAGCTCTTCACTGTCATCACTGATCACTCTTGAAATGGGTCCTCTCCTCAGCAAAAACCACAAGTTTGGTCACAAGTTGCAATGTTTTGACTTCATTGTGGAATACAGGAAGGGAGAACTAAACCATGCTCCTGATGCTCTTTCCAGGATTCCCCCTAACCTCCAATGCTGTCTGTACAATAAACAGAAGGAGGAAAACATTTCTATATCTCTTGAAAAACTTTGGGAAGAACAATATAAAGACTCAAAGGTGGAGGAAATCATAAAACAACTAATTGAAAAGGAACAAAAAAATTTAACAGGAATTTGTTGTCCTAGAAGATAAGCTATATCGAAAAAAAAACAACTGTCAGAAAATCAGTTCCACTACAGACTCTACATTCCCCATAGTTCCGTTCAAGAGATTCTTCAGAATTATCATGAATGCCTTTTAAGTAGTCATGCTGGTATCTTCAAAACCTATAAAAGGCTTTATGAAGTAGCGTATTGGTCTGGAATGTGGACAGATGTAAAAACATTCATCAGAAACTGTATCGTCCCCTACGCACTGCTACAGCCCAAACAGTTGCCTGATACCTGAGAACTGACATCTTTACCCGATGGGGTGTACCAGATTATATTCTGTCTGATTGAGGACACTAGTTCGTGTCTGAGGTATTTCGTGAGCTCTGTGAACAATGGACTGTGACACCCAAACTCACCACCGCATACTATCCCCAAACTAACATGACTGAGAGAGTAAATCGCACTTTGAAGAATATGATTACCTCTTACGTGAATGATAATCATGCTAAATGGGATCAATATCTTCCAGAGTTCAGATTTGCCATCAACTCCGCTGTTCAGGAAACTACCAGAGTCACACCTGCAGAACTCCATATTGGGCAGAAGCTTAACAGTCCAATGGTCTAAGTTCTAAAAGGAAAAAATTATCTCCCTTCTGCCCCTGCTTATGACATTGTCCATCAACTATCTCAACTCAAAACAAATGTTGAAGAACAAATAAGGAAATCTAAACAGAAGCAATTGTTGAGTTACAACAAACATCAGCGTACTGTTGGTTTCAAACCAAAACAAAGAGTGTGGGTCAGGGGTTTCCCTCAGTCACATGCCCAGAAAAAGTTCACAGCGAAGCTTGCCAGGAATGGAAAGGTCCATACAGAGTCGTCCAACAACTTGGACCCCTTAACTACAGTGTAGTTCTGGAGGATACGGGTTAGGATGTCAGGACTGTGCATGTCTGAAATTTGAATCCCTTCTACCCAACTTGGAATGACTGGAAAGAAAAAAAATATTAGACATCTTCCAGGAGAGTTCGGACAAGGACGATTTCATGGGTTTCTTGGCCTAGACAGAAAGATGTGTAGATGTGAAGTTGTGTAACCACTGGGTGTGGTTTTTTCGATGGGGGGAGGAGTGTAGCAGGAGGCAAAAGGGTTGACAGGAAACAGGAAATGATATGCTGGAAAGGAGGGTGATGGGAAAGGTACAAGTAGGAGTCACACCTGGGAGCTGAGTAGGAGGGAAATTCAAACAAAGGAGAGACTGGGAGGAGGTTTGATAACTGGAGGAGTGAGAGAAAAAGAGGAAATGTGAGAGAAAAAAGGAAAGGAGGACTAGTAACATGGATCAAATATGGAGTGACATGGACTTTTACTGAGGAAGTTTGAGATGGAATATTGAATTAGTGGAACTAGGACTGTAGGAGGAGAAATGGGAACCCTACAGCAGCTGGACCTGTCCTCCTTGGTTTTCTGAGGATTCTCTTTCCAGGTCAGAGGACACTTCAACCATCCACCCACAGACAAGTCCCCTTCACAACCCAAACTCTCCTGGCTTCTCCCATGCTCACCTGAATATATAATTCCTGCTCTCCCTCTCCTTCTCTCTACCCAAAAACACTCTCACACGCACACCTACATACAAATTGAACTGACTGTTCCCCCCAATGGACTCACACACACTCTAACCTGCATCCATACCCACACTGGTTTCAGGACTATCAAATGAGACTGTCTAATGAGATGTTGATGTGTTTGTGATTGTGTTTCATTGTCGATGTGAAAGAGTTGAATTAATACAAGATACATTTATCAGTTGGTTTTTCTACTGTTCCTTTGGTAGCCAGGATGCAATCACTCTCTAATTTCTCCATTCATGTTGTCATATTTTTACTTCCTTCCAGTGGCTCATTGGTCAGTCAGTTCGCTATCATAATCAACTCAAAGAGAATTGCTCAGTATAGCTAATGTATCACAATGAAATACATGTACACAGTTTACTTAATTTGACAGATTTAAAAATGTTAACATTGCAGAGTGGTGGTGCATTCAAGTGTTTAAGTGAAGGTCTGACAATAAAGCTTTGCCAACTCATCTGCCACAGCAGTCTATTCATAAGCTACAAACAACTAGCAGACGATGATTGATGTAAAAACTTTGACAAAGTTTACTGCTGAATAGTGATATTAGTGAAAATTATTTTTATGAGAGAGATTGTCCAATCAAAACAACTTGTAGACAAAATATCTGTCCTGATAACCAATCCAACACAGAGCCCCACAGGGAGGGACTGCATAGCTCCAGAGATAAATGCAGATATGTATGTGTATTTTTGTGGGTGTATCACTTGAACATTTAAGTTTGAAAATTGTAACAATTTTACAGAGACTAAAACATGGGTGTGTGCTTTTGTAAATGATTGGCGCGAACAGAAGATGAGAGCAGACAGTAGTTATTTGGTTTCAACACTGAAAACCACTAGTATGGTCTTTTAAGATGACATGTTGAAGTTGTTATTTCCACAGCTAGCAGTTACAGATCAGCATCATCATTTAGATGAAGTGGTGTTTGTGTCCAGTAGACTTCCTTTTTAATAATTTATAATAATGCAAAAACAATGGTGGTCATTTATCACTCCAACACATTCAAACTGTATCTTACTGCAGTCATCTGTCAAAATGTGCTCCTCCTCTCTCAACTCCGTGGTAACAGAGGGCTCAAAGGGGCAAATTACTGTCAGGAATTGAACTTGGGCAGCACCACAACAGCACAAGAGAAATGCTAACTGTCACTGTCAGCCTTTTCATTTTATGCATGCATTATGGAGCTAATGTTTCTTGTTTCTGTGGCTTTTCAACTTCTTTCCAGCTTTAATGCTCTCTTACAGCCTTCCCCTCCACAAAAAGACAATGTGGACAACTTTGTTAGGATAACCCCTTGAGATGAACCATCTCATTTTCAAGGGGGTCCTGAAAACAAATATAAAGACACAATTTATTCCCTTTATGCTTCCATCTGAATCAGCTGACTTTTGATTCAATCTAAAAGTGCTCACATGGGAAATGTAGAACCACTCCTCATTACTCAGAATCCATCATGGAGAAACCATGACAATGACCGTGTGAAAGCAGCTCCACAGAGAATACACAGGAAGCAGTTACTTATGTTTTCTTTGGGTGAAAATAAATGGAATAAAAAACTTTTAAACTTTTTAACGTTTTTAACAGGAAGAAGTCTTGAGCAGAACCAGGCTCAAGGTTTGCAGCCATCTGCCTCTACAGGTTGAGTTGAGAGACATGGAAAGAGAGAAACACAGAATTTTGAATTTTAAAACAGACCTTTTTTTCTCAAAGAGCCACATCCTTGGTGTCATCTCTACTTTCTGATGGAGTGTAAAAACCTGCCTCACCTGTAAGACAGACTGAAAAAAAACTGTAAAGCAGTCTCTGCAGCCTGAAGGCTGTGATACATGATGCAGTGTCTACCATGTCCTATCCTTGCTCCTGTACCAATAGGTACAATAACATTGATGAGCCAGCACTGCCTTGGTGGAGGTAAGACTGTTAGTCTGTAACAAAGGATTGAGGCAATCAAATTACTGACCCTCTTCCTGTAGGAAAGCTGAGGTAAGAGAATACCACAAATTTTCATGTCCTGCCTTCCCCAGCTGAAATTCTCTGGTAACTTTGCCACTCATCTACCCACTGTCATCCCTGCAAAGCTTCACTTTTTCCCCAGTTCACCTTTGCTGAAGATGCCCTTTCAAACATATCTAAACTGCTACCTAGGAACTCTACATCACTCTGGTCTCTAACACATTACTGTCATCAGCATAAGCTGATACAATCAGCGAGGGGCAGTGAGGCAACCCTGGTAGCATAATTCTCAGCTGGTTTGGAATCACATATCCAAAAATACCTGCAGAGTGACAGGATGAGAGAGGAGAGAGATGAGAGAGCACATAATTACAGGAGTTAGAGAGACAGAAAAAGAGGACAGGTAGGACAGAGAGAGAAAGGCAGAGGAGAGAGAGACACAACCTGGATGCTCATGTGCTTGAGGGATCAAACAAACAGAGTTAGAGTGATGCAACGGTTTTCAGAATGTTTACCATAATCCTGTTGGCAGGACAGTGTGAACTCTACTGTATGAACTGAGTTGAACTGATTCATAGGGACTGAGTCTGACCCTCTGGTGGAAAAGTGGTAACAGGTACCAAGCCTGAAACAGTAACAGGATAAGGTGCTAACTGAAGGTGAGGGCATAATGATGAGTTCTAAGTTTGGATTTGAAGGCTTCAACAAATTCAGTCAATCTGATGTCTGCAGGGAGGTTGTTCCAGAATGAGGGGGGGAGATTAAATTAAAAGACTAAATCTTAGCTATGTTATGTAGGTGAACAAACGTGGTCTTGATGATGTCTTTAATGTGCTGATTGAAGGAGAAGGTAGGATCAAGTGTGAGTTTTGGCTGGTAGACTATGAGAAATCACACAGTTGTCAAGAGCTACTGTCACTTGATTAAACTGGTGTCTATGTTGGACTTGGCCACTTTTATCTGAATTTAGAAACAGGAAATTTCAAGACATGATTTCTACAGCAGAGAAACAGGCCAATTTCATCATTTGAGAAGAGTCGTCAGCCTGTATGGGCACATACAGCTGAGTGTCATCATCATATCAGTGCTAATTAAGTTGAAATATAGACAGAAAAGCAGAGGGCCAAGAACAGAGCCTTCAAGTTCTCATGTTTCATATGAGAACATGTTCATATGGTATAAACATTGGATGACACACTGTGTTCTTTCAGAAACGTTAGATTTAAATTAAATGGGGGCCAGGCCAGAGTCACCAAATTTGTTTTCCAATAGGTTTAGGAGTATACAATGTTATATGATACTGAATGCACTGAGATCCAGTAAGAGGAGCACAGGTGGAATATGAATCTATGGTTAGAGACTAGTTGATAGTTATTTACTGACCCTGGATCAAGGTGTGGTTTCATAAGTAAAGGGTTAACCACCATTACAAAACTGTCCAGAGATCTTTAGAAAGTTTAGGTGGTAGATGGTTGAGGAGGCAGATGGTGGGTTAAGGAGCCAATACCAGTTTAGACAATGATTCAAGAGACATAATCTCAGAAGAGTTAAGGTTAGGGTTATGAGAGCCAAAACTTTCTGGGTCTCAACATAATGCTCCACTGGTTCTTCAGAAGAAAGTGTGGAAGAGCTGAATTTGTATCTAATCTCACTTATTTTACTACAGAAAACAAAAAAATTGTGATCAATTGTGAGCAAGCTGCTAAGTGACGGCTGCTTTGGAGTAAATTTAGCGTCAAAGAGAGATCTAGGATTCTCTTTATTATTATTGATTAAGTTCTGGAAATATGCTGCTCTAGCAGTCGAGAGTGCACGCTTATATTTCTGTACATACTCATGCCACTGGATGCAGAGAGCCTCCAGTTTCTATTTGCCCCTTTCAGGCTCCACTCCCTTACATGTTTTCCTTGTAATGTGTGGCTATAGCAGCAGGCTTGCTGTGAATCAGTTGCCTTCATCCCTTTGCATGCATTCACCTTATATAACCTTTATTCAATCAGGTAATCTCACTGAGATCAAGATCTATCTCATGCAAGAGAGACCCAATTTCACATATTTACTTAATCCCAACAAATAATAATGCTTATCAACAAATGCTTCATCCTATATTTTTCAAGAAGGCCTGTTTTTAGCCTTGTCTCTAAATAAACCAACCCTGACCCAACAGTGTTATTCATTAACACAAACATTTAAGGGAATAAAAAGGCAGTTTCAATTCTCTTTTTTACAACTGATTAATTATTGTGTGTTTGTGTAAGCATGTGGATAATGAAATAAACACAGATCAATCTAACAATAAAAAGAAATTCCAGTTTTTTTTGCCAAACAGGACTTTATCCCCAGAAAAAAGTAGACTGCATATGAAAGATGTGATGCCGCTACAGTGGTAAGAGTAACATACAACCCAAGAGGACATTGGTGTAGCTCAGGAGAAACCTATCCACTACCTTAAAAAAATTGATATTAATTACAGTTGAATAGCAATGGATGCAATGAAGTTTAGTTTGGAGTCTTTTGTTTCACTCCTTTAAAACTGTCACTGTCACAAGGCACATGCCACAAAACCTATAGATGTGTATAAGCAACATTAAGATGCAAAGGAGTGCCACTTCAAAATTGTATTTTTACAATCCACTTTTCATTTCATTGGATTTCTGACATAATTTTTATCTGCACTCCAAAAAATAAACTATGGCGTGTGTTTGATTAGCAAACTAGAAATATGTTAGTTAATCTATTCTATTTGTGGTCATTAAATGATTGGTTTGTGTTCGTTGGACACAGCTAAAAGAAAAATCTGATTAATGAATGTAATTTATGTCAGTCCAATGAGAATGAGGTTCTTCAGAACAATGACTTTGATATGATGAGCTATTGCGCATGCTCCGATTCTAGCGTATTCAGAAATACTGCGGGAACGGACGTTAATGCTAACCTTATACTGTCACCTCATTTTTGGATAAGTAATTATTATAAATCTACAGGAATGTGTTTAATTCTATGTCATATGTGATAAATAGCAGTTATAAGACGTTTCTGAGACTTTTCTCAGTTGGAGAGTTTTCTCTCAGACATGAATTTTGTCATGTACGTTTGTCTCAGTTATGTTAAAACTAGCTAAATGCTGCTATAGCTAGCCACTCAACCGCAGTGCAGAATATGAAACCTGCAATCAGTAATGACAGTTAAGTCTCATATCATCGAAAGCTATTTTCAAGAGACTGGTTTGAGACAGTTTGGCATCAAACTCGAAGAGACAAAACACATAGACAGTTATAGTGTGTACAGTCGTACTGAAGAGCAGTCTTAGTAATTTGAGTAATGTAATGCTGGATCGGAGCTGCAATTCTGAGGAGACTAGCAAAAGACTGAAAAACTTTCTGCCTTGCAGACTTGACTCTCTCCACATGTGCAAAACACCATAGACCAATAAACAAAATATTATAGGAAAATATGATGCTATGAAAACAGTTAAGCAGCTATGTTATCTTGATTGAGACAAGCAAACTAGATTAGCTTTTCCAATTTATTGCAGACTGATATGCACTGCATTAGAAAGAGGCAAGATAAAACTGGTGTGTAAAATTGTAGCAAGTACTTTTCCCTGCCATTGTAGTATCACATTAGTACATTTTTAGGCTCTCATAAGTATTTGGCCTTAATTGTTCAGTCAAGGAAATCATATTTTGGCCCTTCTTTGAAATCACAATCTGTTTAATAGGTGAAATATTCCATGTTGTGTTTCTGCTCTTGGATCATCTAATTACAGTTCTGCAACAGTCATATGCTTAGTGAATGTAATTGTAGTAATTGTAATATTTATTAACAAGATAAATATGACTTCCATTGAACCATTTTAAAACATGTTTTCCTTTTTCTTCTTCCCAGAAATAGGTCACAAACTGAAGCACTGTCCCCATGCTCTCAGATTTTTGTGCACCCCTCTACCCACCCTTCCACTACACGGTAAGTTTGTCATTGTTTATCACATGTACAAATGTGTATTAGCATCATTGAGTCTTAATGATTTAGCTGAAATGCAATGTTTTTTGTTAAATGTTGTATTTAAAATTTATTAGGCTGATACCTTTTATCTTTGCCTAATGCCTTTTTTTTCTTATCTTTTCAGTGAGATTGGTCATCTGCCATTCAGAACAGTGAGGTTACATGTTGGTGTGCATTCTTAGGTGACATTGCTGAAAATTGAGGCCTTGTGTGTCAGTGCTAATTGAATTGATGTTAAAAATGAGTATGTTTGTTAAAATATAAAAATAAAATGTTAAAAATGTTTTGGATGCTCTTTTGTTCTTTGGACCTTTGGTAATTTCATTTTAATGAATGCTTAAGGGTACTATCTATGTAGACAACACTAATTGAAACAATAAGATTTATGTTTCTAACACTATCAAAAGAAATCACCTTAACTCATCCAGTAAGACTGACATTATTAAAAAAGATAAAACCTGTAGTAGTTCATAGAACAAGGCTGAATTTCATGGTACTGAACAGTTTGACCAATGTAAACTGAATTGAAGTGAATTTGATTAGACAAACTAAAGACAAATATTCTAATCAAATAAAAGGCAAATACATTGAATTGAGATATTAACATTACATTTAACCAACAAATTTACATGGTGTTGAACCAACACAGTCTTGATAGACTGGTTGTACTTGATTTATTTAGATGGGACTTTAGTGGCATACTGAAATTACGTTCATCCAACAGTTTATTTTTTTGAGTGTGCTTATCAGTTCTATCTTTATTTTTTCAACATTGCGTGATCTGTTTTTTGAAAAAAAGAAAATCCCATATATCCCTTTTCAAGTCAGAAGAAACCATCATTTTGCCAAGTATATAACAGATGTGGCAATCAGAATCAGCAGGGCCCACCAGGCTCCTATCCAGGAGCCTGATGAATTACAGTCACTCTAAGGGACATTTGTCATAACACCAAGTCAGCAAGACACATTCTTCCTGTTGTAAAAATATTTCCTCACCCACTGGCTCTTCCTGTCAAACACAGAGAAACATGCACGACAACATGCATGACAGTATTTAACAAAGCAAATATTTAATTTCCATTAATTAAAAACACACCATTGACAGTATGGTAATGAGGTCAATAGATACTCTGCAGGTAAGGTGATGCCGCACCACATGAAACTCAGGGGGACATACTTTGGTTAGAGCTATGTCTCAGATGCAGCTCTGAGTGTAATCACTGAGCTGGAATATCAACCAAGCCACATGGGTACTTAAAATGACTGTTTTGCTGATGATGGAGCAGTACAAACTCTTTCTGTCTCAGCAGAAGTAGTTTCCATTATGAAGAAGTAGTATGGTTGCCAGTGTCAGCTGCCATGGCGTGGAATCCCTAGTTGGAGGTTTATAGCTGTTCTCAATTAAATCTACAGTGGAGCTCTCTGATGGTGGAGGGTGGAGGCCTCCATGTGAGGCTTTTATAGCTCTGAGTGCACTCACACTGACCTCTCTCCTGCCCTCAAGCAGAGGCAGAGAGATCATAATGAAAAAGGCAAAAGTCTGTCAAATTGGAACCGTAGGTTATTGCACATGATTCTAACAGTGCACTGTAAAAAAAAAATTGTGAACTGTGAGCTGAGCAGCTCATGATAATGCAGCACTGCATTCATTTAGAATGTCATAATTTGTGTTTAATTTGTCTACATTAATTTACATTAATACTGCAAAGAACATGATCACTGGTGGAGTTATGTTTTTCTTTGTTGTTGCTTCTTGAAACAGAAACTAAATTCTTTGTGTCCGAGTCCCTCAAAATGAAGACTGAGAATCTGACCGTCCAGAACTGTTATTATAGATGTGTTTTAGCATATGGCCTCAGCCTTCTATGGGATGTACAGTATGTTTGTCACTTCACACTCTCAGTGGGTTATATGAAACACATTTCAGAGGATCTTAGCTATGCCAGTAGCTCAGATGAGCTTTACAAAACAATTTAGCCTTGGTAAACATACAGTGATCAAGAGCAGAAAAAGCATTTTTGATGTTCTAGGTTCATGTATTAAACATATCCATTAATAAACATGCATTACATACAAAACAAAATGTGTTATGTTGCTCTGCAGGGCAACATAATACAACATAAAACACATTGAAATATTTTTACTATTGTTACTGGACTAGAGAATGTATTGGTGCAGGACCTGGACATAGACACTAAAACATATCATGAAGGCTTCTTGAAGGTATGCATACTCTTTCATGGTAAGAGCTTAAAGCAAGGTAAAATTTGTACATTATTGAGCTTTAGAGGAGCAGGTCGGGTGATACTGCTATCTCTGTACAGAACCAAGCTAACTTTTTCCCCATCTCTAGTCTTTGTACTAAGATAAGCTAACCAGCTGCTGGCCCCAACTTTATATATACTGTGCAGACATAAATACAGTTATGGTTTAGTATTCCCCCGTTTTTTAAATTCATGTAGTTCCCAAAATGTTTAACTATCCTCTGTTTATGAAGAAGGAACAAATACTTAAGCTCTTCATCTGTTCTTACATATGTAGTGGAAAGAAGCTTAAAAAGTCATTTGGTAGTCATGATCAATGCTCACTGTCTCCACTCCATGGCACCAGAGTAATAATGGTGTTGACTTTGGCATAGGGTCAGGATTAATGTGTGTTAGGGTTGCTTGAGGACACTTCTAATCTGATACCCCACCTCCTGCAATTTGTTCATGTTTAAAAGTGTGAAAGCTCAGCCCTGGAACAGATGGTGCATGGACTTTAAATGTCTATAATTGTGACATTGCCAACATCATTGCATAGATATATATTTCAACACCAAATGTGATTATATACCAACATCATCACTCATCGCCTGTCCTTGTCTTTTGTGAAAGAGAGCGGCTTACAGCAGGCCCATGTGACTGCTGTCGTCATCACAGCCAGTATGTTTTAATTTTCTGGGGCCAAGACAAAGAAAACATTCTTTTGCAAGTTGCTGCTGCTTTTTAAGAGCAGTACTCTCTTTTTAACAAGTTAAAGCAAGTTAGTCAGTGAAACTCTACGTTCCCTGCTGTCCTTCAGTGGTTTAACTTCTTGCCTTGCTGCAGTGACGTAGACATGTACTCCTGGGTGTGTCAGTACACTGACATCACTAAGTCAAAGGTATTATACTCTTCTTTTACTGCTGCTGTTTGTATGGGATTTTGAAAACTGTAATAGACAGGAATCAGAAGGGAGGAGTATGGTGCCTGAAACAGGCACCAGATATCCACAGACAACAGCTGATGAGTCAGACTGTCAAATACCTGGATATACCACTCAAGGTTTTGAACAGCATCAATCATCAGGCACAGCATTTGATTTAAAATTTTATCGTCATGTATTGGCTGACTGCTAGCTATTGCTGAATTACTGCTCCCCTGAGAGTACCGACTACAGCCACAGACTTTCAGGCAGGACTCCTCTGGCTGTTGCTGCAATAGCTCCAGTAGCTCCAATAACAGGCCCTAGAGGCAGCAATTTTCATCACATATTCACAATGAATGCACTCAGTTAATCTCTGAGTCTGATCTAATGAGCAGTGAAATTTAGTCCATGAATGGCAGTTATTATATACACAGGGAAACAGAGGGGATGAACAAGTGACCACTCGTTGAGGCTGATGGGAAGGACATTAGTTAAGCAGGTATTTGATCATAAACCAAAGTACGGAACAAAATGATATTTTGACCTGAAGAAAGTATTAGATGTAATGTCTCATGATCACCAAAGTTATTCCAAATCAGAGAAACCTGAATGTATGTATCAAATTTCATGGTAATCCATCAAATTTTTGTGATGGAGCAACTGCCTTCCCTGAAAACTGATTTTGTTTTCTGTACATTTGCATTGTATACCTTACTCAGCAGTCAATCATCTCTTCATAATTTGAGTGGTTTTAGCATGTATGCTGGAATACATTCATACAAACTGTATTTTTCCCTGCAAACAATGATAGAACATTAAAGAACTGAAAAGAAGCCAATACAGAAACAATTCCCTTAGTGTGGATATTCAAATGTTCCTCTGACCCTAGAGATAGAGCTGGTGTCCAGCAGAATACACATTTTTAATAATCTCAGCAATGCACCATCTCCCTTTGATGTCCTGGTGAGATATAAACCCTAATGTCAATAACAGAGCTCTTTGAACAATAAGACACTGAATGTGGGTGTAACAACACCACAACAGAAAGGCAGTGCTGCAGTAAGCTGTTCCCTTGGGTGGATGAGACAGCATCTGCATCACAAACACCAAACTGTGTTGAGCTGGATAAAACTAATTAACCAGACAGTTACCTGGATGATCCTTAAGGAACATACTGTATTATACAATGATATACTGATCAAATCTCTCTCTAAATGGGTCAAAATCACATGTCTGTACTACAGTTCTAGATAATAGCATGCAATAGCATACATTGTTATGGCTGATTGGTGTTAAAATATCAATACTATAGTAAATATCAATCACTGATTTATGTAGTTATACCTAACCACCTTTGCAAAATTGCAGATAAAAACTATGTTTTAATTTCCCATGTTGGGGCCCCGTTATTTCCACTCTTCTCCCTCCTATGATGCCCCACCATTTTCAGCAGCACCATTTTCAAACTTGATGCCAACCTTTAACAGGATGAGTTTTTTCAGATATGACCTAATGATAAGATTCCAAATCCCCAAATGTCCATCACGCTCACTGGTGATTGATGGTTTTGAAGTTCAATTTTTTGAGCTTCAAACATCAACAGTGATGTTTAACCAACAGTTAGGAAAATAAACCCAGAGGGAGCGTGTGAAATACCGGCAAATGAGGAAAAGAACGCCCATGTATGTTTGCCATAATTTTAACACTAACCCTAACCAATCATCACTCGTCATTCCTAAACCTAACATATGGCATATGGAAATGCTTTTCACAGCAAGTGTGCTCATTACCACATTACACAAGTCCTATATCACGTATCATCATATTTTCTGTTGCATTTCCTTCTTTTTTAAGCAAGAAAATCACAATTATCATTTACTCAGAATTTATCCAGACTGAAGCTGACAGCAGGTACTCCTGTCAATGCTTGGAATTCCACTAAATGTGCTGCGCGACTTGTAAAATCAAGTTCTTGCAAAGATACCATTCAGATACCACACACAGTAGTTATCCATTTTCAAAACCTATTTGAAAAAAACATTCAGTAACCTTGCATCTCATGGGGAATCACAGACCACATTGAAGCCTGTTTTGTGCTGCATGCACTGACCAGAGGAAATATCCCTGACTCAGAGATAAAATCACAGGACAGGCCAACACCAGCAGATGCCCCTGAGTTATTTATCTCATTTGCACTTGCACACTGATGCCATTTGTACAGACCCACTGAAGCCTCTCACAACAAAGTAGCTGGGCTCATAAAAACACTCAGTTTAAACCAGAATATGAATTATAAATATGAATTTCCAAATTATTCTGTTCAGTTTGAATCCCAGTTAATTGTGCAGAAGTGTTCAACTCCATGTCTGCACTGTGGTGAATATATTTGATGAAAACAATCTGAAGTCACCAATCGACACTGTGAACTCACCCCTCTTATTAGTGACTTTGGACTTGTTGCTGGAGGGCACAGGGAGTCTCCTCTCCCAGTTGCAGTTTTACCATCTAGATATGTTGGTAAAATGTCAGTTCACCATGTTGTTTTAGTATCCTATTCAAATGGCTAATTCAATCCAGTTACGATTCTGATTGCATAAAAACATGTCAATATTTTTAAATGTGCCCTCAAATCTGATATCCAACAGGACTAAAAACAATTGAAAAACAAGCAAAATGAGCACTGAAATATTTATAAGCACACAGAAAGATGCACCTCAAGTCTTAAGTCTTTTTCTCTTCTTAGCAGCAAATAACATTCAGTAGAAACACGAGACTTTGGGGGAATCCTTCTTGCACTGCTCTACAGCGTTGGCTGTATTGATCAGGTGGTTGTGTTGCCAATGTTACTAATATTCTGCCTACACTGGTGTTATGGCTAGCTGGAATACTGAACATAATAATTGACACAACACCAGGGAATATGTTTACTGCATGAAAGAATATTGACACAGATTAATAAATGAATGAAAAGCATCTATTAAGCATCACAAAGGTGCTGCTGCAGCAGGGTGGGCAAGGAGTGAGAGATGAACGAAGAGCCTCTGGACAGGGCATTCAAACTGACAGTCACTATAACATTATACTGATAGGAGAAAAATATCATAAATCACACAGGTCTTCAATACAAAACCAAATTGTGATAAACAGTCTATGGTAGAGGAAACTCCAGTAGCTGTTGCTGCAGATTCTGTTACTCTCTTTTGTTCTCAAGCACTGAATCATTCAAAGAAACTCTTTTTTCACTCTGGGCTTACTTGCTAGCTTTGTCATTTACATGACCATACAACTGAAATTGGTTAAAGTTAACCAATGATTTTTGTTAGTTGATCACTGAAATATTGCAACTACTCTTGGTTTTATTGCACACTTTCATGGTCACCATGGTCACCTGCATCAATAAAAAGGAAGACATCATATATAAATAATGGACAACACTACAGGAACTACAGAACTTTTCCAGAAGTTGCCTGTGGAGTTTTTAATCTCTAGTAGCACTGTAGAGCTGTTTTTATATGAGTGGGTCCCTGATTTCTTCATCTTGTGCATATATGTGATAACAGACAGTGCACAGTGATGCAATACACAGTCCTATCAGTGGTGTCACTCTATTCCTCTGATTAACAGGTGGTAGTAAACATGATTATAAGAAAATAAAATAGTTAATCTTTGCAAATGTTTCATGAAGGAATACACTTGACACATTTAGACCTCCGGGGACATGCACATTGCATTCTGGGAAGTAAAACTGGATGTTTATTAAATAAGAATATACAAAAGCCTAACCCTAACACTTTGGTGCCAGAGTTACAAACTCACTGTGTGACAAAGCTTAGCTTTAAGCATTGCAGGTGGTGAATCATGTTTTCTCCTCATGGCTGTATTCACTCACTGTTGAGACTGTTCAGTACCAAAAAGTTGTACAACATTTAGTGGCTGTTAGTGATAATAGTTGTTTTGCATTATGATTCAAATACTTTAATTCTCACAATTATCACAGTGAATTCAGTAAAAATGTTGATTTTATAAGTTATCAGCTTTATGTAGCTGAGTGCTTTATATTTTCGGAGGATAATTATGCACACTTCCTCTTGACACCAATACATCATGTTTATGTGGCCTTCAATCTTGTGGCCTGAAAGGTGCACAATAATACTTGAAAAGTAAAAATACTGGAAATACTCAAAACATTTAGAGGTCCACACCTGAGGAAACATAACACTGAAGAGAACACTCAGAAAACAGAGGGATCCCTTTGTGATGACTTTATAGGGAAATGTTAAATACTGACTACACACACTGAGTAGATGAGTCACATTCTTGTCCAGATCACACTCAATATTAAAATAAAAGAAATATATAAAATAAATGAGTAAAATACATACAGCAAATATGATGCAATAATGGAATAAAGCTTGGCGTGCAAATAAATCATGCAGGAACAACATAGATACATCAATCTGCATTGATGTATCTATTTATATCAAAAGTGGTGTGTCATTTTATTCTTGAAATGCATTTGTCACATTCACTGAAATTGGTGTAATCATATGAACAAAACAAACTATTTCTTACTTATTCACTTCTAACATGATTGTTGTGCATTCGCATTGTGACACTCTGCACCGTATAGACTACAGTATGATAAGGAGAAGCTCTCGCTATTTGTTGAGCTGTTATTATCTTGCTTCACCGTGAGTGGTTCAACTGTTTCAGAGTGTTAGGCAAGTGATGTCATTCATGTTTTTTTTCTTTCTAAATATCAGAAGTAAAAACCAGTGACGGCTCAGTGGTGATTTTGACAAATTATGTGTTCTTTCACTGAAGAGATTAATTGGCAATTATAGTACATCCTGGATGTTGTCTGTCTCAAGCAAATTGTTTCAGTGAGAGAGAAACAGTTTGCCAGCTATGTGAAGTTATCTTATCAGTCAGAGGACATGTTTTTATACAGAGCTACAAATCATAATTTATATTGTGTTATTTCTGGGGGAGCCCTTTCAGGGTGCATTTGAAGAACATTGAGGACATGTAGACCAACTACACAGTTCCATCTTTAAAAATACTACTATTGCACTAATGTTCCTCAAAATTACAATATGCCCCATTTCAAAATAATGACATGGATGCATGAAATTATGTCATTTGGCACATTTGAGAGTAATTTGCCAGAAGATGTTAGGTCTAAATCCACAAAGCATGAATCTCCCTCTGACCCTGAGCAGCCTCAAGTTTAAATGAGATTCTGCTGTTAAGGGCACGAAGTGTTACACTGCATGGTTTAGCCCAGAAGGCTTGAATACATTAGCATTAGTTTAAATCCTGCTCAGACAGATTACTGCCAGGTGAAATCCCAGAATACATAAAAGCCACCTGTTATTTTGCTTTAGAGTTCAAACAGATGAGATGTGGACTTCTCTTTTACATTCCCAAAGTATCACAGCATTATTGTGGCTTGACTCACTTTAAAATACAACTCACACCAGGACAAGCAAGCAAAGTCAACTTATTTCAATCACACAAATCAGCAGATCCAGTCACATAGGTGAAGACAGTCTGTTTGAATCTTTCATGTTAAGTTCACCTTTGGTGAACTTTGATATATGAATTGGATTGATGAACAGTTGCAAACAGTTTTCACAGTGCTCCATGTACAAACACATCTGTTAAAACTATATTAACATTTTGTCCAGTTGCTGTATTTAGCTTACTAACTGGCATTTAGCGAGCCCACTAGTTTGGATAACTATTGTGATTGCTAGCTCTGGCATATTCCAGGTTGGCTAGCATGTTAGTTAGCTGGCCAGCTACAGTTTGCTTGCTGACCCAGCGAGTAGTCACTGTGTCACCAAACTTATAGCACAACTTGATCATTTTGTGGTCACTGTTAATGCAAAGAGACAGGTAGAGAATTGTGATGATAGTATTGACAATAGTAAGGATGATGACAAGCATAATTGTTACCACTATTATTTTAATCACTGCTTTTAGTTGTATCACTCCCATCTTTTCCCCATTGGACCACTAGGACACTTCCAACATCAAATACAGTACAAATGAACCATGAACTATGGCCCAGTAGGAATGACACTAACACCATACACATGCACACAGGTGGTGTTTCAACAACACATTATGCTAAACTACAGGAGGTGGGAGGGTATAGAGAAGGCAGGGTGAGCGAGAGAGACAGAAATTCTGATGCATGCTAACTCAGAACAGAGGGTATAGATAATGGATTTCAAGTAAAATAATCAATTCCTCCTTAAAATCCCTTTCAGTTATCTGTTTTTGGTATACTTAACTATCTTGGCCACTTTAAGCTGAATTTAACCTAATATTACAGGGAGCTTAGTACACCCCTGGTCGAAAACACAGACCAGCTACATGTTTCGTGGAGGAGCACTTGAGGAATGTCAGAAAGTGTCCAAACCTGAATCAACCACACCACCAGGAACCACAGGAGGACCATACCATCTCTACAAAAGGTAATTTCAATTCAATTTCCTTTGCCATTATTTTTGTTAGGGGTTTAGCCACTCCAGGAGGTTAATCGATATTATGCACATTTTTTGCATTAACATGACCTCTTGCGATATGTGACTCATCACTGTCGATCTTTTTTCAATGTATGGTTCACAGGTAAAACATGTAAAGCAACTGTAGCCTCATGCTTGCACTTTATCATTCTTATATACAGAGGCAAATGGATTCACAGCAGTGGGTCTAAAGCTTCCCAGAAATCTTGTAGGACATTTTCTCCTAATTATTTGATGTCCAACTATTGCTCCAAAGAGGGACATTTCTGCACACAGTCTCGCCTTGTAGATGAGGACAAGACAAGACCATGTGTGTCATGTGAGTTAGTAAGGTAGATGTGATGGACAACTATAAATTGTATTAAATAGCCTGGACAAGATGTGCTGCCATTCACTTGGGTTCATGTACCCTCCCAATGATTGTCATCTATAACTTCGCCAAGTTAATATTCTCAATCTTTTTTGATTTTATCAAGAGAGGCCTCTGTAAGATGTGTTCAGTTTAACAAAGTCACAAGACCACGAGTATCAAAATAGATGAGATTTTGGGGGGTGAAATTTTCCACACAGTTCACCAAAGCTACAGAAGGTACTGTCAATTTAAAGCCTGATGAGGCCTGGCCTCTGCCATGGAGAAAAGACCACATCAGTGCCAGAAGGAAGAAAGAGATGATTATTGCAAATGGGACTATGGCTGTACAATCTCTGTAGCCCAAAAGCAAGCCTAAATTGAACTATATTCTTAAAGAGGAAACAATATTTGCTTTAAAATGAAAATTGAGTTGGCCCAATGGGCCGTTTAAATGAAAGCAAGGCTAAAAGTGAAGTAGAAGGGCAGGATTTGGGGGAGTTAATTTATCAATATTAAAAAAAATAAAATAAAACTGGATTTTGGATAGCTGTCCAGACCAGGGGCCTTGCTGTCTACAGTTTCACATGATTTTAAAGGTCAGTCCATCTCACTCACCTGGGTAGGAGTTATGGGTGGAAATTCCAGGTTATCAAGACATCATGTCAGTATCAGCAGAAGGAAATTGTGAGGTATATACCTCAGAGTAGAAAGGTTTGAAGGTTTCATTAATGACAGATGGGGTAAGTGTAAGTTCACATGAGGGGGTCCTTATTTGTTTAATTTGCTGGGATGCCATAAGCTCCCTTTTAATGGGAAAAGACCTCAAGCAGAACCAGACTCAATGATAAGCCATCTGCCTTGGGTTGGGAGGGGGAAAGATTGTGGAGGTGAACTTGTATGTTTTAATATTAATGACAATATCAACAATAAAGTAATAATAATAACACAATTATTAGTCCAAATTACTGTTTAATGCACTGTTCTGTATTGATTAATTGCCACCATGCTTTAGTATATTTTTGTTTTGTTGCTACCTATGATACAGATGAACTGTAATGGATGCAGTTTGATCTTGATTTAATAAGTTAGACATTTGACATATTGTTTATATATCTCAGCTCCTCTCAAGGTGAACTCACATAGCAGCGTAATGAATTCTCTAAGTGCCTGATAGCGGCAACTCTGAGAGTAAATTAAAAGATACCAATTGAGAGACAAACTTCTGCATTATGTGTGCCTTATCTGAAAGAGGACACATCAGGAGAGGATCATTACACGGGTCACAGCTGCTGAAGGTGGCAAGCATGATGAAATACAGCACACATGACTAAGAACAAAACATCTAACACAGCAATGAATCAAATATATTTTCAAACTGTGAGGGTGGCACAGATCTTAAGCTCCTTGTAGTTTACCCACAAGGTAAATGATTTGTGGTCAGATTTAAATACATGCTATACATCAGAGGCAGAAATAAAAGCAGACAGTGCCTCAGAGAGGTGAGGCAGCTCACTTAGGGACACAATGATTGGAAATCAGTCACAACAATACTGAGTCCAAGTGTGGTTAGATTGTATACTGCAATTTTGTGCCTCGACACCAGAGACATAAATAAGGTTTACGTCACTCACAGAACAAGTTTTTTGTCCCTTGAATGTGATATCTCAAGATTCCCTTGCAGGAATTTCTTGACACTTTTGCACAAACATGCACTTCAGGAGGGAATTTCATTATGTCTGTTTTACTGAGTTCCATTTCATGTAGTAGGCTGTAGCTATTATTTTAGTGTTTGCTAATGTTTATAATTTTCCCATGAACCCATGAATAATGGAATTGTTGTTTTCCTTGATTCACCTCTGTAGGTGGACTGTACACCTACTCACAGTTCTGCTGGGACAATTTTTTAAATGACTTAAAGCTAATTGTCACTCGTCAGATCTCAGTAACAGTGCCACCTGGCAACTTGCAACCAGTTTTGGACTGAAGACGACTTTGCAGGCATTCACCACACCAGATTACATGCTGCTGTGACCGCTGTCAGTGGAGTTGTAGTCAAAAAATTCCAACATGATGTCCAGAAAACCTACTTCCCGTGGACCTATGGAGTCAGCCTAAAAATACTCAGAAGAAAAAAAACGCTTAACCCCTACACCTAACCCCTCTACTTCCTCAACAATTATCCAGTCTTTTCCATGTTCCTCATCTCCCTCTTCCTCCTCTATATTTTCCCCTTCATTACCTTCTCCCTCTTCTCTATCTCCTCCAAGGTCTCTGGTGTATTTCCAAATCCATGCAGTATAGACTGATAATCAAAACAAGGGAAAATGGATTGGGTCTGGGTATTTCCTCTGGGGGTTGATTATCCTCACCACTTGTCATGTTGGTCTAACTGTTCTCTCAGTTGTAAGACTAGAAATGAAGATAGAGTAGGTAGCAGTTAGTTTCAATAAATCCCTTGTTGCTTATCAAACTACAAACAGTAACTTTTAAGACTACTCCTTCACCAAGTCAGTAATAAATGTCAGTATCCTCCTTCTGCAAATGATAACTTGTAAATATAAACTCCATGTGTATTTGGATACCCTATGAAGTAAGTATTGATGTTATGGTGTATGATATAATAATGCTATGTTTCACCATTAATAACAAATGAAAAAGTGTTAGTAATCAGACCTATATCACAAGTATTTTAAATTATTTTTCCACAGGTTATTACAGGTAATTACTGGATATTTAGAGATAAGAGCAGCAAGAAACCAAATATAAAGAGTATGGTCTAGACCTGCTGTATATGAAAAGTGCCTTGAGATGACTTTTGTTGTGATTTGGCGCTGTATAAATTGAACTGAATTGAATCATCACACTGAGGCTCCACCTCTCCACTATTAGGAAATAATTTCCCGGTTGTACGTGAACTTTCCTATCATCCAATGATCACCTTTGTCAAGAAATGTTTAACCATCTTACTTATGTTTTCTCTCTCTGCTGTCAATGCAGTCTATGCTGCTCGCAGCTTTGCCCATTCTGTTACCTATGATAACATTTTTCTGATTCTGATGAGGGCTTTCAGACCTTCACATGCATAATCTTGCCAGGGCACTGGCGCCAGTTGACAATCTGCAGTCCCATCCTGATCAGACCTTTGTTCAGTATCTCATCTCTGGACTGTCACAGGGTTTCAGGGTCAGGATAATAACATCCATGTCTGAGACTTACATCACAATAAACTTCAATCAGCATTTGATGAGCAAATGGCAGTTAAGAAATAAATCTTCAACATCAACATGGAAACCCAAATAAGTGTATGATTTGCCACATTTCCCCTTCAGTGTGGAATATCAAGACTTTAGCACATGTAGCACATGGATGAAAGAGCTCAATTTCTGTCCCAGAGCTGTTATTGTGGAGGTTATAGAGTGTCCCTGTGCTCATGTGTTATTACCAGCTCATTTCCTGTCTGAAGGCAGTCTCCATCTTCAGTCAGGGACCTGAAGAATAAAACCATTAAAAGACACAAGCCAGAAACTCTCCAGTTCACACACAGTCACGAAAAACATCCACTGCAGCTCTGGGACAGTTTCTGACTTTCACTGTAAGATGACAAATGGTATTTGAAATAGACAAAATATTTCTGACTGTCTCCTGCTGGGATCTCTGGCTGTGTTGCTGGAGGGCCTGACAGGGTAACCTGTTGCTCACCTCTCTGGTGTCCCGATCTGCCCCCACTTCTCATTGCTGGATATATTTAACATTTATTATTATAGAAGTTGTATATGATGATTATTGTAATATTACATTGCTACCATATTACTGTATTATTATGAGAATGATACTTCTTCACACTATTACCACTATAAATATTAACACTATTATTAGCAATGTATCTTCATGATCACTAAACATGGATAATACATAACACTGCCTCTCAAGAATTCAAACATACATACACATTCATTACCCACACATACCCACCACAACCTCATTAAATCTCCTATATTATCACATGCATCATTGTAACTACTTTATGTCACTGTCTGAAGGTTTGTCTAGTATGTCTATCTTATTTATCTTCTGTGTCATCATTTGTCTTTTCTGTCATCTTCTATATGATTGGCAAGTCCTTGCTTTATTTACCAGACTAAGCAGTAAAAGTGATTCTGAGTGTGAGATCACTGCAGTGGATCGGTGCAGACACCTTCCTCCTCCAGGCCTTCATGCCTTGTTGAGCCCAGTTATCATTTTAAGTACTAATAAATCAAACCAAGGTCTCTGCTCCACCAATGATCAGAGGGAATTATTCAAAGACTAAATTACAGCACTTATGATGGGTGGATAAAGCAAGGTGCTAGGTGTGCTATTAGTCAAATTAGAAGGTGACACCATAAATCACTGCCTTGATCACTCATGGAATAAAAGATGATCAGACTTCCATTAGAAATACACTAACGTGTGCACAAAAGGGCCGCTGGCACACATATTCAGTAAGTGAACTATGAGACTTATCAGACTTTTCATTATCATCACATTTTTGGAAGAAAATCAACCTAACCAAGTTTGTTGGGGTGCTTTCGTGATTTTCCCTGATAGAGTGTTGTAGATAGGCATTCACATTTAACATTGTCAGAGTTTTATAACTTGGGGTGAACTTCTGGAGAGCTAGCAAGATAGCAGCAGGACAATTTTCAGTGATGTGGAAAAGGGAGAAGCTGAGGCCTCACCACTAAGGCCTTCCACAGTCTAATCCTGTTCTTAATACATAACATGGTAGATGCAGTTACTCAGAATTGTACCGATGTACAAATAATCCATATTTGTATTCTTTCTTTCTTGTCAGTAATAGTGCAATTGATTTTATTATATTGTCATTTTCTATGTTTTAATTTGTAATGGTGGAAAGCGACTACGCTATAAGTACATGGTAACTCTGAGTCTAATGAGAAAAATCATTTTTCATGCTTTTGGTTGCTTTTTTGCTATGAAATTACAGCCATTTGCATGTAGTTTTTGCAGCATTTTGTCTTTGAGCCATTTTTTTGCTTCAATCCCATCGCTTTGTTTTTATGTCTTTGTTTTTTCTGTTGCCATATGCTCTTCAAGTTGCCACATGCTCTTCAAGCAACTTTTCTTTTGTCTATACAGGGAAGTGATTTCCTCTATCTTACAAGCCAAGACAATGACAAATTAAACCAGAAAAACAAAAGTGAATTTGCCTTGAAGATTGATAAAGTCTTTAAAGTCATCCAGCTAAAGTTATTCTGTCATCAACCTGAATAAAAACCAGGCAGGCTGTAGGTCTACCAAAGAATGCCTAACCAAGAGCTCAATGGAGTGCCAAAAAACAGTCTGCCACTTCAAGAGGCTGAACAGTTGGGATAGACCAGTATAATAGTCACCAGGCAACCACACAATGCCTCTGGGAGCATTTAACCAAAATCTGACATGAGGAAACTGCTGGCTCTAATCACTGCTAATGCAGATCACTGCCCTGGGTTACAACCAGTAAAGTCTCCAACATTGACAAGACTAGTAGGCTAGTAGACAACAAGAAGTAGGCCAAACATTTAATTACCTAAATAATCATCCTTCTCTTTTGCTTTGTGGAAGGCCATAAAATCCCACTGTGTATCATATTGCAATGCACTTTATTACAGAGAATTAATTCCTCAATCATCATATCTCAATCATATCTGAAAAGGTAGGATGGTTCTCCTGAAGTGGAGCTGTATGTTATTTATCAATAAGGTTCTACTGCAAAATCTTCTTCAGTCCCTCTGCTCTCATATAACACACAACTTACAGTGTAAGGTTACAGGCTATTGTAGCATCAGCTTTAACCCATGCTATTTTCAAACACTCACTATTCCACTTGTGATCACTTTTCTTGATGAAAAGCTACTCTCATTTTCTGTCTTTCTGTCTTGTAAACTGAACATGTTTGTCTTGTACACAAGTCTCATTTGAAAGAGATCACAATCTCAATGAGATTACCTGTTTAAATAACAGACTAAATAAATAAATAAAAGCCTACAGTGTTTGTTCTGAGTTCCATCATCAACATATAGAACATTAGAGATGACGATGACAACCACAACAACAACAACAAAAAGAGTTGAAAGATTAGGCTGAAATGTAAAATGTATTTTAACACTCTGTTGAACACTCAGTAGCAGCAAAGAGCCAAGGCCCATTAAGACGGTCAACCATTGAACAGATCCAGGATCTCTCAGGTCCACTTTCCGCACTCTCCACATTCTTATGTGATAACAGCCATGGCTGATGTTCATGGCTCATTTCATGTCATTATTACATCCCATTTGCCTCATCACCTCAGTTCCCAGACTGCCCTTTTATCTCAGCATGCAGGCAGCAGAGGGGATGTGCAATCCAAGGTTTGTGAAGCCGTAGTGTTTGCATGAGGAACAAGTTACCTCATATTTACCTTCCATCAGGCATCCAGGGAGCTTTCTTGTGGAGAAAACAAAAAGAATGTAAGTATGAAGTGCTGCCTGTGAAAATCTGTTTCTCTTCGGAGGCATCAGTCAGTATCGCCTGTGCAGATTGAGCATGGATAGTTTTTCCCACAGTGAACATCAGATCTATAGCATTTATCCAAACACATCAGCGCATATGCTAAAACCCTTGACTCCCTCTTCTGTAGGCACACTGCATCAGCCATCTTTTTATCATGTATAGTACATTTTGATAGTGAACACTTTGACACAGCTGATATTTTATACTCACTTTTGGCAATCTCTATGAAGAAAACTGATTTAAACTGGTAACACATTTGTGGATTTAGTGTGATTGTGGTCATTGGAAAAAGAGTCTTAGAATTTTTTTTCAAGGGTGCTGCGAAATTGATGTGGCATCCACACCCAGGCATGTGAAGAGTTCTCTAATTACAGCAGACATCTAGTTCTCCCCTGACCAATGCCAACCTCTGACTGCTGCCACTGCCACTTTTCTAACAGTGAATGGTTTTGTCCTCTTGGATCTTTACTTGTCTGCCTACTCTGCTTTTACGTGTCACCACACCAACCCCCAGCCATATAAATGAAAGCATTTCCACCCTAAACAGTGACTTAAGTTCTGTGTGACAAAGTTCATCTTTAAGCAGTGCTGGTAGTTACTGACACTTTTTCCCCTTGGGGTTTACCATAGCCGTGTGCACTCACTGCTGAGACTGTTTACATTCCCATACAAACCCGTGCACCCGCTGCTGATACCAGCTCTGTACAGACTCTCTGAACTTGTTCAGCAGTATATTCAGTGCCCCTTAGCCTGTGGTTTGGGTGACAATTGCAAGTATTAATAATACTGCGTTCCATTTACATTCGGTCAGAAATTGGCACTGGGAGTGATGTCACCTATGAGTTGACAGCATTCCAGTTGAGAAATCACAAAAACAGAGACAGTCACAGGAAAACCTTTAAAGTTGGAGTATATACAAGTTCGAAACAAATATACACCCCACCTGAAGAACACCTCACCTGTTAACATTAGACTTTATTGCAAACACCTCAGAGTCTTCTTAAAAATCCAGTCAAATTTAACTGAAAAAAATTCAGCCATTGCTAACAATTCAGCCATTGTTAGCAATACCAGTTGATAACAACATTCTCTGTGGTATTTTGCACATGCAAACAGCGTAGCAACATATCCATGAATGAAAATTGAACAGTACTAGGTGACCCTGTATGAAACAAATGAAACAGAGCTGCTATAAACAGTAAAATTAGATTAGAGTTAGGGTTAGGGTTAGTGGATTTGCTCCAACTTTCCAAGGTGGAAATCTGACTTCAGGGGGCGTTCAAGTTGAAACTTCTCACTAGAAACTTGGAAATTCACCTGGAATGCACATTACTGTTTGGGTATACTTAAATCTACCGCAAGGAAGTTGGAATGTGGTCAGTACACGCAGTTTCAGACCTCTACATATGCTGAACTTTTTAGTATTTTCAATTTCCAAGTATTTAGTATTGTGAACCTTGGAGGTCACCCTAACATGCCAGTGTCTAGTGGAGGAAAACAATGCTCCTCATTAAGCTAGTCACATAAAGGCGATGACCTATGAAATCAGTGAGTGTTTTTACAGAACTTCCTGTGATAATTGTGTTGATGGTATGTGGCTATTATTTTTACTGTAAATAAACTTTGTATTGATATTATCTTTACTGTAAATAAACTACACCCAGTATATATATTGTATCATAACAGTAGCAGAAATAAAAAAAATACATGTAGAAAGGACTGTAGTGTTGCCACAGCCTCCAGGTGTAAATGAATGTAACAGTGTGACTGCCTTTAAAAGAGAGCTTGTTTAATATTACTTTCAGTGTTCATTCTCATATTTGTGTCTGTAATGGCTGTCAGCCAGGATAATATTTTATTCACCACTTTGGCAGAGATGAGGTACATACAAACTCTTGTAAGCTACATAAAAACAATGATTCTTATATGATTCTAACAGTGGCATTGGCCAGGGCAAGGGATACAAGTTCTGGTGGCATTAGCTCCAGAGGACTATTTTCTGTTTTTGCAGCACAATGCAGAGAAGACAAAAAAAAGCTTAGAGAACTGTCCTGATTGACTACTGCTATTATATAAATTATAGGTTCTTAGTATACCAGCTGATGTGCTACCACCGTTAAGAAAGGCACCACATACAAGTTGTAGTCATTAGAAAAAAAGATTATTTACTGAGGATTAAAACTTCTTTTCTAAGAACAAAAGCAGTGATAACAGCTGTTTTTCCAATGTCCATAAAACAGTCCAGTCTTTAAGAATAAAAGGGTGCATGTGCTTGCTCTAACACATGCACACACGGGAGCATCAATATATAATACTTCGGCATGGACTGGAGAAGCGGGGGATCAAACCGCAGACTTTCAGCAGACTGGGGGGGCGACCCGCGCTACCTCCTGAGCTACAGCCGCGTGCAGTTCTGCTGGTCTCAACTGTCTGTCACAGGTGTCTCTGGTCCCACTTGATCCAGTGTATGGCAAAATGGAAAAAAAAAAAAAACATTAACAACACCATGTAAGCATAATCAAATCATAACTCAAAACATGCAATTCTTGGATCAAATGATCAACTGATTCCCACCTGTGACACTATCACGTCACTGGCTTGCTTGTTTATGCTAAAGTCCAACTATTGTTCTCCTCACTTATAGGTGCAATCAGGGTGTTCAGGTCAGTCTTATAAAATTATTCTGAAATGATTAACTGCACATTTTGGAATTTTAATTAAACTAAAGGGGGCTTGTAAAAGCATCAACCAGACAGACAATACTAATACTATCCCAATATATAAAATATATCTATACACAGATGTGTGTGTGTGTGTGTAGAAGAGAAAGAGAGGGAGAGACAAGCAGTCTGTGTTTATATGGAGATTGCTCCTCTTTTAAATATATGTTAGAAAATCATATCAGAGATGGACTGACTAGAGAGTGAAAACACTAACTGCAGTGGTTTCAGCTGGATAGTTTCAATCATGGTAAATGGATTTTGTAAATGCCAAAGTCGCTGCTTTATAGATTTGGCTTTTCAGAGAGGAGAGCAAACTCACTATGTTAAAATACTGCTGACTGCAGGGACCACTCAGCATTTACCAGCCAAATGAAGAGCAAACGTTGAATCCACTGTGCTCTGTGTGAAACATGGCTTCATATCCAATCACTGACAAACATTTTAAGAACCATTTTGATGCATCTTAGTTGTCCTTGATTGTCAGGTTTCTGACAGCCTCCCAGCCAGCATTTCTATGAAGGTCCTGATGAAATGAATGGGCCACTATTCACTGAACTAATTTTCTTTTCTAATTCTTTGACTTCAATAATCTCAGCTTGTTATACTGATATTTCTGTGCTGCTCTATTTATGTATGTTGAAATTATAAAATTCCCATTTATATTGTATTGGTACCTCTATCTTTACAGTATACCTCTTGATCTTTTCTCATATTTTGACTGTGGTTTTATAGATTTTGTTTTCAAAGTAAAATGCTCTCTTCATTCACTTAACTGCATAGCAATGCACACAATGTACTTTATTGAGATGTTCCATTTGCTAACTGGCCTAATATTTGTGGTCCTACTGAATTGCTGTCATGCTTGTCCTTGTACCTGATATATCATGTAGAACATAACTTACAGTATATCAAGTAAACTCTGGATTTGTATTGTTTAACTCGAGTAACTGCATCAAAAAACTGAATCTGAATAGAATGTTTTGAAATTCAAGTTACTGGTTTGGAATTCAATTCCAATAAACTTAAAACTGAATGTGATCTCATTCGTTACCTAAAATGGAATTCATTTGCTCTGAAACTGTATTTGATCCTCACTGAAACTTCAACTCTCAGCTCCATCCATTCATTTTCTTCTGCTTATCTTGCATCAAGGTGGCAGCAGGCAAAGCAGTGTGCTCCAGACATCCCTTTCCCCAGTAACATTTTCCAGCTCCTCCAGGGGCATCCCAAGGCGTTTCCAGCCCAGATGAGATATGTGTCACCTAGTGAATTCTAGGTGTACTCCTGGTTGAACGTGCCCAGAAAGCCTCCAAAGGAAGTTGCCCAGGAGGCATCCTAATCAGATGCCTGACCCAACCTCAGCTGACTCCTTTAAACATGAAGGAGCAGCGGATCTATTCCAAGCTCCCTCTGGATGTCTCATCCTATTTCTAAGGCTAAGCCTAGACACCCATTTGTATCTGCCTTAGGTGAGTGGTGGAACATAGATTGAAAGCTTTGCCTTCCAGCTCAACTCCCTGAAATACAACTGAATTAGCAATCTGCACTTGATTACACTTCACGTAATTCAAAATCAATTCTTGCAGTTCAATTTCTGTTTTCTGAGACACACATCTGGTTGTTGAAGGAGAGTGTGCAAGTGTGTGCAGTTTTTGACTATATATAAACTGACTGTATATACTAACTTGTTTTATACATTTTCATCTGCAGCAGGAAGCATGGTCAGTGAAAAAGTTCAGATAAACTCACTACACACAACACACACACAAATTAGTGAGTAGATGGTGGAATAATTAACAAGCTAGATTTGGTGGAGAGCAAACCATAGCAAGGATAGTGAATATTAGATTTCCATTCAGCAGGTTAACAGAAACATGTTTTTGCAGGATGTGTAAACTTACAACTGTCTGTCAACATGTTCAGCATTCAGCAGAGTTAAACTGAAGTTCTGGATATTCACACTGATGTATTTTCTCAAAGATTTGTATTAATCACACTTACAAAACAACATGGTGACTAAGACATGTATCATGGCAGTAGCAGAATGTGTTGTATTTTACCAATGACTAATGTCCCCAGATGTGTCATGGAAACATTACTTTTTTCTAAGTGGTTCTCCCAGGGCCTTAAAATTTCCCTCCAGCTCCATTAGCATTTTGTACTGACGGCTAAATAACATCAGACCACAGGCCAACTGTGCAGATCTGTACTTCAAATTGGCTAATATTAGCTGACAAAGTACTCCTGAGTGTGTCCGCCTGTGATGTGTCAGCTCAGACTGTAATCTCAAAAATGACTTTAGACTTAATTCAAGTCTAATGCACTTTGCATTCATTTAAAGATCCTCATTTAAACAACATCAGCTAAAGAATTGAAGACATAAAGATCAGTTAATAAGTCAGAAGGAGCTCTCCAATGCTGGAAAAACCAGCAGGGTTGGGTTTGTTTTATGTTGAGATCTGATGCATTATGATGGCACAATACGAGCTGGTTGGAGTTGCCACGTATTTTGCTTGTAGATACTAACAAGAAAAAAAAAAAAACAATCACCTATTAATCAGCAGGATGAAGATGGCTGAAAAACATGTTGTTCTTTGTTTTCCCAAAATGCAATGCAATGCAAAAATAAAAAATATGGAAAAGAGCTGTTTTCTTTCCTCAAATCAACGATACTGTAAAATCCTGTTCTAACTCATATCCCAGAGAAAAAACCTAACTGCAATGTACTGCATTTAGAGATAATAGGATTATACTGTTAATATTTTCACATACATTTTTCAGTAGTTCATTGCAGTGTAGCTGTGCCCAAAATGTTTAATTTAACCCTCATGTTGTCATCTGGGTCACAGTGACCCGGTGGCCGACAATGTGCCTTCATGTGTGTGTGTAGTAGGATTTGTTGTCGTGCATGACATTCGTGATTCTGAAGCAGTTATCTTTTGTTTTTGAATAATAGTAAGAAGAAAAAAATATACGGAATACGAAGGACAATATGAAGGGCAATGGGATGGTTAAGTACGTAAGCTGTGCCATATTAGCCAGATCTGACAGCCACACTTGCATACATAAAACTTGGAGCCTTTGGTCAGGCTTCAACATGCTGAAAACTGATGGCATTCAGCTTGGAGTATCATGCCCAGAGAACTGAAGTGAATTCCATGAACCTGCACATGCTCTTCCTCAATGAACAGGTAAGTAATTAATAATAATAATACTTTATTTGACTGTAATAACAGCCTTCAATAGACTCAGGCCTTTGAGAGAAAAGCAAAGCAAGAATCAAAGTGGTTATACAGTATGTATGTAGCTGCTTGTCAAAACACAACATTTTTAGCGTTTCAGTGGAGAGCCCTGGATTGCATTTGGTTGATTGTGGTTGATTTCAGGCTCTGAAAGCACCAAAGATTTTCAAGATATTTTTGACATTCCATGTTTTCCATTTGCACATCCATTTTGTATGGGGGTAATGAAATGGGAGATCTTCAAACCCCCAGGTGAGGATCCTGCTTTGATTTATACTCTAAATGCTTTTGCACTAAATGATTCATATGTTGGTTTTATTCTTGGTAATTCTATTATTCAACTAGTGGAAAAATGTCACAAGTATAAAAGCTACCTTTTATCAGTTTAGAAATGTTTTTCCATCTTTCTCCTTTTAAATGGATCAAAGCCATTTCAGAACCTTGCACAGAATGAAGACAGAATGTGTTTTGATGGAGAGTGCTCTGTGCAGGAATAAGATTTCAATGTTAGCCTTGGGTCAGTGCTTTATGGATGAAAGACGTTTCAATTCAAATGGTGTCTGTGCCTAAAACCTAACAAGTAGGGTCACTATTCCTAGCTTTGACAAAACCAATTCCATAAATGCATTATTTCTTTCACTGATGTTTTTTCCTCTGCAGTGATGGGAGCTGCCAGCTGTATCCCTCAGCCTAAAATGACATCATTTTGAATTGGTGGGTGAACAGGCTTTATGTATTAAAAATGCTGCTTGACTCTATTAGCACAATCTTGTTGCAGGAAGAAAATAATTCGGCAAGGGATATGACTATCTCAAAAGGCAGTCTCCTCACAACAGAGTCAGCCAATCTAATACCTGGGGAGAGCTGATATGACAATTTCAAATTTATAGTACTGGAAGAAGTGAGGTTATTTTTAGCAGACAGCCACAAGAGTCACATTCAGTGGAGAATTTTGAACCAGATGGCAGATGTCAGCTCTGTCAGGGGTATCATGCAAGCCAAAATTCTGTGTGTGTGTGTGTTCGTGTGTGTGTGTGTGTGTGTGTTTATAGGGGTGGGGGGCAATTAGAGTGAGGGGAATGAGGATCCTTTCTTATAAAGAAAATGATTACACAATTCTCGGCAATTTGACATAATTATTCAAAAACTACACAAAATCAGTTTTGGGGTATTCACTTATCTTCATACAGATGTGCTTCAGACAGATCAGGTCTGATCATCATCATGATCCCTTAACTGGTCTGAAATGGTAATAGGAGTGAGGGAACAAATCTTACTTATCTTACTTACTTACAATCTTACTTACTTAAATCTGCACATTTCCATGAAGGAAAGATAACACCTCTTGCAGTATCAACTGCCTGACTGAGGGCAGGGTTGTGGGGTTGAGTCAATCTGACACCTGTGGAAGGATCATAGGTGCCATATTTATCCCTTTTCCATAAGCAAGGTGTTAGTGGACCTGCATCCAAACACTGCAAGTTCTCTGCAACACAGATAGAGAAAATTTATCATGGATGTGTCTGGCGGAGGTTGGGCCACAAATTCCCCTTAGAGTCCACTGACCGCCCTGCTCAAGGTGGTGATCCTGACCTGCCACACCATTCCCTCCCCCAAAGAGGGCAGTACTATAGACACTATGCCACTTTCCCTGGACTATGTTCTTTGTACCCCTGGGACTGAGTGGACTGGACTGGCTCAAGCAGCACGGTGACACTGTTGGCCCTCACTAGATAACATCCAAGAGACATAATCCATGTGCTGTTCATTCCAAAAGGTGTTACACAGTCTTTCAAACAGTGTTTGCATTCCCTGACTCAGAAAGAAATCTTTATTAATTCTTTTGTAAATTTGCAATGTTGATTAACTTTGAAGGAGGTGCAGGAGCTGTGGTCTAAACTGATGAACTGTTGTGTGTCAGCACTGATGAATCATCTCAGGTCTCAAATTTGACAGTAAACAGGGTGAAAGACATCTTGGGGGTACATACTGATATAGGTACAATAAGAGAATCTCAGATGTAGTCTGTGTACTGAGGCACCTTGGTGATGTAGTTACATGTTTTGCCATTGTTTAAATCCAGGCAGATATGCACCCAGCATTCCTCTAAACACCACAGGAGTAGGACACTGTGTATGGACTCAGGGATGACTCAGGGTGGAAAAACCTCCACTGGATGTTTTTTGTGAAAAAGTAATTTTAATTAATATTAGTGAGATAGTTAATTAAATACTTCAGTTAATATTTTCCTTAACTGTAAGGTGGTTATTTTTTGGTCATTGTGCCATTATTAAGGCAGCACCCTGACATCCCTGGAGCCAAGCTGCTAGGGTGGTTATTAATACTGGAGGAGATCACCATGCTCAATGCAACAGAAACACTGGGTAGAGAAAAGACATTTCTTAGTCAAATCTAAATACCAAGTACAATAAATGAAAATAAATACAGATTTGAAATATTTACACAGACTTGGACATGTAAATGAAACCTTACTATCACTATGGATGGCAGAAGCAAAAGAGCTACAGATAATGTATTTAGTGTAGATAGTAATTACTAACTGCACTGTTACTTGTTATTGTCCTTAAGGAAAGTCCCAAAAGTCCTTTTCAATGTCCTGTTTTGTGATGTCTCACAATCATTCAATATTTCTGGTAATGTGGAGGGATTAACTGACAAACAAGTGAAACATTAATTCTATATTTTATGTGAAGTCTATCATGTTCTAGATGTTCCCAGTCCTATTTCCACAGATCCCTCTCTTCACTAAATGTTATAGATTGTTAAGTTTTTTGTTGGATGGTTTGATTCTCTCCATCTCTCTGCACATAAATAGAAAGATTCCCATGGCTTTAGGCCATTAGTGTATGCATGTAAACTAAATGGTGTTGAGACTTCTGGAGCGTGTGTGACCCTGCAGCACTAACTCAATAATAAGTACCCCATACTTTATTCCCTGTAGCTGAGGGAGCTATTATCTGCATGCGGCACGTTGTCACCTTCATCCACACCGGAGTTCAGTCTGTTTCCTCTCTCTGAGGCTGCCCTGGGTCATACACTGAGAGACTGAGTGCCATCACTCTTCATCCCCACTGAGCCAGGGCCAGACAGCAGTGCAGAACAAGTGTTGCTGTATCCGTTTTTATAAAGCATGGCATGGTACAGCATTCAAATAAAGCACAGACACCGTGTCACTACATTTCCCTGTTTTTTACTTTAACACACAAGTTACATGGTCTTTAACAGTGTGATGTGTCAGTGTACACTGTCCTTACAAATAAAGAGATCAAAAAAATGTTTAAACCTTGTTAGTACTATGATGAAAATATTTTTTGTCTCTTACACGGGTAAATACATTACTATATATTTAGACTATTCATAGACCAGTGATGTGTTTTTGGACTTACAAGTTTAGACTAGACTTGGACTTCTCCTCTAAAGATTTGAGATTTGACTTGAAGCATGATGCAAGAATTAGAAACAGTTCTGTCTAGTACCAGGTAAAAATTTCAATTTGTCCAATACTTGTGGCATTACCTTTATTGATCTCTTCATATTACCCGTGAAGAGGGCTTTTAACACCAGGTCAGTTGTCCTTCACCCTGAGTCAAAGGAAAAGGGCCCTCTCACCTTTAAATAATATGTTGGAATAATTTGTCAAAAATACATATTTTATGTAGTATTTGCGAGTCACTTATTTTTATCTCCCGAATAAAAAATCTTGACATATTGGTCTAAAACAATTTTACTTTCTCTATCATGCAAAAAATGGTTTGGTCTGTTTACTATATACATACTTTGGCAAGGATGGCAAAATGTGGGCCAAGCAGGGGCCAACTATACAAAAATACATAGGAATGCACAAGAATGGTTAAGTAGTAATAGTGTAGTCAAAAAGTGGTCTTTTGTGTGCTCAAAAGGAATGTGGGTGGTGTGCGTGTTTGCCTGTGAATGCACATTGTTAGCGTTGCTATGAGATACCCGCGTGACTCTGTCTCGTTTTAGATATGAAAAAGATTGTGTATTCCAAGTGGCTAATTACTGTGGTTACTTATGAACAAAATGCTGAAGCATTAACTTTAACATTAACTTCTTTCACATTACAGTTGGATCAGCTCCTCATACTCAACAACATTCAATGAAGTCTAGAGGAAGAGAGAAAACATTACCATTTAAATAACCTGATTCCACTTCCACAGCTTGGACCCCACACACAGAGTATCTGCTTGGACCCCATAACGCCACCCTCAGCAGTTTCTCTATGGATTAGAAGTGTGGTAATTGATTTCCCCTTGAGTGCAGACCTTGTAGCTGTTAGAGGTTTATGGTGTATTTTTGTTTGGAGCCTCTTCAGTGATTTCCACCATGAAATGCAATGACTTTGGGACATCAACATCGATGGCCCCTAACACTGGTATGCAGACACTGAATGAACAGCAGCCCCACAGTCGCATTCACTCACACAAACACATGAAAAACACATCCACCCTGATAAACTGAGCTTAGCACAGTGCTTTCAATTCAATGGTCCCAGTAGTTTTCTTTTCTTTGGATAACTACACACACACACATGTGTTATATATATATATATATATATATATATATATATATATGGCAATTAAACAGCAATTAAAGACAATGCAGGGCTGCTGTATACACTATGTACAAGCTGCTCAGAGTAAAATCTAAAGCTGAAGTGTGTTGAAATTCTACATCATTAATTATTACAGTTAAGAAAAGGAGCCTTTCATAAATGTGATAAATGTGTGTTAACATATTTTTCCAGTCTAAAAATATTTAAAAGAGCTCCAAAAATCTGTTAAGTCAGTCAGAAGTGAGCAGAGGAATAGATCTATGGTCCATCAACTTTAATACAATTGAATGTGATAATTTCTAATGTTTACAATAACCACATCTTTATTCGGTTCCAAGGGTCTGATCATGCTTTAATAGATCTCATAGCATCATAAAGAGGGGTAGATGCAATAATGTTTTAAATATGGGGACTCTCCAGTAACCCATATATGTTGTTGCACTTGTTTGTTCACATGAAAAGCGACAGTAAAGAATGAAAAAGGGGAGCTTGGGAGAGAAGTTTTTGAAAATTGTCAGGCAAAGCCCCTCACCCCCAACATCCTAAACCAGAAAGGTCATTTTTGTGAAATAAAAATTTGCTCTTTGTAAGGCATCATTGTTTTGAAATGTTACATTTTTATTAAATATTTAATATGGTGTGATAAAAAAAAGTTGCTCACAACAAGCACATTCAGAGCAGGCAGCCTTCTGTCTGGACTCATCATCTTAATATTAATAAGCTCTCACCAATGACAGAGAACCATAGGAGGTTGCAGAAAGGCATTTTGGGGCAAAAAAATCAATGAGAGAAATAATTGATGGTGAGGTAGGCTCACAAGGTGTCTGTGTGTAAAGTTTTAATGAGAGCAGAGGGGACGGCATCTGGAAACAACCTGGTAGTGAGAAAGGAAATAAACCTGATGTAGTTTCTGGGCAGACTGGATTTAGAAGTTTGGGAGGGGAGTGAGGTGGAAAACATGCCACACCAACGATCTGATAAACTGACACTGTTTATCTGGACGTTTGGGACCAGAATACCAAAAGTCACAGTAAAATCAAAAGTATGGCCAAGTATAGGAAGTCCACAGAAAGTCTTGCTGAATTGCAAATTTAGACAGCACTCAGCACTCATGGACTTAGTCTGTTAACTTCGCAAGTCTGCTGGTGAAGCGAACTCTTTATGTTGCTCAAAGCAACATATCTTTTGCAGTCCATGGATAGGAGGATGTAAAGCAGAGAAATTAGAGGATAGATCTGAGGACTAATGTGTTTGCCTTCTATCTCAGATGATGTGTTCCTTCACATTGACATATAGGATGACAGGGCACTCTCTGGTGCATACATGGTGTTAGGGTTACATCACCACCTGTTGGTTTAGCTTTCTCTTGACAGTGCTTGACCCAAATCAACACACATAACATTTTGTCATTATGTACAATATACTATTTCTGTTATGCATAATTTTCCAGACTTTTATGGCATGTCAATGAATCTCAGCTATATATATATATATATATATATATATATATATATATATATATATATATATATATATATATATGAGATATGAGATAAAAAGGAATGACAGAGACACTAGACTATATATCCACCCTCTTCTACCCTCTCCAAGTGGCATATTAGCATTTAATACAAAAAATATTGCCTTGTTTCCAGATATTAAATGAACGTGTGTATGAATGCAGAAGCAGTTGTTGTCAAAGTTATATTTAGAGTCATTTTTCTGGCCATAAATACATATTTCTTTGTGGCAAAACTGTATGGTAAAAGTTATTTGTGCACTTTTAGGATGTTTTTGTGCTTCCAGGATCCATCCATATTATATCCACCGATTTGCAGTAAGGTCTAGTCCTAAATGGCTAGTCTAAAATGGCCATATAAGTCTAAAGTAACCCTGTGTGTTAAAATAGTCATTGATTTAAGAAAATGTTGGTTAAAATGATCTGCTTTAGTTATGTTTATTAATTCTTATATATCTTTTTTTTTTTTTTAAATACACTTAGTGGTGCTATTGAGGGTGTAAAATAAACAGGTAGCATTGGAATGAGATAGTTGTTGTGGGGCCATTCCATAAATCCAGGTTGTTTGTGCTTTTTTGAAATTGTTAGACCTTGAAAGTGGCCTTGTGAGTAGCGAGAATAGCAACCCAACCCTCAAGTTTAATATTGTTTAACCAGGTTTTATTATTTCATTTACATAAATTGTTTATCTTTATTGTCTCTGTGTTTAACCTTGAGGATGGCCTAGAAGCCTGCAACTTACTACCATTTTAGGCAACATAATGTTTTTATGAATATAACTTACCTTTAATCTTCTAGTAATCTTTTCCTGCCCTGGTCCATCCAATTATGTATTTTAGTTTCTCACAGCACCTCAGTCTAACTATCTAGACAAGTACTAGTGGCTGTGTCTTGATTTAAAGAGGTTAGGTAGCGGAAAAATGCAAAAGAAATTGTCTTAAATTACTTTTGTCTTCCAAATAACCACAAGGGACAAAGCATAAAGACATTACAATGATGTAGACCAATTTGAACACTGAATAATTTAACAGTTCATTTTCATAGTACACCACCAATACACACATTACAGATTAGTCAGTCAGTGATAGACAAATGATAAACACATGATGTGTGAAATATGATTTCCATTTGATGCATTGTCTTATATGACTTTAACTGTCTGAATGCCATATTTGAAGCAGTTACATGATTATGAGTCACACACACAGCCATGGTAACTGTATGTGTCTTGGGGACAGTGGGGAATGTTTCCCAGACAGCAACAACCTGCATACTGTCAAAAGATGAGATAAGATTTGAAGGTTACAGACAGAAATGGCTGCAGGGTCATTTTAACCTTAAATCTTGATAACCCACCTTAAATCACACTAAATGTAGACCATCCTTGCTCTGAAAGGATTCCAGTAGTTCATAAATAAAATATAGTCTTAGCAAAAGAATTTCATATTGACGCTTAGGTTAAAATAATTGTGGAGGAACATATGAAGGAAGGTTGTGTTTCATATTCTTGTCTGATGTTCAATAAAGGTGATATCACATTGATAATCTTGATCATTGATCATCATTTCCTGCACACACGACACAGGCTGAGATCTCTCACCAGCATATTCACTACAATACTACTGGGAAGTGGGTTTGTCAGGTCAACACACAGGTGGACTTACCTTGCATCCTCATCTCTCAATCCATGTGTGCTGCGGCTGCAGCATGCAGTATGTTAAATACTCACAGCTGATTAGCAGAAGATCTGACAACTCTCACTTAGGGAAAGTGCCTGTTTGGATAATGGCTGAGCACTGCCATCTAGTGGTTACTTGTAGTGTGTGCACCTACACATACATACACTGATGAATTAGGTCAGTCACACTGGGTACAGTGGTGGTATTTTAACTAAGTCTGGTTCATTCTTGACCTGTGAAATAGGCTCACTGTGCAGAAATCCCCTAAAGTTTTCAGCCATATTTTGTGGCTTTCATCAGCCAATGGAGTTTGCTCAGTTGTGAAGGACATAGGTCACGTGATGACAACTAAACCAAGTGTGGATGTCCAGTCACATGATAACATGTTGTTATATAGCTCCACTGACTCCTCCTGATTCAATAACCTTTGATGTCTTCAAGTGGATGCTAAGTGGTCTTTGTCTGTTGTTCACAGACAGCTGATGCTGTGTGTTTCCAGCATCAACAACAAAACAATTGGTTGATTTCAAAGCAGGCTTAGATAACTGTTTTAGTTTTGTTGGACATACATTTTCTGATTCCGACTAATTGGATTATGATTGGATAGATTTCAAAAACAGGCAGAGAGTCCCACAACCGAGGAACCCAAACATAAAAGGCCTGGTCACCTTTAGTGAAAAGTCCAGACTTTGGAGCTGTTAGAGAAGCCCTGCTGGAGGACCTCAGGTAGCAATCAGGCTCATAGGGAGTTAGTAAATAACAGACATAGGCAGTGTGTTTAAATGTGCTTAAAGAGTGGTAGCAGCATTTTGTATCAGCTGTAGTATATGGATGTTTCACTTGCTGATGAAATAAAGTACATTGCAATAGTCAAGTCTGGAAAACACAAAAGCATGCAAACAAACTTTTCTAAGTTTGCATAGGAAGTGAGACTGCAATGCTTTGATCACCTGAACACCAAAAGACAACTAGGCAACAGGTTGCTTCATTTCATTTCATTTTATTTGATAAAACAGTGTCAAGACTATGCATGACGTGTCTAGGAGTGGCGTGTATGGTGTGTATAGTAAATAGTGAACAGCAGTGGACCCAAAATAAACCTATTCTTGACCATAGTTGTCTGTTTGTCATGAAGGGAGCAGAAACCAGATTTGAAATTTTCTAAAACTTCACTATTGTTCAAAAAAGAAATCAGTCGCATGATGACATTTTTTTTTCTAAAATATCAGATAAAAATGCCAGCTTGGAGGTGGATCAAAAGTGACTTAAAACAGAAAGATCTAGGGAGGGCTTGTTTAAAATAGGAGGGGAAAAGCCAGTGGACAGAGAGAAGTTAACAATGGTTAAATTATCTGGACCAATCTGAAAACCAAGAGGGAATGCAGTCCGAAGGGTGGGTGGATGATGTAGGAAGTACAGAAGTGCACCTGATACGGAAAATTCACTAAAGTCAGTTAATGTTGAAGATGAGAAGCAGTCAAGGTCATAAAAACAATGTTTAGATAATATAATTTCAATGTTTAAACAGTCTCCAATCACATCACTGCTTGGCATTTATGTGACAGGTGAGTCACATAAATGCCAAGCAGTGAGGAAACACGAGGCCACAGAGTTCATTATTGATTATCTTATTTTAGTGTATCATACAACAATATTATAATTTATCTCAGCGCCTCTATCATTGAAGAATATTGTAGATTTAAATATATTATGTAGTCTTCTTAGACTTGCATGTGGGATAAACTCTCCCAAGGCTTTGAATTCTGATGGACCATCACAATAGTGATAGTTACAATTAGTGACAATGCACCCATCCAAAGGCCATGAGGGGTGACTGGATGGTTTGATGAGAATGAAAATGGTGTGAATCATATGCTATGGCCTCCACAGTCACCAGATCTCAACCCACTTGAACACCTATAGGAGACATGGCGTTCTCCACCATCATCATCAAAACATCAAAGGAGGAAAACATCTTTTTGAGGAATGGTGTTCCATCCCTCTAGTAGAGTTCCAGACACTTGTAGAATCACTGCCGAGGTGCACTGAAGCAGTTCTGGTGGCTCATGGTGACCCAACACATTATTTAAGCTGTTTTCATCTATGAACTATGGGTAAACTCTCCAGAGTTGCCCTTTCACACATTCAGCACGGAGAATGTCCATCTGGGATGAATTCTCACCCACTGGAAACTTACCATTTGGTTTACGTGAGGAATGGTGCCTGAAGGTACAACATGAAGAAGACCAGCACTGCAGGAGAGAGCATCATCAACACACCCACTTGCTCGTTATGAATTCTCAAACAATTACCTGATCTATTCTCTCATCAACTCAATCGACTCTATCACAGATATTTACGTACAGGTGGTACAATTTACTGGCAGGTACCTTAACCTGTCCTTAATCTGTGTTCATATGGGTGCATTAATTGGGCCTATGTCCTTGTATCAGTATCAGTATTATTATTATTTTACTACAAAGTTTTAAATAATATAATTAATGTTAAACAGATGAAAAAAAACATTACCTTATACTGTATGGTGGACCTCCCCTCAAAAATTAAAAAAATCATTAACCTGTGTCCATCCACAGTTTGAATAAAAGGCATCTGTTATTGGCTACATTAAGAAACCCTCTTGACATGAAGAACTAAGGCTTATTACATTTGTAGCACGGGAGGCTGGGTGTAGATATGTTTCCCACCCACTGCGCCCAGACAGTCTGGAACTTGCCACTTGTCATTAAAGTCCATGGCAATTTTCCATCACTGTCCCACTAGACAAATACTTAAGTTATAACCACTTTTGTACATCTTTGCTTACACCTCAGTGGATATACTGTAAGAACCCTATTAAACATGATGAAGTGATTTGTTTATAAATTCCTGTTGTGCAAATGTTTTACAGGGTTGGGTATGCTTGAAACCATCCTTAGTCCCTAGAGCAAATGTGGATCCAGAGGATATTGTGTTAAGAATGACTGCTTTCAAGCATCTTCAATCACATTTAATTAGGAGGACAAAAAGCTTGTTTCAGGCCAATTGAAGGAATCAGTGGAGCCAAGCCAACTGAGCTGGTGAACTGCACTTGAATACCTGATCTGCTCTGATGATGAAAGACTCTGGCTCCTGCCCCACACTGCTTTTATGAGGGCAAGATTGAATAAAAAGGGGGCGGCACAATAGTGCAGTGGTAACTTTTCCTAACAGGAAGAAGGTTCTGGACTCAAACCCTGGTTCGTCCCTTCGTCTGTGTTCTCCCTGTGCCAGTGTGGGTTCTCGCCATGGACTCCAGCTTCCTTCCATAGTCCAAAGACATGCAGGTTAGGTTAACTAGTGACTCTGAATTGCCTGTAGGTGTGAATGGGAGTGTGTAGGGTTGTTTGTCTCTATATGTCAGCCCTGTGATAGACTGGCAACCTGTCCAGTGTCTACCCCACCTCTTGCCAAATGTCAGCTGGGATTAGCTCCAGCCCCCCAGCAACCCTCAAAGGATAAGCGGTATATCAAATGAATGGGAAGATTAAATTATTTTGTTGTATTATTAGAACAAGAGTCCTAGGTGAATGAGATCAGGTGCCTGCATACTTTGTCCAGCCAGGTTAAAGAAACACTTTATAATATTTTTATTGACTGCTTCAGTGGAACACATCTGACATTGAGGAACAGTGTGATTGTAGTATGTGGAATAGGGGTGACCAACCACTTGTTGAGTACTGTTGGCACTGCCCCTACAACTATAGAATTGCTGATACTTGATGTTTCAGCTGGAGACAACTTGTGCACTTTAGTCACTGATCAAGAGACAACAGATACAAAAGATGAAGTCTGGGGCACAAAGATTCAGGGCCATGTGACATCCTGGAACAATTGTACTGCACAGGAAATTCAAGCTTCACTTGGCTAAACATTACCTGTCTGAATAAGACAGATTGTAGAAATCACTAGGAACTATCCAATTCCTCCATGAACAAGGGTTTCTGTAGCAGTAAAAATAATAAATACATAACAGAAATACATAACAAAAGACCTCAAATCAACAGTCTACAGTCAAACAAAACTTTGCTTTGACTCACACTAAACCTGCTAGGACTGATTTTTTCAGCCACTGGGAGTCAGCACAAACAAGCTTTTAAAACACATTACTGATAACATTGGCATATTATCACTACATCCAGCAGTTACAGAGCAATATGATAATTCATGTGGAGTGGTGTTTGTGTCCACATGAAGTCCAGTATTCCCTCTCTCTTAGCAATGTTTTTGGTCTCTATCAACCCATGAGGGAAACATCTGGCTCTTGAACTGCTAAATACACCACTGTGTTCACCAGCTGATCTCTAAAAGCATCTGTCTGCTGTTTGCTGCTGAGCAGGTAGTGGACAGTGGCTTTATCAGAGCTTTTCCCTGAAAACACCTCCTGAGGCTGCTGGAAACATGGATGATAATAATGGTGTGTCTAATGTTTAAAGACTGAGAATGATACATTAGAAGTTAAGCTATAAAGCTTGGGCTTAAATCAACCAACAATATACCATCTCTATTTATTAGCTATCAGAAAAAGATCTGTTTCAGTCAGGGATACCAGTAGTAGTACTAGTGACCTCTGGAGGGCAGTTTAGTCAATTTAACAGTCAATGTTACCACATACGCAGCCACTGTTTATTAACCATTTAAAGCCTTTGAAATTGCTAAATGAACATTTACTCTTAAAAGATTTTCTTCTTTCTGTCATCAATATGCGAGCTGCATGTTTCCTTTGACATCATTATTGTCAGTTTTCTACATATGCACACACAACAATGTAAATGGTTCACAAAGTGTCAGTTGTTCTGGAAAGTCCAGGTCCCTCATGTTCGCTCACTACAAACAGACTGTGACAAACTGTGGAAACCTACAGTTTAGTGGGTTGAAGGCTATCAGTGTATCATGTGAAGGGGCTGATGTTGTGTCAGTGCTACTCAGACTCCTCCTCACTCCTGACAGACAGGGAGGAGGGGCACACCTTCACTCTTCACTAGGCTGGAAAATGACTTCTGGACTGAGATCAAAAAGAAAATTAACAAGATGAATGAGACTGTAACAAGTGAGGTGGGGTACATAGAGGTGTGTGTGTGTGTGTGTGTGTGTGTGTGTGTGTGTGCATGATAGTATAGACACACACAGTAACACCTGGTTAATAATGATAATGAATAAATTCCAGTCACAGTCATGATGAGAATGAAACAGTCATGTAACCTCCTATTGCTCCTGCCTTGCCTCGTGGTCCTGACTACCTCCTTGAGCCGAAGAGGGTATGGTTTGTGTCAGAGGAACAAATATTTAAGGCATTATTTGAACATGTCTTCCTATGTCTTATCCCACCTTGAGGCAGACAGACTACAACAGAAGATCATGTGAGGTTCCAGTCCTGTCAGCCAAGGTTCACCAAAACTGAAGACTCAAAAAAACACAGCCTCATATAATAAATCTGGATTTTTGCTGAGGCCAACAGTAGGGTCAGAATTTGGCATCAACAACATGAATCCATGGACCTATCCTGCCTTGTGTCAACAGTGCAGGTAGTGGTGTAATGGTGCATGGAATGTTTTCTTGGTACACTTTGGACCCTTTAATACCAATCACAATCATGGTTTGAATGCCACAGCCACTCTGAGTATTGTTGTTGACCAAATGCATCCCTTTATGACCACAATTTACAGTCTTTTAATGGCTACCTCCAGCATGTCACAAAGTAAAAGTTGTCTCAAACTTGTTTCATGAACATGACTTGAGTTCAAAGTAGGTCTAGAGGCAGAGGACAGAACCGAGATTCTACTGTCAGGTATCTATCACCAGAGTAGTGCAGGACCCGGGCATTTTTAAAACAACAGGATGTACCGAGGAGCCAACCAGCAACTGACACTGCCCAGGCCCAGCCCATACATCCAGCCAGTCAGGAGGAAACCTAAAAGAGGACACGCAAAGCTCCTTACATAAACAGAGCAAAACGCAGGAGAAAAGTAGACACAGGTCAATAATACAGCTAGGGCTGTAACAATAGCCAACTCTTAAATTCTTCCTATATTCTAAAGCATTTTAGTTTCATAAGTTCCAGATTTTAGAGCATAAAATGGCAGCTGACATATGGTGTGGGTGTGAAAGCATGTGTCCCTATTTATGATGGACCTTCTCTCCCACACTCACAGCACATACCTGGTGTAAGATCAGCATGGCTTGTTTAGAACCATAACACCCACATATGATCCAGTGAGTAGAACCAGCAGCTTTCTTTAGAATGGAACCAGAAGAAAGTCTTGAAGGTGCTTACTGTCATAACAACGTCACTAACTCCTGAACTCTGTTTCCAATCAGCATGCATTCCACTGTAGATTACACAGGCCGCTAAACGGTGGTGAGGTCAGCACTTTGCACAGAAGATGCATTTTTGTTTTTGGGAGGTTATATTTTCTCTATCTCTAAGTGCTGCACTTATTTGACTGCATGGCCATGGTGCAGAGCACTGCCTCCTGTGTCTATATGTGTTTGCATCTTACTGTGTTGACACAGCAACAGCCAATCAGGGATTAACATTCCATGGCAAGGTCAGAGTTCACCTTGCTAATTGGCTACAGTGTTTCAGAGAGACTTTGCTTTTTCAAAGCAATTTTATCCCTTTAAAAGTGGTTAAGCCTGAGCTTCAAAGAGCGGCATAAACCCAGTGAGTTCTTTAACAAACACAGGCTGGTCTCAGCTCCACCACAGTCCACCAGAGTGGTCAATCTTACATTCTGAGTCAAGACAAACAAGTCAAGTTCAAATTGCAACAGCTGTTTAGTTGTTTTTTTCCAGTAAACCTGCCAATCATAATCAACTAACAGTCAGTTTGTGAACATATCCAAGTGTCAGTATCACTAATCTACACTGAGCAGGCAGAGTATTAGAAACACCTGGCTAAAACTAAATCAGTCTAATCCAGCAGTCTTGTAGTAAATCCTCCTTAATGAACATAAGAAAAACTGAACATTAGGACCTTCAGATTGCATTAGTTTTAGCTCAGTGAATCAACTGAATGTAGATTCAGATCCTAACACACTAATATTTTGTGCTGATCAGTTTCTCAGAAAGTTTAGTCCTTGATCAGGTCAAACACAGAACATCTCTCAATCATCTCTTGGTAACCCTTGGCACAGAGCCCTTTATAAGCATTACTTCCATTAACAATATGTGCAACTGACTGAACAGAGTCAGAGTGCATATGACATGGTGGACACTGTTTTCCAAGGTGCCAGACCATAAAGTTGCACTACACCTGGTATCCTGTTGTAGATCCCTTCCACATTCTGGTTCCACAGATCCCTTGGTACATGTATGCAATGACAGCCTCAGAGATATATACCGACAGCCATAACATTATAACCACTGGTGGATGAAGTGAATAACATCGATCATCTTGTTACAACACAATGTTCTGCTGAGGAACCTTTAGTCCTGACATTCATTTGGACGTTACTTTGTCACATACCACCCACCCAAATATTGTCACAAACCAAGCACACACCCCTCCAATGGCAACAACACTCCCCAGTGTCAGGGGCCTCCCCCAGCAGAATAATGTTTCCACCACACCACAAAAACTGCTCGGAAATGTCTTGAGGAACACAACAAAGAGCCAAAGCTGTTGACCTGGGCTCCAAACTCCCCAGATCCCAATCTGATTCAGTACCTGTGGGACCTGCCTAATATTGCATAGGTCCCCCTCATACTGGGGGACATTTCTGAGCCGTTTTTGTGGTGTGGTGGGAGCATTATCCTACTGGGGGAGGCCCCTGACATTGGAGAATGTTGTTGCCATTGGGGATGTGTGCTTGGTCTAAAACAATGTTTAGGTTGGTAGTACGTGTCAAAGTAACATCAAGATGAATGAAGGATCCATAGTTTCTCAGCAGAACATTGTATTGTAACATGATGAATGTTATTCACTTCTGCTGTCAGTGGATTTAATGTTATGGACTAATCAGCATATATATATTTATTTATGGGAAAATACTAATTCATCTGACTTTATATCCCATGTTCACCTGAATACATTCTTGCTCTCCCTCTCCCTCTCTCTACCCAAAAACACTTACACACACAGACCTACATACAAACTGAACTGAACTGAACCCAACTGAAAAGAATGGAACACTGACCGGACACTGGTTTCAGGACTAACAAATGAGACTGTCTAATGTGATTTTGATTTGTGTTATCTGATTTTTTTTTTCTCTTTGTGGATGCAGCGAACTGATTTAAAACAATAAACATATTGCACATTTATTGGCTAGTTTTCCCTCTGTTCCTTTTGTAGCTAGGACGCGAGCACTCTCTAATTTAAAGTTATTCATAAAAATATATTTGACAGATAAAGGTGGGTTAGTTTAGACCTCACCTGTCTGGCGCCCAACAACCTTTTTTATTTCTGTCAGAGAGATGCCTACGTTACATCACCTATTTAATGGATGGATTTAATGGACGTTGTTTTGCTGTGGTGCTCTTATCAGTGTGAAAGCCTCCCGCTAGCCTCAATTTCTAATGCAAGAAGTGGAGCTAATGTTACTGTAAGTATAAAGTATAATGTGGATTCACCAGCACAATCTGTACTGGAGCGGACACATACTGGGCTAGCACTAGTCCTCATCTCAGAGACAAACTGGTGACTGAAAAATGGGAGAACAAACTCTGAAGGAGAGAGAGGAACCTGTCTTCAGCGATCCTGAGCTTCAGCAACTCAGTCTATGCTGCATGAAAAAAATTTAACTCTGTTGGAGCAGGAGCAACATTTTTCTAAGCGCAGTCGTTGACAGATAAACTACCCCCTCCAGCACATTTATTTTCTGATCAGGTGGAGTACAGAGAGATGTTTCTAGAGCTTAAATGCTCCTTAAGTTTTGTCTATACATTAACCTCAAACCAGGATTTTCTCCTCTGTTTGTCCATCATCTTCAAAGCCTGAGAGGTGCTGCCTGTCATGGTGTCAGGTGCTCACTAGTACTTTGCCCCCTCCTTGTGGAGACCAAAGGTTTGCATGACTCTAAAACTGATCCTGGTCACAAGACAGGTGGCTTCTGTCTCTGGTAGTCTGTAGGAGGTGGTGTGTTTTGTTCTTGTTTGCTTTGCCCTGGATGAGTCTGTCTGGGAAGCTCATTAAAACATAAAATTGCCATTCTCAGCTCTTCACTTTCTCCTGTTTTCAGCCCAGCTTTGTTGTTTTATTTCATCATGAGATGAAAAGAGGTTACAGTTCCCTAACTGGGCATCAAGACCAAACAGAGCTGTGTTTTAAAAATATAAGTTAATGCTGTGGTATGGGCCTGTTGCTTCAGGTGGTGGTAAGACGATGAAATGTTGTTCAGGCAGACCGGTTTGAGTGACATTTTATGTTAAGCACTGCATAGTGGTTTATGATGTTATGAGGCAGTTATCACAGTGACAATCATTCACCACAAAAAATACCAACAAAGTAATAACTTGTTACTACTTGTTACTTTTTCCCTGTATTTCTGCTTCATTTTCAGTGTGATAGTAGAGAGAGACAGTAAAGGCAGGGGAGAGGGAGGGGGATGAGATGCAGCAAAGGACCTGGGCCTGACTTAAACCTGGGTGGTAAGGACTCAACATGTGGTACATGCTCTACAAGGTGAGCTATCAGGGCACTGCTAGTACATAGCATTTCTAAATTAATTCCAAAGCAATAATTTACACAATAGAGAAAGAGGGAGAGGCCCAGCAACTCATATTTGATTCAGTGGGTTGATACAGCTATGATCATGGTCACAGAAAGCACCACAATTGTCAGTTTTAACCCTTCATGCAAAATTAATGAAGGGATTGCGATGATTATATTGCATTATAATGATACAGATATTAAAATGCATTACAAGGCTTACAGCAAATGTTACCATGCATTTTGTATGCATTTTAATGTGTTACGCAGGTATATATATAATACATTATACATATGGACTTAGTAGAAAGCGTGAAAAGTTGCCCACAGTGCATTTAAGATGTAAAACCGGCAGTAAAATTTACTGACAGTGAGTTTCATTCTGTTCCTTTTCTCTCAGCGTAACATGCTGGGCAGTTCAAAGAGAGACAGATGTGTAGCAAAATGTGTATATTTCAGTGTTAGAGATGCAGAAGCCTACATTTAACCTTGGCATGCTCTGTTGAAGCAATGACAGACAAGGCTGCAGGTGGTGATGGTGAGGTGCCAGCCCCCTCTGCCTGTACACTCAGATGTGAGCACAGCACTAAGGAGAGTGCTTTCATACTCAGTTTGTCTTATTAAAAGATCACTTCTTCTCATAACTCAAAACCAACATTCTACATGTCTAACTGCTATTCTACAGCTGCCTTATTTTGTCTTCCATTTTTCTTCTCTCCATTTGATTATATGTATAGTGAAGTAAAGAATGATTTGAACAATGAACATGTTCGATGAGTCACCCCTTCAAATAGTCTGAAAGCTTATCCTGAAAATGCACTCAGGTCCCACCATTAAGTGAAGCTCTGGGCCTCAATCTGCTTCTCCACTGTGTAACTGCAGTGCTGATGTCCAGTGCCATATGAATGGGCCTCTGTATGAGGTCCAATCCTTCTAACTATGCCCATTGTCTCCTCTGATTGACAGCTAGGCCGCTGATAAAGCAGTGAGGACCAAGGTATCCTTCACTGCTGCCCTCCAAGAAGCTCTGCGGCTATATTACTTTACTATAGAGTTGGTTAGAAAAAGAGAGCTCAAGAAGCAGCTCTAGTAGTAGAGCTCTATTAACAACAGAAAAACAGCTGAACCTCTTTTTCTTTGTCCTTTTGTCTGTTAAATAGCAAAACTACAACACAACAAACATCTGGTGAGGAGTGAGACAGACAGCTGGCTGATAAAATCTGTATTTTATCATCAAAATCCAAACAAATGCAGACTAATGACAACAGTTGTGCAGTATCATCAGCTGTATCAGTATTTAAAATGGTGATTACATAAAAAGTTAGAAGAAATGTATACTGTCACACAGCGCCTGACCCTCACTGGGCTGGCATAGGTCACTGTTTTTTAATAAAAGATAACCGCATTCACACTGATTTCATTTATACACTCTGGAGATTGTTTTGCCAAACCTCCATTCTGGGGGGACAAAAACACAATTTTAGTTTGGCTGAAACTGAGAGGTATAGATGCATTTACAAATTCAACTGGCTTAATCTGGGCATACTCTTAATGTTATAATTGGTTCAGTTCCACAATTCAAAGTTACTGTGAGCATGTTACTTTAGATAGACAGGCAAGGGTTTTGCACTTTATTCCTTACAAATTGACTTACAACTGACAATGTTTTATTACAATGTTTGAAACAAACTAATTTTTGAGGTCACTGTAGTTACCCATAACTTGACAGGGCCCAGAGAATATTTTTTTAGTTTATGATGATGAAGGCATGTTCAGCTATAAACAAAAAATCTGGATGACTTGAGTGTTTGATGTCTATTCAGCATGAAACAGCAAAGAGTCATTTAGCCATACCAACATCATAAGCTGATCTGTCTTCCTGTTACAGAGAACTTTCTCCATTTATTTGAATACACATGTGAATACAAGACTGCAGGTGTTTGTTTGGCTTTTGTACAGGTTCATCTTCATCATGTTTAGCTTCAGGTCCAGCAGCCTCACCTGTGACCTTCTGCTCCTTATCTCTCTGCTTCTTCTTCTTCTGTCTTCAGTCCAGTCATCCCTGTGCGGATGCCAGAGTCCTGTGCCATCCTCACTCAGTCATTAGTTGTGACTTGATCCTCCCGCTAACTACCTTGTAATTATGGGAGATGGCTGTTTGCAGATCTTAACTTAAAGTGGAATCCAGTCATGCTTGAAATCTGCACACAGATCCAATGATATGTCAACAAGAGAACTCTGAGATATTTATTACACATCATCACACAAATGTAGTTTAGATTTTTCATCCTGTGGATGTAGATAGTCATTTAAGTCAGCCCAGGATATCAATGACATGGGAGATTTTTGCTGTAGATATCCACTGTCTAATGGTTTGGGTGAATAGCAGACTTTTGATTTTCTGCCACCATGAGGTCAAACTTCCACTCCACCAGCACCATGGTCACTGGAGGCATCTCAACAATCAATGGCACCCACAATCTTTCAGGAGGTGAAGTGGGAGGCCACCGCTGACTCCACCATCAGAAAGGCTTAGAGGATTTACTTCTGCTGGAAATTCAACCTGCCTCAGTCGCTTCCCTCAAGACCAGTCACTTTTTCTGCAATGGACAGGTTAGGTCTGAACAGAAGATTACTGGATTTGGACTCAGAACTTGTAAGCCTCATGAGTTGGGAAACAGGTGAGGGGAATCACTTCAGAACCATCACACCCTGGAAACAAACTATTGCAGCCTCACCCCTCTGGAAGGTGTTACAGAATACTGTAGGCCTTAACTACCAGATACAAGAAGAGTTCAACCAGCCAACACTAATCATGTTAGTGAATATACATGCAACTGTCACATCATCTCATTTAATAAACACAGTATGAGTATACAACCTCTGGTTGTGACAACATATAACTGTGTAATCTACACATTGTGCAGTAACAGAGTGTATATGCTCCATATAGTGTGCATAATGTGGTCACATCCAGGTCTAAAATACCTGAGTGAATAAACACAAACTAAATGAATGAGATTTACCACAGAGACACAGTGTTATTGTGCTGTCTATATCATGTCTAATATGCTGCAGATTGGAGACGTTACAATCATGGCCATCCATCTATCACCACAGCCGCTAAATAATATCACTTTTACATCCATGCTGTGCTTCCGTTCCTGTTGCCAACTGTTGATCTTCTCGACACAAATCAAACCCCTGTCTGATGTTAGCACAGGCACATTCTTTTTCAAGTCTGTCTTCAGGCTGTGTGTGTTATTTGCCCCTGATTTATGTGTTCATCACAACGGGGGGGACCCCACCCTTAGGTTCTGTTCTATTACTTATATTACACCACACTCACACACACATAGACACACATACACACAACTTATGTTGTTGCACATGTATTGAACATATCTCCAAAATGTTCTCTTGTTAAGTTTCAGGCATTCGACTATCACTGACACTTCAACTGCTTTCAACTGACAGACTGCATGTTGGCAACACAAAGACATGAGCATAACTGACATTTTTTGGGTGCAGGCTGAGAGGTGTGGGTGGCTGTCCTCACCCTCATGCAGCTGCTATACCATGCAGTTTCTGCCCTGCCTTCTGTGTCAGTGTGTGAGGCTGAAAGGCATTTTTGTTTTCCAACCTTTAAATGTGGATTGAATCATTTATGATATTTGAATGTCAATGTGTTGTGATTTCACATCTGAGTTAAATGTGTTTCAGATTTGTTTTATTATTCTGAGAAAGCACAATGAATATGAGGATGCAATGCAAAGCAATTTATTTATGACGTTTAAATGCCGTCTGATAAACGTGCTATAGCCTACAAAATGATCATCATTATTTCTGTTTGTTTTCCTCCCAATTTTCAGCAGCCCCCTCATCGGTGCCGCCAGAGCCACCGCCCACCGGACCGTCCCGGCCAATGAGAAGCGGGCTGAGCGACGACCTCTGATAGGAGCGGAGCCGCACTTCAACCCCCGTCTCCTGCCCTCAATGGCAAAAAAAAAAAAAAGAAAAAGCTTTTCCTCTGTATGTGAGTGTGACCAAGCCGATCCGCCAATGAGACTATAATCCCGAGAGGCAACAAACAGGAGTGGATGAGTGTTTCCAACGCTGGAGGAGACTTTTCTGCGCCGCCTCGGGATCCTGAGCGAGTCTGACAGCTGGAACCTCTCTGTTCAAGTAAGTGCTTTGATTTGAGCTGCAGCCACAGCACAGTCAGGGATCAACCACGGCTCCTGAAGGAGAACCTCTGTGCACAATGGTCAAATAGAAACCACCTCTAAAATCATTTTTGTCCAATCAGCCAGAGCATGCTTGCAACCAGGGAGGCTGCGCTGTGTGACCCACTTTGACCTCCTCATCAGCTCCATCAAATCAAGATCGTGCTCACAAAAGCAAAATCCCGAATACGGCCCTCTCTTTTTCTTTCTTTCTTTCTTTCTTTCTTTCTTTTCTTTCTTTCTTTCTTTGTTTCTTTCTTTCAGAGAAAACAAAATCCCAAAAGATTTAGAGGCTGCTTTTAACTCCATCATAAGATAATAAATAGACTTTCTCTTGTAGAAGGCCTCATAGACAAAGAGAGATTCTGCTGAAATATATATTGCTTTTGATTCACTTACTAACTTTATCAAAGGTTTCTCTAAATGTGTCTGTTTTAGTGGTATTTAGTGAATGATTTGTAATATCAGAGGGGAATCAGTAGTACTGATGTAGATCTGCTCCTGTCATCTACCTCTGTTAGCTCTCAACTCCATGTTTCAGTATGACATGCGATCAGCTTCGGTTTGACACGTTTGGACAGTGTCTAAGCGCCGATCTCCACCGTGCAAACAGCACACAGTGTGTGTGTCACACTGTGTGAGCATGAGTAGCAGGTGGATCATCGCCTCACCAGGCTCAACATGTCATGAAGCCGCAGACAAGATGTTTTTGGGGATGGGTGCAGCCAGGGGCAACACCCCCACACCATGGAGGCTTTGTTCTGCAGGCTCAGTGCTTTTACTGGGGTTTGTGTTGGAGTGGTGTCTACGTGGTGTGTGGTGTGTGTGTGCCAGAGTTTGGTGCATGGGGACAGATACTTGTGTCCTGCTGTCCTGTGTGGATCTCCTGCCCATTTGCCCGGCTGCTGTCACTGCAGCTCACATCAGAGGCCTGCACTGATGAAGCGTGTGGATTAGAGCTGGGTATCCAGCCTCAGTACTATGGACTGAAAAATGTCTGTAGCTCAGGGGGTCACTGATCGTCTTGACGGAAATCAAAATGATTCTAGACACATTTTATGTTAGAGCTGATTTTATTTGGGCAACATTTAACAACACTTGGGCTTTTTTATTTGATGAAAAAAGATTTTTGTAGCAAAGATTGGTTTTATTCTGATTTAAGTAAGGAATCATAAAATAACTGTTTTGGTATCAGCACTGAGACTTATATATTGCATTGGTATTAGTATCAAAAATGCTTGAACAAATCCCAACCTGCCATTATCTGAACTCTTAAAGTCACCACAGGCTCTGTGCAGCCAAGAGTCAAAAAATAAAATATCTCATGGCCCAGGGAAGAACCATTACATTTTGGTGCCGATCTGTTTAAAAGAGACGGATCCAGTAATTTTTTTATCACTATCCTTAACATTTCAAGATGGGCTGGGCAGAGATATGCACTCTACTGATTGCCATTCTAGTTGTAAATGGAATCTTTTTGACTGTAGGAAATAATTTTACAGTTTTCTGGCGTGGTAGAATTAATTCAATCAAAGAGGTAAGCACATCACCAACAGATAAATCAAAATTAAGATAATCATTAGTTTATTTTTATGTAATGAAAATGCAAAATTTCAAGCGGAGAAGAGTGGAATTTAAGTTTGACTAATAAATATTAAATGTGCTGGCCCATACAATGACATGTAACATGAAAAATATTAGAGTTGAAATGATTAGGAAATTAACTGATCAATAGACTAACAAATAAATCAGATCTTAAAGTTAAAGTTGATTTATCAACCAAAACACCAGACATTTGCTTTCACATTCTTCACTAGGATCATTCTCTGCTTTTCTGTCTTTTATATCATTACAACCTCAACATCCAAGTTCCCTCTGTCATTTCCCTTTAATGTCATCATTACCATCATTTTCCTCTCTGGTTGACACACTTCACTGAAGGGTTGGAAATGACAGCTGATATCATGAGACGTTTTTCTACCATTAGACATTTATCTGTACAAACCAACAAACACTTTGTTTGAAATAAGCAAATAATTTTTTTGAGGTTCGGTGTTTATCTGGGAACCTCACTTATTATTATATTTGTTGACATTATATAGACTAAGTAATTAATTGTTTTCCACTAATCAAAAAAACATTGAGCCCAAAAACATTTCTGAAATTGTTTGTTATCTTTTTAAAAATCACTTCATGATGTAATCACTTAATAATACAGACGGAGTGCCGTTCTTATTTTTTTTATGATGTAATGTACATTATCAATAACATCTACAGAGAAGTGACAAGGATGTACATAAGTTACACTGTAAATGTCAGTCAATGTTTCTTGTCTTCAGGCTCAGACTGCATGCTGTATAATAACAAAGGACATTTGTTTTCATCATGAATGCTTAATGAAAAAAAATTGATGAAAACAGACACCACATCTGTCTGTTCATCTAATCTAATATTAACACATTCACATTTCACATTTTAGTTTGTGAATTTCTCCTCTCAAGTAATTTACTGTAGCAATAGATGATGGTGTCTGTATATCACTATATAGTGTGTCTCTCTGTGTGTGAGTATGAGAAAGCTGGAATGCTGTGTTGTGCCAGCAACAGACCTCACTTCTGAACCTTGTGTCTGGTCTGAAGAGGAGAATCCCACTGGCTGTAATTAGCTGTGAAGTCCATGTGTAAGTGTGGCTGCTGCTTGTCGTCACGGACATGTTGGCCTTTGTGTTTGTGTTCGATCAGCATCACAATAGAAATTTAGAAAATGGACTCTATGAAGGCAGAAAAGAGTTTCTGCAGGAAGCTGTACAGGTTCTGTGGGCAGCTCTGCTGTTGCTGGATGTCCGTGTCCAGTGGGCCCCCATTGCAGGGCCCCATCCAGCCACAGTGTGGAAGAGCCAATGGACTTTCTTTAAGGATTCATTCAGATAAAGCTGTGTGTACCCTCTGTGCAGGATCAGGAATGTGTTTGTCCAGCGGGACAGCAGAACAGAATGTTGTGTCACCTGTGGGGTTTACTGTTTGTCCTGAGCGCTTACTTTCACTTGTGAAACTGGCAGAGAGGTCAGATTCTTCACTTTCCTCTTCAGTCTGATACGTCCTGATTTTCTAACCATCATTACATTTTCTGCCGTATTTTATTTTTTGTGTTAAGACAAAAGGAAAAAAATACATTATCACCAGATTTGTCCTTGAAAGGTGGTACAACAGAAAGAGCATGTTTGTTTGTTTGTTTAATTGGATATGTTTTGGTGCAAAAGTCTCACCTGCCACTCCCACCCCCGTGTGGAAATAACTAGAAAAAATGCAGAAAAATCAATAATGACCATTTCATTAATCAATTAATCTTTGAATCAATTTGCCCAATAAAATGATTTTACTGGCTATAGCTTCTTCAACATGAGGGTTTGCTGCTTTCATATCATCGTAAATGGTAACTGAATTATTTTGAGATTACCGTCAAGTTAAATAAGCAGGTTGAAATTATACCTTTGAGTTCTAAAAAAGGAAAACAAAAAGCAAAATTAGTGCCAGTGGTAGAGGCCAAATTAAAGGGTTCGTTCACCCAGATTACTTTTTTTTCTAATTTCTACTGGTTTAACACTATCTGTGGGCTTAACTCCATTTTCTAGAATCATGAAGCTGGCGGTCTTTTACCTGGGGTAGATCACCATGGTAGTCTCATTTCACAGGATTAACACCCCCCCCCCAGTGATCAGATCACTTGAAATACAGTCATCATTCGGATAGGCTCCCAGTGGGGATAAAATACTGAGTTAACAATAAAGTATTAAAGAGTAATAGATATTTTTATAGATCAATAGAAACACTGCTGACTTTACCACTATAATTACATTATGTCAAATGTAGAAACATTTTTATACAACTCTGAGATTAAAACAGGACTTCTAGAGTCAGCCTTTGACCAGACTGAGTGTGCTTCTAAGTTCTACTCCAGATATATTTCAGGACATAAAAAAACATCAGCTCTGAATAATATTTTCTGTTTAATATGAGTTTGTGTATATGTGTTTTCCCTCAGAATTCAGAATCTATGAAAATGCAAATATGCTGGACACAAGGTTTCTATTTTTCCACTGAAAGTCCAGTGTCAGTATGGGAGATGTTTCTGCATTGCACTGCTGCTCTAAGATTCAGAAACTGTCCACTTTCAGCAGATAGATGTCAAGAAACTCTGTACATAATGTATATCATTCTGGACAGTGAAGTAAACAATATCACAGATAATAGACATTTGGTCCACCTTAGTGAGTAATGACTGATGTCAGCTACAGATTTTGTTTTTTTAATCAGCTTGATCAGTCTCTTTTTTGTGGCTGACACAAAATTGCTATAAAATTGTATTTACATGTACATTTGTGATGCAGGGGCAACAGAAACTTAATTCCTTTCACTTTTTATTGTATCATGGAGGCAGAAACCTCCAGGCTAAACATTTCAGAAGAGACAGTCACCTTTTTTTTTATTATTTCAATGTCCATTTATCTCACCATCGTACAACATCCAGACCCCTGTAGGTTGTGATTCTATATGTAAATTGGATGAGCGTTGCAGCAGTGATGGATAGGGCCTGAGTGCCACTGGCCCTGCTGTGTGATGGATGATGTCTGGAGCTGTGGCAGTGACATGGCTGAGAAATGGGCTGTGGCTTGTGAAGGAAGCTCTGTTCACCCCCATTAGTGCAGACACTTTCCATTATGGAGCTGTCTGATTGGGTGGGGGAGACCCACATCTGTGACTGTGAGCCGTGGAATGAGCTGCTCCCAGGTGTGTGATGAAAAGGTGAAAAAAAGCATGTGAGTGTACAGGCTGTTCTCCTCAGTCAGAGCTGGAACACATGATATGATCATTTATATCCTCTGATGCAGCCAAGCCCATGCATGTGCTGTGCACATTGTTCATTCAACTGTAGGTTTAAATTTTTATCAGTGTATATACTGTTAACCTTTAAATGCGAGTTGTACTGGGGTTCAGGTCTATGTTAGGTTTTTTGCTCCAGAGCCAACAATCAACAGGAGCAGGGAGAATGAGGAAGAATTTAAATGTCTATGTTATGATCTCATCACTCAGCAGATATTCATGGAACAATCTCTCATAAACATGATGGATTCCTTATCTTATTGACTTGATGATGTGCCTACCTCAACAGAACTGGTGTCTTGTGTGGTGCACCAGTCCGTTCAGACTGTAGACTTAATACGCTATCATCTGACAGATGGATCCTGTTAGAGTTTTACACACACACACACACACACACACACACACAGGTTAAATCAAAGTGTATTAAATCAGACATATGCCCAACACTTACTGTGACTTTGCTGTTATGCTAAAAGTGCAACACGCTGCTAAGCCTAATATATATAACTCTTAAACATGGTGAACCACAAATTTAGACATTTTAATTAATAAACATAACAATATAATAACAATAAAAATTATCAAAATGAATAGAAACTGTAATAAAAATTATTAGTTTGTGTGTAATAATGTAATAAAGGTCATTGGAGTACTTTGTTGGCACAGGATGGCCTCAGATAATATCACAGCCACAATAACAATCACATCATAATCACAATTTATTGAATTATAAAGAGGGCTTATTACACAGTAAAAGCACCAACCAGACAGACAATGCTGTTCCAGTATAAGAAACACAAGTCACACTGGATAAATCCTTAAACTGGTGAGTCTACATATAGATGTCTGTGTGTGTGTGTGTGTGTGTGTGTGTGTGTGTGTGTGTGTGTGTAAATGTGTACAAGAGAATAAGAGAGAGAGAAGCAGTGGGTGTGTATCAGTGGCAGGGAATGAGAACATGAGAGTGTGAGTGAGCAGACAAAGGATTATAGGTCAGAGGGGGGAAAATAATGTATTTATACTAACTGGCTCCTCACACAGAGATGCCAGTGTGGAAGCGTAGATGTGTAGAAATGTAGAAGAGTAAAGGTCTTGTGTCTTTGGTTGGATCCAGTGTGTGTGAAGCAATGGAAGAGTCCAGAGAGTAGTAGACATTCTGAAATAAAAGGGAATTCATAGGCCTCTATTTCCCTTTTTAAACTTTTCCAATAGAGTGAACTGGTTACAACAGCTGATGGACAAGACTGAGTAATCTTACAGTAAAACTGGGGCCAGTGGTAACGTAAGAAAACATGGTTCTTGGTTCTACAGAAAGTGGTCTCTCCTTACTGCCAGTGCAGGGCAGAGCAGAGAGAGAGGACTTGATGTATGAGCAGTGGGTTTTTCTGACAAGATTACATCATGGGTCACCAACTTACCAATGGCATACTGTAACTGCTGAGTCCATGGGTGGAGTTTGTGCAGGAAGTTGATAATTGGACAAGAAATCAGCAGAGTAGCATGTCTTGACTCTGCTGTTGCACTGATGAATTAGTGCAGCAGAAATTACATTATACTCAATATGCTAAGACAACATATAACATGGTGGAGGTGTTGAGTTAGCTTTCCTGCAGTTGTGAAATCTTGTCAGAATTCACATTAATTGACCACAGTCACAGAGGACACTACAAACATTTCCAGACTGCAGAAGACAGATTTGGATGCAGTGTCACTTGCATAGCTCTGTTCTCACAAATCACTGTCGTGACCTTGTCATCGCTGAGCTCTTTAGCTGCTCACGGCAGTTTGAGGGTCACTGATAGTGGCTGGGCTGAGCTGGTGATGTCCACACCAGCTGAAGCCAGTCCAAACCAGTCCTCACACCAGATAGAGAGTGCTGGGCTATATTAAAAAACAGAAGAACTGAACAAAATATTCAGTTTGAAATGTTTTGGTATCCGTCATGCACTTCATAATGAGTGCATTCTAATGGTTAAACAGTGAGAGTTACAGCTGTCTGGAATTAGTCAGGGAGGACTGTGCAGAATGAATTACTAGGAAGTCAAACTGGAAAATTGTTCACACAGTTCTTTTCACTCCTCCCCTCAAGTCCCTCCCCTCTACACCAAAAAAGAGTTGAAACTGAAAACCAGTGATGTTGTAAAAATACAGTGTAAAAAAAAAATCAGATTGACATTGAAAAACACATCATTATGCAAACAATATTAAAAGAGAATAAGATAATATTGTAAGATTATAATTTTTGATGCCTATGTTGTATTTTTCAATGAAACGTTTTTCAGTGCCAATACAACTTTTTCCAGTAGAAGCATTTCAATGCTTGTGTTTCCTTTTTTTGGTTCAGGTTTTGTTTTCAATGTCAAATTTTACTTCCAGTGTCAAAATTTTACTTTCATCTCTGCTCTCTGTCTGTGTCATGGATATATATAGAGCTGCAGTTCTGTGTGTCTTTTTAACCAAGGGTGGGGCTGAGCTTGGGATGCACTCATTCAAAATCAAGTAGTGTGGCACCTTTCCACATCATTGTGAGAAGGTGTTCATTTGTACTTTACAAAGTAACCACTGTTAAACAATCAGAGAACAACATCTTATTTCTCAGATATACTGCTTTGTTCTCACTAATGCTACAAGAGGAGCACTGATTACTAGATGTTAATGATTCTATGAGTAAATGTATGTGACATGTACACTCTGCAGGACACATGCTCCACCATGTCCCACAGTCTGGTTCCTGCTGTCAACCTTCTGTTGCGCTCCTGACCTCACATTATCAGGGCTGAATGCTTCATTTGCACAATCTCTTGATGCATTTAGTAACATTCAACTAAAACACTCCCATTTACTTTGAGCTGCTTTCATGTTTAAGTTAGCTCACCATAGAAGGTTGTACAGAAGGTTGAATTTTCTTCATAATGCAAATATCTGCATAAATCCTCACATGGATTTACATGTCTGTAGTGACCTACTCTATGTTAGCATTCAGCCGAGGTCTTCAGCCCGCCTGACTCTGACTGTCAGAGAGACTCTGGAGAGTTCTTCTTTGATGATCTCCTTTGAAGTTCTGCACATGAATAACTCATGAATTTAGTTGTAGGAGTAGTAGTAGGCAGTGAAGCAACATTCAGATTTCTCTATGAATGAAGGAAATTTTCCCACTTTTTTCTGCAGTAATAATGCAGTTGTGTCTTTATGATTCATAGGGCTCCTTCACTCTTTAATCCTCCTTGAATAAGAATTGATCAGGTCTTTTTCAGAGGGCGACTGCTTGGTTGACCTTGGGATTTTACAGAGCAAAAACGTTTGTCTTTATGCAGAGTGTCTAATTGTATCTTTATGTTAAGTTCTCATAGCAGTTACTTTTTTTTTTTTACGGCCAACAGCTACAGCATCTGCAGCTTGGCTGCAGGAGATTAGAGGCTGTGGGGTAAACTGGAGAAAACTTTTTTTTTTTAGTTAATATAACTGTCAAACAAATATGTCACAAATATATTTTTATCCCAGAGCCAAGGTGGCATTTTCATCTGACCAACTATCCTAATTAAATTATTAAATTAGATACAAACAGAGAACAGCAGTAAATCCTCACATCTGAGAAATTGAAACATCTTTTTCCTTTTAGGGTTTTCTTGTACCAATATGTGTCAGATTTACCAAACTCTCTTAACTGGACAAACTGATGACTGATGACTTCCACCTGATCATACCATCAGATTCATGACGTTTGATCATTAGCATAATCCACACTCCTAAAATAGCCATACAAGTCCACCTGTTCTCAATTGGTGGGAAAGTCTTTACAAGATAGTTCATGGGATTCCCTAACAGTTTCTACAGCAGGAGCGGAAATTTTCCACGAAAACACTGGATACTGCTAACAGTACTGCAGGCTACACTGAAACTTTGCTCACAAATATCACTTTTACAGGAACATAAAAGGTATGGTTCACTTTTACTTGCCATCATCACAATTCATGCCTATAACATCCAGTGTGCAGACACACAAAACTAACACAATAGCAGAGAAGTGTTTGTTGTTGCTCTTAACAGAAAAATGAGAGTAACGGTATTCCCGTGTCACAATTTTAATTAATCTTAAATCAAAATAAGATTGGTACACAACAGTGTGACTACAGGCTATGTGAGTTACATGTTAACAACAAATCCAGCTCAGTCTAGTATTCCCTTTCTTTTAGCTCTGTTTCTAGTCTCTACCAGCTCCTGAGGAAAATATATGGCTCTTTAGCTGCCAAATTTTCCACCTAGGTTCACCTAGTCGCTAACTGTGCCTGTCTGCTGTTACATATACAGTATACATTATATATGTTCAGTAAGACTACTAATCAGACCATCAGAGATTATTTGTATTTTTTTATTTGCACAACAGAGACATGCTAAAAAAGAACCATGCATGATGATATGTGTTTAAATATCAGTGTGGTTTATTTTGTTTCTGCTTTCTGCACTACAATACACCATGCTGGTTCACATGATATGGAAATCATTGTCATCAATCATGATATGGAGATCAGTTTTGTCACCTCAGTCTCAGAAAGGGGATCAGAACACCAGTCAGTTAGCTAAATCCCTGTTAGCTCCCTCAGTCTTTTTGAAGTGAGTCTCTGCAGCTGCCACAGAGTTGAATTATCCCCTCACCCATTTTTGCATAGCTCAGCCCTCCCATAGCTGTACAGCAAGAAAAACACATGTCCCACACAGTCTTCAAAGGGATTATTTTACATCCTCTGCCTCTCATGCTGGCTCTCAGACCCCTTGCTGCTAAACAATGGAAGAACTGGTATGTGCCTACGAGAGCCTACAGGTGTGTGTCTCTTAAAACAGACAAGCCCCTGCTTAACTGTGTGCCGGAGGAATGTTGAAACTGCACATCCATCAGACAGTGAGCAGCAGTGACGAAAGGACAGACACGTCAGAAGAGTCCTGCTGCTCTCACACACTAACTGTCAGTCAGCCATCAGCCTGCTGTCCTGTTACAAGAGCTAGGTTCCTCAAGCAATTATCAATCTGTTAGTGTAGAGTTCACAGGCTGTGAAATCACAGAGTTCACTGAAAAAAAGAAAAAAGGACAATTCACTGTGAGTTTTTATGTGAATACATTTAGTGTTATGTAAGAGCTTATTTATGCATACATCAGAGACAAACTGTACATTTGTTCATTTTTTGGACATAACTATAACTACAAACTTGAGGAACATGTGGAACAAAACACAATATTACATGTGAAATGAATCCTCCCAATCATCTACAAGATGATAGTCCTACAGGGCAGAGTAAATAAGTTAGTGTATTATTTATGTTGTTATTTTTCATTTTATAGTATATCGTAACCTCAGCTAAAAGTTAAAAAGATAACAGTTAACCTTTAACCTGTTCATAACTTAAGATAACTTAAATAAAAGTTATTCGCTAGTTATCTAAAATAGGTTACTGACCTCCACAACATATTGTTCAAATATTTTTAACACTTTTTGTTTCTTAATGTTATTTGGTTGTTACATCTTCTTGTATGATGTTAGTGCAAACAGTATGTTCCATAAGTTCTAGCTTAGCTAATCAGGAAGAGTCTTGGGTAATTTTAACACCTAAAAAGTCCAAAGTGAGTTATGCAAAGGCAGATTTTTTTAACAGTATTTTCCCAATTTCAGATGTGTCTTTTATGTTTTAGTTTAGTAGTTTGTTTAAGTCTGTGATCTGGATCATGACATTTACAATGTCAGAAGGGTCCTTAGGAGGGTGGGGGGTGGTTGACATCATATTGGTGGTAACATCGTCACTTGGTGAGTAAGTTAACATAAAATCATAAGATAAAGAAACTGCAGTGTAGCCAACATTATTTGACTTCAATGTTAATGTTAACATTTAGTCAGCAGCCTCTCAAATCTACCCTAACAGACTAACATTACTTTTCAATATGCTCACAGCATTCGCAGCTAATGATTAATATTTATTGAGCAACATGTTAGTGGTCAAGATGGTTGCACCATCTGTGTACAAAAAAATATGATTTATTGTACCATCATATCTAAACGCATAGGAACGTGGCTAATTCTGTTTTGGGCTGTGGTTTGCTGACTTGTCCTTGCAGTTGCAGTCAGAGGCACACACAGCAAAATAAACCTAACTTAGGCTGTACACCTGCTCAAATGGATGGAGTCATATATAACATATGAGAGATGGGGGAAAAGTTACCTGCCCCTTTCAATTAATGTAAAAACATTTTCATGTGAAATCATAATTATGCATCAAGCCGTAGGCATGACAGTAACATTCATGATGACAGTCATATCCATTTTGAAATTGAAGATGATGGTGGCAAAGACACATTTTTGACAAATTTTAATAGTGTTGTATTTTAGAATACAAGCTATAATACTGCTACAGTCACCACCATTCAAAATTTAATAGAGGAATTCCAGATGTAATGTTCTTCATTTTGAACCCCCATTGGGCTGTGTACCACAGGTTGCTGCTTTCCACCACCGTGGATTGTAGCAGAAAGTAGAAGAAAGGTCTAGCAATATGATGGGATTAATATAGCAAAATTTTGCTACTAACATTATTTTATTAAAAACTATTACTACTAAAGGGTTGAAAGTGAGTTGATGTGGGTGGTTCAGGGTTTTGGTATTTTTTGTCAGCATTGGCTACTGCCCACAGTTTCCTGTACTTATCATACTTAATAGATGTGACAAAACCAGCTGACATCTCTGCACTTGCTTGGATGAGGGGCATTAAAACATGTATGATGTCTGATCGATATTTTCATTTTGGATCGATGCTATTGGATCATTTAATGATCATTGAATCAATGTATCGTATACCCCTAATGTAGTCAGTACAATACCACCTTTAAACTTTCTCACCCCATTGTCACCCTTTGTTGTCATAAGTCCCATTATGGTATGGTAGTAATTACTCACAAGCTGACTATAGGCTATAATAACACCAACAACCTGCTGTACCAGTGTTGTTTACAGGGAAATCTTTTTTTTCTCTCTTTTTCTTTTTTTTCAAAACATAGTCTGGCTGGGATATTAAATGGGACATAATATGCTTTTCTGTATTTTCCATCATACTATATATGTAATGTTACAAAGTCAAATTATTATATTAACTGTGGCCAAAGTTTCAAATCATGAGTTACACACAACACTGGTTGGGAAATAATGATTTTTTCCTATGCTAGTAGGTTCTTTCAAAGTATTAACCCTGATGGAGCTTGGTATAGCTATTCATGGTCTCCTGGGGATGAATTTAAGGACTTTGGCTGTGCCCTGGTTATTCAGCTAGCGCCACCTGTAGGTCTTTCACTCATAGAGTAAAATATCTCATCTCATTTGATGGAATGGCATGAGATTTTGTACAGACATTAATGGTCCTAAGAGGATGAATTGTACTGACTTTGGTCAAATTTAAATGTCTCAACAACTATGAATGATAACAGACTTTAGTATTTTGCAGACATTTGGTCACAAACTAGATTATGTTCCATCAGTCTCAGCTGTATGCATGTTGTATTTTTTTTTTGTTTTTGATAAATTATGGTTTACAGTGCTGTACTCAAGAGTGATTGTGTTTTGAGCAGATATTTCTCTACTATAATGTATGAAAGGACTGAGGTACAAGTCACCATTCATGTACATTGTTTAAATTCAAATATCTGGTAATACTCTATATTTTTCTCCTTCCACATGTGCAGAACCTAACCAACACTGTTACCTACTAACCAGTACTGTGTGTTTCAAAGTCTGATATACAGTATCTTATTCCTCTTGTTTCCAAAAATTATTAACACTTAAGTGAGTCACACTGTTGCACTGGGTGACATGTTCCTTCATCACCATGAACACACACTTAAATCCAAATGTGGATTTATTCATCGCTGAAAATAGTCCCAACAAACACACTGTTTCCTGTTTTAGTAACGATTAATAAAAACTACAATGAGCAGCTGTTTAGAGAAATTAGTGTTAAAATTAAATTAAAAATTTGACACTGAAAATAAAAGTTGGCATTGAAAACAAAACCTGAGCTGAAAAAAGAAACATTGGCATTATATTGGAAAATGTTGTATGGCATTGAATAAAGTTTCACTGGAAAGCAAAAATGTACAATTTTATAATCGTATTATTTTTATATTTTTTTGTAGTATGACATATTTGCTTACAGCATTGCTTGGCTTGTGTTTGCAACCTTGTGTAGACATGGCAGCGTTTACTTCCAAACTTCCTTTGCGCCAAGCTGATCTGAGGATTAAAAAACAAGAGCGTTTAGGTAGAGCAAAGTGTCTGGATTAGGCAGATCAGGACTGAGTGTGTAGTGTTGTGAAATAGCAGCACTGTTGGCAGACAACAGGAGGGGATAGACTGTTGTACTTCCACCCATTGTCCTGTTCTATTCCACTACTTTTAGGTCAATGATGAGGCTGGGCCTTTTGCTTGCGGTTGTCAGACTTACTTTCTATCCTCAGCACTGAATCTCTCTGAGAACATGCTAATTGGATTTGTTAACAGACAAAAGATCTGCGTTCTGTGTGGATTTCTGAAGCCTTTCAATGCAGCGTGAATGTTGGCCAAATAATCTGAAGTGAGTTGAGTATATTACAGTGGGTGTAATCTTTGTTTAAATTCTCATCCACTCTCCCAGTGAATTCTTTCCACTGTACTGCGTGCAGATACACCGGGCTGAAATGAGCCTGACATCGTTCACAACTGGAAAAGACACACTGTGATATCTCAGGCCTCTTCGCATCACTCTGAATCTGGTCAGACCAGTCCCATAGACAGCCCATTAGCATTTCTCCCCCTCACATAAGAGGAAACACTATTCACAGGTTGTTGCTCAGCCCAGAATATTAAGTTCCCAGACCTGCAGACCACTTTCCCAAGCTGGCAACTGTTCAGACAGGCACTCCTTCGAATATACACACACGTCCTCAATCATCATGTCTTGCTCTGTGTTTTTGTAAATCAAAGATCTGGCTATGGTGTCATTTGCAACATCGTAGGTGTTGAAACAGAGGTAGTTTTCTGTGTATAGAAAAGTGGAAGATGAGACTTTGAAGGAATTTTCCACTGCTTTAAAGGTAGGTGTTAATTAATAAAAAGTTTGTTTCTACACATCTGTTATCATGTATATTTTTTATAAAAAGAAATTCAAAGAAAATAAAAAACATCAAATATCACAAAACATAGTCACTGTGGTGAACTACTATTATCATTACTATTATTGATTGATGCTGCTATCAATGCTGCTGTTATTATTAATAACACATAGCTGTTCCTTGTAGCTGTATACACTTTTGTATTTAAGCCCTGTCTCTCTTCTCTTTCTCCCTCTTCCCTTTTTTTCCTCTTTCCTCCATTTCTTTCCTCTCAACCAAACTGGTCAAGGCAGACGGCTACCCCTTCAGAGTACAGTTCTATCAGAAGTTTCTCCCTGTTTAAAGGGTTAGGGGTGGTTATTCCTTGTTGCCAAGTGATATTGTAAGGCCTTGATCTCACTCTGTGTGCACTATATAAATAAAACTGAACTGAATTGAATTGCTACTGCTAACCAGTTTCTGTGGTGCTGCCACAGTGAGACAGCTATTCAATCTGATCTCATTAATTGATGCCTTCACAGAGCCAGTTATTTACTCAAGACACTACAGTAAGAACTGTTGAAACCTGTAGAAGCCATAAAAATGGGATTAAAGGTGAACAGGGGTTGGAAGCTTGCAAATATGAAATTGAATGAACAAACTTACATAACTAGCTGTGTTCTGCTTGTCATGTAATCCTCACTCAATGATGTAGTGGTCCCTCAAGAGGAGGTGAAATCATCTATTTAAACAACACATACTGCCATCTTAAGAGGACAACAGCAATAAAATACATACCACTATTATCAGTGCTTGATTCATTTTGTAACCACTTCACCACAGCAGTTTTCATGGTCTCCAGTAAATGTGTTTTTCCACCTTAAAAAGAGGATCTCATGACTCAATGGGGAAGTCTGTTAAGAGATTAAGAGATGGATTTACAGGTTTCCTCTTTCAAACTAATGGTAGGTATTTCCCTGTGTAGACACCTGCTGTTCCAGCTCCAAGCCTATTTACTGGTATTTAAATAAACAGACATTTACTTGTGCTTATTTGCCATTTCTTTGACACCTGCGTTTGGAATTGGTCACCCTCCTTCATTCCTTCTGAGGACTTCCTCTGTTCTCCTAAGACTAAGAAGATATCTGCCATGATTTGGTATTACAGGAAAAATGTGAGTCTGCTCAAATATGGCAAATTTAATATTTCATCAAACACAGCTGCACAAGAAAGTCCAGCAGTAATAATATCTATCATTTACATACAATTAACAAAGAAGACTGAATTGCTTTACAGATAGTGCTGCACAACAGGTTCCCCTTCCATACTAAAGATACTGCAGTGGATCCTGCAGTGGATGGCTGTCGATACAAGACATAGTAGTCCTGGAAATGACCTTGTTTAGTCTTGGTCTCTTTGTCTGTATCTGTTCTGTTTTGGTCCAGTTTGTATTTGTACTGCTACCACTAAGAGTGACAGAAGCTGAGTGTTTCAACTTTTTATCCATTACTTTGACCTACAGTCATCAGCTAGACTCCTCTGCTGGCTTGCTAACATGTTTTAATGTACCCTTAGGGTGTTTTTACACATGTTTGACCCCAAAAGTACACTTCATTTGACTAGTGTGATCGCTCTGTGCCATGCTTGAAAAGGTGGGCTCATGCCTGACACAGTAAACATAAGCCAGGGGGCCAGGGGGTTGGGTGGATCATCATGCTCTAGTGTGAGTACAGTTTTAGCTACATCAAGATGTTCAGGTGTTGAATCTGAACCAGGACAAAAGCAAACTGAGGTATGTCCTGTGCAGCCACCCTACCATAGTTGAATTATTTGTACTATTATCTGAATTATTTGTGACAATGAATATACTTTATAGAAGCAAATTTTATTGCAAGTTAAGAATGGATTGAAATACATTTCTGAACTGCAGTGGACTTGAACCATAGTTTTTATTGTTTAATAAGATGCACATATACAACCTCATTGCAGTGTAATCAATTACATATTGCAACCAAATAAACAACCATACCAGTTTTAGCTTCTTAATTACACTCGACTTTTTTGCTGATCATTTTCAAATTAATGCTGTTGATATGTTTGCATGATTTTTCATCAAAATGCATTATTGTTATGGTAAAGGATTGATTTGGATTGCCAGCAAACAGCAAAAATGAGAAGAACCCCAAACTGTCCCCTATGGCAAACCACCACAATTAGTGTGTGAATGCATGGGCATGTGTCAGAACACTCTATTCACTGTGCAAGTGCTGTATGAATGTGTGTGTGAATGGGTAAATGTAGTGTTGTGTAGTGTAGTAGTTTAAAGCACTTTGAGTGATTGTGACACGACCAGTGTCCTTGAGTGTCAGAAAGGTGCTGATAAATAAAATGTATTATTATTATTATTATTATTATTATTATTATAGAAAAACACTATATAAGCACTGACCATTTACCATTCAGTTAATGAGTCAGTACTATAGAATTCACACCGCAAGTTTCAAAGTCAAAGAAAAATACATGAACATTTTTGACTTCAAATAACCATTGGTGTGGTCCATGAATAAAAATAATAAAATAGAAAAAAATAAATAACTTGCTGTAGAAGTCAAACATATGCCTTTTAAGATCTTTCTTTTCATGCATTTACTTTTAGGTGCTTAAGCTCCAATATTAGCATAAGAAAACATAATAGAGATAGTATCCATCTGGCTCCATAGTGCAGTGTTAGGACACCTGTACCATTGAAACCAAACCTCTGTGTCTACGTCAATGGGATGTCTGTTTGTGTCCTCTTATAGAGAGTGTTCTCTCCTGGACTGAAAGACTCATGGGCAGAGGTTAGATAGCTGCCAGAGCTGATTCTCCTCCTGTTCTCTGAAAATTCACTGCAGCCTTTCTATTCTTACGTGTTCTGTAAGACTGATCTTGTGGTAGTCCTTGTTTTTGTTTTGTGCTGGTGAAATGGTTACTCAAATTATATATCTATATCTGGTGGTCTATGGAAAACAAAGACTACTACATTTTGGACAATATAGTTTAAACTCAAGGTTCACTTTTGTTTTTCAGAGCTTTTTATTTATTATATGACCTATGTATGGAACCTCAGACTCAAGGTCCAAGTCATCTGCCATGTAACATGCTTACCACCAAATTTAAAAATGAGCCGTGTTGGAAAGTAAGGGCCGAGCTATACTAGAAAGGAAGTAAGTAAAAGGACAGAGACATTGCTAGGACAGAGGTCTCCTGGTCCTCTGTTCATCCACCACAGGCTCATTGATCCCTTAAATGCATGTTGCAATGCAAAAATAAAATTTCATAACTTAAACCGTTTTTTCTGACTGTTCTTTTTCCACAAACTTCTTCAAGCCCCCTCGAATATATGTTTTCTGAGAAAAACTTAGAAGAGAGTAAAATCAAAATTATATTCCTCTTCTTTGTCTGATTTATAGAAAAATATATTCAGTGACTGAAAATAATGTATTAAAGCTAATTTGTAACATTTCTTGGGATAGCAACACATGTTAGTTAATAATGCTGTTGTAGAGAGTGAAATTCACCACACTCTGTGTCTCTTTCAGTCTGTCACTCACAGCTTGATATGTATCCCTGTGCTCCTGATCTGAGAGTGAATACACTGGAGACCTCACCTGAGATAAAGATCTTAGGGAGGAAACTCGAAGCAGTCCAGCATGGCTGCAGAGCGCCTGGCTGCTTTGTGCAGAGGTCAAAAGGTAGTGCGTTACAAGAGGCTGTGCAGCTTGTGGGTTTGTTGCTGTTTTTGTGACTGATCACTTTTCACTACAACCAGATTGTGGCATCAACTTTCATGACATTTTGTTAGCTCTGACCCACAGTGTGTCAGCCTGAAGAGAGTAAAAGTGAAAGATGGTCAAGCACAGATCAAAGGGTCACGCTCTTTCTTAAAATTTGCTTTCTTTCTACCTTTTTTGTTTTAAAGTCATTTTAGACACAGCCTTATCAGGACCTTCTTGTTTCCTGGGAAATCACTACAAAACAGTCACATTGACTTTCTTGAATTCAGTGAGTAAAAAGTGAACCTTGGTTCAGTACACGCTGTTATTTTCCACCACACTATGTGTGTCTCCACATATTGGGGAGTACTATTGCATATGTGAAAACAGTAGTAATTTAGTCCTTTTGTGACTCCAGAGAGAGCTGTGTGAGGTCTCATAAATGTCCTCAGGTAATGTCAATTAATTGAGGTCTACAAGGTCTACAGTTCTGAAAAGTAAAAAAATAATAAATAAAAAATTTGCACAAGTTAGAGAGAGTCTTCTATCTTCTTACCTTCAGCAAGTCTTTCTCCACATTTTGCAGGAGAGCTGAAATACTGCCACACTAGAGTTGGGTCTACTTCTGGTTATGCTAGTTGTGTAGGAGCTGAACTGACATTTGTCATTATTATAGGTTCTGACAAATTAAAAAGTAGTCCTACATCAGCAGCCTGTGGCATCACGGAACATTTCTCTAGAGGGCAGGGGCAAGACGGTGCAGCATGTGTCTGTTTACTAGAAAGTTCATGTGTTTTTTGGGGTGACAACAAGAGGAGACATGGCAGACTTCATCTCAAAAAATCTAAAACTGGGCCAATATGGCAACATTTTGGAACTGAAGCTGACAGAAAAGGTGAGCCGAAAAACGTAAACAAGACAACAAAAGTGGACACCACACCCTCATTCATGCTTTCTCTTAGTCTCATTATCTTCTACTCATGAGCATCTGAGTCCTGGTTGTGGTAGTAACTTATCTAGTGGTAAAATTTGGTATACCAGTCCAGTCCAGTGTTAAGCTCATATTAAACTGGTTCAAACTGATTTCTGTTGTATTTGCCTATTCCAACTGAGAAGTAATTCGATTTTTTTTTCTTGTAGCATTTTCAGTCACTGACTAACAGGTAGTGTTTTCCCCAAAACATTAAGTGAAGGCTTGTGACATGTGAAGTGATTTTATGTGGACAGGAGTGTCTCATACTTTTTCATATACTTGGTCATATAGTGTATGGGTAAATTGTATATTTCATGGTTTTCCAGGGTAATGTGGGAAAACAAGCATGGACCAGTGTCAAAGGTCAATTTGAATTGGACTAAGTTTATGTGCACAGAGTATGAACCTGTGTGGAATGTTTAGATAGCTCTTTGTGAGCTACTCATTGAGTTAGCTCATTGATAATGAGCCTGTCCAGATTTCAGCAGAGCCTTCAATGCATCTGGCTGTGCTAGAGAAAAGTGCACAAAGGACTAGAGTCAAGTGCATGTGACAAATGTTTAAATGGCTCCATTTTTTTCTTCCATGTCAAAGCAGTGTGTTGTCTATGGGACAAGCTCTCCCATGTATCCCGGCTGTTGAATGAGCCAGTGTTCACAGTGGATCCGGTCTGGCCTTACTTTACCTGCAGGGTGATAGATGAAACTGGTCTCAGTCTCTGCTCTGTTGGCTCCTGTTTTTATTCTGGACTTAGCCTAGGGTGACCATCCCTCTATTCTCTGGAGTAAACAAGGATGAAACAATCTCCTACCATGGGAACGTCCTCATTCTTTAATTAATCGTCAGATTATTATGTCAACAGATAATAAAGGCTTACACTGATGAAACACAATGAGCACAATGAGCTGGCTGAGGTTATTAGCTCTGTCCCAAACTACTTTCACACTAGAACTGATTCAAAGCAGTCTTTGAGTTGCACTGCAGAAGTGATAAAATGAAGTATACTCATATAAGTGCAGCTATATTCACTTGATCTGTGAGTGAGCTGTTGAAGTACATAAAGTATAAAGCTTAACAGCATGTGACATTCCAAGTTGAAGTTTGACTGATGTCCGTTAGCATCAGGGCTGGATCACCAACCGAGCAAAGAGGGCACACTGGGGCCCTCGTGGTGTGTCTACAAAGAAAGCATTTCAGCCATGTTGTTGACTGTGTATGACAGAACAGAAGCACTCCTACTTTAACTGACCCAGCTGTCTACACAGGTTGCTATAAACACAACCTCAAACAGATTTTGTGTGTCAAGTATTTTCCTGCATTTTACACATTTAACTACAGTGGTTGTGTGTTGGGGTCTAAGCACTGCCAAAACACAGTTTGTACTATTCAGTGAGTTTCAAGACCTGTAGCTTATATGTTGCATAATCTTAAATTGATGTGTATAATCAAAATATATCACAGGAAATTGTAGTATAGATTGTGGAGAAAAAGGCACAGATGCAGCTGACGGCTGATGTTAAAGCATAAGGTTGCCACTATTCTATGTTTATTCTGTATTATTTGGTATTGTTAATATATCCCATGAAAAGCCTGAAAGCAACAATGACCTTACTGCTTTCTGAATTTCCAACAATGCACCAAGTCCATCAGTATCCATGGAAGAAGTCAATCATTAAAAAAACAGCTCACACATATATTGTTTTCCCTTTTAATAAAGCTATGCTCACTGTAGTTTTTATCAAACAGCAGGAAATAGTGCATTAATCCACATTTGGTGCTCTACTGAGTGTTAGGGGAAGCAGGACGGTGTGTTTGGGACTGAGTTAAAACAAACTACAGTGTATGTGTGTGTTCCTGTTGATGAAAGAACATATCATCCAGTGCAACAGTGTGATTCATTGATGTGTTTTTTAAATCGTTTTTGGACAACAATGGTGCTCTAGAGTTTTTTTTTTTTTCTTTTTTCTGTGGATCAGCTGGTTGAAAAATGTGTGTGAAAACAGGCAAAGCATTAAGACAGGGCTTTTGTGATTTTAGAGAGTTTAACATGGGAGTGATTTCACTTAATGAGTCCAAAATATTCTGGAACAAAATATGCTCAGCAAACGACCTTCTTGGAGCAGGCAAGCAGCAGATCGATTAAGCACTGAACTGGCAACTGAATTGGCTGAATTAGCAGTTGATTCAGCCAAAACAGATACTGCAGATGAAGTATTTTCAAGAACAACTAAGTCTGCACTTAAATCCACTGATGAAACAGCTCATCACCCTTTCTGTGCAATATTATTTCAAACTGTGCAATATTGATATATAGTTCAATCTGTTTCTATGTATATAGTCCTGTGTATACTGTTCTTTTGTTTATATTTTTATTACATTGTCCTGTGTATACTGTTTGGGCTTTGGACATTTTAACAATGCTATTACTCCTTAGATGTTACTTGATGTTACCAATTTTTTACCTGCAGGGGTCTCCTTCTACAGACGGATTGGCAAGATATTCTTGAGCTGCTCAGCATTTTCTGGCCATCCATCGGTCATCTTGGTTTTGAGACATTTGTGTTAGACTTACATGGACTGGCCAAAGGTTGGCAGTGTATAGAACAACAGTCTAGCATCCAATGTGGTGGCTGATGTGCAATTCTACCATCAAAACATGCATATACAAGATCCTGTGTCTTCCATATATCCATATGTAGAGAGACGTGATGTTATGTGCAAATTTGAAGTTTTAGAAATCAGTTTTCTCTCAGAAATGGCACAGTGGTGGTGTTTCAGTTTGATCAATCAGTGACGATTGCAGAAACAAAACAAATCCTTGTGTTGTAGGTTACCTTCACACAAACGAAAAGTTTGCTTTTATCAGTATCAAAACACCAAGTATCAATAACGGATCAACTCAACAGAAATACATCTTCACAGAGATTCACATTCAGATAAAGATAGAACACAAAAGATCTTTTGAGACATTTGAATTTTGTTCTCTGCTGTGGTTAAAGTAGGGAGAGTGCACAAATGTTCTATATTTAAACATAAAACATATGTTATTTGTCCCATGGGCAGTGCCAGGTACAGCTCACATTTGCTGTGGTAAATGTTCAGTGCCAGGCAGAAATGTAGTGTAATTCACAGGAAGAAAAATAAAATACCTGAGTGGTAAGCCTGAGCAACAATAACCATTGCTGAACATGATAGATGAACAGAGACAGAAAAGAGTCACACTATGCTGTTCTATGCTGACCATTCAGCTTACATTCATGCACAATGCAGCCATGACCTAACAATCTGTGTTTTTTGTTTTACTTCCCAGGTGTCTGGTTGACATTCAAATATCAGAAAGCTGCATGTGTGAAACCCCAGTAACCGGCAATGGAGCCCTGGCCTGCAGTGGCCTGGGTCCTACTGCTGACCATCATTGTGGATCTTCTGAAAAGCGCCCACGCCAGAGACTTCACTGAAAAAGATATCATATTCCTTCACCCCTCAAGTGAGTGTCTACCTCCAAACAGCACATAACATCACTGTCTATTGAAGAGTTTCTCCATGTTTTACCTCTCTGCAGTGTTACACACAGCAGCAATAAAGATTTTCAGGGCAAGTGGTGGAGTATTTTTTCATCTCGACTAGGGATAGACCGATTATAGGCTGGACCGATTATCAGCGCCGATATTCAGCATTTTGACGCATAACGGCATCAGAAATTTTTTAAAATTAATAATTGATGTCTGTACAAATTTTATTTAACTTTGTTTTATTTACTTTATAAAGCTATTTATTTATTTAAAATTTCAGTTAACTTTGTAAGAGATGCTGCTGACCCTGGGAACTCCCTGCACTTTTTGTTTTTGTTTGAACTTCAGTTATATTGAAATTTTGGAAAACTTTATTTACTGTAGAAAACTTGAGGGAGCTATTTATTTGTTGAAGTTTTCATTTAACTTTATAAGACATGCTGCTGAGCCTGAGAGCTCCCTGCACTTTTTGTTCGAATTTTAAAACAAAGATGTCTATTGTCTAAGATTAAAAAAAAACCTTTAACATGTTGCAAATCTGAAAAGCTGCTCAAGAAACATATGCTTAAAGGCATTTAAACAAAGTTAAGTGTTGGAGTTTGTATTCAAAATTTTGACGCCAATATTTTTACTTTTACTGAAAATTAATATCGGCCCCAAATATCGGTTATCGGCCTCCTTGACTACTAATAATCGGTATCAGCCCTGAAAAAACCATATCGGTCTATCACTAATCTCGACTACCTGAACTCCAAGACCAGGTCCACACTAAGCTGGCACGCTCTCTCTCTCTGGTTTGGCCCTCTGTTCACAATAACTCTCTCTTATTCAGTCCCAAAAACTGAGCTCAGAGTGGATATAAATATAAATTTGTGCACATCGGAAAATGTACCTTTTGAAAACAATGATTTGAGCCCATTCAGACATGGTGAGGAGCTGTATGGCAGTACAGTTAAGAGGGTAACTGGGTAAGGATTAGGGTCTTATTTTCAGTGTCAACAGCTAATCACATACTCCAGTTGTTGTTATCAACCTGCATTAATATTATTGTTGATGTTGACTTTGTGACTGTGATTTAATCAGAGTCTCAGTTCTACAGGACATACTGTTGGTTGACATCAGTGGTAGTCAGACAAGGTGTAGAACACCCACATCCAAAAAACTTTCACAGGTGCTGGATCAAAAAAAAAACAAAAAAAAAACACACAAGGCAAAATCTGCACAACTGTAAACTGTAAAGCTATCTGTTTCAATCTACAAAGATGGACTAAGATCTTTAAGTGATTGAAATGTTGCTCTACTAAAATTGCTGGCAGCTATTAGTACAGTGTGCAGGTCTTTTGTCTGATTTTTGCCCTTAAGTCAGTGATAGAACATAATATTTAGTCAGGTGCCTAAGTGCCTGGACTCAGGGTGGGGTGGGGGGCCCCACTGGTCAGGTTAAAAGGAAAAGGGAAAGGGAAAAGAAAAGAAAGAGGAGGGATAGGAGGAGGGTACAAGGGTGCAAGGGTGTGTGTGTGTGTGTGTGTGTGTTTGATTTGAACTAATCAAATCAATTGTAAGTACTTTTTTGAAACTGAATTAAGAGTTGTCGTCACATTGTTGTAATAGAAACTGAGGCTTGTTGAGAACAGTTGCGGTAAGTATACTGCTTGAAAAGCACTAAATAAATATGAGTATAAAGTCTTTACTTTATTACCTCACTAATTACCTCACTGATCCTGGCTCAGACCTTCTTAACCCACAGTTCTGTTAGATGAAAGCAACAAGTTAATGTGCAGAAGTGAGTGTGCACAAAGAACCCCAAAGAAAGGGCATGAATACTAGTTAATGCACAGTATGAACCAGGCTAAACTGTTCTGCCCTGTACAATTACTGCAAATGCAACATTTATCCCAATCTCCTTCTGCCAAACACAGCTGATACCAAAATGTCAAACAATAGGCTGAATGTGAAGCAGTCAGTCATGTGTTGGTTTATAGACCCCCAGGGATCAGACAGCAGCTGAGTAGCGACAGGGCCATGTTAAAGCAGGTTTAGGAGCAGGGTAATGAAACCTGGTCACATGACCAGTGTTAATCTGATTAGACTGATGATATCCTCTAACATGATACGCTATGTTTTATGTGTTTTATTTTGTTTATGTTCAACTCTGTGTGTTCTATGTGTCACGTGACCTGAGAGATTTTTCTCTGGGGACAAGTTGAACTATGCAATACTGAGAAAACTACAGTGTGTATATTTGACTGAAGCTGGCCAGTAGAAAGGGGAGAGTGTACAGCTGCCATAGAGAGATGCAAAGATTGAGTAACGATGAAATTGAGCTGTATAAAAAAGACATGAAGAAGGAAGAAAAAGCTTTTGGATAAAGAACAAATGATGGGCAAAGTGATTGTGCATGTATTCATATTATACATATATGGAGCAAAGTCATGAATAATATTAGAGCTGTAGTTTGCAGTGATGCAATTATATTAATATTATAGTTCTGGATCTGGAGGCCTCATCCATTTTTAGGGGGTGGAATAGTGTCAATGATTGTGGACTTTGATAGTTTTCCAGGTCACAGGGTAGAGGAAGGAGGAAAAAAGGAAGCAGTGTCTCTGTTCCTGGAAACTGTGTTTTGGATGAGCTGCAGATAAGACAGCACTGACTAATAGAAAAAGATTAGAGAAATCCCAGATAGCAACATATAAAGGTCTGTAAACCAGTCTCTGTGTCTCTAAACAGTAGAAAATATTGGAATTTAGTAAAAGACACAAGACAGAAAAAGCTGCTAATAGCAAGGTTACTCCTGTTGTCAGATTTTAAAGGTAAAGGACAGATTTGAATACTACAGAACTGGAAGTCCTGTAGATTATTAAAGTAATGAAGATAACAACAAGTCTTGTTGTGTAAGCATAAAAACATCATCCTTGACCTTGGAAAGATACCTTGTATTGTGGCAAAATGACCTAAACTCAAGGTCCACTTACTTGCTTTTAGTCACTATTCTTGTTGCATTGTTTAGGATGTTAAGCCCAGAATTAGTGTGTGTTAACACCAAAAACCTGACAGGTTTCACACATTAGCTTGATTAGTGTTCTGTAATAAGCTGGCTATTTGGTATTTGACCTCTTCTGAATTCTATTGAAATGTGTCCTTTTCTAAATCTTTAAAATCCATCATCAGTCTTTGGTGCAGCTGTAGATATGAAGGCTTTTTCCATTTTCAAATAGTTAATATGATATGTTCAGTGGCAGATAAATGAAAATAGAGTTCAGAAAGGGACATTTACAGTATCAAAGTGGACCAACTTGATATCTGACTGAAGGCTATATTGTCACTTACTGACTATTATTGAATTCTATCATATTGCACTGGTCAAATAGCACACATGCCCAATTGTGTTGTTGCCCTGGCTACTTGCTCTCACTTCTTAGCAGTGTTGGGAGTACTGTAACACAACTACTCTTGGTAGTAATTGTAAGTAATTGCTTTCTCAAATTGAGCACGCAATTACAGTTACTGAAAATTAAGCAGGCTTTTTACTCATTACTTTTGTCCAGACTACAGCAGACAAATATAGCCATCACCCAACTTCATGCTGTTTCAAATGAATGAATCAATCAATCAGCATTAGCAGTCTGAGTAATGCAAGCTGTTTTTCCCCCAGAAATATGGATGTTATTTTATCCTCCTCAAGGTCAAAAATGTACAAACATAGAATAGTAATCCTAGTCCCATGAAGCACTTGGTAGAACAAAGCTTCTGCAAAGCTAATCACAAAAGACACCAGTGCTAGCACTGCTAACTGAGGAGGCACTCTATCCAAACAGCCAAGGCTTGATTTTAAACCCAAGAGTTTGTCTGCACATTTGTCTGTCACCCAGGCAGAACTAAACAGACTGATTCCCAGGTATATTGTCAAGGTCTTGCAACCTATGTCAACAGGGGACAAAGGTTCAGCGACACTAAAATAATAAAGCTATGTATGCGTACACTAATAAGAGAATTGAAGCAACTCACAAGTTACTTTCCCTTGTAACTGTCTTTGTTATTCAATAATTGGCTAAGTGAGTCAGTTACATTTGAAACTATTAACTGAACTGCTTTCTAATTTTCAGTAACTTTTCCAATACTGCTTGCTACTTAGTAAAGAACTGTGGTGTGGCTTCAGGCAGATATCCTGTAATGGACGGACTTGTGGTCTGACCACAGAGAGATCAGAACTGACTAGCCAGCTTTGTTAGCTGAATTAAGTTTTGTCTGACCTGTAGACCCTATGCTGTTAGACAGGAGGAGGTGGTTACAGAGGAGAGGGCCCAATCAGAGTGATGGTATGGTGCTAAATTGGAAAGCAAACATGTTGCCTTTTGATCCCAGCAGCTGGTCTGCGAGGACATTCTCCTTCCTTTGTTCAGACTCTGCACTGAGACAAGCAGGATATAAATGCAGGCTGTACCACAATAACAGAATGCTGCAACATATAGAATACATGTTAGACATGGACTATGAAGATCACTGTCACATGAACTAATTGTTTGCTCTTGGACATAATACAGTAGGTGATATTCCTAGCAACATTTAAGCCCCTCTGCACAAACCCCAAACTGCTAATGTTCTCACTATTGGATGTTAGCTCTAGCTAAAGGCAAAATACAAAGCACAGAGCAGTTGGTCTTGGGCATGTGGACTGTGTGGGCATCTCCACCTGCTATTGTGCATCATGTCTGTGCAGCTGCACAAAGCGCAAAAGGACTGAGGGCAAAATTAGTACTTGTGCTAAAACACTCAAGCAGTGCATCTGGTTTGTCCAGATATATTAGCATTGCGATGTCCATATCAAATAAATAAATAAATATAGATCAGAGGGTGCAGTGATTAATAAATACACTCTTAGCTAATCACATTACTGGTCTCGACTAGTTTGTAAACAGCTGAACCAATCATGAAATCAGAGGCATGACATGTAACACAACAGCATCGCCATCTGTCCAGCATTGCTGGATGTCTCTTTTACACAGACATTGATTCAATTCTGTGACTACTGCTGCTGGCTATAAGATGGAACAACAGGTTAGGAAAATCAAAGAGTCAGAGTGCTGGTTGCACTGGTCATGGTACTATCATGAAAGTGTGGTCCTGTGCTTATGTTTATGGAGCAAGTAGTTCAGACTCACTGATCTTAAACCTTTTCAGAAGATCTTTCTGTTATTTTGTCATAAGGCATCTCTCTGTTTCTTCTTCTTTCTGTACATTCATAAAATTGAGTAGACATTGGATTTTTTTAGCTTATTGGTTCCCACTGAGCTACTGTCTTAAATTCATTTCTTGTGATTTACACTTTGCTGTAAGATGTATAAATGTTTGCTCAGTTTGATTGAAAGTGAACTTAGAAATGAGGCACAGAAAGAAGTAGACGTGATATATCATGGTCTACCTGTGATATGTGGCAGTAAACACTAGATGAGCGTAGTAATGCTCAAAACCAAGTTTTTGAATAACTGCTTCCATTGCACAACCAAACACTCATTGGATGGTTTTGTTTTTTCACAGGTACTCCATTTCCTGGTGGATTCAAGTGTTTCACATGTGAAGATGCAAAAGACAATTTTGAGTGCAATCGTTGGGCACCAGACATGTACTGCCCACGTGGTACGTCTCTCATTTACTCAGTCCTGTGTAAATATATATATACAGTCCTGTGTGCACTGTATACACACACACACACATTTATACATACATATATATATTCTTCTTGAAATGAAAAGCTGAATTCATTAGCAGTAAAACACTTCCTTGTTCAGACCAATACACACTAGCAAACTTTACTGAGTCAGTTCACTGACTTTATCCTCTTTAGTAATGTTACACTCTGTTTTAGCATTTTCCCACATATATGGTCACAATTAAGATGCATATTTGGCAAATTGCAAATATATTGATACTGAATCATCAGTTTGTTTCTTAACAAAACTTCTGATTTTGTAGCACAATATCCACTTGTAGTGACTCTAGCATTATTTAACTGTTTTATGGTTCTGTTTAGACTCTAACAGCTCTTGGTTAGGGAAAGATCTTGGTCTGGTTTAATACAGAAAAAAGTCACAGTGACTTCAGACACAACCTGTTAATTGAATTTATCCAAAACTACCATTTTTTCTGTAACCTTAACCAAAATGCTTGTGTTGCCTCAACCACAGATAGGACTGTTGATGCAATGCCCAGTCTCTGATGTGACAGTTGCATACTTTGTTTCATGAAAAATTGAAGTTCCATTAGCACTATCAGTGTTGTGGTTATTTTGTTTTGTTTGCACCTGAATTTCCATGTTTTTCAGAAGCCAAATACTGCTACACCCGCCACACAATAGATGTGGAGGGAGACAGTGTGTCAGTGACCAAACGTTGTGTGGCTCTGGAGGACTGTCTTTCCACAGGATGCACTGAAATGAATCATGAAGGAAAAAAGGTGGGAAGTGTGGAAAATCTGCCCTGCCAAAGAATATTATTTATTACCAGGATCACAATCAACTTGCAACAACAAACAGGACCAATGTCTCAGTTTGCACAGAATATACATGGATCTTTATAAATATAATTGATTGAACATTATCTCTTCAAACAGTCACTCAAACCTCCACTTTATTCAGCTTCATAATAGAGAGGAATATAGCTTATAACACATGTAGCTAACTTGCTCTTCCCACTTTAACAGTTATGACAGTTAATCAAATCACATTCTCTCCAGTCTACAACTGATCTGAGCACATGCACCTTATCAACTGTTCTTCTTCAGTTTGCTGGAATATTCACCATTTTGTTATGTTTGCCATAAATTTACAAACTTGACTTCTTCTGTGCACATAGAAAAAAGGGAAAAAAATTAAAGGTGTGTCTATGGAGGACCACAGGTGTCATGTAAAATATTACACTACAACAACGATAAAAACAAATAAAACAATTAATGAACACAAATAAATACAATTTAAAGAGAAATACAAAACTGGATTCATTAAGTGAAGAGCTCAAGTTTTAATCAGGCAGATGGAAGGGCAGTTTGTGTTGCCATTTTCCTTTTGTCTCATAAGTACAGTTCGTCATGTTGTACTGATGTCTGAAGATTATGCTCAGAAGGAATGGAGAAATTAGCTAGATAGCATCTGCCCTACTTAAACGGCATTGTCTCAGTAAAGTACATACATTAACATCAGTTCAATGATGCAAATCTCTGGCAGCCCACAGACAGTTGTAGAGGTTCTGGGCACAAGAAGTGCAAATGTACAAGTTGCAGCCAGTTAGTAAGTTAGCTATACTGTTAAACACAAGCATGTCATCCAGTCTGTTATATTATTTCTATGTTTTTGTGGTCTTTAGAAATATGTTTGGTTATTTGATTACCAGTGTATTTGGGGAAATTGCCAAAAAAGGAAGTGACTGGATCATGATCAGTGCTGATCATCACTGAGACGAACATTACATAAACATAACCAGCCTATAGTTAAAAAAAAAACTTACATCAGGTCGCACTACAAATTTGCCACGAGACATAACAGAGCTTCTGCAATGAAAACCACAAACTGCACACAAGGAAGAGCTTCTGGTGAAGAGTGATTTGTATTGCTTTTCCTCGTTTTAATGGCACAAGGTCCAAAGTGTGATGGAAATTATAATAGGAAAATTAAGAACAGTAGGAAAATGCAAATGGAAAATCTGTTTAAAACCTGAATACTTTATTACATTTGTGAATTCAGTTATTGATTTTTTTTTTATTTGACCTATTTACAGATGGATTAATATTTCACTTATAAATTCTTTTAATATTTCTTCTTTTTATTGTCAATTTAAATATAATTGAATTACATTTTGTCTGTTTAATAGTCTGTTTTAGATTATCAAATGTATCTCTTTAAATAAGTTCTTTATTTCATTGTCCACTTAGATATCAAATAATGGAATGTTTTCTAACCATTTACATGACACTTGTAGTATACACCTAGAGTCCACCACTAATGATTTATGCTTTATTTGTTCTTTTAGCTAAGATTAATGATGAAACCAACAGCACTTGTTTGTTATTTCAGATATTGGAAAGTGAGTATTGATGTTTTGAAGGTGGAAGTTAGTTATTAGTAATACTGCTATTATTAAAAAGTGAATCCCATCACAGAGTGTACCTTAGCCAGCTGCTCCAAACAGTAGTTCAGATGCAGGCAGCTAAGTTTATACAGTATGCTACTTTAGCATTGACTTGTGGAGTTTAACATTGTTTATGACATGTGTCTCTATAGGTGTGCACAGCTTGTTGTGAGGGAAACATCTGTAACTTACCAGTACCATGGAACGAAACAGATGCCATCTTTACCATCACCTCACCTCTGAGCAGCGCTGTGGGACTGTCACAAAGCCACACAGTGACTTTTTCACTCATCATTACTTCCTTAATTGTTTCAAGTGGTGTTTGAAAAAAGAAGACACATGAAGTCAGGTTTAATGAAAGGAGAAAGGAACCTGTCGGTGAACCACAGGACTTGTGGTTGGATGATGTGCTGACATAAGACAGTTTGGACAGTTTCTGTTCCTATGAGATTCAGATATTCTTCACTTTAACTAAGTACATTATAACATACCTTATATATATGATACATTCTCAAAAGAAAAGTAGCTACCACAGCACAATGAATTAACTTTGAAAACATGGCATTATCTCTGACTGTATAATGTCATATCACTCTGTTCAGTCCATCTAAAGCATGAATCCAAGTCTAAATTTTACAGAAAATAAATAAATGAATAAAGTTAACCAAAAACTAATTTGGTTTTACATGCATAGAGAATTGGCAGCAGCAGTAGTTATCATGTAAAGATTAATGGTCTTGTTCTGAGTTTTGTTTAATTTTATACATTATGTTGCTATACAGTAGGCTAACCAGCAGGGCAACAGTTGTAAACACTGATGTGCCCACTGTCACATAAAAGTACTTACCTCACTGAATAAAATATACAGTCTACCTAGTAGGAAAATATAGTTCTAACCTCACTAATCAACCCTCCAAGTACTTGAGATCATCTTGTTTTGTATTGCATCTTCCTCCATACACTCTCTTCATATAGAGCCAAAGTTTTAATGGGCTGGACTTAAAGGGCTGGAAGTATCTCATCAGGCAACAGCACAGCAGCAGGCAGCTGTTCTAGCAAAAAAAAAAAAAAACAAACAAACAAACAAACAAACAAAAACTGTTTCTCCAAAACTTCAGTAGGACGATCATGTTGCTCTGTGTTTGCTGAATGTGGAAGTTTAAGACAATTCTATAATAATATATGAAGGCTGTATGTCCCTCAGCTTCTTTTGCATTTTTTATGCCCCTTACAGGCCAAAAACATCAGTAATGCATTGAGACCGGTAACAGAGGAGGTGAAGGACACTTGCCCTTGCAAGTAAAGTGACTGGGTCTTGTTTAAATACTTAGGATTTGATGTTGCATGAGTGAGTCAGTAATCCATGTTGTCATTGAATGCATGTACATATATATATATAAAGTATTTATTTTTATATCAGTTGTTGTTGTGATAAAAGTGAGTGTGTGAATTATTAGCTGTAGGTGACAGAGTTTGAGGTGAAACCTTGTGCTTCATGATGAAGAATTGCTTTGGTCAAGTAAACATCCAACAGTCAGCATCTGCTATCATGTGTTAACATAGAACACAAACATGGAAAACACTGCCAAAAGATTAAAGAGTTGTTCAGAATTTAGGTGTTACATATTTTACACACCAGACAACCAGAATATCCTTTAGTTTACTCGTTTTTGTTATTTCAATCAGGCTGACAATATCTGCTATAAAACATTTGCAGTTTGTATCCACCTTTATTTACTGTAACTGTGACAAGCTATACAGTATACACAGATGTCATAGTTTAATGTCCATATTCCAATGTGCACAGACCGCTAAGGCCCTTTCTGCATGATGATCTGCAGAGTCACCTTGTGTTGACATGACACATTATTTTTCAAAGCAACAAACCTGGTGGCAGCACTGCTTACACGGTCAGAGTTAAGTTTTAACTCTGACCCTGTTTGTAAGTAATCTTTAAAGGGTAAATTGAAATGAGAAGGCTGTTTTGTTAATACCAGAAATAACTGAATAACAATGTTCATTAAAATGATCTAAATACTCTAAATATCCTATGGCTCATTCCCCGTCAAATCAGAAAAAGTTGTTGTGGGACAGTCTCAGATTGTGTTCAGATCTTCTCTATCATGGCTCCCAAAACAAAGGCCTGCACAAAATATTTTTGTTCAAATCCCCACATTTTCATATTTTTTCAGCCCTTGATATTATATCATTTCTATCACTTCATAAAAACCTTATGAGGGAAGCCATTTTTAAGTATTAATATCTTTTAAAGTATTACTGTAATTATGATGAGAAACTTTCTCAAATTTCTGACTTAGGCTCCTAAAACAATGAGACACTTTCTCAAAATGATGACACAAAAATAACAAGACACTAAGTTACCATTGAGAAAGTATCTAATTATTTTGTGATACCAACTCATTACTTTGGTTGTGCTCAAGTATGAATTAAAAAAATATCAAGGGCTAATAATACATGAAAACACTGGAATTGCACAGAAATATTTTACAGGCCTTAGTTCCACAACCAAACATTATATAGACAAACTTCAAATAAATTCTGAGACAGTGCTGCAGCCACTGAATTCTGTCTGATTTGACACAGGATGATAGAGACCCTGAGGGGATATTGCTCCAGATGAAGGTGTAATCTCAGCCTCTTACTTTGACAGCACTAATGTGAATATTTAGGCCAATCTTTCTGTTTTTTACTCTCTTTGCCCTGTCACTTGTTGTTTAGAAATTTTAATAAGTGTTTTTATACAAAGGCTCTGACTTAGGGGCCCCCTAACCATCTGATTCCTATTCATATGGTTGTAATTCCAGAAATTCTGCAAAGCCACAAAACACCAATTCCTTTGAAAGTCAGTTGGCCTTTAAAGCTCAATTTGATAACTTTGAGTAACGGCGAGTCCCTGTTCGCCTTATCTTAAAGCCAGACTATGTAAATGCTGAGAGAAGGTAGACGTCAGTCTTCCTGAAAAGCAAGCAGAAGCTTTATGGTCTGGTATGACCATGGTTTATGATAATTTTACATTGCTGAGTCAGTGTTTTCTAAGGAGAAGCTTCCATTACATGTTTGAAGACTAAGGCTGTTAAAGTGCGGCAAGTGCTTCTTTATGACTGAAGGCAGATGTGATTCATATGTTTTGCTGTGAAGCTAATGTTAATCATTAACACCAATCTGCTGTACATCTTTAACTCAGAAAATCACAGCAGAGCCCTGAATGCCTTCTTCGTTGGATCACCGCTGACATGTCTCATCCATCACTCAGCGACATGCCAGTGACAAAATACTGTGTGTGCATGTACAGTGTTATTGTGCTGGAGGCTTTAGAGCCCCAACTCTGTCTTTTTCTTACTTTCTTTTTTTTTCAAAGCAGGATTCCTTAGGAAAACAGCTCACCATTCTCATCCAAAAATGTCCTGTTTATTCTGACAACACTTGTAGATGACTCTGAGAGAACAGCTCAAGAGGTGTTTAACTTTGTTGTATCAGGCAATATTGTTGAGGCTTTTGTTTTAATTCAAAGCCAAAATCTGTTTCACAAGTTGCCTTCACTGACCTCTGGCAAACTTTTGTACAAATGATGTGAAGCTAGCACTAGTGCATAAATGTACTCTGAGTGAAACTCAAATTTTTGCATGCCAGTTTTGTGCCAACATCTGTTACATGTGTTATTAATATGTGCCACTTTTATGTAAATATACATTTATATATGTATGTATAAATATGAAACCTTAACTTTTTCATGTTACAGATGATTTTTCAATGTAAACGTCAACTAAAAACCATTCACTACATGAAAAAGTCACCAGCAGTTCATGTTGTGTCTTTGTACTTGTCTGCCATAGTCAGTGATTTTCCACTGACACTACAGCCTGAGCATGGAGCCAATAAAGCTGCCAGTTTATTGTGACTGTAGACCTCTGAGTGATTTATCTGGACACTGTTTACCTTCTTAGTCAGCACACACAGCTGCATTTTCAGATAAGAATTTCCTGTAGGAGGATGTTGCTGAACTCTGTCTTATTCTCAATGGAGAAAGGAAAACAAATGGCAGACATCTCCAAATTTGATAGCTGGCTTCTACCCCCACCTTCCAGTGTGGGTGTTCAGAACAACTATAAACACTTTTGCCCTTTTTGTGGGCAAACAGCCCATTGTACCTAACCCAGTCCTCAGTTCTCTGACAGATGTTAACCATCATCCTCCTCTCAGCTACTGCCTCCAGACTGTTGAGGTCCAGCCTGAACACAGACCTGACCCTCCCAACCAGCTTGTTGACACTGCTGGCATCACAGAGCACTGGCTGCCACAGAAACACGTCTTGAAGAGGATAACAGTGTCTGAGCAGTCCAGTTTCTAGTGGATTTGGACTTCAAAAGTCCACAACGTCTACTTTCTCATTCAGGATGGGGCTAGAAGCTTTCTGTTCCTGAGAAATTCTTTAAGATTTAACTTTTTACACCTATATAGAATACAGTACAATACAATACAGTGCATAATCCAAGACAGTATAATGCAATACAAACCCTCACCAAGATAAATCGAAGACTAAAGTCTCTAGCCAGAATAGCTACCTTTCTGGACAGTTCAGTTCTTCATATATTAGCTGCGCTTCTAGTTCAAAGTCATTTTGATTACACTGCCATCTCCTGGTAATATGGATTGGATGGAACACCTCAAAAGCAAATTACAAAAGGCTCAAAATAAATTTATTAAAATTACTGATAAAAATTAAAGGTCCATCCACAAACACATGTTGATCTGGGACAGTGTAAAAAGCTTAACTGGTTGATGGTGGAAAAAAAGAATTATTTACATTAAGATGTTAAAAATCCATCCATCCATTTTCTATAGCGCTTATCCTTTAAAAGTCGTGTGGGGGGGGCTGGAACTAACTGACACTGGGCGGGAGGCAGGGTACACCCTGAACATACTGCCAGTGTAGCACAGGGCTGACATATAGAGACAACCAGCCATTCATACTCACAGTCACAGCAACGGGCAATTTAAAGTCACCAATTAACCTAACCTGCATGACTTTGGCCTGCAAGAGGAAGCTGGAGTACCCGGAGGAAACACACCCAGGTATGGGTAGAACATGCCAACTCCACACAGAAAAGTCCCTTTAGAAGCCAGGTCCAAACCCAGAACTTAATTGCTGTGAGCCAACAGTGCTACCATGCCTCCCCAAAAACTGTTGATGAAAAACTTTTAAAATATGGTACCAAATTGCTTAATAAATGTATTTGTCATTGCTAAGAGATAATCAAACTAGTTTAGAAGAGGTAAAAAAAAAATTCATACCTTTTCCATTCAGTACCCTAATGGGCATGTACAGTGAAATGCAGTGAAATGATATGCTCACAAATTTTAAATTGAGTGTTTCACAGACCATGTTTAAAAGGGCAGTCACCTGCTGTCTTTTTCATGTATGCAATGACTTCAGTGCATATAAGTGTTATATGTATGTAGTGTTCAATCAGTCATACAATAGAGTATATACAATATTATACAGTATAGTTGAACTAACTTAAATGTTTCAGTTTTGACTCAGTGGTTCCTTTCCTTTTGAGACTCTTCAGCTGAAGGTGTACAGGAACGTGACCGGGCTACCTGTTACTCTTTGGGTCACAGGTTAATATCCTGGCCTCCTTTCTCTATTCTATGACCCAGGTGGACAAACTGAAATGGACTTTGCTGAACAGAGGTATTTGTTTCACAGTGTGTTAGTGTGACCAGCCGCCTCACTGCTTAGCTGATGTCCTGGTCTGAAAACAACCTCAATAACAGAGAGAAAAGCTTCTCACCATCTCTATTGCCTTCTCCTCTTTCCAGGATGGCCTGCAGATTTCTCAGGCTTCCTACCCTCAAGTGTAATTTCTAATCCTTTTTCCGAGAAGGGATTAGCTTCCCTCCATGACCTTAGAACCTGTCGTGGTGTTCATGTAACAGTGACCTGCTCACTGATCCATGAGATGCTTGTACCTACATGCTCTCTGCAAGTACTTTCAATGGGAGCTTTGAGGGGAAGATTACAGATTACAGGGGACAAATAACTATTGTGTGGGATTTGTACTTGAAATCAATTATTATTATTAATTAATTACTTAAATATTATTCCTTTTCATTTCACTTCAGACTTGATTTTTGTTGGTGTTGTTTTGTTTCTCCAAAGCAATCAGCAGCAAATAATGTCAAATTTGTCATTGTCACATTATAGGAAGATGACACCTCAGTTTATCAAGCCCAGATTTGTTGTCTGTTAAATGGACTGTATTTATATAGCGCTTTTCTAGTCTTTTCGACCACTCAAAGCGCTTCACACTACAGATCACACAGATTCACACACATTCATACAGCACCTCTATACAATAGCGCTTTCTAGCACAGACACACACATTCACACACCAATGACAAACATCGGAGGCTACTTCGGCATGCGGACCGGAGGAGCCAGGAATCAAACCACCGACCTTCTGATTGGTGGGCGACTGCTCTACCTCCTGAGCCACAGCCGATTTCAACCACCTGGGGAAACAGGCATAAATGAGAACAACTCCAGACCTTTGTTGATCACTTAACAGATTGCAGAAATGTGTGCAGTGAATTAAGGTCTGAAACCAGGCTACTTCAAAGAAGCATAACATGATAGAACAAAAAATTAACCTTTAATAATGCACTAAACAATATTTATAAATTAGTATTCACTAGTACTCAGCACCATTGTAATGTAAAAGAGAGGGAATAATGGACTTTGATTCATCGGGTGGACACACAGACCACTCCAAAACAAAAATGTGAATGCACATTTAACAGTAGACAATGATAACTGAAAAACACCACCAACTCTGTTGTAGGTTTTGTAGCATATCCTGTTCCCTGCTCCTGATGCAGAGATTTGAATTATGTAGCACAAGTGGAGAGCTGTAGAGAAAACCATAGAGGTTAGTCTCTCTATCTGATACAGAGCAGAAAAATATTCCAATATAGCTTGATCTCTTAAACAGTGATACAAATAAACTGTTGCAGCTGGAGAGGTGGATAGACCATGAACTGCTCAGTGGTAAAGGCTAATTTTATGAAGAAAAGGAAGGTGGGGCAGTTATCCTGTTCCTGGAGTCAGCGGTGCCCCCTCCCCTGTTATCCCACTGGAATGTCAGGGGAAACGGATTAGACAGGGGTCAGAGGTGCAGGCCAGGTGAAATTACACGGACCTCTGATTGTGAGCGAGGGAACGTCATACACGCTGTACTGTGTGTATTGGTGTACTGTGCCCTTTAAACAAGCCAATGTATGAATGTACAGTATGTGACCGAGATGGTGGACTGTCTTTGTGAACTGTTTGTTCCAGCAGTGAATGTGATATTTATTGAGAAAGATGGGTTTAAGAAGACATGGACGGCAACTAGTACCAAATGTAAATGTATGAGTTGAGTCCTACTAATGCATGCCAGGACTGGGTTACACTAGCTACTAAAATTGTGTGTGTTAAGACTATGGTTAAGAGCTTCTTAAGTTTTCATTAACTACCAGCTTGACACGTGACTCAAGCTTTCAATACCTGACAGTGTTTGATATGCAGTGCTGCACTGCACCAAGAGTCATTAAACCAAAAATGAATATTAATATGATGTACCAGTGAGTTTGCTACCTCAGAACATCTCCCTCTGAGCACAATCCCCCATAGTAAAATGCAGTGCTCAGGTAACACACTTATAACTTTTCACAGAGTGTACTTAATGGGTTAGAAGACCAACTCAGAATTTTAAACTTTAAATTTTACATCCTCATACACACGGTAAAGGAAACAAGAGGCTGTTTGTCACTTTCATCCAAAACGACTCATGACTCAATGGTTAAACTTTGGTTTACCTTTGGTTAGGGTTAGACAACTGTTTGGGAAAATTGTCATGATATAACTACCTATTGCCACCCCTACTTTAGAGAAGACAGGAGGGTTGCATGTCTTGAAATCTCAACCATCTCTCAATTGAAGGTTTTGTACAAACAGTTAATTTTGTCATTTTTAGATGGTCATTATATTGCCACGCTGTAAAGCTACTCAGTTCAACCATATCCATGTTCCTCTATTTAAAGTGGCTCACAATTATATAGTTCTATTTCCCAGCATGCCTTCCTTCCCCCACCTGCATGGCACCAGTCTACAGCTTGTTTGTGCTTTTGTCAGCCCAAGACAATGCAGTGTGGTTCATTACAAACCTTGGGGCTGATCTGAGTTGTAATTGAATGGAATTCCTGGTGTGAAGGTCTAACAGGATTACTGGATGTGGAGATGTGACAGAGCGGGGCTCCCAGTGTGGTCAGCCAGGGGATTACGCAGTGAGAACACAGTGTGGCTGTGGTTTCCAGCGCTCACCACAGACACACACATGTTCACACCTTCAAACACTCCACCTGAACTGTTTTCCACGAGTCAGTACTGGCAGCTTTCATTTATCTGTTCCAGTTAATGCTCTCTTAATGTGATACTGTTGTTCATTGTTCTAGTACTGAGTGAGTGTGATATACTGCCTGTTTCTGTAAACATACAGTACACAATCACTCAGAAAGCTGCGTCAAAGCATTCATTTGTAGTAGGCAGACAGTTGTCAAATGAAATGTTATGATGGGAAGGTTTTGAAAAGCTCTCCCACTCCTGGCACCATCTTTAGAAACTACTTAAAGTGTATTGGGAAATTTTCACATCCTTTATAACACACTACTATATGTCATCAACTTTGTGTTTTCTCTTTCTCCTGTTTGTTTCTTAGTTTATGCTTCCCCTGTCTGTCCTCTCTCTCCCTGTCCTCCCTCTGCAAGGATGATTTCTAGTGGAGGTATAAAACCGTGCACACGTCAAAAACAAAAAAAAGCTGGTGATGCTATAACCAAGGTACAGGCATTTTGGCCAGTAACTCCTGCATCATACATTGCACATTCAAAAACCTCACATCTATGTGTTCTGTTAATTCAGCTGAATCTTGGTCTGAATCTCACACCAATTTCCACCTAATTTCAGCAGAATTATGAAATATGCAAAATGTATTTTTTCAAACTCCTCCAAAGCATAGCACATAAAACGGTTACTGTTTCCTGTGTGGCATCACCCGGTGATGCCCACACTTGACACTACTGCCCCCTTGTGTGTCTATTAAAAATGGCTGACATTCTGCTGCTTCTCTACCCTCCGTAGCAACGTGTGAACAGGGGATCAAAATTGGATTTTTGCAGACATCAGTATTCGAATATAAACTGTTAGGGTCTATATTCAAATGTTCATGAACATACAGAACAACAAAACATTTTCTTTGTTCGGTATTCAAATGTCCTCACTCTTAATTTCTAATCTTAAACACCGTCATAGTGATGACAAGGAGTGTTTGTGTGTGTCTTATTTTGCTTAATGCTACTCTGTCACTGTGTGGAACAGTCAGTTTGAAGCTAGTAGGGGGTGTAGATAGAACATGTTCAGTCTCCCCCTGCTGATATTGGTATTTTATTGTCAGGGCAAATTCTCAGTGACAGTATAATCTAACCCTTTCATGAAAAATCTGAATACAGTTCAGACAACACAATCAGATAAGAACTGATTTGAAACTGGTTACAGAAACACTTGCAGCTCAGTCAAGAAACACTTTATTCTGTTGACAGCAGCATTTCAACCTGTGAGATCTGTATCTATAAATATAAATCAATATCAGCTAATATCTGTACATACATGCTGCAAAGGTAAAAACACTGAGGAGTCAGTTAATAATGTTCTTGAAGGATTGCGTTAAAATGGATACCATCACCAAACAGTCCAGACAGGTTTTTACATAGTACAGTGGCAGCCCAGTGTCCCTGAGTTTATGTTCAGCTGCCTGCAGCTTCTTCATGATAAGGCTGCTGGGTGGTGCGTTGGTGAATATTGTCCCCACAAAAACATGTGTCCCCCACAGAGTGTGTCGGATTACTCTGCAGCAGCCCAGGTCCTCGATCTGGAAGCCCAGGTGATGGTACCTATCATCTGTCTCAAACAGCGTGTTGTTGGTGTATGAGCCAAAGAACTGGAAAGGGACACACACATTTATCATTCAGAAATAATTCAGACCCATTTTCAGTATACACACACAACCAATGATATCTAGACTGCTGTACATTTCCAAGGGCTTACCAGCACTCTTTCCCTTCTTATTACTGCTCCACAACTTTGTTAAAACAAGTTAGTTGTTATTTTTGTGAGGGTCTCTTACTTACCTTAGACTAATCTGGCTCAACACTATATTTAAGTCAAACTGGACATTGGGGATCTATAGACTCCTAATTAGCATGCGCTTGGTTGCACAGTTGAGTTAGTGGACACAATAGAACAGTCAGGGAGTGGATCTTTATGCAGGCTGTTAAAAAATATGTGTAAAGTCACAAAAACTGACCACTACACATGGTCTTTCTAGTATTCACTCTTGAATTGTTGAGCAAGTTGTGAATGTGTTTAACTCTTAAAACAATAAGACAGTAACAGCAATAGTGGTATCTTACCGCCAGGCCTGAGGATGGGTCGATAAAGTCAGCCCAGAATCCTTCTCTCTGCAGAGCGTAGCAAATCTCCTTCGCTCCATCAATAAACTGCACAGAAAGGAGCAACTATCATTAATGTGTGATACAACAACAACGGTGCTTCATTTGATTTACTTCTGATATGATAATGGGAACACAACTGGAAACTCCACATTCACCACACCAAGGTGAAAGTTTGGGCCAAAATACAAATTTGGATTAAAACTCATTCACTGAGCACTTATTACTCAATGGAAAATGTACAGCATAGGACTGAACGACATGGACACTTGCAAACAGTACACCTATAACACTGTAGGTTACCAGCCAGTTCACTCTGTTAAGATAATAGTCATAGAAAATGCTCCCTCCACCTCCACCCAAACTACAGAGCATCCCACTCCTCAATTTGGTTAGAGACATCTGACAATCCAGCAACCCACTCAAATACTATGATGAAAAGTCTTCTAATTTTTCTAAATGAGTCTCTGAATGAATGAGATCTGGTGACTGCCAAGGCCATAGAAAATGATTCCCTTCAGTGTCATACCCATCAAATCAATCGATCACTATGGGGGCACTGTCATCCTGTTTCTCCACTCATTTATTCTGTTTTTTCCTTTAATTTGTCATCCATCTGTATACAGTACTGTGCAAAGTTTTATAAGCTTTAGATGTTTAGACTCCTATCATCAGTTCCATCAGAGAGGTGTCTGACTGCCCCCACATTCATTCTGCAGTAAGACAAGGATCCCAAACATAGAGCCAGAGTCATAAAGAACTATCAGAAAAGAGACACTGAGAACACTGAACACTGAGACAGCCTCAGTCCACAGAGCAACTGTGGCAGATCTATCTAAACTTTTGACATTACTTTGCAATCAACAAAGTAATTCTGATTGTAGCAAGACATGTTGCAGATGTCAGCAGATGCTTCTTGTCAACAACAAACTCAAAATGTTGTTTTTACAAGTCAGAATTGCTCTAACCCACATCTCCAATCTGGTTTCCAGGTTTGGCTCCAATTAGTTTCTGTTTATGTCAGTGACCGAGGGGTTCACATAGTTTTTCTGACCTGCACTGTGAATGTTTGAATGATGTTTTCAATATGGACAAGAACAATGTAATTATTTCTTTGTTATAATACATTGTGCCAGTTCATAATTGTAATTTAAATGAAGATCTGACTATAAGATGTATGTTTTAAATGTTTTTCATGTTACATGTCTACATTTGTTTTGTCACAGCACTCTTCACTTTAAAAATAAGAGAAGGAGATGTGAAGAACCTGCTGTGTATCTGAGCATTACTTAAAAACACAGTATGAACTGTCAGACAGGAGAAATCCTGAAGCAGCATCATAAGTTCAAACAAACTCCAGACAGCAGCTTACCTTGTCAAGCATCTGCTCTCTCTCTTGTTCCACCTCAGCACACCATGACGTCATATCGTTCTGGGTCTTTTGGGTAACTGTGACCACCATCATACCAGAGGATGGCGCCTCAGGAAACATGGACTGGAAATCTGTTCATCACATTATCAGGAGACACACAAATGAGACAGAAACACTGCTTCTCATCAGCTAGAACAGCTACACCCAGCTATTGTTGCTCTAGTAGACACAAAGAGAATGACATACTTTTGAATTATCAGACAGAGACAGTGGCATTTTGACAAAATTGAGCTATTAACACAGGACAATGTGTACAAACAGCTTTTGCCTGGTTCTTAATAACTAGTGCAAACTAGAAAATGCATTTCCTGCAGTAAATGCAGCGTGAATACTGCAGCAATGCTGAAGCAATGCTTAAAATGTCTGGAAACATAGTTGAAATGCAGAAGAAAATTGAAAGCCAAAAGTAATCTCTGAAGTAATGGTTAAAATTGAATAGCAGAATATATAAAAAGCAGAATAGCAAAATAGCAAAATTGCAGAAAAAGCTGAATAGTACAAATAGCAGAAAAAAGGCTGAGTAAGTATAAATGTCCAGGAAAAACTAAACATTTTGACAGCTGAATGGTTTGCCATCAGGTAATCAATTTCACTTTGGTTCAGTGACCAGAGGAGCCTGGGATCAAACTGCCAACCCTCTCATCGGGAAGCATCCTCTCTATATGGTGCACCACTGAAGCACACACAGCAGAAATTTTGGAAAATAAGCATACATATAAATCTCTCTAGGATTCAAAAATAAAGCTTTTTTGTTGAGATGTTAGTATTTTCTGTGAGCGCTTGAGTAGTTGAGCATGAAAATATACACACTCCAAACACAATGGGAGACATGATTAGTTAAAGAAGCAGGGAGGACAGGAGAGTTCCATACTTAAGGTGGTCACATGACACACTGATAAATCTTCCAAGAAACTATAACAACCCTCACAAAAACACCACAAATCTCCTAAATTAAACATTTTAGCAGCATTAAAAGGTACACCATTAAAGGATCAAGGTCTTGGTAACATTTTAAGCCAAATATGGAGTCTGCAGCTGCACATACGTCAGACTAGTAAGATTGCAAAGTTGAATACATTTCCAAAAGGATGAGCTGAGCTTCCATAGGATTACATTCATTTTTTAATTGATAAAAAAAATGGATAAAATCGCACATGAATAGTAGAAAATACAAGCACGCGTGTCCTTCAAAAGCTGAACATTTTGATACCTGAATTGTTTCTGTAGCACAAAGTATGTATGTATATATGACTAATTAGTGTACAGAAGAAAAAGAAGAAAAAAGTGGGTAAAAGTTTATGGATGTAGAAGCACAATAGTGTAATAATAATAAAGAAAAAGGTGCTGGATGTTATGAATGATATGTGTGAGGAGTGCAGTATCAGTGCTGTACCTTTCTGTAGTAGCTCAGGGCAGGACTGTATGGCACACTCCACACTGACATTGTCAAAGTACTGTTCAGCTCTACTGACACTCTGAGATGAGTCCGGGTCATCTTTCTCCTGACACACACACACACACACACACACACACACACACACACACACACACACATAGACAACTGTCAGAAGAAGCAAGTGAATTTTTAGGATGTGAGGAATAGATCCAGTGACTCAGAGTCATTAGCAGGCATTAGCATTTTGAGCAAACTGGTTCAGAGCTGCAGCAAGATTCACTTCCATTACTAGTGGTGGTGGTCAATGTCGATAAATTGATCTATTATTCTGAAGGCTGAAGGGGAAGCTTTGGCCGGTTGGATGTTACTTGCGGGCTGCCAGGTGATGATCAATGATATATGTAGTATGTATAAAAGAGGAAGAGAGTAAGAGAAGAATACAGTGAGAGACTGTGGTAAATGCTCTTTCTCTTCATAAGTAGTTTAACTTTGTTTAACTGGTTTCGTTTTGTTTAACCAGGGAGTTACATAACTGCTAACACAGCATGAAATACATTTGGCACTGATTTTGGAACAGTAGTTGAACTGTGGACTGGTGTCCTGGTGAAATTATTAACAGAAGGGCTAACCAATTAGAAATTGTTTTTTTCTGGCCATGGTATCTGAGTGGCTTTCCTCTTTAAAATTAAGCAGTCTTCCTGTCATCAGAAAAAGTACTCATGTTAACATCATTACACTTACAAAGAAGTCTCCGATGAACTGGGCCAGTATGAACTCATGTCTCTCACTACTGGATGGGGCCGACAGCACATCAGGGACCATCTTGTGTGTCAGGTTCTTCTCCTGCTTTGCTAATCCTTCTAGGTGGCAGTCAAAACCCACATTACCAGGTAGCTGGAAGCGCTGGTCCTGGGGCCCAAAAGGTCCCATACTCTCATCAGGCCACACAGTCCGCAGTCCTTAACCAGGGAGGCAAATCAGGAAAAGTACTTGATGTATGAAAATTCAGGTTTCACACAAAGGTTTAGTCCATACCAAAAACAAATGGATCAGAGGAAGAGAGTGCACAGCTATTTAACATTTTGATATGTGTTTTTGCAACCTACTCAAAACTGACCGGCCGAATGTCAATCCAATATAACGAGACGCTCACTGTGATCCAGCTATGTTAAAGTGTAAACCAAAAACATGTATGACATACCCATGTCAGATGGAGTGATGGCTACATGGGGCTCATCAGAGCCTGAGGATCCAGCAGCAGAGAAGGCTCTGGCTCCAGCCACACGATGCACCAACACATGAAGTCCTGGGAGGTAAGAGACCAGCCTGGCTTTGCGGCACAGCACCTGAGCACAAACACAACACACGCTAACACATCAATGGTAGCAACTTTCACAAAGTCCCAACTACACATTGTTTACTGAGAGTCCGTAGGGCATTCAAAATGAAAAAAAAACAACTCAGTAAATAGATTTAAAAAACACCTTTGTGTTCAAAAGTCCAAATGGTGAAAACCAAGTTGGGCTAACATACACAAACTTCTTAACTTCAGTCAAAATTAATGTGTCAAGAGATCTATAGGTTTTGTGATAAAGGAACGCACTCTCCCACCATCCAAACATACACTCAGTGGTCACTTTAATAGGAACACTGTGGGTAGTTCCTCCCTTTGCTCTCAAAACAGCCTCAGTTCTTCCATATAGATTCCACAAAGGAATTCCACAATGTTGGAGATTCTGCTCCACGTTGACATGATTGCATCACATCATTTCTGAAGATCAGCTGCACATTCAAGCTGGCAACAGGTGCCCTGTTGGATTCAGATCGAGTAACTGGGGAGGCCACTGAAGTGGTCTTCTGCTGTTGTAGTCCATTTACCTCAAGATTGGACATATTGTACGTTCTAAAATACTTTTCTCCTCACCATAGTTGTAAAGAGTGCTTATCTGAGTTATCAAAGCCTTTCTGTCAGCTCCAATCATTCTCCTCTGACCTCTCTCATCAGGCGTTTCCCTTCACAGAACTGATGCTAAATTGGTGTTCTTTTTGTTTTTGGCACCATTCTAAGCAAACTCTAGAGACACTGCCATGAATAAGCAGGTGTGCAAGTGTGACAATCCATTGCGATTCAATACAACAGCTCTGCCATAAAGTTTACCTACCCGTGCGGTGGTCAGAATGATATTGCTGACAGTGATAAAACACAGAGGTGAATAAACAACACGTTGCAGACATCACACCAGCTGACTTTTGACAGAACAATTGGATTCGACTGCATCAAACATTACAGCTGTACCTAGTAAAGCAAACTTTGAGTGGACATACAGTTGGATATGCACTGCCCGTCGCCATCTCACGTACTCCTGCTTTCCTCACCCAAACACACACAGTTACGTCATATTTATCGCTGTCTCTTAAACAGCTGCATATACACTTGACTTACACTGGCCATTCTGGTGCGTCTGTGTCTGCTTGCAGGGTCCAGTTGTGTTTCTGTGTGGATGATGAATCAACAGCAAGCACGTCTATTTTGGCTCAGCTTCAACCTAGAGACATGCAGACAGTCAGAAAGACAAACACACCAAGATAACACATGTACAAATACCCTGATAACTCCAAGGCTCAAACGTCCATTACGTAAGCTAAATGCTCCCCCCTTATCCTCCTGTATCTCTGTGAATCTGACGGCCACACTATCACCGGACAAGTTTGAACAAGTACGCTAGCATTAGCTATTACTGCAGGCTAACAGAGTAGTAGAAAACTACCTGGTGTCAAGAGGTTCACTCTGACTGTGAGGAACAAACAAATTCGTAACTCCTTTCTCTGTCGTATTACGAAGACCCAGCTTATTCACAGCTAACGTTAGCGCAACAGCTGCTCACCAACAGCTAACGTTAGTACAGCAGAAGCCATTCACCTTGAGTCCGCACATGCGTTTTATGGTGGAGGCTCGTCCCTTTCTTTGGTGGATGGCAGGTATCAAACAGCTTCAGTGCGCATTACCGCCCCTACTGGTCTGGAGGGTTCCTCTGCCTCTTAAATATTGTCTATTAATAATGCATTTGCTTCGTTAAATGTGTGTCTCATTTCCATTTCAGACACATACAAAGACTCCTGTCTGTTGCACTGATGTATGCTGCGTACAGTTTAACTTTGATGCACTGTATGTTTTACATTAACCTGTACGTATGTATGTATGTATGTAAAATGTAACTTTTGTGTACATTTTCACCATCCTCTAACTGATCTCTAACTGATCTCTAACTGAATTATACACAGCACCAGTGCTCCGCCATCCATCCAGGAAATATACTAGAGGGCACCTGCAATCCTCTATGCAGCCACTAGATGGCAACATATTATAGTTTTTCCACCTCACTAAACGAGGCAATAGCTATCCAAACAAAATCCTACACGTGCTGAGGGTTTGAAGTCCTTTATAGGATGAGGATCACGTGCAGATGTACAAACCAGTCCTGATGAATACGCCTCTTCCTATGCATGCATATATCAAAATACAGTTTAATGTGAGAATGTACACATCCACAGTGAGAAACAGATAAATTATTACAAAGGTTAACATAAACATCCAGGCTAAAACTCCTTATTTTGTCACCCTCTTACTTGGAGTGAACTTTGATGTCATTTTATTTCTAATGATACAGTATATGGGAGGCTCCCATGTTGAATTAGAGCTGTCACTTCTGCTTATGCTGGGGAGGGGACTACTGGTGAACCTTGGTATTTGTGGTGTACCGAGAATGTGGGCCCACCAGAGGGGCACTTGTACCAACTATATGTTTCCCTCTGGTGTGACATTAAATACATTTTCAGCATGATAATGTACATAGAAAAATCGTCACTGTTAAATTTTCAGTGTTAACTGACATTAACGGTGGTCAATGTTATTTTAACACTAAATTCCTGAAAGTTTGTGGATGGTGTGGATTTTGGTTGTTGCAGGTATGTCCACACAGGTGGCACGGTGGTGCAGTGATTAGCACTGTCACCTCACAGCAAAGCTGGCTGGCATGTTCTCCCTGTGCCCTGGCATGGGTTCTCTTCAGGTACTTTGGCTTCCTTCCACAGTCCAAAGACATGCATGTTAATTGGTGACTTTAAATTGCCCATACACAGCAAAACTGCAAGTGTTCATTTTTCAAATGTTGAAATAACTCTGGGTGAGTGTAAAAAAAATTAACACTTTTAAAATTATTAATTCAACACTGAAAAGAGTGGACACATATAGACACTTTTCTAGTGATAAATTTAACACTCTCAGTGTTAATTTAACACTGGTGATTTTGCTGTGTACAGTGCCATCATTCCAATGGATCCTGGTTAAATCTCTGACTGACAACTGAGTGTATGCCATATTAGGCAGAGACGAGCACTGGTCAGGGAAAAAAAAATTCAGGTCAAAGAGCAAATTAACACAGTTATCAGACATATTGAAGTTTTAATTATACAGTGCCTTATACTGATCTCATTTTAACCACATTATAAACCTCCAGTATCATGAGTTTCTGGCTTTCGGCTGAATAGAATCACCTGGGGCTTCCACAGTTGTTAGGGGTTTAATCCATCAAAATGAATGAATAAGTATCAATTTGTTTATTGTCTTGACTATGACTGTGATGCTCATGCATTAGTGTGATACATAAGGTCACAAATGTCAGTGCAGGATGTTATCAGACTGTGTCAGCAAGAACAGTCCCTCAACAATTACATAGACAGGGTATTGTTTATAATATTATACTATAAATCCCTCATTGCAAACATGAATGCACATTTGAAAGTTAATTGGTACAAAAACCATAGATACTACAGGTGAGAAGCCTTTTTGTTGACACCTTTTCTTGTGTTTATGTGAGGGAGGTAGGTATGCTTGTGCTTTCTTTTGTTTTGTTGAAGATAGGTAAGTTAGTTGATAATATTGAAGACTGTTTTGTCTGTTGTTTTGGCTATGCTCTCCTAGTCTACCCTAATTGATGAATAAATCAATTCTGTTTGGACTGCAGTCTGCTGTAGCACTGGTCATTCTTGTGAGTGGAGAAAGACGAGAGTCACTTTTGTGCTACACTCAGGTTTCTACCTGGAATCCCACGTATAATCCAGTGTCATGTATCTGATGGCAAATTGGGGTTCAGTATCTTGCCCAAAGATACTTCAGCACGTGGACTGGAGGAGCCAGGGATCAAACCACCAACTTTCTGATTCTACCTCCTACCTACCTACCTACCTCCTGAGCCACAGTCCTGATACTGTATATACCATAATAATCATGATCACAGGTCTTATCCAGTGATCTGTGTATGAATAAGCTTTTAAGCTTCTTTCTGAAACTAAAGACAGATGAAGCCACTTAACCTGGCACATCTTTAGACACAGAATAAATGAGGGCCACAGAGCCTAGTTGCGTTACAATAGAGCAGACCTTAGTAACTCCTCATGCATTTTTGTGGTGGTGGAGCATCTGGTTACAGTTTGAACTCAGACATGTTTGGGCCATGCTTTCTACCCACAGCGACAACACTGGAAACCACAGAATTCTATTGGACCGACTAAACAGTTTGACAGTCCACCACACCCACAGTTAATGTCTGGTGAATATAACCTGGCACTTACAGTATATTAATTTACTGGCAAATCTTGCATCATGCAAACTGGCTTGTTTTTTGCACTGTTCTTTTAGTGGCTCACTGTGAGATATTCTGTATTGTTGGTTGACCCAGATTTCCTGTTCTTTATGTGTGCAAGTCTTTTTTGAGGCTCTATGGTCCATTAGGATAATGCTCTTTAAGTCAGTCAGTTGATACAAACTCCTGTCACATAATAATAAAATAATCAAAGGGGTTTTCAGCAACAAACAACCACAACACAGAGCAATGGACTCTGAAGGGACAGTGGGGGGATGGATGGACTGGTGGTCCCCTCAGGGTCACTCTCACTGCTCTTTTCTCAGCATTCTATCAAGAGCTTTGGAAGCCATATCTACCTCATAAGTGGCTCTTAGACGCAAGAAGTCAGACTAGTCAGCACTCTCCCTCTAGCTATCAGGTACATTTGAAGGAGAGACTGTCACTTTCGGTTATGCCAAACCATTCAGCAATGGCTTTTCCACTCCAGTTGAAAGGACAAATTATGGAACAAGCCCTAAAACAAGACGTGAGGGAATAAGGGGGTAACAATTCAGGATCTTACAAAGACCTTATAATATTCTGTGCTTATTATTTAACTACTGGGTACCTATTCTATTATTATAGGGGATGTGTGACCTGCAGAGCAATAAGCTGGATGTTTGAGAGGAACTTGGAGAGAAAACTGGATAACTATCAACTATTAACTATCTAACATAAATTCAGTAGTGTGATGTTGTTCCACTATATTATGAACAAGCCTTTGCATGTTTTGGAAGAATTTTGAATGGATTGATGGACAGACTTTTTTAAGTTCTTTAAGTGTTGCTGATATGTCGTCAGTATGTTCGCTAAACATTGTGTACAGGGGGTTAGATCTCAATATTACCCTTATTTATGATTATGTTTAAGTGCTTTTGGCTTTGATTAGTTCAATGCTTATTTCAGTTTATAGACTAGCTACCCTGTTTTGTAGTTAGTATGTTTTTATGTTAACTCTATTGTATGTAATTGGTTTGATCATCCACTTTATGTCTCCTCTCCCTGTTTGTAGGTCAGTTGAGTTCTGTTAGGTCAGTTGGTTTGTTAAATTTCTTTGTTATCATAGCCTAAGGTTAGTTCTGTTCATTTGACCTCTTTTATGGGCCTACAACTTTACTACTTGTTTTTTGTAGATCAGATTTTTGGGGGGCCCTGTGATGGACTGGCAATCTGTCCAGCGTACACCCAGTGTTGGCTGGAATTGGCCTCAGCCCCTCTGCGACCCCTAAGGATAAGCAGTATAAATAAATAATGAATGAATGAATTTTTTGGGGGAAAATAAAGCCCTTATTTTCAAAACCCACCTGGCTCCTCATGCCTTCCAGTTCTGTCCCTTACACTTGTGTTCTGCTGAATTAAGCTCAACCTTATTACAAAAGATCACCATACTCACACCTCAGACAGGAACACTTGACAAGGATCTATTTGAATATTAATTTCAGTGTCACAGCAGGTGATCTAAACTTACTCAGCTTGGTCCATTACTGACTTGATGCACTATTCATATTCAGTAATATATCCATTTTTACACACAACATTAAATGTCTGTAACAAGATGGAATGTTGTTGTTGTATGTAGTGGAGCCTCAGTGATGAGATGTGGAGTGAGGAAGATGTGCTGTGACAACATGGAGTGAATCAGGCGTGGTGTCCTCACAAATGTCAGATTTCATCCATTTTCCATTTTCTCAGCCTCTCTCCCGCCTCAGTTGTTTGGCTGGCCAGAATTGCATGCTGCAGTGAAGGAGTGATGAAATTAATAAAAGTAACATAGTCATTGTTTATGTGCCCACAGATAGCATTCCTTTGCTTGCTTTTCTTTGATTTAATGCCCTCTTGCCTTCTTTCACCCACTTCTTGTGACAGAGACCCTGAGCAGATTAAACCCTGAGACCAAAGAGATGTCATCTGCACATAGGCTAGTAGTGGCTCTCTGTGCCAGCAAACTGTGTCCCCCAGAAAATGGAAATTTGAAGACCTATATTTCCATGACCTGCCAATAGGGGCACAGGGGACATATTTTGTCCTGTTTTACTGTCAGGCATGCACATGCTACAGCCTTCAAAGATCTCTACTGAACACCAATGAGATATTTTCGGCAAGCATTGGAAGAATGCTGTTCATCCCTCCAGTAGAGCACTGTAGCTGTCATGAAGCTCTTCTGGAGGCTCATGAAGAGAACCTGAAACTGTAATAGGGTCACTACTGACAGTCAGTAAGTGTTATCTGTGCAGGGTTTTGGACTTTTGCAGTCTGTCCAATGTGAAAGAAAACAGGCAGAACACACTCTGAGCCACAGCACTCTTACTAGCCTACCATGTTTAAGGCCATCATTTTTATTTCTGGTCATTAGAAAAACACACAGACTGCTTTATCTTCATTAGGACAAACTCAAGTCATATGATGTTAGTGGTGAGGAAAGAAATAAGACATTACTAAGAAATCATATTCATCTGTCATCCTTTCCTTTTTAGGGGGAATGATGAAAGCAAATTCTACTTAATGCCCGAAAAAGGCCCTTCCCTGCCAAACCAAAGAATTCCCGTCATAGGCTAATTCCTGACGGGATTCCCACGGTGGAGCCCCGCCCTCCACTGTTCGAAATAGGAGTCGGTGCTGAGGACCGTGATTCTCCCGGAGCAAGCGTCCACAGAGGACATTTCAGACCAGTCAGAGTCCCATTACCGGAGCAGTGGACTAATCTTTGTTTGTGGTCGGTTTTAGACAACTTTCCCTGAGGCTGAAACGGGACTTTGCTGCTGGACCGGATTCAGGAACTATAAGCAGTCTGGACTCTTTCTTGTCTTTCGTCAATAAATCAAACCTGGAACTCGTGGAGACTTAGCAGCAGTCAGGATGGAGTCAGACGCCAACGTCCAGTGTAAAATAGTGGTTGTAGGAGACAGCCAGTGTGGAAAAAGCGCCCTGTTGAATGTATTCGCCAAAGACTGCTTCCCCGAGGTAAGATGCGTCCTCTTGATGACACGGTCATTCAAACGGCCGAACTCTGACCATAGTGTGTCCTCCGCAGTGCTACGTGCCCACGGTGTTTGAAAACTACACGGCCAGCTTCGACCTGGACATGCAGAGAGTGGAGCTCCGGCTCTGGGACACCTCAGGTGAGGACACTCCCCACACTGAGCTGCTGGGTGCGGGATGGGAAAAGTGGCGTGGACCTCCAGTCAGTCCCTTCTTAAAGATAAGCCCAGTCTTTACCTTATTATGAAAGTGGAGGCATCTTTTAAGTGAGGCTTAGAGGAAAGTTTAATTTATCCCAATTCTGACTAACCTATTTAGAAGTTTGATTGATAAGTATAGGTAAGTAACCAACTAAATAAAGCTTTACTCACCAATTCACATAATTCTCTTCACACTCATTTTACGTCATTAAAAGCACCTAAAACAAGCCCTTTATTTTCTGCTTTCTAATATAATGAAACATTCAGGCACACAGGAACTGCTGGTAAAACTACCTTTATCTTCCCATCCTATACCTCTCATCTTAAGACTTTGTTATCATGATGAAGAGAGAAAATTAGGCCTAAATCCTTTCATCACTAGCCTTCATGAATCAGTTCCTTTAGAACATATTATGTTGCTCTATGTAAAAACTTGTGGTATTTGAAATAAAAAAAAATCTTCAGAATGCTCTGACATACATCATAAGGACAGCTGTGGAGAGGAGGAGGTCAGTTAAAGTCAGAGGATCCTTCAGCAGACAACAATGTATTTCTTTTGCAATCCTACACATAGTTATGACTAATACATTATCACAATATTAGTCAGTATAATACTGTCCTTTGATACCATATCTTTTGTTCGTTTATACATTCAGAGTACGCTTTGCTAGCTGTATATTACAATTGGTAGTTATGTAATTATTTCTCAGCCTATGTCTCAAAGACATACAAGCATACATCCGCCACATCAATGGTTCTACTGTTTTTTTAATGCTGTCATTGAAAAATCTTGGACAAATCTATCAAATATTCCTGGATTACAACAACTTCCCCTGGAAAGGGTTTTAATGTTCAGTACTGTCTGGTTGAAACATGAACTGTCAGAGGCGTCAAGCTGTTTGAGGTTGGTGTGTAAACCACAGGAACCAGGACAGGTTTGATTCTTTTTTGTGTCCGTGTCCCTGCTTGCTCAGCTGTCAATCTGTCACAGGCCAGTGAGAGGTTCAGAAGTTATAGGGGCATTTCTGATATTTCTCTGAAGATTAAATTACTTTCCCATTTACATAATAAAACATGATTGATGACTGACACGATTTTTGTGATTTCTATTGTACTTTATAATAGAAGTGTATTTGGTTCCCGGGTGTCAGATAACCTGTTTTTTTACAGTGGGTACTAGTACTGAACCCAGGGGCTCGGTCAAGGTTAGGACTAATGCTGTGGCAGATGTGAAAAAAGTTGTATAAAACCATTTGTGTTTTCAGACAGAACTATACAGAGTAGCATGTAGGGATGCTTTAGTCAAGAGTTTTCAGCCCAGATCCCAATCAGAGTCCTTTAATATGGGATGCTTGCTAATACAGAGTCTGTTAAAATATTAAATATGTATCTGACATATCGTAATAACATCTGTAAATCGGACACACCTCTTTTAGCAGCTTCTTTATTTATCCTGATTCATTAATCCTTGAATCATGATTCAAAACTATTGACTTAATAAAACTGAATTATTGGTTTGATATAATTGAAAGGTGAACTGAAAGTAGCTCCTGAAAGTAACATTATGTGATCAGCTGGAGACAAGGATTCTCACTGTTGGATTTGCTGGGACTACAGAAACATACACTTCACAAACATAGGTTAAATAAAAACTCCTGTTTAAAAAATGTCCAATATTGATACATATACTACACACAGGTTTCAGTAACAACTCTAATACAAGACTTTATTCAGTAGCATAGAACCTCACATTTGGTAGAATCTTTTATGTGCTTACATTACAGGTCAGTTGCACATTAAGTTTAGCCCACCATCCCAGCAAGTCTATAGGAGGTAATTCCCTTTATGCTGTGGACAGCTGAACTGAGTTTTGATTGAAAAGATTAAAAAAACAACACGTGATAGGACAGAGTGGATGTTACAATACCTTATATTAAATATTCTTCATGGAGCAGTTTTTCAGTTTAAAGGCAGCAGTGATTTCCTGGCACTGGAGATGTGTGAGTGTATGGAGCATTTCATATGGTGGCTACAGTGAAATCTGACTCTTAGTTTCTATCCAGTGCTTCGCCTACATTCCAGACAGACGGCGTCACAGCCTTTCTGTGGAACTTGCTAGTGTTGGATAAATTGCAGCTTACACCCCTGCTTCACAACAGCCCACCCACCACTCAGTCAGGGAGTTCAGCTGAGGCACTCCCAAAGTTTGCATGTGTATCCCCCTCCCCTATTTTAAAGGCTGGAGGTTGACTGAAGAAGTTAAATTCCCCCTCTTGCTACCCAGACTTCCTCAGAATCTGGCTGAGATGCTGCTCACACACCCAGCTCAGACTCATCCATTGCCACTGTTATCATGCATTTATCAGAGGGAGTAATGGGGAATGTTTTGCCTTGAGTCACACTGACAATAGCTGTGCAGCAAAAGACACAGACCTTCTATTTATTGTCAGTTAAGAGTGCTGCATTTGGGCAGCAGGGGTCTCACGACAGAAGGGTCTAGCCAGAGAATGCAGGGCAATGTGGCAAAAAATTTGGTTGTGGTTCTGTTTTACCTACAGCACAATGCAGCATCAACCAGCCCTGCACTAAATTTAGCAATCATATACAGTATGTACAAGTACACATAGCAAGTTGAATCTCATGTAAGGTAATGTAAAGAACAGTAGTTTTCAAGGGTTTACAGATACTGAAGTAGTACTGACTGACTTCACTCTGCCTTGATTTCAAAGTAACTTCAGTCTGAAACTGGTTAGTTCAGTTCTAGAAGGTTTACAGGATTAACTGCACAGCAAGTGACACACTGTATATCACAACTGATCTGACAATAGCATTTTTAATTGTGAATGGGACAGAGGTCTCAGACTTTTGGATCCCACTGTATGTGCTGACTGACTGGGAGCAACACAATGAAAATAATTGCTGTGATTACAATGTGCATATAATGTGTCCAATCCAGCCTCAAAGGAATATAAACCTCTGCGTGATGTCCAGGTGTGCTGAACCTGTTTCTCTATATTTCATCTTTACCTGTGCCTGCTAGTAAGACAGGGTGTGTTGCTGTGGGTGTAATACTTGCATGCTATAATGCTGTTAGAAGAATGTCACTCGTGTTGAACTACAAATGGTTTAAAAACATCAACCAGAGACATCCTTTTTTGTATTATTATTGTATGCCTGAAATGGTCATTTGATGAAACAATCCTAACTCACTTACTATTGTACTCCCAACTTTTAAAAAAGTTTATTAACTAGCTTTTTTGAGTTCGCTCAACTTTTTTTAAAGTTGTTGCGTAAACTTAGTATTTCGCATTGTCATCTAGCCAGCTAAATTTTCTCCCAACTAAAAATATTAAGCTTGCCTAACTTTTCTCCATTTTAAATAGCTATACACACTCAAATTCTGTTAGTTGTTGACTCAGTTATTCTTTTCAGGGTCAACTTGGTTGACTTTTCTGCTGTTCAGAATACATAGCTGAATATATTGTAGTGGGTGGCTCAAGTCATCTTTACCCCACAGTGGCTGTTCCAGCCAACTTAATATTACATACTGGTCAACAAAACTTTACTGTAGCATTATTGCAACATAAAAGGTTTAGTTAAACATATGTCTTTTTCAACAGTGAGTTTTTACATTTCACTTCTGGCATGTCTTCTGCCATCATGGAGTTGCAATCCAGGAAATACTTCTATGTGTGGTATCAGAGGGTAGTTAGGCCAACGATACAGTATCAGTTAATTCAACATGCAAGCAGGTGTTTGGTAATTTGTTAAGTCGTCACAGAGATGGATATGTTGACGTACAAGCTCAGCAGAATGAATAGACTCTTGAATTTAAAAGTGTTATAGATGAAATGATAAAAATCACAATCAGACCTTGCATGACAACACGTGAAAACCAAGCAAACTCCATGCATGCCAATGAAGACCATTCAATACATGTGAGAGCCCTGGGAAAACCCAGTAGCTGGATCAAAGTAGTCTCCGATAGTCAGACTTCTTTGTTAAGGTTAGTGAGTGATGATGATTGTAGTTAAAGGGACAAGATGTGAGTAGTGGTCTCAGGTGTCAAAAGTCACACACTATCACTTGTGCCACATCTGTCTTTGCTTCTGATCTGAGATGTGACAGCCCACGGCTATGAAAAAAGGTCTCAGTAGAGATGTTACAGACTGATAGCAACGTTGACACAGAATAAATAGAAGGTATAATCCAACTTTGCATGTCTGACTTTCACCTTACTGGCTGACACTTCTTACTTTCAGTCAGTTAACAATGCTGTTTGATCAGTCTGAGCCTACATGAAAGAGCATTTTCCATTTTAATATTATTAAGGCATAGGTAAAGGGAGGTTTCTGAGGTTGCGGACCACAATGAAATCAAAAAATCAAAAAAGTGCATAGTAAGTGCTAGTGCAGCATGCTAGGATGTTAGGAGAGGAGGTGCTCTCAGAAGAGATGAGTCTTCAAGAGATTCTTGAACACAGAGAGGGACACTCCTCCTCTGATAGCATTTGGCGGCTTGTTCCACCATCGGGGAACCACAAAAGAGAACAGTTTGGACTGTGAATGCCTTGTGTGCAGGATGGCAGTGCCAGACAACTGCTTTCCTTGGAGGATCCAGTGGAGGTCAATGAGTAGCTGAGTGATGTGTCCTTTTAGGCTGATCAAAGAGCACATGCACTGCCGCATTTTAGACCATTTGCAAGGATTTCACTGCGTGTAAATGGACATGAATATAAATGAATAAACACATATTTTATGCATTTATATACATGTTACTCAGTTGAGTAAATAGCATGTTATGATGATGCTTTCTATAGTGGTGGTAGTGTAACAGACACAGAAGTGTTGTGTAAGGCTCTATAATGTGTCCTTACTTAAAATTATCTTTCACTTGTCTTTTTAGGACAATATCTGGCCTGACTTTAAGTGAAAATATAGATTAAATTATTTTTTTGTAGCACTTTGTTCCAGCCCTGAGTGGTGTTTGCAAGTACTGCATATACCTCAATAACATTCACTAATTTGAAGACTGTATGTAGCCTGAGAGGCAAAACTAGGGGCAAAACAAAGCCCAAAAAGCAAGAAGACAGACTTTAGGAAGAAAATCAACCTGAAACTATGGGAGACACCCTTGGTAGAAATCACGCCCTTGTATCATCGTGTAAAATTCAGAATCCCTATTTCCTCCCTTGGTCATCTGTCTTTAGATTCCACATCTGCTCTCTCTCACAAAGGTTCTCATGGAAAAGCCCCATTCCATAGCTCCTAAAGGATGGCAGAGACATTTTCAAGGCAGTATGGTTCAAGGCTATGAAAATAAGGGCCCCTGCTCTGTTTGTTTAACATAAGAAACGTGCTCTACCAGACGTGAAAATCTTTCATCACTGTTTACATCTGTTCGTGGAAAAATGTGGGGCTTTTAAGAACTCCTGCATGAGGAGAAGGGGCCTCAGGGGAACTGATGTGACTCTGGAGGATTCTCACTTACTTTAATTTGAGTTTAGGTGAATTGGATGAATAATATACAGAGACCAGTCTCCTGCGTTGTAGTCTCTGATCTGTACCACGGAGTACCATCTGAATTCCATCTCTGAATCCAAACATCAGTGGTTGAGGAGGTAATAAAGTCACTTCGAGTCATCAGGCTGGGGCATTGGGGTTCAATGTCCATACATGGCATATTGCATACCCCCTATTACATACCCCTATGCCTTGCAAAATAATTTTCAAGTAAATCAAGTAAGGCCAAAAAAAATTAGACTGCAGTATGTGAAAAGATGTTGGGCTGAGTGAGGAAAGTTTTCACTGACAGCTGTTTGTTGATGCATGTCAAACTCAGCTGCTCTGGAGGAAGGTCTATCAGCCAGAGCAGAGGCCAGAAGTAGGGGTGCTGAGAGTGCTGCAGAAACCCCCCCTCCAGGTGGACTGAAGTGTATTATTGTTATCACTATTTGATTGTCGTTTTACACCCCCTTTCCTGGTCTCCAGCACCCACAACATGCCTGCAATTTCAAATCTGAAGTGTGATTCTGTGAATGTACATTTATGTTTTATGTATGTGAATGCAATCATGTTTTCTGTTGGTCTGACACCTGATTCTGGGAAATCCAGCAGTCTGTTCATATGTGAAGGACAATACAGGCTTACAGACTGAGTCATGCTACATGATCCAATGAGATCCCAGATCTAAACAGCACCAGTAACCTGAGGCATCCATCCACCACTCTGTTAGTGGAAGTATTCAGGTCATAGGGCTGTGGATTCCCTCATAGTATCACAAATGTAATGATACAGTGGGGTATTGTTGGAAAAATGCCTGGGAGGATGTAGTGTTTGTATCGTCTGATGGAATGTGCACTGCTGTAATTCTAGCCATGCTTTGGAGTAACCAGGATATTCTAAGCATTGTTGAGCAGAGAGGTGGTTTTCCCAGGAGGACTGGGTGTAGGAGCAGTCTGATTTATGCAGCTGAGAGGAGACAGCACTATGACTCAGCTCCTGCTCGTACACAGGAATTCATGTGCAGCCACTTCACTCTGGTCGTTACTGTGGTATTTTTTGTGCCTTTGTGCTGTTGAGGCATTATGTTTTGGGGTTGTCCACTTGTTCGTCCAGCCATCCGTCCCATTCTCATGGGTGTGATATCTCTAGTAACAGAATTTCTTCAAATCTTGTACAAACTTTCACTTGAACTCAAGGATGAACTAATTAGATTTTGGTCACGTCAGGTCAATTTTTATTTATATAACACCAGACAACAGAAGTTATCTCAAGGCACTGTACATATAGAGCATGCCTAGACTGTAGTCTTTATATAATAACATTTACAAAGAGAGACCCAACAATTTCCCACTAAACACTAGGCGACAGTCGCAAGGAAAAAACCAGACTCAGGGTGGGCGGCCATCTGCCTCGACCAGTTTGGTTTGGGGGGAGTGTAAGGGAAAGAGAACATAAAATAGAGCCGGCGTCTGTCCATCTATGATTTATTGAGACTTACAACACTTGTTGGAGCTTTTCTTAACAGCAAGTAGTCAACCCGTCTCCTCTGCAGCTCTTCCGCTCCTGTGTGTGGACACAAGTGGGGAGAGAAATGTGAACATAAATGATCTTTTAACTTTTACAAATTTTTCTTTGCTGTTCTTGGGAGGGGGTCGCGTTGGCAGGGCACCCCCCAATACAATGGTAGGGAAAACACTGAGTAATAACAATAAGACTGCTATTAACACTAATAGATTTTAATTGTAACAACATCCGTTGAGCTGGATCGTGGGAGCAGAAGGAGACTCTGGAGGCAGAAAACCTGTAGTAAGCGACAGGAGAGGAAGAGAGACAAAAGCACAAAACTACAGTAGAGAATAATGAAGAGAGAGGACAAAGAGAGAGAGGAGAGACAGAGAGGCACACAGCCTGGACACTAATGTGCTAACTACTACGCTTAACTAATGCATTGAGACTGACCCAACCTGCCAAAAGTAGAGCGGTAACCAGTGGAGCCTGAAATTAGAAACAGAAATTGGTACTAACTGAAAGTTAAGGCATAAAGATGAGTTTTTAGCCTGAATTTAAAGGCCTCAACTGAGTCAGCCCGTCTGATATCAATAGGGAGGTTGTTCCAGAGGGAGGGGGCCTGACAGGAGAAGGCCCTGCAGCCTGCTGACTTCTTTTTAACTCTGGGGACAGATAGCAGCCCTGCTCTCTAACACAGAGAATGGTAAGGAATAATAGGATTAAGAAGATCAGACAGGTATGAGGGTGTTAGCCCATTTAGAATTTTGTAGGTCATTAGGAGCACTTTAAAGTCTGATCTAACATGAATAGGGAGCCAATGAAGGGAGGCTGAAGTTGTAGTAATATGGTCAAACTTTGTGGACTTAGTTGACATTTTGTTTGTCCAGTCAAACATCTTCACATCTACTTGGTGTATCAGCACAAAATTTGGTAAAGGCAGCTGCCTTAGCCGCAGGATGAATCCTTATGAGTCTGTTGATTCTCTGACTTTAATCCAGCATCACCAGGTAGAAATGCTCTAGTATGTTGGTTTGTGATGAAATGCATGCAGAACTAATGGTACTCCTATTAGCCTCAACTTGACTTTGTGTTTGGTGCGAATTTGTATGCCATTATGCTAACACGCTTAACTAAGGTGTTGACCATAGTGAACATACGTGTAACATTGTCATAGTGAGCATTTTAGCATGATGTGTTTTACTTCACCATGACTAACAGGAATCAAGAATCCTATAATGGCTCAAGTGTAGGTTTATTGCTTTCTACCAGGAGAGGCAAAGCTCCATTATCACATCTGTACCATGTTTTAAATCACCTTATGCATTTTCACATACTGAAAGTTTGAGATGGCACTCACTTCATTACTCGTAGGCCATGTAATCTTAGCAGCTGTGTACATTTTCACAGAAGAATCTTTATTTTGACCCAAGTCATGGTAGCCAGCCTACTTGGGTCATGGTAGCTGAGATAAAGCCCAGTATCTTGGGATGTCCACTAAATTACTTTATTGTGTTCAGTACTATTCTCAATTCTTAGCATCTGACTGATGAATTTTGCATCTAAAATAACGTCTTGTATTCTCACAACATAGCAACTGACTCCAAATCATAGAACAGCACTACGTAAAAGTTCAGATCTAGTCTGATGATTATCATGAATTATTTCAGTATGCCGTAGAAACCCAGTGATTGTTACAGTGTAAACAGGAACTGCTAGCAGCTAATGGCTCAGGAGGTAGAGCTGTCGCCCACCAATCAGAAGGTCGGTGGTTTGATTCCCGGCTCTTCCAGTCCGCGTGCCGAAGTATCCGTGGGCAAGATACTGAACCCCAAATTGCCTCCGATGTGTCATCGGTGTGTGAATGTCTGTTTATGTGTTAGAAAGCACTAATGTATAGAACAAGTGCTGTATGAATGTGTGTGTGAATGGGGTGAATGTGATCTGTAGTGTGAAGCGCTTTGAGTGGTTGAAAAGACTAGAAAGCGCTGTATATAAGTACAGTCCATTTAATGCAACATCAGTTTTTTATGGCACAGATTAACCAGATTAGCTAAAAATGTAAATAAAAAAAGGGAATCCTGCTGCTAATTGATTCACTCCATGGCAGCATACTGTATAGTGTAATGACATGTGATGGGACTTATAGCAGCAAAGCATATTCATCCGAGGTAGAGATAAAGAAGAGCAACAGCAGTACTTATAAATGCAAGCAGCACAACATCCAGTAAAGTTATTGCTGATTGACTGGACCACATTTCACATACATCACAGTAATGTTTGAGAATCTGCTAAAGTGCAAATGAAAGAGGAGAATCCTCTGATTAACAACTGAAGAGTCACTTCTCTCCTTAATTACTATGAGGAACAATGCTTCTATGAAGTAAAACAACTGACATGTAGACATTTCTTTAATTGAAGGTTCTCCCTACTATGACAATGTGCGTCCTCTCTCCTACCCTGATGCTGATGCAGTCCTCATCTGCTTTGACATCAGCAGACCAGAGACATTGGACAGCGTTCTTAAGAAGGTGAGTGTTTGGAAGGTCCTGCCTGTTGCAACTGAAGATTCCTCCTACTCTGGTGACCAGCAGGGATCTATCCAGGGTTTCTTTTTACTCCATAGTTACATGCTTGTTCTCCAAAGATCTGTAAATAATGAAAGCAGCCAGCAGAGTAAGTCTGTGGGCAAGAAGACACAAACACACACACACACACACACACACACACACACACACACACACACTAAAATGTTCCCTTGTTAAGTTTGAAGCATTACACTAGCGTCTTGTAGTCTGACACTTCAACTGCTTTCAACTGACAGACTGCATGTTGGCAACACACACACATGAACATAACTGACATTTGTTGGGCACAAGCTGAGAGGTGTGGGTGGCTTCTCCAGCCTCAGAGACATTCCTCACACAGAGAGTTTGGTGCTTATTATTACCTTTAACAGTTTTATTGTCTGCCAGTCTAGTATTTATTGTGCAGGTATGCATAGGCTGGACATTTAAAGGTGACACTTGATATTTGACCACTACTGTCAAAGTATTTTACCTGGTGTTACCTGAAACTATTCACACCAAAGTGAGATGTCCATGTGTCTGTGTTCTGTTATTTAAGCAGCCTTTTTTCTAATTTTAAAAAGGGTTAACTGTATCCACTGAAGTTTCTAACATTCCCCTGATGTGTGTTGCAGGTCAGTGGGTGGTTCTGTAACTACTGGTAACTTGTAAAATTATGCCATATCATGTGCTTTTTCCCTCTGTCCAGTGGAGAGGGGAGATTGAGGAGTTCTGTCCCAACACCAAGATGCTGCTGGTGGGCTGTAAGTCAGACCTCCGAACAGAGCTCTTCACCAAGTCCCACAGCAGACACACTCCAGTATCGATATGATCAGGTGGGTGAATACCTCTCATACTTTTGTTAGGACAGAGTCAGTGTCAGAATAATATCAGTACCATTTTTTAATCTGACTCTGCTTAATGCATCCTGATTCATAAGAATTTTCAGTGCTGATTATTATTTCTGAAAAATAATCTCATCAAGATCATCATCATCCATGCGTAAGGAAGGCTTAACATTATGTTTTGTGCTATTTTGAACACCAGTCTTTCAATGCACATTGTTACAGTCACAGGTTGTCATTTGTGGGCTTGTGGCCCAGGATTGCTTGCAATTGCAATGCAGATACACAGAATCAGCTGACTGTATATTAGAGTGGCTACACATAAAATTCATTAAGTCAAAAAAAAGTGCAATAAGTGTCAGATTGAAGCAGCAAATTTTTTGTTTTTGTAAATACATTTTTCTGTTGAGAAATAACATCACCTGTAAGTTGATTATGTGACGAATAGTTATTGAGGAATTGTTGGTGAAATATCCTCATGAATGCAGAGCATCAGTGTGACATACTTGTAATCCTGTTGACAATTTTTTTCCCAGGGCTCCAACACAGCCAAGCAGCTGAGCGCGCCCTACCTGGAGTGTTCCTCGCTGCAGTCTGAGAACAGTGTCAGAGACATCTTCCATGTGGCCACACTGGCTTGCGTCAACAAGAACAACAAGAACATGAAGAGGAGGAAGTCCTCCAGAGCCACCAAGAGGATGTCTCAGAGTGGAACAGACATGTCCACTGTGGCAACAACACACTATCAGCGGACCAAAGCTAAGAGCTGTGCTGTCATGTAAACACAGATACACACTGCTGAGGACAGCGTGGACAATCTGTTCTCAAATCTCTGTGGGCTGGACGTCATTTGAAAATGAAGCAGGTGTGACAATTTGGTGCTATGGATGAAAGTGTGCCAAGCTGACTTTATGGAGACACTTGACTAGCAGAATACTGTGACTCCCAATATGCTATCACCTGCAAACACAGAAAGCTGCTGAAAAGTGTATCAGTAAATATATTTCCATTAACACATCTCTAGTGTTTCTTGTCATAGTGAAGGAGACATCATCATTGTCATGTTTTAGATCTTTTCCTCTCGCCATCTTGATCCAGAATCCAGGCTCAACTGGACATACTCAAGTATGTGTCATAGTGTACAGTATGAGGTAGCTGCAGTACACTTATATGGAAGCACCTGCATTCAATATGCTCCTCCATAGAGAATGCATTCTACATTCTAGCATAGAGAATGCATTCTACATTCTCTATGCTCCTTTGTGTTTACAGCAAATATTTAAGTGTTGTCATTATCCAAATTCTGCCCAGACTGTGATCTGACCTCAGTATAGTCATTATCACATCTAGATTCAGATGATCGCACATTAACAGGGTGTCTTTCACTTATTCAGGACCTGTGAACTGGTACAGCCTTTAACAACAAACTGTGTTTTTAATCAAATGTTCCATTTCTTAGAGCAATGACTGCTTTGGATGTCTGTGACTATTTTGTTGAACCTGTCTTTCATCTTTGTGCATTTTGTTGAGGTATGTTAGCCTCAGCCTTACCAGAAATAGGGACAGGATCATTACTGGTGTGGGCAAACAGTGACTTGTATTAAGCATCATATTCAGCAGCAGTGGAGTTTACTGTTACCATATGCATTCTGTCATCCTGTTCAGTGAAAACAGTGAAGATAAGCAGAAAATGTGGTGTAAAATGTGAAGTGTGGACTTCTAATTAGCTTCAGTATCAGAAGCTTGACATGGTACCTTCTCTCTGTAATTTGTTTACATTTGTAACATAGTTGGTGGCCAAACATGCCAGTTGACATATCCTATGAGGTATGAGAGGTGAGATTCAGCAGTAAGGGATATTTTTAAATGTCTGGATTTTAAAGGCTTGCATGCAGTGTGTTATTCCTGGTAACATTTGTCTACCACCGATTCTTTGTTTAAAAATATTTGTTATACTGAGATTAATACAGTTTAGGAAGATTTGGCTGCCTCAATATCCTGACTCTTGGGCTGACAATCAGCACTCATCAGTAAATGACTTTGTTTCCTGCATCCCCCCACCCCCAAAAATAACATTTTTGCACTTTGTCAGCTTTCAGTTTCACATTTAGATTTGTGGTGTAGGAAATGAGATCAGTAACCTTTGTTATAATTGAGGTACAAAATTTTTAAAGGACATAAACTGTGGAAGCCCTTTTCCATCAGGAAAAGAAAAAGCAGATGAAATTAGGTTTGATGGTAAAAAAGAAACTTTGTTAAAACATGACATATGAAGTCATAATTATAAGATAACATGTCAGATGCTCTCCTTTGTAAGTCTAAATATTAATAAGTCAGAGGTTTAACCTCCTGTGTTGTTATTTGATTAAACAGTATTTGTATTTTCGTCACGTTTCATTCATTTTTTTCTTTTTCAAAAACACATTCAGAGTAACAGTTACAGAATAAGAGAAATAACTTATCTGAGAACACTTGCACCCAGTAGCTCTATCAGTGATCAGCACAATAATAATGTGGACATTGGTCCACAAATAGCACTCTACAACTCTGAAGCATGTTGGAGGATCAGATTTAAGGGACAAGAGAAAACAAAACACAAATTGAATTACAAGTACTGACAGAAAGAGAATTCACTGTTTTTACCACAAGTGAGAGCTAAGTTTTATTTTACATTTCTTATGTTGTAATAACACAATTCCCTCTGCAATAGTTTACCACTATATGCAACACTGTACATACAGATACATGAATCCACACTCTGCTTTGCTAAAAAAAAACAACACACAACTCCTGTGATTAATTTAGATCTTTTAATTAGCAGTGTTGAAGAGAAAACCAGAGTGACAATTCAACAACTTTGAACCATGCACAGAAAACGGTTAGCAGGCATTTAGACAGAAAAGGGCTGGTTAAAACATCCCTGTGTTGAAGCCAACGACTGAATAAAAAGATGGCCGACATGAAGACCCTTGGTCAGGCGGGTGTCTGATACCACAGCTCCACCTGATCACTACTGCGCAGATTCTAGCTCAGACTCCAAATGACATCATCAGCACATGATGGTAGCACTGTTTTGGTTTAATTTATTGACAGTGGGAGGAAGTTGAGATGTGTCGTCCATCTTTATATACAGTCACTGGTTGACACAGCCATATGTGAAAAAACCATGTGTGATAGATAAGCCATGTGTGAAAATACACAGGTCAAATAGATAAACAGCTGCTAGCCCTGTTACCTGTGTTATTCTTTAAACCACCAAAACCTCTCATGTCTATAATAATATTCTTTAGGATTTTATTTTGTAGGCTGTGGCTTGTGAAAGCCCAATCTGGATTAACTGTACAAGAGCCATTCCATATTTAACACTGAAATCAAGAATACAGAAGGGAAGAGAACCAACATGAAGGTACTGTGTGACGTTAAGAGGTCTAATATGCAGGATTTTCCTTTATAGAGTCATGGAAAAAGAATCCCTCTCAGTGATTACCTATGACCCACTAGAAGTATGTTGGGGTGCATTTATGTGTTTGGGACATTTCTGGGCTGCAACCTCTGGGCACTGCGTGTGTAGCCCCCAACCAATAACAGTGTGCAGGGTGTGAGGGAAACATTTGATCTAACTCTACTCTACTCTCTAATAAACACACAGAGATTAAACCACTATCAGCAGAACAGTAAATAAATGAATTTTCCAAAAGACTTCTCCTCCTTTTGGGCATGACAAGAAATATACAGGCTTCTTTAACATAATCAAAAACGTGACAGATTTGATTTTCTGCTTGTAGCAATCATAGGGTGGTTGTCCTTACATGTTATAGCTGTTTGAGAGGTTTGGCTGTTGCTGATTAAAGTCAGTCGTCTCTCTCCTCCATGTCCTCACAGAAAAAGGCCTGCAGAGCCTTCCCTGCAGAGATGTACTTGATGCTCTCTATCTCACCGCCACAGTTACTGGGCTTCTGGAAGTGGATCTCCAGATGGTCCTGCAGGTCTTCCTCATCTGTGATGTCCTTGATGTCATCCAGGAGGATGGTTCGCTTTGGAGAGCCACAGAAGGTCTGAAAAGAATCATGAACATCAGCTTTGTCATCACTGTGTAGACTGTTTGTTCCATAGCTTCTTCCTCAGAGTCATGTTGGCAAACTGTTAGCACTGATGTCAAGTTTTTATACTTATTATACCACTAGATTTCAGTGTAAGACTTTGAACAGTACTTTGCACATTAAACAACTGATGACATGTTAGGAATAAGTCAAATAAAAATACCTGTCACAGTCAAAGAATACTACAACAGAATTTGACTTTCAAGTCAAAATGATCTCAACTAAATTGAGACTCACCATCTTATAATATCAACATAGTGAGTTAATCATTCCTACTATTCCTATAATAATCTAAAGAGTACGGTCTAGACCTGGTCTAACTGACTTCTTGTGATAAATAAAAATGAATTGAATTGAACCTTTTCATCCATTTTTTAAATTTTAATGATAATCATTTGATGCAGACTTTAATTTATATTAATGTGTAATTATTATTACTCGTGTTGAACACGTGAGCAGCAATGTAATGTTGTAGCTGGTTGGTGAACTGTTTAATCTACGTTAATGTATTTTATAAGATGATCATATATATTGAGGATAAAATCCTAAACTAAAGTCGCTAAAAACTCCAGCTGTCAGATAAAACCCAAACCCCAAACTAAAGTATCAGTTGAAAAGATTAGAGTCAGGAATGCAGTCATGGCATGGGAGTGGTACTATCCATATTCTAACACACGTGTGTATGTGAATGAATAAAGAAGAGTGTCAGTATAAGGGATATAAGCATTCAGAGATTTAGTGATGTCAAAACATGTAGAGCACACCCTGCCTACTGTATCTCAGTTTGTATGAGCATGTGCTACAGCATCAAACTGGCAGCTGGCGTGTTTTGCACCAAAGCTGCAGTTGCACCAGTATGTGTACAGGGTCTGTATTTGCGTTTGACTGTGTGATTAGGAAATCCACAGATTAAATCAGTTGCTAACTGCAGCACTAGTCTTTCAGTTTTGGATCTTACTGTGGTTTATTGAGGGTTCGATGAAGAACTGATCCATTCTACTCTGCAGTGTGTATTGTGTCTTTAAAAGTAACCAGTCTCAGTGCTCTATCTTACCTGAAATTTGCGCAGCTGGTGTTTGTAAACGGGTCCAACCTGCACATTCACTTCAGTGTCCAGATCCACACGGTACTTCCCTCGCAGGGCTAGGCTCTCAGCAACTACACTCACACACACACACACCTGAGCATTAATACACCAGTAACACACTGATGCTCAGAAGGATTGGCCTTCTTCTGAATCCTGCTTTTAATTTTAGTTTGAATAATACTTCAACGTTAAGTGAATTCAATTGGCAGTATATTTGAGCTGCTGTATTCATATTTCAAAACTCTGCATTTCCCAAACAACAAAAGGTTTCCACTGAGAAAAACTCTCCACAGGATTCCTAAGCTGTCAGCGCGTCATGACGCTGAGAGCCCTGTGTTTAAATAGAATAAAAGTAGTGAATGCGATTGGTCATAATTGTCAACCCTCTAACATGCCCACCTTTAATGTACAATAATGTATTCTTTCTGATCGTCTGGCAACAAAAATACCAAAGTGTGCTTGCTACGCTCCTGACACCCTGCACCCTGCACCATGCCACTGGGTTCATGAAAGTGGAGCTCAATATCCTATTATTTATAAAAGCAATTGATCCAAAGGTGGGTTGTTACTTGCTGTCTAAATAAATGAGAGGCTGAGTACACACAGTACAGTCTGCACCGTAGCATTATCTTAGTAAATGCGACTCAGAGTGCTGTACCTCCAGGGTGGAGAAAGGTGATGTGTCCTGTCCCAGTGGTCTTATCATACTCCACTCCCTCCACCTCTCCTCCTCCTCTGCTGGGCTTGGAGAAACTGATCTCCAGTCGGTCTTTCATCCTCTCCTCTGGCATGGAAGGGGGAACATTGGAAACCTTGAGCTCCTTTCTGGAAACATCAAGGTGGACCTATATTGATGACAGCACACACTGATTACTGGAGAGTCTGCACAAAGTTATTGATATTTATTGGTACATTGTGAACAGACCATACAAACAGTATATAAGTGAATTACAGGGTGACGCATAGGGCACCATTGTTCTGTAAGTTCTGATAAAAAGCAAAATAAGTGAAGGGGTCTGAATACTTTCTGTAGCCAGTGTAACCATTCCTTGACCAGTGCTTTTCTGCAAGGAAATAGGAGTTTAATGTCAGCTCAACAAAAACATTAAAACTGTGTAATGTGTCAGCTCTAATTATTGGATTATTGCTGTAAGCAGATCACAAAATGAACTGAACATACTAGACTGGATCTGCTGTGAGCCAGGAAAAATCCAAATTCAAACAAAAATCTTTTGGGATCAAAGGATTTTCATATTATAGACTGATTATAGTTTCAGTTGTTCTCAACTTTGCCCATGGTGCTGTCATTTCTGACAGATTTCATATAAGAATGAAAATACAAAGCCTGACACACACAGCCTGAAAGTGGAAAACCAGTATCACAGCATCAGAGTGTACCTCAAACTTCACAGCAGGATCCATGGTTAGCCTTTTTGGTTTCACATCCAAACTCATGTTGTCACAGGACACAGAGCACTTGGCAATCTTCAGGATCTGAGAGGCCACTAGAAAACAGACAACATGACAGAGTGTGATGTCTACTCGACACTAATTTTTTTTTATTGACAATAGTAATGAAACTGTCATTTCTGTCATGTGATTCTGTCCAAAGCAACAGCACCCTCTGCTGGCTGAGTAACTACATGGACTGAAATCCACTAAATAATAAAGGAGAAGGCCACGCAGGTGTTTTGCCACTGACTGATCCACTGACAGTGGTTTTCAACTGTGAACTGAACAACAAATGTCAAATGAAGTTACAAGTGATTTGCTTCGCTACTGTGGAAACAGGTTAAATACCTTAGAAAGGCCAGTATCACTTTCTAAAATATTAGTGAATGATTGATTCAGCTCTATTTAAGCCATTAGTTATAATTTATAAATCCTTTATACATAGTGTCTTATTAGGATGTGACTGTGAAAGCTTCACCTTTATTAAAAGAGTCGCGCTAATCTTCAGTTTAAGCTTGAATTCAGCATTTTGATTTCAGTCAACACAGATACATAGCACTTTCTATGTGCATGTGGGTCGGTGACTGTGGTTTCTATATACGTGCATACATTGTATCAGGTCTAAATGGGTTAATCTGTGTTTGTATATGACACAGCCAGTCAGTCCTGAACACATGTTGCTCACACTCATTCGTTTTGGTTTATAATATTCACATACACGAGTGAAAAGCAATGAAGATAAAGTGAACTACTCTTCATGTTACAGTCTCTCACACAGTGCTGCAGATGAAGTCTTGTGTACCTTTGTCCTCCTCAAAGGTGATGAGTGCCTGTCCTCCCTGCAGAAGCACAGTGGGCCTCTGGCTGATGGTAAACACTCCTCTGATTAGCTGACTGTCGTCATCACTCTCCTCTTTGTCCTGAGCGCTGAACCTCACCTCTGTGTCTGGAATCTGGGCACAGATCTGGACAGGTAGAGGAATACAGCACAATATTTTTATGATTATGTTCTACAATATGTCAAAGTATTTTTATATTATTAAGACATTGTGTTGTATTATTACTAAACAATACACTGAAATGGATGCTGTGACAGATGGTGTGTAGTCCTGAGGACTTTTACCTTGAATTTCTGTTTAAGTTTGGTGGACTCTGCCCTCTTAGCATCCAGCTCAGCCTGGCATCTCCTCAGTTTGTCCAGCAAATCCTGTTTGCGTTTAGTAAGCTTCTGGATTTCATCCTAAGTGTAATAATCCAAGTGGGAAAATGTAGAAATTAGTTTGTTGGTTGTTCCATCTTATTTCTCTCCAGCAGTTCTGTACATGTTACAAACATAACAGTAGCTTTACCTGCACTTCACTCTTGCTCTGATTGAATTCCTTCCGAAAGTTATTTTGCTTTTCAACCAAAGCATGCATCTCATGCTTGGCCTTTTCCTTGGCTTCATCTTCTTCCAGTTTTTCCACTATGAGCCTGGATTTCAGATCATCAGCTTTCTCTGCTTTATTCTTAGAGACAAAATAGGAAGAGTGAGAGAAAACAGCTAAACCTGGGAGCAATTTGTAGAGAGAGATGAGGAAGGTAGTTCCAGTTTCTGACAATGATGGTGGATTACCACATTTACAGGGACAACATTTCAATAAAGACTATAGACTATAAAGATTATTAAATGTCATTCTTTAATGCTACTAAATTCTATTCACATACTTTACCAATCCCCAAAGACAGATATCTTAAACTGGACAAGTGAAACCAAAACTACCTGCTTAGATCCAAACCACAGTAGAGACCTGATTTCCTTCAATGGTGTTTCCATCCATATTGTGTAAAAGCATTAAGAATTGTAACTGTTTTTAAACCGTTCCCAACGCAAAATTCATGCACACTCAGTTCACACAACAGCACCATGCATCAAAACAATGATACATAATATAATATACACCTTTAAAAAAAAAACAAAAAAACACTGGAATGTTACCTAACCTCATTCCATCTGAGTTACACCTGCTGAGGCCTGGCACACACCTGACACACAGCAGGGAAGATACTTGATTTTAAGTTTATGATCAAATACAGCTACTTTCTTTATATTCTAAAAACGCAATGATGTCAGTGTAAACACTTTCTATGTAAGGTTAGTATGTTAACATTATGGTCAATTTTACTCCCAATCCCCTCTCATGGAGCAGAGAACCAAGAGAACAAACTGTATCATACTTCACCCTAATCTGTCACAGACAGCTGAACGCACTGAGACGTCAAGTGTAATTTTACCTATCATTAAAATACAAAACATTACGCTTTATTTATTTATTTTGGAGGTGAGAGTGTACTAAAGGGAGACGGGCCCACTGAGGCTAGGACACAGATTATTGTGCTACACGAACGAGGCGTGATAGGCTGAAATGGTGGACGTATTGTGGACTTGGCCTCTTACCTTCCATGACTCCAGCTCTTTCTTGGCGTCTTCAAGACCGTCCATCTGACAAAAAGAAAGAGTGTTGTTACCAAACAGATTGGATATTTAGTAACGAACTCTCATTAAACAATTGAGGAATTCTTACCATGACAGTATTGTGCATATCAGCCATGACCTGTTCGATGAAAACGAAACTTTGTTAGCAAATTATATGAAATAAATTCGGTTAAATAAAACCCGCTCTAACGTTAGACTGGACTACCTGTTCAGTATTTCCTCACTGCTTCAATTTCCTGTTTAAATTCCGTAAAGTGAGAAAACAGACAAAGTAAGTACACAGTGTTGTGCCGCTCCCTGCAGACTGAACTCAGAATCAAAAGTGAAAGTTTAGGCTGGCTTCAAGTCTACGCAACATAATACGACGGGTACGGATATATGGAAGATCAAGGAGGCAGAAATATAAACTCAATAAATTATTAAAACCTCTCCTACCTATTGTGTATTATTTAAAAATATATGGTTTAACTCAAGTGAAATTTTGCATACCACAAACAAGGCTGAGTCTTCACTTTTTTAAAACCAACAAATAATTTATGGCATTATAACGGACATTTGATCAGAATGGATATTTATATCTCATGAAGTATTTCCATATTAATGGGTACATGTCAAATCAAAGAGGTATGATTAATGTGATGGTGTCTCTGACGGAAATGAAATTAATTACTGATTTACGTGAATCTCTCAGTAATATATTTTTTTAAGTATAAGAAAGTAAGTTGTTTTTTTAAGTATTAAAGTTTTACTGCAGAAGACACATGTAGCAACAGATAAAACATGAAACCTACCTTCAGTCTACTCCCACTGATGAGCTCAGAATTACAAACAGCATCACAGAGGGCTCAGGTATCGCATAGAATTGATCCTGTGCAACATGTAGACTAATTGTAATTCATATGTTTTGTTTAGTTTTTTTTTCAGTGAAAACATCTTACACATTTCTTAACTGTTTTTAGCTCAGTGTGTTCTGGACTAATTAATACAACTTTGTGATACGATGAACTATATACTAAAGAGTTTGCACTGAGGGCTTTTCTCTTGACTAGCAGCAGGTGTGTCTCTCCATGGGAACAAGAACAGGCTGCACCACATAGTACATAGGACTCCCTTCAGGCGCTTGAGCTTCTTCTGTCTTACCAAATATTCTGAATAAAAACCAGATCTAATAGGGTGAAAATTGTTTTATCAAATACCCTGGATGAGTCAGCTGATGATCAATTTTCTTTATAACACTTTTTGTAAACGTTGTCAAGAGCTGGATGTACTTCCAGGTTTTATTTTCTGCATTCTGTCATCTACATTGTTTTATGTGTTGTATACTGTGTTTTGTTATGAGTTTTATCTGCAGCGAGGACAAGGAAGTTGAGGCAGAACACTTAAGACTTGACAGTTCTTCGTTTTCTTTGATTTGTTTTGGGCCGTGATGTTCAACAGAATGTCATTTGCAAAGATTCATGTAAACGTTGCTCTTTGATAGCAGTAAGAGGCGGCATGACTGTGTGTAAATGGCAGAACTACATCATTACGAGAGATGACGGCGGCAGGTCACATGATCTTCCTCCCAGCTGCAGAGCAGACAGCTCGGTGTTCAGACTGACGAGCTGACTAAGCTCTATGAACTGATGTAACATTTAGCCTAGCTACTTAACAGCGTCACCAAAGCACAGGCAGAAATCATAGCTCGGAAACATGCTTTGGTTTGAGGGCTCGATTCCTGATGCCATTAACCAGGCTAAACAGCAGGAGTTTTGTTTTTGTCGTCGTCATTACAGGTAACGTTATGTGTGTGTTCAGCTTGCTAACGTTAGCCTGCATAGGTAACAAGTGATGGTGAGCTAGCCAGCTAGCCATGGTAGTTGTCGTGTTTAGCCATTAGCCAGTTAGCATAGCCAACCAGCTGTCAAAGAAACAAGAAGTGTCGTTACACCTGAAACAAGAGGGCAGAAACATAGTAACCTAGCTATGATGCTAGCTCGAACTGTTAGCTATTGGTCTGTGTAACGCTGTAATAAGAAGACAAGACAGAGCCTGGTGTCTTTAAAAGCCTAACCAGATTAACTTAACGCTCCAAAGAGCACCGGCTAACGCCAGGCCAGCTAAATGGTCCAACAAACAGTCAGGTTATGATCGGATAGGATGGGTACAATCAGTTGACACTACAAATCATAGACTAGCAAGGTAACATAACATAACCCTAACCCTGAAACGTCACCAGTTTGACTCGGGTCATTATTGCATCATAAGTAGTGTTCCACCATTAGGTGACTGGATGGTTTCATGTATGAACAGTGAGCTGTCATCACTGTCACTGTCTGTGTTCTCAGGAGACGATGAACAGTCAGCACAGCTGATGGCCAGCTGGGAGGACGACAGAGTCTCAGAGGCAGCACTCAACTGCTGCGTGGCCATCAAAGTTGATGCCAAGAGGTACTGATGAGTACAGTACATGCACGGTGTATGCTACTAAAGTTTAGGTTCCGTGTGAAGTCATTATCTTCAAGATTTTAGTGAGGTGATTGTTCAGACCACCATCTTGTATCTACATTCTTCACGAGACATGATGTGTCTGACTCAGCTCAGCAGGAGCACTATGTACCAGTTTCCTGGGGTAACCTTGGTTTACAAATAATTCTGTAGTGGATATTGGTCTTGGGTGTATTCAGCGTACAGTAGTGGTGTAACGATTCTGAAACCAAGACCAAAACCACAATACAAACGTCCTCAATATTGTATTGCTATATGGGAAGGCAGAACTGTTCTGTTTTGAAATTTGAAAGACAGATATTTTTCTGTATCTCTTTAATGACAGAATCAGAAGTTTACTTCAAAGCTAATCTTTTCAGTTAATATACTATGCTGACTTTTTTCTTCCTGTTGAGAAAATACACACAATAAATAAATAAATAACAGTGATGGCAAATATGGCTGTTATTATTCAAGAATTCCAGCCATATTGAACAACTCCCAGACATATGTATTAAATATAATAGCATACATACGACAATAAAGCACAAAATATATACAACAGCTGTATTTCATTTAAAGTAGTCAGCATGACTGAATTCCTTGAAGGATGTCTGCTTTGTGATGTCGGGTTCATACTAAATATGAATATGCGAGTCAGCATAGTCACATGGCCAAACACTCAGTGAATGAAACAGAGGAGGCGAAACTAAATTTTTGCGTAATATAAGTTTACATGTAACAAGTAATATTTTGGCTGGTGATATTTTCATCTACCTATCTACCATTATACCAGCTAACGTAAACTCTGATTGACCTGTCATACTTACGTGCTGAGAGAAATCCGTCTTTGAAGACAAATACAATGAAATGTTTGTTAACCTTTTGTGTTACATGTCTTGTGTTTGACTTGTAGAAAACTGGTGTAAACTTGGTAGCATTTATGAAGCTGATTGTGAAAAAGTATGTATATGTCTAAAGCTTCAATTTGGCTGACCTTAAATGAATCAATAGCCTTACTTGTGTAGACAAAAAAAATGTATGTAATTTATGTAATGTATGTATGTCATTTCCTCAGAGGTCTTCCTTAGATTCCCTCATATTTGTTCTCCCATTCTCAGCAAAACAAGCTACTTACACCTCCATCTTGATCACACCAGCAACCTATTTAGCGCAATCACGATGACATAGTTTAATGTAATACATTGACAAATAGATATGTTAATGTTATGTTGAATTTCATGACATGATGCTGCTTCATTCTTTCCACAGTGAGACATGTGTGCAGTTCTCCCAGATCTGTATCTTTTTTGTTGCTCTAAATGTTGGCCATTTATTCTTTTGCTTAACTAATGTGGGGCTTCTACAAAAGAATAGTTAGGAATTGACTGGTTGACTGATTTTTTTCTCTATTTCTTGCACTACCCATTACATTGCTGCGCTTCACTGGGCCAAATGATAGTGTTGAGCAAAACCCACATTAAAGACTAATTTGCAGTAGGGACCAGAGCAGTGCTTTTGAACATTTTAGACCTTGAACCAGGTTGCCAGATTTTCAGATTGTGGGCTGCAATAAAAGAAATATAGCAGAGTGCAGTGAAGAAACTGACTCTGCAGCAAAGAAACACATTTATACCACTTGTAAACAGTCAGTATTACAAAGTGTCAGTTGCTGGGAGGTTGTTCCTTAATCCTTCCCCCTGTGTGAAGATCCAGTAGTATGCATACCCTCTAGCTTCTTCATTGGAGAGAATGGGATTCCCCTGGAGGTCATCGCTGGCAGTGTGTCTGCTGAAGAATTGATGAAAAGAATCAACAGAGTTAAGCAGGTATGGGGACAAGCTTTGATTGTATACACTTCAATTTATAGAGAGCTCACTGCTAGCTTTTCAAACCTTCTGCCCTTTTTTATCTAGCTGTGCACAGTACCCCACAATGAAGAATCATCTCATCAGAATTAATCATATTGCTTAGTGATCTTCTGACTTTTCATGTAGCGCTACCATGAAGTTCATATTTTAATTTGTTGTGATTTTATCTACAGCCTGATAATCACTCCAGGTCAACCTGTATTTATGAGTCTGATCAAAGTTTATACATGTTGAATTTTCAATAACAGAAGCAAAAATATGTAAATGTGCTGTGAGGATGATGACAGAGAGCAGGCGACTGAACAGATGATGGGCCATCTCTTTCCCTCCCTCTCTGTCACACCACAGAAGCTAACTTTGCTGTGAATATGTGAAGACAAAGTTCAGAAACAAATGAATCATTAAAGGTTTTAATAAATACAGACACTAACATACATTTACAAGTGCATTTCATTCTTCAGAGATGCAGGCTGCAGAAAAAGATCCAGGATGTTAAAATAGAGGAGCAGGAATATGATGCAGTTGGATCCTCTCTTTTAAGATTATGGCAGAAAAAAAATAGACTACTGCCATTAAGTCACTGAATCTCCATGGTGTCTTCTCTAGTAATGATCTTCCTCCCTGTCTTTTACAGATGCATGCTCAGCAGATTGGAGGTGCGACTGTGTTACCAGAGGCAAGTGCTCCTGTGGAGGCCAGCCCACATAATAGCACAGCCACAGAATCTGCTCCAGCCTCAACTCCAGCAGTGCCCATTAGGTCAGCAGCAGAAGCCACAGAGCCCGCAGCAGTACCAGGAACAACAAAAGGTGAGTGAGCCTGGGTCACTCAGCCATCCACTAGGCAGATTTATTGTAGACTCTCTGGTGGAAAATTAGTCCATGGTGGTCCTTATCCTAATGTTAATTACATGATGCAAAAATGTGACTACTATTTTAAAGTTGTGCTGGAAGGTAAAGTAAAACACATAGCACTCAAAGACAAAAAGAGAGCTGGAGTGCTCTGAAATATTATTATATAAACACAGTACAGTGAGTTCAAAAAGGAGAGTTTGCACACCCAAATCTGTCGGTACAGCAGTTGAGGGTCTGTCTTGGTCCGGCATTCCATGCATGCGTCCTGATCCACACTCCATTCTAGCTGATGGCCACAATGTTGTTTGCCAATGGCTATAAAAGAACTGAAGAATCAACATCGGTTTTCCTCAAAGAACCTCTCTTCAAAACAAGAATCCATTTTGTCATCTGGAATACACCGTCGGCACTTGCTATATGTGAACAGTCTGTACAGTCACAAATTTTTGGTGCAGATTTTGCATGCAGACGTCCACATAGGGTTCACACAGACATACAGACATGGAAAGTTGGTGTGAGTACTGAGTTTAATAACCAGGTGTTAACAATAAGTGCCTGTCGGTTCATAACAGTCAGGTCACTCAGGTATGTTCAAGATTCCAACTCCAACATGAAATCCCAGAAGTACAATGAATTACATTTACTTTACTTTGTTGTTATTTAACCACAAATATAAGAAGAAAGTGATACATTTCAGTTGCATCCAAAGTGTTACATAAGAGAATGCTTTTAAAATCAGCTTCTAAATAACCTAAAATATTGAATCATTTTGAATAAGAAGTAGTAACCTCATTCAGTGGTGGAGCCAGCTAATTGAAAAAATAACTGTCTACATAGGTGTTGGTACATAGTCCCTGAAGATCATCTCTTTAAATAAGGCTTTTTTTGGCATGCACAGACTTTGCCATTCTTGCTGACAATGTTAAATTTAAATTTAACCTTTTTCATTTAATTTTTTCCACTTTACAGTATAGAAAGGGGGGAGTAGGCAGTCTTTCAGTGAAATTATACAGTTGATGGCATGACCTCAGTAGATGAAATAGAATTAACCCTAACCCTTGCATACAGAAATCGACAATGAGTAGACTTTGTTTGCTTTGTGCATGCAAGTTGTTAAGTATCCAGTTAACTCAGTGCTTTCCTTTTGTGTTCCTACTGTAGCATCGCTGTCAAGCCCAGTAGATGATGGCAGCCTTTCAGCCACAGCGACACCTGCAGAGAACGCGTCTTCAGATCATGCTAATCAGAGTTCTCAGAGTGAAGAAAACTTGGATGCTAAAGTGGAAAGGTAGAAGCACACATACATGTTGCAGACAGAAAATGTGTTCTGTGTTGAGGTGTTGGTACTGAAGATGTCAAATGGCAGCCAAAGGGAAAACAACAGTTAATAATCATATTTTATGCTACCAAACAGACTGTTGATCAGTTGAAAAACTATACTGTCCCAAACATTCGAAACACGTTTCACTATACACTATAATGGAGTCCAGGTAAATAAATGTGATATTGTATCATTCCATTGTTCTGTCAGGTTAACCAAAAAACTGGAGGAGCGACGAGAGCAAAGGAAGAAAGGAGAAGAAGAGGTAAGGAGACAAGCCTGTTTTGGGCTCTCAATATTCAGTGTTAAACCAACTCCAGAACACACAAGTGAACTCCTGCTTTATTTGGTGTTCATATCAACAGTGTATACAACAGTGAATACAATAGCTGTGGCCCAGCTCAGGAGTGTGGTTGTTCTGTGTCCTCCTTTCACCGTATAGAGATTCCTGATCTACACCAGATCATCACTGTCATGTTCACACAAGCAAAGCAGTCTGTTTCAGTCACACCATTACTGATGCACATGTACAAAAGCAGTGTACGACTGCTGTTGATGAACACATTTGTGTGTTTGTCAGTGTAAACTGGCCTGTACTTGATCTGTCACTAAACTGATGCTGTGAACTAACCAGGTGCTCACAGTGAAGTGGCATTTCTGAAACTTGTGTGTGACGCAAGTAGTTTCATGGTCCTTACTGCTCTGTCTGTGTGTGTGTGTCTGCTCTGTGTTTTACTGAACATCCAACATTTAGCTGCTGGTTAAAGAGTGAAAGTGAAACACTGTAACTTTTTATCATACAAAACACATTCTTTTTTAGCTCGCTTGAAGACATTTACTTTCTTCTCTGTCCCAGTCTTGTATCTAAACTTAAGGACAAAATTATTAGCTCCCCTATGAAATTTAAAGTTTTTTCAAGTGCTTTTTAACAGATCAAGGAATTTTCAACATAGCATTCCTAAACATACTAGCTTTCTTTAGAAAGCATCAATGGTTTCTATTTGCACACAATAACAGAACTATTTCAGAAAAAAACAAAAATTACGAGGGTCAGAATTATTAGCCCCCCTTAAGAACTGACCTTTTTATTGAGCCATAGCACAAACCACTGTTGCGCAATGATGTGCTTTAACTTTGTAATGCTCAAAGCTTGTAAAATCAACTTAAAACTGAGGGTTATCTCCCAATTTATACACAGTATAAAAACTTCAGTAGGGGTTTGAGCTGTTACTTGAGAAAACATCATGCCAAAAACAAAAGAAATCTGTTTAGACTTGAGCAAAAGAATTGTTGATGCTCACAAAGCAGGAGAAGGATATACAAAGTTATCACAGCGTTTCCAAGTGTCAAGAACTGCAGTGAGAAGTATCATCAAGACATTCAAAGAGAGCTACACAGTACAGAACAAGCTTGGCAGAGGTAGGAAGTGAAAGATTTCAAAGACCCTGGAAAGAAAATTAGTGAGAGACGTGTCTAAAGCCCACAGAACAACTGCAAAGACACTAGTAAATGACTTAGCCAAGTCGGGAATTGTAGTCTCAAAGTAGACATCTAGATCACTAGAGCTCTGCACAGGAATGGACTGCGAGGTTGCAGACCAGGAAAAACTCCACTTCTGCAAAAGAGGCACCTTCAAGCCAGACTGAAGTATGCTAAGGACAACCTGGACAAAGATTATGCATACTGGAAGCATGTCCTTTGGTCAGATGAGATGAAACTAGAGTTCATTGAGAAAGAAGGGAAAGGTGTACCACCCAAAGAACACCGTCCCCACAGTGAAACACAGTGGTGAGAGTATTATGCTGTGGGGATGCTTCAGTGAGTCTGGAACTGGGAATCTCGTCAAGGTGGAAGGAATCGTGAAGAAAGAAGGATATGTGAGGATTTTGAAAGAAAACCTTAGGCAGTCAGCAGCAAAACTGGGTCTGGGTGGTCGCTTTGTCTTCCAACACAACAACAACCCAAAACATATGTCACTCCTGGTGAAGAGCTACCTCCAGAAGACAAAAGTGAATGTTATTGACTGGCCTGCACAAAGCCCTAACTTGAATCCCATTAAAAATCTGTGGGTTTAACTGAAGATGAAGGTCCATGCCAGAAGGCCATCAAATCTGAGGGAGCTTGAGAGATTTGCCACAGAAGAATGGGCTGGGATTCCTCAGGAGACATGTCTGAGACTTGTTGAAAATTATAACAAACGACTGCAGGCTGTTATCCAGCAAAAAGAATAAACAATTGACTATTAGCATCAGAGGGGCAAATAATTTTGACCCTGGTAGTTTTTGGTTTTTGTGGAATAATTTTGTTTCTGTGTGCAAAGTAAAATAATGTAAGCATCCAAAATAATACTAGGATGTTTGAAAAAGCTGTGTCAAAAATTCTTTGCTCTGTTTAACAGCACTTGGGGAATACTTTTAAAACAATGAAATTTTCATAGGTGGGGTAATAATTTCGCCCTTATCTGTAAGTCTGTTCCCCTTCAACTCTCCTAATAGATGGTACGATATGCTGCTCACATATCAACAGAATTTAATGGAGCAGCTGTAATTCTGTAATTCTGTAATTAGACTTGTGGCACCAGAGGGTGTTGTTTCTTGAAATATAAAGAAATGCAGACGTCCACATAGGATTCCACACAGACATACAGACGTGGAAAGGTGGTGTTGAGTACTGTGCTGAGTAATGCCTCGTTTTTACAAAAGCAGCTCCTCTACAGACCGGTATGTTTGGGTACAAAGAGGAGGTTGACTGACCACTAGGTGATTGCTAATCTTCTGATTATGTATGAGTGTCTGTGTAACAAGCCTAGCAAAACCTGCTGATACATCAAGAGCATTAGTGCTTTATTTTACCTAACCTCTTTAAATTTTCAGTAGTGTGAACTGAAATGCTTGTTGGAATACACCATTACACCTGTGTGTTGTCTAAAATTCAGAATGAGATCAAAAAGGAAATTGAGCGGCGGAAGACAGGGAAGGACATGCAGGACTTTAAAAGGAAACAGGAAGAGGAGAAGACAAAGCGACTCCTGGAGGAAAGGAACAGGGAGAAGGCGGAGGAGAAGGCTGCCAGGGAGCGAGTCAAACAGCAGATCGCCATGGTAACCTGATCTTTCTCTCTCTTTCAAATTTTGAGGAAGTAAATAATAGGTGTCAGAAATTACATTCAGAATGGCCCTTTTTTGCCAGTGTTTGAAAACCAGAGTGAACAATCTTACATGGTGCAGATGATGCTAATTAAGTGGTCACTATAACAACATCAGAGAATCTTGAACAGGGCTTTCATTAACTTCAGTCACAGAGAGAAGGAGACATTCTAGACAGTCCTTTATTTCTAATTGTTCATGTTTTATAAGTTGATCATATTTTACTAGGATGTGCTAAAATGCTCAATTTTCTGATTTTTACTTGCTGTGACTACGGTCTTGATATTGACCTGTAGTCATGTAATCTAAGACTGAAGTGGGACGGATTTGGCACCGCACAGATACCACCCTGATGGTACTGATGATGGATACAAATTTTAAAATCTAAAGTGTCTAAAACTTTTTAAATCTTTAGGGGAATTTTGGGAGAGGTCCACTATATAAGCTTACGGCCTCTTGACCTCCCTGCTACACAACTTTCACCTGTATTGTTTTTTATGCTGTTGTACAAATGCAAAATAAAAAAAAAACAATCTCTCTAATGTCAAACATCTGCAGCAAGTGTAGCGCTTCACTGCTTGCAGCTTAATGGCACATGACTCTGTTGTTGTATCGATGGAATTAGAGCTGTGGAGACACAGGATATATTTTGCTGAATTTACCTTGAGCTATTACAGTACAAATAATTCCATCCCCTGTAGTGTTTCTATTCTGCCTTAATTAGTGTTTGTGTCTTCCACCAGCTTTTTGAAAATCAGAATCATAAATCTTTTATTTGAGAATTTGCATGTGAATAATATATAAATCCAGTTATTACTCAAAAAAAGCTGGAATTATACATGACGCAAAATATGCCTGTGAAGTTAAGCTCACCCAAGACAAAAAAAAAAGAAGCTTGAATTCACATGAGATTACCAGCTTGTTACACTCCTTTTATTCACAAGGGTCACATTGACAAGTCATTATCTCTGTGTCCTGCAGGACCGAGCTGATAGAGCAGCCCGCTATGCCAAAACCCAGGAGGAGGAGAGGGCTGCCAAGGAGGCCCTTCTGCAGGCCAGACAGGCAGAGCAGGAGGCCAGGAAAGAGGCACTGCTCAGAGAGAGGAGGTAAAATGTCCATGAAGATCAAAGAGTGAGGAACTTTATGCTTCAGCTGCCAGCACTGTAGGAGAAAATGTATAGTCTTTAGTTTTATAACCAAAATCTTCCCAGAACAATTATCATCCTGCAGTGTGCATATCAAAACAATGCTATAAAAACCAGGTATGTTTATGCCTTTTTCAATTTGGACATTTTTACATATCACATTAAGAAAAGCACAAGGATAACTAGAAAACAATTTAAGTGTGCTTGCTACAGAAAATTTTACCTCTAAATACCTGAAACAGATGAAAAGGTGAAAAAGCTGAAAAGCAGTCAAAATACAAAGACTGAAGCAATCTCAAATAGCAGTTTAAATACTGAGGAAGTTGAATTGTCAGTTGATAAGTGGTGGAAGTAGTTAAAATTTCAATTGAACAGTAAAATGTGGCAGTTGAAATGTAAGTGATGGTCCCTGCTGAGCTTTTCCTGCTGTTCCAGTTAAAAAAAAAACTAAATGAATGAAAGACAAATGACTATTGAAGTACTTGAATTTTAACTCTCTGCATGTTCCCATGTGCATGTATAATCAGTACCATAGCGAGGATACAGTTCCGCCTCCCAGATGGCTCATCTTTCACCAACCAGTTCCCCGCACAGAGCAAACTGCAGGAGGCTCGGCACTTTGCTGCTCAGGTCTGTCTCGCCAAACTATTTCCATACAGATATCACTCTCTTTGTTGGTACGTTTGATTCTTTTGAAGAACAGATCAGTCTTTCCCCCACAAAGCCTTGATTGAACATCACCATATAAGAAGTTAGATTTTAAACATTCAGCCATGAAGTTTTGAAGAATCACAAATGAAAAAATTCATATTGATTATTGCGAAAGAAGAGCAGGTAAATTTATGTTTCTTTAATAGATACATGAGTTGTTCCAATGCATTATTAGTGTGTGTGTTTTTGTGATTGTAACATAACAAACTAAACTCCACTATGATCACTATTACTGATGGAAGGAGCAGTTTATTATTAAGTGCAGTTTGTGTAACACTGTAAGTTCATTCAGGTAGAATCACTGTTCAAGGTTTTGTGATGGTCCTGTCTCAGGAAGTGGGAAACCGCTATGGTAACTTTTCCCTGGCTACCATGTTCCCACGGCGAGAGTTCACCAGTGAAGACCTGAACAAGACTCTGCAGGAGCTGGAACTGGCTCCAAGTGCTTCCATCGTGCTTCTGCCGGTGAGTAGACCAGAGTTCACCTTAATACAGATAGACCAATAGGGTGTGCCACTCACACCTGCTCCCTCATCTTCTTACTGTTCAGCACAGAGCTGAGACATGGTGAAATTAGCTTAGTGTAGCACAGGGAAGCAGGGAGAAACAAATGCGCTAATGTCCATAAATGCTAACGTATTCCCTATATGTGTGTCTTGCATCAACGTTATTTGTATGTTTTCTCTCTCAGCAGTCAGGCAGGCCTGCTAACGCAGTGGTCCAGTCCTCTGGTGGGGGTATCTGGGCTGTTCTGGGCACACTCCTCTACCCTCTGCTGGCTGTATGGAGATTCCTCAGCTCCTTCTTGTTTGCAGCCCCACCCCCTCCTGGAGCAGCATCCCGAGGCCCTGCCCAGCAGTCCAGCTCTTATAGCAACTCATCATCCACCTCGGACAAGGCAAAGAGGTGAGGGACAGCCACTGCTACACCTCAGCAACATGTACACTCTTCTTCAACCAGAGCACCACTCAACACAAGGAGAAAAACCTCACATGAGTCCGTCAGGACACAGATCCACACAGATTCAAACCAAATTGTTCAAAACACAACACAAGCATAAACAGCTGCGAGCCTAATGAAATATTCTGAAATTGGCTAGATGAAAATGATGAATGAATGAAGACAATTCCACACTCAAAGAAGTAGACTGTGCACTGCCTGAAATCTGTACAGTAGTCGTCTGTAATCTCAGCTCAATTCAGTTTTATTTATATAGCGCCATATGTTGATCTCAAATCACTTTACCATACAATGTTATTGAGTGAAACCCAAAACCCATAGTGAGCAGCGCCTGGCAACAGTGGAGAGGAAAAACTCCCTTTTAACTGGAAGAAACCTCCTGACACATGACAGAACCAGACTCAGGATTGGCGGTCATCTGCCTTGACCATTTGGGTTGAGAGGAGAGAAATGGGGTATAGGAGAAGAGAGAGGGAGACCAGGAACAGCTATATACAATATGATGTTGTATTCAAGCGCTGTCATAGTGGTTGTTACAGTGATGATAATGATAATAGTGGTACTTGATGGTGTAATGGTATTATCAGTAATTACAGCAGCAATGATAGTAGCACCAATTATTAATAACATCAATAAAATTAACAATGATGATGATAATAGTTGAGTAGTAGTGGCAGATCTGGATCCTGCAGCTCTGGAGACATAGATACCTACAGAATTAGGACAGGGAGAGAGAGGACAGAGAGAAGAAGTGCAAAATACAGGTAATATATATGCATGGCCCACAGCAGTCTAGGCTACTAGTAATATAGCTAAGAGATGGGTCAGGGCTCACCTGAGGCAGCCCTAACTATAACCTTTATCAAAGAGGAAAGTTTTAACCCTAACCTTAAATGAACAATAAACAAAAAATGCTTTCATATAGTGAAATACAAAATACAGACATAAAATGTACGAGACAATTGTTGGCACCCTTTGCGTCCAATTTAAATTAGTTCCTCAAACAAAATAAAAAATGACTATGACTCATCTCTGCTCAGTTTTCAGTGTTGTTGAATGATCTGCATTAACCAATGAATGATTTTACTGCATAAAAAGTGTCTGATTGTTTCCAGTTTACTTGTACACAAGGATGAAGACGAGAGCTGTCTGAGAGCATCAGAAATGCTTTTAACAAAAAACATACCAATTGAAGAGTGGCAGGAACTACAAGCAGACTGTTGCAAGAAGCTTGTTGATGGCCACAAGAAGTGTTAAGAGGCTGGGTGCCAAAGGTTGTTTCTGATTTTCACAATATGGAAGAAGGCTGTTATAGATGATATGTTTTGTGTGTGAGGCAAAGGACATGTCCTGGTCAACAATGATTCCAAGATTCCTTACAGTAGAACAGTAGAAGGCCAATTTATGTCATCCGAAGGAAATTTATGATCAAAAAATGTGGAGAGTTGTTCAGGACCAAGTGCAATAACTTCAGTTTTATCTGAATTTAGAAGTAAAAAAAAATTAAAGGTCATCCAGACCTTTTAAGACATGCCTGAAATTCACAGTGAATTCACAATGTGCTGGTGGAACTTTAAATACAGGTCTGTTGATCACCAGGACATGTATCGTACAGTTAACTCTGATCAACGCATTCAGTGTAAGTAATGCCACCTTCTCTAGGACTCTCTAGGTAATTTTTGCTGCTGTTTATTGCCTTTTACTTCCTCTGAATAAGTACTTGCATTTCAAATTGACGGAGTGGTTTTGTTTCTTTTTTAATTTACTGTATCTAACCCGATACATTTTCTTTCCTGAACAAAATAACATTTTAGCTGTGCTGAATCAGAATGGAAACCCGGCTGAATCAAGGTTTCTGTGCTTTCAGTGTCATTGATTTCATGATCCATCACAAAAATGGCTTAGCAGCATTGAAAGTAATGCTCCTCTGTGTTTTTTTTTTCTACTGGTCATCACTCTTTGTATCACCTCCATCCATCCAGAGCATTCCAGGAGTCACATTGACTTGACAGCAGTTTTACACTTCACAGAAAACAAGAGCCTACTGTCATTTTGCTGGATTCTTTTTTTTAAAGTTATTTTTTGGGCTTTTGCTTTTATTTGACAGGATGTTGAAGAGAGACAGGAAATGGGGGGACAGTGTAGGGGAATGACATGCAGCATAGGTCCGGCCAGATTAGGCGTTGAACCAGGGACTCACTGTTCAGAGCACTAAGGCCCATGTAGTATGCGCCCTGTCCATTTGGCTATTGGATTGCCCTTTTGTTGAATTCTATGCAAAGTATGTAGCCTGTGTGTGTAATGGGAGCCTAAAAGATGCACTACTATTACACTTTACATAGAGCTAATGGGACAGGTCATTCTCCTCCAAATAAAAAGCAACAAAAGACATGCTTGTTCAGGTGAACCCACTCTGGCTGTGCTGCTGCTGCCATCTCACTTGGTTCTGGTGAGTCTGGTGGCTCATGTTAGCCAAAATAAAGCAAAGATTGATTTTGTATACATTTTAAGATATTGAGTCAGTGAAGAGCCTGTGACTCTTGGAATTCTAATCTCAACTCCACCAGCAGATGTTTGGAGCAAGATCAGTGCTTTATTTTTATATGTGTACATACTGTACTAACTGACTCACTGTGTCATGCCATTTTCTTTCATGTCCACTCAGAGAAACTCTGTCCAAGCACACTCTGGATAAGCGGCCCAAAGACTTCAAGAAAGAGGGTAAAGTCTGCAGGCTGAGGACTCAGGAGGACAGCGAGGATGACAACAACACCTGGAATGGGAACTCCACCCAGCAGATGTAACAGCAGCTCTCTCCCTCCCTCCCTCTTGCTCTCCTGCTGTGAATTAGTTCAGTCTGACCAGTCGAAGGGTTTCTGCTGCACTTAGAGCTGATCCTTTAGTTTTCTTTTTGTCTTACTGTGTTCCAGGCCTGCGCCCTGCATTTCGCCTGCATGGGGAGATCAATAATAATCAACAGAAGCTCCTCTGGTCTTGAACTGAGTGTTTTTGTGTTGATTATGACATGATTCCATCTCCTAAACTGGGCTCAGACTACAGCAGGTTGACAGACAGTGAAAGGCTACACCAGCATTCTCTCTGGCTTTTTGCTCATAATAGATGGTTGTCAGATACATCAGAATTAACTTAATTGAATAAAATTTGTTATTATCATTATAATTGTTATTATCAGGCAACAAATTATGTGAAGAGAGTAAATGGACAGTAAACAGCTTACCTGAACATGTTGTAATCTGAACCTGGCTTTGCATTCTGTTATGGAGTCACAGCATTTATAAAGGTTTAACTTTGTGATGTGACTGGCTGATTGCCAGTGACTCACCTGGATTCTTATTTAACAGCAGAATGAAGACATTTTGTTTTAGATGTATAAAATGCTTCATTAAACAGCTTGCAGCCACTGGCAGAGGACTGTACATCTGCCAAGGTGGTGGCACACACATAAACATGCACACACACATGCACACACGCACCTTGGCAGTATGTGTTTCTACTAGTTGACAGTGGGCGACTACTGTAGTTCTCCTCATCCAACAATGAATATTAAAGCAGCCTGTTTTTCAGAAAAACCCTGAAATGTTGTGTTGTTTGTTTGTTTACTTGATCCCGTTCTTCACACTTGGGTGACCTGAGGTAGGCCCACTTTTAGACCTTTAATATGCTATCCTAAATAACTGTTCTCATATTTTGAAGTAAAAGGCAATATAATGATCTGCTGATCATAGAACATGTCATGTCATCCTGTCAGTCTTTCATAAAGTAGAACCATCTGACCTCAATAATAAATCCATCATTTATGAAATAGTCAAATGGCGCTAAACTTGTCAGCTTCCAGTGTCTAATATACACTTGTTATGCAAGTATACAGCGATCATCCATGGTATTAAAACCACTGACAGATGAAGTGAATAACATTGAACTTATTACAATACAATGTCCTGTTGGGTCCTGACATTCATCTGGATGTTACTTTGACACATACCACTGACCTAAACATTGTTTAAGACCAAGCATACACCCCCATTGCAAAAGCAGTCCCTAATGGCAGGGGCCTCCCCAAGCAGGACAGTGCTCTCACCACACCACAAAAACTGCTCAGAAATGTCTTGAGAAACATGACAAAGAGCCCAAGGTGTTGACCTGGTTTCCAGACTCCCTAGATCCCAATCTCACCTAGCATCTGTGGAACCTGCCTGATATTGTGTCGGTCCCCTTGTGCTGCCAAAATACCTCTGACCGATGAGAACATGGACACAGGACCTGTCCTGTGGTGTCTAGCAATGGGACATCTGGCTTGTTTTGGTGCATCCTACAAATGCTGGATCAGATCTCTAGATTTCTATGGAAAAGTCCTGTTTAGAAACATCTTCTGTGTCTGGTATATGAACATTTACAGTCATCAGGTTTTTAGCAATCAGTTGATTAACATTAACTGCTTCAATGCAGAGCGGACTGAAAAATGGACTGATGTTTGGCATTTGGAAATGTGATTTTATAGATAAACAGTAAAAAGAGTCATTTTAGGAATCCTTGTAAGTATGAACCACACACAGAAAAAAAAGTATTAATGTCCTTATATCATAGATATGTGTCATACATAATTATATTCTGCCTTTCCTGTACATGCTGTAACCACACCATAAACTGTCATACTGTATCATTATAAACTTAACTACATTACGATGTAACTCACTCATAAGTATTGTAAGCAATGAACAAAAGTGCATAATTTTTGGACAAAACAAATGCAATGCAACTGTAATCCTGTAGGCAGTAAATGAGAGTAACACATCAGTAAGATAGTAAGCAAGTTCCCATTAATACCAGTAGATGACATCTGAAAATAATACACAAGCAAATAATATTCTTATAACAAACAGGCCTAAGTCTGCAGAGAGCAGAACTGTGTTTTGTTGAGTGAGCACTGAGCTGCAGTGGAAGCCCTCACTCTCTGGTGAAGGTGGGGTTGGCCACTGTGGTGGTAGCATTCTGGAACAGTGGGCCAATGGAATTTTTCATTGGGTTTTGGATTAGAAAATAAGCTCTGCGACCAACAAAAGTTTATGATACTTAAAAATTTTGTTCAGCAATACAGTGTTCACACATGAACACTACTGTTCTGATTTTTGAAACCTAAATCACCATAAGTAAAAAGCTAATGTTAGGTAATAAACAAGCTACATCATGGTCAAATGACCACTACTATGCCTCCAAGTTGTAATTTGATTTAGCGTGGCTACCTCCTCTAGAAAAGCCCTTCTTCTTAGAATGTTAGTAATAGTTTGGAACTACATTATGATGTAACTCACTCATAAGTATTGTAAGCAATGAACAAAAGTGCATAATTTTTGGACAAAACAAATGCAGTGCAACTGATAATCATGTAGGCGGTAAATGAGAGTGATCCATCAGTAAGATAGTAAGCAAGTCCCCATTAATACCAGTAGAGGACATTTGCAAATAACACTGAGCTGCAGTGGAAGCCCTCACTCTCCAGTGAAGGTGGGGTTGGCCACTGTGGTGGTAGCATTCTGGAACAGTGGGTTGTCGGCCTGGTAACACAGAAAATCCAATGGTTAGTTTGTTTACATCTATGACAGTTCAATATTTTACATATATATGTGGAACAAGTGAATCACAGACACTTGTCAATAGATCCTCAGGTGCTGTGTTCATCTCCAAAGTGCAGAGAGATGACTGAACATTCTCTAATTAATGCTGTTAAAAAAATGGTAAAAAAAAAAAAAAAAAAAAAAAAAAAAAAAAGGTAGTCTCAAATAACTGTAGCTCAAACAAAGGTGAGTGAACTTGTGTTAAGGGAGCTACTTTCAATTAGCCTCAATTCCTGCAAATTTAAGGTGCTGCAGGGCAAACAGGGAAAAGAAATAAAGGCCTGGTCAAAAATAAGCTTGATCACTGTCTGCTGTTGAGGGTCTGAGATTAACAATATGTAGGTTTGTGAGGTGGTTGAAATGAATATTTAGATGATAGATAGGTAAAACACAGCCTGTACTGTATGCACTTTGACTAAATCTATGATGTCAATTATTCAGTGAGAAGTAGACATAGCATCTTCAGCTCCTCCTGCTCCAGGTCTCAATGTGTGATCAATTCATTACATAACATTTACTGAATTTACTAATATGTTCCGTGTGAGAACTACATCAACTGAAATAATGAAGCAAGATTGAGTAATAATAACGGCCTTGAGACCCTTGTTGTTTCAGTTTATATTAGAAATAGGTCGTACAATCCCTGAGCTGTCCATTGATCAATTAATAAATAGAAATAAATACATTTGTAGGCCAGCCCTGAAGTTAGCATCACCTTAGTTCCATCGATAAAAAGCCAATGGAATTTTTCATTGGGTTTTGGATTAGAAAATAAGCTCTGCGACCAACAAAAGTTTATGATACTTAAAAGTTTTGTTCAGCAATACAGTCTTCCCAAATGAACACTACTGTTCTGATTTTTGAAACCTAAATCACCATAAGTAAAAAGCTAATGTTAGGCTATAAACAAGCTACATCATGGTCAAATGACCACCACTATGCCTCCAAGTTGTAATTTGATTTAGCGTGGCTACCTCCTCTAGAAAAGCCCTTCTTCTTAGAATGTTAGTATTAGTTTGGAAGATCGTGACTGTAAGAACAATGAGGCTGTAAAGGTGGACTGGTGAGTAGAGATTGGTATTTTGCATGTGGCGAAAACTCATAAGTGAGGTATTTTATGTTGTAGAGTAAAACATGAAAAAGTCTTGAGCTTGTTGTGCATGTTGAGAATGATGTGAACCTCGGTATCTCACCTCTGCCCACCGTGATTTCTTCTTTTCATTTTCAAATTTCTTGAACTCTTTCAGGTCGTTAAGGTGGATGAGTAACTTGATGAGCATCAGTATCAGGAGGCCAATGAGAGCCACACCTGCTATAGAGCCTCCGATGATAGCTGTGATGTCGGGTGGTTTTGGACAGTCTGGAGTCAAAGAATCACAGAAGCTTTTAAACATAGCCAAAATGTATGGAGGTGTATGCCTGCTGACTGGTGGCAGTGTTGGTCAGTGTGTCGGTCCACTTTGGTCCAGACTGAAATCTCTCAATAATTGTGCCTTGAGATAATGTCTTGTGATTTGGCGTTGATTGACATGATTTGACAATTATTGCCACAGTTGAAATTTGGTTCAGAAAATTATTTTTCCCCAGTGGATGAACTATAATAACTTAAGATGAGAAACATCTAGCGCCATCATCAGGTCAGTGTTCCAGTGTGTCCAATATCCTGTGCTCATTAGCAAACATTACCATGTGTGAACATGCTAAACATTATACCTTTTTAACATCACCATGTTAGCATTGTCACAGTGAGCATGTTAGCATTTAAGTAAATCCTTGCAAAGCATCTAGCATGCTCTTAGTCTTGTGTCATGTTTCTAAACAGCATGAGACCATGCAATTGTTGTTAAACTGAAGAATCTGTCAACTCTGAGACATTTTCTGTATTTTTTTAACAGCTTACCTCTCTGTTTAAGAATTTCAGCCTTGTAGTTATCCTCTCCGACCAGCTGTTTCAGCTTAAAATCGACCCAGCAGCTCTGTGAGTCCTTCAGGTGGCACAGCTTGTCTGAAAAGGTGAACTGGTCTACCACTGTAGCAAAAATACTCTTGCCACAAGCCTCGCTGCAGTTTTTTTCAAAGGGACCCGACTGAAAGCCGAGGCATTCAATGCAGTTCCTGAAAACAAGACGAATAACAACAAATAAGAATCAAGTCTTAACATTTCAGGTGGAGCTACTTCAGTTATTTGAGACCAAATACTGGAAAGTCTTTTTGTTTTAACTTAGTGAACCACACCTTTAATAATTACGTGACAGTAAAAGTTAACCCCTTACAGTTTGGTCAAGCATGGGTCAGGGCAGCCAAGGCACGTCTCACATCGTGGACGCTGGTATCCCTCCTTACACTCACAACGGTTGCACTTGCAGGTCCCTCTGCCAAAGCACTCGCTGCCGTTCAGTGTACGACAGCCCTCTAAAGACTTCTTGCACTGACAGGCTGAGCCCTCGTAGTCTTTGTTGCATTCACATGTGCCACAATTACACTTACCATTTCCTGCAAGTTGTAAAGATTGGAGAGGAGACTTAGAGCACTGATATACCTTGAACTACACATTCATCAAATTTGTGTGTGCACTCCAACTGTGCATCTTGCATTCCCCTTGAGCAACCTGAAAATTGATTGTCAAGTATCTGCAAAGCGCAACTCAGAGTGGAGGCAGCAGAGGAGGTAAGCAGCAGACTGAGCAGAACACAACAGTGGCAATAATTTCTGAAGAGGAACTAAAGAAAAAATTATGGTTAAAGGGTTCAGATAATGTGTTTATTCTCAAGAATGTAACTACAGGCCAGAGATACAGCGACTACTTTGGAGACAGCAAGACCTGTGCTGTGGTTGGTCGGCCTGAGCAGCTTGTCTTTTAACATTTTAAGTTTTTAAGGCTGGTGGAAAATGTCCAGAGTGAAGATAACATGAAACAGGTTTTAGAAAAACTGTAACCTGCTGCTTTTCACTGATATATCTAACACAGCCATCTGCTCTACAAACCTCATTGAAGCCAGAGTGCAGACACACACTTCAGACATCAGACGACAGATTCACACTGATACGTCCCAGCGAATTGAATTTAACAGAGCAAAGTGATCTACATCTTGCATCAAATACATACAACATAACTTTAGCATAACACAGACTGGACCTAATCATAAAAGATACAGCTGTTAGTGCTGTGATATTGACAGGTGCTGCAGCATTTTCTACAAAGCCCCTGCATTAAGTAGAAATACAGCTTCCACAGCAGGAACTGTCAGCACCTCCCACACTTGGTAGCCACATCAGCCACATCATCATTTTCTACCTGTTCCATGTCAAAGTTAATTTATGTGAACTTTGCCTACCTATCTCTCACAGCCAGCTTCCACTTATTTTATATTGAAAAGCAGCAAACACCTCCCCTGAGGCGCATTGGAGTGGGAGATGGAGTGGTAAAATCTAAATTAATGATCTGTGGACCTGGAAGGATTTTGAAAATTCTACCAAGGTAACCAGTCACACCTGAAAACTTTTCCTGCACAGATCTGTATCCTTAGTGCCCTACTCATGGTGGCTTAGTGTGGAAGGTTTCCACAGTTCCTGAGGACCAACAGATTGGCTGGGGCCGTTATTATTGGACATCATTAGCTGAGACAGATCAGTAACAAGATATGTCATTACATTAAGAAATGTTTCAGGTGAAACACTGACAACTGTCTCATTTAAGTCAAATCAGAAATGTCTGTGTATGTCATGGGTTGAGTAGTTTTTGCATGTGAGCCCTCTTCTCTCTTCCTGCATTTACACCATATCTTATGTGTTTTTGTGACAGTTAAACCATGATATAAAAAGACTGTACAATGCAGATAATTCTAAAATGACGGAAATTTTACCTCCACATAGTTTATTCTGGAACCTCTCACAGTTTTCATCGTCGCACTCACAAAAGTCGCCATGGAAATAGCTTCCCTGCTCTGTCCTGTGGCACTGGCATCTGCCACACACGCAGTCTCCTCGATTCTCACACTCAGTGCCATTCTGTCTCTGACAGGATGCACGTAGGGAACGCTCGTCTTTGTCGCCAATGGCACACTCACAGAACTGACCAACATAGCCATCATTGCATCTGAATAAGGACACATTAGAAATTAATTAGGCAATTAAACCTAAAATCTATGACAAAATAAAGAGCTAGTCTCTTTTTCACCAGCATCCTTTGCTTTTATTGTGCATTTTACAAGAGACAGTTGCTGCTTCTATAGTTTATCTGTTTGTGTGAATATTGTTTTGTGGTGAAATCTAGAGGTGTGTTTTTTACCTTGGCACTGAGCCAGGCTAGCTTCCAGTGTCTATGCTAAGCTAACTATATCTAGATACTAGTCTTCTCATCTATCCCAGAAAGAAAACAAATAAATTGTTGAGAGTTTTGTGTTACTTGCATCCATTTTGAGTCTATTTTTTTGTTGGTCTGTATTTTCATTTTTGGTTTGCAATGCACATTCTCTGCATGTATTTTGTGCCTGTGCCCACATTGTTCATGTCTGTGTAGTTTTTGATGAACCCTGGAAAGCACTGAAAGCTGCAGGGCCCATAAGCATTCTTCTTTTCCATGTGGACCAAGATGTGATGGTTCATCATCAGCGGGGCAAAATGTTGAATGATTTTCCAAGTGGCCACTGACAAGCATTTTCCTCCCCACCCTGACAGAGATGCACATGAACACCAAGACGTGTAACAGAGCTCAGCCCAGGGGAACCCCAGCAGCCACGATGTGAGGATTTCTCTAACAGGCTGTCATAACATTATTGAGAGTAAAGCAGTCATTGGCGCCTAATAATGGAGAGGTTAGAGGCGGCCGGCCCAAACTGTGGGAGATGTGTGTAAAGGTGGTGGAGGCAGAGGAGGAGCAGAAAGGCAATGTATAGCTGCATCAGCTTGAGGGGGGGGGGTCTCTGCCTGTGATAGAGGTCCCAGTGATCCTGCCAGTAACTCTAGGCATGCTGAGGGTATATGGCAACTTGAGATGGAGCCACATGTCTCTTCATTTCCCCTGTGTCTTCTGACTTCAATTCTCCCACATAAAGTGAAGATGTAGCAAATCCAAGCTGATGGGGGCCTCATCTCTAAGAGGAATGGAGGAGAGGTGTGGGTAGAAGTTGCTGTGAATTGTGGTCTGCCAAGTCGCGCGCTCTTAGCCGATGCCACGGCAGCAGTACCATAGAGGAGCATCAGAGTGCGCGGCTGAGTGGGACAATGGTTAGGCTAGGAAGGCGATGTTTTAGCCACCACTAACATCTGGAAAACACACTGATGGGATCAGTGCCTGTCTTGAGAAGGGAGGGTCACCCCACCATCAGGTCTGATTTGGATTTGACCAAGAAGAATGCAGCAAAGCTCTGTTCCAGTGGGTGAACTGCTATGATTGGCTTTTCCCTGTTTGCTACATAGTTGCTCTTACATAGTTGAGTTAGATTGATAAACAGCTGAGACATTCTCCCTGAGAGAATCAAAATTAATGTAACTGGTTTTCTCCCCGAACCTTTCTCAACTTGTCTGGCCAACTCTGTAATCTTACAATGCAGGATGTTATTTGGTGAGACATGCCTCAGTTGTTTCAGTCTGTTTGTGTGACCTCGGGGGGTAAGAGATGGGGGAAAGAGGTTGTACTTAAACCTCAAGCTACTTCCATCTTTGCTCCTGACAAAGGATCAGGACCATTACTGTTGAGGTTGTGCTTCAGGAAAAAACATAGGTCATTCTACTGATTTAAACAAATGACATATGGCATTTCCCAGTGTATGCAGTGAATAAAACTAACAAATATTGTACCTTTTCACAAAATATAAAACTTCTAGTGCATGCCAACTCACTGACACATTTATTGTGTTGGTAGTAAAGCTTACCTGCAAATACCACAGCTGACTCTTCCCTTCTCCCTGCAGTGTACATGGTTTGTCTCATCCACTTCACACTCACACTCGCAGTTTGTTGATAAGGTCACTGTCAATGTGTCCTTAATACCCAGTGGTCTGATAGTGAAAGACTTCCTCTCCATACATGACCGTGCTGTCACAGTGACTTCAAAAGAGATCTGGAGAGGGCAGTCAGGGTTGAGGAGTCAGATCGAGGTGTACTTAAACTAATTTACAACATTAATTCATAAAAAACTAAACATTTTCATGCAAAGGTCAAAGGAGATATTCACATTCTTCATCCTCTTTTGTATCATTATTCAGGGCATTGAATCTCTCCTTTCCAGCTCCTCCTGAAGCTGAGGTTTAACAATCAATTAGATTCTCTTTTCTAGCATCTTGGCATTACCTTTCCACAGGAGCCTGAGCCCACCATTTGGTCCCTTTTTAAAAAAAGTGAAAACTAGGGATGTCCTTATCTGATACTAAGAATCAGTATCAGTGGATCTGTATGGGCTAAAATAATTAGCCCATTACTTTGCTGACTTGTTGTCCAAGTCAGCCTGATCGTGTGTCAGCTCTCTGCCTTAAAGTTAGCCAGCTCTACAGTGCAGCATCCCTCTACATAAGACAATGAAAATTAGCATGTGAAAGTGAAAATGGTGGGGATGACTTTCCTTGAGATGGAGGACTGCTCCTCCTTTGCATTGAATGGAGCCAATTAAAGGGGTTTAATTATTTGATTAAAATGCTTCCAAGCTACCTCCTTATGGAAGGACTCTGGGCATGTCCAACTGGGAGCATACTCTGGGAATGATCTTGAACATAATGGGGACTACACATCCCATCTGACCTGGGGATGCCTTTGCATCTCTACAGAGGAGCTAGAGGAGGTGGTTAGGGAGAAGGATGTCTGGGCTACCTTGTTTATTCTGGTGCCACCAGGACGTGGACCAGGACATGGATAACTTATTAATGAGAATCACAATTTAACACAATAAAAATTTAAACTGATGTAACGAGAACTGTGTGCACTTGATATATGAACAGCACCATGAAAAAAACTAGAAAAGAAAACTGACCTCCTCTCCCACGGACACATTGTCACAAATCCCTTCATTGTCGCTTGGTTGTGGATGTTTGCATATAGGTTTGTAGACAACGCTCACATCGTCAGGGAGATTGTCATGGGTCACAGTTACTTTGGAGGACAACCGCTGTCATGGATTACACATTTGAAAAGATTGCAAGGTTTTAAAAAAAGCACAAAATCATGGGGAAGTATGTACTGGTCACAAAAGACAGTTTCATAAGTACATGATCACACAAAAGGAGAAAAGTAACAATATTTGTCAGTGAAAGATTGACAACTTACATTGTAGGCGTCTTTAATCAACTGAACAATGTTACCAGAATCTGATGACAAAACTCCCACCTCTGATTTTGGGATCATATTAGAGAGTTGCTAGGATAAAACATGAGGTAAAATGAAAGATCTGTCAGAATAAACATGTAATGTGTGTTCTATGGGTAAACAAAAATAAAGGAAATGAAATTTTATTTACCTGGTACACAGCCTCCATATTATTTGTCACTGCAAATATTGGCTGAATATTATGTTTTTTAAACTGTGCAGCTAGTTGTCCAACAGACGGGTAGTCCTGCACACAGTGGAATTGTAAACCCAATGTCCATGTTATGGATAATTATTTTCATAGTTTTGCTAACAGGTCACTGCAACCCTTTTAAGTGTTGACTCCCTTTGTGATTTCATACATACCATCTCACTGCTCTTGATATAAAGGTTGCCCTCCATGTGGCACTGCTCATCATTGGGTTCAAGTATACCAGCCAATTTCCCATCACCAGCCATATGGAATCCAGCATCAGTGGTCAGTACAATCAGCCGAGTGCTGCTGTTCCTCCATCCTATTTTGTCCTAAACAACAATATTTGTTATGGACCATTTAAGTAACAGAGCGTCAAGGACTCAGTTAAAACAAACCTTTACCTTACTGTCTGAAAAAATACCTTAAAATACATTTATACAGGCACTAAAATGGATTGGAATAATCCATAACAATTAATAAGTAAATAAATTGCAAGTTTTCACAAATTTACATTGCAAGTTGTGGTTCATAGCTGATACAGCTATCATGCTATACCTATACCTACATTGAAAGGCATAGCCTAGGTGACATTCAAATGACTTAATTAAGTATTTCTACTTGAATGGGCCATAACAGAGGATCTTCTAGGTCCATTCTTTTCTAATGAGCCCATACTTGCTTTGCTTGAGTTACTTGGAGAGCAGTCATCTCTTTGGATAAGTCCTTACCCCACATACAGCAGCCTGCATCATGGCATCCAGACTCCCTTCAGGAGAGTCCAAGTTTCCAGAAATATACTGGTCTTTCACTTTGTTTCTGAACTCCTTCTCGCTTGGTGTCATACTGAGCACATGTCTGTAGCCAAAGGCGGCCTGACACTGCTGGTCAGCCTCTTCCTCATCACATGGCTTCAGCAGTTTCTCCTTGTTGGTGTTTGTGTAAGGAAGGACTGTCTTATCAACGAAGGCACCAAATCCTGTAGTTATAGAAATGGCTATTAATTCCTCATTATTAGTTGTTACTTATTTGTTTGTTTTTAGCACTTAAACAATCATTTCAAACCACCGAGACATATACAGAAATAACATACCGTATAAAAAGCAACACTTTAGAGTACAGCCTCCAAACTTTGTGTACTTAGACACCATGGCACTATTCACATGACATTTGTGTGGGCAAGGTGAAGGGTGATGGATCTACATGCTACACCTAGAACTGTGCACACCTCTTTCAGGAGGCCTCTAGGAGCACAGCAAACCAACAAATTCTGTACATTCTACTTACTGTCTACATTGACACAGACAAGGTGACTTGACATGGAGATGATCTATACTGTGTAAACTTTGACTTTAGATCAAAAAGGAGGGTGAATGAGGGACAGCTTTATTTTCCAGCCTACATAACCTGTACACTTAAAATGAAAAAGGGTTGAATGAGCAGTACTTTGATTCATGCCCTGCATACCCTAGAACGTTCTCTAACATTTTCAATAACTTGTCCTGATGTTACTGTCACTAAAAGGTCATCATGACTAGCTTGGCTGGAATCACCCATACTGTACTGTTCAAAAAAGCTGACAAGGCTGAGAAAACTGCCATTTTAAGTGAGAGGCTACTCTTTTTACTATATACAATCATATTGTGAGTTAAAATATCTATAGTCAGCTCCTTCATTGTTTAGGAACTGATGATATGACAGGACATAAAAGTTGATATAGGCATTAACATGCTCCTTACAAGCACTATGCCCTTATTCAAGGCTTAGCCAAATGTTTTGATTGTCAATGACGATAATCAAGTACTTTATACTTGTAATGTTATTCAGCGTAAATATATTAATACCAGCACCATCACCCATTTTTCCTACTTTTCCTTTCTTGTTACCAAATAAAACTACTATACCATACCGTGTGATTATATGATACGTGGTATGTAAAGGATAATTATGTTGTAATTTGTGGCTGTATTTTTAAGTATTACATAATAGCAAATAATGTTTTTATTTTACAATTCAAGTTGTCAGATTAAGATTGCAGTCTTATTACCTATTTGAGCATGTTCAGTGATCTCTTTCAGAGCTTGAAAAAGAGATTCTCCCAGTTTTTTGACATTTGCCAAGTCATCTTTCATGGAATACGACAGGTCCATTAGGTAGTAGAGATCAACTGGATAACCCTCAACTCTTTTAAAAGAAACATTGAATGTGATAGGAAGTCCTGTAAACACAACAAAAAAGCAAACAAATGAATCAAATTAAATGTGAAGAGAGATAATTGTGAAAAACATAAAAACATAGTAAGAGTTCTAGAATTTGACTTCTTTTCCCCACAAACCCAGATAATGATCATGGAGCCCACATTTAACTGCTCTGGCTTTACTCTGATCTGGAACCCAACCACTGTATTTCTTTAATTATCACAGGTCATTATTAACAGATTCCACTAACCTGGTCGTACTTTCAGACTAATCTCCTGCGGAGATAGCTGGACAGGCTCCTGCTGGTTGAATGATTTGGACAATGAAACATTCTTTTCAGGCTTTATACTGATGTTAGGGGAGATGATTTCTTCTTCCCCGCAGCCTCTGGCTTTCAGTTGAGCTTTGGTGTCACACCGTGCTGCTTCCTGCTCACCTGCTTTGGTGAAATTCTGTGTAAAGGCAATGCAAAACACATGAAAAAATATAACACTTGTCATTTATTCTAAACATGTACAAAGTTCACTCATCTACAGTATATCTGCATTTATTCTTGTTTTAAGTCTTGAACAAGTCACAGTATAAAATATACTATAAATTCTCAAGTAAAGGCCAGTATTAAAAATAATGTCTAAATTAATACCAGCACTATAATGGCTCACAAGATATCTTTAGTATTAGTTTTGTTTCTACAGCTCAAATATTAACAGTATCAGGTCATACTCACCACTTACTGTTTAACACAAATTTTGTTTTTATTCACCACTCATTTCCAGTCAGTGCCACCATTTTTTATCTTTTCCAAACAAAGAATATATAAATGCATAAAAAGCCTGGTCCTTCTGCATTAAGATAAATGACCAGAAGAATTAATGGTAAATAAATAAATCAGAAATATATTTTAACTAAACCTGCAAAGACAAAGTCTTTTAAAACAGTGCAGCTTGTGTCATGGCTAAGTTAAGATGTATTTTAAAATGTATTTGAGGAATGTGCAATCTACTTGTTTTATATCACAACAATCTTTTGAGACACTTCATTGATGTCATTCAGTTTCTGTCATCTCTGACAAAGGATATTCCCATTGTAAGGAAACATGTCAATACACCTGCAGGAATTGCCCACAAAATACCACTTGTAAGGTACGACTGGTGTCCCTGTTGTCACAGTCTCTATGGGGGCCGCAATATTGGGGGGAAGAAAATATGCTATTCTCATTCCTGTTAACATGTAGACACATCGACACTGAGTGCTGAGGTAGCTAGGTTCAAAATAGATAGTCAAAGAATGTATACACCGTCTCAGAGACAATTTGTGTAAAGTACCAAAAGTCAGAGTGACATTTCATCCTATTCATTTCAATAAACATCAGACTGATTTATGGATTTTAGCATTGTTGTGGTTAAAGTTTTGACTAACAGAGTTCACGGAACATTGCAGTGATCATGTATTATATGGTAAGTTTCAGATGAACTTTAACTGTAGACATTTGAAAAAACTACTGTATGGTTATATTGAATGGTGTGATGGACTACTATCCTTGTCACCATGTTCTATTCATATGAAGCCCTCAGCACAATGTCATGTGTTTGTCATAACATTACCTGCATTAGCTAATGCAGGTAATGTTATGACAAATGTCTTAGCTGTGTTATGACTTATGTCTTAGCTAAGAAAACAACAAGGCTAATCATGTGGGATGAACCTGAATTCACATCATTAAGGACCAGAGGTGGACATATCAGTACCCACTTGTTATATTCATAATGTAGTTTCTCTTTATTAACCTCAGCTGTGTCCTATAGGGTGACCGTTGACCAAGTGGCTAAAATAATATCTAGCTATCACCTTAAAGCTGAGCTGTGGTTGCATGTTGATACAAACTCCTGAGCAGGAACAGCATGTAGATGTTACACTGAGTTTCTTTCTCACCAGCTGTTTGCACCACACACAGTATGGCCCAGATTTGATACAGTCATCACAGGAGTTGATCACCGACTTTGTGCAAACTTCTTCTTGTTGACACAGACCTGCAAAGAAAAACACAGACTCGTAAACACACTGTAAGGTCACAATTGAAATCACAATCACAAATTGAATTGCTGTGTTGTGCCTACCTAATATGGCCTACCTCATCAGTCATGAAAAATACAAATAAATAAAATTTAAAAACAGTGGTGTCTTTTTATTTTTCCTGCTGCAATGAAAACCCTGTGAGGTCAAAGCTGTTAATGTTTTAAACCATTAGACCTGACTACATCATCAAAGAGAAAACACTGTTTTCTCTTAAGTTTGCCTGAAGGATGTTTTTTCCTGCGATCATGTTTTCCAACTTAAAGGACAAGGTTCCTTGTGAAACTGAATGAGAACTTGGCCTTTTTTATTACTGAGATTTCCTCTTTTTTTGAATTATTTTCAGCTCCTAACTAGCCAATGACAAACTGGTTCAATAGGTACATTCTATGTGCCTTTTACTATGTGACTCCTTAGGTATTACACATGGTAATTCTATCCATTGATTCATAGTATAAAAATATTAACCAGCTTACCATTTCTGCCCATCAGCAGGAGCAGAAGAAAGAGCAAAAACTCATCCATTTCCTGCTGACACAAAATGAAGATTTTTTTTCTCTTAGAGCAACATTCAATGGAATCAAATCAGTGAGATTTCCATACAGGACAACATTATCTTGACTGTCACTATGACACAACCCCCCCCTACACAAATCTATCCTTAATTTACTTATGACAAACATACAAAATACCTTAAGATTGTTAGGTATTTCAAAGTTTGTAGCTTACTTGAAAATTACCTCAATTTCTCATTTATATTATAAATTCAGATATCATGGTAGATTTAAATTTTAAAGAGTAAAAAGAGGAAAAAATATAGCCACATAACAATGAAATACTGCCATCCATGAATTTACACCGTAATCTACCTTTTCTCTCAAAGTTCAGATAATGATGCAAATCAGTCCAACAAATGCACTCAAGTTATTGGGGCATTTCTCTTGACAAAACTGTGTGTGTAAGAGTGCAGTAAACTGTAGCAGTAGCAGATTACCAGCAGAGGGTGTTGTCCTGCCAGTTAGTTTGGTTTAAAGACTGACATTTATATTAGGTAGCCTCCTCTTCACTCTTAATTATTTTTTTTATGTGTGTTTGACAATTAATTTCCAATTAGCTGATCCACTGAAGAGTTTGAGCTATAATCTATAAAGGCATGGTGCTCTTGGTTCTTATTTTGTCCAAAAAGCTTTTACGCTGAAAGTCAATAGACATTTCCAAAATAGCCACAAGGCAACATGCACATGGTTATGAACCAATCATGCTGCACAGGAAGGATACATTCACAGTCTCTGTAGCAACAACATCACCTAACTTTCTCCTTTATTCCTGACAGTCAGGTTTATGACTGATCTTGTCACTTTTTTGGTCTCTACAGTCACTTGACCGAAGACTAAATATTACAACTAATTACGTGTATGCAGCATCTTTACCTGGTGGGCTAGTTATGGCTTTGGTGTTGAATATTCTCAACAGTCACAGGTATAAAGTGTGCCAACCTACATCTTAATACCACTCGCAAATATAAAGACACTCAGCTTGAGTGGCTATCACACTCAGTGAAAGCATTAGGGAACCTAAAGTTCATGAGGGATTTGTACATAACCAGAACTATGCATATACATATATGTATGTGTAATAATGTTTAAGGGACCTAAGGACAAAACCTAGAAAACACCTCTAAATGTGATGTAGCCCAGTACAACACTACTGCAATCTACAACCTCAATAATAAGCATGAAAGGCTGAACCAATTTCACGTTCAAGACAGTGATATATACGAACAAACTCTGTTCTGCTGATATGTGTAAACAGCAGAGTCAACAAGGTCACATTTACATCTGCCCATGTACAGATATGCTAAAATGCTAGGCTGCTGAAATACAACACAGCACAGCTGCTATAAGGATTGCTTATGAGTTGTAAACGTGTTGAAATTGGTGCACACTGACAATTTGTCAGCAACTAAAAAACCTAAACACAAGAGCTTTATCAAGGAAAAAAAAAACTTACCCCTGCTAAGTTGGTTAACCTATGAAGAGTGGCCCGTGAATGCAACTGATATTATCTAATATTAAAAAATCAAAGATCCTAAGAGCATCATCCAATCAGGTAACCATATATGAAAATGGTTGCACCTAAGCTAATATGTGTGAAACATCCACCCACTGTCAGAGTTCAGGCTAACAAGTGTAATACTAAATATGAAGACGATGGTTTCCTGTGTAGAGGCTTCTTTCGCACACTGTTGACGCCATAAAAGGTAAAAGGGAGCAGTGAAGTCTTAGGTCAATAGTACATTTCCGCTTTCTGACTCAACCTGACAAGGAGCTCATGAGGAAGCAGAACTTATCTATTTTATATGTATGTATACAAACAAATAGAACATAATGTAGTGGACCCACTGTATATTATGTTTAGGGGTAAAAAGGCAGTACTGGGTGGTCTTCAAAAGGCACAAGACCCTGTGGTGATGCACCACTCGCATACCCCTTACGATTTCTACAGCTGAACATTATAAGAAAGAAAGAAACAAAGCAACAGCTGACAGCGCATTATTTACTCAACTGGTAATGTAACTTCTGACACTGGCTGCTGCCATTATATTGTTGAAGTGGCAGGAAATATCATTTTTCTGTTTAGGTTATTGTGGATGTGATTCAATATCGTAACATCACAGACACAAGACAGTAATGTCAGAGTTAGGTCTATCTGGTGGAAACAAGTTGGTAACTTAGTTGGTTAACAACAGAGCTCAGGTACATACAGCATTCAAACAGCGTGATGGTGATTAAATGCACAGCATCCTGTGATTACCATGTCTAGTATTTGCCACTTTAAGAAAGGCCTATTGAAAATGAACGGAAGAGATCTAAACATTTTGTTTTAAAAATAAAAAATAAATATCAAGTTAGACATTAAATATATGGCAAGGTGGCAGAGTTGGATGTGTGGCCACCCCAGAGCTCTCATGTAATACAGCTCTGACAGAGGTGGGGTATAGATTGGGGCATGATAAGGTCCTGACAGTAATAACATTAGAACTGAAGGAGGAATCCAAGATCAGGCCAAAACATCTTCTGCCAGGACATTAGTATTACATTACTGAGGTAAGAGAGATCACCACAACTTCAACATGGCCAGATATCAAGCTCTGGTCCACCTCTATTGTGGGACGGCTGAATGGGAGGGTGTCACTGCTCCACCACCTCAAAATGTCCCAGGATTAAAGGAGCGAAACATCAGTGAAGGGTGGCTCCCTGCTGATGACCCTGCAGCCAGCACAATGGCACTGTAGGAGGTGCATCGGGTAGAAATACTGAGCAGGTGGACCCACCTGTTCTCACACTTGGTCTAAAAGCACAAGCATCAGCTGATGGTCCCATGGAAAGGCAGGACAGAGGAAGCCTTTGAGCAAAAGATCTAAAAATACTAGCCTCTGAAGGAGGAATGCTTAACAATAAATGGAGAGTTTAAGGGTCTACCAGGGGATGTCACGGCGACTGTTTCTCCAGGCCAGTCATTGTGGATGAAGCAGTTAAAAGAAAAAGATAGGGGGAAAAGGAAACAGTCACCCATGGGCAGATTAATTTGATACATGGCCGAAAGGCATTTCTAAACTAAGAACTCTGCAGCATCTAGCTAAATCCACATCTACCAGCCGTAGTAATTATGATAGAATAAACTAGATGACATATTATAAAAGCAACAACGTCCATGTTAGCAGTAGGTTGCAGTGGATTGATGGGCCTACAAAATACAGGACCTTCACACATGAAACTAATTCATGACTGTTCCACAACCAATTTTAAGCCAAACCATGATCTTTTCCTAAACCTGACTAAGTAGTTTTTATGCTTAAACCTATCCAGACTGAGACTGTTCCACCATCTTAACCATGTGTTTACTGTTGTTAACATGACGGTGAAGCACCGGTACGCCTGCCACTGAGCCCATGAGTTGTTCTTGTCAATAAAACAATATCTCTATGTGAAAATGTTCAAAATGCGTTTCCCATAATGTAATTAACAGTTCCGGATTCAGAAACCAAATGCCTTTTCTCGAAAATGTGTCAGTCAGTAGTTATTTCAGTCAACTTCCTCCCAGAAAACAAGAAGCTTGTCTTCCTCATTTGGCTCAATAGATTGCCAAACTGTCAAAATAATCTATGGCTATAGTAGCCTGACTTCTCTGACTTGTTATGACACTATGAAATAAAATAAAAGTTCTTCACAAAATGTCTGAATCTTAAATTATTTTTTTTTCCTTCAGCAGACTTGAATCACTAATTTTTTGTAAGAATTTCAACAATAACAAATAAAGATGACGATGGAAAGAGTCATAACTATTTCTTTACTAGAACAACACTCTCTCTTTATAAAAGCAAACTTACCAGAGGCAGGAAGATGCAGCTCTGGTCTGTGGTTGACAGTTGTGCTGAACACTGTGTGGATGGAAAGACTCCACCCTCATGACAGGAAGTGTGAAGCAACCAAAATTGTGTTCAAGATAGCAGGGCTGTGTCACAGACCAAGCCGTACATATGAAAGAAAAAAAAATCCTGCAGCAAATTGCAACTTTATCTTGGCTGTAAATTTATTGCAGTTTCTGTATAGTCAAGTCAAGTCAAGTCAGTTTTATTTATATAGCGCCAATTCACAACAGAAGTTATCTTGAGGCACTGTACATATAGAGCAGGTCTAGACCGTATTCTTTATCTTATAAAATTTACAGAGAAAGACCCAACAGATCCCACCATGAGTAAGCACTAGGCGACTGTGGCAAGGAAAAACTTCCTTTTAAGAGGCAGAAACCTCGAGCAGAACCAGACAGGGTGGGCGGCCATCTGCCTCAACCGATTGGGTTTAGACAGAGAGGGGTGTGGGGGGATGGGTTAAGAGAAAGACAACATTGAAAATACACAGACTAAGTCAAAATGGAAATAGTAATAATAATAATAATTATTATTATTATTGCTAAAGGAATAATAGTATAGAAACTGGCTAGGCGTTTCCCATCATGCACTGATCTTTTGCTATCTGTTATTACTGATTACTAATGATCCTTATAAGATATCTAATTACTGTTCCACTTTTTACAGGAATTTGTATGACCTGCAGTATAGTGAGGAAGCTGCTGACAATTGTTACCATATCTTACTGAAACAAAGTCAATTAAGAATGACCAAAAAGTGATAGCTCAATAACTTCAAATGAAGTCCTGTTTGCCATTCATCACCTAAAACTCAACAAATCTCTAGGGGTAGATGGTTTAACTCCTGGATTTTATGTAGCATTTTCAGATCAGTTAGCCCCTTTCCTCTATGGTGTATATACAGAAAGCATTTAAAATCAACTTCCCTTCCCACTTTATCTCAAGAACTTATTCCAAACCCCAAGAAAGATCTGCTTTGACTTAACAACTGGCCGTCAATCTGCCTTCTTTTTCTTTGAAAAATCCTAGCACAAATTTTTGCTAAGAGAATAGGAGCCCTTTTAGACCACATTATTGAATGAAACCCTAATTGGTTTTATGAGGCATAGACATTTATATCTAAAAACATCAGGACTCAAAGACTATGCTGATCTCTGCAATGAAGATAGTTCATTTTAATCAGAGATTTCTACAAGGCATTTGACACAGAACACAGATTTGTTTGATCTTGTTTTTCAAGCTTTACTTTTGGGCAGACATTAAAACCATGTATAAAAATTAAAAAAAAAAAAAAAGCAGGGACCTCTCCTAGATTTAACTTAAATCGTGGAGTCAGAGAGGGCTGTCCAGTCTCACTATTCTTGTTCCTGATTTGTGCTCAATTACTCATTGATTACATTAAACTTAGTCCCTTGAAAGGTATCACAATGGCTAAAAATGAGATCACGATTAATCAGCTAGCTGACAGTGCCACTTTATTTTTAAAAATTGCAACATTCCCCATATTTCTAACATTCCTGTGAAAGACTCTGTCACCTCAGAACTGTTACTAACAAAAACCAAGACACTAGTTGTTCTTTGAATCTTAACCCCATTATAAAGGTATAGAAAAAATAATCAAATAGATTTATCCCTCAGCAGGAGAATATTTTTAAACAAAGCAGAGGGCACATTCCAAATGTAAGGTTTACCTACGTAAACAAACAGACCTCTAATACTATTGATAATATGGTATATAATTTTTTAAAGTATGGTATTGTTATAGCATCAAAGGAATATGCCTTAGTTTTTGATGCAGTCCCTTCTGTTGTGCTGCTGTATTCAGAAGTTTCTGAACTGTGTTTACTATCACTGGATCCTCTTGCTACTGATGTTGGTCAGACCTGTTTCCCTTCTTAAAAACAACAACAAAAACAAACAAACAAACAAAAACCCTCATAAACATGATATACATGTTTTATTTCTCTGTCCAAATATAATTTCTTACTGAGTAACCTGACTTCAGATCTGGACTGGAAGAGAATTTGGTGCCTGTCTTCTAATTATATGATTATAAATAAGGTCAGGGAAGTGACTTTCAATATGATTCATTGCTTTTATGCCTCCAGGGTTTTTCTGCAAAGACATAAAAAGGACACTGACGTGGACTTGTCTTTTAGTCAGCTAGTTCCAGAATATATTTATCATCTATTTTGGTCCTGTTCTCTTCAGTTTTTTGGCAACATGTCTGTATATTTATGTCCTAATTTATTGATTTTGAGTTCTCACTTTCCTATGAAATGGTAATGTTCAGCCTTTTTACATGCCCTTCTTCCATGACAAATCAACACTACATCATCAATTTGATCCTATTACTATTACAAAATCACAAATCCATAAATCTAAATTTTCTAACCATGAATCATCTTTTTTATTTTTTTTATGAATTCAAATAATACATCAATTTGATCCTATATTCTAAAGACAGGAAAGCTGTCAAAACATTGAATTTATGTATCCCAACATTTTTACATTATCAACTGATTAATGCTTTCTGTCTGTTCTGATTAACTGGCATGTTGTTTTCTTTAATTCTTACATGTCAATGTTATTTGTCAACAAAAATATTTTTTAAACAAAGAAAATAAATCAATTGGAGTCTATTAGAGCATTTTTTGGAGCCAGTTCCTAGCGGCCCTCAGTGGTATTGGGCACTTCTGTATTAGTTTCGTTTCTCAGAACCAGAGTCAACGTCGATTTTTTAACACTGTGTTTGTTGGCATCTTCCCGCCGGATTATGCGTGTGGATCAAGTGCGGGTGTTTATTTGTCCTTTGTAGGATAACCGTTGCTTTGCCCTTTATTGCCGCTCCCTGCCTGCATTCATTCTCAATTCCACCACTGCTTTCTCTTTCTCTTTGCCTCTCGTTGAGACGGGGAGGAAGGGTGTTTGCGAAGTCTTGCATATTATAACTTTTTAAAACTTCGACCTAAAATGTCTAACACGCTTTCACAACAATATGAGGTGCAAAAAAACATTTTCCTTCAATCTACTGTAGTTTAAGATAGTTTAACTCAAGTTCTACTCTGTTTTTTGTAACAAGCAATCTGCAATATCACAAAACAGCACCAAAACACAAAATTCCAAAGGCAACTGTAGTATCTGAAGTTCTACATATGTTTTTCTATTTTGAGGGTCACGTTTAGGTTGATAGCTGTGGACATATATCTGTAAGTGTTAGGGAGAGGGGTCTATCTCCCTTCCTCTCTCTCTGTTTCTCGGAAATGTGAAGTCCAGATGTTTCCTATAGATCATGAAAACAACTAACATATATATATATACTGATGTTTAGAGCTGTCAGAGAGAGAGATCCATATTGGATCCTCTCAGGATACCGTGGTGCTTGATGTGATGCTGGACTTCTTCGTAATAAACTTCTTTATACAAGCAGACAGTGTCAGCAGAGATCTCTTCACATCATCTTCACATAATCACTATCCAATATACAACACAATAATGCAAAATTATATTAATTTTTACCCAGAGAACTAATCACTTTGTATAGAAATAAATTAACGCAGCTATGTAAGGCCAGCACAGTAAGGCAAAAACTTGGTAAACACTCACCAGAGGATTTAAGACTCCAGCAGAAGTTCAACTAATTACTGCTTATAAGTTAATCTTGTTAAGGAAAGTTAAAAACACGAACGCCACCCACTCTGTGTAGTTTTGTCTAGGGATTATGGTCTACGTGCATGTGTTTCTTCGCACCACTTAGCACCACTGTCTGGACTGGAAATGCACGCAAAAATACAAAATAAAACTGTGCCGATACTTCCGGTGGAAGAGTTTTGGTCGTTGATTAACATTTAATTAATCAGTCAACATTGACTTTGCCTATTCAGTCCCCGCAGCACGTAACGTGGGTATCTACGCCAAGCAACGTATGTCGATTCAATAAGTACTGGTAACTATCTTATTTGCAGATGGTATTAATTATTCTGGCAACATAGGAGATAAAACTCAGTTCATTAAGGCTAGAGACAGTTCATAGAGAAATATAACGCTCATTGAATGAACAATTTGAGCTTAAGGGTCTCCTCCTGTCTTTATCAAAAGCGCGTGCGTACACACACGCACACACACACACACACACCATCCAGAATTGACCTTTGAAGAATATGGCATTTCACTGCAATTAGCTGAATTTAATATGAAAAACAGCTGACTTCTGTGGGTGTTTGATATGATACTGATGTGTCTACCTGTACTGTAAACCTGAAGATCTGAAGTAAAGATATAGGTCAATAAATAGACTATAAAAAATTAACTATGCAAGCAATGTCAGCAGGAATAGTTAAAACCTTCATTATTTTGTCAAAAATAATTTTCTTATTTATTTTACAAGGCATCATATTTAGTATACCATTTATCACGTTACACACATTATTCTACTGTGTGCTATAATTAAACATAGTCTAACTATAAGAGCTATCAATACAAATGAATCAGTACACATAGATCAACACTCTGGATGTCAATATAGTTACTGTCTCTCTCAGATAGGTTGAGAGATGCAACACCTGGAGGATACAAGCCAAGGATGAGACGTTCTCTTATCTCTTTGTGGAGTCAAGCTCTGTGATTAAATCCTTCAAACTGGTGATGTGACATCTACCCACATCCATTTAAACAGCACTCCCACATGATTCACTATCATGTAGTTGTAGTGGCAGGATTATTCAACAACATAGTGTTTTCTTCTGTCAAGCCAGGACTGGATAAAATTCCTAATAACTGACTGAACACTTTCCTCAAAGACTTGGATTTAACATAGTGCCAATGCTTTCCAGGTACTGATATTTTTCCTGTTAGTTTGTGCTCTTCTTTCATCTGCATATATTCCACCTGTATGCTCATGACTTCTAGGTTTTGTACAAGTTGAAAGTCACAGGTTGAAACCTTGTTTTTTTTCACTTTTCCCATAGAAATTATTTATCAGTGGAGGACAATGCTTTTACAATACATTGATAGGCTGAATAATAATAGCCAAATGCTTTCTGTCTGTGTTCTGATTATCTGGCATTATTGTTGTTTTCTTTAATTCTTACATGTCAGTGTTATTTGTCAACAAAATGATTTTAAGATTAACAGCCGTGAACATAAACATTTAAGTGTTAGGGAAGGGGGCCTTCTCTCCCTCCTCTCTGTTTCTTGGAAAAGTGAGGTCATTGAGTGAGATCCAGACGTCTCGCTATAGAACATGAAGACAACTAACCTATATATACTGATGTTTAGAGCTGTTAGAAAGAGTGATCCATATTGATCATCTCACAGGCTACTGCAGTGCCTGATTTGATGCTGGACTTCTTTGTAATAAACTTCTTTACACAAGCATCTCTTCATCATCTTCACATGATCACTATCCAATATACAACAAGAATTTGGCGTCACGAACATGATTGGAAAAAGAGACAAGAAACACAAACTTCGGAGGTGTTGTGGCCTGCGGCGTTCCCGGCAACTCCAGCGCACCTACTCCCGCACCAAGCTGGCAAAATACGGTGAGAATTTCTCACTGATGGGGCGCTGGTTCGTTCGTTGATGATGTGTGTGTTTACTGTCTGGTCCCAGGTGTTCTCCACATGGCAACAGAGAGAGTGCAGTGAGTGAGCTGATAACATTATGGATGGTTTGGGTTTTCCTGAGGCAGCCAGTAACATACTGTTCATACTGAGAGCAGCTCTGTGATTTTTAAATCCACATAGGAACCTTTGAAGCAGGTTAAAGTCACTGGTAGTCAAGTTGCTACAGCATACTGTGATGCATCCTCTTATGATGTTTCAACAGTACAGCTGTATAACTTGGTCAGGACTGTTTAGACCACATCTGTTGCACACTGCTATTACCACATATGCCTCTTGCCATTAACTTTCTGGACAGTCCCAATGTATTCTTAATTCAAACATCAATTATCCAATAACATAATAAACATAATTCTAGGACCCAATTTACAAAATCAAGATTCAATCTAATCATCATTATGCATCATACAATTGTATAATGAAATTACAGATGTTTTATTGTCTGTATGCGTCTCACAAAAAAAAAACAAAAAAAACAAAAAAACAAAAACATAATTAAAAACATCGTTATATAGTGTGGAGGATGAATTCAGTAATATCAAAGCCAGAGGAAAGAAACTGGTCTGAAGTCTTTTGGCACAGTAGTGGACACCTCTGTATTTCTTGTCAGACAGCAGCTTGGTGAACAGGCTGTGGATGGGGTGGGTATATCACCTCACCGATATAACTGATGCTCAGTAGATGGTTGCTAATGATGTTCTGGGCAGTTTAAATAACCTACTGCAGAGCTGTCCTGTGCTGTGCACATCCCATGCCAGTTTGTGATGTTTTCAATTGGGATGCTTTCTGTTGCTCATCTGTAACAGTTGACAAGAACTTGGCACAGGAGTTTAGTTCCCTTAAGAAATGTGATGACCATGACAGGCTCTCTGTGTTGTTGATTCCCAATAACCTAACCCTGTTCACCTGCTCCCCACTAATGTAGACAGTGGTGTGTACATATCATATTAGATTTAATGGGACTGGATTCCATTTAATTCTATTGTATTTGTTTAGATTTTATTATTTCAGACAATGCACACAATTTTTCCCCATGCTTATTATTTTATGCAATTATCTAGCATAGTTGTAATTCCTTTTTTTTTATGTTCCCGCCACCACCACTACTCGTCAGAGGACAAATTACCTTATTCTAAATTGCCATTATTATTATTATTATTATTATTATTAATAATTATTATCTATATTAGCCTTTTCTTAACTACTTTAACCCCTTGCTTAAACTTGTTCTGTTTTTGTTTTGGTCTTATTTTTTCTCTCTCCTGCCTTTTGTTTTCTGTTCTTTTATTGTTTAACATTTTATAATGTCTGCTCTTGAACACTGCTATATAAATAAAATCAGCCAGGCTGCATGTTAATGGTCCATGCAAAACCTTCTCTCCTGCATGTTTGTGATTCCTTTTTTTTTTTTTTTTTTAAATTTAGGATTAATTTTAATCCACCTCCACTCCCCCTCTTTGGAAGACAAATAACTTTATTCTAAATTACTATTATCATATATTTAATAACTATATTAGCCTTTTTCAATTCTCTTTTCTTCTTCTAACTACTTTAACCTCTGGTTTAGACTTGCTTTTTAATGATTTATTCTGTTTTTGTTTTGGTCTTTTTTTGTTTTTTTCTCTCTCCTCTCATTTGTTTTTTGTTCTTTTATTGTTAAACACTAGCTGCACTAAATAGTACCCTTCAAACACCAGTGTCAGCATCAACAGTGAAGAGGTGACTTCAGGATGCTGGACTTCATGGCAGAATTGCCAAGTAAAAGCCATATCTCAGACTGGCCAATAAAAAGACTGAAGTGGGCAAAAGAGCACAGATATGGACACTGGAAGACTGGAAGAAGGTGTTGTGGACAGATGAGTCCAAGCTTGAGGTCTTTGGATCAAACAGAGGAACATTTGTGAGACGCAGAACAAATGAAAAGATGCAAGAACAGTGCTCAATACCATCAATCAAGCATGGTGGAGGCAGCGTGATGATCTGGGGGTGCTTTAGAGGTGGTAAAATAGGAGATTTGTACAGAGTGGAAGGGACCTTGAGGAAGGAAAGCTATCACAAGATTTTGCAACGCCATGCCATACCCTGTGGACAGCACTTGACTGGGGCTAATTTCATACTACAACAGGATAATGACCCAAAACATGTCAGCAATATTTAAAGAATAAGCAGTTAGCCAGAATTCTGACTGTAATGGAGTGGCCAGCACAGTCTCCGGATCTGAACCTTACTGAGCTCTTGTGGGAGCAGCTTGACCGTATGGTACAGAGGAAGACTCCATCAAGCCAATCCATCTTGTGGGAGATGCTCCAGGAAGCATGGGGTGAAATCTCATCAGATTATCTTGAAAAACTGACAGCTAGAATGCCTAAGGTCTGCCAGGCTGTAATTACTGCAATAAGAGGTTTTTTTTTTTTTTGGTGAAGGCAAAGTTTGACGAACATATTCATAATTTCCATTAAAATCATTATTTCCAACTCTGACAATGACAACATGCCCTGTTCATTTGCTACATTTCCTATTCAGACTAATTTCATGTGTGTTTCCATGGAAAACAAGAAAATTTCCAAGCGATCCCAAACTTTTGGGTGGTGGAACATATATATATATATATATATATATATGTTGTTATGGGTGAACAGCAGCTGTTTTTTTTTTTTGTTAACGTACTTTTATTTTTTTTTAAATATTATTTTATTTTCCTAATACCTAGTATGACAAGTTTGTAGATATGATTCCTGTACACTGGTCTTTCAATTAAAAAAATGTTGTGAGCAGATGTGAGAGGAGCAATGGTTGCTGTGCACACAATGTATGATTTTATTATCATTATTTTATTGTTGATATTTTTTACTTTTTGGCTATATACTCCTGCATGTTTGTACACTTCTGTTAAGAAAAAAGACCCTAATAAATACAATTGTGAGTAGCCTATATAGAAATATAAGAATTTTGAGGGCGATGAGATTGTTCAAAGCATTTTTAGATTTTACGATTCCTCCAGACATGTTTATAAAAACACCAGGATTTATGTGTAATATTAAGTTACTTACTCAAAATTCTTAATCTATAGATAAAAAAGGACAAGAAACAACAGGGAAGGTCATGCTGTTTCTGAAAACTGCTAATGTACCTTGAGAATGCTTTATTTTAATTTATCATAGATATAATATTTCAAAAACATGCACGTTAGGTTAATTGGTGACTCTAAATTGACCGTAGGTGTGACTGTGAGTGTGAATGCTTGTTATATGTGTTGTCTATATGTGTTGGACTGGCGATCCATACAGGGTGTACCCCGCCTCTTGCCCAATGTCAGCTGGGATAGACTCTAGCCCCCCCGCGAACCTTAATGGATAAGCGATATGGATAATGGATGGATGGATAATGTCTGATCATTACAAAGATGAGTATGAAATATGTAATAACAAAATATTAGCCTGACTCTTGATATACTTGAATATGGACATATGTTGTGTGGGCTTATTGATTTCATAGATAAATTAAAAAGTTAATAAATAAAAGTTGTTGAATGGTTTCAGCATTCATGCTTGTTCCTGCTTTCAACATATCTGTTTATACTGCAGGATATGGCATATACATTAATAAATACTTACGTCTACATATCTTCATTATAGTCTGTTATAAACTATTTATTACGTGTTTATATACTGATCATAAATGATAAATATGGGGACTTAAGTGTTACTTAAAATGTTAGTGAGTATATACAGAGGATAAACTTTTTTTTCTTTCAAAGGACTGGTGTGTAGAATTTAGGGGACTCTATTGCACCGCTATGTTTCTACAGTAGCTCAGAATGACAAACCATTGGCTCTAGAAAGAACCTTTTGCATTTTTACATAACCTGCAGGCCATAGGTTCTCTTATACACTTAGAAAGGGAAGGGCGTTTGGTTGGTTGCAATCTGCAACCTCATCACTAGATGCCACTAAATCCTACACACTGGTCCTCAATTGGCTCCACCACTAAGATAATAAACAAAAAAAAGTTGAATAAGCATACATATTCTTAAAAAATCAAATGTTTTGATAGTTGAATGGTTTCTGTAGCAGAAAGTATGCAGGAGTAGTTAGCAACCAAAAAGGACAGAAGCAGATGAAAAACAGCTAAATCCAGAGAGCACAAACATGTTGTAGAGTCATCTTAAAGGCAAACAATGAATAGCCAAAGCTGGATTTTTGGAATGACTTAAAACACTGAAGAAATTATATATATAAATATCAGACAGATGATCAGCATCTGCAGAATGTTTGAACTTCCGAATTGTTAATATAGAGAGAATTAGGTCTCAGTTGTGTGTGTGTGTGTGTGTGTGTCTGTCTGTCTGTCTGTCTTTCTGACTGCAATTGTAAACAGCACAGAGAGCAGAGAAGGAATTAATAACTTAATGTCCATCACCTGTGTACAGGCACCTGCAGTAAGCTAACCCTGTGTCAAGAGTCACACAATGCTGAGATGTGGCTCTGTACACCTCTCAAACTCTCCCTATTGAGTCATAAAGTGTAACTGTATTCAATGAAATCTGGTGACTACCAGTGTTGGGAGACTTTACTGAACACAGGCTACATGTGTCATCTGTGTAGATAAACTGAAAAAAAGACCACAGTGTCGCAGATTCAAGACTGGCCTTGTTTGTGTCCTTGTGTCCTTGTGTTTGTGTCTGAATAGGAGCTGAGATATTTTCACATTGCACTCACATGTGTCACCAAGGTTTAGATTAAAACCTGTGCCTTGTAGAGACTAACTTTTTTTGGAAATCCTGTGGGTCACGTGATTCCTGTGGGATTCTCAAGAGATGGGACTCAATTTTAGTACTCATCACCTGATTGAGATGGGACAGGAATAAACGATGAGTGGGAGGAGGCAAGACCGGGATGACAGAGAATGACATTTTTGTAAGAACACCCAAGGATGTCTGTGTGAGGTCACATTAGGGAACGAGCTCAGAAGCAAGTGACTGCATTTCCTTTAAGTTAATTCAAATGTGAGACAGGCCTGAGAGATAATTCATCTTCATCAAATCTAAATTAATTAATGGAACTAAACCTGAACGCAATAAGAATGTTCGTGTTGCAGGTTTAAACGCCTTTGAACATCAACAGGGTTTCCTACTACCATTACACAATAATATATACTTTAATTTCTATCTTGAATGTATTGTATGGCAACCACAGACCATTAATTAATCTGTAGAATAACACAACAAATGTTTATTCATCAAATTTGATTAAATGTAAAAATGCATTTTTCCATGACATGGGAGGCTTTACTCTTTCTGTTCCTAGAAATTCTTCTAATGTTTTCTTTTATTTCTATAGTATAATACGCTTTTAATCAACTTCTTGGTAATTCTGTTGAGATACTGTGCATCATATACAAGTAGCACTTAAAATGGGTAATGCTTTCTTTATATTTAAGGTGAGGCTACCCTCTAGTGGAATGAATCCATATTGCATGTTGGTACATGCACGAGTGTACAGACTGGCTTCCCTCTGTTTCAGTGCCCCGATAATTTTGTTGACAGTGATTAACATTGCTGACATTATTTACAAATTGTATATGTTTGTTTATTTTGTGTATTATTTTGTACATTTCTGTTGCTGGGATTGTTAAATGTGTTAATCAGGAAAAAGTCTGACGAAGATCAAAACGTTGAGATTGAACAGAGACTAGAGCTGTCAATGCAATTTCTTCATATTTTTGATCCAGTATCTGGGAAAATTTGTGTGGACATGCAAACTTTCCTTTATCATAAATCCAACTGATGGTGACAGCAAACTGACACATGGAACTAAAGATGTTCCAGTGTTCCTGTAGGTGCCTGCTGTATCTCTGTAAATCACACTTAATCTTTGAATGTGTAGTTATAATAAAATTGTATAGCTCTCACATTATTGTTTCCTTTTTCTAAACTCTCCAACAGAGAGCAAAGATGTCAGTCAAAAAATATGAAATCTATTTCACTTAGATTGCATCTGTGACAACTTGATACCACGTGATAACCATCAAAATGTATTCATTAATTTGGCAAAGTAAAACAAATCTAGCTGTGATTGATTCAGCTTCCTTGATTGAGCTGTTTGGTTCTCATAAGTGCTGTGCAGCTTTGAGGCCAGTAGAGGGCAAGGTATGGTAAGACTAAGACTGAGAAAGGATTCACTTCAAACACATAGTATACAGTTAAACTTACTGTTGTCTTATTTTATTTTTTTATAAATACCTAATGCATATTTATCGTGCAAGTGTTTTATTCTCAACAGCTTTGTAATTGTAATTCTGACTGTAAAATACACAATACAACTGAGAGATTTTAAAGTTTTTATTATTGTTATTAAAAGGTGGACAGTTGAGAGGTGAGCAGGACAATGATATGAAACAACGACTGTGACTTAAACTGGGAACATGGTGACCACCGTAAGTAAATGTAGTAACTATTACACCACCACAACACTCCAAAAGAGAGGTTTTAAAACCAGTACCTCAAAATCACATAGGGGCAGAATAGTGTTTAATAATCAGGTGTAATAATCACAATGCAGATGTCATCAAGATACTGAGGTCCAAATGAAATTATTAAAATTACCAAAAAACAAGTGAATTGTGTTGAATTTGGGGTTGTGTGGACCCCTGGGGGTCTGAGTCCTTCCAGCCTTTTGTTTATGTCCATCTATGAATGTGCTTGAACAAAATATTGGCACACAATGGCCTTTATATCATATCTGAGGCCACATTAATGAAGCTGTAATTCTGTGTTGGATGACTTCATTTTCAATTCAATTCAATTTTATTTATATAGCGCCATATCACAACAAAAGTCATCTCAAGGCTTCATTTTTGCACTCTCCAAGCACTTTATTAGGAATGCATTTACACTCACTTATTCATTCAGTTATCCAATCAGCCAATCATCAGGCAACAGTGCGATGTATAAAATCATGCAGATACAGGTCAGGTGTCAGGTCAGGGGCTGGTTTGAATATTCCTGAAACTGCTGATCTCCTGGGATTTTCAGTCTCTGGAGTTTAATTAGAATGGACTGAATAATAATAATAATAATAATAATAATAATAATAATAATAAAACATCAATTAAGCAACAGCTCTGTGGACATAAGTGGCTTGTTGATGGGAGGGGTCAGGGGAGAATGGCCACACTGCTTGAGGGCTAGAGTAACTCAAATAACCACTCTATAACTATGGTGAGCAGCAAAGCCTCTCTGAATGAACAACATATCCAGCCTGGGAGTGGATGGACCACAATACAAGACCATGTCTGTCAGCTAAGAACAGAAACCTGAGGCTGCAGTGAGTACAGCCTATTTGAGCAGTGTTGCTGACCATGTACATTCACTTTAGGAGCACAATTTACACATCTACTAATGGCTACATCCAGCATAATAATTATTACTTTATTACTAATGCACCAAGTCATGAACATGACAGTGAATTCTGTGTACTTCAGTGGCCACCCAGTCACTAGATCCGAGTCCAAAAGAACACCTTTCGGATGTGGTAAAACAGGAGATTAGCAGCATGAATGTGCAGAATGATGTGATGCAATCATGTCAACATGGAGCAGAATCTCAAAGGAATGTTTCCAACATCTTGTGGAATCCATGCCACAAAGACATCAGGCTGTTTGGATGTTTGGAGTGCAAAGGGAAGAACTACTCATGGTGTTCCTAATAAAGTGGTGGATGAATGTATTTAATCTTCTGTCTCTTTATTTTTTCTTGATCTTCATAGTAATGTACTTAGCTGTTATTTACGCATAATTCAATATGCTTCACCTTAATTCTGCTCAAAGCACAAGAAGCTGGAACTTTAGATAGATTTTTTTCATTATGCATAGACAATTATACTAAGAATTTGAACTGTATTTCTATGTGTAATTAAAGATGCAGTCCTATTTTTTGAGTGGGGTAGTATGCATGCGGTCTGTATCTAGTGGTACTAGTGGTGGTGGTATAATGTATTTTACCTGCTTGCACAGCATGCTATTGTTGGCCGTCCATCAGCAATTTCAGATGGGCAGGTTGTCCTCCAGAGTCACGTGTTCATGCTGAGCATCCTTCGCAGATCCAGCAGGCTGTGTGGCGTGTCTTCACTAGGTTACGATATGGGCCAGCTCGACTGCCGCCGTGTGTAGTCGCAGCATCTCTTGCCTCTGTTTTTTTCTACCGCCTGACTGCTCTCTGAAATCGCAGGTAAGTTGGCGAGTTACTAATGAAAATGTTAAACCATTGAGCTCCAAGTAGGCAACCACGCACTGGCATCAAATGATGCTGAGTCGCTGTCCCGATACTTGGTATGCAACAAAGACATGCATGTGACTGAGCGGAGGAAATGACTGTCTGACGGTACAGAGTTGAGGTTTTTTGCACTGAATGGGATATGCATCCATGTAAGTCAATGCTGAAGAGTCCCTGCATGCGCGGTGGCTGCACCGAGAGACAGAGACGTCTTCATTGTGTGCAGGTGGAACACCACTGCTCCGGAGGCGGTGGCTTACTGATTGTAGCATGTTGATAGTCACTGATGTGCTGCAGTGCTTCGCTTGTGCAAAGAAGTGCATCATTGCTTCCTCGCTCAAAAGAGATCAGAGGCTTTGTACATCATCTGTTAGCCGTATACTCCCGAGATTCAAGTTTAAACAGCAGCTGGAGGTGGATAAGGTCACATAGTAATGACTCAGCAACCATCGTATGCTGGGGAGAGTAAACCAATGGTGGCTTCACAGAATTTACCAAAATTGGACGGTCAAACAGCTGGCTGTTTTGCTCTTGTGGAAACCAGATGGCTGTAGTAATGTGACACCTTTCAGCCTCAATGTTTTATAAATAAGGAATTTCATTATTGAGTGCAAGTATTGATCACTGTACCACTTATGTCTGAGCAAGGAGGAGTGTGGGATTCCAAAGCCATGTAAATGAGTCCTCCACTCTTTGTAAGTGCGCTAAAGGGTAAGTGCTATTTTGCTTTTTACACACAGTAACATCATTCCTCATTTTTACCTTTTACAATAAAATTTTAGATAAAATTTGATTAACTATAAGTGATTAAAGGGTCAGTTTATACATAATAAATATGTCCTAATTTGGTGATATTATACTGTGTAGATAGAGTAGTAGAGTAGGTTTTATATGTATATGTCTTTGGGAAACGGCCTCCACCGCAAATACAGTGGAGGTGAATTTAATTTTATGGTGCTCACAAAATAGATTTTTTTTTCATTTAAACCATGGCAAACAGTCACAGTCTACAACCATATGTGGCTTGGCGTTGACTTAAATGCTAATGTCAGCATGTGAACTTATACACAATGCCAGTGCTAAATGCTGATGTTTAGCAGCTATAATGTTGACTATGTTCAACATCCTAGTTTCCCTGTTACCCTGTACAGTTACCCCGTGGAAAAAAAAAAAAAAAACGTCAGGATTTTGCTGGTGGCTTGTTTGTTTGTTTTTTTTTTTAGCTGGGACTTAACCTCCTTGCACATTAGTCATTGAAAATGTAATCAAGTTACTTTACTAAATATTCACATACTCATCAATTTGCCTTGAGACAATCCCAAAGCCTCCACACCCACATAACACAAGTAGAGAAAGACATTCTGGTTTAAGCAGCCAGCACAGAAGGATATACTGACCACTGACAGCTAACTTAATGTTAGCTGTTCAGTACAGACAGCAGTCTTCACAATGGAATTCACACACCCCTCACACAAGTGCCAAACAAACACATTCAGCACCATCTCTTCCCTGAACACATGGAGACCAAACAGCCAACCAAACCCCACTAACTTCCCGGTTAAACAGTGACCAAGCCAATGCCCCAGTGTTGAAAGTAAGAGAACAACACTTGATAAGTAAGTGTAAAATTATTACTCAATATCAAATCATACTCTCTTACACTAGTCATTACCAAAAAAAGTAATCACATTACTGGTAACATTGCTCATTAATGTGTTAGGCTACTGCCCAATACTGGTTAACATGCAAACATAAACTAACTAGCACCAAAAATAAAAAAAGGCTACACCTGAGGCAGCAGCTTACTTGGTATTTGGTTTTAAAGTATTGGACAAAGTTACACCTGATGATAGTGCTAAATGAAAAGTTAAGATTCACCAAAAATTATTACAATTCAGGAGAACATGAATGTCTGTATGAAAGTCCCTGGCTATGGATCCAATGACACATTTTACTCTGAACCACAAATGTTTATCTCATGGTTAGTGGCTTGAGGAAAAGTCAGGCTGTACAAAATTTATGACAGTTCCTCCAATAGTCAAACCAAAGTGGTGTTCCAAACGACCACAGGACTAGAATGGCTAAAAATTCAAGGGTATAGGTCTAATTTCTTTTGCCAGAAAATGTAATCCAATAGTATACTTTGGCTTTGTCCTCAAAGCTTATTGTATTGATCCACCCTTTATCCTCAGGCAAACATCGCAGTCTTGAATTTTGAGGCCTTTGTAGATCTATGAGTCAACGTGTCTCTAGGTTTGCTTCCCACTTGTCTCTAAACTTAGATTTATACATCAAAAATAACTCTCTGCTGTATCTGGAGTGGCTTGATCTGGCCTGGAGTCAGGACAGTGGTTCATACTAGGCAAAGACCTGTTACTGACAACTCTGCTGGTGGTCACTCCTCAGACCCTATAACCTCTGAACAACAGGAGAACATTTGCATTGTGTTTTTTTCAGAAGGCAGCAACAGCCTCCATGAACAATGCTTAAGAAGTGCTGTCTGTTAATGGTGCTACAAACTAATATGTGTGGCTTAACAGGTTAACTGTGTTTGCAGCAACTCATGATCTTACACTCTCCATCTGCAGTGTAAGTGAAATTGTGTCCATGTTTGTCAGTATGTTCTGTGAAACTCTGCAAGATGTCTGTGCACTCATGCCAAGACTGATACTTGTTTTGTTTTGATCAACTTTATGACTCTAGTTTCTTTGATGCAGTAATAATTCCCAGATAATTTACTAGTTATAAAATGAACCACCTGTAAAGTTTTTTGTAGTATTTGTTGGAAATTTACAGCTGCTGGCAAAATGGAGGAAGGAAATTTAGGGGTGTCCTCACCACCTGAAATTTTTTTGTGTTTTTCAGTTTTTTGTGACACCATCCTATTACAAACAGTGCTCGCCATCCTAGCTCTGTTCCTAATAGGTGCCAACTGTCAGCTGTGTTGTTTTGTGGAACAACAGTTTGTCAAATTTTTTGAAGTTTCATTTCACTTCAGAAAATTACAGCTCCAGTGAATCTCAAAATGACCAGACCCTCACATGCACATTAATCTGGTGCGTTTGTTTACACTATGTGGCAGGAGTGTGTGCAGCTGCAGACTCCAGCTGAGAGACAGAGCCGCAAAAATTTGAATGAGCAGGAAATTAAAAATAGATTTACGAACTGACACATTGACAGCAGTCTTTTTACATATAAGGATCATAAAATGTAAATTTGCTCTCTCTGTTCTTTAATGCATCAGGTTATTAACATATTCTGTTCGAGCACAGAAAAAGTGTATTACTCTAGACTAGACCTTTAAAGAAATGGTATTCATGCATTAGATGCATGGGGATCAAAATCAAAAACCAAGACTGTAAATAAAGCAGCCAACCCCGCTGAAGAATAATAATGATTTACCTGTAATTGCTGTCAGTATGAGATGGTATGGGAGTCCTCTCCTTCAACTAATTGAATCCCTACAGCCATCTGGAGGCCACAGGGCAGATATGAGTTTGGCATCTGCAGCCTTATTTGTAAAGTGCCTCACCAAAGCACAGTGCCATTAGGCACAAATGATCCACTGTGGTTACTCTGATTAAATGACATGCAACAAACATAAGGCTGCTGAAAAATAATCACACAAACATCTCTACATCTGTGCGTCTCTGCACATCGAACAGTTCTGTTTTAAGTGCAGAGTGAAGTTTTTAATTGGCACGTATTTTCCCTTTCCCTCAGTCTCTTTCTTTCTCATGGGTCTTAGCTTACATTTGAGAGTGTCAGGCAAAAGTGGCATTTCATTTAATTCTTAAAAACTATGTTTGCTTCTAGTATGATGTGAGCAAGTCAAGATGCAAGGTATACTAAAAAGTAGGGAAAACTTCACTCCGGATAATGTGAATTATGTAAATTATGGAGTACTGTTAATTTATTTCATTGTATAAATTGAGCAAAAAAACTGTTCATTCACAGCTTTGATCAGATGTAAATCTAAATTTAGTTGAATGCTTTGACTGTTGGTTGACAAAATATATAAAAAGTTATACATCAGATTTGAGGAAATTTTTTGTAGTTTCTGTTGTATTTTTTTTCTCAGTTTTTATAGACTAAATGTTTAATCTTATACATGTACAAGTACTGCAAAATAGAAATACTCAGTTAAGTACAAATACTTAAATAAATGTACTTTCCATCTCAGGAGCTAGTGTTTCAGCACAATTCTAGTGCCTCATTGTATTATGTTGTTTTTTCATATTGTACTACCTCACAGTGATTCTATCTTCACAATGATACAGTTAATGCAAAGCTAAAATAGGTTTAAGCATTGATGACATAGTCAAGGAAATTGATAATTTGAGAAAAGCTGGTTAAGGCTTACATTTAGTAACCTGTTTAAATAAAATGCCTGTCGATAAATAAATCTTTATGGCTCTCTTATCTTCCAAACTAGTTGCACTCAAATGTGATAATTACAGTCACAGTGTTTAGCCATCATTTGTGTGTCACCTCTAGGATATAATTCCATCATCCTCAAAATCTTTAGTGTTATGTGTTGCTTGGTAGTTGAATTTGAGGATCAGGTTGTACTGTAAGTGTACATACTAGTATTTCATGTCCGCAATGAAACATGGTTAATTATTTATTAATTATTATTGTTAATTTATTGTTAATTATTTAAGAGAGTCTGTCCTGAATTACCCTCATCATTTATTTTGTAGCCTTTTCATCAAAAGTTTTGTTTTTCTGTTTCTTCTGTGTGTTGGCATTCCTCAGCTGGTCTTGCCCCACATCATAATGCTATTAATGTCTGTCACTTATGCATGTCAGTGCCCCTTTCACACATTTCAAAGCGCGAGCCATTCAGAGCTCTCTGATTACACAGCTGGTATGAAGGGGGGGTGGGACATTTGATATCATAGTGGCAGTGAGTTAAATAGTGGTAGGCTGGGCATTAGCTAGGTCAGCTTTGGCCAAGGTGATTATACAGTCCACTGGTGGGCAGTCAGGATGACACCTTGGCCATTCAGGTAGGGAGCAACATGTGTACAGGGCATATTTTTCCATAGCATATTTAAACAGCACAAATGCTAGTAACCGAAAAGTTATGATGATGGTGGGAGTTGCTCAGAATAGTTGAGTCTGTGCAGGGTTAAGTACATTTAAAGGCTTTTAAAGGATGTTTTTTGAGTTGTCAATACACAGATTATTTGCTTTGTAGTGAGTCACCCATTAGGGTACTGTGGTGAGATAATGCTACACAACTTAAAACTTAAAATGTTATTATAACTACAAATAAGATGTGCATGCTTGATACATTAATGTGTGGAGTAATATTGATAACAGGACGGGACAGTGGTGCAATGGTGTCACACTGTCACCCCTCAGCAAGAAGGTTACAGGTTCGAACCCTGGTTCACCCAGGGCTTTTCTGTGTGGAGTTTGCATGTTCTCCCTGTGCCTGTGAGGGTTCATTCTGTGTACTCTAGCTTCCTTCCAAAGTCCAAAGACATGCAAGTTAGGTTAATTGGTGACTCTAAATTGCCCATAAAAAAGTAAAAGTAAAAGTGAGTGTGAATGGTTGTCTCATGTCAGCCCTGCAACAGACTGGTGATCTGTCCAGGGTGCACCCTGTGTCGACTGGGATTGGACCTGTAAGGATAGATAATGGATGGATAATATTGAAAACACTTGCTACTGTCTTGCTACTGTGTTTATTTGCTTGGCAAAATATCATCTGTAACATAATCAATCAAAATCATGCTGGACTGTCTGGATTGTCTTCAAAACAATGGTCAAAACTGCTTTTCTTCTTAAAAGAAGAGATCTCAGTGTGGCTAGCACAACACAGTATAATGATGCCATGTTGTAATCCCCAAACTCATCTCAATAGAGTAGGCCTACTTTTATTCGTGCATTGCCTTGTGCATAATGTGAGCTACGAGACAGCTGTAAATGTCTCAGAGGGAGCGAATGAGTCAGCTGAATAAAACTGAGACAGATGTAGAGCCACTTATTGTGACTGTGGGAAAACAGCAGCTCTAAAACAGAGTGGGTCATTTGGGATTTGTCAGCTATATTCCATCAGTTCCCATGATTTTTTATGTTTAGAGTACCTAATATTCAAATACTGTTTGCTTGCTGGCAGAGGGGCACAAGTACTGTGGAAAGAGCAGAAATTCCGTAGATGAAATGGCAGTTTTTTCTGCTTGCTCACGCCCTCCCACACTGCCTGGAATCATTGCAGACCAACAATTCCTGGCATGTTTACATGGATGTGAGGTGCCAGTTTTCCTGCATCAGTCACAGGTGATATGGGTGCAACCACAACATCCTCACATGGACTCTTTTTGCATGTCAGCACCCTCTGATAAAAGTCTGAGTGAGCACTGACAGCTGTTTTTATCATGGCAGCTGATAAAAACACCACACAGAAACATGGATCCTAAAAGATAAATTTATTCCTAAAAAACCCCACAAATATCATCTTGTGGGTGGAAGCAGCAATGAAATATCATGATGTATCACACTTAGGTGCTTGATTAAATTATATAATCTGTGAAATACTGTGGAATATATTTGCATAAAAGTACACACTGATTCAGTTTATTTTGCCAGAATCTAAAATGTTGAGAAATAAAACATAACTGCTTTAAATTTCATTTATTTCAAATGTGTGTGAGTAGGTGTATATTTTTCAGCATACAGTGATAATGTACAGTGTTTGGAGTAAATTATGTGTGCTCAGTTACTGCCCAAAATCAGACTAGTAATTTTTTCTCTATTGTCTGTCTCTTGCAGGTTATGCCACCCCAAAGGATTCCAGGATCCCCAGCCGTGAAAGAGAAGGGCTGAGCTCCATTTTCCCCCAGGCTCCTGCTGTTTTGCACCCCATCTTTTTCTTGTTCCCTCTCCTGATTATTCCCCTCTCCCAACCTCACTAGCCCCGCCCAACTCCTTCACCTACACCTGACCCTTGCCACCCCTGTCATCCTCCATCTCTAAGACTTTTTTTGTCCAGTCACATCACGTCCCCCACACCAACACCATACCTAGCCTGTCCTCTCGCTTTTATTCCAGCCACACAAGCTGCACACTTAGATTTACCCTCAGTCCTCTGACCTCTTCAGAGATCTGCTCTTTACCTACTGGCTGCACGCCAGGCCCCATGGCTACAGGAGGTCATGCCCCTGAGATAGATGTGTTGATCAACCTACAACAGGTAAGAATTATTTGAGATGTTTCTTAAACATGATTTAATATGAAGGTTATATGGTTAAGTCTAGGTTTTATACTGGACCCAAAAGCAGACTCGAAAACTGTGTTGTGGTTAAAGTAAAGGGTTTTAGTGAAAATTGAGCTTGGTGGAGATTGGCTGGTGGTTTGGACATAAATGGTTGATGGGCAGATGAACAGACTGAGGTGGCATGTGTTGAAGTGGCAGGGCAGCAAAACTGGCAAAGATCAGAAGAGATCACTGAGACACGGGAGAAACACAAAGTTAGTCAATGCACAGGAAATCACACAGGGAATAATAATCAGACAAAGTTTCTATTCTGAGAGGCTGAGAGTTACATACCATTGAGATGGAAGAACAATCTGGCGATGAGTTAGAGGACAGCTAAGGTTCTTGGGGTGGTGTCGATGAGTTGATGACGACACACAAACACACAAACACACACACACACACACACAGCACACACACATGGAGACTGGAGACATGGGGAGAAAGGGGGATAAACAAAACAACACAGGGAAAACCTGTAGCATTAGTAAACAGAAACCAAACATCCCATTTGGAAACATAAACATGTGAAGTCAAGTCTGATGCAGCTCTAATATCAAAATTTCTCAAGCTTTATGTTTAAAATCAAATAAAAACATCCGTCTCTTTTATTTAATGAAGAGCTAGTCCTGCCATGGGGAGATTCTGTTGTCTTTTGGCCAGAAGTCCAGAAACTACATGGTGCCAGAACCCCCTCAGTCTCTATAATGGCCTTGTCTGTCCTTTGTAATCGAAACACTAGAAACCAGAGCGTTTCATGTAGTTGTGTATTCCTGTTGAATTGACTTTTTTGGAAATATGCTTATTCACTTTCTTTCTGAGGGAGAGTTGAACTGATATATTCCAGTCTCATGATTGGGCATTAAATATAGATTCAGGAGGTGTTTATCTTATAGCATGAAGACTGAAAATGGGGGGAAACAGCAGAGGTAAAAGGTTCAAAGGAAACAAAATGAAGATACCAGTGCCACTAAAGCACACTAATATCTAAATCTTGCCTGTTTACTCCATGCAAAAATCAAAACTGTAAAGATGTTGGTCTGAAAATGCAAAAAGAACAGAAGAATAAAATTATGCTGTCTTGGCAACAACAGTAAACAAGACATACTTTTTTGATATCTGGACTGGATTCAAACAGAAAGTCTATTTGCTATATGAATGCAAAAGAAAAAAAAACCCAATACAATACAAAACAGTGTTATTGGCAGTGGTGCAGGTTTGCATTGTCAAATATGGAGTAATGGAATTACAAAAAATGAAGGAGGGATTAGAGTTCATTTTGGTAAGCACTGTGACTGCAAGATGGAAATGTGAAATTGCTGACAAGTCAATGAGAGTTGACCAAACACTAAAAAACTACACTGCAAGAAAAACATTAATGAGTGTCTAGCAAATGTGACTCTCAGCTTGTTCAAATGGAGTCATGCTCAGTTAAAGTAAGAGTCATTCAAAAATTGGAGCAAAATTAGGTGGCCTTTTTAATGGGGACATTAATGCCAGCAGCATGTCTTAATGCTTGAGATTGAATAGTGAAGGGAGAAAACAGGTCTTCAAATGCTTTTTTGACAGATAGCTATGAAATCATTCTTTGATCCGGTGGTAACTCAGTTTCTAGCTGCAAAATCTCTGACACTCATTTCACAGTTTTCACACCAATCAGCTGCCAAGCGACTTGTTTATTATAGGCCACTAAGAAATGCCTATGTATCAGTAAAATTTGCTTTTGCTCTACTGTATGCTCCTAGTATTTGTTGGATGTTTGAATTGAAGGTTACAGTTCTCTCCTAGCTTGCTATCTGTCACCTAGCAAGCTAGTTAGTTTGATTGCTAAGGAGACACGTTTTAGGATACCACTCTCTCTCGCTCTTACATTTTAATGTTCTATAAATGATGTTTCTTCAGTGATGCAGTTTATAGTCTGGCAGAGGAGGTTAAGTGGATCAGGCCACACTGCTAATAAACCACGAAAGCTTTCTCTGTTTTAGGCTCTCTAGCTCTCTTTTTCCTTCAAGGTCAGCACTGCCAACATGGTTTACTAGTGGTGAACAGAACAATAAAATGTTCAATGATTTAGAGCAATAGATTTTCCTCACATTAAGACATGACAATTATCTGGAATGGAAAGTGCTTAAAATGTCTTTAAGACTGAATTGTTCCCTACAGTGTTTCATCACAGGCATGAGTCACATGTATTCAAGTGAAACAGATTAGCCTATGCTCTCAAAGAAAGCTAGCTCCACAAGCTAAGTAGGTGATGTGTCATTATGTGCAGCGGGGGCCATGTCATCCGCAGCAAGCATAGCATATTGTGACACTGGTTTGAAGGAAATAATTGGCTGAATGCTTGGCTACATAAGTGGACCCTTCAATGTCCTACCCTCAATTGCTTGTGCACTATGTAACTAAAATACACACACTCCATCTATGGAGAAAAACAGAGCTGCTTCTTTCCACCATTACCTTGCACAGCTTAACAGTGTTGCTCAGAACCATGACAGACTTACTGTTTTGTTGAAGGCGGTTTGGTGTAAAGATGAGGGAACTGTGTGTGGAAGATATTAAATCCTGTGGTCCTGCTGAGTCTGGGTTGCTACAGAAACATCACCAGCTGCTGCCAGCTTACATGAGCTCTCATACAGTTTTTGAGGGAGACTCCCTTATGGGGGTATTTGGTTTCATGTGTGTCTTAAGATTTAGGTGTTTTTTAATTTAAACAATGCAAGTTCTTGGGGTTTGACCGTGAAACAGTGATCAGCGTCTGATGTGGCCACTGAAGCTATGCAAGATCTCTGCAACAGCTGTACAGAGGATGGATGTGAAAGCAAACAACTACATCTGAAAATAGCTAGGTCTGCCTTGCTGCATCTCCAAGACTCACCTGATCCAACTGCACAACAAGCCAAGCCATCAGTCCAAACAGGGCACAAATGGAGAGTTGAGCAAGCAGTTGACCAGTCAGTCAATCAGTCAACAACAGCATCAAGAGGTGGGGTGGTAACCAGCCCCCAAGATGTGGTCAAAGGCCTCAGAGAATGAAAGGAAGGAGCTGCGAAGTTACTGGCTTATCAGGGTAACCTCAGGAGTAACTTAGTGACGTCAGGTGTAACTTCCCAGTTAACCTGTACTATGAAAGGTGGATAGGTCTTACCTGGGGTCTGCTGCCATGGTAATTTACACTGCGTCTCTAAACTGCTCCGAGCAGTTTATGTTTGTGGTTAACTTGGTGTTACCGGTGTTACTTCTACCTAAGTACTGCCCCACAGGTGGAACAACCAATCGATATTGGCACAACGACTGAGAGAGGCTGACTCCATAGGACAGGGGTTGTCTCAAGACAGTCAGTCCCCACCACCCCCACCAAAAAAAAAAAAAAAGGATGTAGTGCATGGTAGAGGTATGTGGACCAATAAACAGTGTTTTTTATGCTCCGCATTTTCCATTCTCCATTTCAGTTATTTTTATTTGTAATTTTTTTTCTCATTCAAGCAGCAGAATTTAGCGTCATTAGTGTTGCATATTATCAATTTCAATAATCCTTTAAATGGGGGTGGGGGGTATTATTGTCCTGAGACAATATAATGTGACAGGCTGTTGTAATTGTAGACTACAGACCAAAACATGCAGTATTAATGATGGAAAATGAATGTGCCACTTTATAGAATGAGAACATGTGACAAGTCTCCCTGGCTTTGTTGACAGCCACCCCGACTTTCCTTGATAACCCTGAGTTAAATCAGAGTAGGTTAAACTCCATTCGTAGTACAGGCCTCTGGTGGTTACAGAAGTCATCAGAATGGAGGACAAAACATATAAGATCAGAGCAGTGAACCAGCAGCAGCAAGAAAGGTGGACAAACTGGGAGGCAGTCATCAGCAGGGCCATAATCTGGGCTGATATGTGGAAGATCCCACAGGCACCAAGAACCCCCAGAACGTACATCTCTGGTATGGCTCAGAAACAAACTATAGGCTCTGCGATTCCCGCAATGGTAAATAAATGGTAAATGGACTGTACTTATATAGCGCTTTTCTAGTCTTTTTGACCACTCAAAGCGCTTCAGATGCTACAGATCACATTCACCCATTCATACAGCACTTGTTCTATAGAATGTAAGTGCTTTCTAACACAGACACGCTCATTCACACACCGATGACACAGAGGCAATTTGGGGTTCAGTATCTTGCCCAAGGATACTTCAGCATGTGGACTGGAGGAGCCGGGAATCAAACCTTCTGATTGGTGGGTGACTGCTCTACCTCCTGAGCCACAGCTGCCCCAGAAATCCCAGCTTGTGGCACATTCTAACTGGCTGCAAATCAGCTTTGACCCAGGGCCGGTACAGATGGTGCCATAACCAAGTGCTCAGGAAACTGGCTGAAGTCTTGGAGGAACGCAAGTCTGAAGCCAATAGAACCAGCCCGTCATCTTCCAAACCGCTGATATGTTTCATCACGCCAGGAAATAAAGCAAGAAACATCAGCCAGTGGCTCATGGAGCTCAATGCACTGCAACTTGAAGATGTCATATTAAGTTTCTGACCACTAGAAGCACTATGGAGCAACAAACGTGCTCCCAGGTGATGTGATATACAATCCTACCAGTGGTTTAAAATTATTCCACTGAGCTACAGGTGGTGGTCATGTGTCAAAAAACACAGTGTCTCTCTGTATGTAATTGTATTTTATTTTTGTAACAGGATTGTTGTGTTATATGCTGTCATGTTGGTAAAGTTGTTTCCTAATTTGCTTTTATTTGTTTGCAGCATTTATTTCAAAATGCTGCCTGTGTTGTTACTGTGGTGAAGCGTTTTTCTTTATTTGCTTGTAGTGGTGGTGCTTTGAGTTTGTCGGTAATTTGTAATTGTGTATAAATGTATGTAATGCATGTGTAATGAAATTTAAGGGAAACTTGCTCACCGATTGTTTAAAAAAATCACATTCATTGATAAGGCAGACATTTTTAAAATATTTTCTCATAAATATTAGTTGCTCTGTGAATGCAAAAGCAAAACACTGGTGCTGATATTTATTTAAGTTGTGGTATGTTTGTCTGGGCAGTGTGCCAGCTCTTCAATCAAAGAGATTCAATTCGGTTCAATTCAGTTTTATTTATATAGTGCTGAATCACAACAAAAGTCATCTTAAGGCACTTTTCATACAGAGCAGGTCTAGACCATGCTCTTTAAAATATGGTGTTTACACAGAGAGACCCAACAAATCCCACCAAGAGCAAGCACTAGGCGACAGCGGCAAGGAAAAACTTCCTTTTAAGTTGTAGCAGCAGCCAGAAGCTTGTCATCATGGATCAGACTCCAGCTCCAAAGGCAGAAGTACCTGCAGAAAGTGACAGACGAGGAGAGAGAGACGGGAGAACACAATGCTACGGGAAAGGGAAGATATTGAGTTAGTAACATGTAATATGGGATATGAACCCATGATATGATGGAGAGAGAGAGAGAGAGAGAGAGAGAGAGAGAGAGAAGCTCAGTGCATCATGGGAAATCTCCCAGCAGTCTAGGCCTATTGCAGCAGAACTAAAGGATGGTTCAAGCCTGAGCCAACCCTAACTATAAGCTTTATCAAAGAGGGAAGTCTTAAGCCTACTCTTAAAAGTGCAGAGGGTGTCTGCCTCCCAGACTGAGAAGGTTCCACAGTAGAGCCTGATAACTGAAGGTTCTGCCTCCCATTCTACTCTTGAAAACAATGTCCTAGTGGGATTGTAGGTTTTATGTGTGAGCTAAAGAACATATCCCGATCGAAGATAACTCCAAGGTTCTTTACAATGGAGCTGGGGGGCAGAGCAATGCCAACTAATGTAACTACATCATTAGAAAATGTATTTCTGAGGATGTATCAGGACCAAGTGCAATAACTTCGGTTTTTTTCGTCATTGACAGATAAAGCTATGTATCACCTGCATAATGATGGAAGTTTATGGAGTGATTCCTGATAATGTTGCCCAAGGGAAGCATATACAAGGTGAAAAGAATCGGTCCAAGCACTGACCCTTGGACTCCATGTCTAACTTTTGAGTACATGGAGGAATTGTTGTTAACATACATGAACTGAAGCCTGTCAGATAGATAGGACTTAAACCCATTTAGTGTGGTACCTTTAATGCCAATAAAATACTCCAGTCTCTGTAAAAGGATGTGATGGTCAATCGTTTCAAAAGCAGCACTGAGATCTAACAAGACAAGTACAGAAACAAGTCTGTTGTCTGATGCATGATGTTGGATCTCCCCTTTCCCATAGTCGTGCGCTCTTCCGTCTCTCTCTCCTCTTCTCTCACTTTCTACAGGTGCTTCTGCCTCTGGAGCTGTAGAGTCTGATCTGCAATGACAAGTCTCCTGCTGCTAACAGATAACTCCCTGCTTAGCGACACACCCGCTACGGAGTCAATTGGAGACTCCATCTTGCGGAACACGAAATTGGCGACACAGTTAAATGTTTTCCTGGGGCCAGAGCGGGTAACATTGAATCATATTTAAAGCTGCTGACTAAAGATAAGTGCAAGTATGGTAAAATCTGAGTTTATTAGGAAGCCAAAGCCCTGACAGTTCAGAGTTCAGACCAGGAGACAGAGTTGCAGTCTTACACGCTTCTCTGTGACACCTTTAGGGCAGTCACCTCCCCGTTACCCCATAGAGACTGTCTGCTCCCCGATCATTTAAATTAACTAAATCAAAGGTCAACAGAAGAGGAGTTAGCCACAATAATCTAATAAAAATCAACCAGTGTCCCATCACCCAGATATGTTTTGGGATCAAAGGGGCGAAACATCTAGGAAGGGTGGCTCCCAGCTGATGATCCTGTGGCTGACGGAGGTGCAACAGGCAGAGATGCCTTGCGGGTCATACCTTTGCTCACATCTAATTATGTTAGAAAAAAATGTGTTCTTTCAATTAACCATTATGTTTAAAATTTGCAATTAACGTCACTTTATTCCATTTTTGTGTTCATTCATGTTTCTTTCTTGCTCATAAATCAAGTTTTATATCTTACTGTTTAATGCCTTCATTAATCATGATGAAAGACAAATATACAATCTGTGGGCAATTTGGTGTATAAGAGAGCAAATTTTTCATTGTGACTGAGACAAAGAAAGGGAGAGGAGCCCCAATTGGCAGAGATTGAGTTACCACACTTTCAAGTCTGACATTATTCCCCAGGGATAAAACCATACAATTTCCTCTGTGTTCCATTTGCTTTTGTGCTATGAACTTACAGCCATTGCCACAAAGCTTTTTGCAATGTTTTGGCTTTGAGCCAATTTTGCCCTTTATAACTGTCTTTTTGTCCTCGTGTCTTTGCCCACGTGTTCTTTAAGTAACTTTTAATTTGTCTACTAGTAGAATTTGGAAGAGGTTATTAATCTGAAATCACTTTTAAAGGATCTGGAAAATAATACTTGTGGTTGATCCTTTGATTTGGATATAACTGATTTGCAAGCGGGTGGCACAGCGGTGGAGTGGTTAGCACTGTCGCCTCACAGCAAGAAGGTTCCAGATTCGATAACTGGAGATTTTCTGTGTGGAGTTTGCATGTTTGTGGGTTCTCTCCGGGTAATCCAGCTTCCTGCCACCATCCAATGACATGCTCATTAGGTTGATGTTACGTTGATGACTCTAAATTGCCTATAGGTGTGAATGGTTGTGTGTTTGTATATGCTGGCCCTGCGATTGACTGGCGATCCATACAGGGTGTACCCTGCCTCTTGCCCATTGTCAGCTGGGACAGACTTCCTAAGTGGTAAAGATAATGGATGGATGGATGATTTGCAAGCTCAAACATCTCTATATGCATCTTAAGTTCAGGTTATTTATTATGTGTTTTTGTGGTGTGTGACAGTTTGTATTTATTGGTGTAACATTGTTTTTATGTTGCTTCTTGGGCACATCTCACTTGAGGTCTCAAAGAGGCTTTTACCTGATAACTAAAAGGAAGAGAAATAATGTTCTGTCTATGGATGATTCCTATGTCCTACATACTTGACAGTAAATATATATATATATATATATATATATATATATATATATATATATATATATATTAAAACATGACCCCAAATGAAACCCTTCACCTTGATATTAGACCTAACAACAGCAATCCTAAATTTAACAGTATTCTTAACCTTTAGCTCTAAAGCTCTAAACTACCATCTTTCCCGAGGGTTTTCCTGATCGCTATGTGAGGAAATTTGATCCTGACAAACAAAGCAAAGGTATAACACACACACGCACACACACACACCCCAAACTCCTCCATATTAGTCAGCAGTTGATAAATATTTTAATGCATGTCTCTGGCTCAGCAATCCATTAAATATGAAATATTAATGTTGTAGTGCAAGTTGGGCAGTTCATGAGAAAAGGTTATACAGCATGTTTTTAACTGAAGTGTACACCGGCTCAGACTTTTTTGATTGAAGCGCCACCCTATAATTGATTAGAAGTGGCCAAACCAGCCACAGAGTAGTTTAATTTTCATGCATCAAATATCAGTGTTTCATGCAGATATTAACACAACTCACAATAAAGAGGCTGTGATGAGATGAGAGCTCTTATCCAGCATTCATTATAACAGCATTAATATCCAGAGAATTGTGTGGTACTCGAAAAAGGAGTATTTGTTTGTAGGCAACATTTGAGTGAATTTCCATTTGTTGGAAATTAGGAGGCCAGTATGTAGTTAGTGGGGAGTGCAGTTGGCGTAGCAGTATTTTCTGGTTTGATCCAAATCAGTGAAGCTCAAGGGATAATTGGTTTGCATTGGCAGGAATGAAATCAGGTTTGTTCACTGCAGACTGGCAGTTCCACAACAAGGCACGTGTGGGTGAGGATTGTTGGTCAGAGGCTCCAGAATTCTTTGCCTTTTGGCTCAGTGATACTTTCTGTTTATTGGAGACATGGAGTAGAGACACATAACTGCAATGCTAAGTATGGACATAAGTTTAGTGCTTAGGGCTAATAGGATATTTTACCTTGTCAGCGGCTTTGGTTGACTTACTCAGGTAGGCTCCCTGGTCTTAACCTGAGAAGGTCTTCATATTAGGAGGGCTACATAACAGGGCTAATGTTCATGCTTTATTGACAGTCTCTATTGATATAGCATGAGCTTAACTGAACGCAGCTGTTCACGTGGCGGTTTATTGCATCCAGCTGAATTCCAATTCTGTCTCGCAATATTAATTGTTCAGATACTTATTGTTACATGCTAAAAAAATCACTTTTGAGTATCATAACAGCAAAATCCCTTTTGCCTCATGAATCTGGGGACACACACATAAATTTAATCAATCAGGTGTGAGTTGGAACCATGTCCTAACCATGCCTGTCATATAAAACTAATTTTTTTTTAGATTTTTCCTTACCACTCCAGTGTCTATTAAATTTAAAGTGTATTTGACATCACTTTACTCCACTGCATGTCATTTTATTCCTATTCACATAGTGCAGCTCACCTCCTGGGTGGAGGTCTGTGTCCCTCCATCCCAATTGACTTCAAAGCTGACATAAAAGAGTTTATTTGATCGAATGGAACTTGAGTAAAGAAGAAGCATGTTTAGAAGACTGATATCTGCCTCAACTGAGAGTGTTCTTTACGTTTACGTTTTAGAGCAAAGAAAGGAAATTGGGATGTAAGAGGAGAAGTTGAAATTAATCTGAAAATTGTTTGGTTTGTAAGAACACAGAGCACCTTAAATAATGAACAAAGCTGAGCTGGCCGTCCAGTGAAAACAAGGCTTTTACTGCTCACTCAATTTAAAATGATTCCTTTTATATTCTGTCTGGCTTCATCTGCCTCTGCCTAGTGTAGATAGGTAGCTCAGATCATTAAATGTATCCTGTCCCTTCAGCTCACTAGTAATTAGGGAGTAATGGAGACCTGGCACAGAGAAATTTGAGACCACAGAGCTGTAGCCAGAGTGCTTACCATGCCAGCACCAATGTGAGGCAGAGGAAGCGACCTGTCCCAGTGATTTGACCTATCAGAGGCAGCAAATACCCCTGGCAGGACACTCCCTTCAGCCTCCAGTGTCCCCAGAGGCTGTCTAGTGCATTAGTTCTTTGCTGCTTAGCACTTTGTTGTATTGATTTGATGTCCTCCCTAGTGGAGGAAATACACACACTATGTGCCTATTCTATGGACATGGAATTATCTTAAAATGCATTTTGACATTGCTCTTATTATAAATACAAACCCTAAATGTGGTGGAAACAATAAAGAGCATTTTTTTGCTATCGACATTTCATAATTTTAAGTAGTTACCTGCAGTGTGTTGAGACAGTTTCTCCATAATACAGTATGGAGATAATGTTAAAGTATTGTTGTTACTGTTGTTGTTACCCCACATTTGTTTGTTCTATGTTCATCCTGGATTTTACTTTCATTAACATGAATCTGCTCCGTGTTCTGCTGGTATTTCTGATGTCAGAGCCAAGCTGTGTTATGCTAAAGGAATGTCTGATTGGATTACCCACTTGTAATACATACAAAGCAGTAATCAGAGTGGCAAAATTTGAGTAATCATCAAGTTCCGAATTCTTGGCAATGGTGATTGCACTCTGCATGAACACATGCCCTTCGTTCATCAACCTGTTTGATTCATCCCTTGTAGATAACTCAGTGATCCAAAAGACCGCTTCTCTTAGCTAGGACTTACTGATTGTAACAGGATTGACCACATTTGAATATTCCAAGATTCTGTATCCTTGCTCCTGCATTATCTCTTGCAATTATTCTATTGTATTGCCCCCTCCCCACTCTTTCTCCCTGTTTTCTGTCAAACTGAAAGTGTTTTCTCCCTAACCTCCAGGTGAAGGTAGAGGAGGAAGATGAGGAAGGATCTGTGGAGGAACAGGAGGAGGAAGAGGAAGAGGAGAATTGGGAGAAAGCGCTGTCTGTGGAGCGCTTTGGAGACATTATTGGTGACTCTGCTTCTACCAGTGGAGACAGGATGGGCCGACACTACACTGAGAAAGACTTTGAGTGTAAGTGAATTACCATGTCCACAACATACCTACAGTTACACACTTCGTGTCACTTAGGAAGAGGTATGAACATTGAATTCTGAATTGATTCACAAGTGTCAAAGGATTTTTGTGAAAACATTAGTTAAAAGTATATGTTGATGACACAAAAAAGGTGGAATCTGGGCAGCACACTTAGCATAATTTTGTAACTCATCGTCAAAAAAGGCATGTGTGGGTGCATTTTGAATTTAATGACTGAATGATTAATATTTTGTGAATACTTAGTACCCTATCACCTACAGAATGTTAATGTTAGCTGAGTGGAGTGCCAAACTTTAGCACTAACAAATGAGGCTGGCTGACCAACACACACTGCAGCATTCAAACCAACTTCTACCAACTCTGGTAGAGCATGTAAAATTACTTGGCCCCCAGTCTGTTTCACTTCAAAACAGATTTCCTGCTGCAAAGAGACTGTTCACCACTATTGGAGACATAACATAAATAACAAAAACAAACAGTTGGAGAGCTTGCCCCCCCCATCCAACTTTAACAGGACATTTGTCTGTCAATTATATTTCATGCATTTCATGATTTTCATACAAGAGGACTGTAAGACACTTCCAAGTTCATGCAGTTAAGTTAAATAAATAACTTGAAATATACCTTAAATAAAAAAGCTGTATACTCCCATACACTTTTCTCTTCTTTTTTCTATTAGCCAATGACACGAATCGTGATACCAAGAATTGAAATGGAAAGATTTCCCCTCCTAGTACTGAACAGCATTGTTCTTTAAAGCTAGATACTCAGAATGCCTTAGTTTCCAAAAAGTGACACTGACAATTAGAATTATCATTATATTTGATGGATTGCCTGCTGTGTCCACTGAATCTCACTGATTTTGGCAATTTTCTGACTTTTGCGTCCTCTTGTGCCCTCTTAGGATGATTTATAATCCTTATTAGGATAAATATAATTAGTGATCCCTGAACCTACCATCAGGTCAAAGCTTTACATTATCCAATACATGCAATTATGCAAATAATTACATTTCCATTAGCTGCTCGTTTTTCTTCTGTGCTTGCTAAATGTTAGCATGCGAACACACCAAACTAAGAAGGTGAACATGGCAAATATTATACATGCTAAACATTGGTGTGCAAAGCACTGCTGTGTCCAACTCTTAGCCTCACATAGCTTGTTCATATGAATAATTTGATACACCATTAAAATAATAAGAGACTTTCTTCTAGTTATCTTATCATGTTGTAATCCAGTTAATGTGTTTATACATGTATTTAAACATGCTTAAAATCTATACCGAACATATTAAGATATCAGATTTAGAGCAGAGCACCAAATGCTGTATATGCTAAATATATTGGTTGATTACTGTTAGAGAGATCAGCAGATTAGCAGATGTTTATTAAACAGTGTTGCTTTCCAATATTGCATGTTAATTAAAATCTTTTGTTTATGTTGTGTCTTTCAAGTGCTTAATGGGGAATTAGGTGGGGAGAGAACATCTCATCTGAGAATAGCATTTGTCACTGCATTTTTATGTAATGGACTCAAAAGCCTGTGCCTAAGAAAACACAATTTGTTCATAAGGCTTTGCGTTGGGAAAATGCAAAAATGTATTTATGTAAGATGCTTTAGCTATAAAAATGATGCAGAGAGGCTGTTAGTCACTGGAGACATAACATTAAAAACAGAACACCCTTTTCCCTTGTTTTTCTTGAAACTTGGCAGATATGTATAACGTAGCTTAGAATGATGACAATACTTACATAGTCAGTGCACATAATTTCAACATTTTACATTATGATACATTTTTGACTTTGTTTCTAATGTTTTTTTTTTTACACAGATCACAGACACACATTTCACCATACGCACCACCCCCTGTCCACCCACTTGCCCCTGCCCCAGCGTTTACGCAAGAGGGTGCACAGCATGGACAGAAGGCGCAAAAAAAAGCGGAAGAAAAAAAAGACTTCTCTGCCCCCCTCCGATGTTACACCCACCATCCATGAGGTAGATGAGGAAGAGGCGGAGTCTGACACAGATGGACTGGGGGTGGTTGCCACACCCACAGAGCTACCTGATATCCAACCACAGGTAAAATAAGACTGAGACTGAAGAGTATATCTCTATGGTATAAAGATGGCAAAATAAAATTTTTGAATTGACTTTTTTGTTCTGTATTTGCTTCTTTTGAGATGACCAAGCCATGAACATGTATAAGTGTACTGGTGCAGGAGTGCTTAGCAAACTGACAGCTGACAGTGGTTTTGACCACCTACTAGTTATAACTATATGTAAGCACATTGCAACCCTCTCACTGATCTTCCTTTTCCTCTCAGTTTAGTTTGGGGAGCCAAGAGGACTTGGAGGAACCCCTTCCACTCACTACCTTCCACACGGAAAACGAAGAACATCCATTGTCGAAGACAGCTGCACTCACTCTGATAAAGGAGGCAGCTCATAATGGGGGAATTGATGTTCTTAGCCACAGCGACGAGGTGGATGGGGAGGAAGCAGATTGCAACAGGTAGGATATTACAGCATCCCAGGTTTTTCTGTTTGTACGGAGGACTCTGCTGTCTCCATCAGTTTAAAATGTATTATGTAGTGATACATGTAATACACAATTATACATTACAAGAGGATTCAGGACACATCGCAATATTAAAATACCACACCAATATTTTCATATTAACAATGGGTTAAATTATCTAGGTAATGAGTGGAGTCACTCACCTAAAGAGAATTATCACCCAACTCTACAGTTCCTCATACCTTAACCTATCTTTAATCTTTAGTATCTGTGTATTCCTCACATATTTGACTAGCTGAGAGGTGCACCTCAAACATTGTGTTTTGAGAATTTAACCAGTCTTCCGTAAACCAGTCAGCGATGCAAATTGAACTGTAGGTAACCATGGCAATTTACTTCTGTTTCATGCTACATTACTAATTAACTCCCCCTGGTGAAATAAAAGATAAACTGACAACAAACAAACCTTTAAATTGCACGGTCAATATCTTTATATCAGTGGATCAAAATGGATCAAATGACTATATGTGAAAGGGGGTATCATCATCCATCATTCAACCCTACAAAGAGCATCTTCCAGCTCATTGTTTTAGTTTTATGGTCCACAAATTTACTTCCCTCTTATTGCTCTAAACAACCCTAGTTTCCAGACACACCAGGCAGCTGTTTTCAGCAAAAATGCTCTAATAAACCTTTTGAATACTACCTGCCTAGGACCAAACAGCAATCATACACAAAAATTAGCTGGTGAACGCCATGTAGCACTTAGCGGCTAAAGAGATAAGCTAATGTTGCTCCACATCTGCTGAACGTATAAATAAGCAACTGTTTGTCAACACGTTAACTGTATCGTCTTGTGTATATCACTTTTAAATAAAATAAGTTTAAGACTCCAAGTTTATGTTAATTATGTTGTGGAACATGAAGTGGTTGACAATATTACAATATAATGTGTAATCTACAAAAATGTCCAGGGCACAGCAGACATTTGCTATACTTGCAAAAGCACAGGTGTTACAACACAACAAAATTGCCCATTTATACATGTTGCCAACACATGGCAACATTAGCATTCATCTCAAGTCATGTTTCGAGCGACTTGACAAGTGTACTACTGATACTGATGGCTTTTTAAGCGCTAAATGCTTAGTAGTTCACTTGATTATGTTCACTGTATGCTTTTTGCCAACTCTGTCTGCCATTTGGAGCTGGGCAGGGAGGGTGCAGTTAGTACATTAAAGCATTTTTGCTGAAAATAACAGCTGCTGCTGAAAAATACAATAGTAGCGGTTACAAGAAACCTTACAAAAAAAATTATGGGCTGGAAAGTAAAGCAGATAAAAGATGTTCAGTTAAAGATTTGATTAATATTCAAAGGTTTATTTATCTTTCTAAATTTGGAACTGACCCTGTTCATCAAATGTATATTAAACAAATAATACAGTACAAAATAGAATAGAGCAGACAGTAGTTTCTGTTCTTATCACATGTATATGCAATATCTTTCAGATATATGTGAACATCAGTATTCATTAGAACAGAACAACATAATTGATAGAGTTTTTAAGGCATTTATGATCCACTAATAGCTCCAGCTGAATCACAGATATTAGAAAACCCATCTGGACAGCAAACGTGCATAACCATCACAATATGAATTATTTGGTGATGCTTTGAATTATGTATGGAGCTTGCTGCTTGGAGGTCAGGGTCTCCATGGTGATTCAGGTATTTGTCTCTGCTAATGCCTGGTTGAGAAACACCATCATGCCCCTACCATGCAACACTGTGAAGCTGTGTCTGAGTGAACACAGCCTAGAGAGGCTCGGTCCATGCCTGCTGCTGTGTTGTGAAGCCCTCTGTTGGTGAAACAGTGGCAGTACAACCAAGAGGCACAACACTGAGAAATTTTGGTTGAATAATTTATCTAATTTTTAACATTACGTTTTTTTTTGTTTGTTTGTTTTTTTTAACAGATTTAACATCTAAATTCCACACACACACTGCATGGCATTATTTTTCAATGTTTTAATGTGTAGTTTTCCATGGCAACATTTTTTTTCGCTTTCTTTGCTCCTTCTCAGTGTTCCCCCAGGATCAGATTCCTTAAGTTCAACCATGACCCGCAGCTGGTTCCGCAGGAGGCCTGTACATCACCGCCTGGCAGGTGCCCAGCGGAGTAACTATGACCTGCGGGAGCGGATCTGCATCGGGAGTATGACTGCTATGGAGACTGCCATCTACCAGCAGGTGCCTACTGATGAAGCTGAGGCCCAGATGTTGGCCAGTGCTGATCTGGATGACATGAAAAGTAAGGAAGATACTGTATAATAAAGTGCTTTCAGGTCTTGTACAAAAGCTGGTTTTTGGAAACCATGTTCTCAGGATTGTGTTTGTAGGCATGCCACAACATGGCCATCTAAAATGAATTCAGAAGATATTGTTTATACCTGTGGTTCTTTTGACTAACAGGTCATCATTTGATATCATGTCATTTTTTCTGTTAAATAATTTGTTAGGTAGTGGCATATCAGTCTGATAGTCATTGTTTAACATAACATAATTTTCACATTTGTGTGGCAGGGGCTGTTTTGCCCTAAATAATCAGCTGCAAGTGAAGTTGGAACAACTAATACCACCTAATTAGTCAGTTGGTCCATCAACAGAAAATTAAGTTGCAACTGCATTGATAATCAGTTAATCATATGTATATAATATTTTTCACTGACTGACAAAAAAGATGATTTAGAAAGCTGTGATTGGCATTTTTCGCCATTTTATGTATACACTAAATGTAACAGCCCTGGTAGCAAGACATACAACATTTTTAGTTGACATGGATCCATGGCAACTCCCACCCTTCAGGCCATTATCCAGTAGTTGAGAAATACTGATCCACCAATTCCAATGACAACTGTACAATTGTTTTAGGTTGACTATATATGTATTTGCCTTATGCCATTGTCCATTTTGACTCTGATGAAGACACACTGGATTACTTGCATTTTTTCCCTTGGACGTTTGCTTTTCTCGACCTGAGAAGCACAGCAAGGACATTCTTAATCAAGCCTGAAAATCTCTTTGGTTGTTTCTCTAAAAAAGGAAATGTTGTCAGTAAATGGCAGCAAAAAACTTTGGGCAGCAATTGAGACATCTGGATGCAAGCCAGTGACATGTACTCTCTAAACACACATATTTAATGAAGTAGCTAACATGGCAGATCATGTGTTCTGCAGATATTCTTGATATTCCTCAGCTGATAGGTAACATAGCATGAAATAAACATACTGTTGCTATGCTTCCCTGCAATTAAATATAGAGAACCATGTGGTATGTTGGTGTTGTCTTGTTGTACAGTTTAAACAGAAACCTACTGAATTATCAGAAATTCCATATTTCCATATCCCTGGTTTTACAATTTACACATACACCTTTAAAATAGAATGTAGCTGGTATGTTTCTAATGTGGCCATAATATTAGAAACACTTTTCCATGTAATGCTAGTACTAACATATGTCATTATACCACCATAAGAAAACTGTTGTGGGGAAAATATGCAAATAGCCCTGTGTGAAATACAGATTTTGTTTTCAGGTATCTATGGTATTTTCCTTTTTTTCTCCTATCTGCCAAATACAGTTTAGTAAGAAATAACAGTATTTAATAGAAATAAGATACTATCTTGTGGTACCATATGTCTAACAATGTGATGACATTGCTGGGACACTTTACTGTTGCCTGTGAACTGAAAAACTACTATAATGTTTTTTCATTGTGATTGAGAAATAAAGGCATCAGAGCAGGGTAGTGGGAGATGAGTTCCCCTGTCAAACACACACTCTGAGATGATTCAGTTTTACTTTGCATCCATACCACAAGAACATTGTGGGGTCATCTTTTTGCGGTTGCTTGTTATATATCAGCCAGTAACTAAGCTCTACCAGTTTTCCATCAGACCTCCATGATACGAAATTATATGATTTCTAGAATATTTATAATATAACTTGTCTATAGTCTTTATTACAGGAATGCAGTCATGCATTAAACATATTTTCATGTTGTTCACCTTGTGAATTAAGGCTGGCAATTAATTTTCCCAAATTTCAAAGGCTCAGTGTATGTTGACTGGTACTGAGAAATATGGCAAAATGATATGTGGGACTGTGTATGTCTGAGCAGATAAAGTAGTCAATTAATAGGTGAGAAACATCAGAATAGACTGTGGGAGAGGAGGGCAGAACACTGAATTTTCATCAGACCAAAAAATGCCATGTTAATAGAGCAAAACGAAACAAAAAAAAAAAAAGAAAAACGTAATACAAAAAAATCCCACATTTTCGTCCGATAGTATCTTCACCTGCATTTTGATTTGGAAACTTGATTGATATTTTGTAGGTAATGTTCAGTGCCCTCTGCTGGCAATTATAAGTATCACTACAGACTTGTCTTCATTTACAACATACTGAATGTTTAAATAAATAATGGCTATTTGGAATGTTACAACTGTGAAACATTCGTCCATCAATTATCTATACCACTTATCATTTGTCAGTTGTTGGGGGCTGGAGCCAATCCTAGTTGACACTGGACGAGAGGCTGGCAGGGTATACCCTGGACAGGTTGCCAGCCCATCACAAGGCTGATATACTGTATACACCGATCAGCCATAACATTATGACCACTGGTGGATGAAGTTCTGCCGAGGAACCTTTGGTCCTGACATTCATTTGGACGTTACCTTGTCACATACCACCCACCTAAATATTGTCACAAACCAAGCACACACCCCTCCAATGGCAACAACACTCCCCAATGTCAGGGGCCTCCCCCAGCAGGATAATGTTTCCACCACACCACAAAAACTTCTCAGAAATGTCTTGAGGAACACGACAAAGAGCCAAGGCTGTTGACCTGGGCTCCAAACTCCCCAGATCCCAATCTGATTCAGTACCTGTGGGACCTGCCTAATATTGCATTGGTCATACTGGGGGACCTATTTAAAACAGCTCTGACCTGTTGGGTCTGTCCTGTGGGTTGCGGGTTGGGGCCTCCATGGATCTGACTTGTTCTGGATCATCCCACAGGAGTCTGGAGGCCAGGTCAACACCTTGGGCTCTTTGTCGTGTTCCTGCACAGCAAAATCAGCAGTGTTAATTCAACACCTATTGAGTTAAATTCAACACTTTGAAAGTGTCTATATTGGTCCACACTACACAGAGTTAAAACTATACTTTTGAAAGTGTTAAATACTTCACACTATGACAGAGTTGCAGCAACTTTCTCAGTAGTTAAAATTTAACACTAGGTCAACACAGGTGAGTGTTATACAACTCTAGTGTGTCAAAAGTTAACACTATCCATATATTCTTTTTTTTTAACACTGAATAGAGTTACTGCCATATTAACACTGTAGAGGATGTAAAATTGAACTCAATATTTAACTCTTTGTAGAGTTGATCTGTATTTTAAAGACAGCATCCATTCATTATCTATATGGCTTATCCGTTAAGGGTTGTGGGGGGGCTGGAACCTATCCCAGCTGTAATTGGATGAGAGACAGGGTTCCCTCCTGTACAGATCACCAGTCCATTGCAGGGCCAACACACAACCATTCACACCCTCATTCACACCTATGGGCAATTTAGAGTCACCAGTTAACCTGCATGTGTTTGGACTGTGTTTGACATGCAAACTCTACACAGAAGAGCCTGTGACTGTGAGGCGACAGTGCTAACCACTGCACCACTGTGCAGACCAAGCATGAACTTCTGTGAATAATCTTAAAACATTATCATGTCCTCGCCTTGAAAATAAGTATTACCTCACTGTTCCATTGCCGTAAGGGACCAGTGGACTGCTATTTTTCCCATGAGCAAAATGTTACTAGATCCATTCAATTCACTTAGCAACACATGTGATACAGGGTTATTCTTTTCAATTAACTAGGCAGTACATGGCCAGTTGATTAGCTAACGCTACGTAAGCACCCAGGATATTTAGCATAAACCACCAGCTAAAATAAATAGTACTGGGTAGGTAATTTAAGATTAGATGTACACACATCAATGCTCCTGGTCACATTCGGAGTGTTGTCTGGTCACATCCAGTCAAAAATAAAGACAATAGCTGGCTGGTCTCCTGCCTCGATGCTGGAAAAAACAGACACGTTGGACCTCTGGCAATAACACTGGCTACCTAGTGAAATCAACTCTACTCTAGAGTTGTTAGCAGAGTATGTCATTTAACTCTCTGTATCAACACTGACACTGTCAGAGGAATAACTATCTTGTAGTTGAATTAGATTTTAACAAGAGTTGAAATGACTATATTTTTTACTTTCAACTCTAACACTGAAAATCTAACAGTGCTGTGTGGAGACATTTCTGAGCAGTTTTTGTGGTGTGGTGGGAGCATCATCCTGCTGGGGGAGGCCCCTGACATTCGGGAGTGGTGTTGCCATTGGGGGTGTGTGCTTGGTCTAAAACAATATTTAGAAGGGTGGTTCCTCAGCAGAACATTGTATTGTAAGATGATGAATGTTATTCACTTCAGCTGGTAGTTTTAATGTTACAGCTGATCGGTGTGTACATATAAACACATACATACATATACATACATATAAACCAATTAACCAAAACTGTTATGTCTTTGGATTGTGGGAGGAAGCCGGAGTACCAGGAAAGACACAGGGAGAACCAGGGATCAAATCTGGAACCTTCTTTCTGTGAGGCGTCAGTGCTTTTGCAGTGCACCACTCACACTCCACAGTTGAAACATTTCAGCTTTTTAAATGTAATTTCATGACCTCTTTTTGACCCTCTTCAGTGAATTGGGCATATGTATTAAGAGATATATAATTTTGCCCAGTATTTTTTCCATTCAGTTTTTTCTAACAATTATCAGTTTGCTATGAGGTTCCTTGACTGATAATGAATGACAAGGCTGTATCCTTGTAAGCCTCCAAAACAGGACAGTAAATTACTGTTTAATTTTAGAAATCTTAAACACAGATGCTGACTGTTTTTTATGCTCATGGTATATTATCTGTTACATTTGATGTTAATAGAGCATAATTATCAGTCATTTTCAAACAGCACTTTACTAATTGTAATAATATCAAAATCCCTCCTGGGCAGAAATATTTTTAACCATAGAAATCACAAAGTTGGACTTGGAACAAACAAGACTACCAATCTGCAAGAGTACATTAAAGTTGTTTATAAATTACAAATTATGTGACACACTCTTCAACTCTCAATTATGATGCAACATACTTAGCAAATCAAAACAATCTACTTGAATTAGCAAGAGTTTTGTTAAAAGCTTAATTTAAGGTAATTTATATTGGAATTTTTGATAAACAAAAAAAAATCTTGTTATTATTCACCTCTTTGAAATATTGGTCTGTGGCAACTCCCGACCATTCACAAGTTTTTCTCACTGCTGCCTATGGCTCTACTGCGGGCGTCCTGCACCTTCTGTCTCATGAAGCCAACCCACACAGCTCCTGGCTCCCACATACACTGTTAAAAATAAGTCTCCAACAAAATAACACAACGGATGGAGGACAGAAAAATGACAGTATCTACTCATTATTTCTGTAAGTGCTCACAATCTCATGTTAATTGATATGATTGTTGAGTCACAGCATCAAATGTAAGACTCACTGCAGTTGAGATTGCTAATGAGGCAATGGTAGCACCATTAGTATTAAATGTCAGATACATTTATAATCTGATTCTTCACATTAATTGTCATTGTTGACAGACTTTATTGTATGAAGTGGCTGCCCATTTATCATGTTATTTCAGGGCGGAAGCCATAGTTGATGACCTGCCACAGGAATAAATACAGAGTTAAAAAGTGAGAATAAACAGTAAGGAAAGAGTAAAGTTAGACAGAGAAAAAGAATAAAGAGAGAGAAGAGGAGACAGATGGGGAATCAAAAGCTCATGTAGCCAGAGAAAAACACTCTACCCCAGCATCTAGGGGCATTAATTAACAGAGGCTGCAGTCGATTCCCCTTCAGCATCGACCCTGCCCCTGGCCTTTCCTGCTTTACCAGAGCAGAGTAATCATTGACTGTTTAGGATCTGGAAACAGAAAACAGGGCACCCAGAGTCACTCAGAACAAGCTTTGTAGAGTGATCATTGACAGGCTGTGTATATCACCACTGTATGTCCCTCTGTTCTGTTCTGATTAGTTTGTACTTTATCTGTGCTCTTAGTGAAAAAAGCATTGCTTATTAGTATGAATTGAGAATTATTTTTTTAGTCTTTATTGTGAACTATGAGGTGTGGCTATTATATGACAAGACTGATGCTGTAATACAATTTTATTGAACATAAACATTTTTTAATGTCTTTCTCCTTCAACATACTCCCCTTTTGAATCATAACACCGCTGCATTCAGGTCTTCCATTGATCAAAGCAGTGCAGAAGGTCTTCTTCAGACAGTTGTCTCAGAACCTCTGTCGTTCTTTTCTTAACTTCTGACACAGACTCAAAACATGTTCCTTTGAGCACAGATTAGATTAGATGCTAGATCAAGTGAATAGGAAGGGTGATCAAGTACTGTGATTTGTTTCTGGGCCAAAAACTGAACTGAACTGAACTTTACGGAGAACGCAGTGTTAGCTGGCACACAGAAGTTTTGGGACAACTTTGGCACACACTTTTGTCATGTTCAAATTTTCATGCAAAATTTGCCAAACTGTCTCATTATCAATGGAGATCATTTCTGCTATCATTATTATACTGAGTCATCAATCATTTCAAATGATTTGTTCAGTTTGTTGAATGTTTTCAGAAATTTATGATGTACATGGGTGCCCAGAATGTTCATTGTCTTAGACATCCTCTCTGCCTTCACAAAATCTTTTGTGCCATTCAAACACACGTGCGTGTGACATGCAGTTTTCCCCATACAATGTACGAAAAGCTGCTGTTTTGTTCAATTTCAAGTTAATGTCGTAACTCAACTTTTAAGTTATATCATCATCATATCATTTTCCGAAGCCTTAGCAAAAACATGTGCACTTCATTCAGTAGCTAGCAGTGAACTTAAGACATCACTTACTGGAAACTTACAGCAGTTGTGCATGAATACCCAACCATTAATATATAACACTGGGTGTGACTGTGAACCGCATGGTTTTATCCTCATAAGCACAGTCTCATTATTTAATACCCATACCTCGTATGTCTGGAGGATTACTTAACTTTCCAATCACATACTAGCTGAAATTGCAAGTTGCATGTTATAGTTTGAAGTTAAAAGAGGTCAGCAACAACAAAAAATGTATTAAATGTATTTACACTCATGAGTTACCTCGCTATATAGTGGTTTGTACTGTCAGAGTATTAAAGCCTTCCATTATCCTTGGGCAAAGTGTTAGACATCACCAATTCTAAAGAATGTGGCCATGAATGGACAAGGTGAGAGGCTGAGGCCAGCTCAGACATGGCAATGACAGTAACAGGATGGAGAAGACTGATGAATGATATAGATGTCTTTAGACAAGATTACATTATGAACTTTTGCAGTAATCTATTTATAAGCTGCCTTGAAACAGAGCAGTATGACACCCACACACACACACACACACCCAAGCATGCATGTGTACAAATACAGACGGTGAGACACATAGTATTCAGGCAGCACGTTAAAGTGAGGGTACTGTTGGGTTCACACTGGTGCACCTGTTGTCAGACCACAACACCTCAGGTTTCCATGGAGATGCAAGAGACAGGAATGGTACCACTCCCTCTGATAATTAACACCATTGTATTTCACTATGCAGAGTGCCAGAGCTGATTCCTAGGTGTTATATTATTCTCCACATGTTTACTTTGATTTAGTTCTCAATATATTTTTCTGCATGTGTCTCTGTGGTGAACATGTCTGCATTTTCAGTTTAACTTCAGGTGGAGACACCAACCTTTGGAACTTGACCTTTACACCCCTGCACAACACCTTTGGAAAGTGATGGTGGCACTAAACGAAAGGCATCAACTCTTCTGCTCCAATCTTGTTTATGTTAGTTTCCCAGCAGCCAGGAGGATCAATGGGCTGTGCACATCATTAAATAAGGGTGGCTCTACCATTCAGCTGACAGGCAGGTCTCACAGAGTAGACCACCCCTTATCGATATTTGCTTTCAGAGTCGCAGCTAAAGTGAATGTTTCTACCATTTATGCATCTTTCTGATCGTGGATCCAGCAGAGAGTATAGCTCCAATTCTGCATTTTATTTGGATTTAAGGCAAAAAAAGTTTTTGTGATGTTAAGGATCTTGTGTCTGTACCTGTCCTCTGAAAATTTCTCTTTGTTGTTACTTGCTTCATACAATATCTCGTTCAGAAGTTGTAGTTACTGACCATAAGCTTTTGTTTTTCTCTTGGTTGGCTGGGAGCCACTCAGCAGCTGGTTAGTTTGGACATACGTTCTTTTGCACAACCAATACAAAGAGGTGGGCTGGTGGACCCAGGCTCTTCTGAACATTGACCCAGGGTGAGCAACGGCGTTCAACAGTCGGAAGCCCTGGATGAGCAGTGTGTTCACTCAGAGAGAGGAGGATAGGAGGAGGTACCGACCGTGGAGATGACAGATATTGAAGGACAGGAGAACCAGGTGCATGGGACCTCTGAAAAGAAGCATGCCACTGACTACCATGCAACAGATCGACGGTGCAGTGTTCAAAAAGGCTTTGGCACCACAAAGCAGCACCAACATGAGCACCACAGCTCTGTGTCCAATGTGGATGGGTTTGAGGACTTTGAAGAGTTTGTTTTGGATTTTGATGATTATGACTTGCTTGAGTCAATCCACACTCAGCTGGGGTCACCACTTGAGCCTATCCGTAAGTTGTGTGTAGTTGTGTTTCTGTGGAGGTTCACCTCTACTCTTGAGAAACATTACATTTTGGTCCATTCAATGAAGAGTTTTATATCATGCACTTTTGACATCTGTGGTGAAAGTTCTGTCAAGCCTCAGAGGTTCTGATGCAATTGTTACACAATGGGAAATTCACATGGATCAGCATTTTATTCTATTTTTATATAGATAATCAATGGGTGGTCGTTCATGTGTTTCCATTGATTGTAGCCCACTGCTAGCTTAATGGCAATATGAGGCTCATTCATGGCCACAAACAGAACAAGATTGTCCACAGTATTGATCAAATTGACATGTTGCTTGACTGGTGCTGTTTCCTGCTTTCCTATTGATCCAGTGGCACCCATTTGGCTTTGGGCTCAGCCATAGCTAGAGCGGAAAGACTTCACTTTTAAGGGCTATGTCTAGGGTTGCTTTGCAGTACGAGTGGCACTCCCTTTTTGCATAGCTTATAGTATATTTGTGTCAACATATATTCAGATGTGGCTTTTCCAGTAAGTGCATTCTCCAATTAATGCATGACAGTTACTTTTGGCCAACATGTTAATTCAATTCAATTCAATTCAGTTCAATTTAATGTTTATATTTATATAGTGCTGAATCACAACAAAAGTCATCTCAAGACACTTTTCATGTAGAGCAGGTCTAGACCATACTCTTTAAAATATGGTATTTACAGAGAGAGATCCCACCATGAGCAAGCACTAGGCAATACTGGCAAGGAAAAACTTCCTTTTAAGAGGCAGAAATCTCGAGCAGAACCAGACTCAGGGTGGGTGGCCATCTGCCTTGACCGGTTGGGTTGAGAAGGGTGTGGGGGGTAGAGAATAGCGAGAGAAGAACATCATAACACAGTTCCATGCAAAAAATGTAAAGTGATACCAGTAATACAGTAGAAGTAATGATAGTAGTGGTAATTAAAGTATTAATTGCAAAAGTAGCAATAAAACTAGTAGCAGTGCAAGTAATTTCTAATTATATGAACAAAATGACATCTTTTTCATCCAGAGTTATTTGCCCTTCATTGCCCTGGCCTGTGGTGAAAAAAACATCAGGTCTTCCAAATCAGCTTAAGTTCATACAAGGACAACCTTTAAAGCTTTTCCCTTGGGAGACTCTACAAAATGAAATACAGTCTGATTTCATCTTCATTTCCATTTCTCTCCACTTCCCCGAGGAAGGCATGACGCAGCAGAGTGGAACACTTACTGCAGCTTATGCTCACACACACACACACACACACACACACATACACACACTCTTACCTGCACTTTGGTTACCTCTGGCTGCTTGTGTAAAAGATTAAAAAAGACAGTGTTTATTTAGTAAGAAATTAAATCCAGTCATTGGCTAGTCTGACTGGTTGGCCACTGTTCCACACTGAATGCAATGTCAGTTTCTAAACAGTCCCCCAGATCTTTTCCCTGACCTTAAGTACACCAACCCCATGGCATAACTTAACCATGTGTGCCAGTGATTTTGCACGTTACAGCGTAATAATGACAAATTGCTCTGCCAACACTTCCACCCTTAGATCTTGTTGCTAACGGCCTCCTTGGAAACATGAGAAGGGAGAGGTTCCAAAATAGTCCCTTGTGCATTAGCATCATCCTCTAACAAAGATCAAAATTAAATTAATTCCAACAAAATATTTATTGCATTGAATCATGCATGTGTAGTTGCTGCAAACTGATTTTCAGACTGAAGTAAGAGGCGCACACATCATTTTCTTTGCATTTCCCAGTTCCTTTATCCAAATTAGGTGACCACCCAAGCTTCCCACTCTTTTACATGGCAAATAGTAGACATTTTGTTGCTGTAATGAGAAGACCTCCTAATTATATTAAATTCAGTAAAATATGATTTGCAGGTCAAGGAAATTAAAAATGAAATAATTCTTTTTGAACTGACAAATGTGTGGGGGTTAAACCAACCTCCTCTGTAACAGTTTCCCATGCCGCACATAGATTCTCACTCACCCATGAAGCTTTTGCCTTCTATTACTGGATGTTCCTCTCTCAGCTGGAAACCTAAACAGACATATAAATATGATTTCTGATTTTCCAGCATGGAGCACATTTTCTGACTTCGAAAGGATGTCTGATTTGTTCAAAATCCTAAAAGAGCATTTTATACTGCTGCACATAAACTGCTCCCTGGTAGGTTGGTTTCTGAATGAGTCACCAAGCTGGCCTCCTAAAATGTAGACATCACTATTTAGCAATGCTGACCTTTCGCTTTCTGACTTAAAACACTTGTGGCTGTTCAGGTCACAGATTTGAGGACAACCCCGGGGTGAGGCGCCACCTGGTGAAGAAGTCATCCCGATGTCAGGTGACACGGACCAGCAACAGTTCCACACCACTATCCAGCCTGAAGAAGAAGAAGAGAGCTGCAGAAAAGAAAACTCATGAGGTTTGTAGTGTGCTCACAGCAATGCTTTCCCAACCAGTTGTATTAGTCTGCATACTGACCACTTCAATATGCAGACAACATGACAACATTTACACTAGTTGCGTTTATTCAGTATTACTGAATAAAGTCAGTATGAAGAATGTGAAAGCAAACAACTGCTTATTAACACATCCAGCAGGCTGTGTGCAACAGTAACATTCAGTGGAAGCCGTATCTGTGACCATTCAACAGATTGTCCAATATCCAGTCTCCTTGTTGCTCTGGTTTGGTCTCCAACTCCTGAGAAGAATCTGGCTCTTTAGTTGTTTCTTGCTAATTGCTACATCTGCCAGCTATTTGGTGCTAGGCTGGTGCCATACTGTGGATTTATCTATTGGTTTTTAGCTGAAAACTATTATCAGTTCACAGTTTTTTATTTGTTCCTAGACACTTGATTCTGTAGTATTAACAACTTGAAAGATTCAGGTCTTCCCCTCAGAGTCACACAATATTAAAATATTGTACTCAGCTGGTGAACGTAATGTTATCTTTGACAAAACATATGAAATGTAAAGCCATGCATTTTGTGCTCTGGTGCATACTTTTATGCCCTGCTTTATCTGTAGTTGTTTGTGGAGCTGAATGAGCTTATAGTGGAGAAGGATCATGAAATGCGCTGGAAGGAACGGGCTCGCTGGATCAAGTTTGAAGAGGATGTTGAGGAGGACACGGATCGCTGGGGCAAACCTCATGTGGCCTCACTCTCCTTCCGCAGCTTGTTGGAGCTTCGTCGCACCATCACTCATGGTAAAAAGCTACAGTGTATTTTTGGCTACATTTTTTCCAAACAGAAATACATAAGCTTGAAAATATTTCTCCTGATTAACATTCTCCCTGGGATTACCAGGTAATGACAAACCTTCTGGACAAACCAGTCTCAGCAGCCATTTTCTCCCCCCTTCCTCCTGTACCTTCCTGCCCTAGGTGCCATCCTTCTGGACCTTGAGCAGAACTCTCTGCCTGGAATTGCTCACCTGGTGGTGGAGACGATGATCATCTCTGATCAGATCAGAGCAGAGGACAGACCCAGTGTTCTACGTGCTTTGCTTCTCAAACACAGGTCAATAACCAGTCTTACACTGACTTGAATATTTAGAGGACATCTAATTTGATGTTCTTGGCTGAAAGAGAGAGGTGAAAGTACACAGCAAAGTTGCCAGTGTTAAATTTTCAGTGTTAACTGACATTAACATTGGTCAGTGTTATTTTAGCACATTTTATCAAAACTAACACCCCTAGAATAAATTCCTGAAAGCAAGGAAACTCTGGTTCGAGCCCTGGTTCGCCCGGGGCTTTCCCGTGTGGAATTTACATGTTCTCCCTGTGCCTGTGTGGGTTCTCTCTGGGTACTTCGGCATCCTCCCACAGTCCACAGACCATGCACATTATGTTAACTGGTGACTCTTAATTGCCCATACACAGTGAAAGTGCCAGTGTTCATTTTTCAGCTCTTACAGTGTTGAAATAACTCTGGGTGAGTGTAAAAACACTTTTAAAAGTGTTAATTTAACACTGAAAAGAGTGGACATATAGACACTTTTCTAGGGATATATTGGCAATTTTGCTGTGCACTCACTGTTGGATGATAAGAATATGCTTCTATTATGAATGTTGTTTTTGTGAGTTAAGCCTAAACAGACCCTCCTGCTTACAGTTTAGGTTAGTTTAAGCAATACCAGCCATTTCTGTCAGGTGGGAATAATCCCTAAGTTACCTGACTAACCCTTGACTCCTGCCTCATCTGACAGGTTCCAATTTAGTTTGTTCTTTATCCATGTAGAGCAGACCTGTTAGTGTATGGCAGTGTGGATGCAGCTTTGTTTACATGTTAATTGTGGGTTGGCAGCAATGAGGAGTCAAACTACTCTCTCTGTTCTGCCTCCTCATTAATCATTATTCTGTAATGGGTGTTTTCAAAAAAAGAAAAAGAAAAAATTCAGGGTAACTGAGCAGGGAATTTCCAAAAAGTGACATTTAACAAGACTTTGCTCATTGTAAATGTCAAGACAGCACTGTAGATGCACTGCCTCTTAAAGCCTAGGGCCTTCATATTTAAAATGAAATACTTCTTTGAGTTAGATGTCCTGATCCTTTGATTTGTGGTTTTGTTAAAGTAATCCGTTTCATACACGTAAGAGTGGGTTTCAGTCTGATGTTTATTAGTGTGAGACCTTTCAAAAAAGTATGAACTTGAAACCAGAATTTCCAGATTTTTAAATCCATGCTCATTACGTGTCTAAAATTTGTGGTTTGAGATGAGACAGATGTAAAATCCATTTAAGATGATAGGAGACTAAACATCAAGTTATTTGGGTATCTTCATTCCAAAAGTTTTCTTCTTGCCAACAGAGAGGTGCTTTGTGTTTTCTGTATGAGTAGGTTCTTTCCAGCCGGCTGAGTTAGCCAAGGTCAATGGCGTTGTTGGAAATTATTGGGTGTGATGCTGTTAAACCAGCAGAAGCGGAAGTGTATGGGGGTAGATTTTGGAGAGGGGATAGACTGTAGGACACTGCAACTTGCTTTCAGGATCTTGCTTACCCCAAAAGAGAGACAAATCTAGTCAACTGATCCCACTTTTCTGTATGAGTGCTCACAAAACAGAGAGAGACAATTGTTGCATCAGAGCCTGTGTACTGCTAAATATACTTAAATAGCATGTGGAAGTAATACATGTGACATGTCATCTCCTAGCTATCTCTAGCTCTCTCAAATGGTTCCCACTTATTGATTGGCACTTGTATTGACACGCCAACTAAACTGATCAATGGAACAGTGTGCTACACATAGAGCTTTATAGATTTTTCAGAGTTACATAATGAAAAAACAAGTTATTTATAACTAAATGTTGACTGTCAGACTAAATTACCAGATGAGAGATAAGGACAAAAATACACGGAATGGCGCCCTGAGTGAGCCCTTATGCTCGCTCATTTTACTGTTAATATTTTGTTTCACTTCAGGGATCACTTTAAATGTTATTCAAACACCAATCACTAAACTGTCACTACAAACAAGCTAATGATATAGCTCCAGAGATTTGCTTCCATCAGTTTTGGAGCTTTTGATTGCACTTCCTTAGCAGATTGAGTTGTCCTGGAATTACATATGTTCAGATTTTAATTTTTCTGCAAACTTTAATGACTTCTTATCTATGTTAGCTTAAAAGCTCTTAACTTTTGTTGTGTGATAAGACCAAAACAGTGATTAAATGGACACTGGAGTGGTATTTTTTTTAAATTGTTGTTTTCATGATCAAAACAACTGTCACCCAGACCTGTTTTAGTTTTATTTTTAAAGAAATTCATCCTTTTGGATAGATGCAAGATAAGCTTAGCCAGCTTCTTACTACCAGGCCATCTTTCACAGCCTTTCCACATAAATTTCCAGCATGTCACTGGCTGCTTCAACATGGAAAAAAACACTCTGTTATTAGAGTCATCACTAGTCTGAGATATCAGATTTATGACGTGGAAAGAAAGTGCAGCTAAAATGTAGTTCATCGGCTTACTCAGACCATTTTAAAGATCCTTTGGAAACATCTCAAGCACAATTCACTTTAGTGTCACACCTCATTCTTTTGTCTCTGGGTTCTGTCGTGTCCAATTTAAGCACCGTCTTATTGGACCATGTGGGCCTAATGAGTGAGATGATGTCACCAGTGGACTGTTTAGTGATGTAATGAGCCTGTGTTAAAAAATTTGGCTTGTGTGTATAAATACCTCACTTTCAGGGGGAGAAAACGTGCTTACCCTCACATGCATGTGCTGATAGTAAGACTACACAGATTAGTCTCTGGCTGATTTATTGATGTTCTAATGCAAACATCACATTTGAAAAAACGTCAACTCAAATTTTCTCATAACAGCTTTCTAATTAGCTTGACCTGAAAAGTGGTTTAGATAGGGTTAGGGTTAGGTGGAGAGGTGGAGAGATAACAGGTAGTTATTTCTCCAGTTTCTGACATTTTTGAGAAAAAACATTCAAGCCTTAATGTTCATTCTTGACCTTGGAAACAGTTTGACAAAACAATCTTTAAAGGAACTGTACTCTCCATCTGTAAATTCCATTCACATATGAAGGCTTTGGTTTGACATTGAAAGTACAGAAAAAAACAAGTGATGTATGTTGTAAAGATCTAAATAAACAGCATATTGTGATATCAGTGAAGGAAAGATAAGTAATATTTTGTCAAATTGTTGCAGAAGCATGTGTTATTCCCTCCACTATGCTGCTATGATGGTTTGTAATTTGCTTTAACTGGTTGAAGATAAATCTGCAATGCTGAGTTTGAGTAATTGTACCAGTGTCTTCCAGATAAAGCGGGAATTAAACTTAGCTGTTCGGGCCATATTAGAAGAAATCAGAAATCCAACCCAGCACTATCTAGCAGTGGGACTCGATAGATGCAATTTTGCAATCCTAACTGACTGACATTCATGGTTCCCAGAATGTGTATCCTCATAGTTTAATGACTGGTGATCCCTTGACATTTTCTCTAACATAGTGCCACCATGATGTTGACATTTTGGGATCAAAATAACATGTCTGAATAATCACTGAGTTCCAATATTTGGTGCAGGCCAGGATGAATTGTAATAGATTTGGTGATCCCATAACTTTTAATCTTGAACTATTTGTACTTTAACTTTACATTCCCATCAACCTTGGCCATACTTTTGTACCTACATCCTTACAAAGTTGCCAGCATGTTGACTGTTATTCGTGTCTCCCCCCCACAGCCATCCGAGTGATTTCAAACATCGTTTTCACCGCCACCACTCATCCAGCAGTCTTCATGGTAGCTTCAATCACAACCACATCCCTGACACCAATCTGCCACTAGTGGCTGAAGAGCATGATGAACACCAGGATAACAAAGGACCAGTATACGACCCCAAACAAGATGTGTTTGTCAGCCTGTTTGTAAGTTTCTGTGGTTTTTCGGGGGGGTTGTTTGTTTTTTTTGTTATGTTTTTTAATGGGCATTTTTGGTCCTTAACTGTAAAGCAACCCCATTCTTCACACTTCATTTACTGTGTCAATCTGAGAGGCTGGTGACAAAGATCTGAGAGATCTGAGATCTGGTTGATGATAGACTGTGATGTAGTTGAAACAGTGCAGGCAGACTGCACAGTAAACACAATTTATGAGAGCCAAAGTGATTAACCACTTTTGACTTAGAACCTACTTGGATAATTGAACTCAGCCATCTGAGTGGACAGAGATAAAAGCAACACTGAGCTGCACTGTTCTAGTTTATGGTTTGCATTAAGTATCAGCAGTAAACGTAGATTTAAGCATAATTACACTGTAGTCCTGATGTGAGGCCTATGGCTCTTGCATTGCTCTTTGAAACACCCCTCCATGAGGTCAGAAGTCGTGTAGGTGGTTCTTGAAGTCATAGAAAACAAACCTCCCTGGGCCACATGTGTAGAATTATCTTTTTAGTCAGCTTACAGGTGTTTTTAGTCAAAGTTTCTTGATGCATTAACTGTGAAAACGTGGCTTAAAATGTTGGTAAATTTAAAACAGCCTCTCTTCAGTCTCTTCAAATGTAAAGAACCATTTACACAGTTGGGTGGTTTAAAATGAATTGCACTAGTAAATTATTGTTCATACATACATTACCATCCCCACAATAACTGCACATTATTGGTCCCATGTTATGTCTCATTATCGTGTCACATCATGTTGGTCAGAACAATAAAATGGATAATCTTTGCACTGGTCTTTCTCCAAGAAATCTCTCCACCCTCTGCCTCCTGAGAGCCATCCAGCTGCAGCCAGATCCATGAAACTACTCGCCAAGATTCCCAAAGATGCTGAAGCTGTCATTGTTTTAGTTGGTAAGCTCAGTGAGTTTTGACAAAGGATTAGTGAGAGGAATTATGTTTTATTTGTTTTTATAAACTGCTAAGAGATGGATCTGCTTGTTGTAAATTCTCTATTAGTTTGGGCCTGAAATATTGAAATTATTAAATAACATCAGAATAATGCCATAATGTTTTGATACTACTAACAGTATCCTATTTCTTTGCATTCTGATCAGCTTTCTCCTTAACTCTAATTTGTCGTGTTGAACTGCCATTAATGTCAAGTCAATACTTCTACAGCTGCTTTGCTGTGTCCTGTGACGACATGGAAAACTTTAACTGTAAAGCTGCATGATGTTTTCATCTGGTGTTAACAGAAAATTAGCTCTACAGCAGCTGATTTATTCCTGTTTTGATATTTGAGAATAAACAGATGAATAAACATACTTTAAGCCAAAGTGCAATCACAGATTCTGTTTCTGATGTGAAGCTGTGGAAAATCACTAATAACTAAACAGCGTGTGTTTTTTATTTCCCCTGTCAGGCTGTGTTGAGTTTCTGGAGCAGCCAGCCATGGCTTTTGTCAGGCTGAATGACGCTGTGCTTCTGGAGTCTGTGCTGGAGGTCCCAGTCCCTGTTCGCTTTATTTTCGTCTTGCTTGGTCCCAGTCAGTCCAACATGGACTATCATGAGATTGGACGTTCCTTCTCCACTCTCATGTCTGATAAGGTAGACATAAAATTCTCCTTATTTCATTCAGAGGAAACAAAGCATGATAAAACTAAAAATATCAAATTGATAAATGCAAACAGGACATTAATTATCTCACTCACAGTAAATAAATAGCTATTTGGATACTGTAGCATAAGTAATTACTGTCCACTACTGATATTTTTAAGTTGTCAATCCTTTTTTCAAACCCTGGGCCAATGGTGTATAACTTATATCTTGAATTTCCTTTCTCTAGCATTCTGGTGTTGACATGTAGTTGTATTTACCTGTAGAACTTCCATGAGGTGGCCTACTTTGCTGATGACAGACAGGACCTCCTGAACGGTATCAATGAGTTCTTGGACTGCAGCATCGTCATTCCACCCTCAGACGTGGCAGGCAAAGACCTCCTGAAGACAGTGGCTGATTTCCAGAAGCAGATGCTGCGCAAGAGGAAGGAAAGAGAGCTCAAAAAGCACCACTCCTCAGTTGGAATGGTGCAGGACAACAAAGGTGCTCAGTCAAATTTCTTGAGAGCCTATTCCACATCAAATCTCTGATTAAAGTACTTTTTTTGAATGAGACATTTCTGGTTTTGCAAACCAGTAGTTCTGCAATGCAAACACATTTTTTACAGCTAGAAATCACTTAGCAAAAAAGTGTGATGAGTTGCAATGATTAGTCAATTAACTGAATACTGAATCAACAGAAATTAATTACCATCTATTCTGATAATTGTTTTAAAAATGCCAAACATCTGGTGGTTCCAGGTTCTCAAATGTGAAAATGTGGTGCATTTTTTGTTCTTACATGTATTTTCAGCTGTGGAATAATACACATGTGGTGCTCTTAGGAGAATCTAAGGCAGCAATATACTTCTATAACTACAACTATAAAAAAATATTTTTGTTGTACTATTATTATGATCAGTAGTAGTTTCTTCATGTAATGGTGCTTGTAAAAAAAACTCTCTAGAGGTAAGTCCAGAGGAAGAGGAGGAGGGAGACCAGGAGGTAGACCCGTTAAAGCGCTCTGGGATCCCATTTGGAGGACTGATCCACGACATTCGCCGCCGCTACCCACACTATGTCAGTGATCTAAAAGATGCTGTGGACATGCAGTGCATTGCCGCTGTCATCTTCATCTACTTTGCGGCACTGTCACCCACTATAACCTTCGGAGGCCTGCTGGGTAAACTGAAACTTTGAATGACATAAGGATAATTTGATTCCACATTATTTTGATAATTCTGTGTTCTGAAGATGTTTTTTTATGTGTTTTTGCGTACAGGAGAGAAAACAGAGGGCATGATGGGAGTGACTGAACTTATTGTTTCAACTGCAACTCTTGGAGTTATATTCTCGCTGCTTGCTGGTCAACCTCTTCTCATCATTGGCTTCTCAGGACCCTTGCTGGTGTTTGAAGAAGCCTACTATAAGGTACTCTACCTGTAAAGTGCAGAAATCAGGAATGTATTTTACCTGCACCCACACCCACACAGCATATCACATACTCCAGTGTTTCTGGTACATAATTTTGTTTTCCTTGAACATGTACCTAATACTCTGTATCTTTTCACTCAGTTCTGTCAGGCTCACAATTTTGAGTACCTGACTGGTCGAGTGTGGATCGGTTTCTGGCTCATCTTCATCGTCCTGGTGATTGTGGCAGCAGAGGGCAGCTTCCTCGTCCGCTACATCTCGCCTTTTACCCAGGAGATTTTTGCTTTCCTTATCTCCCTTATCTTCATCTATGAGACTTTCTCCAAGCTCATAAAGGTAACTACCTCAGACAGCTCACTGAGCTCTGTAAGACTTGGGACAACATAACACTTTTTATGAATACGTTCCTATTAAAGGATACCAGAATTTTTTCAATTATTATAATTTTTTATAATTACTACTACTGATGCATGTTGCATGAACTGTGTTTATAAATGAAGTTCACAGCCAGGATTAAGATTTAATCCTTTCATTTTCCTGTCTGCAAAAAGTCATTACAGTCAGTCACTAGAGGATGAATTGAGGCTCTTGTTCCCAGGTGTTTAAGGAACATCCACTGATGGCAATGTACCCAACTGACTCCACACTAGCTACTGGGCTTCGAGATACTGATGGCCCCATCTTCAACCAGCCCAACACTGCTCTTCTCTCCTTGGTTCTTATGATGGGCACTTTTTTTGTTGCTTTCTTCCTCAGGAAGTTCAGGAACAGTCGATTTTTAGGTGGCAAGGTAATCTTTTAAAAACTTTTAACTCAAGCTGTCAATATCAGACCTCTCATGTACATTTAATAGTACCCTGTGGAGCTTTCTTTTGAGAAGATGAAATTATTTATACAATCAGTGTTTCTCACTAAGATGCACAGATCCTTGAGACCTAACAAATATGCTGCATTTCATTTCTCATAAAGCATTAGCAAAACCAATTTTGTTTTTTTTTAACGTTCATTAGTTAGTCTTCTTCATCCCTAATGGGTCTGCCACTTTGCAACGCTTTGTGGCATGTTATTGCCACGAACTGATGAGCTGTAAAACCTTCTGCAGGACCTATGTCACCTGATGCATACATGAGATGCATAAAAATATTGCTGTGTAGCACTACTCGTGGTTAAGAACTCCACAGAGCACCTTTAAAACCACTTACTTAAAGAATCAATACAAGTGGCAATGTGTACTGCAACTACACATTTTATTTCAAATTTTAAAGATCACAAGAGTGTCTTGGATATCAACAAAGAAGCTGTATTTACTGGGTCTCTATAGGCTCTCCATGTCTATCTAATTTACGTCATGTTCATGCCAGCAACAATGGAAGAATAGCCAAGACAGTCTGAGGAGAAGTGGGCATGTCAATAGTATAATTTGCATTTTGTCATAGAAGAACTTGAAGCTCAATAATATTGATACATCAATACTGATACACATGCTTTGACTTGTTTGTAGTTCACCTCTGGCTTGTGTGTGTTTTTTGTGGCTTTTTTTTATAAACTTTTAATATGACTAGAAGTATGCTGACCATTGACTTGCTTCAATTTATTTTGTTTCTCAATGTCCCCAGGCCAGAAGAATCATTGGTGACTTTGGCATCCCTATCTCAATTTTGGTTTCAGTGTTGGTGGATTACTCCATTACTGACACTTACACACAGGTAACAGTTAATCACATCAGTCACAGTAACAGTTAAACTGCATTTCAAATCTTTTCTGAAAACTTAAATATTACCATTATCTGCTTTTAGAAACTCAATGTGCCATCAGGTTTTTCAGTCACATCCCCTGACAAGAGAGGTTGGTTCATCAGTCCCTTTGGTGATAAGCAGCCCTTTCCAACCTGGATGATGGGAGCAAGTATTGTACCTGCCCTTCTTGTCTTCATCCTCATCTTCATGGAAACTCAGATCACTTCGTATGTAGAGTGTGATTATGTATAAGAATATCTGTGTGCTAATGTATACTTTTTATAAATTTCCACCTTTTAAACATTTTCCACCAATCTCTCAGATTGATAGTCAGTAAGAAGGAGCGTCGCCTGGTTAAAGGCTCGGGTTTCCACCTGGATCTGTTGCTCATTGTCATCCTGGGTGCCATCTGTCCCCTTTTCGGCCTGCCGTGGCTCACAGCAGCCACTGTTCGCTCTGTCACTCATGTCAACGCACTCACAGTCATGAGCAAGGCCACGGCGCCTGGCGAGAAGCCCATGATCCAGGAGGTGAAAGAGCAGAGGCTAACTGGGCTTCTTGTGGCTGTGCTTGTTGGTAAGCAGAAAAGGGAGGATGGAAGTGTGGGGTGCCAGATGACCATCATAAAATGTCCAATCATAGCTTAGCAACTGTAGATGGGCACACAGGCCTGTCAACACTTTGGATTTCTGACTGGTGTCTTTTTTTTTTTTTTTAGCAGAATTTATAATACTGTTATCAACTCAGTGCTGTTCTTTATTTGGTTTAGGGAAAATAACATGTCAGGAACACAAAATTGTGTTAGCATCACATTTGCCAAATAATCAGCTAGTCCTCATCCTCAGTGCATGTCTTCTTGTAAAAGTAAGGCATACAGTTTGAAATTACTAATATTTAAAAATAACTCTAACAACTGTGTTACCTGTCCAAGTAAGTTTTTCTGTAGTAGGCATCTAAGCCATCCAAGGGTTATGTTGTATGTAACATTATGATTACACTTTTCTCTACAATACTGTACATGTTGCTTTAGCCCCAGTCTTTAAACATAATATTATGCACTTAGGACTCTTTTACATGGTTCTTATTTCCAAATAAACCAGCTGAAGACATTAATAAGCCAGGGTTTTAGCATTAGCTTACACTATCTACAGCTGAAAAACTGCTAGCTAGAAATGAGAAGCCAACTTTTGTTTACTACTGAGTGAAGCTGGAGACCCATTGACTTGAGTGTTAAATCTGCCACTGTTACCACAGTAAACAGTGCAAATACGAGCCGTGCTAGAGGAAAACGCCTGACATGCAAAGCAGCAATAACCAAGGATGACTGGCTGGTGAAATGCTCCATTTGAATACCTTGAGAAAACTTATTTTGTCTTTTTAAATCTTTATATGAGTGCATTATATTTTTCTGCAACTTTAATTACAGTGCTGGAACTTCCAGGCAAGTATTTGCTGTGAAATGCAAATGTGAGCTAGAAGGTACAGAGTGGCACTTCTGCAGATCAGCATGTCTAGACATTCATGACATATGAATCAACCCATGCAGTGACTTCAAATGATTTCACATTCTATTAACAAATAATCTTATAAATAAATCAAAACATTTTTTTTTTTTTTTTTGCTAAACTCATGTCTGACGTTGTAACATTGTTTTTTATCCATCTCTTATCCATTATGTTTTGCCTGCAGAATATCTTGTTTCAGTTAAGTTAGGGTTCCCAAAGTAGTCTTAAGTATAATTTGATCCAGTCTGGGTATATAACCATAATGAGTCATGATGATTGTTGAGCTTTTGTTTGATTGAAATGCTGTTTGGATTAGGAATAAGACTTTTGGATTAGCTTCAACCAAGACATATGAACAGTGAACATGTTTCAAATAAACAGCACTGACAGTGTATTTGTCATGAGGGCTGTTCCCCCGTTGAATGAATAATTCTCTCCACAGTTGCATTTTAGTGTGCATTTTTGTGTTTCAACAACAATAATGTCATTTGAAAACCTCACTTTTAACCCCATTCTACCCATCAGGCATGTCCATAGTGATGACAGATGTGCTCCGCCTCATCCCTCTGGCTGTGCTCTTTGGTATCTTCCTGTACATGGGGGTCACCTCTCTTACGGGCATTCAGCTGTATGAACGCATCACTCTTATGGTCACGCCTGCCAAGCATCACCCTGACCACATCTACGTCACCAAGGTAACACAAGCAGTGTTGAATGTTTACATGCCCTCGTCTTGTATTATTAGTGGTAAGATGAAGAAGCCAAACCCAGAAGAGTGGTAACTGCAGCAGAGTCCAGGCAGCCAGAGACCAGGGGGTGGGGGGTGGGGGGGTTAATCCTTAACTTTTTAACTAACTTTGTACAGAAATAACAGAGTGGCTTGAGGAGTTAACGACATAACAGAACAGGACACGACAGACATCATTCAGATTGTGACACATGAACATTATCCAGGTTTCTACAGCTTTGCAAGTCTGGGACTTGACCACATCCAGCAAATCTACAATTTTCGTACCAATAGAGACATCCCTGGGATATGTTGCTTGAGTATTGACCACAACCAGATCTTACCTCAACAGCTAAAGACAACAGTTTAGTGTCCGGCTAGCTGGTGACTGTGTATTTATTTAATCTCCATCTGATCATCAGTAAGGGAGCAGTGCAATCTATCCTGTGCAGCTAAGGTTAGCAGTAAAATAGAGAATGATAGATAGATGAAAGAAGAAATAGATGAAAAAACTATTTTGAAGAGAACCCACTATTTACTTGTTGTTTAATTGTTATCATTATTATTATTATCATATTATATAGAGAAAGACAACAACACTGTTTGAAAAAATAGTGCACCTTCATTTATTTGAATGAGGTGACTGCACTGATTCAGTGGGGGTGGATTGGCCAGTCAAATACATGCAAGTGGCACATTCCCGTTAGATGACTTTGTAAAGTGAATGCCTCACGATCATAGCGACAAGTCAAACACAAATTACACATGTGATTAGTTTCACCACTAGATGGAGCCAAAACATGTCAGATTTTCAATATGCAGGGGTACGGTTTGGGAATTAATGTGTTTAATGTATCTTTGAGTATTTCTGTGTATGCTTTATGTCTGTACTGTGGTCTATGGTCTTTTGGTTTTCTACCCATTAACAATCAGATGTGTGCTGCTTCAGGTGAAGACATGGCGGATGAATATGTTCACCATCATCCAGCTGGCGTGCATTGTGGCTTTGTGGGTAGTGAAGTCTACTGTGGCCTCCCTGGCATTCCCCTTCGTCCTCATCATGACAGTGCCACTGCGCCGCCTCATCCTGTCCAGGATCTTTGAGGAGCGTGAGCTCCAGGCTGTGAGTTGGGTAGTTGAGGCATTCTAGGAATGTGTGAACCTGTGCCACAATCATCTGATCCCACATACAGTAGCTCCAGGGTACTTATTTTGCAGCAAGATGGATGTTGGCATGTTTTTGTATCTGTCCAACACTAACATTTGTTAAAGAAATGTTTCAGATGAACTTCACGCTTGACTTTCCTGATGATTTTCTCCTCTGTGATTATGGAGAACTTTCTCATCCCAATATTTTCAAATGATAGGCAAATATTTCTTTTTGCCCTGGGTTCTAACCAGAAAAAGATTCATGGTCCACCATGAAGTCAGCCCTCATATTTTCTTGGTTTGATTCTCTAACCTCATACGTGTCATCACTGTCATATTAAAATGTCATATTTCCAAAATGTCAACTTTTTCAGGAGCTAGGATAAACATCTTTGTTCATAACTTGACCACCATTTGTGTTATGTTCATTTAAAGGTCTCATGAACCCAAGGCACTGCAGAATTGCCTTTTTATTTTTTTATTCCTTGGTTTGTTGTTCTGTTATTTGGTACCTAATGACACCTTCACCCTTGTTCAGTGTGATACATTTTAGTTCTGGTCTGGTCGTGTTCACACACTTTTACAAATAAACCAAAAGGAGAAAACATGAAGTCATTTGAGTTGACAGTTAAATCACAGATTAGACAGTTCTGATAATGTCATCCTGCACAATCAACACTGTAAAGCATGTAACCACGTGAAAAAAAACCTTTCACTTTCAATGATGTGTTCATTTATCTTCTTTTGTGTTCTCAAAAAACTCAAAAGACATTGTTATTTTAGACTGCCTGTACCTCATGTATAATAAATAGCGATGAACAGAGAGAAATTATAGTACAAATACCTCACAAAAAAGAGGCATGGAAGTTTAAATGAAACTGACTGAAGATAATTTTCCTTTTTGCAGCTTGACTGTGAAGAAGAAGATTCTCCCAACTTTGATGAAGATGGACGTGATGAATACAATGAGATCCACATGCTTGTATAAATTTGAATTGGACCCAGCCAACAGGACTTCCTCCAGCCTCTAGCTTCAAACAATCAGAGCAAGCCTCTTGGAAACCTCGCCATGGCAAAGCAAGAGGAGCTATCATAATGGTGTTAAATATACAAAAGCTATAGCTGGATTGTTACTTCTTAGCTTTGTTTATTCCAGTTTTTAAGAGAGCACACCTAATGTTAGATCTCTGTGGTGGTAGTGGTTTTGTGTTAACCTTCCTGAAGATGTTCTGTCAGAGGCTAGCGAATAACTCTGAGCACCCTACCAGAAGTGGAAGATGCAAATCTAGCAGGACACCTAACTTACATGAACACTTAATCCAACTTTTTATCCTATCTGTCCCTTTAATTACTGTGCAGGTTCTGGGCAAAAGTGCAATGATAATGGTGACCTCTTGGAAAGTGGCTGGATGATTTAAGCTAATTTTGGCATTGAAACTAGGAAATGGAGTCAATTTCCTTTGATTTAATTTAATTCAGGAAATGGACTTTCATCACCATGTTCAGGTGAATTGACCCTAAATTTCAAAGTCCTGAACAAATTCCACTGCCTTTTTAGTTTAGTAGCCTTCCCTACTGCTGACAATGCCTATAGATTGCAATGATGTGCAAGTTAAGCAGACCTTTTCCTTTCTGTACAGACCTTTCGTAATGAGCACTTTAAGTGGATGATAGTTCACTTTTGTTGCTGCCAACCAAGCTCCCTGGCACAAAACTCCTCTCTAAATGTAGTCTCTTCCTGAAACCTTGATCTCTACAGAGACTGTGCGAGCCTCTTCAAGGGGCGTTACTGTACTTTGTTAGGTGTATAATGCCCAACATACCAGTCCATTGACCTTACTATTGTGACCTTGGATGTATAACTGCATAGCTAATATGGTGTCAACCTTAGTTTCCTATTTTGCTCTGTTTATTTCTTTTGTGTCCATTGGACTTGATGCCACACTAGATTCTTAGTGATTTTTTGACTCCAAAAAGCTTAAAGTGGTGTAAACGTAAAATGTGAAAATTTGTAGGTTGACAGTCTCAGACAGACAATATGTAACTATTCATCCAGTCTTTCATCTTCTCCAGAAAAATTTCCAAGTGTGGTGCACTTTTAAGATGTCATGGATGACATAATGACACACTTGACTGGAAAAGCATAGAAACTAAGCAAACATGCAAGCATTCAAACATAAAAAAATGCTGGGGAACAGTTGAGTGTTGGCAGAATGTATGAATGATGCATTGTATAAAAAGACTGTGAGCTTGGAACTATAACGTACCATCTGTGCTCAGAGTTGTTTTGAAATACCCAGAGATTTAGTTTTCACCTCCTATATTGCAAGCCCATTACAGAATTTAAATAACCATTCAGCCATATGCTTTTCAGAAAGCTTACTTGTGCCACACTGAAACACATTTTGTACAAGCTATTATACATAAAAATGTTACAAAATTTCATAAAGCACTTGATTTATCTTAAATATGTAAGCACAAATTCGAGTGCCCCAAGTATAAGAAATAGATGTGGTTTTACTGAGACCAGTATGTTGATATATTCTGACAACAGTTCTAACATTACCAATACTCAAAATACTTCATCTTGGAAGATTTAAGCCTGAGGTGGAGAATAAACAAGAAGAGAGAAACATTCACTGGATGTGAATACCTCTCATTTTTGTACATGTCAACATCTGCACTGTGTCTGCAACAACAAAGATGTGTAAATAGGAACCAGTAAACAATTTGTTGCTACAGGTATACAACCTAAACACTAACACTAAATACTAACACTAAAAAGTGAAACACAACTTGTGATATTCTAAAATTTAAACCCGTACTTTCAAGGGTCAGCAGTGTATTAGAATTTATGTATGCTAACCATGAGATTTAGTCTTATCTCATTTCGCTTAACTATGTCCTACATAACAAGCCATGCAAGAATTCTGTCTCAGGGGAAACTAACCTTCGATCTGTAAATATTGCTTCCCAGTGTTTAGTTTGTTGTCTCTTTTGTGTACATAAAGCGGTCAAGGCAATCCAACACTTGCATAGAAAAAATATATGCCATATAGTCCAGGCCTTCATGTAATACAATGGAGAAAAGGAGGTCAAGAGAAGAGAATAATGTTTTTACTCCAGTGAGGTCACATGGACTTTTATCTGTAAAGTAATCTTTTTTTCTCCCTCCGTTGTTTTCTTTAGGCCTCCAGTTGAGGCTTCAGTTTGATGTGAAGCATATACCTGCTGCAGTCTGCATTTGATTCTGTAGTGTAGCTCAAAAAGTTAACGAGTTACTGAATGTGCTTTACATTAGGTCTCCATAGCAGATCCATTTACAATTGACTCTGTTGTTAATGAACCTTTTCAACCACATGTTTATGTTTCAGAGTTTACAAAGACAGGAATGGTAAATTGTGGGCTAAAATACGTTTTATCCACTATATTTGGCTCTTCTGTGTTCATGACATTATTGAACGTGTGCAATTCATTCAGCTATTTTATTTGAATTTTTTTGTGTGTGTGTTTTATTTTTACAATTGTATGCCTTTCCCTCTAAAAAAAAAAAAAATAAATTTTGGTCAAATTTAAAAGAATTAAGTAAAAAAACAAACATTTGTAATAGCCTATAAAATAAAAACATTTATTTTTAAATTATAGATTTTTAAAGGATATGGCCTCTGCGTCCTCAAAAGTAGCTAGCAGTTAATTGAAAGAAGAGCAGTCTCTTCGAATTAACCTGGAATACCATTTTAGTTGTGATTATGAGTTTCAATTGGAAATCTAATAGCCTGTAACCAAAACAAACAAACAAACAACAACCAAAAAAAAAAAAAAACATTGGCAAGCAATTTGACATTCTCAAGACCTTAAATTCTGTTTAATATTTTTTAAGGGCAATGTTATGAGTAACAAAAATAAGATGGTAAAGTAGTCACAAGGATCTATGTTATCCTTCGTTGTTAGAGAATACAAGTCTGTTAAGACTGTTAAACACATCCACATGCTCTTGTTATGACAAGAAGTGGTGTGCCTGAATAGGCCATAGCTCAGACTTAACTGGTGAGTGTATACTTAGCAAAACATCCTTTTAGTAAAAGAAATTTGAATTGTGGGCATTATTTAAGATAATAAAAGGTTTGGTACTGCCACTCTGTCCTGTCTGTGCACTAGATGTTGAAACATATAAGATGAAAAGAAAAAAATATTATTTTGACCCTCAAGAAGTTCTGCCTTGTCAATGTTTTCAGTTCACCACATTTCATCACCTTATACCACCACAGTAGCAGGGCAGACCACCTACCCAAATCTAAGGTTAGGTAAGGTTGTTATCTTTGAACCTTCTTTAATTGAGCATCATTGGTTTGAGTAAAGATGTCTGGCAATCTTGGACTCGTAGCATATGGAATGGTGTATTAGGTTCAACCATTATTTGACTATAAATCAGATATGTGTGAAACTAGATCATCTATTATAAGGAAGGTTGGTCACACTCATGTTCTCAAGATCAACAGAATTATTGAGGATAGTATCATTTGAATACTGCAAGAATGGCATTTAATACCAAAGGGTTAGTTCCTTAGTAGGATTAGTTTCCTAATTTTGGTGTTCATTGGCACATATTGTTGGCAATCTCCCTTGCTGTAAATAAAATACTGTCCTTATAAATGTTATATATTTTATTTTATTTATTTATTTGTTGGTATCAGAATTATGATGATGCCACCTGAATAGTATTTATTTTATTTTATTTTTTTTGTTTCAACATCCATACCATTCATTTAAAGTAGTGGTTTCCGTAAATATCAGTATTTATCTCAAAACACTGGTAAAGCTGCAATAAGCATTTTTTCTTAATCTCTGCAACACAGATGACAACTCTTCAACAAACTTGCAGCAGCAGTCCTTGATATACTATTTCAAATTGTCAAGAAATACTAGTCAATTTACCTTTGGTGTAGTCCACCAGTTGTTGAGGAAATGTATTTCTGTTTGGATTTGGATTTGCATCATCCTCGATTCTCCTCAATGCCCTTGTTTACTTTGGCTGCCATGCTGGGCACATAGAGCTGTAGATTTAGGTATTGATTCTCAGTGAGATCAGCAGTACTAGCATTCATTTCACATAGGTAGTCATTAGATTCAATGTTAAAATTGAAAAACGTTCTTGATGGAGCTTTACATTGTTTTGATGATACACAGATGGTCTTCATGAGGTCTACACAACAATCAATTGATGTATTCTAATCAGATGATAAATTATGAAATGCAGTAAGTTTGCATTCCTAACACAGACTGACATTGGGTCGTGTGAATAGCAGGTCTATCTTGCTATTGCTGTAAAGAGGTTTTCAAACTACTGTAAAATGTTATTTTTTTGTCTGAAATAAATATTTATTATGTGTTTCAAATACAAACAGAATTCTTTTTTTGTCACCCTTAAAATTTATGATACAATAAAATGTTTTAGTTTTCACAAAAAATGCAGTTAATTGCTACGGTTTTGTTTTTGTCTTCCTACTTCTTAGGTACCAGATGGCTCAAGTCAAGTATAATTTTATATGTCTATAGAATAAATTATATGCCATGAGCATGGTGATTTACAGAACCTCGTGGCACACCCAGTCAGAGAAAGGTGAAACTGTGAATATTTAACATTTTAAGACAAAAGATAACTACAACAGTAAATGACTTGAAGAAATATCAGTAAATCATAGAGTGCACCTTTGATATAAAGCAATTATGTTTTAGTATGAAAATGAAAAGATTTGAACTCGTCAGAGCCCCAAAGTGCCAGGCATCTCTGTGTTCCAGGTGGTGAGATTAACACACAGAAGAGGCAAAAAGAGTGTGGCAATGGTGACAGGTGTTATTAACATGATAAGAGTGGTGAGTGGGGGGTCACGGACTTGTCCACAGAGCGAAAAGTAAGTCTGATGGACTTCCAAGAAGACCTTGTCTACCGGAGACCCCCAACACCAAGACACTTTTGCCCAGTCGTCCACGCAAATCTTCAGTTTATTGTAGATGCTGCAGAGGAAGAGAGCCGGAGGACAATGTTAAATGGCTTGTATTTGATCAAGAGATTCTATGAATTTGAAAGATTTGGAAATTCATTTGACTAAACTTGATGAAATGACATGATGCAGTGCAAACATTTCCCATTTGTCTGCACTTACAAATAACTGAATTTCCATGCAATACTGAGGTTAAATTCATCAACATCTAAAAGCTAAGAAAACTAAAAAGGTCAGCAAGGTCCTTGCACAACACAGCCTTGCATTTTGGCAACCCCAGAAGAGGTAACTGATATATTTAAAGCACTCTGAAATAATGCAATAATGTGACACAAGCCAAAAACATCTAGCTATGGTGATGCTAGGCTTTTTGTGGATGGAACAATCATCCACTGATGTTTAGGAGGCAGCTTACATTTCACTAAGTTTTGATTTGTCACGTCTTTTGGGTGGGAAACGACCATAGCCTTACTAAATCATCAAGTCTTGCAAGCAGTTGTCACTGTGAGATTTTAGTGTGGAAAACATCCACTGAGATTCAAATGATCCTGACAGCTGTGAGCCTGATCAACAAGCTGAGCTCCTTGTGATGATGTATGCTCCACCCTAAGACACCATATGAGCTCTATGACAGCTCAGCCTCAAAGCAAGTTAACAGTAAAATATGGATTATTACAGCTATAATTAAAGGCTACTGTAGATAGCATGACAAAAGCATCCAAAAGTATACAAATGTATCCACAAACAACTGCTGTCTGGGAATATGAGCCCAGGAGCAACAGTCTAGCACTTTTTCATTAACCAATGACTAATTAGCTGAAACTTTGACCTCCACCAAATGTAGCCAGGAAAGTATCTGACTTTCCAATGACTAAAGGTCATATATCTTCTCTGAAAAGGGCAATAAAAAGTGTGTAATGTGCCACTTTACTCAGCCTTCCTGTGTTTTCACTCACTTGGGCTCTGCACTGTGGAGGAACAGCTTCTGGCCATACATGCATGCCAAGGCTCAAACAGCAACCATTAACACAGTCACATGAATACCATTGTGTGTAAGTGGTAACAATACAGTTACATGTGTTTTCCAATCACACACAATTTATGATTTAAAGATGCTATATCTATGTTTTTGCTATTGCTCTTTATTGTCAACATTAGCATTAACAGCTGTTTACATACCAGTCTAGAAGAAATGTTATTCAGCATCAAACTTCATTCCTGTACTCCAGTGGAGGACAGCAACACCAATGTTAACTCTTGTTTTACTTCGATTTCTACAATATTTCTTCTACTGAAGTTAACCTCATAACCAGCTAACTCCAGTCTGTCCCATGTTGTAATTCCACTTTTGCTAAAGTGAGTCACTGTACTGAAGAGTCTACCCCCAGTCCAAAATGTGAGAATGAAGAAGTAGCACTGCTCAGAGGGCATATTCTAACCTCTTGTCTTGAAAATGCAAGAATGCCTAAAGTAAACAGTTGTTAATGCTAATGTTACAAAACCTTATATATAGCAACTTTAAGTGTTGGAAACTCAACCACAACTATTTGAGTCTAACATCAGTTCACAAATAACTAAAATGATAATGGTAAAATGAATTTTACCATTTTACAGTGGGCCATGGGCAGCTGTCCTGATATCCACTTGTCTCTATGCTGTTGTTGAACTCTGACAGGCAGTTGTCAACATTGCTATGAAACATGTGCTGGTCACATGGTCGAACAACAAATTCTGCCATTCCTGGGGAAAAAATGACATTCAACATATGAGACTTAACAGTCCTGACCAGTCAGGCCAAATAAACACCTACCGATATCACAGACACAGGCATGGTTTCTTAATGTCTGCAAGTGCTTCCACACAGACACACTTCATGGTACATTTAACCAGCCAACATCCAATCATGATCTGTGGCATGTATGAAACAAGCCCACTTGATTATGATTTTGCTTCAAGATGGTAAGAGGAAAAGATCTAAGTGACTTTGAAAGAGGGTTAATTGTTGGCGCATAGATGACAAGAGCTTTAGTCACAAAGACTCCTCAACTGACTAGTGTTTCAATATGAACAGTGACTAAAGTGACATCTGCATTTAGATCTATGAGAGCAACATCAGTAAACAGGGTTGAAAATTGTAGTCAACAGACTACGAAAAAAGGTGTAAACTAGGAGAATAAATATCCATTACTGACTGACTGCAACTAAGTCCATTGTAAGTGGCTCAGTCTGAAAAATTGTTAAAGTGAGAAAACAATTTGTCAAACTTCAGATATTTTTAATTGAAGGAACATAAAACAATAATTTGCCAAAGGCAATTAAATGCTACCTGTTAATCAAGGAAACACTAACTGATGTGGCTGTCTCGATAGTATGGCTTACCTGTCCATATGAAGGCAGGTGCCAGCAAGCATGCTGTCAACAGCATCTGTTAATAAAAATCAATAAATAAAGAAAAATAAAATACAATTTAAAAAAATCATAGTGAAAATTATGACTAAGGATTAAATATGTGTGTTTTGATTGTTCTATATACTATATTCAAATAGAATAATAACATATTACAGTTCTGCAACAAATCAATTATAGATATTGTATACATTTTTATAACGTATGTCACAGGATAGGAGTGCAATGTTTTACATGTATACATACTGTACAATGTATATTCTCACTAATAAAGATAAACTAAATGCATTGGTGATTACATCAGACATAGGGTGAATTCTCAGCCTCTTCTGTAAACGACATAATCCTCCAAAACGTGAGATGGGATATCTGTCATATACAGGCTAACAGGCACATTTTCTCCAGCTGAAAAATCCATCCTCTCTTTACCATCCCTCTACCCTCAGTGAAAATGTACAAGACTGTACCTCAGTTAAATGCATAACCAAATTAAAAAAGGCATTGGTGTATGTGCCTTGCTATAGATGTGATATATAATAAGGGTGACCTGTGTTCAAACTGGAGAAGATGTCTCTTTCCTTGCATTAGATCTTCCTCTGAATCTAAAATGCACCCTTACATTTACCAAGCTCTATTCCCTCCCAGGCAGCATTTTAACAGTTTGAACTCCAAGTTGAGCCTCACTCTTGAAAAAAAAAGGAAATAAAACAATAACAACAAGCTCTGTATGAAACAGACGTGATGGCCATCTGCTTCCTGGATATTCCCACAAATTAATGAATTTATCTCGTGGGAGGTGGACACTGAAAACAGATGTTACCAGGGAATGCAGCGAGAACAAGATTTTTTCCCTTTCCTTTAGTATGCAGTCATGTAATGTCTGTGCTTGTATGAAGCTAATATACTGTATATGCTGTATATTCCTAGATTGGCAAGTTAGTTATAGGTCCATATAGAAGATTTGAGAATTTATCAAACTCTATAAAATAAATGGGTTTAATGTCTTTCACATATTATTTACATTGACAAAACAAAAGCATCAGATATTGAACTAAATACTTGTGTAAAGCAGGCATAAAATGTTAAAACCTTAAACGGATTAACAAATATAAAATGTTTTACAGGTACATACCTCAGCTTTTTTGTTGCTGTTATTTTCCCCTTTTAGATCCCTGGTTAAAACCTTGAGTGGAACTTGTGCAGAAGATGCTTCAGATGATTTACCAGTCAACTAACATATGTTCAACTGCATGATCACAAAAAGCCTCTGTGGTTATCTGGTCCAGTTTCTTATCTGAACTAATTGGATTGTGCAACAGCAACAGACAGCCTGCTTCCTTTCCCAGACTGAGCCTGGCAGTTCCCATGCTACCCAGAGACATGTTCCACACACAGCCCCCAGAGACACTTGAACTAACTGGTCTCAGTGTCAAAAAGCCTGGAAAATGGTTCTTTACAAATATATTTAATGTCACTGTTTCTTTTTGGTGACTCTTATTCCTATTCAGGAGTGGATGCTGCAATCCCAGCATGCATACAGCACAAAGTGGAGGAATACCTTGAACAGTTTGCCAGGCTGTTATTACAAAGCCAGCACACTCAAAAACTGAAAGAAAGACATTCACAACCACAGGCAATTTATAGTTTCCAGATCACATGAGCCTCATGTCTGAGAGGGAGCCAGAGGTCCTGGAGGAAACACACAGAAACCTGAAAGTTCCCATCCATGCTCAGCACTTCCACTGCTGGATAGACATGGACATATTCAGATGTGAACATGAAAACACACACAATTTCCCAAGATGTGGGTGCACATTTTAGGAAACTGTTTAATTGGCTCAGCTCATTTCCTGAAACCCTTAGCTAACACTAATATGCTTTTGCTGCCTGCTTTTAATTAAGTTAAAAATCATTTGATGCTAAATGCAATTGGAATGAAACTGAATTGGTGACACAAGTTTTATCCCCAAAGATGACACAAGCTAATTAAGTTCAGAAACACGTAAATACAAATCCAAACACTTTTATTATATGGCTTTTGTCAGTTATAGCATGATAGCATGCCAATCCTCACATATTTTGCTAGACATGATAGACTGTCAGAGAGAATTTACGCTGGTGTACTACAAGGTGTCAAAGCCGCTAGAAAACATCTCAATGTGAAATTGACCTTAAATGCGTGATCAGTGGCAGTTACCGTATTTAACATGAGTACTGGCACAAAAATAGTCAATATATCTCATAAGTCAAGGTGCAGCAGCAGATTCAGTGCAACATTACCATTCATTTCAAGTTGTGTTTCTGTTTGCATGACAGATTTAAGTTAAATACTCGCTCTTGTCTGCTGCTAAGAGAAATTTCTGGTTCTAAAAGCTCCTCTATGTTCTTCAGATAGTATGTCTGTCTGTGTGTTGCCTTTAAGGCATACAATTGGATGTGCTTTTATTTTGATAAGACTTTTATTTTAAAGAGTGTTGACCTTTCCTAGGGAGTTCATTTCCATTTCAGTGAGTTTTTTATAGCCTTTTTACAGAAAGTGGTGAGAATTAGCCAACAAGTAAAGCCAAAAATCGAAACAATGCTGAATGATGGTAAAACATCCAATAGAATTAAGGGGAAATACATATTGAGGTGATAATTCTTGATGGGTTCGAGCTTCAAGGTTTGAAGCCTTTATTGAATATCCACATAACTTGTGGGCTATAGCCTCTGATGGTTTTTGTTGCTGACCCTCTTCATAGCAGTGCCAGTTAATGGTCAGTGATATATGGTCAAAATCCTTCTCTTTGAAGACAATGATAACCTCCTTTGTTTTTCCTATGTTTTGGGAAAGATTGTAGGTCAGTGCTAGTGGGTCCACCTCTTCTCTGTAAGTGGTTTTGTCATTGTTGCTGATCAGACTATGGTGTTTTCAGCAAAGGACTGGACTGAGGACACAGTCCTGAGGAGTACTAGAATGTAGAACAATCTGGACTAACTGTGGCTTGCAACAGGGCTGGGTGGACGACATATATTAGAGTTGAGTAGTGTGTAAGTTGATTACCACTCCCAACACTCCACTGAAGATGCTGCAGTTGTTGGGTGTCCATCACAGGCTTTGATGATATAGCATCAGATTTTGTCTGGTTCTGCTGCTTTGATAGGTTTAACTCTGGAGAATGTCATCTTCACATTGTCTGCAGTCACATGCAGAACCCGGATGGCCTTTCAAATTACATCCAGCCATTTGATCCATCGTTTACATTAAAAATATTGATTAGTCGACCTTTGACCAAAATATTAAATGCTGCAGTTCCTAGGCAACAAGGATGTTTAGCTGTGTGCTGTGCTTGACCTGTAGTCAAGTTTAACAAGTAAACTTTTCTACTATTAAAAGTAGAACCGTACTGTTATTGCAGCATCACAGTGCCAAACCTCTCATTACACATTGGTTAAAATGATATTGGATACTGGATCAAATTCAGTCCTAGTTCTTCATTTACAGCTACTGTTTGATTAAACAAGACAGAGTCATGTTTCTTGCTGTAGGGCTATTTGGTGATCTGATGACCCCAAACACCTTTAACAGTCAATAAATACTGTATACTCTCTTGCATTCTTTATTTCAAGGCTGTGCAAACCTATGTACACACATCCCTGAAAACAAAGTGCTCTGAGGTATTTACACAAAGATATGTTTAATTGTACCTAGCTATGGATAATCATCAGTGCTGTTTGTGGTTAATAATAAAACAATATTTTTCCTAATTCTAAATATTTAATAGGAATTATTAAATAGAAACATGGTCCTTTAACCCTTTTTGTACAAATCCTGCTCATTCCAAATGCCTGCAATGTCACTGGTGTTTAGTGTACTGTATATCAGAATCCTTCCAAATATAGACCATCTTTTCACTTCTCTCCTTTGAATAATACCTATGGCTGAGGAAAATGACTGACTGTGGAAAATGTGACCACCTGTCTGTGGTATTACATTTGTCTCGACTAAATCACTCTTTGAAAGATGGATCTTTCAGGAGCCCAGTTAAAACATCTCTCAGCAAAGCACTAGCACTATTCCACTTAAGTGTAAAATTAAATGATCCAACATTGTTCAGCCATTGCCCATTCATTTGGGGTTTCTAAGCAACATGTACACATAATATAATCATAATGCATTTGTGAGTGGATAAATGTTGAGGAGTGGTCATAAGAAAACAATTCCATCTCTATAAATTGAAGGCATAATAGTGTAAGGGACAGAGCAAACAAAGTGCCCAGCAGATAGACAGCTTGATGAATGCTGTGTGCCTGTGAAAGGCAATGCACGAGCTGTTTGGACAGCATCTCTCATTTATAGTCATGGAAAATATTTTCTCAGGTAGGAACATGAGTAGAAGGAAGAGGCTATGTGCTGCTTTGACAATTAGATTGGAGGGAATATGACAATCAAGACAATTCAGTATGGATAGGATATGATCAACCAGACAGCAGTGGTGGATAAGAAGGAGAACATACACCATTAAATGTGACTTTAAGATGTTCTCCTATTTAACAATTGTGTTACATGGATATCTCTCAATTGCACAGATATAGGTAAATGTAAAACTTTACACAAAAAAGTGTAACCCTAATGTTTTCATTGCATTTATTCATTTATAAAGGTATATATTGATTTAAAGGAGAGGTCTGCAGCATAGATACCAAGCTTTGATAATGAGTGGAGACTTTATGTAGACTATGCAGGCAAATAAAATGCCTGCAGGTTGCAGCTTAGTGATTGAGACAATGCAAATCAACACTGTCTCAATCACTAAGCTGCATTTATCTAATCTTTCTGCATTTTAACATATACACTTACATGCTGTCGTCCCAAGAATTAGATTAGAAATTTGACACCACTCTCCACTGTTTGCATTCATTGTGCAGCAGAGATCCAGAGGGCATTATCTTAGCTTAGCATAAAACCGGAAGCAGGTGGAAACAGCTTGCCTGACTCTGTCCAAAGTTAAAAAATAACTAGTATAATAAGTAGCTTTTTTTAACAGAGAGTTATTCTGCAAATATTTTGTGGCAAACAGGGGCTGGTCGCAGTGATATTGTAGTAAATCACAATGGATTCCAGTCTGGTGGGCCATTTGCTGCTGCTGGATCCGGCTCTGTACTAAAAGCATGGGTTATGTGCATCTTTCAGGATAACTGACCACATTCATCTCTTTATTTAATCTAAACTATATGAACCCCCAAACAAATAAGACAGCAGTGATGCACTAAAGTGAAAGATGATAGAGGAGGAAGTTTGCTCTCAGAGATTAATGAAGAGAATGCCTTACTAGCCTTTTGGGGCTTGAGAGAAAAATGTCTTGTCATATGCCAGTTGTTCAGTGGAACAAGTGTGCTCCCTCACCATGCAGCTGCATATGTGGGTGGGAAGGAAACTGGAAGTGCCTTTAAATGTCAGTGGGTTGGAATGTTGGTCCAAATTGGAGTTTGGGCCAGAAAGTTGGAAATTTTGTAAAGTAATTGTGTCAAAGTGATTTCATGCATTGCCATCTGCCATTTTTGACACCACCATTGTGGGGTGCCAAAGAAAAAAAATCCCTGAACAAACAAACAAACTATACTATAAGGTCTCAAGTTAACCCATAATATTGTATGAAGCCTCATACATGCTTTACTTTTAAGACAGTAATAATTTACTAACATAGAACTAAGAACTATGCTTAAGGGCTTAGCATTTAGAAACTTCAGTTTCATAAATCATAAATCATAACCTTAGAATTTAATCTTATTTAGCGGTCAGTCAGTCCAAAACAACAAAACTTACAACTCAGAAATTTTTCCTTTTCCTTCATTGGTCCTGTAGCAAACCTTTTTTTCAGTCCAGAAACCTTATGCAAGTGGCCCTGACAAACATCACTTCATACTCCCAGACCAGTTTAAGTTGAAACATTTTATACATGTTACACTGGCATCACACTGGAGCTGCACTGCATGGCTGAACACCCTAGGATGTGTCCTGGGGTCAGTCAAAGACGAGGAAATATCTTCCTTGTGTAATGGGTGAAAAGTTTCCTGTTAGTGCAGTCCTTTCCTGTTAGTCCCCAAGAGGTGTAACACATGCTCCATCATATGACTGACTGTGTGTTGGTCCACCATTACATCATATGTCACTACGTCATCATTCATGCTCTTGTGCTCCTCATTAGTACCAACAGAAAAATCCTATAATACTGACTTTTCTGTTTTAATTAATGGAACGAAATTGAATACTAAATATTAATATCACTTGTGAACTGCTACCTTATCATGGTGGGGGGGTTTGAGTGCCCCCATGAACCCGGTGAACCTAGGAGCTATGTTGTCCGGGGCAATAGCCCCTGGTAGGGTCTCCCAAGGCAAACTGGTTCTGGGGGAGGGGACAGACTAAGAGTGGTTCAAATCAAAACTCTGATGAATCGACAAGTCAGTCAAGTCAAGAGTTGGTCACCTCACCTGGACAAGGGAAACCGGGGCACCCTCCTGGAGCCAGACCTGGGAGGGGAGCTTGCCAGCGAGCGTCTGGTGGCTGGGTTTTGTCCATGGGGCCTGGCCGGGATTCCATAGTTCTGTTGGGGGACTTCAACGCTCACGTGGGAGACAATGGGGAAACTTGGAGGGGTGCGATTGGGAGGAACGGGAAGCCTCGGCCATACCTTTGCCAGAGGTCGCTGAGGTAGTTAAGAAGCTGCCCAGCGGCAAGGCACCAGGTGTGGATGAAATTCGTCCTGAGATGCTAAAGGCTCTGGACACTGTAGGGCTGTTGTGGTTGACACGCCTCTTCGGTGTCACATGGAGGTCGGGAACAGTAGCTGGGGAGTGGCAGACCGGGATGGTGGTCCCCATTTTTAAAAAGGGGGACTGGAGGGTGTGCTCCAATTATCAGGGTATCACTCAGCCTCCCTGGGAAAGTTTACTCCAGGGTGCTGGAAAGAAGGCTCAGACTGATTGTTGAACCTCAGATTCAGGAGGAACAATGTAGATTTTGTCCTGGTCACAGAACAGTGGACCAGCTTTTTACTCTTGCAGGATTGCTGAGAGAGGCATGGGAATTTGACCAGCCAGTCTACATGTGTTTTGTAGACTTGGAAAAGGCTTATGACTGTGTCCCCCAAGGGATCCTGTGGGGGGTACTGCAGGAGCATGGGGTACTGGGGCCACTGATGCGAGCCATCTGGTCCTTGTTCAACCAAAGTGAGAGCTGTGTACGCATTCTCAGCACAAAGTCAAACATGTTCCTGGTGGGTGTTGGACTGTGCCAAGGCTGTCCCTTGTCTCCGGTCCTGTTTATGGTAATCATAGACAGGATCTCAAGGCACAGCCGAGGTGAGGAATGTGTCCGGTTTGGGAACCTCAGAATCGCGTCTCTGCTTTTTGCAGATGATTTGGTTTTGTTGGTTTCATCAGACCGTGACCTTCAGCACACGCTGGGGCGGTTTGCAGCCAAATGTGAAGCTGCAGGGATGAGGATCAGCACCTCCAAGTCTGAGGCCATGGTTCTCAGCTGGAAAATGGTGGATTGTTCCCTCTGGGTGGGGGGAGAGTTGTTGCCTCAAGCAAAGGAGTTCAAGTATCTCAGGATCTTGTTCAAGAGTAAGGGAGAGTGAGGATGCGATTGTGAGATTGACAGGTGGGTTGGTGCAGCATCAGCAGTAATGTGGTCGTTGTACCAGAACGTTGTGGTGAAGAGGGAGATGAGTCGGAAGGCGAAGCTCTCAATTTACCAGTCAACTACGTTACGACTCTCACCTATGGTCATGAGATATCTGGGAAGTGACCAAAAGAACAAGATCATGGATACAGGCGGATGAAATGAGTTTCCTCAGGTGGATGTCTGGGCTCAGCCTTAGAGATAGGGTGAAAAGCGTGGACATCTGGAGGGAGCTCGGAGTAGAGCCCCTGCTCCTTCGTGTTGAAAGGAGCCAGTTGAGGGTTTTTTTTTTTTTTTTTTGAAGGGAATTTTATTTCAGTGACAGTAGTCACCTCTCCGCTTGCAGAAGTTTCACCAAAATAAGTTACTCTGGTTAATTACTGTGTGGATTCTTAAATTATGGCCAAAAACATGTTTCGTGAGGTCATGTGACCTTGACCTTTGCCTTTTGACCATCATATTCTAATCATTTCATTGCTGAGTCCAAGTGAATGTTTGTGCCAGATGAAATGAAATTTTCTCTGGGCATTCCTGATCTTTTATTGTATTCACAACAATATGAGGTCATTGTGCTCATAATGCTCCTAGCCAAGCATAAACATAAAATGTTAGAAAAATCTTTTGCTTATGGATTTATTTGGAGTTACAAATTCTAGTTATTTATTGACATTATTTCCATTATTTCATTAAAGAATAAGTAAAGTTTTGTGTTTTGCAATTCTTACTCTGAATAAAAAAGAGGCAAGGTTTTAAATTTGTAGTCCAAATGTATTTTTAATTGTTTGCCAAGTGTGTCCCTGTTTCTTTGAGTGTGATCCCCAGTCTGGCATCATTTAAAATTTTCCAAATCTGGTCCTGGTTATATGCTGATTAAAGTGTTGTTTCCTGAAGCTGACTTACAACAACTGTACCGCTGCATAGATTTCATCTGCATCATTTATATGACTTTGTTTTTCAAGGATGACCCTGGTAGCTATCTAACAAGGTAGGACAATGATGAAACTTTTTTTCTTGCCTACAAAGCTCTGATTAGTCCATTTTTTTCTTCAGTCAGCAGAAACAGCTGTCAGTGAGCACAACATCAGATGTCTCTGAATTACTTAAAAAAAAGAGATATGGGCATTAATTCAGATGTGTGGAACAAGGTTATTCTGCTATGAAGCAGTATATGACAGGAACAGCAACCAACTTATGTGATCCCTTAGGCTTACACTGTTGCACTTGAATGTGCTGTTACTTTTGCAGCTACAAAAATCTTGTCAGGGGTTTTGCTAGCAAGGATGGTTATGTACAGGTTCACAAAACACCCGGATTCCTTCCATGCAAAGGAACAATGCTATGTAGCTATAGTCTTTGAAAATGTTCCTATTCTGGACTGAATGACGAAGTCAAAAAACATCATGGTGAACTGAAAAAATAAAGCAGGGGAAAGACACACCACAATGAGGTCAGCCCTAGATCACAACTGTCCTAGCTTCATGGGGTGTAAGTCAACAGTCACTTGTTTGGAGCTGTGGTGCACTCAGGCTGTAATCAGTTGGGTTTTCCATATGCTTTGGTAGCACAAAACATAATGTTGACTGCTACCATTGGAGAAAATAATTGGGCTGCATAGAAATGGAGAGGAATTTGTGCCCCCTCACTTCACCTTTAAATGAGTGCCAACTGACATGCAACAAATGAAGGGGCCACATCACAGACACTCAGCACTGACTTTAATATTCCCAAGGAAAGACGTGATTTTGCTTTCTGAGTTGAGCTTTCCTTTTTAAGATGGTGTGCATGATGCTGAGTCAGTTTTATTAGTGGTTGTCATTTAGGCTTGGCCCTGAAATGAACTTCACAAAAAAATAAAAAAAAATACAATCCACTATACTTAATTAGAATATAGGAATTTGAACATATGTGGTTATAATAAATCTAATTATGCTCAAATGAAAATGGCCTTGAATATCCCCTTGAGGGATTTTTGGGATTCCCCTGCATTTCCACCAATAAATAAATATAATAAATTTTTTTGAGCATGTATTATTTGCAACACACAAATAAAACGAATCAAAATCAATCATTCCAGGATGTATACTTTGATGAAGAGTGTAATGGGCTCTCCTGTCTTTGAGTCAACAAGTAATATGAGAGCAGATAGGACCCTGTCAGTGGCATCAGAATGTTTACCCAGACACAGTTGACTTTCGGGATCCTGAGGTTCATTTTGTTACCTTCCAAGGGTCATTTTGGACTTCAATAGTCACTGAAAAACCTAGCAACCGTTAGAATGGTCATATATTTTACACGCGGGTTGCTGTTTGCGTACTTTGCCTTGCCTGGAATCTTACTTGGGGATTTAGTTTTCCGATGCCCAAGTTGCACCGCGGACCATTTAGCTGCGTGCCCCAAAGTCACAGCAATATGTACAGAAATAGTGAGGGAGCCGGGCTGCGGCTGCTGTCCAGTGTGTGCCAGGCTAGAGGGGGAGCTTTGTGGAGTCTACACACCAAGGTGCTCTAGTGGCCTGAGGTGCTACCCGAGCGCAGATGCTGAATTACCTTTGCAGGAGCTCATCCAGGGTTTAGGTCGATGTGGACAAAAAGTAGAATTAGATGTCCCAACAAGTGTGGACCACCAGGCAACAAATGGTAAGTACAGAAAAAGAAACATTAAAGCTGCACAATTTTATAACTTTACATTAACAATGGATCAGATTACTATGTGTAGTGTAAAAGGTGTTGCTTGTAACTTTCAACAAAAAAGCTCTATAGTGTGCCCAGCACTTTAAGTTAAATTCCTAAACAAAATGTAGGTAATGACTTACAGGTTCTGAAAAACCTGAAATAATGTCTTGACTGCCTTAGAGACAGTTTTACTCCTTGAAATTCAATGTAGACTTACAGTATTCATCAAGGAACATATTGATTAAGATTAATAGTAAGTCAGCATCACCCAGCCAGCTAGTTTTGACCTGGGCATGATTTTCAAACAATTACCTTAAAATGAAGAAGTTTTACGGAAAGCTGCACAATGAGTCAAAACAATATTTTCACTGCAGGACTCCTTTTATGCTAGAAAAACCACAACTACATCAAACACATTCAGCCACAATAAATACCCAAAAGAAATAACCCAAAAATGCTGCGGGGACATAGAAATGTTAAGCTTTGCTCTCCCACATTATAGCTATTAGGGACAAAAGGTCACTATTGATTCCTGAGAATGAATGTTGACATATGCAATGTGTTTGGCAGGCAGTGGCAAGCCCACATCTGTGAGTGCAAACAAGCAGTATCCCTGCAATGAACCCGTAACATGTCTGTAACCCACATATTCTCAAAGCTCTCCTACTGGGAGTGTCTTACTTTGATGTATTTTGTTTACAGTGCTTAAGAGAGGCAACTAAATGAAAATTCAAAACTTACTATTTTGGAATGTTAACATTTAGTAAATATAGAAGATGCTCACAGACTTTCCTAAGAGTTTCAGAACCCCATGGAAACAAGTACCACTTATTTTCTCAATCAGGCTCTTGTTGCATGTGTCTTGGGTCAACTCTATGAAGAATGTGCTCAATAAGGTCTTGTCTGAAATATTTTCAGACAATAAAAGACTGAGCAGAGATGATTTTTTTTTCCCTTCAAGAATCCTCATTTGGTTGAAGACTTATGGTAACCACAGACTTAGAGGTTTTGGTGGGAGAGGCTAGTAAAAACAAACCCAATTCCATTCACTGTAACTTTAGTTAAGCATAATGTCTGTGCTCTCTGCTAAGATTTACCGTCTTTGGTGTTCAAACCAGTTAGAGCACAAAAGGAAAAGCTGAAAATGAGTATCAGTTGAGACTGTGGTTTGCCCCCAGTTCACTGAGTTATGTTTGGCTTTTCAAGCATGAGTAACTGCTTGCTATCAGATGTCAACATCTGTCTCCTATGTACCTATTAAAATGCACATTTTGGAGTTGTTTCCTGCAGTTGGTTGAAATTATATTAGCACTCCTACATAACCACACTGCTGTTCATTTGAAAGAGAACAGAGACCTGCATGTACTTTCGCTGTGGTTATTTGGTGTGATACTGAGTTCAGATGGCAATATTATCATTAAACTGAAGTAAACAGCATGATAGTCTGAGTAAACAGTCCAGAGTTCAAATAAAGCACTCCAGGTCTGTCAGGTAGGAGAACACTTCATATTCACTTACATTTTGACATAATTTTGTGATATTATACTGCTGATGTCATTAACGTAGCATTTACCACCTCTGCTCCTGCTCCACCTCCGCAAGTGTGCTTTGACAAATATCCACACAGTAATGGTGACAGCCAATGGCAAAACATGTTTAAATCCACAGTTTGAATTCTTCCAATCTGACAGGCATTTCATATTTAAAATGGCACATCATCTTCAGTATTTCCACTTTGGCTATTTTTGCATTGGGAGTCAACTTGGAAATGTTCTCCCAGTTATGGTCCACAAAGGTTTCAGTCTGGCGATGAGTGTGAGCTTTGGTCTCCAAATGAATCAAATCATCTCTCTTCTTTTGAATCCTGGACAAAAATTGGACTGTCTCTCATGAGGCTCTTAAGTCCATAGCAGGTGTGGTGCTTCTTTCAGTGACATGGATGCATCATTATACATTGTCTGTATTAACATTTAGACTCATACATGTACACGTATGCAAGGAAGGCGTGGTGAGCAATGCCCACTCTTTGATTACCAACTCTGTGTCCATTGGACATATTTGAAAACCTGAAAACCAATACTTCTATTCCAGAGCATTATTTTCATTCCACTAACAGCAACAGTTTGGACATGTAACTACCCAAATGTTTGCGAGGGGGAGGGGTGCTCTAAAGGCCTACATGATCTCAGTGGTTGGGCTAAATATAACTGAATGTCTTCAAGCCTAGCAACTATTTGAAAAACAAGCAAAAAAGTATTTAGTAATATTCAGTAATATTTCCATATTGGGGTAGACTCACTGTTGGTAAGGGAAAACTGAATTGCACTTGTGGCAGTTTAAATAATGGTTATGGGACTGCTATCTAAATGGTCTCCATCAGATATCACAGAGAACTTCTTCAAATAAGAAACATGTAATTTTCTTCCTGTGGAATGTCAACATGTCTTCTGTGAAAAAGACCTACTAGTTAAAATGTGAAAAAAATTCAGCTGGGGGAATATAAAAATTTGGAACCAGACTTAATGTAAAAACACCAAGCTTCAATGATTCTTCGAATTATTTTAATGATGTTTATAGGAAATAGTCTACCCTTTAGATAGCAAGGCAGAAGGTAAGGCTGTGTAGATCTGAGTGGTGTTTATTAAGAGAGATTTCCATGCAGGAAAGCCAAGACTGTGTCCTGTTACAGATCTGCATTTACTGTTTATCTTTCTATCATCTGCAGCCACAGTCTTTCCCATCTTTAACTGTGTGTTTAATCATATATTTCTTTGCCATAACCACCTAACCTTAGAGGATTATGATACTTGATATATAAATGTGGCTATTATGGCTCTATGAGTGTTGATAACTTTGCATTTGCCACCATCATTGTAGAAAAATGGAGACCTTGCACAAAGCAACATCTATCAGGACAATTGGCACAAGTGTCTTACAGATTTCCAAATAAACATGATTTTAATGTGAATCAGCAGTTGTTTCTGAGTCTGACTCAAAGGTAAACACAGATTGTAGCCACTAGGAATGGCTATTATGCTATGCATTATCTGGGGCAACTTGCTGGCTGATCTTGTCCTGAAACCTTATTCATTCACACAAGCTGATTTGTTTACATGTGTGAGGCTAACTCTCACTGGAGTTATACTGTCTTCCCAGCAAACTAAGGGACCTTTGAGGAAAAAAATAAATGCCATGGATTATGCTGTGGACTCTTATGAGGAGCAGCCACTGTGGTGGTTGATCATATTTATGATCTCAACTGGCCTAAACAGATGAGGAGATAATCAAACAGAAAAGCAACAGCACTGTCCTGAAAGACGACATACCCCAGAATGATGGTGAAACTGATGGTGATCCTGCAGTCACTGCTCTCCCCAGCCAACTGAGAAGGAAATTGTTCACTGCTATGGGAAATGTCGATTCCAGACTTGGAGAAATTAATGTGTCTATGGATTATAGACACATTAATCTACAATCTACATTAATCTATCTACAAGAAATGATTTTACAGCGCTTATAAACTTTGTCATCCTGGACACTTTTATCTCACCTCTCCAAATCTTTTTTTTTAATTTAGCTGTGTTCTGGACTTTTCTGTCCACAAATTTTTCAGTGTGGGGCACCCTCCCAATGGAGTGTGTGGGAGTGTATATTTGTACATAATACAAACATTTGTGAATCACAACCACTGTGTCTCTTCCTCTCTCCCTGCTTGATGAAAAAAAGTGTTTTTGCATGGCAGCAAGGGGTTAAAATATTAAAAGGACAAAACATGAAATGAATTATAATCATGTGTAACAGGGTGTTTTCTTCTCTTTGATGTTCTATGCTGGTTGTTTTCTGTCGCCGTCTCTGCTTTACCTTTATTGCATTCTATGGGGCTCAGGGCTGGATCTATTAACATAATGATGGGAGGAACACATGTAAGAGGGCTTTAGTGGCTGAGGTTGTGAAACAGGAAAAGACTGATATGTTTTTTTCTACAGGAAACACATAGTGATCAAACTAATGAGATAGATTGGGGTCTGTGGTGGGATTGGTTGTATACACTCAGTCATGGCAGCAAACTTCTGTGGAGGCGTAGAAATTAAGCTAGTTAAGGACAATCCAAAGATTTTATCAACTGTGGAATTAGTTAAAGGAAAGTGCCTGATTTTAAGAGTAGAAATTAAATTATGCAATCTGTTTGGTTAATGTCTCTGTCACAACAGATTAAATTTTCTTAGTGTTGTAAGGGGTGATCTGCAGAAATATGGTCAGGAGCAGGTGATCATTGGTGAGAATTGGAACTGCAACATTGATTTAACCCTGGACAGGACAAGTGTAGAACCACACATTCATCTGCAAGTTAAAGCAGGGCAGTCACTCAGTTAGACCTACTGGATGCATGGAGGTTGAAACACCCCACTGCTAGACTGTCCACAGGGTGAGCAATAACAAGGTGGGTGCATCAAGGTTAGATAGGTTAAACATTTCACATATCACATGGCATCAAGTCTAGTTAGTAGCTCCATTACTACAGCGCAGAATTGATCATCTCTCCAGGACAAAAAATTAGGTCATGTTGGCATTTCAACAGAAGTTTGCTGCAGGATAAAGCTTTGCAGAGTTTTCAAGTTTTGGGTCTGTTGGTAAAGGGAAAAGGACAATTTGGATCTGCTGAGGTAGTGGTGGGAAGTGGGCAGAGCACACTGAGTGTGCTATGTATGAGCAGCAGTAACCCAGACTGCTGCTGACAGCCTGTTGTAGGAGAAAAGACTGGAGCACAGGATTTTCATGCATGAAAGGATTACTCGTTAGGTTTGGTTTCCCCAACATAAAGGACATGGATGTTCCAAGCTCTTTATTCTCCAGTTTGGAGAAAGGGCAAGTCAATGACATTCTTGATGCTTCCTGGTGGCAGGGTGATGATAGATTAAGGGGAAATGAGGAGCCATGTTGTGTTGTTTTACTCTTCTCCTTTTTGAGCTGAGACTGTGATCCGAGTAGTGCTGCAGGGTTGTCAGAGGGGCATCCTCAGCTCAGCCCTGAGGATAAACCAGAGCAGAACAGAGAACTCAGCTTGGAGGAGCTGAGCTGCAGCTGCTGATCAGATGGCTTCTGGATGTGCTCCAGGGATAGATGGGTTCACCACTGACTTAAATGTGTCTGGTGTTCGGTTGGGCCTGAACCGCATGAGGTACTGCTTTCATGCAGGGACATGTCTCCCAAAATAGGAGATTTAGTCTTGCTAAGAAAATGGAGGCTGATGGCCCTTTTATGCACAGACTATATAGTGCTTTCCACAGTACTGTCAGACAGATGAGGGTACTATCTGGACATACTTGTTCATAATAATCAAACATACGGTGTACAGGGCAGATCAATAATGGACAACCTCTTCCTTCCTTCTGTGCTTGACTTGAGATGTATTATCTCTTTAGATCAGGAAAAAGTATTTGACAGTGCTTGCTCATGGTGGGATCTGTTGGGTTTCTCTCTGTAAATTTTATAAGATAAAGAGTACGGTCTAGACCTGCTCTATATGTACAGTGCCTCGAGATAACTTCTGTTGTGAATTATATAAATAAAATTTGACTTGACTTGACAGGGTGGACACACAACTCTTTGTTTTCAGTACTTAAATCTTTTGTATCATGGGTAGGATTATTGTACAGTGGTGCTGAAGTTTTAATGAAAGTCTGGGGATATCTCAGGTGGCCAAGCTCTGTGCAGGGGCAAGGCAGGGTTGTCCCATTTCTTTATAAGTAAGCTTTATAAGTCTAGCTTTTAAACCTCCTTTAAGTTTATGTGTGAATAGAGCCGGTAATTGTCCAGAGAATTCATAGTGAGTGAGTGAGCATATTAATGACCTTCTCTCCTGCAGCGCTAGACTCCTGTAAACTCTGCCCAAAGGTGTCACCCCTCACCTAAACTAATCAGAATATTTCCAATAGGAGATAATGCATCTCACACGACTGTTCTCCAACTGTTTGCTGCATGTGTGAAAGGGAAATGCTGTACCTGGTTCTCTGGTCTTTTTCCATCTGGCTGAGCCAGGCATGGGGGATGGGCAGTGTGGACCCTTTGTAGACCCAGATTCTTATGGGACTGCTGACAGCTTGGCTCAGGGTGGAGCATGCCTATAACAAAATGTTTTTGTTCTTGTTTTTCTTTTCTTCACCTGCAGGTAACTATGTAACTGAGGTCTACCTTTGGTAGTGCATAATAAAGGGCTATGCAAATTCTAATTCTCTCTCTTTCTCTCTCTCTCTCTCTCTCTCTCTCTCTGTCTCTCTCTTCCTCTGAGGAGGGGCCATTTTTAGTGGTGCAACTGACAAATCCTACAATGTATACCTTTAACTATGGAGTAGTTGCAATTTACAGAGAGCATAAGAACAGAGATTTTTTATAAATGTCACTGAATGTAATCCGCATTCAACTATATTCTACAGTATGGCTTTTGTTCAAGTCCATCTATGCAAGCATATTTGTGTATTCTTTGCTAAACTATGCAGACCACCATTCCTCTGCTAACTCCCTTCCCCAGCCATTAGGATACCACTATCCTGTGTACTACCACTATCCTGTCTACAGACAAGGAGATGCCCAAAAGTCTTCTCTCTCCTTCTACCTTTTCTCCTGTTGTGAGTGGTCTAAAACTGGCCTTGTTGCCCTGCAGGTGATCCTATGTTGAGACTTGCGTCCTCTCCTTTATTCACCCTCTATGGTCTTTAATTACTCTATGTAGATGTAAGTGCACTTGTGTGCATTACACATCCACAGGAAAAGATGAAGCCATAAGAGATCACTTTGGGTGGGAACTGCAAGCTGGCGCCTGCAATTCTGAGAAATCTCCCCCTGAGGTGTAAATAGGAAGCCCTCCCCCATTCATGCTAATCTTAAAAACAGTCCATGTTGAAAAATCACATTTGTATAATATGATTACAACATTAGTGAGCCAGAATGTATAATCACAGCAGGTACACAAGTACACATTCAAGTACTCTACTTAAAGTACAATTCTGTACTTTAATGTCATTTTGTGCTACTTTGACTCAACACATTTCAGAGGGAAATAGTGAACTTTGAAATCCACCACATTTACTCCACTTATTACTTACTTTTCAGATTAAGATTCACAAAAAACATATAATCAATCAAACTACTAACAGTATTGTTAAAATCAGCTCCATCTCCACCAACTTTATTACAACAATAATGTTTATGTATGAATGAAACTTAAAAAAATACAAATAAAACTTATGTCAGTGGTGAAAGTCTATATTTTGTAAATGTCAACCTTGACCCCAGTGTACACACATTCTATTTCCAGTCTAACAACACTGCAGGAGTGCCAATTGGCAGCAGTTGTCCTTTTAAACTACAAAGGAAACATCATTTGGTTCGGATGACACACACACAGCCACATGGAAGCAAAGCAACATCAAGAGTTGAAAGAAATAGCTAACCGTAAAAGGTTTGAAGGGGATCTCTGGCGAGACAAAATCTTCTTCATTATTCAATTGCTTTTTGTAAATTTGCCAGCAGTAAACTGTTTGAAGTGGTTGAGCCTTGAGAAGAACCATTTACACTGACAATGGTTTGAAGTACTGTAAGGCCACTTTCTTGGCCATGGAAGCACAGTCAAGTGTTTGAGACACAGCTCCAGTGTATACGATAACAGGGCAAATACATTAATGCTAAGCAACTCTGGAAAGACATTACTCATTCTGTGCTATGAGAGAACTGTGAAAGCATTGCTCAAAGGCAATACTAAAAGCCAACACTCCAACAGCTCAAGACAGGTAGTTTCTATGGCACTGAAGACAGAATCAACAACACAGTATTTAGATGACAGCTGCTGGCTTAAGACATGTTTTTTCTTCTCTGTGGAACATGCTGTCATGAGTTTTTCTAAGTGTCTACAGAAAACAAAATCTTAAACACAACTATAGAAAACCTTTATAACCTTTTTGTATTTACACCTCAGGTAGCTTGACAATACAGCACTCCTCCAGCCACAGTTGCCTTGTGATACATACTAGCACTCTATGTAAAACTTTTGAAGGGAAAGGAAAGCTCATCTGTTTTCTTTAGGTTCTTATATATTTTTAACCACAGACCAAAATTCCATCACATGTTTAATATGTTCTGCAGAAGCTCTCCATATGACAGATTCTTCCACTGTTTGTGAATATCTTAACACAACTTGGATCATAATTCTAAGCTTGTGTGCTCAATGGAGGTTGGAATTTATGACATTTAGCCATCCTTGACCTCTGCTGTGAATATAATATGACTTCTTAAAAATCAATGTCTTTTTTATGGCCACAGTTTTAACTGTCTGCCCATGGGAAATGTGGGCATGTGCAGGTATATTATATATTTTATAAGAGGGGGCTTCAAAAAGTTTGTGGGAAAAGGACAGTTGGAAAAAACGGTTTAGGCAGTTATGATGTTTATTTGTTAGAACATGTTATGATACGGTAATACGAGAACATACAGGTGCAGATCAAAATTCCTGCATATGATTTTTAGCTATGTACTTTTTCCGCAAACTTTTTGAAGCCCCCTTGTATTATACACCAGTGGTGGGCTGTGTATTTCATGCCTAGGCCTTTACTGGTGTTGTACCGAATCAACCCACCTCTTACTACCATCATTATGATGCCACGGCTATAGAAACCATCAACAATATGCAGAAACACAGTACAACAGAACTTTGCATCACAGACAGGCACTGCAGCCACAGCTGTACCACACACATCTCCAACAAGAAATATCAATATTGACCAATAAAACAAACAAACAAACACATAAACAACAAAATACAGGTAAAATGTGTTTTACTCACCGAAATTGCAGATTTTTTGCAGACAAATAAAAACACTGCTTCTGTCGAGCGGACATTCTCAGCCTTAAAGCAAATTAAAACTTATGCGAAAAATATGACTGGGCAGACTCAACTTTCAGCATTAGCCTCCATGGTGATAGTAAAGGACTTATTATTGGAGCTAGAGGCTTATGAGGAGTAAGTAAGTAATGGTGGAAGTGGTGGAACATAAGTACATTTACTCAAGTATTGTATGTAAATACAATTTTGAGGTACTTTTACTTTACTTGAGTACCTCCATTTCATGCAACTTAATATTTACTGAGAGGCAGAATAATGGCACAATGTTCCTGCCTTGAAAAGGCTGTGGAAAAGGGGCTCTAGACTCTCCTAGGTGGATGCGATTTTTCCCTCTGTGGGTGTGTGTGGTTGACTCAGCACCTAGCTTACCTTTCTCATTTCCAGCTCACTCAGATTAGGCGAACTCTCTGGAGATGCCTGAGGAGCTATTGCGTCAGTCCAGTTGATGTTTCCAGGAGGATGTTCAGTTTAAAAGGAGCTTACAGACAGTTTGTGATGGTGTGCAAAATGGACTCTGTTTTCTCTTTTTGCCTGCAAAATGTCTTGTCCTTGGCATCTAACTTGTGGTGTGTCGGACTCAACTTGAAATCCAGAAAAATACTTCAGATGCAACTTCTGACAGTTAATGAGCCCCTGACATCAGTTCTGACCCTGCCTCCTTCAAACTGCCTCAGCCATGCATCTTGAAAGTATTCACCCAAAATAAACTGCTAAAACCTTACCATAACAGTGATTAATAAACTATGCTCCTAGAATGTGAACTCTTCTAGATAAACACACATAGTACTTCAGCTTCTGAAGGCCTTAAGGAGGATTTTGAACATTAGATTGTTTTTGTGATTGAATACTCTACGTCATAGCTTTAACGGTAACATTTCTCATTGTTGTTCAATTCTTAAGTGTTCACCTATGGTATTACATTTTCTTCCCCTATTATAATAGATAAATCGACAGAGGCGTCTCTAATAGAGACACAGTATGATGATATATTATGATGGCTTCAGCCTGAGTCCTTTAGGGAATATAAATTATTGATTATATATATATATATATATTGTATTATTATTATATACACTGTGATTTATATATATGTAATCTAGATAAATTTAAATCTATATATTTTGTGTATATAATTAAAATGACATGTATTACTATTTGTAACAGGTGTGATGTATCATGTGTGTTTGTAAACATGAATTGTCTGTATTTAAGATGGCAACTCTCTATTTATCAATAGTGTGAGGAAGAGCTTTGTGCTCTATCTATTTTCTAGGAAAAAAAAATTCAAGAAATGTTCATATATGACATGAATTCACTATAATGATCATGGTTTGTTGTAATGTCATAAGAAGCATTATTTTTTGTTTTGCTCCACATCATTTTCTCCTGCAGTAATTTTGACACCACATGATCAGGGTCGATACCATTTACACTCGGGTCATCTACTCAGGTGGTGAATATAGCCTGAGAAAATGAGTGGACCTGTGAAGACAGTCAGTCTCTTTTTAGAAGAAACTGTTATTTATTTAGTTAGTTTGTTGCAGTGTAGAAACCACACTTACTTAGTTTTAACACCTGGCCAAGTGTGAAGAAAATGTGCCTAGATACACATTAACACGCACAGAAGCATTTCAGACAGTGTCATAGCATGTGTATGGAGCTCTGAAGATTCGCTGTGGGGCTTTTCCCTCTCAGGCGTGATTTACAACCTCAGAGTTCTGCTCCACTTTTGACAGGGCTAATTACAGACACACACAAATGCACACACAGAGCCTCTGGCAGCTACGATAGATACCCCCACAAAATCCTTACTCAGCATGAAAAATCCTCATCAGAAGTGCTTTCTCACAAGTCTGGACTCACCTCTAGTGACTAGCAGTCAAGCTCAGCTCTTTAATTCAGTCACAGGTTTGTCATCTTCTGTTAAAATGTGTAAGACAAGGATCAGGACTTTGACATCTAAGACTATGTTGATAAATGTCTACACAGTGTTATGCCCTCCATGTACTTGTGTTGTGGCACAACATTTGTCTGTTTCTGATGCTCTGAATGAATTTGCATCACATTTGTTTCTGTTCTGAATTAACTTGTTAGCTTGTTGTTTGTGTTTTGTCTCTCTTGTATCCTCCAACAAGCAGCAGGAAACACACTGAGAGTGACCCCAGTTCTTAGAAGAGATCAAACCATGTCATAAGTGTTATAAACCTAAATGCACTGGATGTGCTGAGAAAAGATCTTAGTAATTCTGTTTACACTGTTGCCATAGTAATTATAGCCATTGCTCTGCCTGTCCAGCATAGTATCAGTCACATGAGGTATGAGGGACACAGGATGCCTTCAGGACACAGAGTGACTTTGTCTTCTAATTCTAGGATTAAGATGACTTGTAAAAAGACCTGTAATTACAAAATTGTTTGCTTTTGATAGCAGCATGTGTTTAAAGAATGGATAAATGTAGACAATGTGAGGTGAGACAGTTGTGTGTGCATAACAGCTGTTGATTAAATACATACTAAAATACATTACTTTTATGTTCAAAAGACTGACTCAGAAGATGGATATCTAAGAACCTACAAGTATTTGAACATTGCACTGGGATTAAAACCAGAAATGTTGAATTAGCTTTGCAAAGCTCTCTCTGGACCCAGACATAAAGTCTGTTTCCAAGAAGGCCCAGGCAGATGTTTTGTATGTCTGAGTTTCTTGTGTGTCTTTATTTGCTGCAGAGGTACATGGGACTGAGAATCCACTCACCAGGAGACCTGCCCTAGACGTAAGGATTTGGCAAGAGTCCGCCAAGAACCATCACTTGAATGAGCTCAAAAGCAAGATGAGGACAAATCAACTAGAGGACCTGCGACCCCCAAAGGTGCCTCAGGTCAGGACTAAGATAAGATAAGATATACTTTATTTATCCCACTTGTGGGAAATTTACAAATCTTTTAGCCATGATCTATTTATAGGTGACAACTCAGGATTAATTTCCTCAAACTTATTACACATTGTAACTAAAGGCTAAAGTTGTAAAACAAACACAAGATCAGCAAATAATTGTTATTTAATTACTCTTTCCTAGCTTGTGTCTAATATCACAAACATAGTGTTATAATTATCTCATACATCCTCAATGATCCACTGGGTTTGAAATGCAGCACAGTGGTCTGCCTTATTCTAAAAATAAAGATTCTTTACGCCACCACTTTACACTACGGTATTAGCCTAACGTCTAAGGATGTTGCCTCCGCAAGTTATTATCTCAAAAAAAAATATATATATATATTGTTATAACACAATATTTTAATGTCTCTTGCACCTTCATTTGTTTGCTATACAGACACAGTAGCAGATACTGTAGAAAAATTAAAAATTCAGAAAAAAAGGCTTAGTGCGATATAATTTAGCATGAGCGTAGAACCCTAGTAGCTCCATGAAAATTGAACAAAACAGCATGCTAACGTTTTCTGTATACTGTAGTTTTACAGTGCATGGCAAAGTACAGCTAAATTGTCAGTCTGCCTATTGAAAGCAAGCAGTGACAAAAGGTCAATAATGAGCTGCGTGAGGAACAATGTATAGTACAGTAGTGACCTCCTCTGGGCACTCTTTCAGTCAAACAAACATATGCACATGCACAGACACAGACACAGAACTACACAATTTTTTTTATCTCTTACAATTATTAATTCTTGGAGACTTATCCTTACCTTGCCTAAATAAAACTTTTACTCTGGATTAACCCTCACTTTAGGCAAAAAACAAATTTGACACTGAAGCAGCTTACCTGGTGGAGACCAGAACAATGATCAATACAAACACACATTAATGAGCTATCATACAGATGTTGGTGTTAAAAAGTCCAAGAATGTGAGAATATTTTCTGTGATAATAAAAAAAAATATGTGTGTGTGTGTATATATATATATATATATATATATATATATATATATGTGTGTGTGTGTGTGTGTGTGTGTGTGTGTGTGTGTGTTAAATTAAATTGAACTAAAAATTAATGACAGAGTCCCCCATTCCCTGTCGCTAACGCTCACCCAAACTTCTACATTCTCAAAAGCAGCTTCACAAAAAACAGTTCCTGGAAAATCCTTTATAGGGTGGCAGATATTCTTTCTGTTTCATGCAAATGAGCTTGGGCCCTGGGGGCTGTGCAGAGGAGGCCCATATATGTTTCAACATGGCAAACAATGATATGCATTTGCTCATTTTCTCCCTCATTTAACTCAATCAGTTGCAGCAAAACAACAAAATAAAACAAAAAATCATAAGTGGCAGAGTACAAAACAATTGTCAAGATCATTAGAAGCAACAAAAGAGAGAATGCAGTAAAAAGGAGTCACGCAGCTGGGTAGCGGGAGGGATTTCAGACGGCTGGTGTCAAGCATGGATGCACTTCGTTGTGGGTGGCCATGTACTGTATACAAAAATGCATACCGCCCTGTCAGAGCTGGGGTCGTATCAGATTTGTAACCCAAATGGCTCAATATATACTTGATTTTTGATAGATAAAAGCCTCTTCACAGCTGTCTTGATTGTCACTGACATTTAAAATATCTATTTTTTTGCCCTTTGGCTTCATTAAACCTTCTTAATACTTGCTTAACTAAAAAACATTTTATTTCTTTGTTCATGGAAAGCAGATTCTGGAGACAATGTTTTCATGGTAATAATGTGAAGGTTTAAGTATATCGTCAAACTATGTCCTATAATGTCCTTTAGAGGCTTTAAACACACCCAAATCTCCGATTTTACTGTCAGTGGTCAACTTGCTTTGTGGGTAATGTACCAGGCACCAGGTTTTACATTGTTTTATATCCTGTGCAGGGTTGGCAGTGCCAGAACACAATCCTTAAAGGAGCACAGTGGCCGAGAAGGAACATAAACCTGTATGATTGAGTTTAGGTAGATGGGTGCAGACCCAGAAGCCACTCTGTAGGCAAGCATTTGTGACTTGAATTTGATTTGGGTGGCCAAGGGTATCCAGTAGAAATCAATGAGCACCAGTGAGACATGTCTCCTTTTAGGCTGATCAAAGACCAGATCTGCTGCTGTATTCTGGACTGTGTGAGGCTTTCAGTGTGCATGAAGGGATTCTGGCTAGAAAGATATTACAGTAGTTGCAGTGAGAGATAACCATAGCCTGTACCAAGAGTTGGGTGGTGTACTGAGTCAGATAAGTTGTGATTATTCTTTTGTTGTATTGTGCAAAGTGAGTGGGAGACAGAAGCAACATGGTCATAGAGGGATAGCTAGTCATCACGGTCAACATGACACCCAAGTTTTGCTCAGCCTTGGTTGGGGTGAGAAATGAAGAGATTTCATAATTTGATGTAGAGATTGATTGGCAGGAATGATTAAGAGTTCAGTCTTAGAGAGGTTTAGTTGAAGCCATGTGGATATGTTTGAGAAATAAGGGCATCATCTAGCAGGAAGGGCAGGTATAGTTGGGTGTTGTCTGTGTAGCAGTAATATGAGAAGTTTGGAATTGGACCCTACACCTAAGGAAGTGGTGTATATTGCAAAGTAACGATCATTGGGGCACCCCTGTCAGGAGGGGATGGGATAAGGACGTTTGTCCTTGCCATGACACATAGAAAGAGTGTCCAGTGAGATAGAATTCAAACCAAAAAAGTGCTTTGTCTATACTGCAGATTACAGATAGCAGAATGCAGTGGTTCACTGTGTCAAAATGCTGCAATGAAACACATGCATTTTTGCTTGAAACAAAGACTGGATTTTGTTCTCTATTTCTCACAGTGTAGTTTATTGGCATGTCCTTAAGGCCAGAGAGAGACAGAGAGTAAATACAGCAACAAAATATATATGAGTATTACCTGGCAATAAATGCCCTAGGAAAAACTATACCTAAACTATGTAATGGGAGCAGCAGTGAAGTTGGAGGGTGCATGTACTGAGATGTGGATTTATGTGTGTCTTTATTATGAGGGACAGAGAGAGACAAGGAGTCAAAGACTGTAAGAGAGTGTGAAACTGAAAGCAAGAGATAGAGAAACAGTACTTTACATCCATATATTCAGATAAGGTTTGTGGTAGCCCCTCTCTCTGATCCTCAGCCAAATAATCATAAGACTGAACCCCTTTGATTCCGCTGGCAGCCTGATCTAAGTATGTATGTATGGCTACAGTACAGTATATGTGCTTGTATGTTCACATGAATACATGTAAAATGTGTGTGTGTGTGTGTGTGTGTGTGTGTGTGTGTGTGTGCACATCCATGCAACAGGAATTCTGTGCACAGTATTGATGTATGTGCATGGACGTGTGTGTGTTTGTGTGCATGTGTGGCCGTGGCCACCTGCTGAGTTAAGCAGTCTAACCACTCATGTTCCACCCCACTAGACACACATCAATAATATCGGCTGAACCTTCTGCTTGCCTAACTGCACCTCGTAAAAATGTTAGCTACAAATGTGTGCATTTGTGACATTTTTACAAGACACACAGAAGTATTTTATTCCACCATTCTTTTTCTTGGACAGAGCACATTCTTGGCCTCAAACTTAGTTCTAACTTTTCCTTACTGTATTTTTTGTCTCCTCATCTTTTTATCCACATGACTTTAAGTTCTTTTTCTTTGCAAATGTTTTTGTGAAAATGCTTAGTAGTCATTGGTGTTAGTATGAATAACTGTCTCTTTCATTCTTTCAGAGTGCCTGTCAGCAGGAGTTGGACAAGGTCTTAGAGGAGATCTCAAAAATGAGCTCTCAGGATAACAGAGGCCCACTGGAGAACCTGTATGGGCTCAAATTTCCTAACTGTGACAGACATGGATTGTACAACCTCAAACAGGTGAGCCATGGACAGAGCACTAATCTCACACCACACTCTTTTAACATAAAGTCTTGTTGTTGAGTTAAGCCTGGCTCACACTTAACAATTTGTAATACCTTATTAATTTAGAAAATGTGAGAGACAACTCACATGACGACATATAATGTCAGATTTCGCTGTTTTGTTCTTCTAGTGTGTGGTGTGCAACGAAAATGCCAACACAGCACACCTCACACAAACAGATTCTGTCCACCAACACCCAGAGTCTGGACTTTCAAAACTTGAAATGTCACGTGGTCAAACGAGACTTTAGAGTAAATATACACGGCGGACGGCGACATCTCTTGTTTGCTGTGCTTCTGTCCTCAATCAGCTTGCTTCCTGATTGGCTAATGCCCTGTTCCATATGATAATCCACAGAGTGAGAGCTCGGCTCTTCTTGATCTACTCCCCACACAACAGGATTTTTGATTGTAAATATTGAACATGTTTAATATTTATTGAGGCAGCCCTGATCGTCTTCAGAGCAGATCGGGGAGGGTAAAATCACTTGTTAGAACCATTCAATAATCGAGCCTTTGTAGACTTTGATCAGAAGAGGGGATTCAGGACGATAAAAGGCCTGATTATCTTTTGGTGTGTACCCCACTTTAGCTAAAGGGAGTTGCAAAAGAATCAATGAAACCCACTGACTACAAGGTAAACATAAAATTATGAAAAATTCCCCCAAAACCCAGAAAATATTAGCATGTATTATTCTGACCGGTCAAACATTACATATTTAAATAAATAAATACATTGCAAATATAGAAAGTAAACAATTTATGGTTTGGTTACAAGACAACAAGAATGGCTTAATGTCGCAACTCATACGAAGACCACTGAGAGATAGTATTTTGAGGAAATAATTCTATAAAAAGGTTGATGAAGTCATCTTGCATAATTCTACATCATTTTAACCCTTCCACTTACTCACTATCAATATGCAGTATTAACATTTAGCATGTTAATAGTGAACATCCACACAATTGTTGTGGAGCAAGTGAACCCTGAATGGCCTGTATTTATCTATAAAGTTGTCACAAAATATATTACAATAATGAAAAATACATTTTGACTAAAAACACTCAAACCATTGTATTGTTCTTGTCCATGTTGAATACATCATTTTAAACATTCACAGTCTAGGTTGGAAAAAGTATGTGAACCCCTTGGGTAATGAACAAAAAGGTCTAATGTTCAAGAGTTAGCAAATCTCCAATCAATGAAATATGATTGGATGTGTGGGTTAGAGCAACTTTGATTTCTAAAGGTGACCCAATCAACCAGAAGCATCTGCTGATGGGAGCTAAGCCTGGAAAAATCAGTCCACACTGGGACAAACTGTTTCTGGAGACCATTTAGTACTTTGGCTACTCTCACCAGAAGTGTGTGCCCAGCTAAGATGATTTCAAAGGCACAATGCAGAACTTTAAATGTAATCAGTGGAGCTGGTTAACATTTCTGTTGATGAGTCTATTAAATGCAAATCGTGGTACATAGTTGTATTGAGCAAGGTGTCCATCACAGGACACCATGGAGGAAGCTCTCCAAAAAAACATAATTTTTCCTTTCAAGGCTTTGTGTGTTTAATGAGTGAATTTAATCTGATCACATTTTATGACCAATTAGAGCTGAAAACCAGGTCATTCCAAAGGGTTCACTGACTTCTTTCTTGCCACTGTATAATACTGTGTGTATCTTTACTTCCAGGGATACCTAAATACAGTGTCTCAGGTAGAATTTTAAGAAAATGCCTATAAAATGACATATACCTGAAAATGTAGAGACAGTGATTCAGTAGTGAGAGAGTGTTGTTTACCTGAATTTGGCACATAATACTTTATTTTACGCCACTGGAAATACTGCACACATTTATTCAAATTCCATTACTCAGTTCAGATGATGGATAATTAACATCACATCTTCTATAAACACATTTTTCATGTTTTAAAAATAAAATTAACAATTAATCAAGCAGCAGAAAACGGCTGCTCTCTATGGGTGGAAACTTTTATAAATTTTAAAATATTGGCCACACCCCAATCAGTGATGTCACAGCAGGTGTTTTCCATCCACTGTCAAAGACAAAACACCTGCTGTGACATCACTCATTAGGATTTGGCCAGGGTTGTTACGTGTTTGAAATTTTCTGCCCATAGAGAGCAGTGCAGCAGCAGTTTTCTGCTCTGTGGAATTCACTGGTGACTTACTGTTTCATGATGAACTGTAACCCAAGAGCATGGAGAGACTCAAGTGGTTGCAGATGTCATTAGGTTTCAAGTTGTTCTGGTAGTCGTTGTTCGTGTGCTGTGACCAGTGACTTTAGAGGAAAGAAAAAGCTTGTGCTGTGAGCAGTATCACTGAAGATTATTGTGCCTACACATGTAACAAATTTGAGTTTGTTGCAGCTTCTGCTTTATGTTTTTTCTGCTTTGCTTTTCAACTTTTTCTTTTTCATTTCTTGACCACTTTCTGAGTTATTTATGTCAGTCATACATGTCATTTGGTGTAATTATTGGATTTCCCCTCTCTTTTCTTTCCTAGACTAACTCAGCAGGGGTACACATACACACACACACACACACACACACACTTACAAATTCTCTTCCATCACCCTGGCAAAATCACCCTGGCAAAAAATATAACCTCCGCTCCCTCCCGCTCCCTCCCACCTACCACCATGCTCCAACCCCCCCCCTGTCTCTCATAAACACACTCATACATCCTCCTCATCTTCATCCTAAGCAGTCTGCTGTTAGACACACAACACACTCAAACACACACGCACATGCACACACAAATGCATGGAGAGATATTGTCATTGTGAATGAGGCAACAAGCTTCTGAGCTCAAGGTTACAAGGCAATAAAACTGTTTGGCGTACTTCATGGGAAGGCTTTTGTTAAGCTGAGGAACGAACTGTGCTTCCGACTGGGGGCTTGAATTTGAATTCTGCTCATCCATAGAAATCAGACAGAGGAGGACAAACAAGGTCACATATCCAGTGTTGTCTTACGAGGATAGTAGAGCAGAAAAGAAGATTTGAATAGGCGCCACAGGTTTCCTAAAGCAAGGCTCTCAACCACTCAGCCAATTTTCATCACTGGTCACAAACAACAGCATTGTTTTGGACTGGAGTCCTTGGTTCCCAGGGAGGAACACTGTACCTCCTCAACACTCGGCTCCCTTTTGGAGTTGTCCCTCCTTGTCGCGCGGTAATTACTGTAACTGTCACTTTTTTTGTTCTTTTTCAACGAAGGAAGAAAATGGAAAGTCTTTTCTTTACCCCCAGCTCTTCACTCTTTTCGCTGTCCCCTACTCAGCTGCCCCGCGTGCGCGGCGTAAACTATGTCCACTTCAATAACGACCTAATTTCTGAGTTGAGGGGGGCTCTGCGGGGGGGTGTGGGGGTCTACTGGCATGCCTCTGTGTGTGTGTGTGTGTGTGTGTGTGTGTGTCTGTGTGAGTGTCTGCGATGGCATGTGTAGCTGTGGATGGGTTGTGGGTAGTGGGCATGACCTAAGGATGGGCTGTTATTGGGTGACTGTTGTCCCACCCAAACCATAGCCCTCACTCTCATCCAATGGCCCCCCCGCCACCAGAAGTACACACCACAAGTACACACACACACACACACACACACTCACACACATCTCAAGCCACCATACGCCATGCTTCATTAGCACACCCGCTGCTTCCCACTGTGCATCTTTACCCCTCCCTCCTTTTTCCACTGTTTTCCAACTTGTCTAGTTTGTGTTTTTCTTCCCTCTTTCCAGTGCAACATGTCCACCCACGGCCAGCGGGGCGAGTGTTGGTGCGTTAACCCCTTAACTGGGGTCCAGATACCAGAAACGCCTAAAGTCAGAGGGGATCCCAACTGTAACCAGTTTCAAGAGGAGCTCAGAGAAATGCCCACTGCAGTAACCTCCTACTAGCACAGTTCAGCATACATTATGACATGGTTTGGTTTCCTTCAAAATTTTGAGTCTAGGAGAATTTTGGTATTGTGTTATTCTATCAACAAGTATAAAAGTGAAAAGACCATAACCAACAACACATCAGTCCAACTCTCAATGCTTATTGACTTTCTTACTCTGTCTGTTCTTTTTTTAAAGGGTCACCAAAACTGAATATACCATGCAAAATTTAATAGAAAAGTAGCAATGGAAGTAAGTGAAGCCTTTGCACTGTGGAACAAAGTGTGTTACTACTCATTCTGATACATTATTAGGATAATACTGCAGGAAGTAGTGTGGTATATTATTCTATGCTTAATTTTAACAGTACACTGAGACATTACATTATGTAAATTTAAATTTAAATTTTCAATTCAGCCGGAAAAATGGAGCAGTTTCCCAAAGGTTGAGAATTTATTTGTGGTGGTGGGTGGCATGGCGTGTGACCAATGTACACACAGAGACTCATGCAGTTAGAGGGAGAGTGTAATCCACCGAGTACTGTTGTTACAATTTACAGATTTCCCCTTAATGCCTCACATGCAGACTACTAGTAGATGCTAACTAGCCAGCTGTGCATAGTTACAACTCTGTAAGGCTGGTGCAGGTCACGCAACTCAGACAGGTGTGTGGCTACTGTTCAGCTAGTGCACAGTGGATTTATCAGAGCTATTTGGCTAAAACAAAACAATGGGCTAAAAAAGGCAAAAATGCTTTGTAGGGCTAAGGGTAACTGTTGAATTAGGTACTGATTATATATGGGTTTGTAACTACAAGTAACCACTATGTTATCTGATCCATTATTAACATAAGAATATTGATTAGTGCAGCTTTAAGTGAAATTTACGTAAGACTTCTTAAAGGGAAGAAATGTAGCTGTGTGTTAAAGACCTGAACACTTGAATCCTCACATTCACACAGTGACAACTGCAGTTGGTAGTCTTGTTACTATGCTAATGATGGGGCAGGGTTGCCACTGACAGCAGTGCGACTTACTTCATACTTCAAGCACACCAGCCTGTTTTTTTTGAGCTGAGATGAGAATATTGCAGTTGCTCCTTAAAATCTTTTGACAAGAAATATATGCACAATCTACAACCTATTTTAGTGACACCACTTGGTGTATCCTTGTTTTCATGATACTTTTCATATAGACAATTAAAATGTTAATTACACTCATACTTTTACTGATCAGGTCATGTAATATTTCTTCTTGATGCACCAGGTTTGCTTCCAACATTGTTAGCAGGAAATAAATTAAATAGTCTTTTCTCTGACATCCAGTCAAAAAGAGTCTGAAGTGGCACCTTCTTTTTCACTGCAATTTTTATGACATTTCACAGTTACATTCATGTTAATTTAACTCTAAATATCAAATCTGAAACCATATAAATGTTTCTATGAATCCACACCTTCTGGTTTGGTAAGCTGCAGAGAGTTGTTGTTGTTATTGTTATATATCAGCAGTTTTCTTATCAGCACTTGTCAATCCCAAATAAGCGTCGCCACTGAAAAATTACACTTACACTAATAATGCTGGAAAGTGCTGGGTGGCATCACTATTCCTATCACTGCTGTGCATGCAGATATGAGTGTGTGTGTGTGTGTGTGTGTGTGTGTGTATCCATGTGGGTTACTAATGAAGTGTTGACATGAGGAGGGATTAGGATGGGGGGCTGACATTGACAAATGTGATGCTAAGTGGGTAAAGGTCTCTATGAATAAACCGACCCAAGTACGCAAATAAACACAGAGACACACACATGCACTCACTCTCTCGCTCTGTCTCACACACACATTTGTGCTGCAGATCATGGTCTAAAGAGAGGTAACGAACATAATGTCATAACAGAGGGATGTAGGGGTGCTATTCTATTAATGATTCTGAATGCCCCAGGCAAACAGGATATCAGGACTGTCTCACTGTACAGGCTATGCTAGAGCTATCCACAAGCTGAAAGGAAATCCGCTGTTATTATCTCTTAGACAGTCAAGACATTTCTCATTGTGGATGACATGGAATGTTTATTATCACATATCAAAAATGTAATACATGGATTCCAACCCATAATCCATTGCAGACATTGTAAACATACTATAATTTGATTATTCAAATTCAAAATTCAAATTATACTTCACATACTTTTGTTCGTCCTACAATTATATAGCATTTGTAGTATTTGTTTTATAACTTTTATAACTTTTTTTTAACATGTCAACAAATCCTAGAAGTTAAGGTGATGGTGACAGTCTTGTGAATTCCAGTGATGTAAAATCATTTCATAGATTTTTTAAGAGTTGCATTATGATGATGTGGTAATGCTTAGTAATACAGCTCACATTTTACAGTGTAATTTGTTGAATCAATTGGATACCAATAAAATGTTCCTGATACTTAAATACAGTCGCAGAAAATGCGATTATGAAGAACAGCCACATTTCAAAATAATATTCTCATGAATATTGAATATTTTCATTCTCAGACATTACCATAATATACTATTTTAACTGCTTTCCCAGTCTGGTCGCAATGTAATCTCTGGCTGGAATTCATTCAGAGGCCTTTTTTGTTAAGAATGAAGTGCTACATTTATTAACAGAAGAGTTGCCAGGAGGTTTGTTGGGGTGGTGTAACGCACGACTGTTACACCAGAGAATGTCCTGTGTGTGGTCAAGTTTGGGCAACAAAAACTCTTTGGTTAAGGCTGGAGAGAGATCGTGGTTTTGGTTAACTGTACATATGAATGAAGTCACTGTGAACTTTTTCCATATTAAAGCAGGCTACAATTGTTCTGTGTCCTGTGCTGTTGATTTAAGAAGTATTGGTTGCTGTAATCATCCATCCTGTCCATAATGGCAGTGAAGTGATCCATTCCGAGGCAACTACACTGTAAAAGTGGGAGGATAAAGTCTAGAGTTATTTTTTGTGCAAAAGTGAGTTCTAAAGTTTGTCTAAAGCTAATATATAGAGAGCTACAACTGTGTTCTGACATTTTAATATAAAAACCCCTTATTGTGTTTCTATGGATAATGTTTCCTTGCATATGAATAACTATGAATGCACAAAAATAAAAACCCCAAAATAGTGTCTCATATTAATTGTAAATATTATATTTTTTTGGACTGAAATAAGGACTGTGGATTATATATAGTATAGGTGATGCAGAATGATTACACTGGCCCATAACTTTTTCAATATGAATATTGTATCAAGGCGGAGTTGAGTCTGTCAAGTCCATTCTGATGAGTCTAAATCAATGCAGAAAATACGACTATCAATTTTGTATTTTCTGCATTGATATGATACAGGCAAGATTTAGGACAAATGCAAAGTTTTAAATGGACTGCACTTACATAGCGCTTTTCTAGTCATATCGACCACTCAAAGCGCTTCACACTACAGATCACATTCACCCATTCGCATTCATACAGCACTTATTCTATACACACAAAGTGCTTCCTAACACATTCATACACATTCACACACCGATGACACATCGAGGGCAAATTAGGGTTCTGTATCTTGCCCAAGGATACTTCGGCACACGGACTGGAGGAGCCGGGGATTGACCCACTGACCTTCCGATTGGTGGGCAACCGCTCTACCTCCTGAGCCACAGCCGCCCTTTTAGATGTCATATAACCTGAGTATATTTTGTGCAAGGCTTAAATTACAAACACTTGGAAATCCCAAACAAAAGTCACCACTGATTTGCAATCAGAATGATTCAAGACTTAAAAAAGACTTCTTTTAAGTTCTGGCCAGAAGTGTATCGTATGAAATGACTTCACCTAATCCATGTGCCAGTGTGCCAGTTAGCTGAGCACCAATCCAAAGGTGGAATTATTCATGCTGTGCATAATATGAACACTCTTTCAGCTACAGCTTTATAACGTTGTTCAGGCTTTGTGACATTTTGTTTTCAAATTTATTTTTATTTTGTTTTACTAAAGGCTGGTTTTTGGCAGGGGCATGCTTTAAAAATTTGACTTGGCTTGGTTACACACATGAATCTTGGGCGTCCTTGGGTTGTTCTTCATGTTTAATGGTAGTTTGAGGCTGGTCTTTTCCTGAAAACAAATCAAAACAAGTGTCTTTTGTTTTGGATTTAGTTTAGCAGTAGTGGGGGTAAGTATCTGTGCTTGCATGATTGTGTGTGTGTGTGTGTGTGTATGTGAGTGTGTGCGTGCGTGCAAAAGCACATGTGTGTGTATCTGTGTGCTTCCACCCTGCTTTCACAATTTCTTTTGTCAGCATTCAGCAACTTCCCTTGATATGTTGATAGCAGGTTTGTGTTTAAGACTCAGGGAAGTTGCACTTGTTGAATGTTCACAAACTAATTGTTGTTTTATCTTGGTTAAAATGATGAGTTGCTCCAATGTTAGCAGACATTTATCCTCAAATATGTTGTTCTATAAGTTCTATAAGTAATGGCTGTAATTTTACCATTCCTTCATACACAGCAAAATCACCAGTGTTAAATTAACACTGAGATTGTTAAATTTATCACAAAAAAGTGTCTATATGTGTCCACTCTTTTGAGTGTTAAATTAACACTTTTAACCAAGCATTTATTTGCAATATTTACAGACCACTTGTGTCCACTAGTCCCATCTGAACTATATTTAGTGATGTGTCTGCATTTTGAGATCACAGCAATTACTTTGGTGAGTACAAGTTTAATAGCCAGAATAGCCAGAGCTGCAAGCTAGAAAAGTTTGCAGGTCATGGCAGCCATAACAGAAGCATTATAATCGTGCATTGAAATGGTTTAGCATGTAAAATATTCATCTCAAAGTTAGTTTACTTAACATGCTGTTGTGATTCTCACAGTCACATCCGATCTATTCTGAAGAACCCTCCATTTGGGATTACGGGCCTAAGTCCATCTTTGATGAAAGGGTTTGGATAAAAACTAGCAGACACTTGTCTGCCGTCTCCACCACTGGCATTGGAGGATTCCTCCACTAAGTCATGTGATTTACTCCTTACTGCTGTAAATTCTTTCAAATCTCCTTTCATCTCCATCCCGGTGATGAAAAGAACCACTATTACCTATTTAAGAGATAGCATTATACAAGAGCACAAGCAGTGATTTGCACAGATCCCAATTATGCAGTGTAAACATCTGCATTCCATTTGTAAGCTTATGTCTTTAAATGCCCCATCATCATTTCTAAAAGTCACATTTAATGATATGAGCCACAGGCAAATTGATGCAAAAGCATGTGAGATAGCATCTCCAGTGCAATGGCATGTGATGTTAAAGCACAGATCATTTGTTTCATCTTATTACTGTATACTCAGACATGAGGAGAGGAGGAGAATCCAACTGTTCTGCAGAACTTTGAGGTCTGAGGTTCACAGAAATGCTCTGCACAGCAGTTTGACTGGGTTCGGGATGGGGTGAGGTGCGTGAGTTGATGTTAGATGAAGCCATCCAACGTTGTTGGCCTAATTATGTAATAAAAGGGGCATAAATGCTTTGAAGTCCTAAGTGCAGTTGTCAGTTTCTTTGAAGGCAAATAGTAATTGTCATGTTCACTGCCTCACAAATCAAATCTTGTACACATGTTCCCTCCTCCCTGAAGTCAAAGTCTGAACTGTCCCTGCCACATGCACACACACACACACACACACTGAGACATACCACAACAACCTTTACGGCAGCCTTGATTTGCCATACAGGAACTGCTGGGCCCTCCACCCTTGCATGCCCTGCTTCAGTCACCCACATCTGGAGTTGGTCAAAGTTCTGAGGTCCCCAGGGAAAGATTTTGGTGGCCCCCAAAAAGAAAGATTTTGTCTCTTCCTGGAATTCATGAGGGAATAAAAATGACCAGACACCCCTATGTGGTTGATGCATGCACAGATCTTTTAGATCTCTTAGATATTTTATCCTTGTGTGTTTGCAAAAATTGAAAAGCCAGCATCATTGCCACTGATTTTTAACAGTTTCTATTCTTCCCATTTTGTTTTCTATTTTTCAAATAAATAAATAAATAAATAAAAAGTGAAATTGCTTCATCTTTGATTTACTGTAGTAAGTTTACTAGATCTTCTACAGTTTTTCTTCCTCTTATTTTTCATAGTCCACACCTTCTGTCTGTGTATGCACTTGCGCTTAGCTGCATGTTGTATGTTGTGTCTTTGTCGATGGGTGTGTCTCAGGAGAGTCCATTCTGCCTTGAAGTGGTAATAAATATAGGTTTTCCATAACATGATGAAGCTTCCTCCAGGCTACATATCCCTTCTTCCCAGTCATTTGAATAGTGAGTTGGTTCCACTAGATGTTATCCCCCCCTTGAAGTTCAAACTCATGTTAAATAACTTCCTTGTTCCTGTGCAATCTTTTTGACTATGGTGTTAAAAACCAGGTGACTTGCCCTTGGGCGAGGCTGTATAAAGTCACATCCTACATGCTGCTTGAGATCCTGTGGGCTACCCTGGGTGTCTCAGACTTATGTCTAAGAGGTTTAGCAGCTCGTGCCTTGGAGATTAGTTGGTGTTTACTATCAGGATCATTCCACTTCACTGTACATTTCAAGCCTATTTAGGGGCCACTTGCTCCTCTTAAAAATGCAGCACTAATAATGAAAATCTCACCAGGACACTTAAATGAATACATAACTTTATTTAAATAAATGCTTTGTCATAACAAAAAAGACAAAGGTTAAAAGAGTACATAAATTACAAGTTGAATAAATATTACACAGTGATATTCACTTTAATAATTTGAGATTTTTTGTCTTTTTTTTTTTATTATTTGTCTTATGTAGTTCCAAATACTGACCATTTTATTTCCCACTATCCTCCTGCCACCGATGGGTCTCTTTCACAAGCCAGTGAACACCAAATTATGAAAACCAATTGTGTTGTCTCATTACATCCAAAAAGTGTTATGTATTCAGGAAAAAGCTGTACTGTAATTACTGTACTACTGAAGGATGAAATGTGAATATAAACCAAGTAGGAGATGAAAAACCTGAGGAAGTCATTACTTGCAAACAGGTGTGGGGAAACAGGGAGCTGCTGACACAATAAAGGAAAGACCTTTTTTTTAAAAAAAAAAAAATCCTGAACCTCAACCTGCAATCCAAACAAAAGAAACAAACTTCTGGAACATTTAAGTATTCACACTACTGACTGATCCAGACATCCAATATCAGATATTTCATTGTTTTGTACTCTACCCCTGGTTGCAGTATTGCATTCCCCAGGTTTCACTGACTCCTGATCACTGTCTTGCTAACTGTATCTAATATCATGCAGTTGGTGACCCCGTATCGGGGAAGTGGCTAGGCCCTGATTATGACCACTGCCCATGGCGCTCGCTCTTCCTCTTCCCTCTCTCTTCCATCTCTTTTCCTCCTCTCTTTCACCTCCCATCTCTGCGCAATAGGCCATGAGAACATCTCTAGCTGTGTCTTACCTTTAATCTATTTTTACCTAAAAGATGTTTCTGTATTGGAGGTCCCAGGCATGGGCTGCACAGCCCCTGTCAACAAATATTAACCTCAAAGCACCACCTTTACAAGGTAAGCACAAGATAACACAACATTTAGCTTTTGTGGCTGTTTTTTTTTTTTTAAATTTGTTCCACTAACTTCATGATACCACATCTTAGGACGTCGTTGTGTGTCAATATCAATAGTGAGTAACTGAAATAAGTGCAAGCTGCTTTTTTTTTTCGAAGTGGTAGTGGGGATTTGGTGTTGGAAGAGGGGCAAGGACCCTTGATAATATATTCACAACTAGAAGCCATTCAGGATGCATATATCATTTCCATTTTGTTGCAGCAAAGGAAAGGGTTTATTTACCTCCTTTGGCTTCCCCTCTCTGGCAATCATATACATTGGCATTCACATGAAAAAGCAAGAATTCTAGCTTATTGGTTGTCAAAGAAAGAGGGAGGTTTAACTGTCTGCGGTTACACAGCGATTCCTCACACAACATTCTTGTCCAGAATTGCCCCAAGGTACAGGCAGAGATTACAAATGGATTTGCAATGTGTTGCTGACACCATTTACGGGACCTACCACATTCATTGTTCTTCTCTTAATCAGAACTAAACCTATACCTCTTTATTACTTGTATCAAGTATCAGTCCTGGCAGGGCAGTCTGAAAAAGGAAATTGCCCCATATGATATCCATGTCACTTTCACGTCACTACTTAATGTATTTGCATGTAGGAAGGCACTGTGACTTGCACACAGAGAGAACAACTCTACTTAAATGACCCTGTTATAACCTGTAACATTTTTGTTTTCATTATGCTCCCCTCCCCTAGGTAGATAACCTTTGTGTGGAGGCATGAAAGCAGAAGAGTTCCAGAGGGTTAGCTTCTTTGACTGTCCTGTGGTCAAATGACTCTAGGTCATTCTCCTGACAGGCTACAAGGACCTATTCAAATTCTTTACAGGCTAAAATCTTTTTTTCCAAGCACAATTACATTGTTGTCATACTTTGTTTCTACAGGAAAAACAACATTCAATAACTATATTTAAAAGTAATGTAATACACCATGGTTACACTGTAGTAGCAGTACTGAGGGGAAACCACTTGGTAAAGGAACATGGCTCAAAAGTGGGCGGTCTGTACTTCACTGAAGGCAAAGAAAACAGCACAAACAAAACCATACAAAACTACACTTCACACAACTGAATCAGAGAAGCAACCGGCCTGACTGGCAAGTTTGATCATGCACTGAACTCGATAAATTGGTCAAACTTGAGTCCCATCACTTGAGCTGAAAATCTTTTATTTCACCAGTAGAGCCAGCGCTCTCTAAGTGTTGCCCTGCATGGCATTGTCTGTTCAAATAGGCACAGTTGGCATATCAGGCTAGCTACATTGTCGAAGAGCCACTTACAAAGGTTCATCTGTGATGATCTGCTCACTCTTTTGTTTTTATGAAATGCTCCGTGTCCCGAGACATACTTTACAATAAAGAGAAGGCCAGCCCCAAGACCACTTCAAGCACTAGCAAAACTTGTTGTGACAAAGTCAAATGAAAGAGAAAGAAAAAAACATTCTTTTTTTGTAATAGGCTCACTCCGTCATACACCAACATAGGCTGATACATACCACTCACTCGCACTGTATACATACATACACACATTCATGCATGCGTCATTTTGTGAAGTTACACGTATCTAAGCAGGTTCCCCTATTCATAAGTGCTCTGACAGAACCACATATCCAGATAGAGTCAACTGTTACAGCGTATCCCTATCTCTTGTTTCTTTTTTTTTCTTTTGGAAAACAGACAAAAAAACCAAATTACTCAATAGCCAATTGTCAGCTCCAAAGTAGCATCATGTTCCACAGCCTAGAACTGATTTGTTTTCAATGTGTCTGATGCTTTTCTTTCTTCAAAATAATTGTGTTAATTTTACATCATACAAAGTGTTGAAACCCCCAGTTTCTATAAAAAATATATCCATTGTGTGCATATATTTTCATGGATCTGCAATCAGGGGACCCTGCTCATACAAGGGCTCCCATGAGCAATAGTCAAGGGATCTAGTATATCTTGTGGGACTTTTGCCCTCATTCAAAGATGAGTGCTTGGTCAACAACAGAAAAGAAAAGAAAAAAATGACAGATGTCTTTCTTTCAGCCTGTTCTTTCATTTGGGTTTTTTTTCTTCCTTTTTTCAATTTGAAAAAACTGAAATCTTGAAGTGAATGGAGGGCAGAGCATACAGGTGTGATTCAGAGAGGAGGTGTGGGCCCTGGGTCACGTGGTGGTTAGGGGTTTGGGGGGAGGGGCAGGGGTTGAGGGTGGTCCTCCCCTTTTCACTCGTTGTTGCTGCTCTCCAGGTCTTTACACTGAATATCCCCTCCGCTGTAGTCTGTGCCAGGGAGCTGAATGCCATACTTGTCCACGCACCAGCAGATGCCTCGTTTCCGGCCGCGAGATGGCTTACACTGTGGGCCAAAAAAACAGTAAATGGGTTACAAAAGGTGGTGAGGGTAAAGGGCTGCACAACACAGAAAGGGATGGTCACTGCAAAGTTTGCCTGAGTTTGCCTGTGCTTGCAAAATAGACTAGCTTGGAGACACAGTGACTACTCAAAGGCCTAGCTTGTTAACTTGTGAGGTTATTTTTTGTCCTGTATCGCTAACAGATTTTTGAGGATTTATTTCTCCTTGGTAAATCACTGTTTTTTAAAGGTGCTGTACATGGAATGGTGGGTAAAAAGATAAAACAGCAAGCCTAAATACAAGACAATATTTGGAGGGCTTTCTGACATATTAAAGGTAAAATTTAAGAGCAAAGGCTTTTCTGAAGCAAACTGACCTGCTTGCGCTTGAAGAATCCTTTCCTGTCACAGTTGGGAAGGTACAAAGACAGAGCCATTACACGAGAAGTGTCCTTCATCCCCTGAATGATCCCATCCAGTTTTCTCCTGCATGGACCCTTTGGAGACATACATTACTGGGTTACGAGACAGCAATACAGTTATTAGAGGCCAATCTCCACTAAAATTACACTCAAGTTAAATATGTATGAGATCAATGAGATGTAACTATGTGGGTGTCACAGTGTCACACTGTCTTCTATTACCACTAGGTTTTGTCAGAAAAATATTCAAATTCTACATATAGTACCTGTAAAAATGACATAGGATCAAACTAACACTGAATACTTACAAATTCAGGCTCATGCTTGTCAATGGGCAGAGGGGAGTAGTCCATGGGGGAGCCCATGGAGCGCTGCTTGCCCAGCTTCCTCTTTTGCTCCTTGCGCAGTGCGTGGACTTTTTTACTGTTCACAATGTCTTTAGGAAGAAGTGGCACTTTAGCTGGCTGCAGCTCCTCCGTAATCTCTGTCGTCATGGTGTCCTCATGTTCTCGAGACTCACGATCTACACCGAATAGGTAAAAGATTATCAAATAATGTCACGTTTTTAAAACTACAACAAACAGCCATGGATGAATGTATTGACATTTTCTATGTCCATGCAACATTTAGAGCATTTGTTCAACATAAATAATCTGAGAGAGTGTGAGAGTGTGAGTGGTATGGTGAGATGCCCTCTGGTGAAGAAATATAAATGAATGGAACTGCTTCACCTGAAGTGACAATTCAGGCACTGTAAACCCAACATTGGCATTTTAGCACCATGTAGGTTGTTATGGTGAATGTGTTAGCAAGTTATTGTCTCTTTACCACAAGATGGTAGTAAGTCAAATGTTACTCTCTAGCTCTGTTTTGGCCTCTACCAACTAGCCCACTGAGAACAATTAAAATTACTGATTAGTGTAGCTTTAAAAGAACAATTTATATTTAGAGATCGCAAAAAAGTTATTGTTGTACTATTTTTCAAATGTAAAACATGTCCACAAAGGGTAGTGTCTGATCTAACAACACCCATAACTAAGACCCATAAGCAAGCATTAAGATCAACCAGTAAAAAAAAAAAAAAAAATGTTATATATATATATATATATAATGTATCCTGTATCACTGTAACAATACCTATTATTACTTATTATTTGTTCATATGCTATCTGCACAAACTGTGAAATTCCACAGATTATTAGTTGTTCCAATATAAATACCAGGTGCTTTTCCCAGGGTTTGTGCCACCAAATGTTGCCAAACATTTGTTTACAGAGGAGGGGAGGCTGGAGCTAAGATCAACAGCTGATGGACTCCTTCAGCTACAGGAGTCAATCAGCTAAACATGTTTTTTCTCACCCACCATCACTTTACAACCCCCACATTCTTTACTTATAAACATCCATTTATGCAAGAGACATTGTAGCTGAAGAATGAAAGACAACAGATATTTAAATATTTGTCCAGTAATGTGTGATGAACTCTAAGACAGACTTAGTTATTAGTTATTTGAAATCACACATAAATGCAGATACACAGATACAGGGCAGTGAGCATACAGACCTCTCCAACTTGGGAAAACTGCATCACATGTTGCATGTCTGCTTACACTGTGCCTGGAAAATCTGCTAACACATTATCTGGAATGCTAAACTGCAACAACGACTGAAACCTCTGAGCGCAGTAACTTTATAGGGACGTGTCCCACATTAAACTGATTCAAATGTCAAGCTAAGGAAAATCCAGTTGCTCTGTGGACTCATATAAATGCTTGTACATTTCTGTCACATTTTATGCAGTTCTTGGACGTAATTTCAGCTCCCCCAGGGGGCACTATAGTCTCAGAGATCTGAAAGTCCCTCTTGATAGGATATTCACAGGTTGAGGTCCTTTATCCTTAACCTTGCCCCTCCCCAACCCCCTCTCCTATCTTTGGGGCTCAGCCTCTTAAGCCTGGACCCCCAACCAGAGGTTCTTTGAGGCCACAGAAAGAAGCCCTCTGCTCCCCCCTAGGCTTAGCTGTACCATAAGTACAGAGTTATTGTGGGTGCTTTGCCAGGCCCCAACTGGCTAAAGTGATGGTGCCAGTGGATGACCCTGGTTATATTTATCTGACAAGGAAACCCGCCGTGGTGCACAGGGCCAGATGCACTGAACCAGAGAGGAATGTTGGCTGCCGACTACAGGCCAACTGCTGTAGAAAGACAAATCAACTTCCATACTTGTATACTTGTATAGCGAATACAGTGGAAAATATGTTTTAACAAGTTGCCATAACTTTGCTGACTTGCCTGTCAGTACGCAGCCACTGTGGAGAAAGGCACTGAGACGTAGCAACGACACAAGCTCAGAGAAACTGATGTTCAAAGAGCCTGACACAGCATGAGCGTCTGGAGTCTCTGGGAGGGGAGGGAGGTGGGGGTAGGGTGATTACCAGAATTGGGTCTTTGGCTTCTGTGCTGCACTGCCATCTCTTTGAAATTAATCTCACAACTCATGACTTGGCAGGCTTTGGTTTGTGTTTAGATATGTCCTTGTGTCTCCCCTCTCAGACTACGGGGCTATTACTTGCTATAAATAAATACATCAAACAAGCATTCCTGTGTACACCATGCATGTGACAACTGTGGAAAAACTCTTAATTTCTGCTGTACTATCCAATAATTTCTCTGGGGACTTGATTAAAATGCCACATTTTTGCCAATGAAATATGCTGTTGAGAAGATAGACTGTTTTTTAACATGTATTCTTGTTTCATGTGTAATCTCATTTGAGCATATAAATGGCCAGACTAAGAAAGGTCTGAGCCATGACACATCAATTATGCTCACCTCAGAAGTCACTTTGAGAAAATCTCTGTCTTTTGAGAACAGTGTTAGAAATACTTGAAAAGGTTTTTGTCAGCTTTTTAAAATTTGTGTAGCTTTTGTAAAGACAATGTTGTCTGACTTCTTTTCTCCTCAACTCGCAAAAATCACTAAATTCATCTCTTCTGAAGTGGGCTCTTCAGTGGAGCCACAAAAACTCAGTTTTTCCATGCTCAGGGTACCCAGCTTGTAAAGGAGGCTTATAGGGTCTGTGTTTAACTCCTGAAACTCAGCCAAGGTGCTGGACAGGAGCCAAGTGAGCCAAGTCATGTGCAGCTCTTCCATTCAGCTGAGCCCAAAGCTGTGCTGCTATCTTTCTCTCTCTGCCCGAGCTAAAGATTTCATTAGGACGAGAGGAACAGAGTAGCCAAAGGAGGTGCACCTGATACTTCTCTGTTTAAAAATTAACATCTGCACACAATTATGCTTCATGAATATCCCAAGTTTCTTAGGGGCAGCAGTCCAAGCATGAAAGATAAGCTACCCCCTTCTTTGGACTTTTCTCTCCACTGGATCTTTAAGACTATAATAATACCATTTAGACAGCAAAAAAAGCCTGGACAATAGATTCTCCCACCTCTCATTGGACTTCCCAGCATTACACCACGTTTGTTTCAGCCTGCCTTTGATTAAGTCAGTCTCTGTGCAGCATCTGAAATTACATCTTTACAAGATGTAAGAGAGTTGTGAATAGAGGTGCTGTTTAATCTCAACAGGGGGTATGACAAGATAATTGTGGGGATAAATGAGCCTGAGGGCCTGTGCCATATAAAGCACAACGTTAGTAAACCATCCTTCAGCCTCAGACTGCCTCAGCTACTTAATATTTGAAAGAAGGCCATGGCCTGATAACCCTGCAGTTTCTAGAGCAGAGAGGGAGGTGTGAACAACCCAGCGGAGTTGAGGATGTGTGTGCAGCAGCACAAAACTTAGGTCTTGATGACCAAAAGAAATAGGTCAGAGAGACTTTTCAAAACTGTGGCAAAGTACCTACAGAACTTTGGTGCAACTGACAAAAGAATTTGCAGATAAAATGACAAAGTTTGTATCACCGGAGTAAATTGAAATTCGACTGAAATACTAGCATGCTCAACCAGTAGCACCTTAATAAGGTGATAATTGTTTTAATTCAAAAAGCCAAAAAGTTGCATCCTCTGCACATGACTTGACAGATGTTCACAAAGCCCAATCATGAGACTGATGACTAAAAAAGGCTCCCTTCCAAACCAGTTGTAGCAGTAAGAAAATGTGAACTTCATCAAATGTCCTGTCCATGATTAGTTTGACCACAAGAGTGAGGGAATTATGTTTTGACCATTACGTCCTGTTGTTTCAGTGGAATTTCTGTTGTTCGGCCCTGTGCATGCTCTCAGTCAGCTACTGAATATGCAGGAAATAACTCTTCCCATGGTATTGTGCACACAGAATATGTTCATTGCAATCAAAAAGTTTCCTGCTTTTCTGAATGCATGGTATAAATAGCAACAAGAACAATTCAAGGATTATAAATCACAAAACAGGACTTATGAGAGGATGCAAAATCTTTCCAAGTGGGAAATGCTCCTATAGGTAAGCAAACCTTTTAACCTGTTTACAGCTTCCACAGTGCAAATTAATGTTCAATCCATGTTGCAAACGGTCATGTGAAAAGTACATTATCAGAGTGAGGCGCATGGCCCGTATACTGTACATTCCTAATTTTGGTTTGAGGTCTCATACCACATCTGAGTTTGGGTTTTCAACAAGCCACATAGACGGACGCAACCTCTTTTTGGGTCACCATCACCACAACACAATTGCTGGGTGTGACAATGTTCTAACTCCCCAGCGGCAGAAGCAGCTATTTTGGCGAGAGTAGAGTGTACTGTACAAGGCAGATCTCCACGCAGCATAAAAAGAAACATCACAGTGGGTGAAAAACTAGCTACAAGATTAATTTGTGGTTTACTGTGGTTATCGTCGTCTTCTTTTTTTTCTCCTTTCCCGCACCATGCTGGCATGTAAGCAGGTGTTAGTGTGACATCATTTTAAAGCCTAGCATGTTGCCATCCCTGCCGCAGTTTATTTCTTTCATGGCTATTGCCTCCAGTGGGCTAGGTGCTAGTTTTAGAGGGAGAAATCAGTGTGCCAAAGAGGATATTTGCTTGCTAGTGAGAGTTCCAATGCTTAAGACACTCTCTATGATCAAACTGTACCTCAGAATATGCTTTGAAACCAGCTGCACATCAATAGTCTGTGTCATAGCTAGGAAATGGGTTCTCTACTTTTTCTTAGCATCACATTTTCCATGAATTCCATGCTTTTTCTTGGAGTCCTCATGTGATATCTAGGCAAAATGACCTTTACAATAATTCTCCCCAGCACCTGCAACAGATCAGTTGCAGCACGCTAAGCTTTCACTGCGCTGTCTCAGATGTTCAAGGTGAGACGGATGGAAAGCCACATACGGTCTTAACTTTCTCGTGGACCCATCATGAAGCTGTCAGGCAGCTATGACCGCACGTGACCAGAGCTATATCTAACATGGCATGTCTGTATGAGCACGCAACGTCCACAGCAGGCAGCGTGTGGTTGCTGGCTGTCGTTAAGTCTGAGCATTTGCTTCAGTTTCTCAGCTACAACCCAATAACCAGCTGTGTCAGTGATGATGTGGACATGGAAAAAACAGATGGCAATTCTCAAAGTTGAACTGCTTTAAAAGTATGTGATGACAAGTGATTCTGTATGGTGCTTAGAAATGTGAGGGCAACATTGTTACCATACATGTGTGAAGTTCTCTGACAAATGCAGACAAATAAATGTGATATGTGAAAAACTTCTAACTATTCAGAACGTTGCTGTGGCTGAAATAACTCAGAAACTGTCTGGCAACAGGTTAAAACTGCATTTAAAGAGCCAAGACAAATGTAAAGTATTAAAGTTGTCTGTACAGGCAATAGGTTTCCTGTTGCTATGCTAATAAGGGGCATAGCATTTCTGTCCACGTGTGAGTGGAGTATTCTGGATTTGGAGCCACTCCCTAATCATCTTTTGTTTCTTGGCAAAGAGCAATCTGTTCAAACATAAAGCCCTTTCAGAAGCTTGAAAGACGAGGGGCCTGCTGCCATGAAGTCATATCTGTTGGCAAGCTTTCCGGGGTCTGATTCACTCGAAGGGAGCTAACAAAATTTGAGTGCCCCTGAAGCATATACCACCTCCTGTGCCTTACAATCCACGCAACTCCTGGGATCACAGTACAAGCAAAACATGAATTAATGCACTGCTGGGATGTGAACCCAGATGCAGAGTGATGGCCAGGATTCTTTTTCTTACATGAACAGTAGAGGGGGTGGGGTGGTGAGGGGGCTGTAAGATAGCAAAGATTCCTGTCTCCCATTGTTTAGCTGCCCCAGTCAATATTTAGTAGGTCGCAGCTCTCATGGCCTCCTAAGTGCAGCGGACACTTGAGCTCCTCCTCCCTGTGTTTGCCTTGCTCAGCTGGTACGGCACACAGACAGCTGCAACCCCACACCACAGGAAACCAGAAGCTCACCTCAACAGTTCCCATCCGTGGAGTTGTTTGACAGAAGGGCCTTCAGAGGAAAGAGAGAGCCAGAGGCATTCTGCTGAATCACTACGTTGTGACTGAGCACCCATGCAATGAAACCACTGCCAGAGGCAGGAAAAGATGCTCTGATTACCTCTGTGGGCCAACAGAGAAGTTAGGTTCTCTGTGTGTGTGTGTGTGTGTGTGTATGTGTATGTGTGTGTGTGTATGTGTAAAGCCAGAGTGAGAGAAAACTACAAAACTGCCCGAGGTGTCATCACAACAGTCACACACAATGCACACCCAGACACCCACACAGCCCCGCCCATGTACACGTGAGAGCAAACACACACCACACTCTCTCTCTCTCACACACAAAACAAAAAAAGTCTGCCTCTATATTGTCTCAGTCAGTGATCAACGATTTGCAAAGTATATAAGGCTTACTGTGCATCTTTAGGACACAGACGACATTCTGTTCTAGTGTTATTAAGAGAGAGAGGTGAGGGCTGCTCACTGTGTGCAAATAGCCTATTGATTCTGTCAACAGCCAAAATGAGCCCAGTGGTAGTCTATTTTATAGATGAGGCATGTAGCCAAAACCTTTGTGGTTACCACCTACTTATCTAGTTGCTGACAAGCTGTTAAAACTCTGAGTGACGGTGGACCTCTCTGCTACACTGAGAAATGTCTTAAATCATTCAAGATAAATGGCTCAGTGCTCCCTCTCCCTCTAGTTTGTCTGTCTGCCTTTTTTCTCTGTCTCTCTCTCACGCATAAGCTACAGATTTAGTGGCAACTGGACACAATCCTTGAGGCAGACTGAAGACCTAAACCTATCTAAATTCTGCTTGAACAGGAACCTGATTCTGTGGAGTGGCAGCTCATTCCTTCCCATTTAGTCTGTACATATATTTTTTTCCCTCAGCCTACATTGATTTCTCATCTCAAACAAGTTAGTTGCCAGTGACATTGGAAATGAAATACATTAAAGTCTAATGCGCTCTGGCATTACGATGAAAAATCAAAATCGTGGCGTTTGACCGGCACTTGTTAAAGTGCTGGATATTAAAGGCAGCAATTTGCAGAATAAACCACAACCTGAATGGTTCCACATTTTTCTCTCAATATTCCTCACATAAATAAGCTCTACTTTTGCTCACAGAGCCCTTTAGATAAAATTTTTGTCCCGCTTAAGAACGTTTTTGCCGTTTGCCAAGATCAACAGCAGAGACGCTGAGAATTCTTAAAAGAAATGCGTTTAATAATTCGCGCTGCCTTTAAATGAAAATATTGCCAGGACCCTTGTCAACCACTCTCGGGTGTTGCTTAAACCGCACTTTGACAGCCACTACTGTCCCGCATTAAAAGCTCAGCTCAGCCGGGGCGCACACCATGTGCGTTTACCACTGTGGAGCGTCGAGTCGTGCCGCGCCGCGCCACGCCGCGCCGCGCCGAAACAGATTATCCGGCATTGGCCGCACAACCGGAATTTTTGTTCGCGCGTTATTGCTGTAAAGACTCATTACACAACACACAACGGTTAGATTACAGCTGGATGCAGAGCCGGTGGCCATTCAATGTGCAGTCACTTGTACAATTATCTCCACAAAGAGCCGATGAGAGAAGAGGAATAAGCTGCTGTAGCCAGTTTAATCAAGGCAGTGGATAAAAGTTAATCAGATGGTACCTCAAACCATCTGTCAAACAAACGGTCTGTCAGAGAGCACTGGTACCGGCTACTCATGTTCCACAACAGTGGCTCTTTTGGTGAGGAAGTGGAACCACATAGGGTCCCTAAATATGGAGAGAAAAAGAGGGAAAAAACATTAATTGAATTTACTGAAAACTATTGGATTTGCCGTGGAATATTCTCCGTTGAGCTTGCTTATAGTCATTGAGTCCTACGACACATAGCAGCACACTGTGGATTCCCGCATGGGACAAAATGTTATTAAACACTGATCCACAGAGGAGAGCGGGGACCCTCCTGCCCTGCTCCACATGACACTTTTGCACTGATGCGTTTAATAACCGTTCCTATTCTCAAGTCACCTTTTAGGTCTCCAAGCATGCATTCAGTCAGCCAACCGGTGCGGGTCTTACCTATGGGCGTATGAACAGGTTTGTATCCTTTCTCGTTGGTGCACACTCCCCTGCCGTGGAGAAGGGCGTGCAGGGGTTTCTCCTCCCCGCTCCTCGGCAGGCAGCGGAGGCCCTGGGTGCACGTCCCGGTGTAAACGCCGCACGCCTGCCCCTCGGACAGGGCGCACGTTAGGCAGCAGCCGCAGCCCGGCTCCTTGACCAACTGGCAACCGACCGGGACCGGAGGGCACATGGACAGCGCTTTCTGGTCACAAGGCTCGCACGGCACGTATGAGCCCAAGCATCCGGACAGCCCCAAGATAAATGTCACCAAGAGGCAAAAACTCAGAATCATTGTTGGTGTTCTCTTCAGTAATAGCATAAACCTCAAATGCGAAGAGGAGGGGGAAAAGTAGACTGGTCTAATGAACAATGCAGTCAGATAATCCGATTTTTAAAGCTAAAGCCAAGAGTCTTTATCCAAGAGTGTTACTATCTATTTTTTTTTTTTTAAAAAAAGCATGAATTACAGGCTTTGAGATGTGCACCGTGCAAAAAGAGTTAAAATGACCAATTTAAAATATGTGTGCTGTTTTTTTCCCCGATGTATTGTCCTCTGCAAGATCAAAACAATTCTTTGCATAAAAGCTCAACTTCTCTCCCCCTCAGCTTGGACTCCAGTACTTTCTCCACCAGAGGTTTCCTGAGCAGACTGATCAACTTGAGAGCTGCCTTGCCTTTTTAAAAACAGCCGAGCCCAAACCCCTAACTATGAATACGCTAAACAGCAGGGAAGGGAGGCGCACTTGTTCCACGGCTTGGCAAGCCGCCAAACATTTTTTTTTACAGCAGCAGGAGGATCGCTCTTTCACCCCGAATGCTGAACGATGCCGAAGTATAAGAAGCGACGGCAGAAAGCAACGCAACCCTCATCAAAACATCTCAGCAGCCGCTCAAACACCACAGGCTTTCACTGGCTGGTACACTTTTTTTTTCTTTAACTTCTGTCTAAAGATCATTTCACTGCCACACACTGCAAAAAAGTCTCATTCTCAACAAGTTGTCTATACTCATGTCCAGCAATAGAATCTCACTATCATCTCCTACACGCTCCTGTTTACAGTGGGTGGGATAATTCCTCCTGGACGCTCATATAAGCAAACTGTTGAAGACTGAACGCGTGTTTACAAATGGCATCCAATTCAGGAAAAAAAAAACTGGAATGATGCGTATTTTCTCCTACTCTGACAGTTTACCGGATCATTGAGCGAATTTAAATTCGTAAATTAGTTCGAATTACCAACAAATTACTGAATTTTAAAACGCCCTCTCTTAGACTTTTATTAAAGTCTCACGGAAAAATCGTCCTCTTACATCATGATTCTTCCCTGGCCATAAAAAAATAAATCATTCGGTAACCCCCTACTTTAGTCATAAGTGCCTCGTTGTCACGGGTTGAATGAAATGTCCTTACTAAGAAAAAGGAGAACGGAGATGGGCTACTTTGCATTATGGTCGGAACAGAGAAAAAAGTTTGTCGCTCTACACGACACCGGAACGACCGTCACTTCATTTTAAATTATGATTGGAAGCAAGGGGCATGGGTTCATTTCTTTTACGTCCGATGTAGCTTTTCTAGATTGTATTTCTGTCCAGACAACACTCACAGAGATGGATACCAACCCCGGTCTTTAAGTCACCTTTAAAGCCTGCACCTGTTGCTTCCAATGGACACCATTTATGTTACAAATGTAGCCAGAAGGTAAACCCACCATCACGTCCTCTCTCTCTCTCTCTCTCTCTCTCTCTCTCTCTCTCTCTCTCTCTCTCACACACACACACACACCACACACACACAGGGAATAGGAGAAAGTCACGTGCAGAGAAGATAAAGAGAAACAGAGAGAAAAAAGGAGGAGAGATGTCACGAACTCCGAGTTTTGATTCAACAGCCTGACAACTTAAGTGCAACTGGGCTCTATTATTTTATAGCCTGCATGCAGAATAATGCCTGATTGCTTCAACGTGTGGTATTTCTTTTTCTTGCGCCACACATGTACTCTACATCAGCCCAGTGAGGGCTGTTCTTTCCATATCTGCAGGTTAAAGCTTATTTGTCTTCCTTAAGTAACAGCGGAGTGTCAGGAAGCTGAGTCGGATGTTCTGACTATTTCCACTAACTGCTTGATAAACGGCCATGGTTCTTTCTTTAATGTGGCTATCATTTTATCCAACACTGCACATGCAGGCTAAGGATCCATAAAGAAGTGATTTACTCATGTTGGTTTAGCGGTTGACCACTAGAAGGCGCTGTTAACAATGCTAAACTCTGCGGAGAAGCTCATCCTCATGTCCTCTGTATATACCTTAGAAACCAGACATTACCACATTAATTGCAAACCATGGCTGTAATAAAGTACTTGATTCTGCACAGTGGAGTATACACAGCAAAATCTATGAATCTAAAAATAGAACCACTGAAATATTTCTTTTCAAATTGTTCCCCATAGATTCTGTGACTGGATAATCACATAATCTCACTTATGTGAAATCAAATTCACATGGGCATTTCTAATTGGCTTTGAAACAGCTCTCAAATATGTGATTCACCACAACATTAGCATGGCACATGTTACTGTTTCCTTTACTTCATTTCAGCCATGATTGTTTAAAACTTGGTTTACAGAGGATGTTGAAGGCTTCCATAACCACTGTTTACATATCTGGACTGTTTTCCCCCCATGGCTTTTTCCTCTGGTTTCCCTTACATGCCTCCATCCATGTTATCACTTCCCATCTTTTGCATTCAACCATAAACATCTGGAACAGGCTGAAATTTTTTGTCAGACTTTGACACACAGGGACAAATTCGGAGAAAAAAAGAAGTCACACATTAATCCACCAGATACTGCACAGAGTTAACCATGATAGCTAAACTTCTCACCAGCCAGCTCCTGAGCAAAGAACTGCAGTGAGTCAGTGTTCCTTCCAAAACCAACAGGAACGGCAAAAACCCGGCAAGAGCGAACTAAGACATAAATCTGAGCTACTTTGGCCAAACCAGAGCAGCGATAATGAATGGGATTAAGACAGTAAAGCTGTGTGGATTAATGATGCATCCACCAAATCTCAGCTGGGCATGAGATGATGACGGATGAAGAGACAGGATGACAAATTACAAGGAAAATATGCTCCCAGTACAAGCTCCAGTTAAGGATGTACAATATTATACATGTTATCATCGCTGAGGGGACACAGTGTTCTTGTTCTTTTTTCTCAATGCAAATCAGAATCCCCCAAAGATCCGTTCATGTTCCTCCTGCTGTCCCACCCTCCTCCTATCCATGCATCATTCTGACTTAAAGGAACAATAACAAAGTTTTATGCTGGACCAAAATGCAAACTCTTAATGACTTAGTGATTTGTTTGGGTGGTAGTATAATTTGAATGCCAGCAGACTCATCACCTGGCACTGCAATTCCCCAGACTACATCTACAGTACTCAACTACTGGCAATTTTAACTGCACCAATGATATAATCACATAACAAAAATTATGTAGTACCATGGTGCAGTGTGACATCACTTCACTTCAAGCACAGCAAACTTAAATCTGACATTGCAACAAAGATTTCATCCCTTTCAAAGCTCTACTTTGCCTTCCAACTAACATTTCAGCAACAACATGGTTTTGTCTAATTCCAGAAAATGTTGCTACTGGACATGAATCATGACCTGAACAATTATCCAATATGAACATAACTCCTAAGGATAGTGGGCTGTTAGTTTGTAAAAACATGGCTTTGTTTAAATGTTTCCTCTGATTGGTTGATGAATATATCTTGAGAGTTCAGCCATATTTTTATGCAAGCCACAGATGTTTCCAGGATTTGTGTGTTCAACTCTATCTACTTTAGGTTTAACTCAAAACCAACAGGCTTGGTTTGCACATTGTGTACTGAGCACAAAAGCTGATTTTATTATGACAGAGTCAGTATTATCTGCCAGTCAAGCTCAGCTCTCAAACTGTATGTGCTCAGACAACAAACTCTGTGCGCACGTGTGATGTACAGTAATTACTGTATGCATATGTATGTCTTCAATCGCATGTTTATGAAACAGCACTTTTGTGTTTATGTGTTTCAATATGCTGTAAATGGTTTGTGTATGCGTGTTTGTGTGGGCAGGTGTATTTGTGTTTTATGTCCTTGCATTTCCCTGTAGATAGAAAATAACGAATGCCAGAGAATGCAGCTTGTAATTTTTCTCGTTCCACTTTGTCAAGTCTTCACTTTACATATACACAAGAGGAGTGCGTGATACACAAACACTCTTGGACGCAGAAACAGTTCCATTTCCAAGGACATGCAGAAAGGTGTTGTTGTGTATATCTGTTGAGACCAGACAGCACGGCTCCAGGAATTAACCAGTTAGTGGTCTGCGTTGTGTCATTTAAACTGTGGAATAAAAAGTTAGGCTGTGGAGTCAGTGATATCTATAAAAGTGTGGGGACATGCAAATGTGAATGTGCATGATAAAGCAAGAAAGACGGGAGAAGGAAAGAAGCAATATGACCAATACACTGGGCACTCAAAGAAACTACAGACATAATGGACAAAGGGTGGTTTTAATCTTTGTGAAAGCAGTGAATCTTAGTGCTGCAAGTGGCTCCTAAACCTGAAATAATTTCATTTGTCTGGGTTTCATTGGAGAGGTTTACAATAGTAATATGGTATAAATGCGGTTTCAAAGTCTTTTGTTTGCAGTCAAGAATAAAAATATTGACTTTCTGGCACATTAACATGGTCAAATTTTAATGAGGCATATTGAATATCAGTGCAAAATATGAGCTATTGACAGCTCCAACACAAAGACACTGATATCAGTATCAGCCTTGAAACATTTGAAATCCACATTACCAGACAAAATCTCATTTTGTAAATGAGTGGAAAGAAAAGTTGGTGGTTTTAGCTGTATATGTGTATTGGCTCCCTGAGAGCAATTCCCAACTCATTTCTGAAAGGAAAAAAATAAATCTCACAAATGTGGTTTATTTTCTAAAACATCAGATCACTTGGAAGTGTGCGCAAAGCTTTTAATTCACTAAATGCTTAGATGTCTTCAGCTTGCTCCTCCTTGGACTGCATCTTGACAGTGTTGCTATGATGGCCTTGTCAACAGCACGGTGAACTTTTGTGGTGATGAGCGCCCCTGCGGGTTTCCATTAGCGCTGAATCACCACGATGTGACCATGAGAAGACCTGCATGGTCGTGTAATGTGAGATGACGCGAGAAGCTTACCTGCGTGCTGTGATGGAAACTCTGCAGATCAAGATAAGCTGGCTAAGTGTAAAACCTTACACAAGTGGTAGTCTTTTTATAGTCCATTAATGTATGGTTGGCCTAAAGCATTTCGATAACAAAACCCATTCAAATATGTGCATGAGGCCAAAAAGAGGCTCAGAGGAAAGGTGTGCGGGCACCATAGGATGGTTTTGCTTTGTGTCCTAGTTCCTGGCCAGACTTTAAGCTTGAGCTGGCTAACACTCGCTTTTGTTAAAAGGTGATGTATTTGTGGTTTTGCCTCACTCACTCATTCAACCCAAAAGATGAGTCACTTAAAGTTGCATTTCTCTTTGCCTCATGCATATTTCAATGTCTTACTCCTCATGCTTGTAATTGAAAGGCCACCTTATGCAATCAACCTAACAAAAGATTTTTTTTTTTTTTTTATATGTGTGTATGTGTGTGAATGGAGGCGCCAAGCCAGGTCAAAAGGGACTAATCATACTTGTAAATATTTGAATTTTTGCATCAAGTATGCCTCAAGTATTCTTTAAACACTTTCAAACAATGTCTGCAATTTGTCAGTTTAGGTATTTAGCTATCGCTGTCATCCAGAATGTCTTACACTAAGATCAACATCATTATTCTTGGGTATAAATTGAACTAAATTCCTCTGCTGTTGACATCTTAAGAAAGCATGGAAAACAGCTACACACACAATGAAAAAAATCCTCTTTTATCATCAGTATGAAAGAAGCTCTATGCTGAAACCAGAGCCAAAAATAAATAAACAGATAAATCAAAACTAACCAGATATGACTTCTAATTGATTCTACCATGTAACGGAGCTATTTATTGGGATAGGTATTGGCAAATGTGGCAAAAGCTAAATATAAGCAGATTGCTTTTATGCATTTAGAAAACAAAAAAGTAAATCTGATGAATGCAATAATAAATAAACAGTCTAGGGAAAAAGAAAATCTGCATGGAAATTAGGTTGATTTTATTTTGGGGTTAAAGCTAGTGCCTACTACTTTATCAAGACCATGCCAACATGCTGCATGGTACGGTAACAGCTCCAGGCAAAAGACTCTGACACTGGGCAGCTCAGGTATGTGCCAAGCTTTGGGTATGAATGGTGTTGTGGACAGTAGCAGGCAATCTGGCAGAGGCTGAACTGTAGTGCCAGGACTCTGCTGGGGAGCAGATCACTCACATTACCATGCCAGGCCCTGCTGGGCACAGGGAGACAGTGTGACAGAAAGAGAGCAAATCTAAATGACATTATGGAACAACATTTTGAACAAAACAAGACTAAGAGCCTACAAGCAGGTTGTACTTCAGCACAGCAGATTGAGCCACATGCTAACAATAGCATGGCAGTATGCTCCCAATGACAGACTCACAATGCTAATGTCTAGCAGTTATGACATTTACTATGATTACTAGTTTAGCATGTTTACACACTAAGACTTGCCTATTAGCACTGATGGTTGATGACAATGCCATTAGTTTTGTTGGTATGTTGTAGTAAGCCAAACTTTTAGACAAAAGTTTGACTAGATGAAAAATTAGGGGATCATTCCTCTGAGGACCACAAATATCTGTACAAAATGTCATGCCACCTATGCACTGTTGAGATATTTCAGTCTGGACCAAAGTGTAGGATGAGCAGACAGACAAACCAGTGTTGCCTTCCACAGAGCCATGCCATAGCATACTATTTATTTGAAGTTCATTTGTGTGTTATTTACTTGGCAGCTTTACAAATGACAACAGAATCACAAATGTGTTTGACTTAATTTTGTAGAAATAACACCAATCTAAAGTATAAAGTTGTTGTTTCATACAATATTCATTTACAGTAATTTAAGAGTGGGAAATATTCAAATCCAAAGCCTGGGATGTTTTTTAGGACTGCAATGAAAATATTCATGATATCTTCTGCATGAATTTATTCTCTAAATGATTTACCCAGCAGCAGGTCAGTGGGTTTAAGAGGTTACAGCTGCCCAGTTTTATCTAAACCACCTCTGCAGACAAAAACTGAGGTCAATATATAACTGTTATGCCCTGTATGCCTGTGTGCTTTCAACCATTTCAAATGTTGTGCAGTCGGCCAATGCAGAATCAGGTAGTAGCTGTGCAAAATACAACACTTTTGTTAATAATTTTTACATTTACTATTCTTGGCTTGTGGGAGCAGTAGGTAGTTTTGGGAGCTGCAGGCTAGGTGCTACTCCAATGAAGCAACATTTACAGCATGAAACAGTAGCTTAGTGGTTTGCGGAGAGAAAGGTATGGGGGTCAGTAGGTGGATGTCTACTAAATGGTAACCCTTTTGTCTGTCTGACCAGTGAGCAAGAGTTGGATGATTTGAATAATATCCAACTGCAAATTTATATTTTTATTACATTTCCCACAGTCAAAACAAGATGCATTGGTTATTGTTGAATTTACTGACAAATCAACCTCAGACCCAATTTTAATAAGGCAAGTGAATGAAAAACGATCCCATATCCTGTTACATTAAAAAAAAAGAAAAAAAAAAACTGTAGTCCACATGTGTTAATCAACAGCAGTAACACTGTGGTTTAAAATACTCATGCATCAGCTGTGTATGTGTGTTTAAGTGTTACAGACATGGCACATGGAGAATACAAAATGGATGAAACCTTGGCTGCATGTTGTCACTGCTGAATGGTTGAAATGCATGTTAAACTGAAGCAAGAAGCATTCACTTAGACTGAATCCAAAGCACAGTGGATATGTGGTGCTAAGACTCAATATTGAGAAGATTCACCAACTCCTTTTAAGGAATGTCAATTTTTTGGGCCTTGATTCCAATCCCAGTCTTTTATTATCAAATATCTGCCGATATCAAGCCCAAATGTTGATGAATTTGACACTTCTCTACTTTTGGCACACCTAATTTTGATCAATACTGGAGGTCCTGATTCAAAATGACTAAAGTTATGAACATAAATCATTGATATGATATAGATCAAGGTTTAACTTAAGAGTGTGACTCCTTGATGTCAGATAAGATGTATCACTCTGTTGGAGTTGTTGGAAGTGCAAAAACAGTCAGTCCACTCACAGTTGTACAGAGGTTCCTCCCTTTTGAAATGAGCTAAGGCTGACATTACCTACTGCCAGTGACTATCGTTTTAACAGTTATAGCAATAGGTTTAGGTAGACAAAACACAGTAGGGTATAGTAAGAAGAGAATTCAGATTGGATTTATTTTAGCCAATATTGATCCATTATGCCTGGATCAGCCCCAATACCAACCCCTAGGATCTGCTTAGGACATCTCTACTGCTTTTGTCATATTTCAAAGTGCACAAGAAGCACCAGTCTCTGAATTATCTTTGCTGTCCCCTTACATGTAATTTGTTATTTTTTATAGCCTTCAGTCTCAACAATCATGCATAAACCTGTGTTACAATAACCATATTGATGTGAGTTGTTTTTCCTTGTGTCTTCCAAATTTTGGCGGTAGGTGTTTTCAATCAGCCACAGTGGTGTCTTTGCTGCAGTGTATTGTCATTTTTCTCAGCGAAACCCCTGCCAACCGTAATGATGGGACATGTTTTGCACTATACAGCACAGACTGCAGTGTTTCAGCCGAATGCTGTTTTGCAGTGGCTTGAATGAAAAAAACATTTGGCTAAGCTGCAAATCAGAAATTACACCCCAATTGTTGGTGTAAGGGTATTTAGCAAACTGCAGACATAAGACTTTGCCTCTGGATGTGAGTTTTCCAGTTTTTTGATTAGAGAGTGGGTTTGAATTTTGATTTGGTCAAGGCTCTGGTTGTGACTGCAATGCTACAGAGAATCCCAAACGGGCCTGAGTGGACACAGAGGCTTTTGCAGAGTATGTAATTACATAGTAAATTATTCAGTGGGTCCAAACCAAAACATAAAGGCATTCATTTTCAAAACCAGCTTACAAGGAAGCCTCTGGCAGCGTAGAGCCACACTGTTTTAAAAAAATGGAGGCCTTCAACATGTGCTGGAACCATGTACCTGGAAGTGGTTTATTGTTTTTGTAAAGAAGGATGAAACTTTGCATCTCTTTTTTCATGTGGCATCAGTGAAATATTGTTAATGAATATGATCTAAACTTGTCATATTTGTTGGAGGGAACAGTGAGCATTATTTCTTGGCTTGAAGCAGCAAACTGAGTGTGTATAAAATAGTGCTTCACAAAGAAAGATGCACACCATAAAAGTGACAGCAGAAACTTGGTGATGACAGAAAGGTGGAGATATATTATATGACTCTGATGCCTGCACAAACTGGTTTGTTTGTACAGGCATAAAACATCCAATGGATCTTGTGTCTTAATAAACTTTGTTGACTTGTGAAGAGTTCAGCATTCCTCTTCAAGTGGAACATACTCTTCCTCATGCAATAATTAAGGCACGATGGAGTTACTGGTTTTTAAGGCACACTGTCGAAATATGATACACAAGTTAGGATTTTGTTCAAAGTCAACAAAACAAGCTAATCATATTGCGTTTGAAGCTTCAGGGTCTGTGGTTATACTTATAATTCCTGACCTTTTAGATTTAAATTTTTCTTCCTTGCATTTTATTTTCTTGGGCTTGTGGACTTTTCTTTGTTGCTATGAATAGTGATGGTGAGGAGTGGAAAGTTAAAATATAGACTCCCTTTTCATTTTATCACTTACTGGCTGTCACTTGCTGTGTGAAACAGTGTGTTGGCTTCCATCACACAATATCAAATGAATGAGAGTATGTGACTTATTGCAACAATTCATGCTTTAAATACCAGGGTGTCTATTTATCAAGACTTGAGGTTAAAAACAGAGTGACTTCAGGGTCCTTTTTCAGGAGTGTTTTTCTTTGATTCTCAATTTTCAAATTAATTTGTCACTTTGCAATGGTATCAAATGCAGGGTTTTGTTGTTTAATTGTTTGTGGTTGTGTCTTAACCAGATAATAGTGTCTTTTACAAAATATAACTTGATATAAATTTATACAGTATTTAGACCAGTATCCATATAGTAGTTAAAATTAACTAAAATTTACAAGGGTTTGCCCATGGAGGACCCTATCTACAGTGGCAAGAAAAAGTAAGTCAGTGAACCCTTTGGAATTATGTGGTTTTCTGCATTAATGAGTCATAAAATGTGATCGGATATTCATCTGAGCCACATGCTTTGACAACTCTAAGCTAATTACATACAAACTAATATGGTCTTTCGCTCCCATATTGAACACATCCATATTTTCAGGATGTTTGGTGTGAATGGCTCTCTGAGCACATTCCACAGCATCTCTGTTGGGTTATGGTCTGGACTCTGATTCCAAAAGGTGGATTTTCTTTGTTTGAAGTCACTCTGTAGTGGATTTACATTGATGTTTAGGGTTATTGTCCTTCTGTATCAATTTGTACTGAGCTTCAGCTGACGGACAACCACCCTGACATTATCCTGTAAGATTCATTTGGGAATTCATTTTGCATTGCCCTTTTTACAACTTATGTAGTGCTGCATGTTCTTCCCAAACAATGTAACTCTTTCAGATTACCTTTTATCCCTTTATGCAAATCAACAATCAACAATTCTTGATCACAAGTCTTCTGAGATCTTTTGTTCAAGGCATGATTCACATGAACAGATGCTTCTTGTGAACAGCAGACTCAAAATGTTTAAATGTTTTTTATAAGTCAAAGTAGCTCTAACACACCTTCAATCTGGTTTCACTGACTGGACTCCAAGTTTATTAACTCCTGACTTGATGTCATTAGCTGAAGGGTTCACATAGTTTCACATTCAAACATACATGATTTATTCAGATACAATACAATACAATAATTTTTGTTGTTGAAATGGATTTTGTTCATTATTGTTACTTTGATGAAAATATAAGACATTACAAATACATTGTAACAGGCCTACTTTTTCTATTTGATTAATTAGCCCCTGATATTTCACACAAAATCCCTCTCCTGACCACCAGACATCTACAGACTAGTCTAAATTTCTTTCATGACCTGAAAGTGAGTCTCACTCAGCCCTGAGCAATGCATGATATCACGCTCTCATTAGCTTTACGACTGACTTGAGTATTTCTATAGTCTTCATTGCTGTCAGCTTAGATTCATCAGTAAAGTTTGTATATTGCTCCCATGGGGGCCCCATCTCTCAGATGTATCAAAATGTGTGACAGACAGTTGGTTTTGAGCTGTGGTGGAAGAAGTACTTTATTTATGTAAAAGTATGTAAATATCAGAGCCACAATGTAAAAATACTCCACTACAGGCAACCATAATACTTTCAAATGTGTACTTTAAGTATCACAAGTAAATGCACTTGGCCCCTGTGACTGATTTATTACATTAATGCATGAATGCATAAGTAGCATTTTACAGCTGTTCCAGGTGCAGCTAGTTTTAAGTACTTTATTTACAGTTTGGTAGTTTAGTCCATGGGTTTGTAACCTAGGGGTCAGGCCCCATGTGATAAATTGGATGGGTTGTGAGAGCAATGGGAGAGTAAACAAGAAAAACAAACTTCTGCTACACAAATTTGTATTCATAAAAAAAAAAAACCTCCAATTTTTGTTGTTTTTGAAATGATGGATAATTCAAACAATCGTTTAAATGAAACCATGTGAGAAGTTTAGAGGTTGGGAATGTCTCTTTGGTGTGACTGATAACATCTCAGTAGACATCTGAAACATGACAAGGGGCTGTAAGTAGACTCAGCTTTTTTGTAAGAAATTTTGCATTGCATTTTATGAGCCAGTTTTATTTTTATGCACAATAGTAACTGCTAAAGCTGTCAAATAAATGTAGTGGAGTATTGGGATGCGCCATCCAATACTCCAAGAAAAAATGCAGGTTCAAATGACTTCTTGGTGAAACATACTGTATCAGTCCGTCCTTGTGCACCTTAATAGTTATTCTTTCATGTGTTTCCACTCAGAGTAAGAGAAGTGGGGAGAGGGAAAAAGATCTGGCCTCATATGTTAAAATTTATGCAGTGTCCTCTGATGTTGTTATCATGCATTTATGTGCTTTGTTACGCAGAACCTTTGTGGCAACCCTGATTTTAAAAGCACTTCATAAATTACAACATTGACCGGACCAGACATCTCTCCCTCCGTACTCTCTCCGCCATGTGAACAGCTGGAGATAAACTTGAGTAGGTGCAATCAGTCCAACAAATAAAGTGGCTCCATCTGGTTTTGTGAGGGCTCTGGTGTTAAGTCAGGAAAAACCTCCAGTGTGGTGGGGCTATTTTGGACTGTCCACAGTGCATCTGCTCTACTTCGGGTTTAAACCAATGCAATAGATTTGTCACAAGACACCAAGACATTTATCAAATGTAATCTTGCAGTCCTTAATTAGTGGTAAATATCACTCCACCTTAATGAATGCATATGATAATTTTTGTATTCTCAACCAAACAATCATAGAAATTACTACTGGGGAAAATAGATGCCAAAGCCAAAGAGATGTCTCTAATGAAAAATTATATGGTCAAAACTCAAAGCAGGTCCATTGTGAAATGATACACAGATCCATATGTATCTTTGTTTGCGGGACAGTGGTTGTAGAGCTTAATTGCCCCCTGGACTCAATAGTTGTCAAATGACAGCAATGAAATGAGTTATGGATTGGTGCCTGGAGCTAGTAAAGTATTTATCCTCCAATATTAACATAGAACTACAGTATGTCTATTTTCATTGTAAATCAAAATCAGAGATGACCAAATGAGTTCCCTTACAATCCTTGTTCCAGGCCACAGGCTTGCTTGATTGAGTCCCCTAATTACACAGAAGCCTCAGGGGTTTGTTATCCCAGCAGAGTCTCAGTCGCTACTCATCACGACTGTAGCAGGAGCTGGATTGAGGCGGCGGGGTCAAGGGGTCTTCGTCAACATGTGGGCCTGCTTTCAGCATGTGACTGCTGACCCATGCATTGTATCACATTGCACTCATTTAAAAGGTCAAAACTTGTGAAACCTGGTGCCTTTTGCCCAACCCAACCTTTGACCTGGTGTGGACACTTGCTCCGTTTTAATCCCTAACAATAGGACCCATTCAGAACAGGGCAACCTGTAGAACATCTGTTTTTGTGGTCTAGAGCAGATCATAGATCAGCACTAAGGCAAGGAGTTGGCAGTATGTGCTGCTTTATCAGAAACATTTATCTTTTCCTCATAGTGCTGATAGAAAAAAAAGACTAGAAGGCTTTGAGTCTGAGGTGCAAAATGTTCAAAATGTATCCATTTAAATGTGATCCATGTCCAACACTGCAAACAGTATTTATTCAAAATCCTGTCTTTACACAGACATTGAGAACCAGTTTGAATCTATGGGATGGCAAAATGCCTGAAACTGAAACTGTACATTTATGTGTATCTGCATGCATACCAAATTGTGTTGTTTGGGGTGGCAGTGGCTCAGGAGGTAGAGCGGGTCACCCACTAATCAGTAGGTCAGAGGCTAAGTCCCTGGCTCATCCAGTCCTCATGCCGAAGAATCTTTGGGCAAGATACTGAACCCCAAATTGCCCCTGATGGTGTGTGAATGTTTGTGTATGTGTTAGAGTGCTCTATATGTATATATAGAACAAGTGCTGTATGAATGTGTGTGTGAATGGGTGAAGTGTAAAGCACTTTGAACGGTCAACATGACTAGAGAGGTGAAATATAAATGCAGTCCATTTAACAGTTATCATGTCATGCTGCATACTGTACCAGTATGTGTTCATGGATTTAAGATGTTCACATAATGTTCACAATTTAAGAGCAGTATTTAATCTTTTTTCAATAAGGTTTATAAGAAAAAGGACTGCATATTTTAGAGGTATTCCTTTTTGAATAATTCCAGAAAACTAAGCAATACAGGTTGTATATGTGTGTGTGTGCTTTGGAGGTGCTCACTAATAACTGATGTTTGTACTTATCCATGTCTTCATAATTTTAACTGAACAGGAAGTTGTTTAATAGAGCCTTATTTGGAGGCACATTGCAATGTGTATGATGATAGTATCAGTTCCCTGATATGATATCAGTGGAATCTATTTCTTTATTCTTTATTTTAGAGGTATTAAGTAGAGTCGTTACATTCGTACTTAATCTTAATCAGTGTCAGTGGGTCCCAACCAATATTGCACTTTAGTGGATGAGGCCATGAAAAGGTCTTACTAAGGAGTATTGTGTGTTAATAGCCTACTATATCTTATTTCTCTGAGTTACATAGCTCCTTGTTGTTCAAAAACTATTAAGAACACATGTGAGTCACACTGTTGCACTGGGTGACACATTCCGTCATTACCATGAAGACAAATTGTAGTTTATTTGTTCTCAATCCTCACTCAGTACTCTGGCAAAACAAATGTCTATTAATTCATGGCTGAAAATATTGCTAAACAAATTCACTACTCGATTCTGAATGTGTAGTGTTTGCTAAGAACTACAGTTACCAGCTGTTTAAGGAAATAATTTAGCCTTTAAAAAAAGGAAAGAAATTCTATATTTGTGGAGTATTTTTACTAGATTTATGACTTCAGTGGGAATGGGCTTGGGGCTGTGAGCCACAAACAGAGGCAAGTCAGGAATTACTGAGAAATGGACCAACAGATTGCTCTGGTCTCTTCATGGGATTTTTTGGTATAACACAAATATCCTTTATCCAGGTGTAGCCCTCTGCATTCCTCTGGGTGATAAAGGAAAAAGAAATAACACTTCCAATACACTTCAATCCACTGTATACAGTAATCGCAATGCTGCCACATCTCATCGTAATTATGGAAAACTTAATCGAATCATGTAAGAATGTCACTGTCAGTGTCTCCAATTTATTCTATCATCATAGTAACATGTACATGTTTTCTGTTATGAGGACATACATATTTATCTCATTATAAGGAGGAACATTTGCAAGTATTTTGTGATAACAAGAAAAAGGTTTTGTTATGACAAGAAATTTTTCTTGTTATAATGAAAAATGGAGTGCTTTTTTCTCATGGTGGCAGCAGTACACTACTGTATAGATGAGAGGTGAGCAGTACAAATCTTGATCAAGTATTTCTTATTGACTTAATAAAGCCCCAATGTTATTTTAGTAATTATATAGCAGTAATAATAATGTAATAGTCTTGTGGTTTTTATCATGGTTTATATGTTGCACAAAATGTAATTCAACAATTTGTAACATGTAACATCCATATTTACATGGAATATACATATTTCTTATGGATAAATTCCCCTGCTTCATTTTCTCTTGTTCTATAGTGGGATACAAATGCACAGTTTGGATCCTTATTAGCACATCTGCTAACTGGACAGTTGCATTTGTTCCGATTTGAATGTGACTAAGGGGCATTGTGCAGTAAATATTTAGCACATTCCTCAATGGTTGTGCACCTGTGTCCTCGGTGTTGTGACTTCACTGATGTTGGGAATGAAAAACCTTTTTCTGCTAAATGAGGATGAACTTGCTGACAAAACCACGACCATACTTTGGCAGAGGAAGAAGCTAATAGCACTGCAATTTACCAGTATTAACCTTTCTAATGTATGAGACCTCTCTGTGTGCTGTTTGTCGCTATTCTCACATGTCCCATTTCAGTTGAAGCCTACTGTGTATGTATGTGACAAACTTAGTGTAGCCAAAAACATTAAGACTTGTGGGCTGAACCTGTACGTACGTAGAATTTACCTTAGCATCATCCTGAGTGCCTGAACTGAGCTGCATAAAGACTGAGAGACATAAAGACTAAATAGTGCATTCAGGAGCTGAAAATTCCACTTCTCCAGCACTGTGCACAAAAACATCTGGTGAAGGTGTTAATTAACAGTGGCAAACTGAGAAAACTTTGTGATACCAGTGATTTTTTTTATATTTCACTTCAACATTCAGTATCATATACATCTGTCAATGTTTCATGTAACAACTGTATAACGTTTATTATGTTTGGTGTTTAACAGCATATCCAAGCTGCAGAAACAGGCCCATTATTTATCTCTTGCAATGGCATTTTCATTAGTCCAGTTAATGTGATGTATTTACCAGTGACCGATGACCACCTAAATGCAAACACCTGCTAAACGCTGTCATATGGCGTTTTCCCAACTTTATGAGTCATTGAGGAATGCCCTGAATGCACCGTTAAAAACTGTTCCTCTGGTTTTGGAATACTGAGATCTGCAAGCTATATGGCAGCTATGTCCTGCAAAAGTTGCAAAGTTGACTCTATTTCTCAGCCAACATAGTCGAGTGAAGTTGTTTTTTCCTTGCTGTGCATTTAAGGAGTGACATTTATGAAATTGCTCTTAATGCAATCTTCAAGTGAAGTTTTAGTATTGTTTTATATGATCCAGATGTTTCTGTGCTATGCCTAAGTAGATACAGAGCTCTAGTCTACAAATCTTAGACCTTGTCATAATATTTTACCAGATATTGACATATATTTGGTAAGTGATCCAAAAAAGCAGTGCTATGTATGAAAGAAGTCACAAATTGTACACCTAACATACACCAAACAGATGTTAATGCTCAAATCAATGCTATGTTTATCATACTGTGTAATAAGTGTACTTTTTAATACTTTAATAATTTACTTTAATTTAAAAAAAATACCTGTCCATCTGGGAGGCAAAAAAGGCATTCTTTTGTCATTTTTAACAAATATGCTGCTGCAGATGCATGTTTTCATTCCAGCAGCAGCTGGTACTAGTACTATGCAGAGTCTGTGCCATGCAGATCCAGTTTCACATGTGAGCCGCTATCTGCTCCTCTCGTGACAGGCTTCTAGCACCTCAGGCACTGCAGTGTTGGCAAGTCACAACAAGAAGTGATGAGTCATTCCAACAAAAAGTGCTGACACGCTTATCTCTGTGCCTTCATCAGTCAAGACAAAACAGCCTTATTCTACAAGTTACTTTGTGATGATTTTAATTTTTTGTTGGTTCTGGATTTTTTTTTTTTTAAATAAAGATTTCTTCTTTTTTAATTCCTTCAGTAATGGTTGAGGAGTTGACTGCTTTACTGGTGCAAGGGGCATGAAAAATAAGAATTTACATATCTCTCCCTTACAATTTAATTAGAAAAAACATGAAACCTTCAACCAGTTTTACTTTGCCTCTTTCCCAGCATTCAGGACCATAGCAAATCAGGCCAAATGGAGCCTAATCAAACAAGAGTCACAAAAGAATTTTAACCATGGAGTTTCTCATCAAACTTCATAGCTATCCTGTATTTGCATTATTCCATTAAGATCATTAAGTCAGTAGTTCAATGACAACACATTGCAGCTCACTGGGTCAATAAATAAAATATCTCAAACCACTGATAGAAATAGTTTAAATAACATTCATTTTATTGACAGCATCTCTTGGACAATAAATTCCCCAGAGGAAGTGAATATATACACATACTGTATTAATAAAGGGAGGCAATTAAAATTTGTCTATGCACAGTATCTGTGTCTATGTGAGTGTGTGTGTGTGTGTGAAACCTAGCATGAGGTAATAACAGTATTGCATGCCTGCTAAGTATAAGCATACTCCACTGTCTTTGCTATGGGCGTCTGTGTGGTAAGATGTTCCATGTGTTGGGAGTTTCATAGAACATTTCATCAAGTGAAATGATGCACAGGTACTCTGAGGTAATGACATAATGATGCTAATCTGATTAGCTGCAATGATAGCATGGAGAGGGGAGACATATCTTGATGATGTGCTAATGATACTTGCAGGGATTGCCTCATGAATAATCTGATTGGTTTCCCCGCTGGCTGAAATAGAGTTTTCAACAATAATTCCAAAATGCATAAGCACGGAGGAGTGTATGGTTTATTTCTCTTTCCTCTCTGACAGTGACCAAAACCTTTGTGGTTTTCTGGATATACTCAACATTCTTTCTGGGGCACTCTTGGACGATGTGATACACGCAGTAAAAGTTTTACAAGGCTGATCCAAATTCTCTAAATTTAATTTGTTTAAAAAAATCAATGTATTCAGAGAGCTGAGAGAGCATGCTGAGCGTGCATGCTGTTTTCCAACAACATACTGCTTTATTCACATTTATACAGTCATATGCATTCACACCTGGGAGTCATGCAGTAAAACTGCTGCACACGAACACTTAACACTGAGCAGTTGCAATGCAGCATCTGGAGGTTCAAGGCCTTTCAACAGACCTCACCACAGGTTAGGATTAGGATTAGGGTTAGGGTTAGAGGGGAGTGTATCATCCATTCTTACTACCATACTTCACTGCTTTTATACTTATGTAGTCCGCTTCTTTTTCAACAATCCTATATTGTTCTTATTGTTTTTTCTCCCCATATGGCTGGAGCCACTAGTGACACAAGCTGAAATATCTGATTAACATGATCCATTTTGAGAGGTTAAACCAAAGACTAAGGATTAGTCTGTCACTGTGGATCATTAGTCTAAGGATTAAGGGGGCTGATGTTTATTTGTCAACAGTCTCCCCTGCGGTCCACACATTTCTTCCATTGGTGTTGCAGCACTTGGATTCTTGTGGTATAGAAGCTCTCATCCTGATGCTCAAAAAAGTCCTCAACAGCAGTCCTCATCACCTATAGTGCTTCCCAGCCAAGTGTTTTTTTATGTTGGGGAACAGATAATAATTTGGTGCCAAATCAGGAGAAGGAGGGTGATCAACAAGTTCAAAGCCACAGTCATGCACAGCAGCCATTGCAACCACAGACTTGTGTGCAGGAGCATTGTCCTGGTGAAACAAGACCCCCCCTTGTCAGTTTTCCAGGGTGTTTTGACTTGACTGCCTTTCACAGCTGCCTCAGCAAGTTGGCATAATATTCTCCATTGATAGCTTGGCCTTTCTTAAGGTACTCAATGAACGCAATGCCCTTTGCATCCCAGAAGATGGAGGCCATCACCTTCCCTGCCGATGACACCACCTTGGCCTTCTTTGGAGGGGGAGAAGACAGGTGTTTCCATGGCCTGGACTGCCGTTTGGTCTCTGCCTTGAAGTGGTGGACCCAACATTCATCTTGGGTGAGGAAATGTTCCAGAAAACCAGCTGGATCTGCTTCAAAAAGTGTCAAGTTTGCCTGCGACATGACCAGCCTGGTGTGCTTTTGATCAGGTGTCAAAAGCTGTGGCACCCACCGAGTGGAAACATTTGACATGTTTGTTGTGCAGAATGTTCTCCACTTGTTCATAATAATAATATAACTAACTAATATTGCAACCATGTCAGCATGAATGTCCTTGGGGACTAGAATAACCCACGGTGCCAAATTTTGTCCACATTCACAAAATGTCTCTAGTACTGCCTTTCAAAGTCCTGAATTACATCTTCATTGTGGGTTTATTCGGAAGGAAACATTGCAGTTAGTATCAGGAAAGGCTGAATTTAATGCATGCCAAGTTTCATTGCTGTGGCATAACTCCTTCTTGCTCAACCTATGAACCTTCAGCCTACCCTTGTATAGCAATTTGGAGAAATGGCCTTTACTGATGTTGAGATAGCAGAGATCCAAATAGGAGTCTGAGACAAGACAAGTCAAGTCTTTTGGTGTTTTAAGAGAACCATGGTCCAGATGCCTCCCCTTTAGCTACTTCCTCCATCTTCTATTGCATGGACCTAAAGGTATTCCCAAGTCAGATGGATAATACCTCTAGCATGCTCTGGGTCTACCCCAGGGTCTCCTTACAGTTAGACATGCCTGAAATAACTCTACAGAAAAGTGTCCACGGGGGCTCCAAACCATAAATTCCAAACTACCTCAACTGGCTCCATTCAGTGTGAAGGAACAACAGTTCTACTTCGAGGTCCCTCTGTATGTCCAAGCCGTTCTGCATCCTTTCCCTGGGGGTAAGGCCTAACACCCTGCCACTGCTTATACCTGCATAATGATTATCTCAGTTATTAGTCTTTTCAAAGTTCCTGACCGTAGGTGATGGTTGAAATATACAGTGGATCAACTGGTAATTCAAGAGTTTCCCCTTCATGCTTAGCTCCCCCTTTGTCACAATAGTTACATACAATGCCTAGGAATACCCCCTTAAACATCTTCAACTGCAGACGTCCTCTGTCACATGCGGGCAACAACCTAGAAACAACCATTTGTGCTTGTTATGAATCCTTTAAGAAAGTGTTTTCTACTCTAGCTCAACTACATAAGAGTACCTCAAACAAAGTGCAGGAAAACCTAATTACTGAATTCAAATTCAAATTAACTCCTTTTTACTTTTACTTTTTACTTGCCAGTATAACTGCAGCTGGAGAAAATAAGTGTCCAATCAGAGCTGTGTATCTAGATTACTTGGTTAATATTAAACATGCCTGCAAGCTTTATTTTCCTGAGGGTCAAGAAGGCAAGGCAGGACCTGATAATTTGATGTGTGCAGGGGAGAGGGGTCAGTGTGTATTGGCTAGAAGCAGAGCACATTATTAGCAGAGAGCAAAGATGCAATTATGAGATCACCAATCCAGAAATTCTTTTTGCCGAAGCTGTGCCAAGACAATCCACTTTATTCTCTTGTATGCACAGAGGTTATTTAAGGAGGAAAAAGTAGTTATTTTTGCTCAACAATTGTGATGTATTTGATAAAGACTGGACTGAATAAATAAAAGTAAATAGCTGTGGAATCATGCTTAGAGTAGATTGACAGTTCAATGTGCTTCCCTCTCTCTTTTCTAGTAAAATGTAAGGAACAGGCTAAAACATGCTCTGGATACAATCTTTTTGCTGTATTGTTAGGATAGTGTGATTAAGCCATGAGGATAAACCAACACATTGCTGAAAACACTGGCCCTTTCTGCTTCTCTGCTTCTTGGTTAAGAGAAAGAAAGAGAAGAATCGGATGGTTGGTGGCAGTAAAGTTGATAGTAGGGGGGATGCGGGGGCCAGTGTGAAAGAGAACTGCTGGGGATGGATGGTAATCTCAATCTGATAATGCTCATGTACTGTGCAACTGAGCATAGAACGGTAAAACATGATGCCACAGACCCCACTCCCTTTTTTCCATATCTGGTTTTCATTGCCTTCCCTCACACTGTATGCTTCACTGACATGCAGAGTACAGTTATACATGAACACACCCAGAATAGAAAATCATGTTTATTGTCACGTTTATTGGTAATACAAGACAAGCCAGTGAAGATCTTGTGCTACAGATTTGAGGAAAAGCTTCATTATTAGGAATGGAACCTGAAGTTGAATACAATACTTCAATACTTGCTTCTTTCTCTTGGTCAGACATTCCAGGATTGTGTTACTATGTCTGAGGACAAATGTGTCTGAGCAAACCAATCTTTCATTATGTGGTGCTAAATGTCACAATCATGCCATAAAAGGAGAGAACATGATACACATTATATTCAGAGAGTGGGAACACAACATTGCAAAATATAAGACAAAGGTTTTCTTTTTCTTTCAGTTTTTTCCCTCATTACAGTTTTGTTTTGTCAGACACATTAACAGATGAAAACTGATTCAGTGCAGTAAAATTGGTACTTACTGACATAATGTGTGATTTAAAACCTAACAGGAGGGTATGGGTAATTTAGATACACTACACTAATAAATCTACAGTCTATTTTAAAATGAATTGCATCCAATCTACAATAAGTAACATCAATTCTATTTTAGTTTGCATCCAGGGTCAAATAGCAAAATAAGTTTCCACAGCCACCATTTTTAACTTATGTCACAATCACACTGGAAAACCAGCGAATGATGGACTTCACCCAGAGCTCATGGTGGACACATCCCTTGACACACAATATAAGTCCTATTGAAGTCTAATAGAAGTCCTAATGTTGTACAATACACAATCTCTCACTGGCTTCCCACATACAAAAACTGGTGTGTTTGATAGAGCAAAGCCAGGAGCACTGCAGCCAAGTTTTGAACCCCATTGCCTGTGGTGATAGGTGATTACTTTTTGCTATTTCATGTTCACAATATCAGATGAAGACTGTACCCATGTAATACTGGCTCCTACAGAGTATTATGGGTTGTTTATAGCCTTAATGTTAGAAGGCTAGTATATGTCTTCAAATCTACTTATAAAATTTAACTAAAAATGTCTTTTAGAGTAGGTCAATTTAACCTACATGAGTTTCTGTAGGCTTGTGTGATATGCTTTGCTGTCATGGAGGAAATAAATCATGATGACTGAAAAGTGTCACACAGAGCTTTCACTGCAAAAATGGACCATGGACTGTACCACCTGTCAAAATGTCAAAAATCACTACTATCACAGATGATGAGGAGTCTACCTGATGGTAAATGCCAGAGAAATTATGCTGACCACTATTTTTCCAAGAGCCTGACATGAGAATGTGTGCGTATGTCACTGATCCACAGTGACAAGCTCCACAGAAATTTTGCTATGCTTATGTTATGTATTATATTTGTTGTATTATTTCAAGTTCCATCTATATTAAATAAAAGGCTTAGAGGATGATAACTCTCTTTTCCTTAGATTAACAGCACGTCTTCCCAAACAGGAATGAGTGTATTTCCATAAATATTTAGTAAAAACAGGGGTAGGAAAAGGTGGTGGCATTGTATTCTATTCATGTTTATGTTTAATATTCAGGCCAACGTGGTGTATCTATTAATTACTGATTGGGATGCAGTTGAATTCTGATTTACATCAAATGTAACACATTGATTCTATAGGAAACAATAATAAAAAAAAAAATCAGTAGTTTTTGGCTGCTTAATGGCCTCCTTTAAACCTTACTTCAATCAAATTACCAAAATATGATACAACTGTATCATTCACATTTGGCCTATTTTCATTACTGCGTCAGACAACTATGGTGTATCTACAGATGTGTATCTGATCATAGCCCTGATCATAGCCCCACCAGCAAAATGTGTGAAAAGACATTAAATGAAAATACTAGTTTTTGCTGCTTTTTCAGAAAAGACACCTGTGAAAAACATCTGCATTTGAAAGTGATTGAAAAGTGTAAGGTGAAAAGATATCTTTTTCAGTCAGTGTTTTCATAGGCACATCACATAAAACTTGGGGTTGGACAAATCCTATAACTCTCAAACTGTCTGAGTTCTTAAAATAAAAGGCCAACTAAAAGCTTGAAATGCTATTCAGACACACTGTGCCCACATTAGACCCTTTATTGGGGAGTATTTGCAAGAAAATTCTTGTTTATTTGAGACATATAATGAACTATCTTACAAAAATCTGTGAAACTTTAGAAGGACAAAGAAACAACAAACAAGTGCAAAATACTGTGAACCCATAAAAGTAAACCAGCTCTGTTTTCTTTTAAACAATTTGTGTTTAACAATTAACCCTTTGAGGTGTAATATATTCAAACCATATACAAATTCATAATCAAACATTAGGATAAAGTCGATGTCTATTTAATGGGGCAAATGTTCCTATATAAACGTACCAAAAACTCTTTGTACCCACAGTTGTCTTTTGTTTTAGTACAACCTCCGCCTACAGCCTGTTCAGGGATACATTTTGTTGTGTCAGACGCAAAGCAGTGCATCATGGTCCCGCTAACCTTAAATAACAAGACATAGGCTGTGGTCGATTAGTCAAAAAAATCTCCTTTCCTAACCACAAGATGCAAAGGAGAACTGATAAGGAATTAGGAAAAGAGACCACTGTATTTAGAAAATCTGACTGCACTTACACTAGCCGTTTTTTTTAAACCATCTTTATTTATAATACAAGGAAGAAGTACAGTGACAAAATCAGTGCTGTAGGCTACAATTCAATAAGGTTTCCTGTCCAAGTTGAGAAAGTTGAACCATTAAAATAATGATGAAAAAAGGAATTGTGCAAGGGTCCAGAGTAAATTACATTCAGACAGAAATATATAGTTTCCTGTTATGGTCGTTCTGACCTTTTTTATATTTATATATTAAATCTGTATTGTTTGTTAAGCAGAGAAAATACATTTTTTAAGAAGGTAATGATTTTAACAAGTTTTGGAGTGTGTTACAAACATGAAACAGGAGCTCTGTTGCGTCTACATGTTTGTGGATCTGTCGTGGTGTAATTACAACGGATGCGTTGCTGCAAGAAATTGTGGGATGGCATTCTCTCCTTTCTTTTCGCAAAGGGAGGTCCAGTGTATCCTATGCTAAAGGAGATAAGATAGGAAGCACTAAAGCTCCTTTCCTTAACATTTAGAGAATTTGACCAGCTCTTATCATGGCTGCCACTGAGATACTTCCAGGTCATTTCACTCATTTAGGAACCTTCCTAAGCAAAAAGGACTATTCAACCACAGCCATGTACTATTCTAGACTTTTGTGCCAATAGATAGAATTGATAAAACCACAAAACCTGTCTCTCAATCCTTTCTAACTTCCCTACCTCACCTGTGGAGCTCATTTGTTCCTTTACAGATTTAAAGAGGCTTAGCAATTTTTCTTAAATGGCTGGGCACTGTAGATTTTAGACAACTAACTAACAACCTGTAAACTGTGGTAAACAGTGTTTTTGGGGTGACTATTTTCAGCTGTGGTTTAATCCACATAGTATGCAAGAAATATGTCACACAAAACTGTGTATGTGTGAGTGTGTGTATGTTCAGCGTGATAAAGAAATACTGTGCATCACCCATTGCAACAGTGTTGTTCACTGATGTGTTTTGACTAGGTTTTGGACAACAACAGAGCTCTATGGTACAAGGAATAAGATATATCAGGCTTTGCAGGCAGTACAAGGGGATCAGTTCATTGTTGGTTTTGGTACTTTGAAGGGATTTGTTGGCAATATGAAAAAAAAAACATAGAACATCTCTAGACATAGCTTTTCTCAGCATCTGCAAATACAAGAAAGAACATTTTTGGATCATTACCTTTGTTTAATTATTCTAATTATTACAAGCTTGTTACTGTCCAAAGATCTATCATTTTATAAAGTATATCTGTACATTCACAATAAGTACCTTTGGAAAATGGTTAGCAAGTGCGTAAGTTAACAAGGCAGACATGAATGATGAAACTGTAACTTGTAAGTAACAGATGAGTGGTTTCTAAATCAAACAAAGAAAGTTCAAAACTCCAAGGATGGTTAAAATTTCATGGATGGTCATAGGAATGGAGAAAAAACATTGCTGTCAACTAATTCTACCATGATCTGATGATGAAGGGCTTACTCACTTTACAACAGCAGTTCCCCTAATGGCTGTCATGTTTATGACTCAAACACTTTTGCTTTCTTCTGATGGATGCAGGATTCTCTTGGTTCAGGGAGAAGTTACACCTCAGTGAGGTTAGAAGCCTGATACTCCCTGTGGGTATGATGATGAGCAGAGACACTGTATAGGAGACAAGCGTGGGTGGTGGGGGCATCATGATGAGGAGTGTAAAACAAAAACATATAGGCAGACAAGAATGAATATTTGCACAATGTAGAGTCAATGTAGCATAGCGATAAGGCCCAGTCTTTGTCAGTGCCAAGCAGATGACAACACAGACACCCATGAACCACTGTTAGTCATTAGAACTAGTAATGGAAACATTGAGTGGAAATATCTACTACCACATTCTCTGAAATGTGCTCACCCACCGCAGCTCAAGAGAAAACGCTGTGTTTTTCTTTATCACGGTAAATGAAGCTGACTGCTCCTCAGTATTGTTTTAGGAGAGCACGCGTCTGCATCCCTCCAAAGTAGGGCGAGAATGTTGTCTTTCCTTCAAGTAAAGCTGGGCGTTCTCACTTCTCTTCCCTGGGGAAAACTGCTTCAAAGAAATATGGCCAAGGCCCATCGTTTCCCTTTAGGAATTTATCAAATGTGTCTTAGTTCATTCTGCAGCAATCAAATTTCACAAAAAACAAGGGTATATAGTAACTGTAAGATGAATAAATCCTGGCAATAAACAAAAGAAGACCTGTCATACCACGTAATTTTAGCCATTACTTCTTAAATGCTGGCAGGCACTTGAAATAGTTATGTTGTCTGTGTAGGATCTGTGTTTGAACTCATGCAGAGTAAGCTGTGCACAAGCATAAATATGAAAATTGTGAGTGGATTTGATGAGAATCACAGTGTGCTTGCTTGAATCACTGCTTTGGAAATATTTGTTGAACTAAAAGATGTTGGACAAGGGAGCTGCACATAAAAGAAGCTTCCTATATTCTGCTTAATGTGATTCCAGGCCATAACCTGGGCCAAAAGTGCACTTATGCCATAGTCTCCTACTGTGTCTGAGGGTGAAGTGTGTTACTCACTTTAATCATTTTTCTGAGTATTCTCTGCAGCAAGCATCTGGTCACAAGCTTATTTTGTATACATTTAGGTTGTTTCTCAAACAAACAAAGTACATAGTCCTTGGTGACTGACTGACCATGTGGCGCATTAATGTGTTTTAATTATATCTGCACAAAAATGGAGCTATGTCGTACAGAGGAACAAGCTCTATCAGGCTTTGCCTAAACATACAATACTTGTCAGTGGGATCTGTTAATAATTAGTTAACTGTTATGGTGTCAGTGTAGTCTTCATAAGATGCAACTTTAGTTGAGCCAAATATGTAAAAACACACGCACATTTTACATGACTATAGTATCAGTTTGGAGAATTTATATACAGGCTGCATGCCACACAAGCTGTGCATGTATGACCAAGTCTTTCTTTTATTTCTGAGTGGACCGCCTATACATAGTGCAAATCCTTGAAAAGCAGCCAAAAAGGCATGGGTATGTGTCATTAGAATAACACGCAGTAAATAAGATTTAGAGCTGACATCTTTGAGTGTGAATTAGTCTTGGCATCTGCTGGATAGAGGCTGTGTCCTGATTGCTTTTGCTTGCTGTGTGCACAACAACACATTGTGCATACCAGACTGAGAGCAAATCAAGTGATGGAGCAAAGATAAACAGGTGGAGACAGGATCATCATTATCAAGCAATGACGAAGATTTGGATGTACTTTGGGAGGGTAGCATTGTGATGAGCACAAATGGTAATACAGACCTAATCTATAGCGTCAGTTGTTGTTCAAAAAAAAAAAAAAAAAAACAGCTGCCAAGGCCTGAATTCCTTGTACCCAAATGACACCTCAAAGGACAAGAAAAAGCCACAGTGATTCATAGGTTTACACTTCTGGGATGTGATTCAAAAAGGTCTATTGTTTGACATTTATGCTCACCACAGTGTGGCAATGGAGCCTTACAAAGCAACGGGCAAATGCCATGGCTACAGTGAAGTCATTAAGGCAACGTCATAGCGTTGCTTCTCTTTAGAAACTACAGCACAAAGAACTAATGAACACAATGAGGCCTGGCTGTAAAATGTTGCTGATAATTTGTAAATGGTAAGGAGAGAGCACTGCATTGAGCTACCTAACCAGGCCACACACAGACTTCCAAAATGTCCCCCAGATTGAACAATACCTGGCTGTTTTTATGTTGGACTGATGGTGTGGCAATGTGGAACCAGCCTGTAAAAATTAACAAGCTCTCACTGAGGGAGGAGTTGGAGAACACAAAGCTCTGGGACAGCAGGGGATCAACAAAGTCAAATATTCTGCATGTCATCCATCACTGTTAACTGGGGACCGTGTTAAGACTCACTGGACTCTGAAGGCTCTTAAGGCTTCTCCTCTATTAGACTGCAGTGAAACAGTGATGTGTTGTTATAGTTAAAAGTCTGAATTACTGTGTGGTGAGGACATGGCTATGTAGGCCTTCTGATCCACCCTTCTGTGTTAATATAGGGCTACCCACTCATTTGGAATCAGACTTAGACACACATGGAAAGCTTTTGAACATTGCCAGCTCAAGAAAAGCAGGAAAAGTTCCTTGAATTCCTACAAGGAGACATGCCTGTATGGCACAAACCAAGTAGGAAACAGTCATTTCCTCCATTACTTTTATAATCCCCATTAACAAAAGGTGAACCAAAATCAAAGGATTACTTAATTAAAACACTTCTAAGGGGTATTGTATGATTTCCACATAAACATTAGTTATGTCCAAAATGGGATTTTTTTTACAGTTGTTTTCAAGTTGGAAAGTCTACATATTAATTCTGGGGCCAAATTTTCCACAAAGAAATGTTTATCTTTGAAAAAGACAATTTATTTTCATCTCTTAAGTTGCTGCTTTGTTTTCCTTTTTCGCTGTCATAACAAAAAATACAGATGTGGCTCATTTATTGACTTTTTTTTCTAGGAGCGAAGAACCCAAATGATATTTCCCAGCCCACTCATAAGATGTAATCTGTGTAGCATCAGTCTCCAATGTGATTTTGCCAATTTTTGCATATGTGTCAACCTGTCTGCTTTACTTCCTTCCATAGGTGTCACATGACTGATTTCTTGTTTTTTGTGTGTTGAGTAACTGGACATATCATCAATGAGGGAGAGGAAACGCTCATAAAACTTTTACAAGAAACAGATTGCAGTATGAGGCATTTTGTCCATTTATGCTGTTCACTCCCATCCATCATGGGATCTCTCAGAAAGGCCTGCTGAGTGTGATGGAACACGAGGAAAGCAACTGATGGACTACTGGCAGCAAATAATAACACATGATTTTGGTCTGTAAAAGTTATGTCTGATGTAGATGAGAAATGGGAGTACATTGAATTAAATGAGACAGTACATCTATGTTTTGTAATGTAAAAAAAAGTTCTTCAGCAAGAAAAAAAAACCTATAACTGAAATTTATTGCCCTATTAAATATATTAAATATATCACTACTCACACAGAAGTTTAGGGCAGTTTCTAACATTCTGATATACAGTTGAAATAACTTAACTGTGTCATGAGCACAGTGCCTTTGTGCTCAGATGCAAGCAACATTTATTGTGTAAAGATAGAAATCACAGTATAAATGTAGTGGTGCCAAATCCCATTGATTGTATTACAGGAAGTAATAGTTCCATATACACAAATAGAAATGACTTATATACTGTGCTCTTCAGGCCAAATATATAATAGTTTTTATCCACACAGTAAATGATCTAAATTACTTTATGGGATACTCTAATTACTATGTCACAACTTGCTTATCTAAAAGCCGGAGCTGCACAAGTAAGAACTGGTATTCTTCCTTTAGCTATTGATGTTGGCAGGGGCAGTATATGAGTGGTGTGATTTGGCAGAAGTGTTTTTGTGTATTGTATTCTACAAACTGTGGTGACTTAAGCAAGGCCAGATTAACCTGCCAGGATCCCCCAAAATGAGGTGCTTGATCCTCAACAAACACTCTTTCTGTGTTGGGATATGACATGACCCCAGATTTTTTGGGGTGATAACATGATTAAATGGGAAAATGGGAATATGCACAATACACTGATCATCCACAACATTAAACCTGTCTAATATTGTATAGGACCCCTCATGCCACCAAAACGACTGTGACCCAGGATCTCTGAAGGTTTCTTTTGGTATCAGGTACCAAGATGTTAACATTCCACATGCCACAACCCAAGGTTTCCCAGAGGAACATTGCCCAGAGCATCACAGCTCAGTGGCCCACAAGATCAAGTAATTAGGAGCCACCTGAAGGTCTTCACTGTAGAATGTCAGTTGATATTGTGCTTAAGTAGCATTTAGCCATATCCCTAAACAAATATACATTTAATTATATTAATAAAAAAATACTTGCCACATAGTAAATTTGAGGTTTTTGGGGGACTTGTGCCTTTGATTTTAGAGTGAACTGAATTTTCATGACACTTGACAAAACCATGAAATATTTCTGCAGAGCCAGCAGCCAGCTAACTGTGCTTAGCTTAAACATGAAGACAAGGAGGAAATACTGGTCTGAAGGTAACAAATCAGCACCTCTAAAGCTCACTGAGGTGGATTTTGTTATATTGGGACAGAGATAGAATAGATTAAAGATTGTATGAATAATCTCTTCCTACTCTCACCAAGAAAAGGACTATGCATATTTGTAAGTTAGCAAAATGTTTAAGAAAGGTGTGGAAAGGAAGACAATATTGACATTTTTTTTTTAAATGATTGCACTGCCTTCTGAATCTAGTTTATACAGTATGAATTTAAAACTCTTTTGCACTATGTGTGAATTTAAAGAGACCACCTGGTGTATGCATTAAAGTGCTACAAACCCAGATCTGGCTTTTTTGTATTGTTCATATTAGGCAGACAGCATGTGTCTGTATGCCAAGTCAGTTTTAAAAGTTTTTATGATGTTATGTCTTTGGCAAAATTAAGCAGCAATTACTTATCTGGACGAGTCATATTTTAACAGGCTTTTCAGCCCTCCCTCTCTGCCTTGTAAAACATGTCCTATCCTTTTTGGAATATCATGCTGGCATTAATGAGTTACTTCCTTTAGCTTGTTATATAATGATGTCACCTTCATAAACAGTGTTGATTGTTGGAGGTTTGGAAGTTTTACAAAACAGAGAACACACAAACTATCATTAAAGAGATGCCTCCAACACCACGCATGATATATTATTATTCTCTTGTAACAGATTTTTTTCCTGTTGGTTAATTAGAGTCCAGAATTCAAGATTCAGGAAGATACATATCTATCATCGAATTTTGACCAAATGGGGTGGGTAAAAAAAAAAAAAGTTTAGAGATGGCTATGTTAAGCTATGTTACAGGACGACTCAAACACAGATGAAACTAGTAAATGCTTAATGGATACAGAGTGTTGAATAAGGGATTTAAGGATGATGAGGGGTGGAGAAGGCAGTGGACAGGCTGGCAGGTGAGGGGGAATAGTGGAGACTGGTTGGAGATTTGCTGGATGAAGGGTGGACTGGCAAATGAATAGGCATACACAGAGGTTGCAGGGCAACAGTGGGAAAACCTGGAGTCATAGCCAGAGTTGTGACACCCTAACCAATGAAAGTTGCTCACCAGCTGCGTATGCCAAGTGCATCGAATGGCAACAAAGTAAATAATTGATATGGCTTGTCCTCTGGACATGAATCTAATGAATATATCAAAAATTAGAGCTATTTCTGTTGTAATGATATGTAAGGCAGAAATTGCTTAAGGCCAGTGGGCGCCACATGACCTGTAATTCCAAGCCATGGCATTCCAGCCAAAGCTCCTTCACAGCCAAGTACTGATCTGGATTGGTATCTGCAGCTGTGACATTTACAAAGTATCTATGTTGAGCATTCTGTCACTTATGTACAGGTAAGGAATCTCCAAGTTGAAGGAACAATTCCTGTTCTTAGGTTTAAACTAAAAACACAAAGTTCTTCACGATTCTTTGTCCTGTTGGTGGATAGAAACTCATCTACACAAACAAAATTGCAATTCTGAGAATTCACTGAGAGCAGAACAAGGACAAGGCTTTTATGACTGTTTGTTCTAATATCTTGAGTGTTATTCTCCCAAACCTGATTTGTTACAGGGAACCTTTCTTTGGCAGGCTATGTACAAGGAGAAAGTTATTTGTTTTTGGAATCAGAAGTTTGCCAAGAGTGCAGTGCACCTATTCTGTGGCCCTCTTGTGAACTCTTAGCCACATTGTATGAGCATCACTATTTGACATGTCAGGAAATATTGCTTGATTGCTCAAATATTTTCCCAAGAAGGAGCCCAATGCTGCTCTTGAGAAGCACCTGTTACTTGTACCTCTTTTTCAATTAGTCTCAGGGAATGTAATATTTACACCGTTATAGATTTGGGTGTGGTTATGAGTCCCGTTTGGAGGACGCAGCAGTGAAAATAGATCTTGGAGTTCAAATACATTCATTCCCATGTGAACCTTTTTATCGAGGATGTCAGACGTTTGACAGTTTTGAGATTACATAAGGGAGACAAGGTCATGAAATTTTAGTGCAAACACATGAGGAAAGGACTTATGTACTCACTTATGCACTCATCAGAGACACAGAATACTTTATTACAAGGCTGGTGTTGCACAAGCAGACAGTTGATTCCCTGTCTGGTTTGCTGAGGTTCAGGGAGTATCTGGATGTGTGTCATATTTATTGAGCTGACCCCCAGATATGAATGTGGTTTGTAAGACAAAACAAAAGGCCCTTCAATGGTTGATGTCAACCAGTTCATGTTGTCGGGGGGTAGTTTATGTGCACACTCTACTTGAAAAATGACCAGGCAAACCTCAACAATAATCCAGAGTAATCAAATCAGGTTAAAAAAACAAACATGCAGAACACATAATTTACGTATTTTTAGCACTCAGTTAAGCACACAATGCAGATGGTTGCTTGGATTTTGCTATGACCCTTTTGGTGACCGTACTATACCAGGAATCAGGCTTTGTGTGTGGACGGACAGACATAGATTGTTCCAAGAAGTTGTCATTTGGAAGTTCAGATTGGTTTGAAAAAACAAATACAACTGAATTACACATTGTGTTACATGCAATTTTTCTTGCAGTGGTAAGAAATGGAATAAGTTGAAAAAGCTCAAACTGTTATTTCATCAGTTGTTTTTAAGGGGATTTCTGCTGGTGCGTCAGAGTTGGAGAAGTTCATCCTACAGTTGCCTGTTTTGATTTAGGTCAGTCAGTAGTATTGCTGTTGATCATGCAGTGGTTCATTTGTTCTGGTCTTTACTAGCAGGGAAGCATTTTTTAACACTGGTGGTGAGCCCAGTTCTGCCATCTTCACTATTTTGTGTTGAGTCAGTGAGTAGGTACGAACCAAAAATTTTACTGTTAATGCCAATTTTCCCCCGCTACACTGATTTGGTATTTTCTTTATTCTGAGAAAAAATCCTGTGCTTTAACATGCAGCATAGTAAGGTAACACCTCAAAGGCATCACACGATGTAGTCTACAAAATGATCACAGTTGAATCAACACCACTCAACACCACAGTTTCAACAAAAAATGAACATTACAACCATTCATGAAGTTAATAATGGCTTCTTCTTCTTCTTTTCCTCCTAAACCTGAAGGCACACAGGTAGGTACACAAGTTGTTGTCTAACTGAGGATATAGTAGTTTGTCTGTTTGTTTCTCCCTCCCTCTGTGGGCTCCAGTCATCATAGAAAGCAGTTACTCAACAGTTGCTAATGACTTAGCAGGTGCTGGGCAGAAGCGGACCAAGCTGATTCTGTTTGGCGAGTTATACTTATTAACTCTCAGCCAGTTTTACTGTTGACCATGTTGTCCTCTCCTAAGAGAACATATCAAACACAAGTTTTAAGGCAGATCAATACAGATATTACTGATGATAATGAGGGCTTCATACCTGTGGTGACAATGGTCATGGTTGAGATAAGTCTCCAGGACAAGAATGACTATCTATGTAATGATCTCTGTAGTGATTCAAATATGTCTGAGAGAGAGAGAAAGAGAGAGAGAGAGAGCCTCTATGACACAGTTACTGCCATATTAGTACTGCTGCCTGAGGTGGTATCAATGCATTGTTTTAACCACAGGCTGAACATTAAGAAATGTTTAAAACACAAAATGAAATGCCATCGTCCTTTAAGTCCATAATATTTCTAAAAACATGACTCAATTGTTGCAGATCTATTTACACACTTTTTTACCCACATATCCAAAAGTTGGTCCTGACTCCTGCTGCAAAAAACTTCTCACTTCAGTAAACACTAAACACAGCCCACTGGTGGTGCAACTCAGAAAATGGTTCTGGTGGTAAGAAGTGAAGAGAAAAACATAGAGGAAATGAAGTTGAGCTGCTGATGATTTGCCAGAGTCAATTAGATTAATCCAAAATGAAGCATATAAGCATTTAAAATGATGTGCCCTTCTTATGTCATTTCACATCACAAAACTTTGTTATGTGTTCTATGAGCTCTACCTGGTGTGAGGGCGTTGTTTAAAATTCTGCTCTGTTCTCCAAAAGTCTTTAGTCATCATTGTAGAAATGATAATCACTTTTTTCCCCTGACATCGCTTCAAGATGCTGTATGGAAACTTTTTCTTAGATAAAAATCCTCTAACAAAGATCTGAGGAACATGGCCCACTTAGTTCAAACAGCCATGAAATTGCAGAAGAGCCAGATAAGACCTGATTAGACTTGTCAGGTTTGCTGCTTACCAGCACGTTCAGCAGCACCACCTGCATCTTCTAACTCTCCAACTGTCTAACCACTCGTCCCCCTCCCTGGGAAATGCTGAATGTGCACTTTCTCTCCTCACATTTCTGACCTCTTGTGCCTCAGAGGAATGCTTTCTGCTCCCTCTTTTATCTCCATCTCAAACACACACACACACATGCACATATGCAGGCACACGTCTTTGAACATTAGCTTTTCCCCACTTTGTGTCACACACACACACAAACACAGATACACACTTCTTTCCTCAACCTCAAAACTTGTTCTTCCCTTCCCCCATTCTAAAACTCTGTGGTCTCCACTTGAACCTGTTTCATATGAGTCTCAAGGGCTGTGTTCCAGCTCAAGGCTCATTTGCCAAATGCAGCGGCAACAACCTGGAAGTTGTCCTGTTCCTGCCTGGAATTAAACACGATGATATATTTGTTAATGAAGTTAGATTTGGAACCAAACTTCATCATCTGCCATGTGTTATTACGCCTCAATTTCAAATTTATGTGAGTTCTTATGTGTTTGGTCAGGCACAGCATACTTGCAATTACAATTCCAGAAGTCTCCTCCCTTGTTTGGAAGAGGTTCGAAGTCACTGAGTGTTTTCCACAACAGAGATTAATCCAGAATTGACCGAATATGAATCCTTGAATATACTGTAGTATATCAAATAAATGGTTATAAATAGCACAAATGCAGATGTTTCTACCACAAGCATTGTGGTCTGACTTGGCTCCTACTGCACCTCTTGGCATGAAAACATTCTACTTTAATTGGGTGTAAATACTACCTAATATTAAAACTTCATTTCCTAAAACACTTTTTGATTTGGCCCCTTTTGATGGCAACTTAATTTACACTGCACTATGTTTATTCTTTAACATTTGCAGTATGCTTTATTATATCCCCTGGGAATACTGTACTCATTATGCTGAGCAGAATGATCACTGGAGCACACAAAGTCTGTTGGTGCTGCCTACATATGTTTAATATTGCCCTGTCCTCTTTAATATTGCTGTCCACTGTCCCTGCCTCCTCCACTGATGACATAGGCTATTACTCATACTCAGAGGATTCTTAAAGTGCAACTGCACAACCCTATGTATCCCTTGTCAAGGTTACCCTGAAAAGGGTAAGGAACAACTATTAGGGATGACTGACTTCATCGCCAACAATCTAATGAATGGTTTCCTTGTTCAACACTGCTCCTTCACTTCTGCTTACAGAGATAAGGCAATTAACACAAGAAAAACAACTTGAAATTCCTTAATTCAGAGAATTATATGCCATCTATTAGAGGTTTTAGAACATTGTTCCACAGTCATGCATGAAAAGTGAATTGTGTAATTTAAGGTATAGTATGTTTGCAAACAGCAACAGAACATGTGGCAAAATGCAAAGACAAAGTAATGTTGAAACTCTGAAAAATTTCACAGGGGAGTGTTATCTCATTAGCTACTTCTTGCTACATTAACAGTGAAACGCACAAAGCTCTGCTCCACTGGATTTCACTAACAGCTTAAAAATAATCCTGCAATTACAGATATCCTGATTTTGCTCTTCCTCTGCTGAAATCCAGCTGAGCTCCCTGAAGTGAGAAACCAGAAGTCAGAAGATCGCTGTGTCTGTTGGCTGTTTAGTAAAATGATGCATTTACAAAGGGATCTCACAGGTGTGAATGTGAATTAGGACATCAGATTATATTGAGCTTGCGTAGTGAAATAGGTGGCTGTCCAATACATAACAAAAATATGAATACCTGTAATTTTATATCTTCAAATCAAAAGTTGCCCTAACAATACTAAGTGATTGTTATATTCAGCTTTTGTAAAATCATTATCTCAATTTAAACAATGCACTGATGTTGGAACTAATGCTCTGGTAATCAAGAAACCCAAGCATATCCAAATTGTCACTACTGTGAATAGTGATATGGTGTAATGATATGCTAAAAACATCAAGAACTCGATTGGTTTAAGAAAAAAGTCATTTGGGGAAAATACATCAATATGCTTTACAACCTGATGGCCAGTCCCCCTTTTTTGTGGACGCAAAGGAAAATTTGACAGGTGGCATTCTCTGTTCCAGACTGATATTGTTCGTGAACTGCATATATCCCTGCCAGAGCTCCCCTCATCCAGGGGCAGCACAATACTACATAGCAGGGCAAAGCCCCAGAGAGTGATGTCATCCACTAAGAACCTAATCCATGACCAGGATGCTGAAGGTTCTTCCCCTCCTCCTTCCTTTGCAAATAGAATGACATTAACAAGAGCCATCACTGAAACCAACTTGAGGAAAAAGAGAGATTAAGATTTCTTCCGAACAGGATGAACTTGAATGAACTGCTCTAAGAATCCCTGACTCAAACAAGGGTACTTCCAAGGACATGTAAGGACTACATTCATTTGCTCATACAACAGAGCTATAGCACCAAGCCACCTCACTCAAAGTTTGCTCAAACAATAGAAGCTTGTTATTCACAAAGCAGTCTCTACATCTTTACAATCCATTAGATGCAGCAGGCAGCAATATTTAATGTGCTTATGGGGTGGTGTGAATACATTCAAGGGGCAAAGTCAACTAATACAGGTATTGTGGATGAAAACATGAGGTCATAGTGTCAACACGGCATTACAGTGGTATGTTTCAAGGATTCAACACTGTCAAAAGACTGTCAAAAGATTAAAAATAGGGACATAAGTCCCCCACATAGCTGTTGAGTATGCTTGCTACAGATAGTAACATTGAAATACCTGCAAAATTAATTCAATTTCTATCCACCTAAGCTATACTTTGTATATGCTAATAAGCTAATTTTAGCATGTTAACGAGCTGCAACACAGTTAACATTATGATCATCAGCATGTTAGCATGCCAGTGTTAGCATTTTGCTCAAAGCACTGTTGTGTCTAAATACAGCCTCACAAAGCTGCAAGTATGGCTGTGTATGTTATAGTTACCTGGTAGGTTGATTACATCACTGAGGTGAGACACCTATCACACATATCTATTGCAAAAGGTCCCATCTCGTATTTGCATTAGCTAACCACAGCACATTTGACAAGGATATAAAAGAAAGACTGGGTAGGGCAGAGTAGTGTGGACTCATTCTAATATTCCCAGAGTCCTATGACCCCAAGATTTATATGGCACATAACAGAAACATGACAAAGGCTCCTATGTTCCCTAGTTCTACTTACTATATATGCTCTGTGAGGGCCCTATGTTCCCAGGGCTCTATGTTTCCAAGCCTTATATAGCACATAATGGGAACCTGAAAAAGATGTTCCCCTGCACTGTATTCGTTTAAAACAACATGGGAACTCTTCAAATGGGTTTTCTGTTCCCCAGCACTGCCATTTGGTTCTCAGTACAATGGATCTACACTTGAGGGAACTTGACAGATGGATTAGGGGTCGAGGTAGGGTTTTGTTGTGCATAATTTTTGACAGTGACCCAAACTGTAGTCTGTAAACATTGTTTGACTCCCTCCTCATGGCACAGTTGTCATGGGGGAGCTAAAGCCAATCCCAGCTAACATTTCAGATGCTTTATATGCAGTGATGGAGTATTGTCCAGCAGTTTCCTGCCTTAGAGTGAGAGGGCTAAGAATACAGGAAGGTGAGACTAAGATAACAAAGCTATTAGGAATTAATGTTGAGATGCGCATGTGTTTGTGTTTGTGTGTGTGTGTGTGTGTGTGTGTGTGTGGGGGGGGGGGGGGGGGGGGGGGTACTTAGGAGTGACAAATGGGGAAGATGCTGGACTGAAAACTCTTTCTAAACGGGAGTTATGTGCTTTATGTTTGAAATCAACAGCTCTCTTGCCTTGAGTTATTATTTTCTGCATGATATATTCCAAAATATTTTTATTAGATGCCTTGGTGTAGTGATATCTACTTATAGAACATATGACATCTACTTATAAGACATGTTTACCCACATTCTTTTTGGAAGTACTTCCAGTCTGTGTCTACATTTGAGGCTCCACTGTTTCAATCTGTTGTGTGTGTGTGTGTGTGTGTGTGTGTGTTTGTGCATGTAAAGAGAGAAGGTACGTAAATTAGAGATTATGCACAAGTTTTGTGGGGTTGTGGGGTTAACCTCTGATTAATTGCACAGCTCCAGTCGGTTGTGGTGAGGGCACGCTACTGTAATTTTGCAGCTGCTTGATTTCAGCATACGATACATGCAGTCCAATGGGCCTTCCGACCGCATACCAAAGCACTTAAAATAGTGTTCGTTTCTCAGGGCTCTTTGCTGTCAACAAAACAATATGGGGAGTTATTAATAATGTGTTTTTCTCTCAATTGGAAGCATGTACTAACAATAAAGGAGAACTCTCTGCCCTGGAGGTTGTTAATGTTTTGCTTTTTGTCTCCTGTTGTGTCTTTTCAAATTGTTTTTCCTTGTTGCATGTTAAGACTTGCTTTTAATCTTATCATTTTAAAGATGAGTTAAAGAGCATGTGTATGTCTGGCAGTGAGTGGAAAGAAATATTTACTAATGGCACAGCAAAGTATCTGACTTAGTGAGCAACAGGCCATAATCCTGAGACAACATGAGGTCTTGTGGATTTACCATCAGTCATTCCTCTCCTTTCATACTGTCAGTATTTCAGCAGAATTGCCAAAACATTGCTTCTCCTCCTATGTCAAGCTGCACAAGAGGTATCTTTCTGTAAGGAATGAAATCCCAAGAATTAATTTTGTCACTTAGATTAAAGCCATAGACAGATATAAATAAACAAATATCACTCCTACATAGCTGCATCTGCATAGCTTTGCCCTGATACAAAATGTTTTTAATCACCCACAGATTTTACAAAGTTGGATCTTGCAGGGGCACATAAAACACAACAGATGGAGTTGTCTGTTTAATGTAGCTTGATAATAGACAGATATAGAGGAGTGTCACAAGCCTGACTGACTGAACTGAATTTGTTGCCTAATGACCATGGCGTCCTGACAGTAGCGCTACGGTAAAAATGTCAAGTTTCATATCACCTCATAAATCAACATACACGCTTTACTCCAACATTCCTCTTTAAGAGCCACATTATGTCCATCCAACCAGAGACAGCTGAAACAACTGTGTATTGCAATCTGAAAAATGGAAAATTCAGGAAAGAAGAAGTTTTAAAAAACTGCCTCATAATTGTGACCTTTACACAGAGCAGGATGTCATGAAGACAGCTTTGTGCCACACATTTGAAGTGACCAAAGAGGAGTACTGAGGCATAAAACCTCCAGAGGGTTTTGGTACTGTTCTCCTGGACTTCCTCAAAGTACGTTTGACTTAAGAGATAATTAAAAGTGAACTGTTGGGCAGGGAGCCAATGCAGGCATGGCGACAGGCTGTCAGGAGGCTGGAGACCAGCCAAGGATCCCGACCCATCACACAGCAGCAGCTCCATGACGTGGCAAGGCCACTCTGTGTTAAGAGATGCACAATAATGGAAACCTCATGCTGGTCTCTTCCCTTTCTTTCTCCGCTCTATCTCTCCATTTAATTCCCTCCCACATACAGACAAAGTCACACTGAGACAAATGTAGATATCCACACATATCCACACCTGGATTAAATCAGACATCTTCCCTCATGTGTGCCACCATTGACTTGGGGCATGCAGTCTGGATACTGAGGAAGTAATAGGTGTTGAAAAGCTCTAAAAATACAAAACAGGTTTTTAAAAATAGAGAAGTTTTAGAATTAAGGAATGGTAAATTTAAGTGTAGGGTTGATTATAATTAAAATATTTAGGCAAGCAAAATATACCTTTATTTTTCAGCAGATTTAGGCAGCTTAGTTTGCGCCTCATGTATACATCACTTTGGATAAAGGCAGCTATACAATGAATAAATCCAAATATAAAAAAGGCAAGATAAATCACTATACACACTGATACACTACAGACTGTAGGAATCAAAAGCACCTTTCCTGACAAAACCTTCACTGTAATAAAATTGGAACAGGTTACAAATCTGTTCTTGTTTCTAAACCTTATTTAGTGTGGAATATGTCTTGGTCACACTTAAAGGGTCACATAACATGCATTCCATTTGCATTTTGCATACATGTCTGACAGTATTTATTTCCTATAGAGTGGATTCTAAGCAGTGAAAACAGTTCTATAATGTCCTAAATGGCTCTGTAGGGTTCTGTCTTTTCCAGTCTGGGCTTCAGGACAACAAATGTTTAATAGGAAGCCTTTTTTACAAACTGGAAGCATGGAACTTGAAAAACATGGGTGTTTACCATCCTGAAAGGCTCTACAAAATATGTTGTTGAGCCTGCATCATAGTAGGTGTAGGATCCTGTGTCTTTGGAACTTGATACACACTAGACTAAAAGTCAGCATACCCCGGGTTCTGGTTACTGATTTTGAATATTCATTTTCGTGTCAAATTGCTGAATTACTTTTTAATTTGTGTCTGCAAAAGCACCACTGGACAGGTGGGAACAGAACAACTTTTTCCAAAGCAAATGATGTATCTACTGTCTAACTTAGGATACAAAATATGGATATAGGAGGAGGATTTAAGTTTGAGATTATCTGCCAGGGGTGATATTAAAAATATTTTTGTATACCACTATACTATACTTGTATTATACAAAATAACTATAGTATTGTGTGGAGTGAATAAGGTCTGCTCAGAGAATTTTATATTTTATTTTATTTTCCTGCTGTGACAGTTGAATACCCCATAACATTAAGAGGTCACAGGTGAAGGAATTGATTTCATGGTATCTCATGTGATGGTAACAACCATTCAGAGATCAGTGCATCTGAAAAGAGGCTATGCCACAGCTTGTCTTCAGTAAGACATCATAGACCTGTTTGACAGATTCATCAAGGAGGACATGGAGGGAACAGGGCTCTGTTTCGCAACAGCCTCCCTCTTCTCTTGTTCCCATTTTGGTATTCCCCTGTGGAGATTCTTGCCACCCAGGGCTTGATACAGAACAGTAAATTAGGTTCCCCCTCACATTTCAAAAAGTATCAGAGTGTGCCGAATGGTAGTGGCATGCAAAGTGAGTCTAAAGCAGTGCCTGAACTTTTGAACCTGTCACCTCGCCTTTCTTCCCTGCAAGTGCATGTGAACTCTGCCTGCCTTTGTGTTACAAGCTGAAGATGGAATCAGGGAGGTTGGACTTTGTGTGAACTTTTCTAATTAACCTAATTCCCCCCTTAATACACACGCACTCACATACATTTTACTACTTCCCCTTATCCAACACAAGACATGCAACTAATACCAAATGGAATGGATAAGAATTAATAATTCATGCCCTCAAATTACTTGTCTTACTTTGCATGAAGAAAGAATGATGAATTCATTTCTTTGCATTGATCAGTTATGGAGGGGCACAGTAGTGGCACCTGTGATTTAATATATAGATGTTCACACTTTTGTGTTAATTTCCAAATGAATATTATTATTATTAACTATTGCATTTATTCCCTCTGGCCTTGTCTCACTGACAACCTCTTTCTTATTATTTTTCAACCCAACTGGTCAAGTCAGATGGCTGCCCACCCTGAGTTCTGGTTCTGCTCAAGGTTTCTGCCTCTTAAGAGGACATTTTTTCTTGCCACTGTCGCCTAGTGCTGCTCATGGTGGGAATTGTTGGGTCTCTCTTTGTAAATATTATAATATAAAGAGTACGGTCTAGACCTGCTCTGTATAAAAAGTGCCTTGAGATAACTTTTGTTGTGATTTGGCGCTATATAAATAAAATTTAATTGAACTGAAAAGAAGTCAGTGTTCCATCCTCTCTTCCATAAACCTAAACAAGTGAACAGAATTTCATTTCAATAGACATACATACATTTTGATAACTTTAGATTAGATTAGACATTGCTTGAATGAATTTCCATTTAATAACTCAAACTTGTCACAAGGGAGCCATAGATTAAAATGATGTATGCTATAATGTGTCGAAATTGAGCACTGACTTCAACACCAGACAGAGATAAGTAGAAACAAGTGAGCTAACTAACAAGGGACATTTCTTGATCACATGCCAATAACTACTCTGAGTTGAATTGAATCAAATACTTAGATACTTAGATTTTCCAAAAAATTAATCCAAGCATTTGCCTCATCCTCAGTCATTTTTGGTTAGCAGCAGCCAAAGTTGCCACTTTATTCCCCAAATTTTTTTCAAGTCAGTGGCTTTTTTTCAAGGCTAACATTTTGACAAATCATAGTAGGAGAAGCTTTGGTGTCACTAATAACATTAAAGATATTTTATTCAAGTTTCCAGTAAGACAGTGTGACACTGAATCAGCATGCATATTACCTGGACCCTGAAACTCAAGCTAAATTGAATTCAGCCATCTTTCATCTCATTACTTACACCTGTGCTGTTGCTAACACGTCAGACTGTCCCAGTTGTTTCATGCATTCATTCATTCTCTGTCTATCCTTGCTGTTATTAGCTCTCTTGTCATTTCAGATGCTGCCTCCTCCTCCTCCTGCCCTGCAGTAACCCCAGTCCTTCCTGCCTTTCAGCCACCTGACTCTTCCTTTCCCTCCTACTCACCTGTTCCCAATGCCCGACTCACACTGCCTGTGTTATGTGTGTATGATGGCTACTGATCTTCTCCCTGTCTACTTTTAGAAAGATGGCAAAATTCTGGATGATGAGTTGTAGCCACAGGCCTTGAGCTGTGTGTGAACTGTACATCGCACGCCAGCTGTGTGGCCACTCTAACATGTTAACATTGGTGCAAAAATGAGAACCAAGACATTTTGCAACCGCTATCTCCTAATATATTTACTGGCCCATTTATACTCATTCGCCACTAGGTTGTCTATTGTGCTTTTCACACCATAGCTATCTGGTCTTGTTTATCTGTTTTTGCCTGCACGGTCTTGGATTTTGCCATTGACCTGCTCCTTTGTCTTTTTGCCTGGTTTTCCTGCTTGCTTGTCGCTGAGCACTATCATGGTTTTAAAATGTCGTCTGTGAAAAAAAGCAAAGTGACTCAGACCTCTGACTAAACTAAACTGAGCCAATGTCTCTAGTTGTCTATGTTTTTATCTTTGTGTGCAATCATATACTGTATAATCCTAGTGCAACTATCAAAGACAAAACCAAAATAAGAAATGTTTAAAACTTGACACTTGACATGATTATGCAAAAGCAGGGAAATTACTAATATGCACACTGTATAGACATATGCAGCATATGAATACAGTTCAAAGACCTGTATCTGGGGTAAGGAGCATTGTGTGTGTGTGGTGGGGGGGGGGGGGGGTAAACAGAGGGAGATATGGGATTGGGGGTTGTGGAACAGTTAAACTGCTGAGCTTGGGTTTCAAATCTTCCCTGAACACCTGGGTCTGCATATTGCTTGGTGGAAGCAGCTGGGGAAATTTTTGGCCCGGAGTCCAAAACCTGGCTCTTATTTGGCTGTGCTTTCCAGCTTGCTCCCATCTCACTGGAAAGTCCTTTTCAGCTGGTGGAAACTGAGAGGCCTCCTAGAGCCCCAGAAGCCTCAATAAATAGTCTCAAATGCCCTTCCATGCAGAGTGGGGGATGTCTCAATTAAGCATTTGTGTCACACTAGTTGCCTCATGTAGTGTGTCACTCAGACTGCTATTACTTTTGTCAAGACCTGGTGCCAAAAGAAAAGAGTGCAAATATGAGCATTTAACAGGTGTTTTTTTTTTTTTTTTTATTGTTTTTTACATGATTTGTCATAGTTTATTATCTTAGTGAAAGCAGATTGTCAGAAGATATCATGAACATTTAAATCATGACATTAATCAATACAGATTGCAGAATTTGCAAAGAGGAGCAAAGCAGTGTGGCACAGTCTGTAGAAATGTCAAAGTTTGATTTCACTTTAAGCTTAAATTTTATTATTCTGGACAGAGAGCAGACATCTGTGAGAGCATAGAAATACCTTTGAAGACAGAATTCAGTGTGGGATAATAGGTAGAAAAATCTAATGCTATGTGACAGAATTGCAGAGTAACATACAGGATGCTGTAGTAATGCTCAGAGACTAATTGATTTCAAAATTTACCAAGAAATTCAGCTCTTGTCTCTGTTCATTCATGATGAAATTTGTGTATGTTGAAGTTCAGGTGTATGTTGGAGTTTTCAGTAGACTTATGGTCACACCGAGGGCGTTTTCTTCGTGCGATTAATTCACATGTAAATTTATTTTTTCAAACTGTTGTTTTTCTTATGACTTCTTTCACTCTTTCACTTCTTGCAATGTAAAAGCTTTCCGAGCTTTCACACCGCAAATAAAGGCATCACAATCACACAGGCTGTCAGAGGCTGCCATATGCCCTATATGTACATAAACATACAGCAAATAGTAATGAATTTCGAAAACCTTGTTATACTGTATACACTACTTACTGACATCCAAGCAAACAGAGAAGTGAGAAAATTACTTTTGGGCTCCCCCCATCTTCCCCCAGCTCTTTGCTTAATCATAACGCTATTAAGGCTATTTGCTGGGCACTGCAATACCAGGGCCAGAGGGAGGAAGGTAGGCCCCCAGTGAGGGACAAGGATTAAGTTCCCAGTCCCAAACTGTTGCAGCCAGTAGTGACTGGGTTGCTTGGGTTGGACAGATGGGATAACTGGGCGGGTCAGCGGAAGCAGGACCAACTCAGTCTGCTGCTGCTGAAGCCATCTGGAAAAGTGGAATGGGACTCCAAGGCCTGACGATGAGGTGAAGAAAAGTGCTTTCCCCTCTGGGCCCAGGCCTAGCAGTGATTTGTACCACAGCAAATAGGAGCTTGGTGAGAGGAGCTGCTCTCTCTTTCCAAGCAGTTGTCCTGAGATTCCTTCAGTGCCATTCCTCCTTGTCTCTTTCTTCACTCTGCGCCATCTATTCCCTTCTTCCCTTTCTATCTGGCTACTAATGGCTTCCTCTCAGAGGTGCCTTTACTCTGCTTTTCTTGACTGCTTCTTCCTCTTTGTTTGTCTCCAAGAGTCTTTCCTTTCAGCTGCCAAACTAAATGCACTGACAGTGAAAGAAATCAAATTCTTCTTTCAAAAAGACTCATCATTTTTTCATGTGTTCTGAATTACAGTTCTAAAGGTTTTTGAGCATGACTTGGTAAGAACGTATTTCTCAATCTCACATATCAGTTCCTAACAGTTACGCTGGACCCATTTTGGACAGTCTCATCTAATGTACGGGCGACAGGTCGTGAATGGTTGCCATAGTGAAGCTGCTGTCTGCTAGTCTTTATCAGAAGTAGTGACATTAACAACACATACAACAAGTTAATCTTCATTTTTGAAATTTTTTCTCTGTCCAAGTAAGTTTTCTAGTGCTGGGTCTTCCTCAGCTCATTGTGATGCACCAAATCATAATGGGCTCACTACTGCCCCCCTTAGGTTTTTTCATCCAATAGCCACACATGTGCATTCCACACTGTAAGACAAACTCTGACAAACAACAAGATACAATAGATACTTTTCAGGAATGGCATGATCACAGAATCTGACCATTTATCATGAAACCATAACCCTTGAAAAATGTTGGATGTTTTACAGCTGTGATTTGGTGTATTATGTAGTATATGATAGAAAAGCACTCAAATGGTGCAAAGTGTTTTGTAATGTAACCCTGTGGGTTGAATTACAGTTATCTCAGGGACTTTGGTATGGGTGCAGCTGATTAACTTAGATTTCAGTGTTCATGTTTGTGATCATGTTAATCTGTTTCATGTATTGTGATATCTTACAGTGATACAGTGAAATACTATTGACAACATTAACATTACATTATCAGCAAATCAAAAAGCAGACAAAACTATTTTGCAGTCTTAGCTGTACCAAACTTTTTTCAAAAATATTTTGTGTTTGGGTATAAAGAAAGCCATAGTAATAATGAATAAACTCAGATAGGGTATACCAGTGATAAACATTTACATCACATCCGATGACATGAGTAGGAGGAGAATGTTGCATGTGTTTGTCAGGGTGTGTGCGTGCGTGTGTGTGTGCAGGGTGGGATGGGGGTTGGGGGGTGAGGTGGAGGGGGTCTTTTAGGGAACAAAATGTACTGTACTTGTTTTGGCCTGATGCAAAGCACTTAAAGGCTTTTTCATGGTTAGAAGCGCTTTAAGAGTCCAATATCCCTTTTCAAATGCTATAGTCCAGCAGAGCTTCAGCTTGTTGCGGTTGTCTTCAGCTGTTTGGAGGCCATAATGTGAGAGCTCTGGGCTCCTATCAACCTCCCTTTGTCTCATCCCACAGAGAGGCTCCTGTTGATGACTTATTTTGGAAACCAGAAGCACAGGCCTCTCAGCACTCAGGACAAGATGGCGAGTGACGGGGCCTGGCTGGCTGGGGCTTAAGTGTGTGAAAATCATGAGTCTGATAACAGTTTTTGGGAACATATCCAAAAAATGACTGCTGTTTATAAATGACTATTGTAACAGCTTTTTGTGGGTTTGATTTTTGTCTTCTTTTACTGTGAATTGTTTCGTTTTTCTTGGTGGAACATGTTGTTATCATGCTCAGCGGGGGATTTCCAATAATAAAATAGGAGAACATGGTTTACTATTTGGTGCAACCAATCACAACGCCTCCTTTTATAAAGTTGTTACTGTTGATGATGCGCTATTGTGTTCCTGTATTAGTCTCACTTGGCTGCATTCAGTTTGAGGTATTGCTCATTGTCATTGTCGCTGAAAGGATGCTTGTGTGTAGCATGATGGGAAATGCTAATGTGGTACCAGCTGAGTATGAAACTAATAAATGCAAAGCTATAGTATGCAAATATGGTCTGCAAATTAAATGTAGGTTATGCATGTGCGAGTGAGTGACCAAAGACATTATGTTCACAGTTCACATTTTCCACAAAAATTCCATAAAATAATTTTTGTGTATGAATATACAGCAAATTTCTAGTTGTAACTAGCTGTAATGCAATTATTAATTTATAGAGTAATTTTCAGATGTAAAATCATATTTTTTTAATACTTTCTATGAGGAAACCATTTTTTAATTGGTTAAAAAAACTACATTACAATTTTCATTCTGTTCTATAAGCAGCTTAAAAAGAAAGGAGCAGTTCCCCTATTTATTCATCATTTATGTCAATAAAATTATATCTACTTAACATAATTAATATTGTGCTTTGGCATATTAGTAGCTATATAAAAGCATAATGTTGGTTTGTAGTTGTTGATGCCAGTTGAATAGAATGTGATCAGATTGCTGTATTTACTATAGACAATAATGTAGGATAAAGAAATATACCAATTATCCATGTCTTGCCAACAAAGTTTAGGTTCCATACTTTTAAATCCACCTGAATCCCTCCAGAGATTTCTATGCTGCTTAATACTTTCATGATGTAAGACTGGCAATCATGGCACAGGCTTTGCTTTAATCTGACTTCATCTAATTAAGTTGATGTAGGAATAGATTTGTGTTACTAAACTGCTGTGCAACACTGCCAGTTTCAGCGCTGTGATCCTCGCAATATCCTTTCAATAGTTCATTAACCTAGCTGGGGTGCATTACAAGAGATTTGATTGTTTTGGCAAGAGAAACTCCTAATTAGGTCTATTTGTGAAACTTTGATTCTTACTCAAACTGAAGTAAACCTAAGTCCCAACTTTGGCTCAAAAGGCCAAATGGGGATATTTGTGTCTGGGTTTTTTTGCAGTGATATATAATATTGATATATAATATTTTTCTATTATAATAAAGACTAAGAAGTAAATCACATATTGATTAACTCTTAATGGGCTGTGTCTTTAAAGGGTAGGTTCCAGTTTGTTGAAGTCTGTCTTATTGGAATACTCTCATGCCCATTGTATGTCAAAAGAGTTATTGTCCATCCTATAGTGAACCCCTGCTAATATTATTATACTGTAAAAGCTGATCAGTTGTGTTTCCCTACTAATTGTATTTCCCTTTACCTTAACCCAACCTTAGCCCAGTCACTTTTGCTATTCCTAACCTTAACATAACCTCAGAGGGGCTAGAGTCAATCCAAGCCAATATTGGGCTAGACACATGCGCACACCCTGGGCAGATTGCCAGGCTATCACCAGGCTGACGTACAGATGTGGACAAATTTGTTGGTACCTTTACAGCTTTTTGAAGCAATGCTTCATTCCTCCTGAAATTGGTTAAATTAAAAGCAATAGTCTCATATATACCTGCCTATCTATGGTACATGATAGAAAAAACTGATAAAATTGTGAAAAGAAATGATTTATTATTTATTTTACCACATGATACAGCCCTGTCACTTGACCATTCTCTTGCTTTATGGCTGGCTGAATTTGTGTTTAGGATATTTTAAGTGTGCTGTGTGAGCGCTTGCCCAGGATTGAAGGAATCCTTTGCTGGCCTGTCCCTCTGCTGTTCTCTTGACTGCCTCTGCTCAGGATTGGCTGTACTGTACTTGTTCTGAGCCACAGTGTGTCCCCCTTTTGTTTGTTACTGGTAAACGGGCCCTAGTTAGTCACGCACACTCACTTTGTTAGCTTTCCTGTTGTATAGCCACAGGGATGCTACCCATAAAAAAAAAATTCAGTTCCTGTGAGGAGTCCACCTTTTGTTAACTAGCTGTTTTATTTATTTCTTTATGTTAAGAAACTTATGATTTTGCCTTAATCCTGTAACATCTGGGTCTTACATTATTTCCCCTTCCCCTAGCCAGCTATGCTAAAACTATCCTAGACAGATTTGTTGGTACCCCTAAAAAATTATAAAGCATTGCATTCTAATCATGTTTCAAACTAATTGTTTTACCTTAATTAGTGTCATAGGTGTTTTCAATCTTTTTTTATCAGCCAGTCAGCCTATTTAAAGAGAGAAAACGTGCCACTTTACTATCATTGTGTGTCTCGGACCATGGACCAGAGAAAGCAAAGGAGAGAGTTGTTTAAGGAGCTCAGAAAGAAAATTGTAGATATCCATCTTAAATGTAAAGGCTATAAGACTATTTCCAAGCAGCTTGATGTTTCTGTGACTACAGTTGTAAACATTAATAAAAAAATATAAGCTCCATGGGACTGTAGTCAGCCTCCTAGCTGCAAGAAGAAATGCAACCCCAGGTTGGGGGCTAGTGCGGATGGTAGACAAAGAGCCAAGGAAAACATCCTAAGCCACTCAAGCTGAACTCCAAGGTCAAAGTAAGTCACTATCTAATCACACCATCCATTGCCTTTTAGACAACAATGGGCTCCATGGAAAAAGACCCAGGAGAACTCCATTATTGAAAGTAAATTTTTGCTAAAATTGCTAAAATTGCTAAAATGCATGTTGACAAGCTACAAAGTTTCTGGGAGAATGTCCTTTGAATTGATGAAATAAAACTGGAGCTTTTTGGCAGATCACATTAGCTTTATGTTCTCAAACCTGAGACAACTAGAGCAGTTTGCTCAGGAAGAGTGGGCCTAAATACCTGTTACTAGATGCAGAAATCTCATTGTGAGCTACCGCAATTGCTTGTTGGCAGGTGGTGCAACAAAATATTAAGTTAAGGGTACCATCTTTTTTGTCCATGTCATTTTCATTTTGTTTATTAACTAATATATTCAATTGAATCAAAAATCAAAAGCAGTGTCTGATTTGCGTTAAACATGGAATTAGCAATGACTGATGCCATTATTTTTTGTCAGTTTAAAATTATTTCAGAAATAGTTGTGGGTTCTTCTTTTTCATGGAAGGGTACCAACAAATTTGTCCACATCTGTACAGAGACAAACAACCATTCACACTCACATTCACACCTATGGGCAAATTAGAGTCACCAATTAACCTAGCCTGCATTTCTTCAGACTGTGGGAAGAAACTGAAGTACCTGGAGAGAACCCACACAGTCACAGTGAAAACATGCAAACTCCACACAGAAAAACCCCAGAGGAACTGGGGTTCAAACATGGAGCCCTCTTGCTATGAGTGCTGGCTGCTGTACCACCATGCCAGTGTAATAGTAGATTCAGCTGAACTAAACAGCATTTTTGTACAGAGGGCAGGGAAGAAGTGTAGAAAGGAGGAATGATTATAGTGAGCCACAACCATCAGAAGACTTGAAAAATCAGAACCATGAGGGAACCATGAAGGTTGGTGGCGGCGCAAGCGTCTGTAGCCGTGCTTGCCATTGAGGTGCATGGTTCCTCATCAGCACACAGGTAATGCGCACCTGTTTCCTCCTTTTTGCGTAATGTGCCGTATGCGCATTGGTGATATTTTCTCCTCGTAGTGTGGCAGACTGCTGGTGCCGTGGGTGTCTCCGCGTGGTGAGTCGGTGTTGTCCGCGAGGCGGCGCCAGTGAAAGCCGAGCCTAGTCGCATCCTCCACCACTTCTTTTGAAGGGGCGCTGCTGTTCTGGCTCCCCCTGTTACCGCATGCAGCTCCATTTGGCCATTTGCGGTCCGCCGCTGGCCTGAAGCTGCGGATTACTTTTAGATTCTTTTCCTATTAGTTTTTTTCTTTATTTCCTTTTTTTGTTTAATGTTAGTTTGGTGATTTGATTCAGTTTTGTTCCTTGTTTTTTTTTTTTTATTTTCACATATTGGTTTTGTGTGTGTGTATGTGTGCAGGTGTCTTTATGTATGTGTATGTTGGTGTGTTAGCGTCAGCTGTACTGATCACCGAGCCCAGTTTTAATCCTCCTTCTCTTTGTGGACAGGTCCTGCGGGCCCACGGCGGTGACCCAATTCCTGGTGGTGGGTTCTTCACGATCTAGTGTGTGAGTGTATGGTGCCACGGGTGGTTAAGTTTAGTTTCTCCTCTTCCCCTGATTTTGGTTTCGTTGGGGCCGCTGTGGTCAGCCTCAGCCCTGTCCAGTGTAGTTCTCCCCCTCCCCCTTTGGGCCAAGTGTATCTTTTTTTTTTAATATACAGCTGACGCTCCATCAGGATTTCATACATTTATATATATAAGTTTTTTGTCATTTGTTAAATAAATTTGATTTGTGCAGTCCCTTCCTAACCATCTCTTGCCTTGTGGTGATTTTCGAACTGCATGACCTATCAGTTAGTTATCTATTTCCTGGGGTGAAATTCCCCAGGTGGTGTTGTCAAGCCCACCATCACCCTGTTGGAGCTGCGTGGTGAGGCAATTAGATGGGAGAGGGAGGGCCTTCCAGGTGGCGCTAGGGGTCGTAGTTCTTCGCTGCCAGCCGCCTATGGCCTCCAATATAGAGTGCAGGGCCGCCTTCTACCAGTCCCTCAGGTTGCCCCCCAAGGGCCAGGGCTGAATGAAGTGATGGATCTCTTGAGGCGTCAGCAGGAGCAGCTAAATCAGCTTACTCAGACTGTAGCTTCCCTGCAGGCCCCGTCGCTCCCAGGGTCTGGTGGGTCGTTCTAGCCCTGTAATTTGTAGGAGGTCTAGACAGCCTGGCCATTTTGCCAGAGAGTGTGACGGTGAGCAGGCTTTCCCCCGTCTGCGCGTTAATTCAGTCGGCGGCTTTCGACCCGAATGCTGCTTTGCCCTCTGATCCTTCCTGGCAGTCGGGAAACTGAAGCCCGCTGAGCTGCCGAGCCACAGCTCAGTTGGGGAGTCTACAGGCTCACAGTCAGGTGCAGCGGCCGAGTTGATTGCTCCCTGTCCACATGTTAATGTGTCTATTGGAGGAGTCAATGTTGCATGTTTGGTTGATACCGGTTCTATGGTGTCCACCATTACTGAAAGTTTCTTTTTGGCCCAATTCGCACCTTGGGGCCATGATCGCCTCCTGCTCTTGTCAGTCGTTACAGCTACGTGCAGCTAATGGCCTAGCTATTCCATATATTGGTTACTTGGAGCTGGATGTGGAAATGTGTGGCAAGGCGATGCCTGGCTGTGGGATTCTTGTTGTGAAAGACCCCCCTGGTGCTGCACCCTCTGTCCCTGGGATCCTGGGGATGAATGTAATTCGCAGATGTTATCAGGAGCTATTTGGTGTGTTTGGGTCTACTCTGTTTGAGTCACCCTCTGAGCCGCTCTCCAGAAGTGCCACCAGTCTGCCATTCAGGTTGAACGGATCCTCACTGGCACAGTGAGGACCCGGGACAGACAGGTGGTGCGTATACCTGGTGGAGTGATGAAGTTGGTTGCTGGCACCTGCCCCGAACAGTTTTCAGGCCAGAGTGTCTTGTTTGAGCCCCCTGAGTCTGGGTTGCCAGCTGGGCTTTTGGCTTCACTGTGCCTGTTAACGGTCAACCGGGGTACCGTGTGGGTTCCGGTCATTAATGTTGGGACAACCGAGGTCCTTCTTTACCACCTGGACTGGTCTCGGTGCATTGAGTGCTGCCCAGGTTGTCAGCTTGCCTGCAGTGGTAACAGAAGTGGGGTCAGCCTTGGCGATGGCGTCCTTCCAGGCAGCCACCCATTCAGTAGCTGATAGGAGTGGTTCACTGGACCTGTCTGCGTTAACTGAGCAGGAGCAGGCCCGTGTGAGGTCCCTGCTGCACAAGTATGATTCGGTCTTTGCAGCTCATGATGGGGATTTGGGAGTGCACCAAACTCATTTTGCATGAGATACCCCTGCTTGACAATGCCCCCGTCCAGCAGAGGTATCGGCGCATCCCTCCCTCGGAGTATGAGGCAGTGAAGGTGCATATCAATCAGCTGCTGGAGGCCCTAAGTCATCCAGGAGAGCAGTAGCCTGTATGCATCTCCCATTGTTTTGGTGAGAAAGAAGGATGGGAGCTTGCGCTTGTGTGTGGACTACCGCCTCCTAAATAGCAAAACCAGGAAGGATGCGTTCCCACTGCCTTGCATTGAGGAAAGCTTGGATGCCCTTTGTGGTGCCCGTTGGTATTCCACTATCTATGACCTTTCAAGTGGGTACAATCAGGTGCCAGTGGCTGAACAGGACTGTCCCAAAACTGCTTTTTGCACCCCATTTGGTCTTTTTGAGTTCAATCGCATGCCCTTTGGCCTCTGCAATGCCCCAAGCACCTTCCAGGAGAGGGTGTTTGGTGATCAGCAGGGTCAATCCCTGCTGCTCTACCTTGACGATATCATCTTCTTTTCATCCTCTGTCGAACATGTGCAGTGGCAGGAGATGGTGCTTGCTCAGCTCCAGAAGGAAGGCCTGAAAGCCAAAGTGGAAAAGTGTTCATTTTTCCAACAGCAGGTGGCATATTTGGGACATATTATTTCAAGCCAGGGAGTTTCCATTGACCCCAAGAAGGTTGAGGCTGTGGCTAACTGGCAGTGCCCCTGTCACCTCTCAGAGCTGCGCTCCTTTTTGGGATTTGTGAGCTATTATCAGTGTTTTGTGGAGGGCTTTGCCCAGTTGGCCAAGCCCTTACATCAGTTGGTGGCTGACATGGCAGGCACCAGTCCAGGAAGGGGTCAAGTCAGTCTCTGGGTGCAGCGTGGACTGCTCAGTGCGAGGAGAGCTTTAGGGCTTTGAAGGCCAAGCTGGTCTCGACCCCCGTCCTGGCTTATGCAGATTTTTTGCGCCCCTTCATTCTAGAGATTGATGCCAGCCATAGTGGTCTTGGCACAGTGCTCTCTCAGGAGACAGATAGTGGTGTGAGACCAGTGGCTTACGCCAGCAGGGGTCTCCAGCCCACTGAGTGCAATATGTCCAACTACAGCTCTATGAAGCTGGAATTTCTTGCGCTCAAATGGGCCATGACTGAGAAGTTCCGGGAGTATCTGTTGGGACACAAGTGTGTTGTGTATACTGACAATAACCCGTTGAGCCATCTCCAGTCGGCTAAGCTGGGGGCCGATGAGCATAGGTGGGCGGCCCAGCTTGCTTCGTTTGATTTTGAAATTAAATACCATTCAGGTCGCAGTAATAGGAACGCAGATGTGCTGTCATGACAGTATCTGCATGCTCCCCCTTTGCCGGGCACGTTGGTTCCCAGCAGCATTCAGCAAAGCTTTAATCCTGATCCCGTTGTGTCTGCCAGTCAATCTCTGGTCTCTGTTCTTCCATCTCACTGCACCTCTGATCTCCGTTCTGCACAGGAAGATGATCCCCTGCTGCAGGAGGTGTTGGTTTTCTGGCGCCGGAAGTCCCTACCCACTGCAGTTGAGAGGCGGCAGCTTTCTAAGGCTGCTATAGTACTCCTGTGCCAATGGGACCGTTTGGTAGAGGAAGACAGAGTGCTTTTTCGTCGGTTCTTCCGTTCTGATGGAGGAGAAGAGTCTCTCCAGTTTGTTTTGCCTGCAGCTCTCAAGCAGGAAACATTGCACCAGCTCCATCAGGAGCATGGTCACCAGGGCATAGAGAGGACCACTGAGTTGGTACGGCAGCGTTGTTATTGGCCAGGGATGTCATCAGACATTAAGAACTGGGTCCAAAGGTGTTAGCGTTGCCACGTCGCCAAGGACTCTGGACAGGTGCCACATAGTTATATGGGCCATCTGCTTGCCTCTTGGCCTAACGAGATCTTGGCCCTTGACTTCACGCTACTGGAGCCCTCTCGTAATGGGTTTGAAAATGTCTTGGTGTTGACAGATGTGTTTAGTAAATTTACAGTGGCCGTCCCCACCCGGGACCAACGAGCTGCAACGGTGGCCCAGGTCTTGGTCTTTGAATGGTTTTATAAGTTTGGCATTCCCAGCCGCCTTCACTCAGACCAAGGCAGGAGTTTTGAGAGTTCTCTGATCCAGCTGACCAGCCAAGTACTAGCCAGCAGGTTTTGCGTCGGACCACTCGTCTTGCGGCTGGCTGTCACCCAAATCCCCATCACCTTCCTCAGGCGGCTGGTGCCCAGGGTCATGCTGCTAACAGACCCCCGGGTCCGGTGTCCAATTCCCAAATGGCTGTTTTTAGACCTTGGTGCTAGTTAGTTGGTTTTCTGTTCATTGTCGGGCCAACGATGCAAAAGGGGAGGGTAGATGTAGCCAGAGCACTGTTTACTCCACCCTCCACAGTAGGGCGCTGCACTAGTTTCCTGGTGCACTGATTGCCGGAATGGCGCCACGCCCACATATATAGTGGCCATACCTTGTGTGCCGTCTTCCACTCTTTGTTCTGGTTCCGCCCGTCCCCGTGGTGGCTGTGGCCTGGCGTGGCAGAGTCAAGGTTGGTGACGGCGCAAGCGTCTGTAGCTGTGCTTGCCATTGAGGTGCACGGTTCCTCGTCAGCACACAGGTAATGCGCACCTGTTTCCTCCTTTTTGCGTAATGTGCCATATGGGCCTTGGTGATATTTTCTCCTCATGCAGTGTGGCAGACTGCTGGTGCCGTGGGGTTGGGTTGGCCCGCTAGAAGCCCGCTTTGGCGTGGGTGTCTCCGCGTGGTGAGTCGGTGTTGTCCGCGAGGCGGCGCCAGTGAAAGCCGAGCCTAGTCGCATCCTCCACCACTTCTTTTGAAGGGGCGCTGCTGTTCTGGCTCCCCCTGTTACCGCATGCAGCTCCATTTGGCCATTTGCGGTCCGCCGCTGGCCTGAAGCTGCGGATTACTTTTAGATTCTTTTCCTATTAGTTTTTTTCTTTATTTCCTTTTTTTGTTTAATGTTAGTTTGGTGATTTGATTCAGTTTTGTTCCTTGTTTTTTTTTTTTTATTTTCACATATTGGTTTTGTGTGTGTGTATGTGTGCAGGTGTCTTTATGTATGTGTATGTTGGTGTGTGAGCGTCAGCTGTGCTGATCACCGAGCCCAGTTTTAATCCTCCTTCTCTTTGTGGACAGGTCCTGCGGGCCCACGGCGGTGACCCAATTCCTGGTGGTGGGTTCTTCACGATCTAGTGTGTGAGTGTATGGTGCCACGGGTGGTTAAGTTTAGTTTCTCCTCTTCCCCTGATTTTGGTTTCGTTGGGGCCGCTGTGGTCAGCCTCAGCCCTGTCCAGTGTAGTTCTCCCCCTCCCCCTTTGGGCCAAGTGTGTCTTTTTTTTTTTTGAATATACAGCTGATGCTCCATCGAATTTTATACATTTATATATATAAGTTTTTTGTCATTTCTTAAATAAATTTGATTTGTGCAGACCCTTCCTAACCATCTCTTGCCTCGTGGTGATTTTCGAACCTGGCGTGACCTATCAGTTAGTTATCTATTTCCTGGGGTGAAATTCCCCAGGTGGCGTTGTCGGGCAACTTATTTTTTTTTTTTTTTTTGTTCCCATCCTCCCACCTGCCACACATCCGCTACTGTTGTGCAAATATTAAGCAATGGGTGCATCAAGGTAAACAGTTGGTAGCACTAAATCTCCTTGTAGGTGCCATTAAACAACTGCAAAAGAGGTGGGTGCAAAGAGTCAGTCAAACCCCATACAATCAAATATCACTCTATAGAAATCAGATGCTTTAGTTTGCTGCAATTTAGCCTCTTTAGTGGAGTGGAAGCTTAAGTGAAGTTTAAATCGCCTCATTGTTTAATAGCTAAAGTCTAATTCCATTGTTTGTTGCGCTTTCTTGTTATCATTAACCCAAATTGTTGCTTTTTGGGATATTTCAGCACACATAATGTTATGAGCTTATATGATTCCATCCTTTTTTATAATACCACCTTGTGATAGTGAGTCACTACAGCATCCAGTCTGTGCTGCCCAGGGAGCATATCCTAGCCTCTTGTAAATGAAAACAGTTGAGGCCTTGGTAACAGCTGTTAATGCTAATGTTGGCTATGCAGCGATAGCAAAGTTTTTTTTACTATTACTTTTTACACACTCTTTTGAGCCCTTTTTTTTACTTTTTTGTTAATGTGCAGGCATTTTTTTATGAAGGGGATTGTTGATTTTGGCCACATGGACCTGACACTATCTTTTGAAAAGCTTAGATTCAAGAGTGCAATCAGTGAATAACTTTAGGGAAATGTTTCTCATTAACTGAGCCTCACCATCCCGCTGATTAAAAATTTCAAACTTTCAGTAGATAAAGCTCTATTACTATAGGTATTGTACATTCTTGCATCAAGAGTGTATAAGACTGTATAATGTAACTTTAGAGTATGGGAGTCAAAATAAACTTACAATGAAGTGCAAAAAATCCATGAAGTGCAATAGAAACTTCATGTATGTGCCCTACTAAACAGAACACTGGGGAAATGTTTGTGTTATCTATCCACAGGTTTGTGTTAGGTGTCACTAAAATTCTCAGCAGATGCATATTTTAAAAAATTACTTTGACTTTAGGACTTCACATACAGTGGTGCACATACAGTGAAGTCCTAAAGTCAAAGTATTTTTTTTTTTTAAATATGCATCTGTTGAGAATTTTAGTGACACCTAACACAAATTTGCTTTTTGAGATATTTCAGTACACATAATGGGATTACTAGTCAAAGTATTTGACTTTAGGATTCAGAGCATCATTTCAGTGGTATTATCACCCAGCTGCTCACTTCATCACTACAAGAGCACTGGATATGGCCTTAATCAAACAATCTTCCACTCCTCATTCCGATACATTCACCTGCCAGAGGAAAGTCAAACCAATTACTATGCGACTCTTTGGAGACTTGTTCATTTTATGTTTTAACGGGAAGGAACCAGGTTGTGGTCAGGATATTTCAGCTTCTGCAAAAGTCATTCACAGGCTACACATGGCAGATATCCCCTGCAACCCTTGAAAATACACTGCGGAAAAGGAAATACATATTGTAATGCCAGATTAATAGCGTGTTATGATTAGTTACCCAATTATCAATATAAACAGCCAGCAATTCCTTTACGTGTGTTCGTGCCACCAGGGTCTCTCGCTTAGTGGAGGCTGCTTCCTGCTTCTATAGCAACCAGTAAGCAAAGCTATCTCTTATTTCAGAGCTCCATTGTTTTGTTTCCCATTTTAATCGAGAGACCTTGTGTACCCTGCTCAATATATTTTAAAATAACAAGTTGAAAGCCAGGTGAATTGTAAAGCACTTATTTCAATACCCCTTCTGCATTGTTAATTAGAAAACTGAACTTTCACATGAAAAGTTCAACTACAAACCACAACAGTGTACTACAAATACCATCATATGTGTGTACATTTGATGACTACATGCCAAACCATTTACTTTCCTTAATTTAATCATATGTCATGATCTCAGATACATTTGTGTCTTAAGTTGTTTGACTGTTGAAAAGTTAGAAATAATTCTGTCCCTCTGCTCAGCTGAAAGGTTGGAATGGAAACCACCTGTGTTTGTCTGACATTCCTCTTGCTCAGTGGTGCACTATGCGGTCAGTTTGTGACCTGATTACCTTGTGCTGTAAAGGATTATCTTGTCTGTTTATGAAATTATGAAATTGTTTAACAGCTTCACACTGCTCATTTTCCAGTGATGTAAGCATCTCCCTCTTCTCAGCTCATCAAATTTCCTCTTGCTTCCTGCCTGGTAAGGGCAAAAGCAGATCTGCTGCACATATGTACGCACTGAACATGTAACTCATGTCTACTTGACAATTAGCAAGAAAACATTCTTTTTAGTAAATGATGGGTGTTTATTTTAAGGTGTCAAACATAACAGAAAGCCAGCTTTAGGTTTGGAAACCACATCATTTGAACCACATATCATTTCATCACAAGTGGAGCAAGAAAAAAACTCCTTTAGTAAGCTAATAAAAAATTATGTGGCACTAACACAATAAACTAAGAAGGAACTGAAGAGGGATATAAACTTCTAAGATGAATAAAAGCTGAATAAAATAAGCAAAAGAAAAACAGAAATAACAATCAATAAAATGTGTCACAGAAAATTTCAGTCAAGATTTATTATAGTCAGAGTTAGCTTGTCCTGAGCCTTATTAAATACCCTGTCACCTGCATTTCATATCTTTTGAGTGCAGTACAACAAAGAGAACTTCCTCTGAGGACCTCAAAGGCTTATCAGGGATCAGCAATTTGCAGATTAAAAGGTGGAGCCTAGTTGTATAAAGCCTGTTAGATAGTGAAAAGGATTTTAAATTCACTTTAAAATCTTGAATGGAGGCCACAGCAGTGAAGCCAGGATAGGTGTAAGATAGGACTGCTGTGGAGTCACAAGAATGGGTCTCCTGCGGAAATTTTGAATGTACTGAGATGCAACTTTTTCGCTATAGCAGGAATATAGAATATCAACAGCTGAGTGGAGACAAAATATGAATTTTAAACCAGAGCTGTAGGTATATTTTTTTAGGTACGTTAGTGGCATGGCTCCTGGATGGTAAAGGCAAGCAGGTGGTGCTCCACTTCGGTTCAGACTTAAGTATCTTATCAACAGTTTTTTCATGAATTAATTTACAGATATAGATTTGATTTGATATGATATAGATTTGTGATACCAAGAGGATGACCCTAATGACTTTGGTGTTCCCTTTACTTTTTCTCTAGCACCAACCATGAATTTGACCTTTTTGTCTTTCTTTGTGAAATGTTTCAACTATTGGATGGAAGTCTTAAGTCTTGACCATAGTCCAGACACCAAAGTGACACCAAATTGAAGAGCTCCTTTTGTTGTATTTGGATGAACCTCATGAACTGCTTAAAGGATAACTGTCATATGTTTTACCTGGGCCTTATTTTCCCACATTTTTAGGTGTAAATAATTGATAGAGACAAAAATCTTTGGAAACAGTGCACTATTGTGTAAGACCAATGTACCTGACCACTGAAAACACCTTCTGCAATGTAATCCAATGGGCACTTATCCAAATCAAAATATGTCCACATAATCTTGTTTCTGCCACTAACAAGCTCAGATTTTTATTTTAAGTGTCTGACAACATTCTGAACAGGATTCTTACAGAGATATACCTTTTTCTAAAAGAATAATATCATTTTTGTATAACCAGAAACATCACTATATACCACTACCAGAAGATCTGAGTTGCTGGTATATATCTGCCCCTTTTAGGTAGATAGTTTGTGTTATTGTGCAGTACTTTAATTATGTAGAGGATCTGAACATGTCCTCTACCAGTGAAAGCTCTTTAACAATAATAGAACCACAGATAAGGAATACACTGGATACATAGGGTGTATGAAACAAGCATCCAGCTTAATGCATGCCCAGTTGATGTGCTTATAGTATGGACAGTTTGCGTGGTCATAAATTTCGTGTTGCATGCTGATATCCACAAAGGAGTCTTCATGGACCCTATTTTCATCATCTGCCCACATGGAAAGCATGAATTGGTCTTGTTATTTCTTTACTAGAACTATGCTGGGTTTGCAGGTGGAAGACATCACTGAAAATAAATGCAAACAGATCTCAAGGGCGGAGGATCTTCAGTCAATCACTGTTTGTTACCACTTCATATACAAACTAGCAGGATCTCTCCATCACGGATGATTGAAAATACAGCCAGCTGATTAGTTTTCAAGGTAAAAAGCCAGGTGTGTAATTGTAGCATTATGTTGTTTGTAGACTGCTCTGTAAACTTGATGTAATTAACCACAGGATGAAGTGCTTTCTGATTCAGTCTGCCTCCCCCTCCATGTTTAGCATTTTTTTCTTTTTTGATGTCTTTTTTACATTTAGCATTTGCTCATGCAACACCTGTATTGTTTGTAAGGCTGTTGAGGAATTCTGCCAAAATGAAGGGAGCATTTTACAGCTGCAGCACTTTTTTTGACTTTACAATAATGACCTTTAAAAATCTCTTGAACAGTTCTTAGCAGAGGTCATAACCTTTGATCTTCAATGACATACCATTAAAGACAATAGGTTAATTTGACTGATATCCTAATCTAATAAAATGATAGATAGACTGCAGTAGCAGACAAAGTCAAACTTTCTGTCTAGTGAAACAAAGAGAGCCAAACAATCAGATCCTTACTCAAGTAACTTGGGGTCAAATTCCTAAAGCATTCCCAAAATAAACTAAAGTAATCGGGCTAGTTTGGTTCTCAATCTAGCAAGTGAATGACATCTGAAATTAGAAACAGCAGGTGCTATTTCCCGCAAGGAAACACAGAAGCAAGGCTTTTGTTGCACCCTGTCTGATGGCCATCGGCACAACAAGGCAGCTGGAAAGATTTCAAAGGGACTGTATCAGAGCCCTACTGGTTTCATGTTCTCCCATCATCCTTTGTAACTGTTCTGACCACACCTGCTAAAGAGATTGTTGAGGCAATACAATAACTGCTTTACTGAACTGCTGTTTGGATCTATGTCATTTATATTGTATTTTTTATGTTTGGTTTTCTGAATTTACATGATATTTGAAGAATATCATTTTACCCTGTATTTCAACATCTTTTTTTTTTTTTTTTTTTTTTTTTTGCAGATTACACAAAATTTGATCATGTTCTCTGTCTTTTTTTAAACCAAAACTATTGTGCTGCCAAATTTAATGTTTGTACTTGATAATGGTGGTATTCTCCACTGTAATACTGCCTTGTCATGACTTCAGCAGCTGAATTCTGTTAATCACAGTACAATATGCTTTATAACTAATTACAAATTTCATTTTCATTATTCTCTGTGTGAGGATGGTTGAATGGTCTCCCATACAGACACAAAGAATAAAGTCATGTCATGATATCACATCACTTTTAACCTTTAAATCTTACAGTGACAGTACACCATCAAGTTACTACTTAATCTTTAATATCCCTTATTATTGTCAGAACAGGCACTTTGGACCTTTTAAATGAAATGAACAACAAACTCCTCAAACTAGAGTACTTCATACCCTTTGGAGATTTAAAACTGTTTTTATCTGATGATTGGTACAGTGGGTGGCACAATGGAGCCGTGGTTAGCACTGTTGCATCACAGCAAGAAGGTTCCATGTTTGAACACTGGTTTGAAATTTGCATGTTCTCTCTGTGCATGTGTGGTTACTCTGGCTTCCTTCCATAGTCCAAAAGTGCATGCAAGTTAGGTTAATTGATGATTCTAAATTGCCTGTAGGTGTGATTGTGAGTGTGAATAGTTGTTTGTCTATATACGTTGGCCCTGTGGTAGACTGGCAACTTGTCCAGGGTATACCCTGCCTCTTGCCCAGTGTCAGCTGGGATTGGCTCCAGCCACCACAACTCTCAAAAAGATGAACAGTATTGCTACTGGATGGATGGATTATCTCGTGCTTTTTATGACTGTTGTAGTTATTTTTATTAGTTGTATTATTTATGTTTGCTGAGTTGGTATTTGTCTGTGATTGTTTTCTTCTTCTCAGGTCTCTCTTAATCCTCAATGAGACACCCTGATTAAATATGGATTTTAAAAACCTGAAAAAAGAGAACTGGCTCAGACATTTTTGCAGTGTGAAACTGGTATGAATATGCTGGGAATATCTTGCAGTGTTTTGGTGGATTTATAGCTGATGTGGCTACACCAGGACTGCTAGTGTAGAAAACACAAGCAACCCAGGTTTCTGATGCCAGTAGATAGTTGACAATGAAGACAAAATTAAGAGAGATGAAGAAAAAATTGGCCTCTGCTTTTTAGTAAACATATAGAAAAGACATCTCCATTGCAAACATTCCACTCACCGCTCTGTGAAATGACATAAAATAGTGATTTCATTGCAATAGTCTCTGATTCAGGTATATACTGTAAGTACACATTTAGCCCACTGTTACAGGTATCACAAAGTAAAGAAAAGAATGCAAACACCTTTATAATGAGGAATATCAAGCACAATATGGTGTGGTTATATACATTGCATGGAGTATTCAGTCCTCTAAAAGGTAAATGACCTCTGAAGGTAAGCTGGTGAGGAAAGATACTACATGTTGCAACCCTATATCACCATCATTTTGAGCTGGCTAACTAGCATTTGTGTTGTAAATAACTCAGTGTCTGGTCTAGTATCTTTGCAGCAGAAGCTTTTGTTCATCTTCTTAATTTTTCAGATTCCTTTTGGTTTTTTCAGGGCCTCTCTGACTAAGCAGCTTAGATGTAAGAAGATGATCTTTCATCCCCGTCTTCCAGAATCACTGCCATCAAGACTGTTTTGCAAGTTAGCTGCTCATATTGTCACCTGTACTTCTGGCCTAGCCTGTCGAATAGTCAAGATAAGCAAACTTCCTGGCAGAAGGAGAATGATGAATATTCTTTCTGGTAAAATGGTTGTTTCAATGATTACCAAAGGCACAGACTTGAAAACTGATGCCTGACACTCTCTTTCTGTTGTAAGCACATATCAGTGAACCATGAATGAACAAATCCAATTCAGAGGTTCTTAGGAAGGAATAATTCTTTTAGACATCTGATCTGTTTTCCCAGTTCTCGACATAGATACTTGAACTTAGGTTCATCTAATATTGGTGAGATGACAGTTTAAGCAGATACCACATTCATTTATGGATGGCTGCACTTTGTGATTACCAGGGGGAGCATTGGGAGGGCTAGGTAGGACAGTTATTTTCAGACCCATAAAATCTGGAGTGCAGGTCTGTGGAATAATCCACCACCCCAAAGGCCTCGCTACCTCCAGCGCAATAACAGCCTGTCTCCAATCTTAAAAATAGCTGGACGCTGGAACTCTCATTATAACCATCCATCCCTGCAGTGGAAAACATCTGACAGAGGGAGGGAAAATAAAGTTTGTTTATAAACGAGGCACATGTGCCCTGCCAATATTTTTTAGTGAATGATTGAATGATCTCAGTACTTTACATGTCCGTGTAGTGATATGTGCAGGATGCTGTATAACGCAACTGGAAAATTGAAAATTATGTTTGGTGATTTACACAGTTGGAATAAATATACCAAAACATGAAAAGCTATTGCTGAGAAAGAAGAACTAGCATCCATTTCCATCATTAGTTTACATGAGCTAAGTTGCAAAATCTGATGAGTGAACTACAAAAGGTTACACGCTGCCCAAATGCTTTTGCATGCAGCAAAGTGTGTTGCTGACATGAGAAATAGATCACAGTAGATCCATCTCTACACTAAGCTGTTGGGAGCTGTTATAATCGGCTCAACATTCAAGGTTTAAAAAAAAGAAAAAGAGGTGAAAAGAGTGTGAGAGACATGGAGCCCATGCTGGGAGTTGATATGTGTAGGTGTCTATGTGTGCGAGAGAGCGTATGTGTGTGGGGGGTTACTGAGAGGTGGCCCTAGGCTGATTTTTGCTAAATTCACACCAGCTGTAGTGATGTCAGCAGGCAGTGTGTCGAATATTCCAGCTCAGAAGCTTCGGCCAGGGTTGTGTGTAAATCTGTGTATTCAGGTGCGTTGAATGTGAAGTCATCTCAAGCAATGCGGCCAAACGCGGTGTCCGCGGGGAAGCTGGTGTTGCCTGGCCGAAACCTTTCTCCCTCTACCATCCCCATTTACCTATCATTTCTCTCACTGTTGGAGCCTCTCCAACATTTTATTCCTCTGTTTGATATGTTGTTCCTCCTGCAGGTCAAACACTTTCACTTTTGACCTCTAGTTGCCGTCCCACACTTGTCCTTTTGTCTGTCAATAGTGGGGTTTTTATTTATAGTTTTAATTGTCACCCTTGCTCGAACAGCAGAGTGAACTGAGGATGTGATATGTCTTGCTATTGGGATGATACAAAATTTCATGAATGTTAGCTACATTCAGACTTATTTGAGACAGTAAAGCACTCCCCTTACCAGCTATGCATGAAGCAAAAGCTCTCTTTGAGGCACAGTTGTGCCCTTCTTTGCTGAGCATTCTTCAGGTATGAAATGTTGACATCTTGTTGCCTTAATTTTCCCATATATTTGCCTGGCTTTTGGCTAATTACTCCATGGACAATGGGCTGACTATGAAGGTGTAATGTGCACTTGTAGCTCACACACCACCCTGTGCTTCTTTACATGAGCATAAACAACAAAGTGTGTGGTATCACCAAAAATAGGTAAGTCAGTGCAAATAGTACTGAAATCTAGTCTCTGTTTGGTGTCACAACATTTTCCCATATCCCAAATCCATATTCTTCACGTTTGTAGTCTAACTAATTTTTCTCGTTCTGTTTTTCTTCATAATGTAACCTTAATATTGTCACTCTGTGGTGTTGTCTGTTCTGTACATAGACCATGTATTGCATGTCTGTCCATCCTGAAAGAACGATGCCTCCTCTATGGCTCCTCCTCGATGGTTTCCTCCCTTTTTCTCCTAATTATAGCGGGGAGTTTGGGGGTTATCCTTATCAAATCTGAATCTAAGATCTGCAGACAGAGGGTGTCAAATGCTGAACAGATTCTAAAACCCTTGGAGGAAAATCTGCGATTTGCAACTTTGGGAAACATTGATAAAATTGAATTGAAAACTGGCTGAAATCTTGCAGGATCTGTGTCAGTGCTTTTCTAAAATATTCACAATTCAACACAGTTGTTGAACTTGGAGGATATCAGTAATATATTACCTCAGATTTTTAGAAGGCTCCATTTTACAGTGAAAAGCAGAAGTAACAATTACAATCAAAAACATCTTGCTTAGATGAAAATGTAGTACTGTGCGCCACTACTCTGGTTCTTGTGGTTAGTCATACATCTGTACTAAGAGGATAGGGTTTCATGGTATGTTTTCATGAACAATATAGATGCTTGGTTTCTCAGTTTATTGCATGAGTGGACCTATCCATGCAGCTCCACGCAGTAAGAGTCCTACTTGAACTGTGGTATAATTATTTTCTCTGTCACATTTTTAAATCTAAAAAGCAGAACCAGATACAGTATATTTGGCTCAAAGAAGTATCAGGAGCTTTCTTTGATGAAGGAAACCATGCATAATGTTGATAGGGGTGTGCTGCAAGACTGTCCTTTTCCCGCCCACACTGGAAACTGCTGAATCACAAAGGCAAATCTCCAGTTAATTTAGTCATAGGACGGGAGCAGGAAGTGATTGTGTGGACAGGATGTTTACATTACTAAAAGTTTGTTTCTTTAACCTTGTGAATTGAGGTGCAGAGGTCCCACATGAGCAAAATAGGTGAGTGTATCTGTGTCTATGTGTGTGTGTGTGTGTGTGTGTGTGCATGCAGGGGTGGAGGGGTGAGGGGCACAAAAAGGTTGTGCACCACTGTAATAGATGAAAAGAAAATACCTCAGAGTTTTGGGTTACAGTAAATCTAATTAGAGGATTACTGTTGTGATAAGGATTGGAAAGCTTGTTTAGCTGTTCGTATTCTGGTTTGACTTCAATTACACCCTGGGTTGGTCTTGATGTAATGCATATAATTATCTTGTAATTATACCTTTTGAGGATGTTTAGTAATGCAATATGCCATTTTGCAACTGTAAGTTAAGGCCACAGTGTTAGAGGGAGCTCAATGAGTGCCAAAACAAAATTTCAAGTTGTCATCTGTAGCTCTGCGACAAGCAGTTTTGCTGCTTATATTACAAAAAGTGGACTTAGACTTGCTACTTGTAATTGAGATAGGTTGCAGTGAAATTAAGGCCCATTTTTGTTAAGAAAACATGCTGTTTCTGTTGACTTCTATAGTTATTAATTTCTCTTTCATTTAATTCCCTGCCCCTACATTGCTGTTATTCAGAGAGTGAGAATATTTGGTTTCAGCTGACACTGTTGGTACAGTACTTTTTTTAAATGTGTTTTTTTTTTGTTAACTACCTGGGTTCAGATGTTTTTAGCTGTGGTTTTGTCCCATTTCTGATATGAGCACTCCTCAGAAAACTGTATCTGGCGACCTTTATGACCCCCTGAGTGACTATTTTTCAATAAAGTGCCTACTAACAAATCTAGCCACTTTTTGGGCAGACCCTAACCAGCATTTCTTAGTGAATGAGCTCTCACTTGGCTTCAGCTCTCTGGACTGGCTGTGTTCACTGAGTCGAGGAGAGAAGGAGCACAGTCACTTGACCAATCATCGGTCGGACAGAAATGTGGACGAGCTGTATATGTGTGTACCTAATGACCAAATTAATTAATTTAACTATTCATTATGCTATCCTAAATCACAAATGGTTGATAGCTAGTGTTGTGTGAACTTGTTATAAAAGGGGGAAAGAAATACAGAATAATTTAATAACTTTAAGTTATTCTTTATTGTTTGTACTAACTTCTGTCATCATTTGGGCATCACAGGATTAAAAAATCAAACCCCAGCATGATTCTTTAATGCTCAGAGATTCAAATCCATACTGTGGCTTTTAGAAACATTGATATCATCCAGCAATATCACATGTCCATGCAATGGAACAACTTATCTTTTGACTTATTTTGATAAGACTTAAAAGTTACCTAGGGATGTCCTGTGTTAGCAGAGGTGTGTTTGGATACACTCACTCAGCCCTTCCTGTGACGTATTTTCTGAAAAGGTCTCTTGTGGAGACAGGATGACAGAAAAACCACATTATTCCTGTTCCTTATGATTCAACTCCAGCTGAGATGAGGATCAAATCTGCTGACCCACTGCACAGAAACTCAACAAGGATGACAGGAAATAAAAAAAGAAGATTCCAACAGACCTCCGAAAGAGATGCCAGTTGTTTTCCTATGATTATCTGCCAAATTCCACTGCCTACAGAGAAAAAATAACTACCTGCAGGGACCCTGGATTTTTACCATGTGCGTGCATGTGTGTGTCTGTGCATTTGTGTAATGAAGACTATTAAATGTATCAATGCAAATATACCTTTGAACTTATTAAGCACTACCAAGTACTTTGACCCAGTGATGTGGCAAAATATTTGTGAAGACAAAATCTGTATGCAAGTGGCTTTGTAGAAGGCCTGTGAATATTCTCATTCATCCAGGTCATAGTTATCTCAAGGAAAGTTAAATCGAAAGCAGCTGGACTTAGTTATAGTCTAGAAGACGTTTCACCTCTCATCCAAGAGGCTTCATCAGTTCGTGTTCGTAGCTGACCAGGCTGGGACTGGTCCAAGTCGTAGAAGATGTAGAAGATGTTCAAAGGCATTCAAGTGGTGGGGCAACAACAAAGTTTCCATGTTTCAAACTACTGAAACAATAGTTGTTGAGCAATTAGTGTTGCCAGATTGGTCTGTTTTACTCAATTGTGTTACCTTTTTATTCAATTAGGTAGGTGGTATTTGGGCAGTGTGTGATAATTTACTGATATGACTTTACTGATGCAGATAGTTTTGTTTTGGTGAGTTCAGTGTTAGTGGTGACTGACTGTGTAGTTCATTTTTAGCTCCTATTAGCCACCTATTGACATTTTGCCTTTACTTAAAAGTTGACAGTCAAGGACAGAGAAAGAGGAGTAAAACATGCAGCAAGGGTCTGCTGGCTGGGAATCAAACCATTAATACACCTTAACCAGAAAGTAATTTACTATCTATCATGGCTGAACTGACAACAACACTTGCAATCATCTGTGAAGTAAGCTCCACTGGAAGCTACTGATTCAAAAAGTGATAACAATGATTAATTCATATCAGGTCAGTTAAGTCTTATGTATATGTACTGAACACCCACAGTCAGAACTATACTCTTAAACTCTTCTCTGTACTAAGCTCCCAAGATATACTATAACAGATAAGAGGATATGGTGAAAAAGAGAGGATCTCTTCTGTGTGGTTGGTGTCATGTTGTTTCCATCACAAAGATTGTGTTCTAGAAAAAACTGCCACTCCACATAATGCTACATTATAAATAAAATCAGAAACATCAGAAAATTTGAAATCATTTTATTTTTCAGCAAATAACTGCTTAAAAATTGTGGGGGAAACCTTCACTAGTTTTGACATTTCATGTGTGTGGTATCACAGTAACCTTGAAGTAATTTCCCTTAAACTGAAAAAAAAGAAACAGAGGCCTGTGTATGTGTGTGTGTGTGTGTGTGTGTGTCTGTGCATGCAAGACTGTGTGAAAACCTTGGATGCACAATGTGATACTGGTACACCAGCAGTGTAATCATAATCCCGAAAACTGACAGAGCCATTAATGTTTACAGCACCTCGTGATGGACCTGACAGTCTTTGGCTTCACAGGACCATTTAATATATGATCAGGCGAAGGGATAAGAGGTCATGCTCACCCCCACGGGACATATCTGTATACATGCCTGGCGAGCTTTGTGGTGTGGAAACCTCGCCGCCACCGAGGCTCCTTGGCACAACCCCTGCATTCTTTTCTTGACCATCACCCTTGGATTCCTTAGGGGCACTGCCCTTAAACAGTATACCGCTCTCCATCTTGCCAGTTTACAGACTTAAATTCCTGCATGGTTTCCACCCTCCGCCCTATGGTCAGAAGCAACATCCTTTTGCCAGTCCTTGAGCTGAATGACTCTTCCCAGTGGTTATGAGGTAGTTTATCCAAGCTGGCACTGCTGCCAGCAATGCCAACGTCCATGTTACTGCTGGTATTATATTACCATTGTCTCCAGACAGCGCCTTTAAACATTAGCAGAGCCCTTTTTTATTGGGTGTGTTGAATTACGACTGATGTAGCAGTGAGATGGAGCAACTGTGCTGGTGTAAGGATTAGCTCACACAAAGGATGAAACATTGTACTGCTTGCACACTGTTATCACACCAAGTGATCTTTTTTTGGGATTGAAAAAAAGTTTGCTTTTTTTATTTGAGACTACAAAAACAAAACCAGCTGACATGGTGCCAAAGAAAATTCTTACATGTCACTAATTGTCAAGAAAAGCTGGCTGCTGGACATGTCTATTTAATACGGACAGTATCCAAAACAAACACTGCCACTGCTGACATGAAGATATTTACTGTCTGCACTGAAGTGCCAACCTGACAAATACCCTGCCCCACTTTAGAATACGAAGCTTAGATTTGTTTCTCAGCTCTTTCAATAGACAACTTAGTCCTCATTTCCAAATGTATTTTTCAATGCATATTTTAATGTAATATTATGAAACAACCATTCACCTGGCCCTTTTCCCCAAGTCACTCTGTCTCTCTGGACCCTTGAAAATGAATCCAGGTTTTGCAGATATGTGGCATGAGTTACAGCCATTTGGCTACCAGGTACACCAAGATGGCCAGATCACAAATCTGGCTTTCAGTCTATCAGGGTCTCATGAGAGGAGTCTAGAGGGTTGCAGTAAACCATGTGAAGCTGTTTGGTAACTGCCAAAAACACCAGAAGAAGAATAACTTTTACATTTTTAGTAAATTTAGAGGTGGAACAGTGGTGCAATGGTTCGCACTGTCGCTTCACAGAAAGAATGTTCTGGGTTTGAACCCTGGTTCGCCTGCAGCTTTTCTGTGTGGAATTTGTTGACATACAGGTCACGTGTCCACTTTGTACCCTGCCTCTTGCCCATTATCACCTGGGATTGGCTTCACCTCCCCTGTGACACTTAAAGGTTAAGCAGTATAGATAATGGACAGCTTTTTAGTGTTTTAGTTATAACAGTAAGCATTTAGTTAGTGTTACCTGTCTTACAAAAATTTAGACACTAGGATTGATTATATTTATGCTCTATGAGTGAAACAAAAGTTTTATCATCTACACAGGCTTGCATTCATGCTGCTTTCTCACCGCCACAGATCATTCCATGGATGCACTGATTAGGGGTCAGGTAAACAGAATAATAGCACATTACACCTTCTGTATGTTTGGATCATTTCACAGCGATCTAATTTCAAGTCTGGGCAGTCTAGCCTTACAGTATCCAAACTCAGTTTTGTCCCAGTTGAGTCTTAGAGAGTAATGTCAGCATGAGCAGAGATGACAGTCCAGATCTCCACTGATGCTTACACACTGGTGGACCACCCGCCAACATGGAGACGTTCAAAATGACACTGTCTCAACCCTCCGCCAAGCACCACATCAGGGATTTGAGGCGAGGTGTAACACCCATGCTGTCATCCACATCTGCCAATTGCTTCCAACATCTCATTAATGTGTTAAGTGTCAGTGATATGAAAATAGTGATTGCCTAAAGTGAAATGAAGTTGCACTGCTAACATGCATTTGCTTTTACACAAGACAGGCAGGGACATGCATTTTTAATCTTCACAGCTTCCAAGACTCCAATGTGAGTTCCAAAAAAAAGTAAACCAGAATAAGCAGGAGCTGCATAACAAAGCCTCCAGCTTATTAGAAGACAGTGTCAGCGTGCAGACAGCACAGAGCCTGCTTAACTTTTTTTTTTATCTGTCAAAATCTTCATCTCAAGGTGAGCAAAGGTTGGAAGGATTCTAATGTCTCATTTCTGTTAAGCACTTCACTCACTCAACCTCACTTCTTCATTCTTTCTGCAGCGGAGGCTCTCAGCTGTTGAGATGTGCTCATTTGCCCAGACTGGAAACCAAAACACAACCAGCAACAGACATTGAGGCTGATAGACAAAACTGTAGTTCCCATGGCAACCCATTTAAAATAATATCAGAAGTTGGTGCTGCTGACAGTACTCCACAATGAACACCATTTGAATAGCATATACCTAAATATTTACCAGTTTCCCTGTCACCCTGTTGCCATGGCAATCCTAACTGGGATAATCAATTCAATCTCTCTCTAAAAACAGATGGTTGATTAGATAAAAAATTAGTACACCTACACATTATTCTACAGCTTCATTACATGCTATGACCTGCTAGAAATGTCCACAAAGCAAACATACTGCAGTGTATTTTTTTTTCTTTTTCTTTTTTAATGTTCTACAGTCAGAGCAACCCATGCAGTCATCTCAGAGACGGGCAAAATGTTAGGATGACAAGCCCTTTCTCCAAAGTTCTTCTTTAGGGAAAAAAAAATCACAGTATAGACTTGACAAAATGTTGAAGGCAGCCACAGAGAGAGAGAGAGAGAGAGAGAGAGAGAGACACCTCTTGACTTTGGCACTTCATTCAAGAAGTACATGTGTTACCAAGTGTTTATGAGTCCCAGTGAGTGGCCTTGTGGGACGTGGGAGTGGAGGACAAGGGCACAACAAAAGGGGGCAGTCTGCTTTAATAGGTGTGTGGGATACAGGGATAAGTTACAAGTCTAAGATTGGCCAGTGTGTTGTGTTGAAAAGTGAACTGGGAACATTAATAGCACAGACCAGCAATTATTGTTTTCATAAAAAGCCATCAAAGACGCTCAAACTTTCCTACCTGCAGAGGTTTGCAAAAGCCTGCAAAACTCACACTGCAGCTGTTTATTAAACCAGGTGAATGTTTAATATTTTATATCAATAATGGTAATTCAGTTGCCACCAATGTTGGTTATTAAATTAGACTGTTATATCCAAAATATGTTGTCCCTAGTACAAGCACTGAAGAAAAGGTATTTCATGCTGGATAAAGTCTTCTCTGACCATTACCATTTCCAATGGCCTCCACCACAATAGGGTAGTCAACTGGAAGGAATCACTGGTTCTGGAAGGATCACATTTTGAATTTTCAGGCAGGCTCTCCCTAACTCGGCACCATTGGGTTTATGGTCACTTCCCTGACCACGGCCCCTCTTGCCCAGTTACTCTTTCTGGCCTGAAGAGTCCTGGAGGTTCCAAACGTCTTCCATTTCAGAATTATTGAGGCCCTTGGGAACACTCAAAGCTTTAGAAATGGTTTTATACACTTACCTTGACCTATGCCCCACTACAATTTTATCATAGAGGTCTACAGAGAGTTCCTTGGACTTAATGGCTCAGTTTTTGCTCCATGCAGATTGATGGGCAAAAACGGCCATTTTACTAATTTACAATGAAATCAACACAAAGTGTGCAATAAAAGTGTGTCTGAATACTCTCTGAAGCAACTGTATGTATATATGTATGAATGTATATATATATGTATGCAAATAGTAGCTCAATCTTTGGTACTGAGTTTTATGTTCAGAAACAGGGTTGCCTTCTTGCAACTTCACAAACCACTATTGCAGTGACCAAGAATTTGTAACATCTCACATCATCATATTGAGAAAATAAAACAGTCAACAGAAACAAATTAACAAGCAGCAATTATGAAGATGTAGAATGTGGTGTTCTGCTTCCCCCAAATGGAATCCCACATGATCATGTACTGTATTTCTTTAATTAAGGCCCTAGCAGTATGTTTAGGATTCCTTTCTCATGACACAATAGAGTTTTCAAAAGAGTGTCTAATGAAAGAGTTATTACATTTCCATTATCATTATCGTCATTATAATAACAAGCTAATGATCGGGTCTCGTGAGTGTACCTCTGACTCTCACACTCGCAGACACACCTACACAGACATAGACCCAGGGGCAATCTGTGGAAACATGCCCCTGACTATCTTGATCTCATGTGTGAACAGAGGTTTGGCTCCCCTCTGTTTGGGCTTGTATCACATGAAGTCCCAAAGAGAAATGGTTCGAACATGACCTCATCAGGCAGAACAAAAGACAGAGTGAAGCAGAGGAGAGAAAGAGAGGGGCTGGGAGGAGCAGAGCTGCCTCAAGGGAGCCAGGGCTAAAGCCTCTGCCGATGTTTTAGAGATTAGGATTTAGGAAGTAAATACGTCTAATTGGGAGGGGAAGGGAGGAAGGAAGGAAGTAAGGGAGGTGAGTGGGTGGGAGGAAAATTCACAGTGGAAGGAAGGTAGCAATAGCAATATAAAGAGATGGTAAAATTAAAGTGGGTCAAGCTAAGCTTCAGCTGAGGATTAGCTGGCGCTCACTAAGTTTTTCAATGCTCTCTCTCTCTGTTGCTCTCTCGCACACACATTTGGTAGCACTAGGACCACCTCAAATGATTCAGGACTGCATGTGCAGGTACTTGGGCAGCAAAGTTGGAACTGCAGATCTTAGGATGCCACTGGGCCCAGAAACAGCTGCTAATTTGCAGAGAATCACATGCATTTACACACTTTTACTATAATGTAACTAATGTAACCTGTATATTAACCTTTCATAGTAACATCACATATCCTTTGAAGCATCTTTGTGGTAAATGTTTATTCACCAGCCATCCCTTCTACATAGCATGTTTCTCCTTCAAAAATGAAAACAGTAGCTGTGGTTATTGTTGATCGATTTAATTCGGGATCTCAAAAATTGGTTTAGAGCCCATCAAGTTCTCTAGTAAAATGGCATTAGCCTCTACACTGTGAGTTCCTTTCTGCCTTAAAAAGAGCAAGTTAACTGAACTTAGTTTGAATAATTAGTGTTGTCATCTGCGTTTTGAAAATGCATAACCCATCAAGTTAACTTGAGATAACAAGTTCAATAAGCTGAGGTACTTAGTTGCATCAACAAATGTTCAGCTACACTGCCACCATTTGATTTGCTTTCCATTTTCTCAGTTTGAAGACTCAGTGCTTCATTTGATGCAAAGAACTTACAGCTGCATCTACTCCTGTTGTGAAAAGAAACAGTGATCTATCTTAATATACATTCAAGACAAGCAGCAATGTGTGTTTATGTATGTTTTCTTGAAAAAAAAAAAGAAAAAAAAGAAATGTCTCTGGAGAGTTTAAAAGTCAAACTAACTTGAAATTAATAAAACATGGAGCATATGTTTACATTAAATTAATGACGCAATAATAAATTCCACTTTTCACTGCTCTTGGTGGGTAAAGGAGTGAGGTTTGATGCTCACAATGTTTCTTCTAGACTGGTAAGTAAACAACTGTTAAAGCTAATGTTACCTATGTAGACATAGCAAAACATACAAATTGCTTGTTATGCCAGCAGTCAGCAATGGCAGACCCAGCATTAAAGCAGATAATGCAGATAAAGCATTAATGCACATCATGATCATGGAAGAAGGTGGAAAGAGAAACTGGGTATGGGCTGGGTGGCCATGTTTCATAGAAAGAAATTGTCCAACATTTTATACGTTTTATACCTATCCAGTTTTTTAACACATCCACAAATAAGACACCATCAAAAATGTACATCAGAATTGAATAGTGCAAAAAAAAAAATCCATTTAAGAATTTTGATGGACAGAAATACTTAAATTTGCAGCAACAGGGCCTGTCACCAGGTTCACGTACCACCCCTACTAGCAAACAACTTATACTACCTATACCTCCATGGGCAGCTCATGAGTCTCTCACCTCCACTCTCCTCTCATGAGTTGCTCTTACAAGAACATTGTCTACTGCTGCTTTCACAATCCTGTAATGTTTCACCTGCAAAGGCTTTCCCCATTTGCTTAGTTACAATGGCAAAACCCCACACTAAGCGTTGTTGAGCAGCAGCTTATAATGCTTCAGAGTGCCACTCTCTGCTGTGCTCAAGAGGGTGTTCATCTTTCCCCAAATAGGCAGGATTGATAGATTTGGCAACATGTCCTAGACTGCTTGGGTGAACAATCTAATGTGGTCTGGCTGACGTCTCCATGGTCCATAAGACTTTAATTTCCAGACCTCCTCACACTTATTCCAAGCTCCATGCTGTCCCAAGGACATGGTTTTGCTTAAAATACAGCTGAGGAGTGCTTTAACAATAACACTGGGGTCACTGAAAGAAAGGTCATACAAGTGCATCCATTTTTCTATCTCCCTTCTATTTTACAAACCATATAGCATGATAAATTTTGGTAATTATTTGTGGTAATTGACATATGAAGCAGATAAAAAAAAAAAACATATCTTGGCAGTCAGCATGTAAGCATTCACTAACATGGTTCATGTGTTTGTTTTGATTACAGTTTCCAGATGTTGTGGTTTCTGTCCCTGCACTGCGCTAGATAGCTGAGTTGTTGATATTAAAATTGAAAGCTATTAAGGTTCTCCTTTACAGGCCAGAAAAGAAATGGTGTGCCCTATTTCCCAGATGGGTTTGGAGACAGTGATGCATTTTCATAGATATACAGAGAAAGGGGTCTTTCTATTTTACATGACAGTAATGAAAAGATTTTTTAAACTCTTTAACTTTTTACAATTAGGAGTGTCCAGCTTTATAGCTCTTGACTGTTTTTGGACCTTCATATTGCAATGACTTAAAATAGACTTACACAAACACAACAATGTAGTAGTAACCACCATTTCACTTTTGTGTAACGTTTTAAACTTTTAATATTGAAGCACAATGGAGACTATTTTGAATGCATGCACATCCAAAGTGTATTGCGCACAATAAGAATTTGCATGTCATTTACTGGTGGCAAAGCAGGGTGCCTGCAAGCTCTCAAAAGGTTCAAGTTATGGGAAATTCCAAGTTAAGAGACAGTTAACAGTAGTGGATTTAGAGTTACTGTAAATTGTGTTGTCAATGCTAAGAGTATCAGTATTTGCATCAGTGCATAATAGTGAAGGCAACAGAACAGTGTGGAAATTCCCAAGTACACCATGCACTTTGTCGTGTTTGTTGTTGTAAATTTGCCTAAAATGGACTGTCTTTCAGAGGATTGAAAAAGCATTTGCTTTGCCTTAATTATGTTGTTTCAGGACAAAGAACAATGTCTGTGTTCACTGTCACTTGAGTAATGCTGACCAGTGTGGTCAACAGTTTTTCAGACAATAACGGAGTTCAATGACCACCAAGATATAAACTGTGTCTCTCACTGCAAAGATAGATTAGATTTTGCAGAGAGAGAGAAATGCTGTATTGTATTAAGTAAACTATTCAATAGTATTGCATTAACTTCAACAGTATGCACAAACACACATAATACATACATAATTGTAGAAGCTTCACAATATGGCCTTTACCCCATCTATCTTGTGGTGTGCTCATTTCCTTGAGTCTCTGCTGACCTCAGGGGCTGTTGCACATGTTTTGCTTTATAATGAAGAGTAATTTCTGTTTTAGTGATTTTGGTATTTGGTGATTTGTTAACCTCAGAATGAATACAGATTTGACTAAAACTCTTAATATGATCATTCCTATCCCATTTCTTGGCTGTGTTATGAAAACAGCCTGAATATATAAAGGCTGAATATAACTCCAGGGTATGAGTTTTATAATTTGATTAAACTCATGTAAGGGTTATTCTGTTCAGCTTGTACTATCCAAGCCTTGGTCTTTTCCAGGCTACCATCAGGATATTTGAGAGCATCAAAGGTTTCAGCTGAAAGAAGGCTGAAATGGCTGTCACGGAAAAACTGGAAGGACAACAAATGAAAATACAGGCAATAATAAACAACAAGGTTTTTATTTTTAGTTAGTGATCTTCAGTTTCTCTGGCTGACATGAAATTTATCCCTGAAACATTGTATCAGCTGTATGTATTATAATAAAGTAATTCTAGAATACATGTTCTGCACCTTCTGTATCATAGACTAAAGAACCTATAAAAAGACACACGTGCTGTGTTTTTGGTATCTGAGGATAAAAGCCACTGCGTTTTTTTGCCAAACATTAAGACAGAGCATGGTAAGTGTGTCTTTCTCTTGAAAAACAAGCTAGTCACAAAAAATATTTACTTTATACTACTTCATGCACTCATAGTCTACTTGTATGTGTACTGTACACTTACACTGATTCCTAACTGGACACAATGCAGACAAATCACAATGGTACGCCCTCTGAACCTAACAATTTGTCAAATTAGTATAATACACTCAAAATACTACTACTACTACTACTACTACTACTAATAATAATAATAATAATAATAATATGACATTACCTAAAGTCTAAATTAGAAGTTCAGCTACTGTCTGCTATGTCATTGTCCCATTTCGGAGCTCAGACCTTCAGGTTTAGTTAGAAATAGACCTTGTGATGAGTTATGTTATCACAATGAACTTTTAGTCAAATTTTTTAATCTCAGAAAAAAAAATCCTTTTATTGCTTTGAGAAATTGATACTTGAACTGTATAACAACTGGGCACACTCAAATTGCTGAGTAAAATCATGTGAGCTGATAGAAAGCTCAACAATAGTCACTAAATTTTAAATTACCTTTAATCTCAACTTCACATACTGTTCACATTTATCCTTGAGATGGGCGTATGAATATCGGAGCTCATTATACACTGTTGCTACTTGAACAATAGTGTTGAACATTTGGAATACATGTTTTAACATGACATGATCAAGGAAACCAGCATAATCTGTTATGGTCATTGGGAGATAAAGCTTGTACATGTACAATGAAACTGCTGATGGACTCAACCTTCCTTCTAATAGGGCAAACTAGAGATGAAGGGCTTTGGGATTCCTCCAACCACATTTCATAAAAGGTCCTTGTGGTCCTGTTGTCCTTAAGCAAGTGATGTACTGTGCCAAATGTTGGCACACTGTCCTCCAACACATGGTGAAGACTTTTCTTGAATAAATTTTTTAATTGATTTCTGAAAAAGAAATAAAAATGACCAAACAACCACACAAACAAAATCTATTGTTGCCTCTGTAACTCAAAGTAAAGAATACCTTTTGGCTTGCAACTGCTCAGTGTCAGTTTGCTTATTTAAAAATGAGGCTTAGTGAAGCTTTTACTACTCTAGCTAAAATGGATTCAGGCCAAAGGCATCATACTGTGCCTTACTATACTATGTAGTACTGATCCCAGTACTATTTCAGTGTACTTGAGCTCCCCTTAACTCCAGCGCTCAAAGACACTGGAAGGAATGAGAAAATGACACCTAGGAAAACATTCCATGAGGGGACCCCACTCATGCTCAGGCTGGCGTCCCCGGCATTTCCTGCATGTCCGATGAAGCCATACGAGCATATTAGCATTCTACTGACATGGAAAGGTAATGGAACACGAGGGAATGCCTGTGGAGTTGCAACCAGAGCTGGTAAACATTTATTTCCAGGCACGCTACTGCCAGAGAGGGGCCAACATATATTTCTTTAGAGCCTCACTGAGGCAACTGTGGTCCACAAAGCAGATACTTTTTGCATCCATGTAGTATAGAGTTGAGAAATGCCTTCTATATTCAAAATGTTGTCTATATAAATCCAAGTTATTATTATTATAAACCTATATTCAACATACAGACATGAGAGTGTAACTATCAATCATCTCCTTCAACTCTTGGCAGGGAATAAAATGGACAGGTGTCCCAAAATGTCATACCATTAGTTAAAGAATAAAAAGCTTCTGAGTGCAGCTTAATGACATTTTTTAAAACAGTGTTGTGATATTGTACAATTTACCATGAGCTTGTTTTTTGTCTGATTACACCAGCGGTATATACAGAAGGAGCCAGTGAATGCTATCAATTTAAAATGATAAGTAAAAGAGAGTTGTATGGATTTTAAGAAAGTTGTATCATTATATTTGCTATCATTTTTTATATTTGTTAAGTTCCTTAAATATAAAAGTTCTTATGCGATATTGACAACAATTATTACAATGCCTGTTCCCCAGAGTTTTTGCCTTTTGGTGTCTATTTAAAGCAGTTTCTATATTACAATATAACAATAAGCACAGTACCCAGCCCAGTATTAATAGATATTTTGGCAAATCCATAGAAATGTACTTAAGTTGTGCCTGGCACAGAAAAAAATAGCAGGAATGTATATTTAATACACAAGGATTTGTAATGTACAGTGCTGAAAAGTTCAACAAGGTGCTCCAAGTCCATGGCTCAACCCTACGATGTGTGCTTAACCTTATGTGTACTGTAAATGCATCACATTTTCCTTTAACATTTGGACGACAGCAGAATAACTTTTCACAGCATAAGAAGGGATGCACTCCAAAATTCCTGTGTGGTGAAGTTTGAGAGGCAGCTTGCGCTGAATGTCAGACAGCTTTTGAGGTCGATGCAAAGGGGCCATGATCCCAGGGCCCCACATGTGACAGCTTTCTCATCAATCATTCCTGCATATTCTTAAAGTAAACTTTTGACTCATAATCTTCCTGGCCTGCTGTTGATATCTCTTTGTGCTGAAACATGTTTGTTTTGCTCTTTTTAGGCACTTTGTCATGCCTGGTTATGAAGTTACAGACCCACCAGAGATGGAAGGCAGTCATGGCTTTACTCAGCTGTTCTATTGTTCTTCCAAGGGTAAAGGTTTAAGTGGGAGGGCCCTGCCTTTAGTTTCAGGTGCCTTACAGCAATGGAAATGATCTCAACCATAAATGTCTGAAACATGTACAATACTATGTGTTGCATTACTGCAGCTGGGGTCAATTTTAAATGTCTTAACAACATAAAAAGACATTTTGACCTTCATTTCCCACCCAATAACATTTCTTCAAGAAATGAAATCAATGGGATATTTTTCCCTCTACTGATGACCTCATGCCTCAGAGATGTCTGACGTCACTATGGGAGCTCTTCTCTTTTAGATGAGAAATCCCCACAGGTTTCTGATCAGGACTTGCCAGGTTTCGATAAAGGAGGTTCCATCCCCACCCCAAGTCTCCATAGAGACTGAGCTGACTAATAAAAATAGCTTGCTAGTTCTGTTAAGCCAGAGTGGGATGTTACTTTACTGTATTTTCCTTCTCTCCATCTCTCAGTTTCTATGTTTGAACAGAGATGTGTCATGACTTATTTTTCTTGTCTTATATGTAAAATACTCCATAAACTGTTGTATAAATACTATAAATGTTGGTGTGGACATTTTGCTTCAAAGGTAACCATTTCCTAGAAGCTTATAAATGTTTTTTTCTCCATCTACCTGGTGTATTTGTGTTTATGTACAATACTGTACACTGCACTTTTCATGAGGGATCAAAATCTAGTGGTTAGACAAAGGTCTCCAGGAAGCAAAGAAATCAAAGCCACATGGGCGCTTTCAGTGTCTGTCTATACTTTCAAAGTGAATGAGAATGGGCCATAAACATCAACATGGGCCCATAAATGTCAGGTTGAGGAGACAAATAATAGGTGGTGGGTGAAGTTCACGGAGGTAAGATGATGCTTTTCTTCTGGTAAAAAAGGACAGATGTATAGGGCTGGCTTCCCATTTTTAGCTTTTGTCCTCTTTTTATCGCTTCATGAAATATTTTATGGTGACACATAAATATCCCTTACATCATGGCTTATATAGTATCTAACGAAAGATCTGTGTAACAGTAACAGCTTTAGATTAACTGAACAAAAAAATCTTATTTAAAACAGACCTTTATTTTAAAGATAGTTCTCCAATTTCCGATTGACAAACTGACTTTGTGAAAAATGGTCCACAAATATGAATGTTATGGACTGTACTTATTAGCACTTTTCTAGTCATAGCAACCACTCAAAGCGCTTTACACTACGTGTCACATTCACACAGTGCTTGCACTACTACAAAGCGCTCTAGCACATTCACACACTGATGTTACAAACATCGGGTGCAACGTGGGGTTCAGTATCTTGCCCAAGGACACTTCGGCAAAGACTGGAAGGAGCCGGGAATCGAACCGTTGACCTTCCGATTAGTGAGCGACCCGCTCTACCTCCTGAGCCACAGCTACCCCAAATAATGGTTACATTATTCGTACGCAAACTGCTGTTAACAAAATTTATTCTCAACTTTTTGGTCATCTGTTCGAACAAAATGCAGCCACACCGACAATTCAGTTCAATTCAATTCAATTCAATTCAATTCAATTTTATTTATATAGTGCCATATCACAACAACAGTCATCTCAAGGCACTTTTCATATAGAGCAGGTCTAGACCGTACTCTTTAAAATAGGTATTTACAGAGAGAGACAACTTCTTTGACATGGTGTCAGTTTGTTTGAGCCGACTCTAAGTAAATATCCAATAAATGTTCAGTAAGTTAGCCCTAGCAGTGTCTAATAGGTAGGGTGAGTTTAGAGTTGTAAAAATGGGGGTGTTTATAATGGACAAGAACATATTGAATAACCAATCAACCACTTGGCCGGGGGACTACAGCCCTATATGATTCATGCATTCAAGTTGACCTGAAGTAACAGTATTGTTTAGGCTGATTGCCTGGTGAATGGTTGAGAGAAAATAATAAACATAATATATTATGAAACACCAACAGTGTCATCTTTCTGATAAACCACTTATCAGTTGGTAATGTTCTGACTATGATAAATACTGGTGATTTGATGATCATCTTAAACTCCCTGGAGCTTGTTTCGCAGGTAGCATACTAAACCTGACTGTGACTGCAATGCCTCACAGATCCTTGTATTATAGTTCCGACAGAACTGACAGTTTATTATGTCATCATTTATCATAACAGAGATCTAATAGCAACAATGAAATGATGAAATGTGTTTTAATAAGACATTTGATGAAACAAGATGATGGATTGTGAACTTGAAAGATAAATGTGTGATTTAACAAGAAACTGCTGCAGCATGTCAGAATCACAGAGACAATTTTGAGAAAACTATGATTAAGAATACCAAAATTTGTAAGTGGATAGGTTCCAGCCCCCCCATGACCCTTAGTAGATAAGTGGTATAGATTATGGATGGATGGATGAATTATCATCATTTCGTGTCATCACTGCACACACAACTACCTTGTTTCCACAATATATCAGTTTCACACACAGAATGGCATTAAAATGTCAGGATCCAAAAAAAAAAAAGAAAAAAAAAAAACGCTCTATGGATTGGATTTAGTGCTTCATCCAGACATACTGTGAAGACTTGTAGTAATGGTAATCGTAATAGAAATAAATGTTACTTATAACATTAACTTGACTTAACCATTCAGTTGTCCCAGTAAGCCCTGACAGCATGACAATGAGTCAGCACTTACAATACCAGGGCTCTGAAACTGGAGCAGCTAAATGGAATTCAGCTGTCATTCAATTTATTGTTTACTGTTATTGTTATTATTGTTTACTATTATTTATTGGAGCCTATCCTAGCTGACAATGGGCGAGAGGCACACCCTGCACAGAGGTACACCCTGGACAGATCGGCAGTCCATCGCAGGGCCAACATACATAGAACGTTATTCCCACCCACAATCACATCTATGGGCAATTTAGTCACCAATTAACCTGCTTTGTATGTCTTTGGATTGTGGGAGGAAGCCTGAGTACCTTCTTGCTGTGAGGCAATGGTGCTAACCAGTGAACCACCGTGCTGCCTGTTCACCGTGCAGTCTATAAGAGACACTGAATGTTTAGCATCAAACTTAATTACTCTATTTGCCATAAGCTGTCTCTAGTGGTGGGAAGCAATGCCAGTGTTAACCCTTGTTTTGCCTTATTGCTTATTTCTATTGTTCTTTTCTTCTACTGAGGTTAGCATGTTTACCAGCTAGCCCTGTCCCCTTTTGTAATACCACTTTGTAGCCAGACTCTGTAGTGTCCTGTCTGCCCTCAGTCTAACATGAGAGGATGAGTGTGTAGCACTGCCCAGAGGCATTTTAAAGTCTTGTAAACACAACGATGGCTCCAACTCTTCTGTAACCCTTCACAGCATTAAGTAATAACGTGGGCTATTGTAGTCCCTGGAGGTGTAGAGCCTTTCAGCAGTTACTTGTCTTGCCAGATAGTAATCCACCCATGGTCACAACATTGGGAGAATCTATTTAATGGAATATTTCCACATACTGAAGGCAGGGCCTATTTTGTTTTACGTAACGTAATGCATGCATTAGATCTGACATTCTGCTAGACATTGCTATATTTGTTTGGCAAACTCAAATGACTCAGCTCATATTTACATCTGATCCAAGCTATTGTAAAGTAATGGAATACCTCGACAAATTGACAGCGCCCGATATTGTTCTATTTTTCCTGCAAGCCATGCCAGAAAAAGAGTTTTGACTAGAATCCAATCAGTCATTCAAAGCATGTGAGCCAAGAACCTGTCCACGCTGGAACAACAGTCTTTCTTTGGGAGTGCAGGACCCTGTCATACTGTTTACATGCTGCGTCTCTGGCTTGCTAAATCAGGTTTTCAGCACACCCCATGTGTGTTCACTCGTAGACCAAACATTTTGTTTTGCAAATTAAGAAATATAGATTTTGTTTTCTAAAGTTAGTAGTTTTGAGATTCCTATGTGCAAGCCATAGGAATGCACTATTCGTGACAATAGAAAAGTATTCTGTTATATCTTTGTAACTTAGGTATATACAGTATTATTAAGTGGCTATCTTAACCTATCACTTTCTCACAAAATAGTGATTCCACAGTACATTACTACTTGCTTGGACCTTGTGATGTATTTGGAATGTCTATATCCATGCAATGGAAAACATAGCTGATATGCAGAATTCCTCATGCTCATCATTCTATATTAGGCAACTCCACAGCAAGGTACATTAACAATACAGCAGAGTGAGTCAACCATTTTTCCAGATCAACATGAGAACATGTGACACATTTAGCAGAATGTGATGAACAGATAAACCACAGAAACCTTTTTATCCAATGTCCTCAATTTATTGCTACATCTCCACTTGCCAAATTGTTTAACTTTTCCTTTAAACACCCTAAAACTACTTTACTACTTACACTCTTTAATCCATTTGCTGAGAAGCACAGTAGTGGTCAAACTGAGAATTTCAAATAAACTGTCTTTTTTCAGTTTTCCCCTGTGAAATCTAATTTGACACATACTTTAAGCCACAAGTGTCATCACATGCAAAGCAGAACTTGGCTGTTATTTTAGGCTCCTCACTTGTGACCTAGAAGAGTTATTTATAGAATAAAAATGTAGAATTCCATGTAAGAAGAGCCAGAACCATCAACCAAATACTGGGTCATACCATAGCCTGGTGCAGGTTTACCAGGTGCCAACAAGACTGCTATGTACCTCTTCACAATTAAAGTGGACAAAAATAAAGCTGTTGTACCTTAACACTATGGAATTTTTAGGCCTGTCAGCCACTTCTGAGGTAGTTTCACGTGCCTCGACATTTTTATTAGTGCTTCATATGCTTATATTCAGCACAAACCCAGCAACAATAATCTGAAAGAGGTAAGAGCATCATCGACCTATTTTTGGAAAAATCAGCTATAAAAATAAACTTTTCAAAAGCAAAACTATAAATTGGGACAGGGACATGAATAATTTAGCAAGGTGGTTGACAATTTGCAAGGCACGCCACATTCTCTCTCCGAGTGTCCGATCCTAGAATCTCACCTGTTTATGACAGATGTCTCAGCTATAGAAAGCGATAAGATGTTTGTGCAGTGCTGACATATGTAAAATAATTCACTTACTCATCACAAACATCCTCAGCAGGACTGAGTCAAAGCTCAAAATGGCACATTGTTACTGCCCTCAACACTTTCACCTGAGGAGAAGTTGCAGTCATTCTCACTCACATTCTATTTGTAGCTTTTGCTATCACTATATAAATGTTAGTATTTACAGGTGTTTAATGTCCAGTTTTGAACAAATGTTGTAAGTTCAGCACCAAACTTAACTCTTTTCCAAGAGCTGTCTCCAGCAGTGGAAAGCAACAATAATATTCTAGTTCCATCGCTTCTTTTCCTCTACTGAAGTTAGCATGCTATCCCAGCCCAGACTGCCTTGAGGAATTAACACTGCTCAGAGGATATATTCTAACCTCTTGAACTCTGCATTATTTTCACATATTTGACTGCTAGACTGCAGTCTGTGTTACTCTCCTAGAACAGTCATTGTAACAATTGCACTGGCAATGTGTTTACCAAACTTGTGTGTATGGAGTGTATGGACAACTCAGAGCTCCACAGGAACTCTTTTGTTTTTTAAATCACTCTTTAATTTCTTGTACTAGATAAATACACAAAAAGTGGAAGTATAAAATGGATTTCCCTTTAATACTTTATATTATATATTCTCTAATCTAATCAATTTTTTTCCAGTTCTTCTGTACACTTGTGTAGTGCATCATAAAGCTTGGATGCAGCTCCTTATCTTGTAGCACATTGACAATGATTAATCAAAATCAAAAAAAAAAGCAGTAACACAAACAAAATAAACTTCAAATACATATTCTGGTTGTCTGTGGTAGGATCTGTGATTATTTAGTATTTTAGTATGTGTCTCATTCAGAGGACCTCACAATCAACTGCACACTGTCTCTTTATCATTTCACCATGTTCGCCAAGGGGGCGGCTGTGGCTCAGGAGGTAGAGCAGGTCAATCAGAAGGTCGGTGGTTCGATTCCCGGCTCCTCCAGTCTGCGTGCCGAAGTATCCTTGGGCAAGATACTGAACCCCAAATTGCTTCCGATGTGTCATCGGTGTGTGAATGTGTGTGTATGTGTTAGAAAGCACTTATATATATATAGAACAAGTGCTGTATGAAATGTGTGTGAATGAGGTGAATGTGATCTGTAGTGTGAAGCGCTTTGAGTGGTCGAAAAAGACTAGAAAAGTGCTATATAAGTACAGTCCATTTACCATTTTACCAATCAACAGGAGTAACCACTTGGCACACAGTGACATTATGCACATATTATAAGTGCATCTCGATCTTTATTTTGAAAGACTTTTTTGTAGTCTCTAACTACTTGTTCTGTCAGCAGCTGTACTAGGAGACTATGCACTTGTTTGGAGAGGATATACAATACATGTGCTATTGTCTGGTTGTGGGAATTTGTATTGGTAGAGTGAGTCAGCAGCCCTCCACAGACAGGATAAATTTGGTCTCAGCCTTCAGGAAGCTTGTGATGCTTTGTAGTAACACTGAGTCACCATTTTATCACTAGCGTTGGGAGGTATTTTAATAACATCAGGGATTAAGGTTCCTCATCCGCTGTGTGTCTTTGTGTGAGACCAAGAGAATGAAATCAGATAATTACACATCTAAACGAATAAGTGCAAAAACCTCTTATTTCCTTCCAAGAGAACTTGAAATATGTGTTTCTGTGAGGTCAGGTTTGTAACAGTAAGAGAGCACTGGTTTGCATCACTGTCATGGAAGCAGCTGAGGCCATTCTGTGGACTATCATTGATGTCTAGATCTCCACTTGAACTTATAGTGTGATAGATGAGAAAAAAAAGGATTTTCCTCATAGGGTTCTCTGATCTCTTCTCAGCATTAAAGCCAATAGGTCTAACTTGTCACCTTCACACAGCAGATTCTCAAGATTTGCATACTGCAACTGCAACATTTATACATTAATCATTATTAATGACATATTTAAATAACTATTTTCAATATTTACCAATAAAACTAAATTATTTTATTCATTTAGCAGAAATTTTGTTTGTCAGCAATTGTATGTTTGTCAACAATTTTATATCAGATAGAAATTTTCACAGTTTTTTTGCATCATACATATGCAAAATCATGAAAAATATGAAAAAGCAATCCCTTACCATAGAATAATATAGTGCTGTGTGTTTATTTAATGTATTTGATCAGCTTGAACAGAACAGAGCACACTGGAGGCCCCAGCTATACTAATGTAATTTCTTCAGCATACACAAGCAGTTTTGTCAGGGAATATTAAGTCATGGGAACTCTATCCTGACTCATCTCCATGATGATCTTATATAATGTGAGTGAAAAAATGCTGACTATGTTGAATATATAATCAATCATCTGTCTTTTAAAGTCATTCCAGAAAAACTGAATTTTCCTCTTTGAAGTTCATGTTATGCATGGCTTTAATGCTGTCAAACTGTAACAAATACTCATCCATCAGTGCATTCCATTTAGTGTGTTGTGTATTGCTCTGTGTGGGAGAAACTGGGAAGAGAAAACTAGATGAAAACCAGAAAAATGATGATCAATGACACGCTAGGGTCCAACATGCATTCTTGCCAGTCAGCACATCACTGAGGTTGTGTGAGGCTGATGAGGGCGCTCCATTTTATGTCAAGATGGCACATCAACTGTTGCAGAACAAGGTCCTCGCCAACTTGGCACTTGGCATCCTGTGCAAGTCTTGGAAGTCAAGTCATTCAATTTGCAGTATTCACACATGTATTATACACGTGTTTTCATACACAGTAGACACATGCACACAGAACTCTAATTAGTAATGAGAGCTACCAAAAGGCCAGGCTGCTTACCCAAAGGGCAACATTTTGGCAAACTAACTTAGTTACTGCATGTAATGTTTTTGTTTACAAAGTTTTTATTTTTGACCGGCCTGTCTAAAATGATAAAAGTCACAGTGTGATGTTTAAATGGTCAGAGGGGCTGCAGGTTCAGCAGTTGCAGAAGCAAAAACTTGGGTGTGGGAGGAGTTCAAAGAGAAAGCCTCAAGGAAGTTCTGGTAACTGACTCAAGAGGAGAAAGCAAGGCTTGGGTCAGGCTGTGTTCAGCCAGGAAAGGGAACTGTTGACCTGGACTGGGGATTTTGGCAAGCGGTGGAAAGATCACTTTGGGGAACTCCTAAAGCTGACTAAGATGTGATCTGTGGAGGATGCAGAGTCTGATGACTCAGGGGAAGCCTCACCCATATACCTGGCAGAAGTCACTCCTGGGCAGCAATAAGGCACTGGATGAAAATGAGGGGGGAAAAAAAGTATTATCATGTTATTTCTAGATTAACTAAACTGACCACAGTGAGTGCACAGTATTTGCAGCATACTGAAATATGCCAATTCTGATATGTTCTCACTCAATGCCTCAAACATTAAACTTGAACGCTGACAGAGCATCTTAATGGAGACAAGTTAGCTTACTGTTTTTAAGATGATATGCCACGTCGTCCGTGACCTGCTGTTTTCAACTTTTTGGTCTTCCACTTGAAATGTAGTCACAACAACAAATTCTTTGACATAGTGTCAATTTGTTTGGAGCCAACTCTGTGAAAACATTCAGTAAGCATTCATTAAATGTTTGATAAGTTAAACTGAGCAGTCCCCATTAGGTTCAGTGAGTTCAAACTTTAAAAAAAAATGGTGGTGTTTTTCAACCAGAACCCCCCAGTTTTCCCAAGCAGTCTGTGCCTCCTCCTGCCAAAAATAATGGAATAACCCTAGAAAGCCACTGATGTAGTTCTTTTCTTGTTATGAAAGTAACACTAATGATTGGTCAGACAAGATTATATTGGCCAACCAATCAGCCAGTAGACTACATCCCTACTAGGTACTTTGGATTTTAAAGCAATCAAAAAAATCTATGACTGATTTTGAAAGATACTGGATGTTTTTATTTAAAGCTTCATCCAAAGATTTGTAAGCAAAACATCAGTGTGTTCAGGAGGATCAATTTTCTAATTAGTGTCAGTATTAGGAATTGTCATTCAGCATGACTGATTTCACACAGCATGTCAGGCATCTGTCAGGTACAGTGCTGACAGTGAGATGCTCCATTGTTTTTGTTGGCTTTGACAGTTTTAGGCTGTTGGAGAATCCAAATGTCTGAGTACAAGTCCCTTTTTGTCTTTGATTCTTAGACTGAGAGCACACCAATATTGATATCATAAGGCTTAGAGCCAGCCATAGAGCCTGTATAAATGTGTGATCAGTCACGTCACTTACAAGTTGTCCCAGTTTGTATCTATGAGTCTGTGCTGACTAATAAGCCAGTAGTGAGAGACCCAGGAGCACCACTGCCAAAAGACTGGCTGACTGGATGTTTTTTTTTTCTCTCTCTCCTTTTCTTTTCTTTTTCTTTTTTTTTTTTTTTTTTTGGACAACAAAATAAAAATATATCTAGTAATATTAACAATATACTCAGTTGCCATTTAATCTTAAGGAGGGGTTTATTACAAGACTGTATTAAACTTCATTAGTTTTCATTAGGTGTTCTTAATATACTGCCAACTTAGAATATATATATATATATATATATATAAAACCTCAAATTTGTTTTTGTGCTCCACCATATAACTTAGATTTTTTTTCTTATAAATAAGGGTCATTTAGAGTTAATAGAGCAAAGATTTGTTGAGATTTTGGAATACTGACATTAGCTACTAATTCAGTTGGATGGTCACTAAGCTAACCAGCTTTGTCTAACCCAGGGGACTGATAAACTTACAACACTATTGGACAATAATTTCACACATGTAGTATAATGCACAGATTCAGTATAGTTCATGTGACACTTTGGCTTTACATGCATTACATTTTCACCCTAATACAATTTAATTTCCTTTTTTTCATCAACAAATAGCAGGAAATGCCTTTGAACAACATCAGCTTCAGAGTAACATCATGTCCTCTCAGGAGTGCCATGCTGTGTCATTGTGGGCATGTAGTTGCAGCTGTGTCTACTGATGCTGTGTCATTGTTACCAGATGATGGCCACAATGCTGCAGTGCTGTGCCTTTGGCCTCAAATAAAGCACCCCCTCCCAGTGTCCAATTCTTGGCCCAAGTGCAACCATTCTGATGCAGGCCCCCTGGGTGTGTGAATCCTCTGGCAAGTGCCCATTTAGGGGCAGAAGGGGGTGAGGACCAGTAGGAACACCTGCAGTTCTGGGATGAGCCAGTGCTGCACTCTGCCAGGGGCCATTTGAGGGCACTTTGAGGGAGTCTGGCAATGAACCAAAGGAAGTTTTATGAGGGGAACTGGCACAATATCAAGGCGAAAGCAACAAAAGTAAGAGCACAAGGAAGCAACCGTGGTGTAGAGAATTGGTCCCATTTTTAGTTTGGTAATTGTAACAGTGGAGGGTCATCTCAGGTCAGTCAATGATAAAATGAGAGCGCCTCAACACTTGTGGCTGACAGACAAAACAGTCCCCCTGGGGCTCTAGCACTGCTTTTAACTCAGTAGACCATGAAATCCTACTCCAGACTAGAAAATATATATCAAGGGATATAGACAGACAAAACTTTGGTGATGGTGTGAGACTAAAAATGGTTCTGCATGTACTCAATATTTTAAATAATGTAGAGATGTACACATTGGCTGGTGACTGACATTAACATTGACATAATAAGTGCTGATGAAGTATTCGTGATTTTTAATGAAGTGGTAGATTTCATCTGTTTTAAATATTGGAAATTTTAAAAATGCTGCCAGCTTACATTTTACAAACATTTCTTCATTCTCTGCAGTGAAAGAACAATGTTACATAGCCTTGGGAAGATAAATCTAAGTTTGCAAGCTTACCTAACAGTGATGTGTGTGTGCGTGTGTGTGTGTGTGTGCGTGTTCGTAGACAAGTGCATGAGACACAAGGTTGTCCACGTTCCTCCTTGTCCAGGCATATCAAAGGCAGGTGCCAACCCTTGTGTTCTTGCCAGCCTGATACTATGCCAGATTCCAAAGGTTAACAAGATTCTGCACTCTGCAACCAGCCACAGACAATAGTGCCATTCTTCTCTTCACACATACCTTCTTTGGTTCTCCTTTCCAGAACCTCCTTGTTGTGCCGCACAAAACCAGGATTGTGTGACTTGAACCCAAGGAACGTGCTGAGGAAAGATGATCGTGACATTTATGTGTAATAACACTTTTCACTGAATAAGGGGAGAATTCTAGATTATTTTGAAAATGCTTTTGTTTAAAATGCAACATAGGTTTTTTCTAAGACTATTAATAAATGTATGTAAATCCTTATATACTGCAATATATAATCACTCATCTGTTCTATAAAGCTGAGTGCATGTGTTTGTTTTAGCGGGGAACAGTGTAGAAAAGTGTCTGGAGCACACACTACTACAGCTTTATAATAAGTTGCAGCGACTTGTTTTGACCTAAAACAAGGGGTTATTCATGCATTGTGTCTGAATGTTGCACCTTAATAAAGCTTTAACTCTTGAACTGTGTGCTGTGGATCTCTAAATCCTTTCTCAGTTGTCCCATCCATGGGGGCACCAGTTAGGGCTGCTAATCTGCACAAATCCCCTCATTCTGCATGTTAGGGTTAGAGAGTTGTTTGGTATGAATTCAGTATCAAAAGAAGTGATTTGGTTAAACTATTTGGTTTTACGATACAAGTATGCCTGTAAAATGCATGAAAATGAATGATTTTCAAAATGTAAAATACATACATAAACTGCCTGCCTTCATGAAAACAGCTGCATTAATTCATCTGTAGCTGGCAAACACTTGCTTATTTACACATCCAGCAAACACACAACAGTACCATTTATTGGGAGTCAGGCTACTGTCCACCCAACAAATGTAAATTACATTTTCAGCTCCTGAGGGAAATATATATATGACTTTTTTTAAAAATATTTTTAAATACTCTATACTCATTATATTCACCACCAAGTTGGTAACTGTGTCTCTGTTTGGAGTTGTAGTAGTCCATCACTATACACTTGACTGCACCAGCTACGTATATGATTTCAAATAGTATTTGTTTGGCTACTTAAGACTAAGTGACTTGAACTAAATTTTGTCCTCACTCAACTTGTGAAAGATCTCCCTGGCTTAACAACCACATCTGTAAACCCACCACACCCATCAACATGCCCCTGACAGATTGAGATGTTGGTCACTGCTGGCCTTCACATTTTGTCCATTGTGAACAGTTCCCTGAACTCCAGCTCTTTTTCTACCTATCTTGAAAAAAACAAACCTAGACTCAGTTCTTAAGTTGTATTACAGCAGCTGATAGCTCATCTACATTGCATCCACATTGATAAATTTCAGTCATGTTTCCCTGCCTTTCACAGCAAAGACACAGCCCTCCTGAGGGTGAGCAATGACCTCCTGCTCACTGCTGATTTAGGTTACTGCTGAATCCTGGTCCTCCTGGACCTGATCTTCACCTTTGACACCATTGATCACATTGTCCTCTTCAACCGCCTAGAGGAACACGCAGGCATCTCTGGTGTTGCCCTTCAGTGGTACACCTCCTGTCTAACTGACAGACACTCAGTTAGTATAGAAATTCTGTGTCATCCTCAACTCCAACATCCCCCAGGGCTCAATTTTAGGCCCCATCCTTTTCTCCCTTTACACGATCCCTCTGAATGACATCATGTGAAACCACAACATTCAGTTCCATTCCTAGACTGATGAGATGTAAATCTATCTTCCAGTGAAACCCAATGAAACCAGTCTACAAATCCTGCGTAATTGCTTTGCATACATTGGCAGACATTAAAAGGTGGAATACAGCTTTCCCACACATGTCAGGGTTCAGACTGATAATGACCTCCTTGGTCTGTTGGACTGTTTTCTAACTTAAAGCCCTCTCCTAGAAATCTTGATGTAGTATTTGACTCTGATTTTAAACTGGACCTCCATGTAAAAAAGGTTGTCCAATCATGTTTTAATCAGCTACATAATATCATCAAAATCAAATCATTTGTGTCATCCACTGATCTGGAGAGGGTTGTTGCATGCATTTATCTCATCACGTCTTGACTACTGCAACTCCCTGTACATGTCTCTCCCAAAAGATTTGACCATATTATACCAATTTAAGCCTCCCTACACTGGCTACTGTCTATATGTGTCTTTTAGAATTGATTTTAAAATACTTTTAAACACCTCCTTATATCTTAGAACTACTCTCCCTTTATGACGAAACATGCTGCCTGAGATCTTCAGGCAAAACTTTTCTTTATCTGTCCCATTGTCTCAGCTAAAACCTAAACCTTTGCCTTGCTTTCCTTTTGATTTTTGTTGCTTTGTTCTGTTTTATGCATGTATAGCACTTTTCGACTGTTTAGAAAAATACTATATAAAAAGTTATCATTATTATCATTATTAAGACCTAAGACCCTCTTAGAGCTTGTTCACTGAAAACAGCTTCCAATTTCAAGACACAAGGTTAATGAGGTCAACAGCAGTGAAAGCACCTGTTTCATGTGAATCCTTTCAGCTCTGTGATTAAACTACACTTGGCTTTCTTAGAGAAAAGATATGCACTAAACTCACTGCGATTACCAGTACAATGTGAGAATGATATATATAACCATAGCCAAAGTAACATAATATATTTAACAAATGTTAACGTAACCTACTCTTCACCACTACCACATTTCTGCACTAGTGTGTCTGGAACTGTGTCTCCCTCTTATCCATTTATTATTCATTCTGCAATGAAGTCATAGTCTATAAGCAGGGGAATATCTGTCAGTTTGAGTTAGACTGCACTCAGAAGACTTGTGAAATATTTTTTCTGTCTACTGGATGATAACTAGACTAGGATAAGGTGTCTATAATGTCAAGCTGCAGTGCTTGGCAGTATCTAAAGCAATTTAGCTACCACTTGAAAAAATGTTCTAAACAATTATTTTTTAGTTTATCATGTATGCAACAGCTGAAAAGAAAAAATAAAGATAGACTACAAATGAGTTAGTACAAAAGTACACAGCATAGATTATATTTGTATGAGCCATGCATGCATGATCCAATCTTTCTCCTCACTGAAGACACGAGCCACTGTGTTCCATTGCAGCCATAAACACCTAGCCACTTTGCTGACATGAACTATGGCACTTTGGACTAGAGCTGTCTGAACATGTACACATGCACACAAATAAAGTGCATACGCAGAATGGGCTGTCTAAGAGTTCGGATTGAGTTTCACTACTGTTCTGTGTGAGAGCCTGCAGAGATTTGCAGCCAAGGCCACAGGCACAGCAGTGAGATTTAATTGCCTGCTTATTTTGACCATTTTAACATTTGGCTGCTAGAGCCAAATGGCTTAATAGAAAGCCTGCATCCATCCATCCATGTCCCCAGGTTCTTCTTTTAAACCTGTCTTGAGGAAAAGCAGTTCATGTTTGGATTTAACAGTGTTAGTACATGCTGACTTAACAGAGTAATGCAGGTTCTGCCCACCACACATTCAGACAGCAAACCAAAACTCCTGAAAACATTTCAAGTATTTTGTGACACAACACATGACCCTGATAGAGTGGAGTGTGGAAGTAAGGGATGCACTGGTCAACAACATTACTGAGGTACACAATGGCATTCATTCAACTGATATATGTATCAACCACATATTACACCACATGCAATCTTAACCTTTGACATAAATCAGAATGGATAAAATGCTGTTAACAGAAATGCGACCATCTGCATGTTGAATCAGAAACCTGCACACAACACTGTGCTTTCAGCTTTCAGGAACCACAACAGTCATATCACATTCAAAGTCTGACAGATAATGCACTCTGGTCAAGTCAAACTAGCATTTCCATTCTACTCAGGTTTTGTGTAAAGCCAGTTCTCCCGGTCTCTGAAAAGATAAGTTTCCTTGTTATCAAATCTATAAATGGAGAATGATTATATGTCTCTGCTACTGACATGTGTCACTCCATGACACCTGCAACACCCTTTTTCTATGCCTGAAGGCTATTTTCTTCTCCTCTTGCACAAGACAGCTGTTTAAATCCCTCAGATCTACTGCTGATTTCTTTATGTTAAGCCTACTTAAAACCCATTTTGCCCAGTAAATTTCTGCTGACAGTCAGTGAAGACAGACAGCTAGTTCTGATCATAAATGGCTTAACAGAGGTCAGACTCGGCTGCATGGACTGAACGGACCAAATGCTTCAGTAGTGCTTACATGCCTATGGACCACAAGTGTTGCTGAAATAGTAATAGCATTTAATTCATTCATAACTAATTGTACAGTAAAAATTGGCTGAAATATTTTGTTTACAAACTAACTTTTAATTAATCTAAAATTCATTATTCGTTATATTAATGATATTTAATAAGAAATAAAATTAGGAATTATAAAAAAAAATACAAATGGACTATTAATCCATCAATAAATAGTGCACATTTTTAAAAAGTTTTTTACAAAAACAACATAAAACAGTTAACTGATACACCATTTTAAAACGCATTAATGAATTCATAAATAGATAATGGAATTTAGTTATTCTATGTTACCATTAGTATACAGTATGGTAATTGCTGGTGCAGGTGAACATTTATGGATTTTCAGTAATCACATGTGATACTGTGAACTACAAATTCAGATATTTTCATTGCTTTAAATAATGCAGGAGATATATTCAACAGAAAGACTAAAAATCTTAAGTTCACATTTTGACTGGTAAGACACAAGTTACACATGAAGCTTCTAGGCTTCAACTAGTATCTGACTATGGTGGTTTACAATTACAATGCAACAAGATTTGAATAGCAGAATGTTTTAATTCATGCACACATGAGTAGTGTGAAGATTGTGTATTCTTTGTCAGCCCGACTCATTGTTTGATAGAAACTGTTGGTTTAGGTTTCAAGTGGTATTTGTGGGTGGCTATTGCAAAGTCCAGGACAAGTTGAAAAGCTTAGCTCTTAGGAAATGTCACTTACTCAGACATGAAGTCAGAGTCTAACCAATGAACTTGCAGCAATTCATCATCTGAAGCGTTTTTGTTACACCGCTCATGTATTTACTTCATGGTCTGCAGTGAAAGAGAATGGACTCTTGTTCTGCACTGCTAAGGTGTGTGTCAGTGAGAGTCCAGCTCAGGTACATACCCACAGCTTCTCTGACGTGGAGCATTTCACAAGGATTAGGAAAATGTCAAACAATGTAAAACTATCCCTATAGACAACCATCACCATGAAGAAAAAGCAAAAGAAATTTTAGATTGCAGGAGCAGATCACAGGCCCATATTCTGTAGTGCTCAATCAAACATGATAAACTCTATACATATAAGTAAACACTATATCTTGATCACTGGATTCTGTATCTGCATTAAACAATAACTGGTAACTAATGTTACCATGAACAGCTGTTTACTTACCAGTCTAGAAGAAATGTTTCTCAGCGTCAAACTTCATTCCATTACTCACCAAAAGCTGTCACCAGTGGTGAAAAGCAATACCAAAAAATTACCAAACAGTGGTTTGGTTTCTATTTCTATCACCATTTTTCTGCTACTGAAGTTAGCATGCTAACCAGCATTCAGTCTAGCCTCAGTCCAACATGAGAGGATGAGCCTCATAAAAAAACAAAGTAACTAATAATCTTACAAAAAAGAGCAATCTTATTAATCTTATTAACACTCACAGTGTTTGGAATACAACACCATGATACACACCGTGTTGTATCCTGTATGTTAGAAAGCTTTCAGGCTAATTCACACCATTGTTCTGTTGTCCAGTAGAAATTCTGCAAAATTCTGGAACATAGTATAGTGTTAGAAGTATTTCTTGACAAACAAAGGACCAATTTTTAATGTTTTAAGTGATGATATGGTCATCTACAATTAGCCACAGATGTACATGTCATTACTGGGGTGGTTGGAGTCTCATAAATATTGACATTATAATCTGACGATGATCATTCATTACTCAATTCTCCCACTGAGGGCGAAATGACATATTGAAACAGGTGTCAAAATATTGCCTAATTCATATCTCCTACAGTACTCATTAAATAAATTCCTGACAAGACCTACTTGGCACAACCTTTGCAGAGTAAGCTATTGCACTAAAGAGGCAGTTTACATTCTGGCAGTTAAAATATATTGCTGGGTTTATATGTACTGCATCTCTGATTTATTTATTTTTTATACATAAAAATGGTTCACTTTTTCCTCAGTCATATTTTGCCTTGACATACAGTACCTGTAGGACGTTAAACATTTGGCTGGTAGGATTTCTGTCTTTTACCATGACAACATGGTGTGTGCACATTTATTTAAAGTACGAGAAAGCTGCACTTCCAAAAATGTTTGAGGCACTCCCTCTTTGGCTATATTGGTGTGTGCGACTGTATACAGACATACCAAAGCATTGGGGCATTTAATCCTGTCTACCCATTCAAATAAGTATTGTTGTATGCCAAGCCACTCTTACACAAGTCGGTTTTTAATGGGTTGAGTGGAATGTATCCAGTGATGATCCAAGGCTATCTGTTACTGAGTGAGTAGCTTCTGTTCATCGATGCTGAAAGTGACACCAGCTTATTACACGCGTGCACGCAAACATAAACATACCCACACAGCCAGCTCCAAACCTAACACCAAACACACAGATGCTGAAACATGCATGCACCTTGACATACTGTCCTTGAAATGCCCTGCAGCCTCACAAGTGAACCCAATTTGGCAGAGGTGAATGTATCATCTCCATGAAAATAATGAAGATTAATTGCATTTTGTTCTGAAACCTAAGAGAGTGGTGAGCAGCATTTTCACCTTGTTTTTTTTGCCTCGAGGTCTCTTCTACTAGGGTGGCTTCCAGTCTCCAGCACTCCCATTAAATGGTGTTGTTAAAAATTCAACTGAAATCTCTGTTATCTCAAAGAGGCTGTCATCAGCTGTGTGATGTAGGGTTTATAATTTAAAACATGAAAAGAATCCAACAAGAATTCCCTCTGGCTTTACTTAAATATTCATTAGCACTTACCATAAAACTTACACCCTCACAACCATGAAAACAATACACCAGACTGAACAGCAGTGTTTCATTTCCTTTTCTCATTCAAAGTTTTGAAGTTTTGAAGTTGCTCCACTGACCCCACTCAATACTGATCATATCTATCATAGTATGCTGACATACTGTGGAGTATACCTTTATATCACTGCCACAAGTTGAGAACTTTCAGCACTGGAGCAAAAGCAAGATTTTCAGCTGCCATAAAGATGATCTTAATTAAAATGGAAACTCTGAACAATTTTGTGTCTGTGTTTGGGCAGAGTGCACAGCTGTACCATTTTAGTTTACAGTTTGCACAGTCATGTCTGGTTAAATTAAAACATACAGGCAACTGTATTCTGTATTCAGGTAGACATACTGCTCAATAGAAAGCCCTATCAAAAGAGGAGTGCTATTAAATCTAGAGGCATATGTTTGGTCTCAAAGTTAACATTTTGTCGAGGTGTAGAAAAACAGTCCCAATATGTGATGGGTCTCATAACAAATGAATAAGCAGAAGCACAGCAACATGGGATACCCAGCCTTGTCTCTCACTACCTAACCTATGTAAGTGCAATATTCACTCCCTGTTGCTATACTTTTTACATTGTTACAACTAACAAGCTTTACCTTTCATTCCTTCCATACATCCATCCATTTATCCATTATCTATACTGCTCATCCATAAGGGTCACAGGTGGGTTGGAGTCATTCCCAGCTGACATTGGGTGAGAAGCGGGTTACACCCTGGACAGATCATCAGTCTATCGCAGGGCCTTTCAATTTTACAAATGAATTAGATAACCTAGCTTGATGTTGATGAGCTTGTGAATTCACTACTAATGTTGACAAGCTGCTAAAAGGTTAGAGGTAAATGTGTTGTCGACTTTGAATATTTGTCGTAAATGTCCAAACAAAACAATCATATAACATCAGCTTTCCGTTTTTTACTTTCTGCTAAAATCTATGCAACATTTGGTACATGTTAGCACATAAATACTATCTTAATATTTTCATTTATAACTATTTATTATTATATTTTGTTAATGGTTGAGATCATCACTATATCTCAAGTCAAATCTTGCATTATGGAAATTTACAGTTTGCAGTTCATCCATTAGCTATACTGCTTATCCTTTAAGGGGTTGTGAGGGCTGGAGCCAACCCCAACTGACATTGGGAATCATTTCCCATAGGTTTTTCACATACAGTATGTGGGCATAAATGTAGCAATTCTTACATTCTACATTTTAAAATTTGGGTCTATCCGGATTGACTCACTCAAGTAGCCAAAAAAGGATTTGAAGTTTTTGGCAGTTCCATGTTGGCTTCATTTTTTGATGGACCCCTAGAGCATGCCTGCATAAAGAAGTCTGTATAGATTAAACCAGATAGAGGATAAAACCACATGGTTCACAGTAACACTCAGTGTTATACTGTATATCAAAAGTTGGGTATTCATGCACAACTGCTGTAAGATTCCAATAACTGACGTCTTTAGTTCACTGCTAGAAATGTTTAACTTAAATGCTGAGCGATGCACTAACTTGAAATTTTTGGTGAAATTGCACAAAACAGCAGCCAAATCTTTTTGTACATTGTATGGGGAACACTGCATGTCACGTGCACGTGTGTTTCAATGACACAGAAATTTTGTGAAGGCAGAGAGGATGTCCAAGACGATCATCGTTCTGGGCGCCCATGTACAACAAATTGAACAAATTGTTTGAATGATCGACGATCAGCATAAGATAGCAGAAGTGGCCTCCATTGATAAAGAGACAGTTGTCTCAAAACTTCTGACTCTTGATCAGAAGGAAAAGCAATTTCTGGCCCTAAAATAAATGCCTGATCAGTGCTTGATCACCCTCCCTATTCACCTGATCTGGCACTGTGTGACCTTTTCCTAAGATCAAATCTGTGCTCAAAGGAACACATTTTGAGTCAAAGAAGAATGGCAGAAGTTCTCAGACAACTGTCCGAAGAAGAACAACACTGCTTTGATCAGTGGAAGATCTGAATGCAACCATGTATTGATGCAGAAAGACATTGAAAATTTTTTATGTTCAATAATATTGTATTACAGCATTAGTCTTGTTTTTTAATAGCCATAACTCGTATTCATATGAATGAATGAGGTGCCATCTTTGAACAAGGTAGGTTACCCAGTTGTCCTTTATCGATGTCTATAAAGTCTTTAACCACAATCCACTGAGTATTTGTCAAGACAGCCCACCTGACCAACTAGAATTGACATCAGAGCTTTACTGCAATTGTGGTAATGGGCTTTTCTAAACCTCATGAATTCTGGGAAAGTTCTTCAGTAGTGGAAAAATGACAGTGGATCATCGCAAAGTTTGTCATCCCTTTTGCCACGCAACTATATAGTATACAGTATGTATACAATATATTGCATTCATATGTGGCTTTGATTAGGGCCCAGCATGACACAACACATGGCACTGATCTGATCGCGAGTGTGCTGGTTGGCCCCAGTTGCATGTTGGATGCCTCACACCCATTGGCTTGCCAAATCTCTGGGTTTCAGTCCTACAAACAGCTGACTTGGGGGATTTGGTTCCCCAGTAATTGTTGTGTGTGATCATTGCTGGGATCTCCCCTGCTTTTTGTCATGCCCAAGTGACCATTGTTGTAGTGTTGTTCCCAAGCTGTAATCATAGGCAGATGGCTGCAGGCTCTGCTGCATGAACTTGATGGGGCTTTCCCCAGTACAAATAAAAGAGGGCTGCTCATGGAGAGAGGTGTGATGTAAGGTGTTAGTCTATGATGAGATGCTTATTTCTGAGTTCTTAGACATCTAAAACTGAGAAGTTTGGGTTTATACATTGCCTTTTGGCTATGAATACAATTTAAAATCTTACATTAGGCCTATTTACATCCATGTTAATATCAGCTAGCAGTCCTTTCATGTCCCCTATTCTGCCTTTGCTGGTGCACTGTTTTTTTTTTCTTGGCACATGAATTGTCAGTCAGTGGAATAATATGAAACTCTAGTTAACCAGTGAAGGTTTATCTCATTGCATGAATGTGGATGCTGACCGTGGTATGAGCAAAACAGGGTCCCACTGATAAAAACACTGCTCATAGCTGTTACTATCACAGTATTAAAATGTACAAGATCATGAAGACAATTAGGATAAAAACTACTCGACTGCAGCATATATATATTCAAACTGCATAAAACAGAAGTTAATCTCTGTCATTGTGTCATTCACTGTTTGCATCTTAATCAGTTCTTATGTTCACCACAAACACCAAACTGACCTTTCCACTCCTGCAGCTGGTTTGGGACTCATGCTTGTTAGCTTTACTGGCCACAAAACAGGTCAGGTTAAGCGTTAACTGTCAAAACACTGATATGCAATTAAAATTTGTGGCTTGTAACAACTCACAGCACATTGCACGGTGTGGATTATCACTCAAGCAGAGCTGGAGTTGCTCAAACAGTCGAGCCACACAAATCGTAGAAATATACCAAACATGTCCCACAGGCCTGAGGGAAATTAGTGGATTTTATCCCATGCTCATAAATTACACTCAGACTGAATGCAAAAATGCCACATTTGTTTGATTACACAGCACCACATGTGGGATGTTTTGATGGCCCAATCAAAATGTTTTTTCATGATATCTTTGTTGGCAATATTTTTGTAGAGTCACGAGTGCAAAAAAAAAAAAAAAAAAAAAATAGAAAAGAGTTGGAAGGCATCAGCCATTTCCCTGAAAATTGTTGTGATCTGCCTGAGGAAAAACATGCATATTGCCAACTCATTGAACTCTTTCTCCATGAAAGTTTCAAAACACTCTCACAGCCCTCTCACTGTTACCCTTCTTTTTTTCCTACTCCTATTACAAATGCACTCTTCTTTTCTTCTCCCAGTCCTGTGTATCTGATCTTAAGTTTATGGAATTATGTTATACCAAGAAATTACACAGATCAGCCACAACATTAAAACCACCCACCTAATACTGTGTAGGTCCTCCTCATGCTGCCAAAACAGCTCTGACTTGTCAGGGCATAGACACGAGACCTCTAGGGGTATCCTGTGGTGTCTGGCACCGAGACATTGGCAGCGGGACCTTTGGGTCCTGAGCCTTGCGGGGTCGGGCCTTCATGGATCTGGTTTGTTCCAGCGCATCCCACAGATGCTGGATCAAACTGGGATCTGGGGAGTTTAGAGGCCAGATCAATGTTTTAATGTTGTGGCTGATCAGTGTATAATTAGACTTGTAATATTATTAGATGGTGGTTTGACCAGTAATTTAGGCTGTGTGTTTTTCTTCTGAAATTATCCATATCTGAGCTCTCTATCAGAATTATTATTCCCTAGTACTATATAATATGTTCTAAACTATTGGTGAAGCTCTTCCAGTTCTCTCTATCATTTCTGGACAGGCAAAGAGACGGTATGCCAAGAGCTTAGGCCAATAAGCGGCTAAGGGGAGCATGCACTAAAGTGCCTAAAATGAAGCCATGTGAAGTCAGGTGTGGGAAACCCTCCCAGTATTAAGCAAAGAGAGAGAGAACAGTGACAGGAGGAGGGGTGGAGGCTGTGACATTCCATGAAAGGTGAAGTCAGAGTTACAAAAGGATTTGTGAACAAGGGGAAAGGGAGAGAAAAATAGGGAAAAGAACACCAAAAGCATCAAAAGCTATTAAACTGCTAAATTATTTTTCTAGAAGAGCAATAAAAGGTATTGAGCATTCCCACACTGAATCAGAGTATCTGATTCCTGGAAAAGTCTTCCAACCCACACATCTATTTGGCCAGGAGACACCTCAGTGTTACTTTACCACTCTGTTTCACCTCCAAGAAAAAAAGAACACTTGATATCATTTGTCTAATGAGCTATGACTCAGTTTGAAAATGTAAATGTGAAACCTATTTACACCCTAAAAGTCTTTTATTGCTGTCACTCTTTCCTCCATTTTCCCTTTGCCCCTCCCCTCATACTGTGCTGATTTGTGCAAGAAAGAAATAAAGGACCAAGAGCACAAAGTCATGAGAAAATGAAATGCTTCATGAAGCAGCCTGAACATGGCCAAGCAGTTAATTTATTGCTGGGTGCTGAAGCCTGTGTACAAGAGCAGTGGGGTTTCATTTGATTTAGGATAGGAAACATAACTAGCACATGAAGTGTGTGTCAGCAGGATGGAAAGTATTGCAGGTTGTAGGATTTTGATCCTACAACACCATGTATGTTTTTTTCCTGCATGCCTAACTACAAACACCCATTAATCTAAGCCATATCCAAAACATTACCAGTACCTACGAAACACATAAACAATTTTAAAGGCATAAATAAAAAGCAGTACAATAACTTTCTTTACAGGGCTCAGCAATTTAAGTGCTCAATGATGTTTCTGAATTAAAACTGCATTGCTTTTATGTATTTAATATCTAATCTTAACTATATACAATAGCTCTGTATACCTATGGTGAGACCAGAAAGCTCATATCGAAACTGAAGGCTTTAAGGGAGCTATTTGTATGTTTTGCTATCGCTACATAGCCAATGTTAGCATTAACAGCTGTTTAATAACCAGAAGATGCATTGCAAGTTCAGCATCAAGCTTCATTCCTTTACCCACTAAGAGCTGTCTCCAGTGGTGGAAAGCAATGGCAACGTTTTGCTTCTAGTTTTAACGCTTCTTTTCTTCTACTGAAGTTAGCATGCTAACCAGTTAGCTCCTGCCCAGTCAGCTCGTCTCGCCAACAGGGACATTCTATAGCGCCCAGACTGCCCTGGCCATAAGCAGTGCTGCTCAATGGACGTGCTCTAGCCTCTTGTATTGTAAATGCAATTATGGCTGAAGCTCTTAGTAAATGACCATCACCACTACCCGCTCCGAGCAAGACACAAGTCACACTCCCATCTCTCACGGTCATTGTGGCTTACATTTGACAAAATGGAAGGCTGTATTCTCATCTCATTATGATGTGTCCTCATCTCTCTAATGTTAAAACCACTTCAAATAAACTGTAACTGATTACTTGTTTGTACTTTATCTAGACGGTGAGGTATATGTAACTATTGACCGGCCATATTAAGTGTACACACACAGCTTGCAAACTTTTTCACTACATGGCTTTCATCATAATTAGACCTCTACTCAGTTATGGGCAAGGGACCCAACACACCATCACCCTCCACTCCCTTAATTTGTTGCACCTGTTAAGACAGGACAAATCACACATCCATTATGTGTCATAGAAACAACTGTTTCCAAAGTCAGGAATAAACTTTTACACTCACCAAAACATGGCTTGTAAAATGCAATTTATAATTTCAGCCTTGATAGAGATGTAACTGATGTCACTCACACTGCTGTAGTTTTTCTCTGCAACATTCTAACACTAATTTGAATCAGTGTCAGTCATTAGTCTGACCTGTTCAAAAGAGACAAAAAGTGCAATAGAAAATTATTATTTTTGTAAGACTCATTATGTGTTTAAGATAGGAGATAATCATCATCACTAATCATCATCATCTCCTACCATACAGCATTATATCAAAGAGGTCAATATTTCATTTTGCTTTAAAGAAAAGAAAAATAAACTTTCCTCCCTCTTGTCCTCTCTCACACACTCCCTGGACCTTTCTGGGCCATAAATTTTTCTGTGGATGCTGGGCGTGTGTCCCAGGCCCAGTGCCTTTCTCCCAGGGTTTATGAGGTCTTTGTACTTGTTTATCACACCATGACATGGCCTCCTTGACAAAGCAGATCAGTCCTTTATATTAATGGAATTTCAATGTGACATACTGTTGCCATCCATATCTGTCTCTAAACATACTGTATGACCTCCACTGGGAGAAAGAAGGAATTTCTATTTAAGCACTTCTCTTGAGCTACTTTTAGACATGGAATTGCTAGCTTCATCTATCTGTTAAAGTAGTGGCTTTTTGGCATTCAAACATTGGTCTCCATTACGTAAATGTACTCTCATTATCATTTGTGTTGTATTGTGCTGCAATGCTAGTGGAATACATGGCACCTGGTGCACCAGGTGCACAAAACTCCCTTTCCTTTTCACTAAGATGGCAAGACTACTACACAACTGCTCCTATCAATAGTTCCACTGTTCAATAGTTACAATTTGGAATTCTTATTAGGTTGCAACTCTAATTCATATTTACTGTATATTTGTATTATATGTGTATTTTTATTTATTTATTTTGATGTCCTAGATATATGAGCATGCATAATGCTCATTCTTCTTGTGGTTTCTGCCTCTTAAAAGGAAGTTTTTCCTTGCCACTGTCGTCTGGTGTTTGCTCATGGTGGGAATTACTGGGTCTCAATATAATACTATATAATATTATAAATAGTATTGTCTAAACCTGCTCTATATAAACACCGCCTTGAGATAACTTTTGTTGTGATTTGGCACTTTATAAATAAATTGACTTGACTTGAATTAGTATTCATTTGGGGGGCGGCACATTGGTGCTGTTAGCACTGTCACCTCACAGCAAGAAGGTTCTGGGTTTGAGCCCTGTTTCACCTGGGGCTTTTCTGTGTGGAGTTTGCATGTTCTCCCTGAACTGGGTATTCCGGCTTCCTCCCACAGTCCAAAGACATGTAGGTTAGGTTAAATGGTGACTCTAAATTGCCCGTAGGTGTGAATGTCGTTGTTTGTCTATATGTGTTGGCTCTGCAATGGACCAGCGATCTGTCCAGGGTGTAACCCACCTCTCGTCCACTGTCAGCTGGGATAGGCTCTGGCAACCCTTACATATAAGCAGTATAGATAATGGATGGATTGATAGCATTCATTTGGACTTGTGTCTCTATTATGTCCAATATTCATACTACTTTAAGCTCTATTTTGGACTACTTATAATAAGAAATATCTGGCTCTTTAGCTTCTAAATGGTTCACTGTATTCACCAGCTAGTTGCTAACCTTGATGATTTCTCCAGTTTGGTGCTGAGCATGTAATGCATATCGTTTATCAGAGCTTTTCTGGTGAAAGTAGCTGTGGCTGGAAATGTTAGCGAGAGCAGTGAGAGTGAAAGTTGCCACTCTAAAACAATTTACTGAAAGGTGCTAAAGAAAGAAGGCACTAAAAGATGTTGTAACAGTTGAAGGGAACTGTTGAATGCTAAAGGGGTTGTTAATCTCAGCAGTTCACACAAATGTAGGAAAATTACATACCCCTTGTTTGAACATATTGGTCTTGTAACTTGTTGAATACTCCTACAAGGTGTAACAGAGTGTTTACTGTGCCAAATTGGTTTTATAATGCAGTATAGTTATTGTATACTATTATAACATTTTGCGTGTCATGTCTATGCATTTTAAGTCTTTCTTTGTGCGTCATTTAACACAGTTTTGGTTATAGTTGGGTTTAGGGAAGTGTAGTGAAATGTAAAAGGCTGTATGCAATGACACACAAAATGACTTAAAGAAATTGGTATGTCATTCATATGCTATTTGGTGAGACAGGGCTGAGATTTTAGACACTATTTTTAAAAATATTATTCCACTGAATTATTATAATTTGAAAAATATATCATCTAAAACACAGGGTATACCCATGAGACAAATTAATACAATAAATCAGTTTTGCAATAGCACAAAGGTGAGAGAACCATCAAACATTGTCATGAGTCAGCTCTCAGAACTGTTATTTTAGTCTTGAAACTCTGCATCACATGCCCAGGTATGTATTTATTCAAGTTGACAGGTGAATAACAAGGTTCACTACATGCCTTTTTTTATCCCACCACGGTACCTCCCTTTACATAATGTTAAGCAAAACATGTTTTTTAGTCCTTGAAGTTAAATGCACACCAGAGTCAGTTAAGAACATCTTTTGTGCCTAGGGTGCGGCAATGTCAGCAGAGTGCAAAGACCTTATTTAGTAAGTTTATCAAATCAAAGGAATTTGATCTTTGAAAAGGGAGATTAAAAGATGAGGACATTCACTGATTGAGGTTTTCGAATCCTTTACCCTTCAGATTCAAATTACGTTTTTGCTCCACTTTAAAAATTTAATAATTAAAAAAAAAGAGACTCTGATTGAGAGTCGTTTTAGTGTGTATGCAACATAACAGCATCTGAACAGCAAGTAGACATTAGGATATTTGTGCTGAGCTGGCGTTTTGGCAGGCCACCCGCTATCTGTTCTGGATTGAGTTTATATAAAAATGGGGGGGTCAGGCGTCAGCCATTGTGTAAGTCTGGGTTTACACTGAGAGAGGCACAATGGAAACTGTCTTTCCCTGCATTCAACATCTTCAGCACGCAGATTGTAGTTTTTGCATATTTTTTATATTTTTTGCACTCTGTACAGTGCAATTAAAGCTTTGTTGGGAGGACTACTTCATACAAACAGTCTGAAATACACTACGAGTTTTACAATGTTACACTCCACACTCCTTTCTAAATACCAGGGAATTTGGCTCAAATCAAGAATGAATCGCCTTGCTATTTCTCCATGAAGCCTCAAAGGTAAACACTGGCTTAGAAAAGTCAATATTTACTGCATCTGAGGCCTTTATTTCAACAGGCCGGGCACTGCGGGGCCAAGACCTGACTCCTTGCATTATCTGGAGCCTGTTTCTATGTTGTTTAGCTCTTGAGTACTGTACTGCTCTCAACCCTTGAACTCAGGTCACACACATGCAAGCATCTTCTATTTGCCTCTTTTGACAAATGCTGATCAAGATGAGAGATTGTCACTTGGCAACCACAGTCAACAGGGCCAGCATCAAAAGAGCAGAGTGTGACTGCCAGAAATGGCTTTTTACATTTGCCATTTATACTCACAGAATTTCCATCCAATAGCCTTGTATGTAATATGTTAGCTGTGTTATCATTGGCTCTGGGCACAAGAACCCCTGATGACAAATATGGTTGCACAATCAGATTGTAGCAGGATGGATATTAACTGTGTCCAAGTAAAGCATGCAAACTTGGGATCTGCTTACGGTCGACTGTGGCACTGTGGAGATTTTTCCGATACGTCAGTGTGATTTCTGTCAGGGGATTTAACCATCTTAAAAGCCAATTAGAGATGTTGGCGGTTTTATTTTCTATGAATCCAAATCTTTCAGTTTCATCAAAGTTTCCCATATGCTTGCTCAGCATTAGTAACAGATGTCACTAACCGAGAGAACAGAAAGGCTGATGATGTGACCGGGGGCAGATGTAGCATGTTACAACTTCCTGAATATAATGACCTCGGCTTAAATGTCATTATCTTAACTCTCTGTGGCATTTCCCTCTCATTGGTTTATGAGAGCAGAGCATTTTACCTCGCATTGGCCTTTAACTGCGAGAGGGTGACAAGATTTTATTACCATTATGTGAAACTGAGGCTTTCAGTAGTCATACTGTGTTTCGTCAAGCTATGTTTACTGCCAATGAGGCAAAGGAGAATCATTTGCCAGAGCAAAAAGCAATCGCACGCCTGTCAACTTAAAGGATAAGGCTGGTGTTATTCCATATTTTTCCCAGTGCCAACAACATCCATGAAAAGACCAAAACCAACAATGTGTTAGTCTGACTCTTTCCGACTTTCCAACCCTATCTGTGGCCACAAGCCCATTTATTGCAACTGAAGTCATAAATCTTTAAGAACATATCACAAATATTTTGTTAATATCTTAAAAAAGTCTTAGTAATATCCTACAACAGTTGGGTTCTGTAGTTTTAAGAAAGAGTGCGTCTGGTATCTCCCATAGCCACTGGTGCTCTTGGAGGGGAATATTTCACCTGTACTGAAGTAAACATATTAGACTTGGAGGGGTAGTTCAGGCAAAAGAAGCATTAGATGCTTTAACAACTAGGGACATAATCCTGGACATGAACACTTGCAAGTGGTTTAAGTTTGTGGTCCCTAGCAGTTAAAGTATTTAATGCTTCTTTTACCTAAACTATCTCTAGTGGTCTCCCTAGGTCCTTAAGTGTATGTACTGGGTTCACTTCAACACAAATGTGCACAATTACTACTTAATGGTTTGGGTTCAATGTGTGTTAAGACACCCTGAGGAATGCAGGTTTTCAGATACACATGCCACGCATTCATATGCCACGTCATCTTTTTTAAGTTGTGCAGTGTTATAGTTATGCATAATATGCAGATATCGTCCAAGATCCATTTGAGGCTATAGTTCCTATAGGACTAGCTTGGTGCCTGGAAATGCCTATATCTAAGAAGTTAATTACTCTTGAATGCCTTAAATAATCTTATCCATTATTTTCTTCGATTACTTCCTTTACTTGTTGAAAAACCAGTGATGAAACTGCTTGGCAGGTGATTCTGAATTTAAAGGATATCGCAGAATTGGTTGTTGTCCCTGTTGATAGTCAAAAATCAACTGCATGCATGGAGTGTAAAATCTCAGAGCATTGAAAATGCTATCAGGAAATCTTTCCTGATCAAATGTTGTTTTCTGGTACACTATCTAGAAATGACCAAATATTTTGGTTCCCTCGTGTCATTATGGACTATGCAATTTGAGACCAAACATGCCTTTTTTAAGCAAGTTGTTAGGTATATAAATGACATTGGGAATGTAAGAGTTATTAGCAACAAAACATCAGTTAATGTTGACCTATCATATGCTTTGTCCTGACAATGAAAAATCTTCCTTCGATGTTGTGCAAGTGTCAGAAATCCCCAGTTATTGTCACGACCTGCCTCCTGACTCTTGTTTTATGGTTTCTCTTGTAAATTTGTATTTTTTCATGTTCAGGATGGCTTTTCAGCTCTTGGTTTGAAATTACTGATTTTGCCCCCCTTGTGTTTTCAGTGTTTTTTGGTTCCAGTGTTTCTGGTGTTTCTTGATTCTTGATAATATTTTGATATCCCTGTCCCTCGGGTTCCTTGTGTCCTTGTATTTCCTGTTTTACTTTGATTTTTTGTCTTCTCCCATCAGTGGTGCTTTTACTTCCTGTCTTTGTTTCATTTTCCCTCCTTTTTTCATCCCCACCTGTGTCTTGTTGGTAATCACCAATCACCAGTGTGTATATAGTCCTGTCCTTTCCCCAGTTCTTTGTTGTATAACATTGTGTTCTGTTTGAGTGGCGTTTGAGTGTGCCTTACTGCCTTTGGACCTTGTGGATTTTGTGGGGGGGGGGATTTTTTTTATAGGTTTTTGCCCTGGCCTGCCTGTCAGAGAGTTTTTGTTGTTTTCTGGCCCTGAATAAATCTTCTGAACTGTTTGAGCCTTGTCAGTATCCACATTTAGGTCCTCAAACAGTGACAATTATATCCTTAATTAGGATGTTGTGAACACCATTAATCCAGAGGTACCTTGAAATCACTACTTTAAACCTTACCCAATGTGTCACCATGATAGTTGTACATGGATCATATGTGAGACTGCTAGAATACTCAAAAATAACTCAGCTGTGTGTTCTAAAAGATGATTTGAGTCTCATCATTAAAAAACTGAGCTCATGGTACAAAAAGCACTATTGGACTTTTGAGTTGGATCCTGCAGTGATTGATCTGGAGGACCTTGCTGATTTGTACATGTAACAGGTAATTTTGTAAATGTTTGATTTAAAAGCTTGAAATTTCTAATTTGTCAGTTGTTGATATGCAGTCACTGTTGTGTAGCTAAATATTATGTGGCAATGCTAAAATTCATCACATAAAAGCTGATGAAATTTTAAATGTTGAAGTAATTTCTATAATTTTTGCTAAAATTATTACATAGGGCAATCATACAAATATGGGATACCCAATTCAGCAGAGGACCTTGAAGGAGAGATTAGTAAGACACTTTGGTTTACCTGAAAATCCAGGCTACAGTATAGAGAAATTGAATTTGACAATGAATCTGTGAAATTGATAGTGACAACACAGTTAAAGTTATTTACTTACCACATGAGTCAAACACAACCATTCACCATACTGCTGGGTTTAGATGACAGTTAATTGTCCACAGCATCAGAGACATAATTTTATCCCTTATCTACATCTTCAGGTTCTTCCCTTAGATCACAGCCATGGCCCTCAATTATGAGGTACAGATTCAGTTAGAAAGGGCCAAACAAACCTTCTACAACAGTGACACTCTTCTAAGTCAAAGTACCAAACTTTGAGTTTGGCAATGTGGCTCAGGCTCTGATAACAAAGTATCCCTGTTTAAAGAATCTGTCACTGCCCTCTATGGATGGAAAATACAAAGCCCAAAGCTGAGCATCAATGCTGTTTTAAAAAGTGAGTTGCCATGAGTCAATGTCCTAAAGAAGCCAAGGAAAGCAGAGGTCAACTTCTGTCCTGATTACTTGGCAGGTGAAACTAAAGAACGCCTCAAGGAGGAAGGGCAAGCACTTCCGTTAGAGGTGAAGAAGGAGAACAAGCAACTGCTAATCAAGAGTAAAAAGGAAGAACCTTTGCCCACAGAAGACCGGAAGTAATTGAAGGTACGCCCTTCATAGCAAAGTTCAAAAACAGATGGCCAGCTGTTTGCTGAGAGTTTCTGTATTTTACTTAAGGTGAGCAAATCTCATGAAAAGACCAAAATGTGGTTCATAATATACTTTTGAGAGAACCCTAAAATTAAAGCTGACATACACTTAAAGTACATCTATATTGTTTTACTTAAAATCCATTGTGGCATACAGAGCTAAAATAATATGAGCACAGTAATATATTTAGTAAGGACTCCATAGACTAATAATAAAGATCAGTTTCATAGTCTCTGAAGAGTGGCTTCTGTAAGTTCCTGAAAGTGATCTCCATCATTAGTCTGTGGGGCTGTTTCTACATAAACTGCAGCACAACAATGGAGCTCTATGGCACAAGCAAAGTATAAGAGGGCTTTGATACAGTAATTCTTAGTAGGATGTTGTACATTCATTGTTGCTTGTGGTTTGTTACAGTCAGCTGGACAAGACCTGACACCTTCCCTTTAGTGGAAAGGTTTTAATATGAAAAGCATCATTGTTGTTAGTTTAACATCTTAACATTGATTGACATGGTGAACAAAAAACAGCTGGCATTATGTATTTTCTTACGTAACAAAGTAGGAACAGAGTAAGGGTAAGTGTAAATGACTTCTGTTGTAGTGATTAGTGAACCGCTACAGTATTCTATAGGTAATTCACTGTTTTTTCTTTTTTTTTTTTTTTGGTTGCCAGTTTTGTCAAAGCTACTCTGAAATTAAATCAAATTGTATTTATTTGACCTACGTTAGTAAATCCAAGACAATAATGTTAAGATGATTCAATATAACTCTGTGTTGTAGCATTTAATTTACACCATTTGGTTAGACTTCTTAGAATTGTTACTAATAATTGTATATTACTTTTTTTTTTTAAACCTTTGTGAGACCAGTTGACATAACTTGACTGAGTAAAGTGAGTGTATGGGTAAGGCAGGGTATGTCTTGTTGGCCTTCTGCACTGCCTTGTGAAACTTTTGCCTCCCTGTGGATACAGAAATGCTCTACCTCATGAGAAATGAAAAACTTTACACCTGGAGCTCTTTGTTTAAACATGTTCAATGTGCAATTATACTGGATCATTTGTTCTTGTTACGTGGGTGGTAAGTAGGTGTGTCATTAAGCTAATTATAGATGTGGGTTCTCATAGGTTGGGGGCATAACAGGGTCTCTTGACATGGGATTCTGAGATGAAAAAAAGCCAGATGAAGAAGTGCAAAGGGTATATGTGCACCATGCATACATTCACTTGAGGTTTTCTGTGTTTTTTTTTTGTTTTGTTTTTTTTTTTGTTGTTGTTGTTGTTGTTTGTTAATGCTGCAGAGAGTATACACAATCACTCAGACTTAAAGAATCCAGTCTGTCTCTCTTTATGTCCTAATTTCCCAGTCTGTCATCACTCTACCTTGTTCCAGCTCTTGCATTTCTTCTTCAGCAGTCTCTGTCTCCACTGGTCTTTTGGTCTGGTGTGTCTGTCACGTACAGAGTGACTATGGAGCCAAGAGGCTCCATCCTTAGGGATCGCAAAAAAATTTCTCACCCTAACAAAAGCTGGTGGTGTTAGAAAAATGAGGCTGAGGTACTTTTATTAAGAAGCCACTAAACAATGGTCACATTATAGCTTGTCTGGTTGTATAGTGCAGGGTAAAGTGCAAGTCAGGCCTAAAGATAGAAGATCTGAGGTAGTCACTGACATTGATAAAACTACAGTCACAGCTTAAAGGTGCAGTTTGGTTGCTTGGTGTCTTGCAGTATTTGATGTTAAGTAAAATAGTCTTAACTTGGTTAAGACTATGGATTGATAAAATTGTGATCATAGATAAGTTGTAAAACAGACACTTGTGTTAGACATGGTTTGTATTCAGCACAATCCATCACAGTCTTTAATTGAGGTTTGTAACTATCCAGTCCCTCTAATCTAAATCACTTAACAGGTTAGACAAAAGTATGCAGTTCCCATATTGCCCAGTAACATTACACGGTTTATCCCAATTACCAATCAGTCAATCAATCAATTATCTTTATTACCCTCAAGAGGCAAATTGTTGTGCAGCCAGCACAATAAATCACAATCATTCAACCAACCAATCATATGGGAACAGTATAACATTTCATTGTTATTACCTAGATTTAGATGAGAAGATTGATGCTACTGTCATGCCTGTATGCTAAATATGAAGCAACAGCCAGAAACTCTTAGCTCACCATATAGACTGGAAACGGGGGGAAACAGCCAGCCTGCCTCTGTCCAAAGGTGACAAAACCTGTCTACCAGCATCTCTAAAGCTAACGGTACAGTAAGTACAACAACTGAAGTATGAAAACAAACGGCTGTGGTTCTATGGGGGATACAATGCTCAGCTGAGTGTCAGAAGTAGTCGGCTTGTAATACATTGTCATACAAATTGCGTTTCATTCGTAGGTTAAGAGTCCTTCTGTGTTCATAGTTCAGAGCTGAATTGTCCTCAGAGTTCCCTGCCTCTCCAAAACAAATTGACCCTATATTAAATGTAGGGGGAAAAAATTGAATAAAGTACTTTCACGTTAAAAATCTGGGTTTTTTTTTTTTTTTTTTTAGGATTAATTCAGTGTCCATTGCTCTGAAAGTTTCTGGGAGCCGAATTATCCACGTGTCTCCTCTCAAAGACAAATGGATTCAAGTAAATAAAATTGGTAAAAACACTGAATAAAACGGGTTAGGCATTATAATATTAGAATGTATGAAAGTGGTCAGTGTGAAAGTGTTTACAGACTTCATGCCAAGGTTAGCTTAACTAATCTTACCTATAATTTTCATTTCTCTGTTTGCTTTGTTTTGGTCTCTTATGTTAAATGTTCTGCTATGTTCACTAGCATGTTACTAATTTATTTGTATATAATGTTTACAGTGTACAGCTTTATCAGTTTTGTGTTTTGTTTTGGTTAGTTTTTTTTTTTTTTTTTTCCTACAAACAGCTGCCTGCAGGTTGTTATTATAATTGCAATTCATAAAACCTAAACATTGATCCAAAACACACTAATAGATTAGAGGTAAGGGTGTAGTTTTCCTTACTGGAGCTGCAAACTTTACCAAGCCAGATTATTGATTAAAAGTTGTTTTGTCTGACAATTTGTTGCTGTAAGCATCATTATAGGCTCCAAACTTACTCTCTACAATGAAAATATTACATAAATCAACTCCATCCTCATTATGATAACCAAAATTAGAATCTGGTTGCACCACTCTTGTTGCCATGGTGGCATTTAACAGCTAACCACTGACATGGTTCAGTGAGAGGAAATATAGCAGTATGCCGTGGACACTGGATAGCCCTGGACCACATCATCAACTATTTAATTGCATATTTGTTGTCCACTTCTTGACAGTGTCTTTATATGTCTGTAATAATAAGCTATTTGTTATCATTAGGTATGTGGATGATATGGAATGTTCACTGTAGAATGCTGTTGAGCGGGACCAGGAATGTTTTTTGCCCAGTACGCTGGACCATGAACACAGCACCACTGGAATTTCCCAAGGACCTGTGTTTAAATGACAAAGGTGACGCAGGAGGAAAAACAATGAGTGTGCTTTTGGCACCTGCAGAAATTTAGCAATTTTGCAACTTTATTCATTTTTATTAAATAAGTGAACTTGAAATCACCATCATTCCTGATGTCATTCTAAAATGATTTTTTTTCAGACCTAGCATTTACAGTGGCAAGAACCCTCTGGAATTACCGTGTTTCTGCATTAATATGTAATTAAATTTGTGATCTGATCTTCTCAGTCTCAGCTATAGATAAACACAATGTGCTTAAGCTAATAACACACAAACAATTCTAATCTTTCATGTCTTTATTAAACACAACCCATAAACATTCACAGTGCTATATAATACGCAAAGTAGCTGTAGAATAGACCTGTACAACATTCAGGAGAAATTTTTCCACTTTCCACAACATCTCTGTTGGGTTAAGGTCTGGACTCTGATTCCAAGAGGTGGATTGTCTTTATTTAAAGGTACTCTGTATTAGATTTACTGCAGTGTTTAGGGTCACTGTCCTGCTGTATCACCCACCTTCCACGAAGCTAACTGCGATTTGGCGTGTGAACATGCTTAAGTTTCTGGTACAACTATCAAATGTCATGCTTTCTAAAACTGTGCAATCTAATTGCAAGATGTGATGCCAAGTTCATAGACTGACGTACTGTTGACTATAGCCACTGTATATCCTTTGTTGAAATTAATCAATTTAAGTGAGATTCAGTGGCACAATGTTTTCAAGTTTGACTTGAATTGTTAAAACAAATAAAAACAAGACTCATTGGCACGTTGCAGAGATGTAGATAATAATTTAAAATAAAAGAATACAGCCAGTAATTAAAATAAAACATTTATTGAACTGTATGCTAGCATTGTGAGCAATGTGATGTCTGCATTTCTGTTGGCTGGTCATTGATCTATTACAGTACTGTATATATTACTTGAGACTACCTTTGCAACATGCTACAATGAAAGGAAAGACTGACTAATGATTTGTCATGATACATCAAAATAGCTTAGAGCACAGGTCTTGACCTAAATTTTTAACCTTTGAGAGAATTGACATGTTGTGTTATGTGGCAAATAACAGTCCTTTGAAAAGTGCATTGAATCTCTGTTTCAAATACACTATGGACAAAGCCACAATTATTTTGTATACACATGTATTTTAGACTCAAAATTGCCTATAGGTGTGTATGAGTGGTTGTTTGTCTCTATATGTCAGTCCTGCGATAGACTGGTTCTGTCCAGGGTGTTCCCTCTCACCCATTATCAGCTGGGATTGGCTCCAGTCCCTGCTACCCTTAAGGATAAGTGGTAAAAAATAACAGATAAATAGATGGGATATGTATTTTAAAAATGGAATAGGTCCTACTGGAAATATTTTGTATGTTTACAGCATTTGTGACTTAAAATCATGAGGATTCTGGATTTCTGACTCTTTATGTGTGTGTAATGAAAAATAGTGTTTGTGAAATTTGAGAGAGGAAGGTGGAACAAGGTGACAAGTGCAGGCTGCCACAAGTATGCTCTGTCACATTTGACAAGATACATACACACAGAGATACATCCTTCTGACAATTAGATTACACTGGGGAAACACTGTCAGTATCAGGTTCACTAGTTCTCAAGCTACAGTAGTCTCTCTCTGATTGTCTGCATCTCTCTGTCTGGTGTTTAAATCTAAGCTTGTATTCTTCACAATTTCAGGAACACGTTATTGCCATACTCGTGTCTAGAAAACAAAAGTATCAGATTCCAATCGCTACAACTATTCACCCGAAAAAGGTTTAAAATGGTGTGGTTACTCTGTGACTGACAACCAGTGATACTGTATGTAATCAGCAGGGCTCTAGTGATAAATGAAGGGTAGGAAACCAAGAGATATGAACATGTTCAAAAATTCACATATAGAATAAAGTGTATATAGAGTTAATATTGAAAATATCAGATCTAGTGACATGTATTGAGGAAAACGTTATCACCTGTGCATGATACACCCACAGTAAAAGCACAGGTGGTATTGCTTAAAAGGCAATCTGAGCAAACATTGTATTAACATATTACATTTCAGCAGCTTTTCATTTAATACAATTTATATAAAATTTTGGGTTAGACAACAAAATATTTATCCAAACATGATTATCCGAAGTATGTTAAGGATAAGGCTGATGATACTGTGTTGTGCAGTCAAAGTCCGATATACTGTATTCTTCTGTGCCAAAAAAACGAAACAAAACCATGCCACGCTGTTGCAGTAGGTGACATGTTCCTGCTTTACCATGAACATCCATCCATCCATTATCTTTACCCCTTATCCTTGCAGGGACCACAAACATGCACACTGTAGTTTATTTTGCCTCATTCCCACATACTCCACCATGCTGCTTTAAACACTTATTAGAGCATCAAATATGCACTTAATCCACAGTTGAAAATGCACTATTTAGTTTTGAGTAATATTTGTGGAAAAACTACAGTGCCCAGCTGTGTGCAGGAAATTACTTAAAGGGAAGCTCCCAGAGGGAGCTGTGTCTGAAGCCTGATAAATTGCCTTGAGAGTCACTTGAGTCAGTGTCAGTTAGGTCTGAAAATTACAAGTTTAAAAATGAAAGCAATCTGGAAGTGTGGAGTGAGACAGAAATGAGTTTACCAGACCTCTATAGCCTGCTCCTTATCTCTGGCTTCAAGCTAGTAGTTTGAGGGAAGATTAGCAGCTACTAACATAACATACCCAAATTTAAGCCTAAACTGCAAGCCATTGAGTTGCATTGTGACAAGGAAGAGGGATGTATGGAACTTTAAAAAAAAAACAAAAAACAAAACTGTACATTGTGAGTCTGATAGTGTCCCATCATCGCCTTGAAACTTCATATTTAGGAAGAGTGGGAACAAATGGGCTTGAGGTAGGAATTTGAAAGACTCAAATTAATGTATTGTTGGTTCTGGTTTCATACTGGGATTTGCTGACAAGAGATAATGCCTTTAAGATCAAAATGTGTATGTGTTTTTTTTGTTTGTTGTTTTTTTTTTTCTTTTTGTAACTTTACTTTAATAATAAGTTATGCTGAAAGCCCATTTTGTGGTCAGTAAGTCACCTCCAGCTCTCCTTAAGACATGAAAATATGTCTATTTGTTTCATGGTTACATATTTCACAACAGGCAGTGAATGAGTTACTGTTAGTTAGTGTTTGTATTGTTATAAGGCTGCTTTGGTGACACACCTGAAAAAACCTCAACTTCCTCATTCTCAACGGTATCGATGATTAAAAGAGTGAGAGAAGGAGCAAGCAACCTCTGTGTTTACAACTGTGTCCTAGGTATCTCCGCAGCAGCTATGTGCCCGTGGCAGACAGAAGAGGCAGTGCATGACAGAGAAGAATAAGAGGGGGTGGATTGGACATCACTCATCAACCACAGGTATTTCTATTAATATCTTGCAATGGTGTCGCCCTCAGCCGAGAGCAGTTGAACAGTGGAGACATGTCAGTCATTGTTTGGTCTGTCTTATAGTGGGTTTCAGGGAATGCAGTGTGCGAGGTGCACCTGGAGGCAAGACATGGATTTGTCTGACACTGTTCAGCTCAAGTAAAATTACCCATGCTGATCTGTGCGTGTGTGTTCTGGCTTAGATACACAGCTCTCAGTGAACACTTTACTGTAATTTCAACCAAGCAAACCAATCTCGACCAAACATGACCCTGCCTGGCTGTTTTTGTGAGGATTAAGAGCATTCACTTGACACTTAAGAACTTTTATGTAACTGCGTTTTGCAATTATTTTTGTTGTTAGTATTAAAAACAGAGAGAGATATCAAGTAGAACTAAGACCTGCAAAAAGGTTAAAGCCAGTATAGTGGTGTAGAATTTAGGATTAAATATATATTGCTATGATTTTAAAATAAGAACACAAAATACAATCATTTCTGCAACTGATATCATAAAATGTTTTTCTCTTTTTGGTGTGGTGCAGCAACAGAAGTTTTGTCAAATGCAATCATTTCAGTGAGTTGTTTAAGTGGTAAGAGCATTATGAAGTTGAAATGTTCTATTTTTTATTAGTAATGATCAGTAATGATGAATAAATACAGGAAACTACTGCACTTGAATCCAATAAAACTCTCTTCATTATGTAAATACACAGGTAGAAATAATAAACATCCTCAGAACAGATTCTGAGGAGAATTCCAAGCCAATAATTGCATCTCAGATCTGTTAATCCAACCCTAGTGGAGAAAAAAATGTTAACAGTCATTTATTTAAAATATTTTTACATAAAATTCCCAACCCCATTAAAGGCCTGTTTGTCACCTTCTAAAGGAAAAAAGAAAAATTATGATGATTCAAATTCCATCTGCAGACACATAGCTGTGTCAAATTGATGTTAGGTAATGACAGACTTACATTGAAATGACAGCCACTGCCTCAGGGCATGAGTGTTTCATGGACCTGATCACTGAAACGGTTGGAAGGATGTTGAATGGATGATGGGTGTTTCATGAGCTAAGTATCAACAATCTTTGCTAATTTGCATTCTTTAACTGCTACAGTGTGTTCAGTATTGCTGCAATTGCACAGACCCAATTATAACAAAATAAAAGTAACAATAAAAAAAAAAAAAAAAAAAACTTCTCCTCACCTGTAGGTGTTGGGTAATCAGGAAACATCGCAAATGGATTAAGAAAGAAGTAATTCATATATATGTATACATATATAAACATCTGCATTACTAAGATATATGGTGGTGTCTACAGAGAGGTCTGCTCCTGAAACTTGTATCGTCATGTACAGCATCAGGCTCTAGGAACGATGCAACCACACTCTTACTGTATTGTTATAATAGTCACACTGTCTCCTCCATAACTGCACCTGGACCCTTTAATTATGAGGTATGTTAGGTGCGTCCACATGCCCATCAAATTCCTCTCCATCAGACAAGACTAACATACAGATAATGCTAGACCACAAATGCAGCTCTCCAGTATCTCTGCCACAAAACAGTATCTCTACCACATTCTATGCTCTTCTGGATGACAAGTGATTAATGTGAAGCAATACTAGATATTTATGTTATTAATTTTTTTATTATGTGTTGTCATACAGTTTTTGTCTTAATTTGGCATAAATTTTTATTCTTTTTTTTTCTTTTTTTTTTTGGCTTGTCAAGCAAAGGGGAGTCAAATGCTAATGGTGGGTGTGGGCACTACAACTCAAAGTTCCTCTACAATACTGTTGAGAATAAATGTTAACAAATGATTTCAACTACTGGACAAATAATTATTTTAAAGACCTCAGTATTTGCCTGTGTTTTTTTGATGGGCCTATTCAACATTTAAAGGTCCCATATTTTAACCCTTATACCTGTACTGTTTATGTGTGTCTATTAAACAATAATAATGGTGCTCTCAGTGAATTCATCAGCAAATGCTCTGATTGGCTAAGCACAGATACCTAAAACTCTTCAACACAACTGCTAACAAGATTTTCTGCTCTTTACAGTTGCCAGTACAAGTTTGTTTACAGTGTCTTACCCAGGGGGTAATATACAAAATACAACTTATACATCTTATTCCATGTAGTCAGTACCACTCTACAACAAAGTTGGCATGCAGTATGAGTGGGCACTCAATGCAAACAATTTTCAACATATGTTTTATATGAATGAAAACAAAGCTGACAGCAACAATAAAATATTGTCAGATATAAATTATCTTTAACAAATTATGAGGGTGTCCCATCCCATCATTAGCAAATTCACATTATGACACATATTTAGGTACTGTATGGAAAGTTTTGAAGCAATTTACATGTAGTAATTGATTTTTTAAAGCCAGTGTCTGAAAAGATTGTAACAAGACATAAAAAATGATTCATTCCTGACTTTCTCCATTGCCTATAACACCCTGTAGACTGATTTATATTTAAAGGACTCTGTGCAAATTTTCAGGCTGCTTGCTCTTGAGTGCCTTGCCACAGTAACGGTCTCTCTTCTGCACCATTACAGCATTGGCAATATACTATCTTTAGCTTCAGAATGGAGGCTGCTGCATTTGACTGGCCCCCAGTACAAGAAATACTCCAACACAAACTCCATGCAAGAACAAAAAACAGAAAACCTTTTCTCATGAAGCCTGTATGGCAAACGTGAATTGGACAAATGTCGGGATAAAACTGGGGTCAACATCAGCAGGGCATTTGACTGATCTGATTAATGAAGGGACATTTGTTCGGCTTTGGAGATCAAAACCAGCCACTGAGCTGGCTGTTCCCATTGGACAGGTGAGCTAACATTACTGCAAAGAATTGATTGTGATACTGTGGTTTTAGTTGACTATTGCTTTCTAGCGTTAGCTTGCCTGCTAACGTGGACAGATCTGAGTTGAGAAGATAACATCTGCTAATTCATCCAAACTCTTGAGGCTGATCTTGCTGGTCACAAGATTGCTGTTCATCGGCTAACAAACCAACATCAGATCCCTGCAGTGTAGCTAAGAAACAGCTACCTGATTAACCATTACTTGTTTGCTTGGTAACGTTATCCTTGTGGTCAGACTGTCACTTATGCACCCCCAACAAGCACACAGTGAGGCCTGGTAAAGAGACTGATAGGTTCAGAACTTAATGGTGCTTGTGCCTTTTTACGTGCGAGTACGCATGCATACAACAGGACACAGGCTGCGTTTCACTTAACAATCACACATGTCAGTAATAATAAGGTTTTTGAGTTTCTCCATACAGAACCTTTAAATCTGTTCATATGTGTCATCAGTTGGTGAAGTTTTTTTTAACCCCATATTGCATTGGTCATTACAACATCACCCTAAAGTAGACCAGAACTGCACTCTGCAAAGAAGAGAAAAAAAAAAAGACATTGTACAACCATGACAAAAAGTGCCACTAGCCCAATGCTCTGCCAATCGGCCATTACAAAAAGAGCCATGAGCCCATACCAACTATTGGAATGCTGATCCTCCCACGCTTATCAAAAACAGGTGAATGAAAGGAATACAGCCCCTTTAGCTGGACTCAAACCTGTGATGAAAACTTGTTTTGAAAGTTATCTATCACTCTCTTTAGTTCATGGAAAATGTGATCAAATTTTGTTGTAGTAATAGTTCTATCATGCAAAGTTATTTATTGTTTCAGTTGTTTTGTTTAAAACTTTGCTTACTGCACTTACCAAATAGGGTCAGGGATAACCTAACATCCATCCATCACCTGTACTGCGTATCCTTTGAGGGTTGCAGGGGGACTAAAGCCAATCCCATGCAACATCAAGAGACAAACAACCATTCAAGCAAGCTTATATTCACACCGAGGCCAATTTAGAGTCACCAATTAACCTGACTGTCTTTGGACTGTCAGAGGAAATCCGCACAGGCACAAACAATGTTGAATCCATAAATCTATCAACCAATGACATCCTGTAAAGCCCTGTCTCCAGAATTTTGGTCTAACAGTACCCAGGATTGGCCCTCAAACTGTATCTGATATATGAGACAATCCCAGTATCGAACCATAGCGAAAACAAAGTCAAAGTCATATGCCTCATGGGCACAGTGTTTACAGTCAATAATAGTACAGCCTCTGAAAGAAGAGGTTTCAGTGCTCTCCAGGATGCCTGGTCCTGGTTTTCTCTACTCTCACCATCAACACAAATTTCACATCTGGGACACCAAGGGATTATAATGACTGCAAGAGATAGAATGAACATTTTTGTCATTCAGACTTTAAAAAAAAAAAGAAGTTCAAAACCTGCAAAAGACACCATGGTGAATAACTTCTCAACTATGTGTCTCAGGTACATTCAGTGAGGCACGGTGTAAGAATTCCAGCTTTAACAGGTGGTAATGTAATAAATCTCCACTTGAACTAAGAGTCCTTGCAGATTCACAGAAATAGAGGGAAAAAGAGGGAACTTAGACCATGTGTTTATGGTAGAGACAGGTAAGAAAAGAGAAGGGAAGAGTTAACATACATTGGGTATGGCCCAAATCACTAGACAGCTATAGTTACAGTGTGCCTCAGGCTGTTACTTGGCTGAATCCATATTGTTAGAGCTGTCAGTCACAAAGCAAACATGCATGCCAAGAGGCAGAAGCCAGGCCTTCTAAGTAAAGATGGATATTTTCTTGGCATCTGTTCCAACAGAGGCTTTACGCTGGTGTATTCTCTCTCACCTGGGGACAGACAGGATTATGTCAGTGCCAAACCGGCTTTACATGATGTTTGGAAAATGCTGCAATAAAAAGGTACCTATCAGTATTTTTATATAGTGGACTGGATATCTGCTTCATTGCAATAATAAAATCTGGTGATCATTAGTCCAGTGCATTGTTCAAAAATGTTCTTCATCTTAAGATTGCATGAAGTATTGTAAATATATTTTTTAAAGGCATTTGTATGAAAAATAAAAAATATAAAAAATATCTTTGCGTATGGGGAAAATGTCACTTTGGACAAAAATATTTAGACAAATACAGTTATACATACATACAACAACAAATGTTCATTACTATTTTTGACAAAAGCCATTTTGAAATGGCTTGTACAGAAAGCTCTCAATTTTTAGAAACCTCACTTAAAAATGTTATGACATGCATAAGCTCTACCGAAGAGTTTCGCGGAACATTCACCCACTTTGCCATGAAAGCACTACATCACAACTTGTTAATGCCTGTCCAATATTGACAGCCACTCTCTCTCTCTCTTCTCTCTCTTCTCTCTCTCTCTCTCTCTCTCTCTCTGTCTCTCTGTCCCTGCCTCTTTGTCTTACTCTCCATTTCTCTTCTGACTGCAAAACATGAAAGGCACATGCTGCAGGTGCTGTTTGACAAGTGCAACTAGTCTGAGCCATTCATCTCTCAATGTGTTTTTACAAGATCACAAATCTCCCCTAAGCTCTCTGAATGTGTGTGTCTGTTTAAGTCAATGTGCAGCCATGGGTGTACGTGTGTGCGTTCACATGCATGCATAAGCATAAGGACTGCTCACTGCCTCTCAAATGAAACCTTTATTGAGTTTGATCAGCGAATCTGCAGTTTCTAATCCAGAGGTCACAGGGTTCATACAAATAAAGCAACATAGGTAATCTGACAATTATTATAAATATGTTTTTCATCGCACATCTGCAGGCATATTGCCATGGCTAATGTGAAATCAGCAGAAGGATGTCCTGGGGTGTGGGGATGTGGGTGTGGGGGGTATATGATGCACCACATTTCCAGTGGCAAAGAGTAACCACCAGTAGTATTGTTGTATTGTTGCAAAGGTACATTGTTACAGCACAATGAAACATAGAACTGTGTATGTATTTAGTTCTACTACTCGCCAACTCTAGGTTAGCCATGAATGTTCATACTAAGAATGCAGTGTACACAATATGCACTATTACACTATATACAGTCGCACAGTATATATACGGAAGGTTAGCTTGAAGACAATAGTCAGCCAAATGCTCCTCTTGTATTGGCTTGTGTTTTTCAGCTCAACAATTACAGTGTAACTTAATGTCAATGCACCTGGAATCCTTCACCAAGCCCGAGAAGAATGGACAAGTTTCTGGGTCACCTTGTCTGAAATATTCCCAAATTTGATAATTTATATTTCCCAGGGAAAGACTAGACTTGCTCTGATTTACATGAATGCTGTGTGTGGGCCACATCTCTCAGTACCACTTAGATATCATTGACTATAAACACAACATCTATGAAACAGATCCAATCTTAAACATTCTTGTCACACAATACTTTGATTACTATTTCAGTTCAGTGAACAGTGAGAAAGGCATGTGATACTGTAAAAGCTAAATCCTGATGTATGAATAAACAAAATTATGCATTAGGAGCTGCCAAGTCTGGTCATTGCACAGTGATGAAAGAGTGGCTTGGTTAAGAATCTTAATTTATGACATGGTATATAGACCTCTCTCAATATGATTTTAGACCTTTCACAGTAAAGAGTGTGCCAAGTTCAAACTCTGTCCAACAACTGTTCTAAAAATCTAAAATTAAGAATGATTTCATTACAGAGCACAAAACATTTCTGTATTAATAATTTTATAAAGTAAGTCAACCTCATCTTTTTAACTAGTGTCAATTTGTCTTCCACCCCTAAGCCATATCTGCTGGTATAATGTGTTGTTGCTCAATGTAGGGAATGTTGTAACCAAAAACAAAACTGTCTACAGAGTAAACCAAAGTATTTGTGTTGTAGATGGTTTGTAGACAAATAGAAACATGACCAAAATGCAAGAATGCTGGGAAATAACAGTGACGAGAATCCAAAACTACAATGTCAAGTCAGCACAAGCCACAACCATTCACATCCTACAAGTTTTACTGTATTGCAAACTCTTGGCAGACTTTACCTTTCAGCTCCCATGATGCCCTGTCATTGGATACAACATGATCACGCTAGCTGACACTGAGCTGACACATCATAATTAATTTGCAGAATGATTGGATGGTTTCCCACCCACACACAACAGAAGCAGCATCAACATAATAAATCAAAGATGGAAATAATTCACGTGAAGGGAAATGGTAATGAGGCTTAGTATATCTGAAGGAATGTGACATATGGAAAGTTCAGAGGTTCAGCTAAAAGATTTGATCCTTCTTCGCAGAATGTTTTTACTTGTTATGGGAATTGTTACATACAATGTAATGCTGTAAAGGAAAACAAAATAATTTACACTCATTGCAGTGGCAAAAGTGCTAAACTTGCAGAAGCTGTTACATCTTGCCTCTAGGTGGCTATACCAGTGTTTCTACAGGTCTAAAGCAATGCTGTTTTTAGTTTCCTTGAACATGTCATTGTAACACCAGACCAAGTAATGCTGGAATACCTTCACCTACTAATAACCAAAATAAATATGCTATGCTGAGAAGCAATGAATGAATAACCTGTGAAGAGCAGAAATAGTAAACTGGCCTGTCAGTCTTAGAGCTACTTCTTCTGCATAACACATGACTGAAATTCTGTATAAGTACAGAGACGGATTTATGCATGCACATTAAAAAAAAAAAATAAAAAATCTGATTTATAAAGCTGTGCCAACACCTGGTTCTGCTTTATTAATATCAGTCATTATGAAACTGGGCAAACCTGCACAAGCCTGATTTCAACTCCCACAGTTAACGATAAAGAGATGTAGACACACAATTAATCAACATTTGCGTGTCAATTTTTCCATCATGGATTAAATGTAAAAGTACTGAGGAAGTGGAATTTTACATGTTGTGAATCATCAGTAATGATATCACAGTTATCATTATTACACATCAGCGGTAACCAGTTATCTTATAGTGCTCATAATCAAATAGACTTAACAAGGTCTATCACAACAACAGATGTAATGAAAAGATTATTAACAGGAAAATAAAATTATTACTCAGTGTCAATAAAGAGCATGATTCAATTGACCACACATAAGTAATTAGGTCTGAAAATGCACATTGGTATTTTTCAAACTCCTGCGTAGTCAGAAATGTCAGTTTATGTTAGAGAATGGCACTACAAACCTTTTTTGTATGATTTATTCTTCTGCCTCAGGTTTTAGTATCAATGTCTCACAAGGATTTCTTCTTAGACACTACACTTTGTTCAACATTGTTGCTGAAAGGGAAGAAAGAGAAATCTACCAGAGACAGAGATAAAAACCTCTAAACAAAATACTGCCTTTATACATAAGAGTTTAAGCAATCACAATATATTTTGCATTTTGAAAGGGTAATCTTGTATTATAGTGACAATATTCAGTAATATTGCTCACTTGAAATTACATGTATGAAAAACATCTGTGTTAGTCACTTTGGGAATTGTTATTTGATACCCGAAACAAAAGTAGTTATTCTCAGAAAAAGTGAATACAAATGGATACAGCATTGAACTTGCAGTGCTAAATATTTCCAGGAACAGACATCAGAGGCTCATTGTATATGACAGTGAAGTGTAACTTTCCTGTAAGCTTTTCCATAGGGTCTGCTTCAGTGTAAATGCATTTTAAAGCTATCACTGCCCTCTTGGGAACACACAGGATGCTGTGTACTTGTCAGATAATCCATTATTTTTTGTCAGGCCCATTTACCTCAGTTTGTCATCTGAGATAATATCTGTTGAAAGATGGATTTGGAGGGGCAGGGAGATGGAGTTGCATCGGTCACCCTACCACTACCATCACCACCACCCTTCTCCATAATGACAGGTGCACAGTTGACCTTTCACTGTACAATTTGGGATCAGATTGCACTGCTTCAGCTCGCTGTATCTTTACACTATGTGTTTAACCCAGTTAAACAGTTATATCATGTTCATGGCAATCTAGGTTTTGCATTACACCAACTGCAGCAGATATACAATGGTATCCTTTACTTGGAGATTAGGAAGTGGTTTTAGCGATTTACCTCAAGCTCATTTTATTCATACAACACAAAGCAGTCTTTTCTGTGCAATGTAGTAAAGAATGACTGTGGTTCACCGTGATTAGGTGACTTGATCTTTACACTGTAGTCAAATTGTAAACTTACAGTAAGGACTCTGTATTTGTAATTCTAATTGGATGTTTCTCTTTCTTCAAAATGTCTACTTAAAAACACAGTGTTTCCTTAAATTAGAAGTAAAAATCACAAACTAAACTCTGCCAAAACTCTGTGAACAGTATGAGCTCACTAAAGATATCCTACAACCATGTATTAATAGCTTCCAATGCCCGTCTCTCCAGGGCTTTATGGCTGTTTATTCTTAACTGTTGACAAAAGTGGTGTGTGGCGACAGCCAAGCACTGCCATTTAATTGGGAGTCCATTTCATGGCCGTCTGACATGCTGATAAAACTCTCCAAACAAATAGCCAGAATGTCTCCAGGAGCCTGACTGTGTAATTGAGGGTTTTTTGAAAGCAACCCCGCTTGGCACAGGCATCCACGGTCTCCCTCTTGCTCTCTCTTTCTCTCTCTCTCACACACACACACATACACCAGAGTAGAGACAGAAATCAGAGAGTCTACCCTATATATCTTTGAGCTAACACACATATTCATATATTTTCCTGGAATCTACAAAATTAAATTGAAGAAACAGAGCATCCAGCTGATTCAATTTAGAGAACATTTGTTTCAGCTTCTGTTTTTCTCATCAAAGGTTCTTGTTCCATGTTTGTGGGAGAAACCCAATCTCCAAATGTCCTCTGACGTGGGGTCTATATTAGCCAAGGTTTTCTTTTCAACATTTAAGTCATGAATTTAACCACTGTGAGTTCTGGCAAAACTCTCAAGGACCTCTGCCTTGACCATAGTTATTTGTTGGATACTTCCTGACTGTCAGAAGCTGATCTGCATTGATTTGCTTAGGAATAATGCTAGAACTCAATCAATGAGTAAACTGGTTAAGTTTTGATTTGCATCAGTAATTTCATGGGTCATCTGTACTGCTTAAGGTGAACAGCATGAATCCATTTTAAGGTTTATACTAAGTGGGGAGCAAGTCAGGAGCACGGCCAAGAGTATGTTCATCTTGTTCCTCAACATTTGTATGGTTGTGCACCATGAATTAATTCCCCAGGGTCAAACTGTCAACGCCGAGTTCTACTGCACCACTCTCAGGTTGAATTGTCCAAGTTTTTTGGCTGCACCAACACGATTGTTGCTCCCTATCCACCTCTTTGTCCGTTTGCCTCCCTGCAACTTCTTCCTGTCCCCCAAATTAAATTCAAGCTGACAGGTTGCTGCTTTGACAGAGTGGAGGAGATCCAGCACACAGTAGTGCTTGATGCGCTTCCAGGGAGCATTCTATGCATGGCAGAGTGCTGGGAGTGGTGTATTGCTGCACAAGGTGACTATTTCGATGGCAGCCAAATTTATATCATGTAGGTTTCTTGGTTGTTATATGCACAGTCCCAGAACTTTTTGATGGTGCCTCTTATTAGCTTGCCAAAGGCCAGACCCAGAGAGGATAACAGATATATGGACACATACATGAGTCCAAAGAGATGAGTGCAAAGAACCACTTTTTAGACTGTGATGTTAGTGAATGAAAACCTACATCCTTGAATTACTTTGGTTTGTGTGGATCTCTTTTTATTAATTGGTACAAATGGGCTGCAAGACAGGAAATGTGGAGAATGACTCCATCTTTTAAAATGAGAAAGATAGCAAAAATATAGGTAGTAGGAAAGAGTAAGTGCTTGGTCTTAAATTCTTGAGAATGTACAACTTTCTCCACTTGCAGTACAGAGCAGTCCTGCAGTACAAGTTTAAAAATTAAGGGAGGAAGCCAAGAGTGAGACAAAGAGTGAAACTGAATAATATAATTTGAGGTAGGCAGTCAAAGCCAAAAAAAAAAAAAAACTGCATGCAAAGCACTTGAAATAAATAGACCAACCACCACCAAAAACCCTTTAGTAACATGAAATATAATACATCAGACCAAAATAGCTTCACTGGAAACACAAATGATGTTCACGTAGACAGGTGAACAATGACATGTGATATCTTTTAAAAACAAGTACATGAGTACACTGTGTGTTGAGTTCTTTGTGTAGTATTATTACATATTTGTTTCTGAAGGCTATCTTAGAAAGCAGAAAAGATAGATGATAGAAAGCAAAGCCTCCAAAGAGCAAAATGAAAGAGAGAGAAAGGAGGAGGATGGTAATAGCTACAGTAGACAGAGTAAAAAATAGTAAGATCGAAAGAAAGAGGGACTGCAGTCCTGATTCAGAGGTATCATATTCAGCCTAGTCTTGACAGAGACTCCTCTCCGTGTTGAATAGGCCCATTGTTTGGACAAGGCCTCCATGACACAGGCCATTTCATTACAGAATGAGCCCAGGCACAGGGAGTGGATGGTGGTTGCAATGTAACCCCTCCACTTCCCCCTCCTCTCTCCCGTCAAAGAGCTCCATTCTCTTCTCCTCAGGGCTACCTGCATGAGTAGGAAGACAGCCATAGGGGCGACGCACTCTCAAAAACAAACAGGCACCCTCCATCACAGCAACAGACAGAGAGAATCTGTCTTTCAGTGAAAAGACAGAGGTAACTTAATAGTCTCTGATGTAATATGCCATGTCTCTCGTGTGACTTAGGAACATGTCACAATGTCACCATTTCTTTGTCTTTCTTTCTGACTCATGCATGAACATAAATTTACTTTGTAACATTTAAACCTTTGAATCACAACCTGTGTTCCCTTCTGTATGAAATTATTAAAGGATGGCTTCTGATATTTCAGTCAAGTCTATCTTTAATATACAGTAATACTTACATGGTTTACAGTACCAGAAGCGTTATCAGTCCCTGCCCCATAAGTCAGTGTTTTGAATCATCTGCTGAGTAGCCCCAAAATCCACAACTTTTTTGAATCACTGCACATTTTTTTAGCTACAGCAGTGTACACAGTGCATCACAGGTTAATGGTGTGAAAGGCTTTTAACAAACCAAGTCTTGTTTCAAAATCACATCACTACAAAGCTAACTACAATGGAAACAGAGGGCAGAAGGACACAAAACAGTGTGACTTGCTTGTATTGGCTGCTCCAATCAATGTTAGCTAAGTTGGCTGAACCATTTCTGAGCTAGACACCAGTGCAACCTCCTTTACTGGTGTCCATGGTGGTTGCCTTGTCTGCTGACAACACTATCAGGTGCTCTGTGGTGTGCTAAGATTTTATAACTGATCTAGTTACACATTTCTCTGTGTGGAAATGTAATGTTTCTCATCATAGATGATAATGTAAGGTATTACAATCTTAAAAGTCTTTCAAGTCTTAAAAGTAAAACATGATAACTAGTACAGACTGTTACAGGAGTTAAGCACAATAATATGTTTCTCATAATCGTAGGTGATGTGTATTAATATTAGTATAGAGATGGATAAAATAGATATTCATGCAGTAATAATGTTGAATATTTAAAACAGCATCTATAGATAAGAAAAAGCATGAACCTCAAGTACAAAAACTAAATATACAGGAGTCAAATCAGGATATTCAACTGAACAGTAAATTCAACTCTGGTGAACTGTGACCTCTATGACTGTGACACATTAATTTCTTCCTGAAAAGTATTGACAGAGGCAAAGTCATTTTAGCTGGTGTTATGACCCTCTTCTTATATATGTCACAGAAGAGGCATGGTGCACAGTGCATCTCTCAAATAAACTGTGTGAACTCACTGTACTATTAGCAACCAAGCTGATGAGCTTGGTAACTCCTAGTTGGCAAGCAAATAATGCATATTTGTTTGAAATTAATGCTATGTGAATTATTACTTACAGTGTAATTATGTTACTTGATTAGAGCAACCAACAACTCTTTGTATAGATATGGCATATGTGCATTGTATGAAGAAACATCCAGAGATATCTGCTAAGTCCCTGTTGACTGATTATTGGAGGTTAAAACTTTTAGTTGTATTAACCTCATGAATATCAGAGAAAACTTTTGCTTACATGAACTGATAACAGCTACTTCTTATTTCATTGGGTTCCCTGGCTGTTTCCTTCTCGCTAAGTGCTGCTCTGGAGGTTCTCTGTTACAGCACTGTGGTCACTGACAGGGATCTACAAACTCTGTGGTGTTAAGTTGCAGTTATGAGGTTCCAGCCTCCAGCTCTCACTCATAATTAAAGCATTATCTCCCAGTTTTGAAGAAGCAGCCTCTAGAGTTTGTCCTTCTGTATACCCCTCGAACTTTCTCTTTCTTTCTCTTGTTCACTCTTCGCTTCTCTCTCCTGCTCATCCCCTCCCTTCCCTATGCGGTCTCTCCGACCTCCCAGTGAACTCATGTGGCTACTCAGAGCTGTGTTTGTGTTATTGGAAACACCCCTCCAATACTCCTATTAGCCACGATGCAAAGATGATAGGTTGTGCTTTGTTTGGATATCATTTTCCAATTGCAGGTCATGATTGGTGAGAGCAGCCTGAGATGATAGGTTTGCTGTGTGATACTGCCAAAAATGACCAAAAAAAAGTAGGAAGGGGGAGGGAATAGATGAAGAGGGGCAAAGAGGAAAAGACCACAGACTGTAAGGAGAAAGACAGAGAGAAAGGACTACAGAAAGCAAAACAGTAATAGTGCCTTTGCGTTGATCTTGACTATCTGAAACTGTGAAATAACCAAAGAGGGAAGGTGTGTTTTAAAAAATGTAAGGGAACTGGGATGTGTTAAGTAAATGGAAAAAAAGTATACTGTATATTTTGGACCTGGGAAGCAAGCATAAATATGGGGGTGAAAATAATTGTTTTACAATTAAAATAAGAACTTGTTACAACATAAAATGTGGCTGTGGTTCTAAAGTTACTCTCCAGTGGTCTATGACAATGTTGTAGTTCACTTCATTTGCATAATTTGTTCTTATCTCACCTTGTAGTATCTTATAATATATATATATAATAGTCTTTTTGTTAAATTTATGTAATTTACTTGTGTTTAAAGCTTGTGACAAAAGGGGAAACCAAAGATGCCAAATGAAATTCAAATCCAGTTTTCGCACTTACACAGAGTGCCCATGGGACACCCATTAGGATGGTGATCCAGTCACTGCACATGCCCAGACATGACCTACAAAGATAAGGTGGTGGTGAAAAAGTAGTGTGAGTGTTTCTGGCTAGACCAGATAGAGAAGTGGAAACTACATAGTGAGCACCATCTCACCCAACTGCTGCTCCAACCTGTTTCCATAGGCAAAGTCAAGTAGAATAATGGCCTGGTTACCTCAGGTTCAAGAATTCAAGCATTTCTGACTCCAGTTTACAATTTATGCATGCAAAGCCAAGCTTCCCCATCAAGTCCAGGCTGTTAGATTACAACAATCCAGACTAAAGGCATCTTTGTCTCTACTGTTGCCTTACCACTTCTTGCATGACACAAGGCCTTTTCAAAGTCTGACACTGTGGGCCCCATTAGACAAAACTGAGCCCTGTTTCTGAACCCTGGTCAAGAGAACTTGAGCGCTGTTTTTGTAGTCTGTATTTATTTCATATACAGACACATACTGCTGGATTACTCTGAATAGAAAACCTGATGATTCTCTAGCAAGTTCTGGAGTTGCAATGAGCAACTTTTTTTGTCCAATATCAGATGGACATTGGATATCTAAATATATGCATACCAAATCTGCGTGTTTGACTCTGAATAGAAAAATGATTTTTTGAGCAAACAGGGTTTATATTGCCTTCATTGCCTCTATGAGCTGTGCTGATAGGTTAGACTTGTGGACTTCAATATCAAAAAACAATTTTAGAAAAGCATTAAACTTGCTGTGGCAAATAAGTATTAAACATAGCGACATTAGATTGCAGCAGATGCCAGGAACGTCACATTTTCATTGCAGAGACGAATAAACTGGCAGAGTGCAGAGGGGTTCTGTGGACAGAACTGTGATGAAATGTATTTTTAAATGAACAAATTTAGTTCCCTTTCCCTTTTATTATTATGGTGCATTCCCAGCATGCCTTACTTGTCTCTACTTCAGAAATAAAATCAAACTCAAAATCAAACTCACTCTGCTTGCAATATGCAGGTGGACAGATGGGATATTAATACTAGTTGCTCCTGCCAGCTGAAAAATGAGAATGATGTGTTATCGATTACAGTGTGTACTGTCAGTGAAGGAAATCAGAACATCTTTCTGTCCAACAGAGGATTTATCCCAGTATGGGTGTCACATATGAGTAAGAAACAGTGAGAACACAAAGAAGTGCCTGGAAGCTGAAATATTGACACTAAAACCTGACATTTTGTACTTTTGATTTAAATGTTTTTCCTATTACACTCCATTGTGGCTACACTGGAAATGCCTTGACATGAAATCATGTCATTTAGGAATACAAACTGTATTACAAATGCATTGCAGTACAGTCTTACGTGTTTGAGTGTGCTTTTCCCCTGAATTGAGGGTCTGGGCCCTTGTGGATTTTGGGAAGCCAAAACGTACGTAATTTGGTGAGTACTTGTTTGCACATAAGTGCCAGACAACATGATGGAAAATATATCATTATAACACTTCCTTTGAGCTGCATGGCCAAAGGTAAAAAGCAAGGTTTTGAGGCAAGTTTAAAAGAACGCAAAGGCAGTGAAGGGGCAACACATAAGGCATCTCTCAATAGCTTTGAAATTACAAAGGCTCTTGGTCATGTATCACTAAGATAAGGACCACCCACAGTATCAGATGAGGGATGAATAGCTCATACCACCATGTGCAAGAGGCAGCCAGCCCATCACGCCCTGAAGCATATGAGCTACACTGTTTGATCAGGGGTCCGTAGCCAATCGGGATGAATGATGCAGAACTGGATGAAGAATGAACATGTACATTCATCTCAGTGAACAGTACATGCCTTGTGTTAAGGACTCAAAATTACATTCATTTGCCAAAGATATTATAGATAAAGGCTTTACTAAAGGCAAATATATCAGACATACTTAGACCTCACATAGAATACCAAAAGTGGACAAATGCGCATGTTAAAATAAAGAAGAATATCCTTGCAATGTCCTTACCATTTAAACCAGATCTGTTGAGGTCTGAGAAAAAAATAAGGTTGTGTCACTGGAATGTAAGATTGGTGGGCTGAGGCTGCAGAGATGACGTGATGTACTTTATCCACGGGTCATTTACTTTGATTCCCCCCTGACTCACCAAGGATACAATATGAGTAAGCTCATTTTGGGAACCAGAGGGATACATCACAGTTCAAGCAGTGAAGCATTATGCATAATGCGTCATGTTGCATGTCATTGAATTTCTTTTGGAAAACCCTTCCTAGACCCTTTGCCAGGATTTGTGAGCGGACTCTCAAATTTAAGGGTATTTATCAGTTCTCTACCCGAGAAGCCCCGTATATCATGTATGAGAACCTAATAACTAGAACCAAAAGTCGTTCATTTGATAACCATTTCAGAGTTTGTTAGATTGATTGATTTATTTTTTTAAATGAGTGAAATTTGTATGGGGAAAGCAATTCAACATAAAGTGCCTGTGAGGAGAGCACTTAACCTGTGGTTGCTTTGCCTGACCATACATTTCAGAAAATATCTGATTTTCAAGATGGCATTCACCCCTGCTCAGTACATCAAAACATAAAGGCTACTGCCACTGAATTATACTTTTTGTGTGATCTTGTTTTAATATGTTTAAATATGTTTTGGGACTAACGAGTACCAGGGGAGGTTTTCCAATACCACATAGTTCAGGGTAAAAACAACTTTTCAGCATATTTCACATAACTTCCCGTCACTCCTCTGGGGTTCACTGTTTTATTAGAATCATAAAATATCATGGGATAGTTAAGACTTTAAAACCCTGACAAACAAGTTATGAGAATATAGGAATGAGAATGAGTAACTGTAGAAGAGTTCGTAAGTATCCAGCACTGACTTGCACAGGAGAATGGAGGCAATCCAAGCTTTTTTGCTTCATATGCTATGATTTTCTTCTCATCTTTTGTGAAACAGATTAGGATAAGTGTATTACAAGAAAGTCAATCTGAAAATTAGCAGAGGTCTATGTTTCAATAAAGGTGAGGTACTCCTTATAGATACTGTATTTCCATCTTGCTATTGTCGTGGAACATCACCCAACAAACAGCACTGCAGTGCACACACCATGAAGTGATTACTCAGGATTCACCTGTTGCTAGTTAAAACAGAGAGTGTAGCCGAAACCAGAATTCTTTTAAAGTTGTCTCACTCTGTTTTGACTCCTGGTTGCCAGGGTGGGGCTCCATCTTATCATTAGAGATTCCTACATTGACCATCGCTCCCTGAGGCTGTCTCAGCATCAGACCTGAATGTTCCTTGTGGAAAACTGCTGCTGAGCTAATCAGGTGGCTTAGGCTGTGTTTGATAGGATTTTGCTAGGGCTGAGATGAGGGCAAGGACGAAATCATGGCACTAAATCTTTCCCCGCAGAGAGTCTGGGCCTGGCTGTAAGACTGGGGGAGCATTTTCGGAGCCACTCCAGGAAATTCCGCATGCACAATTTGTCTTTGTAACAGGAGAGCTGGCACGGCCCTCGGCTTAAGGATGTCATGACCGGACCAACTTAGCACGCAGCAGAAGTGCTTATTACGCATTGTATACTCATTCCTGACACAGGGGAGCCTGGCGTGGCTCACATCCCGGTGATCAGACTCAAGCTTTTTCTCACCACAACAGTTTGTAAGAGACCTGGTGAATTTCCACGAACCTCAGCATGAACTCTACCACTTAACCATGAGAGACTCCTCATTTTGGGAGAGGCCAGAGTCTGATAAACATTGGGGAAGAAAGAAAGAGGAAAAAAAAGAACGACAGGAAAATGGAAAACAGGGCTGGCACTTCCAGCAGGTTTATTTGAGGCCGTGACAGTGAGCCCTTGGAAAAGGGATGGCGTCTAAAGCCGGGTCCACAGATGGGCGGAGGGTACACAAAAGGGGTCGTGACAAGTAGACATGGCATTTCAAAGCCCCCTCGCTTCTTCTTTGGAGTCTGGGAGATAAAGGAAGGAAAAATCGGATTATTTTACTCCCTGGATCCCTGAACTCAGTGGGGCAGAGTGAAGACAGTGCCTGGGAACAATTTGTCCAGCCATTATCTCAATCCATTAAGGATGAGAACTGCAGGCCACGCTCCGGGTCCGATGTTCCATCGTGAAGATGAAAAGAGGATTTCTGAAGTGCTTTATTTCTAGATTATCATCTCTTTCTCTCTCTCTCTCTCTCTCTGTATTTTACTTGCTGATAGAATGTCTCAACTGCATAGAAAAACACTCATTATTAGACTTACCTTAGAACTAGATTTCATGCATATTCCACCTGGCTCCACCTTTGTGATGTATGTGTGAATGCATGCAAACACTTCAGGAATTATAAATTCATGAAATGTAACAACCATACTGTAAAAAAAGGTTTGTGTTTCACTCTACTTGTACTGATTTTAACCTGCAGATCATTTGATTTAAAATTATTCTCAACCTTTGTTTGTTTGTTTGTTTGTTTGTTTTCCTAAATTTCACCTCACAGAGATATACTTAGAGAGTACAAGCATGGAATTCTGTTGACTAGCTGTTTAACTGGAGTTTGGTGTTCTACCATCGTCAAATTGATGGTGATACATGGTGGAAACACAAAAAAGCCTGAATGTGGTTCCTTACTTTCTTGTTTGACACTTCTCTGACTTGGCTCTTGCTGGGAGTCACGCTGAGCTGAGCCTTCATGACTTCAGTGTGGCTTTGTAACATCTCAGCAGTTTCCTGGTCAATATGGCAATGATTGAGGAGGAAACTCACAGGCAGTGGTCCTGGATTTCAAATGAGGACAAATCAAGAACTTGAAAGTACACACTGTGTTGTTATCTTTGCCAGAGAGGTTAGATTTTGATTCTGTTTGTCTGTTTATTTGTATATCAGTAGGGCTAAGATAAGTCTCTTTACACACTAGCTGCTTTGTGAAGCTGTACTTAAATGCTAACATCAATATACTCACGACGACAGTGCTAATATACTGCAAATCCTAGGAACCACATCTCTGTTTTGTAGAAAAACTACTTAACTAATTTCAGTGATGTGGTGAACGTTTAGGCCACAGAGCAAGGATAAACTAAGTAGTATTTGATGCAAATAACACTACCAAGTGACTATTTATGAAGCACTTTACATTTCTGCTCGCTGGTCCAACATTTTTTTTGTGTTTATAGGTCATGTCTATTTTGCCCATGCAGATTATCCATGCATCCATTATCTATAGTGTTCATCCTTAAGGGTCGCAGGGGGCTGGAGCCGATCCCAGCTGACTTTGGGCGAGAGGACAGGCCGCCAGCCTATCACAGGGCTGACATATAGAGACAAACAACCATTCACATTCACATTCAGACCTGCATGTCTTTGGACTGTAGGTTGAAACTGGAATATTCAGAGAGAACTCACGCAGGCACAGAGAGAACAAACTCCATACTGAAAAGCCCATTTGGCTGTGAGGCAACAGTGCTAACCACTGTACTGCCATGCTGTCCCCATTGCAGATCCCTCCTTTCAGTTTCACTCAATCTACACTGATCTGATACCTGAAAAGGTTTCCCTCAAAACACATTTGTTTTACAAATTACAGATTATACTATATAACTGGTTGCCAAATATTTGACGGAGATGTAAGTTTGATATACTAATTTTCTATAGTTTTTTCTTGCATGCAACAACTCTAATCATTCCTGCAGAGGTTGATGGTATGTCACTTGCAGGTGGTCATACAGCAACACAGTGAATTTAAATGTGTGTTATAGTTTATTTTTTAAAAACATGGTTAGGTCATAGGGTGGTATGGATCATTATTATGTTAGGATTCATTAGACAGCCAACTATAGCCATAAGTTTTAGCTCAATCAGAGTCAACAGCATAAAAGCTTCATGATACATGCTACCCTAAGCTAAACAATATACAGTATACACATTGGCAACAGACCTTCCACCCCAAAAAAAGTATGAACACACAGTTTTTTAAATTTATATCTACCAAATGTACTCTTGAATGAGAAACAGGAGTCTGGAAGGTCCCAAAAGACCTGTTCTGGTGGAATTGACGAATGGAAATCTCATCCCACAGCAACACAACGAACCTGCAATGCCAAACTATCCCACAGAGAGAGCCAATGGACGTGATTACATTTATAGAGTCAAATTCAGCTCCACTTCCTCTCTCAGGATAGAAGTCGGTGCCTTTGTAGCTCTGGAAGGTCCATTTCAGTCCAACTTGGCAGCAGAAGGCCAAGACTTTGATGTGTTGAAAGTCAACTTGACCTGTGTTTACAGCTTAATAAATCTAGGATGGAAAGCCGTGGAAAGGACAGACTGACATAGGGAGGGAACGGATAGACGTCTTCCCCCTGATGTAGGCCTCAGCAGAGCATATGCTTTATATTATAAGAATACAGCCAGGATAAAAATGCACATCACCATCAACACACATCAGTGGTGAAGTGTAGCTCCACAGAAGCTGACTGATAAGGACACATTCATTTTTTGTGTAAGAAAAAAATGTAGACCACATAACACTGGACCAACACTTGGTAATGCTGTCTGGGTTTAACAGACCTAAAGAATGGGTGTAAAAATATATACTAATATAAGCTCTGTGAAATCCACATTACAGAGAGGTTGTATTTATAAAGTATGGTGTTTGAGTGTGTTTAGGCCAGTGTCTAAAGTACATTACATGTCTGGTCTGTGATGTCATTGGCACTGAAGTAAGCTCATGGCTTCTAAAGCCACCTTAGATCTGTAATTTATGTGTGTAGTACAATTAGTCTTATGTTGCAGGGAGGGAAAAACATCACATGAAATATTTGTTTTTCGGCCTGGGTAAAACTGATTTAAGGAGTGTGAAACAGGTCTTTTATGACTGGTCATTTCTACATGAGACAACATCATGAGTCATTTCTGCTCTCCAGGAAACACTGTGTTTAATATTCACTGCTGTTGGTAATGACTCCACTTCTCTTTACTCAAAATAAGCTTGTTTTCAATATTCTGGGCCAATTCCTTCATAAGCCTTGTATATTTGACAGAAGCCCTGGAAGGAATTCTGAGTATCAAGTGTTTGCTTTAAAGATCTCTGATATATAAATACAATACTGCTTATTAAAGCACATTGCTGGCTAGATAGCCACAAACCATGATTACGAAAGTCCATGAGAACATATACATGCACACAACCTTCAGATCCCAATAGTCATTTTACTGTATCCAAGTAAAACCCACTTTTTATAAATGTGGTGCTCTTTAAAAATAAAAATTATTGTAGTTGTGCTCAATGATATGTGAAATAATATGTTTTTAACTCAATAAACAACCAAAAATTACAAAAAAAGCACAAAATATTGTGACCTGTATTAGCAATTTTATTAGCTGTTTTGTCAGCAATTTGGGTTTTATTTCAGTTTTGTATGGACTGCAATCAGGTTATTCTACAAACTAATGTAGTCTAGCTTCATTTAAGTTTAGAAGAGCTTTTTAGATTTTTGGTAACCTAAGGTCACTTTGAAGAGCTTGCTTTGGACAATGAGATACATAAAAAAATGCAAGATGAAAAAAAAAAAAACTTACTATTAATTATGTATCAGCAGTTTGGAATTTTGCTCCCTAGGAATTGCAAAATAGACATTCATTCTCAAGAATGTTTTGACTTTCATAGCATAATAATTGACAATGTCACTCTATGTTATATTTTCAATTATTTTCAACTTTACAGTTACAGTTACTTTAGTATGCATTACCTTTGTCTTTATCAGAACATTGATTATCAATAAATTAATATCCAAGATATATACAGTAACCCTTTTCAAATGGTTAAATGGTTTCTTTTTGTTGGTGCACAGGTGGAGACATATTAATTTTGACAGGAAAAAAGTCCTCAGCATTTATCTTGTGGGGACTTCTTGCCCACCATTAGAACTGCAGAAACCACTGATGAGCAGTAAAACATCCTCAGCTTCATAGAGTTCAGTGGATATACTTTAATTTCAAATTCAAGGATAGGTTCATACTTTATATGTATATTTATACAGTATGTAAAGGGCACCCAAATCTGGCACATGGCACGGCAGTTTACTCATCATGAGAAGTACAACTCATCTTGTGAAAACAGATGTATAGGGTCCACTGCGAGCACCCAACTACCATCCCACCACAGGTGAAGACGTTTACGCCAGATGTCCTCCATTAGATGCCTTGAAATAGTGCAGTAGTACTCGGCATTGACAATGACCCCAAGGAACCAATTCCCAGTGTACAACCCAATATGAATGTTGAAGAAAATGACAAGCACACTTTTGGTTATGATCCTGACCTGACACACCTTCCTCTGTCTTGAAGACTACAGGTTCTTCCATTGCAAAGACTGCTCTGGGTCATAGCCATAAACCCAATGCTCGTCACCAGTGATGATCCTTGCCACCAAGGTTGCATCATCTTGGGTCCATTGTCAATGAGAGCGTCACGGCCTTTGACACAGTGCTTCTTCTGCTCCATGGTGAGATCACAAATGCGCACCTGCAAGAAGTCACAAAAACACATCCGAGGTCAAGATATTGATTTAAGCAATATTAACCGAGAGGGTGTGCTGTAACGTTAATTTGAGCACGACAGCGATGCGGTCAGAACCGAGGAGCTTGCGCTGAGGTCCGCAAGCATCACTGAAGTTCTCAAATGAAGTTAAAGCACACCCTCGAGTTTAATATTGCAATTATACAACTATTACCAACAAAGCAGAATGTATAATCAAAATCTGTTCATGTTGAGGAGCAATTTGCTCTCAAAATTAAAAGGTTTTAGCGAGTGTTTTTCCCATGTATTCCATGGAAATACATGGAGTCTGACTATTAACTGGAACACAATCAGTCACGTCAGTGGACTCCTACGTGTAATGGAACCGAGTTTATCACTACGGCAAATAATCAGAGCCTTAGTAACGACGAAGTTAAAGCACACCCTCAAGTTTAATCTTGCGATCACACAACTATTACCAACAAAGTAAAATGTATATGGCGGAGTAATATTTTTAGTGATGAGTAAGGTGTGCTGTCATGCTGATTTGAGCACATTCTAAATGTCTTGTGGACCAATCAGATTGCTCGTCGGAACTACTTTTGTATAATACACAACATAGTGAGGAATACAGACTCATCATTATCATTATCGCACCAGGAGCAGTGTCAGAACTTTTTGATTCCTGCACAGCTGTTTACCTACTCTCAGGTGTGTAAAGGTTCCACTGTTTAATTTCAAACATCAAAAATGTGAGCAAAGACATGTTTATTTCAATTGGATTTTCCATTATACAGGAGTGATGCTGAAACTGTGTGCACATATACACACACTGCTAAACACATACACACACTTCTTATTGCAGCCAATTCTTCATCACACCAAGCCAGGCAGGGAAAGGAGCCAGCTTGGGGTTGTTTCTGCTCCCTGCAACGTGGGCCGAGTGTCACTCACTGATATATCCTGCAAAACGTTTCCATAATACACAGAGGTCCCAAAAGATTTTGAGTATAATTCTACTGCATTTGCTTATCATTAAAAGTGCTGCATTAAAATTAATTATACTGCATCACTGAAACAGCATTTGCAAGACCTTTTACATTCAGCGCAGTGACAGCTTTTTACCTCTGCTCCAGTCTTCAGCCCAGGCTCACATGGTTCTGCTGAGCTTCACCATGTGGACTCATGCACTTACTTAGCATGTCTGTGACAGTTGTTTAGAAAACATAAAAAATAATATTCACTGATGCCTTGTGACAGCTGCTTGAATCACAGCCATTTTCTTCAACTTACATCTGTCATCCAGTCTTTTACAGTGCTTTCTTGGAAAAGGTACCATGGGATCTTTTCTGGATGTAAGAACTGACCTCGTGGGGAACATTTGGCACAATCAATCTTGTTATTAATTAATCATAATATTTTCACTGGTCACCACAGATGGAACCCCTTACTTGGGGCTGGAACATCCATTATCAAAAGATAATAGCTGCACTGACCTATTGGAGTGCATACTGTACACGTGTGTTGTTTTGCTAATGGATGCAAGTGTGTGTGCGCATGCACACTTTTAAGCTTATTCTGAACAGATTTCAGAGCAGATGAATCACTCATGGAAGCCTTTTTTCCCCAAAAAACATAACTTATGTGGTAGTGGTGTGAATTAATTGACATTTCATCACAAGTCCAAAATGCAGTGAAAGAGCAGAGGGTGACATGTTTATTAAAAAATTCTTTTGAATAATTGAAGTCAGTAAGATGAGCCACTTGATCATTTAAATCCAGTAACATGGTTTGATCACTGTCAGTTTCATGTCAGTTATGTTTACTTCCAAAACACTGTTGATCAATTGTTGACCACAAGGAATTCTCTAAGTTAAGTCTGTCTATACTTTTTACAGTGAAATGTATCCTTTTTAGCCTTTAGTTTCTTGCTGTCCATAACATGTTCAGACATCTACAGTAAGACTAAACTGACAGATAGATACATGGTAGAAGGCTCAGCTAAGTGCCAGTGAGGTAATATTATCCCTGAGGTGCAGTGGCAGGATAGATCAGGTGAACAGTGCACAGATACTCCATGTTTATGTTATGTTCTGAATTACTGGTCCCACCCACAGTGGTCAGAGCCTTTATGGGTGGGTCTTGATGTGATATCCTGATATATATTTTTTGGTCAAAATGCTCAGAAAGTTCAAAATGCCATAGTGGCTCCTCCTTGCTCAGATACTATGTCATGGGACTTTTTTTTATGTGAATTGTGTGACGTAATCTTCATCAAAATCCCTCCATGCCTTGGTAAGGTGAATGATGGTTGTGCTGTTAGTATGAGTAATATTCAAACCCTCCACAAAGTATCATGTGTTTAAAAAAATCAACATTTCAAAACATAAAAATAAAGGGACATATTTTTAATATAGCTTTGCAAGAGCACTTAGACAATGAGGAGTGCCTGCTGTGTGTTTTGAGCAGGAAGAAGGAGCAATAGCTGATTGGCATCGGTTTTTTTATTCATGCTTCACAATCACTGGCTCTCTCCTCAGCTGTGAGGCTAACAGCTGACAGTGTGGATACTTCTCACTATTACTCTGTTGATATACCCATGTCAGCTCTATTTGCATACTAGTGTTGTGAGCTACAGCACACTTCACCACCAGCTCCTCCTTATATGTTATAGTTTTTGTTACTGTTGGTTTAAATATTAATGATCAGCTTGCTAAGCAGAATCCCTGTTGCCCCTCCCTTGGATTCTTTGAGAGTTCCCTCAAAGAGCACAGCCATTTGCACCAAATCTTTCCCTGTAAACATTTGTTAAAAATTGTCAATCCCCTGATGTAAGCGGGCCTTCTCAAATTCTAGGGGATTTTTCAGAAGAAAGCAGAATGCAGATCAATCAAATGACAGTGTTTTAACAGCAGAAGCCTAAGTTAACTTTTCCCCAGAGGCAAAAATGATTATTTAAAAAAAAATAATTTAATGCTTGGGGAGCATTTTGCATTTATTTTGATGTTTCAGCCTCTGTTGAAGCTAATGTAGAATTTAATGGTTGTTCATGGAACTGCATCTATGAACTTGGGCCTCTTGAACACAAAATTTCAATTTTGGATTTGAAACAGAAAGTTTAAGGGCCTTTCTTTTACAGTATGCTATGTTCATCATAATGGGTGGTGGAGACTCCTGCAGGGAAGAGACCTCTGTAAAACCATACAAATCCCTTTATGTATATATGATATGCTTGTCTGTTTATGAATCCTGCAAGCTGGAAAAGCTATTACACCACAGTTTTTCATGATTTTTAACCCACATGTGGCAGTGGTTAAGTAATTGTTTCCAACAAGATTGATGTATGTAATGATGTGTGGACAACACTGAAAGCATATCTCCAACAACTTTCTCATTCCTTTAAGTCTACTCTTAACTTGACAGAGAGGGGGGGGCAGAAAGAGATAAAATTGTGCCATATGAGAGAGACAGAGGTAATGGGAGTTTACAGGAGAAGGATGCACTGGTAAAAAAAAAATATGTTTTTTCAGAGTAAACATAAATATAAGGTTACACTGCTTCTACAAAATTACAACACGAATATTGAATTTTTAAAAATCACTCATTAACAAATGCCTGTTTTCATTTTCAAATGGTAGACAGTGTGTAATGAACACGCTTCTTATGTGTTCTGACAGAACATTAAGCTTTTTTTTTTTAGCATAACTGCATACAAAGTCAGTGGAAAGACACAGTTGGATAAAAGTTTTCCTGAAGCAGCATGAACTAACATAAACCCACCACTGCACAAGCTGAATGAGTTTGAACTTGAATGAGCATATCCTGGGACATGGTGAATCTGCTTCATAAATGTATAGAAATGAGAGAATAAAGAAAATATGCTATAGGGAAATAACAAGGAAAGCTGGATTTCTAGTGAATTTAGAGTTCAGTCAGAAGCTGAGCTAATGATGTTTCTCTTTTGATCATGGTTTGCAGACACTTATGAGATAGAGGTCAAATAATCTGTATAAATGTATTATGCCATTAGCAAATAACTAATATAGCAAGCTAAATGACAGTTAGCTAGCTAGCCAGCCAGATGTCCCCGACTGGTTAGCATGTTCTAGGCTGAGAATGTTGACCACTGGGACTCTAGCCATTAGTTCTCTAGTAACAGTAGTCCACGGACTAGCTCTACAAGTAGTTACTAAGTAAGGAACCATTTAACTATTTCACAAATTACCTTTGCTATGCTACTTTTTACACTTTGTCAACAAACTACAGAAATAAGTTGGGCTCATAAAGAAACAATTCACCTTCTGAGTCACCTAATCTGCACATCCTTTGGATTCTGGGATGGAAGCTAGGGAGAAATATGCGTAAACATCATACAGAAAGCCCCAATCAGTAGGTGAACTGAAGTGATACAGTTTATATTTTTATTTGAAACTGTGACCTCCTTGGCTATTTTGAGGTTACACATGCAATGTAAAAGAAGACATCTTTGACGAGCAATATTTAGGCAAAGAAAAAAAAAGAAAAAATACTGCTGTATAATCAATCACAACTTACTGTATGAATAACTATGCAAGCAGAGTATTGCTGTTGCTTTCTTTACGGTTTGGCCTTGGTGCAAAATGGGTCTAAAAGGTCAGAAAGTAAAGATTCTGTGCTTTTTTGTGAAATTCCGGAGAACTGAATGCAAATCTTACTTCAGCCTTTCCATTTAAGGAAATATTAATACAAGAGGTCAGCTAGGGTAGTATTTCTTAATGGTTTGTTTCCTTACAACATGCCAAAAAAAACTGAGTGCTGTATTTATAGTAAATTGCAATAATAATTTGTTTCTACTGTGCCAGCAGAACATATTCCATCCAGCTCCAGTCTGCCATGTTGCCTTTGAAGTGCCAGTGAAACCAATCACATTCCTCTCACAATTTCTCACTTCCTATCTCCTCCATTCATTGACTGAAAATAGCCTCTGAATCATTCCATGGCACCCACATTTATGTTTATTCTTTGCCTTCTTCCGTACAGGAATATTGTACCATACTTCACACCAAGCGCTCAAAAATGTTCCGATAAAATCAACAAGAGAAACCAAAACATGGAGTTAAAAAGATCGGAGGGGAACTTGCTCAAGTACATGTTGTGTTTTATTTCAACAACAAGGGCTAAAGATAACTTTCTGTACTAAAACCTGCCAGAGAAAACTTGCATAGTGTGTGGTTTCCTGGAGTAGTGTGATAGTTTCTAAGAAAAGACCAGTACAAAGATTAGTACAGAAAAAATATGCTACTCAGGCATTACTTTCTCTCTGAGGTTAGACTAAAACAACATTCATTGTTATAAAATGCGATGTGACACATGATGATGCTTCCTCCATTTTGAGCTCTCCATCTCTTTGTTGTTAAAGGTTGGCCCTGTGTTGTAAACTACTTTGAACAGAAAGCAGCTAAAGATGCCGTCATTACTAAGAAGCTTAGTAGGCTGTTGTACAGACTGTGGAAGTATCATCAATCAAGAGGATCCATCCATCCATCCATTATCTATACTGTTTATCGGTTAAGGGTCGCAGAGGGGCTGGAGCCTATCCCAGCTGTCATTGGAGGATCACCAGTCCATCGCAGGGCCAACATATACAGACAAACGCCCATTCACACTTACATTCACACTTACGCCAATTTAGAGTCACCAATTAACCTAATGTGCATGTCTTTGGATGGTGGGAGGAAGCCCAGGAGTACCCTGAGAGAACCCATGCAGGCAGAGGGAAAACATGCAAACTCCACACAGAAAACAGAAAACACTGTAATGAACTCACTCTAGCAAATTCTGTATTTTAATGAATTTAAATAATCGATTGAAATTTAAGTGTACGTTTAACATAAACAAGGGAGAAGTAGTTTATCCAGATAACGATGGGGATCAGCAATTGGTTGTTAGGTGGAAAATTTACAACTCATTTGTGCTTCTTTCTGGCTGCTAGTTAGTGGCCTGAATCTGCTGCTCCTTCCCCACTCAACACAATCAGTCCAGAAGTTTAAGTCAGCCCAAAAAGTCCACAATAACTAGTACTTTTTTGAAAATAAGGTGCCAAAGGGCTCTTTAAAGTAGCCAAATCTAGCATTAGTTTGTAGTACAGGTAGTATGTAGGTTTTAGCCTACATACACAGCCAACATTAGCATTATTTCTACAAAATTTAACATGCTTACCAGCCAGCCATCCCGTCTCACGATACAGTTTGTGACAGAACTACTGTAGCATCCAGCTGCCTCAACGTGAGTGGATGGAGAAGTAGCTCTGCCAGAGGTATTCTAACTCTTGTCTTGTAAATGCAGCAATGACTAAAGCTCTAGTAAGTCAACAGTTAATGCTTAATGCCAATGTTGGCTATGTAGTGATGGCAAAAACTTACATATTGCACCTTTAAGCACAAAACACAAGGATTTAAATAAATAAATAAATAAAACAATTGAAGCTACTCAGCTCTGGCTGATAGAACAAACTGTGAGAAGTTTTGTTTCTTCTCAGCTAATTGAGAAACATTAACTATTGCTTTGTAACTTTCTACCGCACCTATAAATGAAAATAGCCTCCTCAACTGCTTTTCGTAATGCCCATGTGCAAGGCATGAACTCTCAATGGACACTCAAATTGAACTACCCAATGACTGTACAGCACTGTGGTAAAACTGCATAGTTCCCTGATGTGTACTGCATGTGTCAGTGTATGTAATCCTCTCTTCCTCTGCAATGACTCCCTCCTGTTGGAGCTGTAATTATGAATGTCCTCTTAGTTCATATCCAGTCAAGTAAGGTTTAAGGTTTCTTTCCTTAATTCTCTAACAAATGCTGCAGGAATAACATGGGCAAACATCTTGCATGAGAAATGTCTGAATGTTTTGGCAGTGTGTGTTTCCTTCCACTACTTAACCTTAAATGTTACACAACCCACTTAAGTCTTCACTGCTCCAACAAGCATCCATAACTTTGCTGTGTGTATGCAAAGTTTTTTGTATTCATCAGGAAAAAAATCTGTATACTGTGTACTGCACTACAGCCATGCAAGGGTGACAAACCCAACATGTAATATAGGTGACAGTATTACTATCACCTGTATATTACTTATTATATTACTTATTATCGTTTGGTGATGGGCGTGTGTATATGTACTAAACTGTGTATCTTCCTTTAGGGTTTACTACGTCAGAACCTATAAATTTAAGATCCACTACTTCAATTCGTTAGTCAGTTTTCTGGCTCAGAGCTTCTCAATTAAACACACATGACCACATCCTAATTGAGCTTGTAGTTCAAAATGTTCTGCTCTGATGAATGAGACGCTGAGTAATTCAATGTCTGTTTTCAAAGGATGCAGATTCTGAAGTACTTTAACAAGGTGTTGCATACATAAAAGCCCTTTTTTGTATAATTTTGACTTAAGAGAGCTTAAGAAAAACAACAGTGCCTCCAGACACCAGGGGCATGTTTTTAATGAGAAATGCCTTTTAAACAAGCAGTTTTTTTTTTTTTTTTTCATCAAGCATCAGTCAGAGAGTTTTTATAAGCAATGACAGTGTCATTATGTTGCATAACAGATAGTTTTCAAGCCTCTGCACTTTAATTAAAACTCTGCACAGTGACAGATTTAATTAGAAAAATACACGTCTTGAAAAGAAAAATGTGTGGATCAGCTTACAGCAGCTGGAGGCCTGCTCCTGCTGCTTGCTTCTGCTCGGAAAGTAAAGAGTTGATTAATTTGCCACAGTTTGCTTACAGTCAAAGTTTTTACAAGCTGACAACTACATGACACTGTTCAAATCCCAAATTATCTCAACTTTATGAAATAGCAAATATGGAGAATGATGCACAATAGCAACATTTACTCTGTGTCTTTATTGAACTATCAGGGTTCATTGAGTGCATGGAGTAACAAGCAAAGATGTGGAATATATGTGATTACAAAAATGTGTGTTTTAGCAGAACAAGAATAAATCATTTTTGACAAATGTAGCACTTTTGGATGGCATGGTTGTGCAGTGGTTAGCACTGTCACCTCATAACAAGAAAGAATGTTTTAGGTTCAAGCCCCAGTTCGCCTGCGGCTTTTCTCTGTGGAGTTAACATGTTCTCTCTGTGCCTGCGTGGGTTTTCTCTGAGTACTCTGGTTTCCTGCTACGGTCTAAAGACATGCAGGTTAATTGCCCATAGGTGTGAATGTGCATGTGAATGGTTGTTTGTATGTTGGCCCTGTGACAGTGTCCCAATGTCTGCTGGGCTTGGTTCCAGCCCTCTCAAAGTATAAGGAATTGTGTGTACCGCAGGTCTGTTCTTCAGTGCTGGGTGATATGAATACCAACAGGAGGAGTTCTCACACATTAGTTTAAATCTGCTCAAATGCCACAAGTTTCTGGAGGCATATGAAAAAAAGACATTTCCCTTTCACACTTTTTTCTGTTTGTTTGTTTTTGGAATAACAGTCAAGTTACATTATCAGTGTCATGTATGTGGACATGTGTGTTAAAATGACATTGATAAATTAGGCAATTCAGAAACATAACTCTGGATTACTCTCCAACCTTCTGGCTAAGCTGCTGTTGACACCTGAATCTGTGCCACAATGAGCTTTCTGAAGAGTCCCTGTCTTCTCTCTGTCTAGACTGCTGTAATAACCCAAAAGTAATCACCTAGAAAAGGTGCGTGTGTCAATGTGTATTAACAGAATGGCACTTATTTGAGTGGCAGGGGTGTGAAAGTACTTACATACCTTATAAAAACCCCTGGAACAAAAGGGAGGATTGTCATCACAGTATGTTTATGTAGCTCTGTCTGTTTCTTGAATTTGTCTGGGTCTATTTTTAGCCCAAGTTTCCATGAAATGTCATCTTTAAAATGTGGAAGTCTAACGTAGCTGCATGCTTTGGACTGTTGTTGAATAATTTCATTTAGGAGAAACCATGTCATGTCTTTTTTTTATTTATTTATTTTTTTTTACCATAACTCAACAGTGTAGACTCCATAGATGCATCTTAATATGAAAAATATGTCTCTGAAACAAGAAACAAGGCAGCCAATAGTCATAAATCCTGAGTGGAACTTGTTCATTTTTTTCTTTCTTATAGATTTTAAGAACATTTGTCAATGAAGATGTAAATGAGATGACTTCAGAAATTACATAAATGTAAAATTCCCCCTTACAAATAGCTAAAATGACTCCTAACGGCTTGACATCAGCAGCACATGGGGATAAGCACAAAAAACCTTAAACAGAGTGGAGATGGGAGGAATTCTTTGATGCACGAGTAGTTTCATGGCAACACAAGGGGGGGGCAAAATATTACATCATAAAGCTAATTTGGGTAGTGCATGTTCTGGTTTGCTTTGCCCCACCTCCCTGCTGAGCCCAAGGGACCAAGGTTATGTTGTCCAGATGGAGAATAATAGCCCACACCTGGGCCTTGGCCCAGACCCCAAGTGCAGCTCCAGCATGGCCCCAAAGCCTGACTCAACTAAACATCCAATGAGACCTGTCCCAAACCCCCACTGTGGTCTGACCTGAGTCTGCCAGCACACAATTAACAGATTTGTTGCACCAGCAAACAACATTTCTAGGCCTCAGCATTGTGCTTGGGGCAGTGTTTGCTTCTGAAGCTTATTTATTCATCATACCCTTAAACATGTAAAAGAAAAAAACAGACAGTGACAAAACCTCTCAAAGTAGTACTTGGTTCCAGAAACAGTTTGATTCAGCTTGTTAGCAAATTTGTACACTTCACTGTTACAGCCCCCCTGTGACCTCAGGACTTTCCCTGTGTTTTCTGTGTTTTGTTTCTCTGTCTGTTTTTGCCCTAGTGCCTTGCCCCACCCCACCCCCTTCCTATCCACTCACCTGGTTGCAGTCTGCAGTGTCCAGAGCCCATCCTCTCTGCACCACTCACCTTAAAGCCATAAGTCAGTCTCCACCATTCCTCTCCCACATCGCTCACCTGCTCACCAGCCCTGTACCAATCTGCACTCTTGCTTCGACAAGATATTATCTCGAGACATGAAGCTATGAGGGTCAATGGAATGGTTTCTATGCTGTTCATTTTGTCTCTACCTGCCAAATAACCAATCAGTTGTCGGCTGATGTTAGAAAACACAAACAGCAGGAACAGAGTTAGCACACTAACTCTTTCTTCAGTTCAGTGTTACAGGTAGATTTATTGACCTCAGTGCAGCTAGATGTCCAATAACACCTGTTGTTTTTGTTTTTCTTTCTGTAGTGAATGGAATGGTTGAATGTGACAGAGCGTATTTCCACTAAATACTGCCTTGCCTTTAGTAACTTTCCTTCCAGAATCGTACAGCAAAGTGAAACATAGTATGCCGCCAGTGGCTTTACTGTAAGTTATGTATGTGTTTATGTTGTCATGTTCATTTATGTGTATTTCTCAATTCCACTAAAGCCATGAAGTTTGACAGTGTGAGTATAACACTTGTACTGGTGCTCTGAAGTTCAAAGACAGTTTTTTCCTCCACCCTTTCTCCTCATTTTTACACATCCCCTTCCTTTTGAAATCACTCTGCCTCCACACCAGCTCTCCAACTCAAACAAGTCAGCACAGATAGTTTGGCTCTTCCACTGAAACCAGAGCATAGGTACTCTGGTTGGACAGGGAGAACAAACAGCTCACATGTGGTTTCTTGATGGCATACTTTTCAGCACTCAGGTTTTGGAGGGGTATTCAGAGAGTGCATTCCTGGTAATTAATAAGGCAAGTGCAGGTTTCCATTTGGAGTTTCAGTTTCATAGCTGTGGAAACATTAACAGAATGAATGCAACAGAAACATTTTTGTGAAGAGTTTTTTTGTTTTGTTTTGTTTTTTGTGGTTAATAAATCAGGAAATATTTGTAATTTTTTTTAACATTATGTCATATTGATGATATATTTTATGTATATTTTCATTTTCAGTCCCTATATCCTGAAAAAATGTGTATACACACACACACAAAAACTAAGGACTGAAAAAAAATATGTATATAATGTATACAGCAAACTTGCCTCCCAGTTTCTACTTTTCTTTGCTTGTTTCTTTTAATGTCACCTTTATATCTACCCACAAGACCATTACAGGGTTATTTTCTAGATAATAGCTTGGTCTTCGTAGTCACTGTCACTTGAGTACGTGTGTCTGTGTGTATACGCACATGTTTCTCAGGCAAGTATGAAATAGCTATGAAAAGAAAATAGTGCCCTTATCCAGTGTTTTTCATGCATAAAGGTAACAGCCTTGCAAGTGCAGGCATTATTATTATTTTTTTTTATGTTTTTGTTCTCTTCCAGCATTTGCCATATGTTTTTTTAAATTGTAAATTCAAAATGAATGCATTACCAAGCAGTCAAACACAATCCCATTTATTTTTTGCCATATAACCCAAAACAGCCCAGAGTAAACTGGTGTCCACCGTGTCTAAAAATTCTGTTTGAACACATATTTGCAAAGCAAGTGTGTGGGAGGAAGCTGGAGTACCTAGGAAGAATCCATGCAGGCACAGGAAGAGCTTGCAAACTCCACACAGATCCCTGGGAATTAAACTGATGATTCTGAATTCAAAATTACATCCAGCCTTCAAGTTCAGTGCCAGTGAGCAGGAAGTAGAATTTCTTTTATGCAGCAAGGTGGAAAGTAAGGGCATGGAGGTCAGAGTGGTGGATGGGTGTGTACCATGTCTGACTTTGATGCATGGAGACCAGAGCTGGTGTCCTGTCACAGCCCTGCAATTAAAGGTACCCTGTGGAGCTTTTGGCCTCCAGTAGCACTATGAAGCAGTTTTTTTTTAGAAGGTCCCTGGCTGTGTTTGTATTATGTATGTACACAAGGATGCACATTGCACGCAATTCATGTTTCTGCCAACTGCTTCACACTATGCCACTGATAAATGCAAGGAAAGGAGTGCTTGCTCGTGACAATGAATGTAAACAATACAGATTTCAGAATATTAAAAAAGTAATCTTTGCAAATGTTTTATGAAAAAAAGACATGTGTTTAACACACTTGTGAGACCGCAAAGAATCTACAAAATGCAACTGCACCGGACTCCTTTAATGCTTGCCTTTTTATTAACCATTACAACAATCTCTCCTCATCCTTGGGGTGCCAGTCACAACATAGCATCCCTACTTTGAATCTGGCAAGGAACTTTACAAGTTGTCCCCCATTTATCTGTCCTGTCAATTTCCTGTCACCTCTGGTGTCAGCTATCTTACCATACCAACAATAATTTAGCAAAAACCACAGTTTTCCCCTAATCTTAACCATCCATACTGTAGTTACCAGATCAGACACTGAGCCTTTACAGAAACGCATCAACATCACGTCATCTTCACTGAAATAGTAAGGCATCATATAGGCCATTTAGAACAGTTGTTCCATTGTAACAACCTAATCTATTACAAAGACTGTAGTTTTTCCACAAGACATACAACAGGATAACACTCTGTTCCCACCTCTTAGCTGTGCTGTATTCTCATCTTCGAGTGTCGGGAAACACCTACTTTTGTTCAGTTATTGTTATTATGTCACTGTGATATTCATGTAAAGTGAATAAATCTCAACCACCTCTTTTTGGTAAACTAAGCTCAGTAATGCACAAGTATACATATTTGACTTTAGCTTTGCCACTGTGTCAGAGTGCAGTTAGTGGAAGAGGCTGTGATGTAGTTTTGTTTGGAGTAGCTTCTGTGGCTGCAGTGGTTTGGCAGTTTGTGTGAAAGGCATACTCGGTGTAGGGGAATTTATCAAACCAACAAAACAGAACACATTCAACCCAGTGAAACAGTTGTCTCTTCTTTCATCTGTGCAAGTTTTCTCTCACTGCTGTGTGCTGAGTCAGCTCCCCGATCATCTGCACACCAGTGAGACCAGTGACCCAGCTGGCTTCACTTGTGCAACAGCAATCAAACTGCAGTGTAAAAAGGTACACTCATCTGGCCACCCTCACGCACACTCACACATACACATACACTGTTGTGAAACAAACTTTTTTGTCCTTTTTTGTTCACTTGCAAGTGCCTGTAAAACAAAGAAAAGGAACACAACAGTTTGTATAAGAGTATTTTTGTTGGAGAAGTGTTTGTTTGCAAAACAAATGAAGAGAAACAATATTGCATGCATCACAGTGCACAAATACCAAACAATGGTTACTTTGTATTTAGTAAGGAAGCTGGAACAGTGGCTATCCCCATTATAGGTCTAGCTACACTATGCACCACACACCAACTATAACCACAACAAATTATATATTATTATGTTAGAAAAATGGAGTCAGTTTACTCAAATACCTGCTATTACTGATCTTGATTTGCATTTGAAAGCCAACATTGATAGAAGCTGAGTTCTCTGCAGTGCATTATTATTTGTTATTTTTTTCAGTTTGATGCTTTAGGTAGAAGAAGAAAAGTGTGAGTGCAAAATGCAAAATATATTAGAAAATTTGGCTATGCATATGAAACCAAGACAGATACATGTCACACACAGGGCTTGGCCAGCAACCTCATAGACCTCAATTTAAATGCTTAACCTAGAGACTGTATGCCTTGAGCAAAACATTTTGGACATGCAAGATATATTTAGATATATCTGATATATCCTTAAGATATATCCTGTGTGCATGACACAATATCTCTGCACATAACAATAATACTAATAATGTGGAAGGTGGGGTTTATTATCTTTGCATCTGTCTGAACTGATATAGTTTATGAGACATTAGTGAAGTTTATGCTTTCTCAAAGTCAGACAAAAGCAAGTGTTCCCTTTAAAATCATCCACTGTGGAGGATAAACACCCTCAACCTAAACTCCTCCTGGATATGAATCATAAAGTTGCTCTGTGTTGATAAGCAGAAGCAACAGGGTCTACTCACAGACACACATACAGAGCATCTGCGTGATGTGTATCCGTGGAGCTGGAACTGACTGGCCTGTCAGCGGGGTGTGTAATGGCTTACACACATAGACAAGTCATCCTCCATTCCCCCCAGAGAAGTTTGAAGGGAGTGCTCCTTTGTCTGTAACACTGTTGGATGCACTTGCAGTGGACCCAGCCCTCTAACACAGCAGCGCAGCTGGAGGAGACCACAGCTCCTGCAGGGAAGAGGAGAACTGTGTGTGCTTCAACTTTGAACTTTCTGACTGGATTCTGTGAAGCTGCTACTTCCCATCTGAGCTGCAGAGGTAAAACTAAAACCCAACAAAAGTATATATAACCTCTCCCCTACAATTAATCCATGCATTTCTTTGAGTGATATGGGGACAGGGTGGGGAACAAAGTGAAGTGAACCCAGTCAGAAATTCCGGACGTGCTGTTTAGCAGTAGGGTGATATTTGACACTGGAAATGTAATAAGGTAATTTGTCAAAGCTGACACCACAAACAGGCCTAATCTAAAACTGTGAAACCATTTTGGCAAAACACAGGAACTCCCAATGAGATCAAATTCTTTCCCCAAACCAGTATTAGCCCACATGAGCTTGGAAAATGTGGGTGGGAAAATAGAATGAGTAACATTCTCCCCCTCAGAGAGAATATAAAAGCGGGGATTTTCAGAAATCAAATTTTCTCCACCTTCTACACCTTTTTCATTTATTCCCAAAGCACTACACCTGGTACACTGGTTCAGTGCATTGATTTGGATGTTGATGGGTGCTCCTGCATATGCAGTTGACACCTTATTTTGGACTTGCATAGACACTTGGATGAAGATGTGAGCCAATGGGATTTATAGATGGGGTTTTGGATAATAAGGCTCTGTGACCAACAAATGTTGATACTTATTGATACTTAAATGTTTTGTCAAGCAAGACAGTCATTTCAAATGAACACCACATTTATGGTTTTTGAAGCCTAAATACACTCACCAGAAGTAAAAAGCTAATGTTAGGTCACAAATGAGCCACACCATGGTTGCTTCAAAGTCACCACCACTAAGCCTCTAACTTGTCATTTAGCACATTTACCTCTTCTACAAAAGCCTTTCTTCTTAGAAAGAAAAAATAGTTAGCAAGAGCACGACTATGAACACAACAATAAAGGTGAACCGGTCAGTAGATCAGTTTTCATTTATGACTTTATGACATCGATAACTTCTGTTTTCTCATTTAGCCACTTGTTAGCATCTGCCTTTTTTTTAACAATGTAAAAGCTTTAAAAATCATGTGAGGTATTTCCTGGTGGATCTTATGTTGTAGAATAAAACATGAACATGTTTTCTCATCTAACCAATACCCACTTAAAATACCCATTGACCTTGGGGATGAGGGAACCAGAAATGCTAAAATGCTGACTTAACTCTGGGTTTTAGGACACATTCCTGCACCACTTTTTTAAAACATTAACAAATATTAAAATTATAGTTTGTAGTTTTGTGGGGAGTTACATCCTGGAACCATTTCTTGGCTGGAGGCTGTGACTCCCTGGGGTCTTCACTGTTACCTTCAGACCTTTCCCTGTTTCCAGTCCTCCTGTTAAGCCAAGCTAATCAGACACTGAGCAAGGTATCAAATAAGAATAAATATCAGACTACTTTAAATCGTGTAAAAACTATCTTAGCATTGAAACCAGAGAAAAATTCAGCTGCAGGATGATAATATTCTTGCTTTCTAATTAATTGACAGATATAAAAAATGGTACTGATCTTCTCATCTACCACTCAGAAGAGCATATTTCCCAAAAATAATTAACTATTCCTTTGCTATGTTCTAATAATAAAATGAATTGCACAAATGCTTGGTTGGTAACTAAGCATCAATGTGTTTCAGTTTACTTTCGTATGGTTGCTTTGTTCCCAGGCCCATTACAGTGTTCACATGGACAGTGAAGAGCATGTTCTCACAGACAGAAAGTGAGCGAGTGTGTAAATGACATACCCCTGTAGCAAGTCTTTCAAACATGTGCCAAGATCAATTTCCATCAAAGATCCACAGGGAATAGAATCCCAGCATCTCCTGGAGATGAGTCAAGTGTATGTTGGAGGGAAAACCACTAAGCAGCAAAAGTTTTATCCACAACAGTAGACATCACACAGCCCCTGTGTCAAGTTTACAGAAAGGTTCTCAAAGTCTTTTCACCCTGAGGGCAACAAAAAGTGAAGGTTTCTTTGTTTCAAGATCCAAAGCATACAATTAAAACTTTTAAATGTGTAATATTGCAAAACTTTGGCTACTACTTTGGCATTAAATACTTAAAGTCCAAAACTGCCTATTCTTTTGCAGAAAATATACAACTAGAAAATAATCTAAAAACACATGATTAGTTTATGAGTCACTATTTAATAAAGTAAATTTTTTGGAGCTTCACTTTGATAGATTTGGCCATCTTTTTTCAGATTTATGATGGTGATAAACTCACTTTATATACTCTAATTTTAGTTTACCTTTGTTTTCATTTTCAGTTGGTTCAGATAATCAGACTGCCATCTGCTGTAAATCTGTGTATGGCAGTATTGCTTCATTGCCTCTTGTATAAGATGTATTATAATGGATGGGAATGACTGTTACTGCTCACACGAACTTCAAATACATAAGAAAATACATTTTGTTTTTTGAACTTTTTTCTTTCAGTCATCCTGAGACATGCCCCTGCCTTCGTATTCATTTGTTCTCACTTCAAAGCCTCAACAGAGATACAGAAAATCCGTGGAACTAAGCATGACCTTTATCCCAGAAAACTGCACAACTAGACAGAGTTGTGATGTGGGTGAATGACAGAGCCGGACATAACGCTAGGAGCTGTGTGGAAGCCTGAGAATGGGCGGTGGCTCTGTTTCCTCTTCTTCCTTTGCTCATCCACATCCTCTCCCTTCATGAGGTGAGAAACATGTCAGCAAGCCACGGCTGTGTTGTTTGCTGGAGTTCAGCTGGCGATATAATTTAAAATGTGAAGCACAATGGAGGCATTCATAAACACTTAGTGTGATAGAATGGGCTATTGAATGGCTGAAAGTATTATGACATTGAAGGAGTCATTTCAAAGTATTTCTTAGACATAACAATCTTTCTTTTGTTTGTGGTGTGTTTGTTCTTTAACAGTCCAGCAAACCTGCAATACATAGTTCACTGTTCAGTTTGCTAGGTTTAATAAGAATATTTCATAAAAAGGATTGCTATGACATTTTGGTCACAATAACATTATCATGAAATTTTGATACCATGCTAGTAAGTTATGGATCTAGGTATCACACCTGATAAAGGTCCTGATCTATGATGCTTTTTATATAGTGTATCTACATGAAACATTATAACACTTGCTTAAGGCATCATAAAATTTGCTAGAAGACTACCTAATGCAACTAAACTACAGCCACAGGACATTTAAAATAAGGAATAATATCACTTGCCATGTTAAAGTATCACAATCTTGTATAATCTGCCCATTTCATTTAATTAATAATACTGTCAAGATTTGCCAAACTGCCTTCATGACTACAGTCATCAAAGGCTGTTTTGGTATCAATACCAACCATAGAACTCAGATAGCGTGGCAAGATATCATCATCATACAGTTTAGCCGATCAGCCACAACATTAAAATCACTGACAGATGAAATGAATAATATTGATCATCTCATTACAAAACAATGTTCTGCTTGGAAAGCATGGGTCCTGACATTCATCCTTGGACTACGGGCGAGGAGGCTGATATTTCTCATCCACTGGCTGACGACACAGTTATTGTTGCTTGGATACCTCTCTTATTCAAGAAGGTGAGCTGTCTCTTTTTTTCTCTTCAAAGTCAATGAATTCTGTTTCTGGTCCCTTTAATCAATGTGCTAACCCACAGCACCCCAGAGGGTGCATTTAAGAATTAAATTTTTTTTGCTATGTAAATCACTGGTTGCCAATAATAGTCATAGTAATCATAGTAGAGGAATGACAAAGAAAAGCAAGAAGAGTAGCATGTTTCACCATTCAGCTGTAGCATGGCACCATTATCATTCACCTAGACTAAATTTAAACTATTTTTTTCAGCTGACATAGTAGGTATTTTTTTAGCCAGCCAGCAAAGCGTCATTATTATTCCCCCTGCAACATTATGTCCAGGATAGGGGAATGAACCTAAGATGAATTAATTAGAAATTAAGTATTTTCATTGCATATCCCACACTAAAGTGGATGCTGTCACCTGATAAATGGATTGTGGCTCTGGTCGTTAGCACAGTCATATATTTCCTCTAGACCCACATGAACTGGCATATGTCAGAAATGGCTGTTAAAGGTGATAGATGCTAGTAGTCAAAACTGTGTTGTGTGTACTTTGGACACATAGGGAACCAGATGGTGTCACCATTACCTTGAATTAAATTAAAAAGATTGGTTTGAGATTTCAGGAAATACACTTATTTAACTTCTTGCCAATAGTTAGATGAATATGGTTCACTCCCATGTCTTTGCTTTACATATGGAGCTGGAGCCAGCAGCCATGTTACCAACGTAGCAACCTTCTCTCCAGAGCCGATGGCTAATTTTGTGCCTAATGGCAAATTGAGTGACTTTTTGGCCAGACATTAACTACTGTACCTTGAAGAGAGTCACTGAAATTTCTCAGTAAATGTGTTCACATGGCTGCATAGTGTAAAATAGCAATCTAGAAACATTTTAACCTGGCTTGAGCTACTTTCCAGTGAAGAAATGCAATGAGTTGCAAGCCTATGTTACCATGAGGAGTGAAAGCAGGGGAAGCAGATAGCCTTGCTCCATCCAAAATTTGAAAATACACCTACCGGTACCTCCAAAGCTCACTGGTAAATATGTTGCATCTTTATTTAACTCTGACAGGTATTTAGAAACTTTAGATAGAATCATGCTGGCTGCTTCCCAGTCTTTATGTTAACTAAATGTTAGCTTATTTAGTATTCTCAGCTAACTTAACCCACTTAACCCAAATTTTTCCAGACATGAAATATCCAATCATGTGTCATTTAAATAATCATATTTTTTATTTTATTTTTATTTTTTAATTTCCATGGAAAAGTAGGTGAAAAAGTGTCATAATTGTGACCGGTGGGATAATGTGTTGCATACTGAATTATTTTCCTATTGCAATATTTATCCTATTAAGCATCTAAATATTCTTATATCCCAGCCCATTTATTAGCACATGTAAAACTCCATATGTGAAAAACCCTTATACAACACTGATACAGTGTATGCATAAGGTATTTCAGACACATTTTGTTATGTTGTAGCATTATGATCATTTTTCTCTTCTTATCAATCTACACACAATACCCAAAGTGAAAACAGAACTTTCACTATGACTCTTGAAATTTAGCTCAGGTTGTTTTTAGGGCCTTATAACTGAAAATAACTAACCTAACCCTTATAACCCTAACCCTATCACTGTTGTGACCAGAGGGATTGAATGGGTTAAGCTAATCCAACTAATTGGGATCCACTTAAGCAACAATAAGAGTTCTCCTGGATAGCTTCATAGTTAAAAACACTGATTCTCACCTGTGTTTGATCATCAAACTTAAAGTAAATGCATAATGTTTAGCTACCTCTTATATCTTGTTATATATCCTTAAATACATATTCTTTTATGTCTATATTACTTCTTACATTTTTAACCACTGCATGTTTCTATTACCATAGGCTACATTCGGTGGCATCAACTCTGCTAACTCCGTAACATTATCCCGTAAATTGTTGCTGGAACTCAAATAATTTTCCATTGAGATCTAGGATAAGAAGTTATGGAAAAAAATATTGTGGCTATTCAGATCCAAGTTATTGTATCATCTAGCTACCATATACAGTAGCTCACTGATTGGTCCATGCACAGTCTTTGTTCTACTAAAATTATGCATTCAGCTGTGAAGTGTGTATTTTTTATGTTTTATTTTGTTGTCTTGTTAGTTTTCTTGGACCTAGTTTTCATTCATTTTCCCAACAACTTGTGAACTTTGAAGAAATTTACAGTGGGTTAAAATGTAAAACCTTTCACTTCACAGTGAGGACCTCAGATTAGATTCCAAGCCATTTACTGCAAACCACAATATTCCTTTTTCATTAGCCTCATCGTGAACCTTCACGGCTGTAAACTTGATTAACTAAAGTAGTGCAAGCCAAGCCTGTTTATTACAATCTTAACTGAGAAGAATTAAAACTAAGTGGTGTAGGTTACTTCAAATAAGTATAGCGTGTGTACGGGAATTGAATTACAAAACCCCTTCTCACCTTGTCTGGTAACATGAAACCCAAACTTTACGTTGAGAAATGTGGAGCTGGCACAAACAGATAATCTCCCTCCTTAGACTTACCACAAACCACATGCTGCCTGCTCTCAGAAACACATGCTCCCTTCCTTTACTTTTAGCCAACTGAACACTTATTCCCACCTCTACATCTGCTGAACAAGATGAGCAATTACACAAACCTCCTATAATGTGGGAGAAGAGAAATTTACAACCATTACATGGATGAAGACATGGAGGCCTAATTTCAGCTCAAGTGAGGCTTAGTGATTCAAGCCCTCATCACCCTTATTTTCTGTCAGCTTCTAAAATAAAATGGTCTATTCATATTGTGTTTCCTCTCAGTCTAATGTGGACTGGTGTCTTTCTTAACCATGAGTAATCTTAGCTCTAAATAAGTTAATTGGGTGGGAGACCTTAAAAATTGAGAGGTCATCCTTCACACTGTGGCTTGTTCCCAGTTGTTAATTTTACTGCGGGTCATGCCTTCCTTGTCACCCAAGGAAGCAATCCTATCTCCTCATGCCATGTTTCTTGACTCAACTGAAGCTATAGAGCATATCATAAAAAGTGTGGGGCTCCTGTCACTTTTTGTGTTTCAGTGCCTCCAGCATGTTTGAACTTGCTTCTCTGCAGACATGTAAGTATGAGACAGGTGAATGATGGGTAAATAAAGGCATCTCTCAGATTGTTTTTATCCATGAAATGTAGTGATACCACTATGATTGTTTGCCAGAGCATGAGGGGTTTAGGCCAACCTCTAAATTGATGACCTTGTGATTGGAACATAAAGTAGAAATTTGGGGAATTTTCATTTTATCCAATATGTTTTTCCTCTTGCAGGTTTTGGCTCCCATTTTGACAAAACTAGTAAGGCTGACTAGCATGGGAGAGATCATTTTTATTTTAAAAGGGTTGTTGGCTAGTGATCAGTCAGGAGATTTAAGATCTCAGAACCTCTGAAACCAAAACCAATTCATTTTTCTAATATTCAAATATTCCACCATAGTCTACCAAGTTTGCCCAATTTCTTCATATGTTTTCCTTTAACACCAAGCCAATACCTATACACTTGCACATGCTTCTAATGTCTGCCTTGGATGAGTAAATGCTGCACTTGTCTTGGAATGGAGACTTTAAGGGTTATGGGTGATAGCAAGTAAAAGTACAACTCTTGACAGCTGATTCTTGGATGGCTGCTTCTCCCTTTCAAAACCAACCTTGACTTAAATGCAGCAGCAAATCCACCCTTAAGACAGTGCTTCCATCCAGTCCTCTCACCCTGTAGCACCATGCTAATATGCATCTAAAGATGCACTTATGTGGGTATACGGGCATTACTCTCTCTTCCATTACTTGCAAAGCCTCTGCTTTTCCATCAGTGACCATAGAAATTGTGCATATTATTGTTTCCCATAATCAATCAAAGTCAAAGTTAAACTCTATTTGTGTGCTGCAGTCATTTGGGGATCTGGGATTTTCCGTTCTCCTGGCTGGGTTAAACTAATTAGCTATTTATTTATTCACATCAAGCACAGTCTCTCTACCAGCGCCGTTATGTTCTTGTGAATTCAACACAAGATAAACCCGGATTTCTGGGAAGGTAGGCATGGAGTGGTCACATAATTTAATTTCCTGTCAAACATTTGTGTTTTTAGATTAGTCTAGGTGTTTTCTCAACATAATTCTTCACAGACTATAAGAAACAAATACAACAGTGGCCAAAAAGACACAATAATCCAAAAAAGAAAACATTTATGAAACTTCTGAGGGATTATCAATCAGTGGTAATCATCCATTCCCTCTGTCCTGCTCTCTCTCTCTTCGAATGCAGAATGACTTTTTGTTGGATTTGTTTTGGATGTTATGCTCTCCTGGCTGTGTTTTGATATACCGGATCTCGCTGTGAGCTGCCTTCATGTTTCTTGAACTTCACACTGTTGTCTTTCTCGGGTTTTTAAAAGTTGAAGAATCATGGAAAAACCCACTGACCATCCTTTCATCTTTCCTCTTAGCATTTCCTCTCATGCTTTTTATTATTACACCTTGTAGAAACATTTTCCACCCTTCCTTCCTATAACTACCTCATCCTTATCTATTGTTGTTTCCTGCTCCATCTTTTGTACCTTATTTCTGAGTCATTCTTTGCTTTATCTCCCTTATATGTCTGTCTCCATCACACATTGCCTCAAACAAGTGCATAGAAAAATGTACATTATGCGATGCTTCTGCTGGGGTGGCATGGGTATTGAGTTCTTAGCCTATGAGTCACTCTTTTCACCAAGGGATGATGTCATCCCCAAATGCCGTTGAAAAGTTACCTGATTCGAGGCATTCATCCGTGGCAGAGTCCATGAAAATAAATAAATAAAAATGCTGAGCCGTGTTAGAACTGTCTTTAAAATTGCATAGCCCTACTTTTTTCCCCATTCCCATCTTTTCCGCCATCTCTTGCTCGCTCCCTCTCTCCCACAGTAATGGCCGTGGTTTGTTCACTCAGCAGCATGCTATATTCACCAAGGCCAGATGGTCTGGTGTAGGTGGTATGCTGAAGGGACAGAAAGAATATGAATATTTTACTGTATGGCATATACTGTATGTGCAAAGGACTGTGTGCCAGCATGCATATATGTGTGGGTTGAGGAAGAGGAACAGCAGACATAAGCGAACTGCTTCATAGACAAAGTCTGTTCCCTTGGAATGACATGCTATACCTTACTATGGGAATTTATTTTCGCCCGGAATAGGCTCATTGCTGGGTCAAAGTTCATTTCACACAGCTAGCTCGTATATGAGCCATGCATGAGTTCCTTAACAGCAGCTGTGTTTACATCCAGATTAGAATGATACAGGAAAACAAGCTGCAATCCTGACACTGTGTCTTCTTCCCCTCTCTGGCTTTCATCTCACCCCTATGCTGCATGTTCCAGAACAACACCTTGGCTTGAAAGGTTTAACCCATCAAGCACCTTGACTTCACTGAAATCATGACAGGAAGTGTTTCTGTCCTATCCACTGTGTTTGTCCCATGGCTCCTTTGCCGCCATTGTTTGGAACACCTGCGGTATGTGTGCACATAACTCTGAGATGCTACCGTTTATTTGATTACAGCTTGTCTGTACAATGTAAACAGGAGCTGCTTGTAGCCAAAGCAGTATGACATATCATGATGCAGGCCAATAGGTTACAGACTAAAAAAAGGTGTGTAGGTAGTTTTGAACTCAGACAATCAGCAAGGTTCGTCCTTTCCACCAGTCTTCACCAGATTTGTTGGGCAGTATAAGATAAAGCTTGATGTATGTTCCTCATGAAGACTGGCACTTTGTGTGAATTTACACAGTGGGAAACTGTGGAGCTGAAGTTATGAACTGTCTTAAAAGGGAATGAAAAAAACGGCCAAGAGAGCTTTTCAGAATTTTGTCAATAACTTTCTCCTCCTATTATATACTGTATTGTACACAGTCTCTAGTTTGGAGGTCATTCTATGCCATTCGATTTCCATTATTCTGTTTTCAAAGGTGGGCTTCAAATACAAAATATTCTTACTTATTTGATTAATTGTGTACATGGTTAAATATAATATTATTCTGTAAATTTTATATGCAGCTTAAGTTAAACATGTAGTGTCAAAGGCAGTAGAAAACAATTCAACACAGAAAATGAACTAATCTAGCTGATTTGTAAGATCTCCCAGTACACACCATATTGCACACAATTCCAGTATAAATCTGATAAATACATATACTTTTATGAAATACAAAGCTTTATGTTGCATCACTCATAGGCAGAGAAATACAAAGAGACAAAAAAATGTAATCTTCATTAAAAGGACTATTGAAGGATACAGAAAAAGAAAAGGCGGGAATTCTCAAATTGAAAATCCCTGTAGTGTTTTTTTGACTTCACCGTTAATGTTCAAGTTCCCTTTCCCCCTGGAAAACTTTAAAGCCATTGAGGCAAGAGTGATGAATGTCCTCATAACCGCAGTAGATTTCAGAGCTGAGCAGAGGAAGCGCAATCAAACCAAGGAGTCTCAGAGGGCCACCAAGAGGTGAGAGTGCCGCCCTTAGTCTGACAACCAAAAGAAGTGTCATTAAAAACACTCACTATGTTATGGTTAAGAACTTGAAAACATAGCAAGTGTGTCATGGTTATTATGCACTGCAGAGGTCATGGGGAAAACACTAAGCTTCAGACCAGTCTCAAACACAAGGGAACCGGCGAGGAAAAATGTTTGAGGATGACAGAAGTGAGTAGCTTCCTCAGACTACTTGGAGTGCAGGCGTTTTGCATTACCAGTTCACCCAGGCAAATGAATGAGGAACACCATTACTCCCTTTCAAATAAACTTCACCCCTACTGTCACTGACACTCATAAAAGGCATGCATGACTCATTTACAATTAGAAAAAAGCTGATGGTTTCAAAATGGGGAAGAATGTCTGAATGTCCATGAGCAGAGCCCAAGTCATTGACACCAATTTATTAACTCCAGCAAATACTTATTACACCCAAAAGGCCAATGTTTCATATTGAGGGGTCCTCACCCTTCAAATGTCTGACCTCACATAATTATCCCACAACAAGGCAATAAAGGACATCTGCAATGATACAATGTGATTTTTGTAAAGCACAACATAAAGGGATACTGTGTCCACTAAAGGGCCTGTCAGAGAGGATGTGGAAAATGAGTGATATAAAAAAAACACTTAAATTCCCAACTTCATTTTGACTTTATACAACTAATTTTTTCATTTGTCATTTTCCCTCCCTGAGCCTTCACTCCCTTCTCTTACTCCCTACTTCAACTGCCCTCAGCTTCATTTCCTCACCCCCACCCCCACCCACCCCCGGTCCCCTCCACCCACTGCTTTTTACTTTTCCAGCTGTTGGTAATCATGCAGGTGCCTGATTGGCTGACAAGCTCAGTTGCTGGCTGATGAGAAGGCCTGTGCATGTACAGCTGTGGGAAGGAAGGAAGATGGACTGTAGTCAAAAGGAAAAGGTGACAATCACACACCCCTCCCACGCACCCCCAACACTCACAAAGCCAAGACTCCAGTTGGAAGGAAGGGATTAAAATGACCAACTTCCCCATCCCATCCCTCTCTCCACCCTACCTCCTGTTAATCATCATCAGTATCATCATCATCAATATTATTTTGCTAAAATTCTTTGTGGGACAGAACAGGCTTGTCAAAGGCTGGAGCAGGGAGGGGATGGGGCTTAGCTCAACTACCATTAAACATGTGATGTCATGTTCTAGGCACAGCGCTTTGGTGACGTGTGTGTAGTGATTGTGTATGTGTCCACGTCTTTGGCTGCATCCCTTGTACATGTGCGCCTCACCATGTGTACTAGATCTAAGCAGAGCCAAAGGATCTCGGGCAGCCCTTAAAAGGCCTGGCTGGTCTAGCACTGTCAGTCCATAGGTGGGCTCTATAATTCTTCCAACTTCACTGCTTCATATCTCCCTATAGCCTCAGAGCAAATAGTCAAGCTTGTGGGAGGGCCCCCTGTGGTTTTCTTACCCAGTAAATTCCATTACAGGGAACACACATTGTTCCGTAATATGGCTTCAACACAGTCTCATAAAAACTGCAGACTGCATTTTGTAGGCAAGAATAATATGAAGTCTACTCCCCCAACATCATGAACTACATGACAATAGAATATATTGGACTATGTAACAACAGAATGAATAAATATAAATAAATATTTATTCAGTTCAACGTTAATCAACATGTACATTTAGTTAAAGCCCACAAATTAACATTTCCTGTATCAAATGAAATGTGTATTGGGACATAGTGATGTGACCCCAGAGAGAACCCAGCACAGAAACTGTGCTCAGCATTTCAGAATTTATTAGCTCAGTGTTTTGGAAACTCAATTTTCAGCAGAAGCACATAGTTGTTTTAGCAAACAAGCTGTGATAAATCTACAATGTGCTACCTGCCAAGCACCAAACAGCAGACAGTTAGCATCTAGTTAGTCAAACGCCTAGAATTTATGACCCCAAAAACCTATTCGTAGATGAAAGATCTTATTGATGTTGATCGAAAGGAAAGTAAAAGGAATACTCATAAATCAGGTGGCCAGGATTAGTTGCAGCAAATGAGTTAGCACACATGTGCCTACTTATTCAGGGCATACTGAGCTACATTAGCACCTTTCTGACCACCCAACAAAGATTAAAAAAAAAAAGATATCTTGGAAGACAGACAGATAATCGTGGTTACACAGACCTGAGGTATGTGAGGCAATAAAATGCCAGTACAATAGAGTATATATAGAGCTGCATAATGAGCATTAATTGCTCCTCTTTAGAGAGCAGCGAGACTGAACCAAAACATCAAAGTTGCAGGCAGTAAAACAATGAGAAAGGCAATGAGCTGAAAGATGCTGTAGTGCCCTTGAGATTTGAGAAAGAAGTAAACTAAATGTAGTATTGTATTGACTTTTTTCCCACCATGCCAATTCAGTGCCAAACTACAGGCTCTAAAGACCTGTATCTGTCAGGAAGTCACTGCATCGACTTGAAATAAAGAATTTAGGGCTTGGAAATATGTGGGAAGTACAGAAGGAAGCACTTTTGTCTCAAGGCCTTTTTATTGTGTATACCTGTCTGTTTTCCCTTTGCCTTCCCATACTTTACAAGAACGTGAAGTGTAATGTAGATAAGTAAGCCCTAACTGTACAGTGTCTCTTCTCAGTGGAAAGGTTGTGCTAATGTGTGTATTTTAAACTACTTTGTCAGGATATATTGGTATATATTTGTAGTACTTGAAATGGAATGTTAAAGGAAAATGGAAAAATGAAGCACAACATTTAGTTGTATTTTGAATGCCATGTTGAATGAATGCCATTCCATATTAAACCTGCAATGCAGCTTGCATTCGGTCCCAGTACCATACAAAACAATTTGTCTGATGATTCTTAAAACTGCAACCATAACCATACATTTTAACCATTCTATTAGAAAAGACTCATAGAGAAAGCCTCAACAATGCTACTAGAGCTAAAAGAGTCATGTTCCTAAACAGGAGAGCAACATGAGCATCCTCCTGCTTGGGATCTATAAAATTTGAGTTGGATATTAACTAATGATGTAGCTCAGGTTTGGGCCACAGATTCCTGAGAAAAACATTGTCTTTGGTGTTTCACTTATAGGGAGTAGCAGCTGATGTGTGGTAGATGGACCAGCAATTTGCTATGAACTGCATGGCAAGAGTTATATTACAGACACGCAGTCATGCTAGCACTACCATTAGTGAGCTAATCTTTAGCATGTTGTTTACTAGGTGACCACTGTTAGCTGTGCAAGCAGTTCTAGCGTTATTTCACAGACCACACTGATTGCAGGCTCAACAGTAATGTTTTGAAATACCTTATAATCATAGTGGCATAAGTTGTACTCATCTGATTTTCAATTCTTCCAAAGTATTCATTCACAAGTCAGCAAAGCTACCAAAAGTGAGGCTACTGACATGCTCAGATGTTCCCATTGGTTACATGATCCTTCCCTTGCAGGTCATGGCAGTCCTCTGAGAGTCTGCTTTGTTAGGATTGGCTCCCTGTCATTTCCCTATGCAGACTAAGCTGCAGATTCTCAGCTGGTCAAGCAGCAACAGCAATTTGTTTACTATAGGGAGTCCTTTGATTCACAGATAAAAATCTATATTATTGCCACTACTCTATAAATCTGATCAAATATCCAGTGTAAAACAGTTCTACAACCATCACTATCAGCTGCATGAAGTCACACAACAAAAACTCAAGTGTCATTATGCTATTCTGAATTCACACTCTCAATGAAGTATAACTAGACCATCACTACAAGCCAAAGTCTGATTGCGAATTGTTCAAAACTATTTCCTCCAGTAATAAATCCAGTCTGCAGATGTTAACTCTCCAAAACTTAAGTCATGAACCAAGGGGGAATTAGATGAAGTCTTGTAGGGAGAGTTTGTGTTTTTGCTATGAAGCACTTAACATACTGTATGTGTTTTAACAACCTTCTAACGACTTCTTAGCTGCAGGACCTCTCTTTCTCATCACCGTAGTTATCCCATGACCCGAGCCTTGTACAGCAGTTAAGTCTCTTTGGGCTGCAGCAGTTTTAGAGGGTAAGTGAGCACATATAAGTTTGATTTAAAAACTAGACCTTTGTCATTTGTTGCAGCTCTCATTATTCAACTTAATATTTACTCAGTGAGTCTATAAAGTCAAAAACTGTTTCTTGTGCTATGGGTGGACCTGGTTGGCAGGACTGTTATGGACACTGCTGTACAAAATTCCAAGTCTTTAAACCCTTAAGGTAAACCGTGAACTCCAGGCAAAGAGCTGATGATTACCATGGACATGTGTGGTGCCATTTGACATCTTGAATGTCTTTAATAAAATATAATTAAACATTGTATGACTACAACTGACAGAGAGTAAGTGAATATAAAGAGAAGGGGATGTAAAGACTGACCACCACACCCTTGGCAGATGTTGACAGAATATATGGACTGTCTACAGTATGGGTGTGTCTTTCCTATTACAGTCTATTGATCAGTTGTATTTTCCCAGACTTCATTCATAGAAAGATTGGAAGCAGCTGCACCATCTGCCTCCTCTGTTAGCAAACCTTTGCTAGGACAAGTGTACAGGACATATTTTTGGAATTAGTACAAACGTCTCAACCACATTACCTACCACACATGGGACAGATGTCAGTTATCATTTTTCCCAACTGTATCCAAGTCAAGTCAACCAATTAAAGTGATTTTTTTAGATTAATGACTTAATAATTATGTAAATTACGAGTGAGTATGGATATGATATTTTTGGCTACTTATGACCTTTGTTTCTATGTAATATTGTGAGACCTAATTTGTGAGACCAGGGCATTGCCTTTTTATTCAAAAAATGCTATATTAGGTTAGAGTAAGATAAAGATCAACATCCACTATTCCAGCATACAACCTCACTTTTCTCCTGCTTAAGTCTGTGACCAAGCCTGGCAGCTTCTGTTGGCACTGTTTAACCTAAGTAGCGGGTGTTGCCATGATGTGACAAACAGTACAACAGCATCGGGTTGCAGAGGCATTGTCTGAGCCAGGCAGGCTTAAGAAAACATCCACCTCCTGCCATGGCCTGCTGTTTGGGCGCCACAACATTGGTTACCAGTTGTGAGTTCAATCCCATCACATGCGTCATTCTTCTCAGTTTCTTCCCCTCTCTTGAAGCTGGACTCTGCGGGTCTCTCCACACAAGCACCCATCAGAGATAACTCTGTGCTTTGTTATGATAGCTTTACAGCCTTGGCAGCTTAACTCAGCCATATATGGATTATTCATCGGGGATAAAGCTGGATACATCAAAGCTGTAAGCAAACTGAATATCAGGAAATTTTGCTTTTTGATCTTCATTCCTGTTTCAAGGCTTAGAGGAAGTATTGGAATATCCCGTGACTGACAGTAGGACTATAAAGATTAATAGCAGTGTAGAGACAGGCTGAACACTGAGGCCTCTAGCCTACTCAGCTTTTATATTTAAATAAATATTTTAAGTGCATTAGGTACCATTTCAGGGCATTAGATCATATAAAAAACAAAGTTTTAAGATGTATCTTCTTTTGAAGGGGCTGTAACATGAAAATACATAGGTCAAACTCTCAACAGAAGCTCATCAATCCTGAACAGCATAACTCTGTTCTTGTGTCTGTTTCTTCACTCAAAAAATCTATGGTATGTGTTTGATTAGCAAACTATAAATATGTTAGTAGTAAGTGAATCGATTCTGTTTGTGGTCATTAAATGATTGGTTTGTGTTCGTTGGACACAGCTAAAAGAAAAATCTGATTAATGAATGTAATTTATGTCAGTCCAATGAGAATGAGGTTCTTCAAAACAATGACTCTGCTGTGATGAGCTATTGCGCATGCTCTGATTCCACGGAAATACTTCGTGTAGGCGGGAGCAGACGCCAATGCCAACCTTGTACTTTCACCTCATCTTTGGGTAAGTAATTATTATATATCTACAGGAATGTATTTAGTTCTGATGATGATAAATAGCAGTTATGAGACGTTTCTGAGACTTTTCTCAGATGGATAGTTTTCTTTCAGATATTAATTTTGTCATGTACGTTTGTCTCAGCTATGTTTAAGCTAGCTAAACGCTGCTATAGCTAGCCACTCAACCGCGGTGCAGAATATGAAACCTGCGAGCAGCAGTGAGTTTAGTGCTCATATTACCGAAAGCTATTTTTAAGAGACTGGCTTAGTGTAGAATCTGTACCTGTGTTGTAGTCAGGCTAGAAGCCACGTAGATGTCGTAGGTACTATAGATATGATTGTTACAGGACCTTAGGTTAACACCTCTACAGCATGACAGCATCAAACTCGAAGAGAGAAAACACATAGACAGTCACAGTGTGTTTTAGATAAAAAGAAGAAACCAACGCAGTCGTGTTGAATAGCACTCTTAGTAATTTGAGGCACAAATGTTTCAGCTGCAGCATGCAGGCTAACGGCTAATTAAGCTAGCGGAGTGAGTGAGTGGGCGAGTGAGAGTGAGGGAGCGCCGTGTCGGGACAAACAGCTGATCTGTGCTGGGGTGGGCTAAACTATGGATGCGGCAGTGTTGGCTGGTATGAAGCATAACAATGATTTTATGACCGTGATCTATCAAATTCCGATACGAGATCTCTGAAGCTGCTGGGTCGGAGCTGCAATTCTGAAGAGACTAGCAAAAGACTGTAAAACTTTCTGCCTCGCAGACTTGACTCTCTCCACATGTACAAAACACCATAGACCAATAAACAAAATATTATAGGAAAATATGCTATGAAAGCAGTTAAGCAGCTATGTTTTGATTGAGACAAGCACACTAAATTAGCTTTTCTAATTTATTACAGACCGAGATGTATGGATGTGTGTAAAATTGTAGCAGTACTTTTCCCTGCCACTGTAGTATCACATTAGTAGATTTTTAGGATCTCATACGTATTTGGCCTTAATTATTCAGTCAAGGAAATCATATTTTGGCCCTTCTTTGAAATCACAATCTTTTTAATTTGGTGGAATATGTTGTGTTTCTGCTCTTGGATCATCTACATTACAGTTGTGCAGTAGTCATATGCTTAGTGAATGTAATTGTAGTATTTTTTTTTTCTTCTTCCCAAAAATATGTCACAAACTAAAGCAGTGTCCCCATGCTCTCTGATTTTTGTGCAACCCTCGCCCACCCTTCCACTACATGGTAAGTTTGTCATTGCTTATCACATGTACAAATGTGTACTTGCATCATTGAGATTTAATGGTTTAACTGAAATGCAATGTTTTTTGTTAAATGTTGTTGTTAAAATGCATTAGGCTGATACCTTTTATCATTGCCTAATGCCTTTTTTCTTATCTTTTCAGTGTGATTGGCCATCCACCATTCAGAACAGTGAGGTTACATGTTGGTGTGCATTCTTAAGTGACACTGAGTATGTTTGTTAAAGCAAAAATATTAAATAAAATATTTAAAATGTTTTGGATGCTCTTTTTTCTGTAGTTTAGTGGACCCTTGCTAATTTACTTTTAATGAATGCTTAAGGGTACTGTCTATGTAGACAACATAGATAGTACCATAATTGAAACAATAAGGTTTATGTTTGTAACACTATCAAAAGAAATCACCTTAACTCACTCAATAAGACTGACATTAGTAAAAAAGATAAAACCTATAGTAGTCCATAGAACAAGGCTGAATTTCATTATACTGAACAGTTTGACCAGTGTAAACTGAATTTAAATGATTTGATTAGACAAACTAAGGATGAATATTCTAATCCAATAAAAGGTTGGTTGGTTAACATTACGTTTAACCAACAAATTTACATGGTGTTGAACCAACACACTCTCGATTGGTTGTACTTGATTTGTTTAGATGGGAATTTAGTGGCACAATGAAATTATGTTATTTAGTGTTGTCATGTATTGTAGTTTTTTTTACACGATATCATCCGTCACTAGCAAAATTATTAAATCTGATAAAACAAGGGTGAACAAAGGCAGAGAAGAGAACACTTTACTGGCCATTCTACAAAATAAAATTATGAGTTTTTGATATAAAACACATAGTGCAAGACATAATATGCTACAGACTGTAATGGGTCAGTGCCATTATGACAATATACATTAACTTTTTTTGTTGCACAGTCTGATGTGCGAGTGCATTACTGTTGTTTCATTCAGCCTTTGACTTACCAGACTGAGCTCAGAATGAAAATGTTTTTCTCCTCTTTTTCCTTGTTTGTTTTTTTATCACTCCACACTTTGAAAAACTGAGGTTTGTCATCCGCTCTGGGACATCCTACACTTAACACATAATGAGAGAGGACAGGCTGTCTTCGTAACTACAGGAAGGAAAACTGGCACAACCAGAGACTTCAACCAGCTGCAAACTGATTAAACTGAAGGGGACTTTTATAAGAAGTGATTCAAGTGAAAACTGCATTTTTCCATAGTCAGCACAGTAAGAGGCTAAAGTTCTTCTCGTCTCGATTATAAAGTGCCATTTTGTTCAGTGAGGTGGCATTTAGAAAAAAACAAACCACACATTCAGAGCCGCTGACAAAGCTGTACAAGTGGAAGGATCACAGACATCAATGAAGACATTGCAGTGAAGCCAAACGACATAAGGTATTCTATGCACAGAGAAGATTAAGGGGGGATTTAACAGGTTTTTCAGTTTCCAGAAGAAATGTGGAGCAAAAAAGTGACATCATCACACCTGACAGCATATTTGGATTGTATGGTTTTAGTGTATGGTCGCACATTGGCACCGGCAGTTTTCCTTCAGGGGAAGCCAGCCTGGAATGACCTCCAACCTTGTAGGAAACAATTTGACCACATCTCTACCTGCAAATAATGTATTCCTCTTTCTACACAAGACTAAGAGTCTACAGCCATGTTAGTGGCTCAGTGAGGCTATAATGGTCATAGTAAGTTGAAAAGTTGGGCCTCTGTTCAAATTCGGGAAGATATGTTGGCCGCATATACCTGTGCCACAAGGGTGCATATGGCTTGACTAGACTCAGATTCATAAAAATGCAGACCTTAGGTGTGTTACTTTTTTCATCAGATTAACATAATTTGTCTCTTTGAATGTAGCCTGAATGTAAAAGATAGAACTGTGTATGTATGAATAAACATATGCATGAAAACAAGTTAAAATAGCTTCATTCATTTACTTAAAACGCCATTTATTTTCTAACCAATTGTAAGGATAGTGGAGGCATCCATTAAAATAGATAAGATGACTTACATTGATGTTTAGAAGCTGTTTTTTAGGGGATGCTCTAGGCTTTTCAGAAGTTAACTATCAACTGGAGATGGGGACATATATAATGATGATATTTCAGAGGAAATGTAGTCTTCATGACTATTTTGTTCCTCCCCCTTTTCCAATTTCTTCTTGCTCTCTTATCTCCAAGAATTTCCTGGCTCAGTAGAAATCCAATCCACGTTTATTTTATCCTGAGTATTAGGGAGTGATTGTTTGTACCCTTGCGTGCTGGATGCTCTGTGGGTTTCTTAGAAGCAGACTGTGAGAGCGGTAGCAGATGCCAAGTTCAAATCTCGCCAAGTAGAAAGTCATAAATTACCATCCATGCAATGTTGAAGTGACTCCATGTCGATTTCCATTCCAATACATTGTGGTTTTATTGCTTATCTATTTCTTGCCCGTGGCAAACATTTTCCCAATAATATTTACATCAGTCACGCTCTGGTGTGTGGGTCTTTTTCCTCTGTCCTTCTTGTAAATGCTGTGTTTGGGTTAGGAGCAACTCTGATGATGAACTGGTCACTTCTCTAAAGTGTTTGTCTCCTGCACCTTTTAACAAGGGTGAAAACCTCAAGATCCTGTAGACACATTTCCTCCATATGGAGACTGGCACCAAAATTAGAGTGCTTGGAAACTGCAAACCATATGCAAACTGTTCCCAATATAAAGTTATTATTAGTTTGCTTTTGCCAGGTTCAACAAGTTAAAGTGTGTGTATAATCACATTGTTAATGGTATCTGGGTTGAACATTACAAATGGTAACATAAGTTGTGGTGAATGTAAGTACATTATTTTGTCAGTGCACTGGTCTGAAGTTCAGGGGAAAATGTAAGCCACATAGCTAACATTGTTGGAAATATAGAGTAATGTTGTTGTACTGCACTTCCATGGGTGTTCACCACCCTGACAGGCAAATACCAAGTCTTACTTTAAAGACATACAGTCCAAAAGTCAACTAAATTGAGGAATTGTTTTTATAGGCCATTTTCTTTTCAACTAGGGAAAGTTTGTTTAGGCACCAGTGTCTCAATTAGGTACTATGTTTTGATAAGGTGTGGCTCCAGTAATGTCCTTACTTCAACCTTATCCTCTTACAAATGATTATATGTTTCCAGCATAGAATAAAGCGATAGTGCTTTCCCTAAACTGACTATCATAACCTGCCTTTTGATTTTTTTCTGTGTGTTATACATTGGTTCCCAAGTCTTGCAATAACAGCTGACTCCTTACCTTCTCACACCTCTAAAATGTAAAAGCACTTTAATCTTGGTTTAATTACCAATCTAAATATGTTGCTGAAAAGAAAGTATGGCATGACAGGGAAGAAGGGTAGGGAAGTGAAGTCTACATACATGGTACACACTTGGCGGAGTCCACAAAGAGTGCGACTGGATCAATGAAGCTGCCTGTTGGGTGGATGTAACATAATCTGGAGGTTCTTTTAAAAAATGCCCAAGCCCTTGTGATTGACTGTGCACTAACCTCGGGAGAAATGCTAGGGATTTGGCCAGTCAAAACATCACTCTGTGATTATAGAGAAAGGAGAAAGAGAGAGGAGAAAATGAATGAGGGAGGATATATATTGTGCAGTATAGCATGAGCAGTAGATGGCTTACCCTTGACAGAAAGCCCCACTTAAACTCAAAAGTGATGTCCTTTGACATTTGAAACCCATCCAAGGTCTCTGCTTTCTTTTATAGTTAAAGCCATAGTACATAGGCATTCATACTGAAGGGTACTGCAAAAAAGCAGGTTCATGTCAGTGTAGAATGAGCCATTTTAATGCATAAAGGATAAAACTCAAGGTCGTCAGGTCAAACAGAGTAAAAGTTTTTCAGAATTGTTAAAAAAAGCTCCTTGTCTGACAATAACATGTGCATATATGTGAATTTATCACATGTAATTTCAAGAGTTTTTCTGCAAGGGCTATCCCTTAACATTTTGGTCAGCTGTAGGACAGTACATAATGTCAAAAGCATGCTTTCCTGGGGAGTGTTTCTCCCGGTGAACTGTTTCCATTGCTGACAAACTTGGAAAAGCTTGTCTGGTTTGAGGCCAGACTGACAGCAGGCTTTGAAAAATGAACTATCACTTTTGTTCACAAGTTTCCAAGTAGCTGTGAGACAATGCTTCACTTGAGACTTCAGGGGTAAGAGAAACAGTAATGTTGGGATTTATTTGGGATTACAGAGTCTCATGTCAAGCCCAAGCACATTTGTAGCTATAGCATACTGGTTGGTCTCCTGCAGAGCAAAATAAGTTACTCCAATTAGCTCAGCTAATTCAAAGCTTATCTTATCAATGGAAAAAATAAAAAATAAAATAATACATCATACACTGACTGTAATGCAGCCTGGGAGGGAATCCCTTCCAAAAACCAATCCTAAACATTGGGATGTGAAACTGCTAAAACCAAAATAACATTGAGGTGAGATTTTATATTTTTTTATATTTTTAACAGGTGTCTAATATTCCAGGTTCAAGTCCCAAAAAAGGTCAGTCGACAGTTCAGTATAGAGGAGACCAGGATTTGGTCCTTTATAAATATCCACCAAAAAGAAAGAATTTGTAACACACCTCTCTTAAACTCATGCTTGATATCCACTATAATTCTATCACACCCTTAAAGGAGGCCAAGTTAACTTTTCCATTGTGGCTTGAAAACACATTTAAAGTTCAAAAAGTGATTTACTTATCATGTAATGTGTTTTAGCAATCGGAATGCAAAAAGAAATAAAGCTACCACATGTAAGGCACATTAAGTGATATTCTTTAACAGCAGTGGTTGATGTTATTTATTAGCTTACTAAAGCGTGATAAGAGAACATTGTTATGACTTTTATGCCTGTGTGCTAAGTACATAGCTAGGAGCCTAATTTGGCATAAAGACTCAAAGCATTGGGAAACAGCTAGCTGGTTAACAGGTGGTCTATGTACAGATGGTACCACAACTGGCAACCTTGCTGTGATGACTCATTTCCTGTGTCCAGCTGTTGTTTGATAAACAATAGCTACAGCACATAACTCCCCCTAAAACAAATTGTTGTTTTTCACATTTCTGTTTGTGTATAGATTAAACAAAGCAGATAGAATATAGGTAATTAGTTAGGTAGAGGTGTTGGTATTTTATTTTAAGAAAACTACTCTTTTGCCCTGCTTCCAGTCTTCATTCTAAGCTAGGCTAATCATCAAATCCTGCATAATCCTGCATATCTAGCTCTGCACTTAAAACATAGGCAACAAAGTGGTATCAATCTTGTCATGTCACTCTCAGAGAGACAGCAAAAACTGTAACTATATTTCCTAAAATGTTGAACTACTCCTTTAAGTCTACACTAACTGTGTAAAAAGTAAGGGCTAAATAAGAATAATTAATTAATTTTGTTGTCCCATGTGAGCTCATAAAACTAAGCATGCACAGGAGGTGAAGTGTATCCTCTAAACAGATAGTAAGACCAATGATTTCTGACTTTAATAAACTTGTTGCAGACATTCTGAATCAGAGGCAGAGGGTCACATATAATATGCAGATATAATATCCACAGAGCCATTATGTTCAACTGTTTCAAGGTGAAATCCTTGTCTAGATGCTCTCTCTTAAAAATTCTTTCCAGACACTTTATTAATGATACTATAAAAATGATACATGGTCTCCTTATAAAAATGCCACATTCCTACTCAGTCAACCCCCATCCTGTTAGGGTTGGATTTTTTGTTGTTTATTCCCTCTGCATTTCCTGTAATATCTGTATCATAGACCAGCTCTGAGAATCTGGTTTTAAGATTTGAGTGTCTTATAATTGCAGGTGTGTGAAGTCTGAGCTATTGATCTGGACTATAGAATCTCTAGGACTAAATAAATCAGGTTGAGAGGAGAGAGAGATCAATCAATCAATGTCACCATCACAAAGTTTAGAGCCTTTGAGCCAAGATTTGCTTGTGTTTAAATATGTGCATGACTTATATTGTGTTAGGAGAAATTCAGTATCATAACCCACATTTAAAGATGCTAATAACATGCAATCTATGATATGTGCTCTGGATAATGACAAATATTCACATGCTTTTGTATTTACACCTTATACCTGGTAGTAATAAGTGTTTGGTTTTTGTTGTTATTTTTTAATGATGATTATGCCCACGTCATGATCACATCTCAGTGCATGACAAGGGTTGCAAAAGGGGATACTTTCAAGGAACCCCCAAGGGAAATCACATGATAGGACTGTCCAGTTTAACCATAGGATAATTTCCATTGCTCATACTGTAAGATTATAATCAGTGGAAGTGGAAAAGTGTGCTAGCACTAACAAAGCTTTTCAAAAAACTCATTTAAAGTGATTCCTTGAGACTCTCTTAAAGCTATACTGAGCTCTACTTGTTTTTCCTTTGTAGAGGAAGGGGTCATCTGGAGGCTGTGATTCAGGTGGTAGAGCTAATTAGAAGGTCAGCGGTTCCCGGCTTCTCCAGTCCATGCCAAAGTATCCTTGGGCAAGATACTGAACACCATGTTGCCCCCACGTTGTGTGAATGTATGCTAGAGCGCTTCGTGCTTAGAGCTTAGAGCGCTGTATGAATGTGTGTGTGAATGGGTGAATGTGACACGTAGTGTAAAGCGCTTTGAGTGGTTGATATGATTAGAAAAGCACTATATAAGTACAGTCCATTTGCCATTTACCAGGCGAGATCCATGAATCCATCCTATTGACACCAAATTCAGATCCTACCATCTGCGTACATCTACAGATTCCAGATTCGTCAGGCCAAGGCGAGATTTTTCCAGTCTGCAATTGTCCAGTTTTGGTGAGCCTGTGTCCACTACAACCTCAGATTTCTGTTCTTGTCATGTAGCCCATCTGCCTCAAGGTTGGATGTGTTGTTCATTCTGAGATAATTGCCTTCTCTCCACAGTTGTTAAGAGTGGTTATCTGAGCTATCATAGCCTTTCTGTCAGCTCCAACCTGTCTGGCCATTCTCCTCTGACCCCTCTCATCAACAAGGCATTTCTGTCTGCAGAACTCCTGCTAGTAGTAGTAGTGGCACCAGTAACATTGCCTCAGTTAAAGTTACTGAGATCATATTTTTCCCCATTCTGATGTTTGAACATTGAACATTAACTGAAGGTCCTGGCCTGTATCTGTGTGATGTTATGCACTGCACTACTGCCATATGAGTGGAAAATTGAATAAAGATGCAGGTGTACAGGTGTTCTATATGGCATGGCATGGCTCTGCGATGGACTGGTGATCTGTACAGGGTGTACCCCGCCTCTCGCCCAATGTCAGCTGGGATAGCCTCCAGCACCCCCGTGACCCTTAACGGATAAGTGGTTTAGATAATGGATGGATGTTTAGATGGCTCATTATCCCTTTTTCTTTAATTTATTCATTCAGTTCTGCCAAAGGTCAGTAAAGGTCAACAAAATATGTCAGTCAGGAAATATGTTTTTGAGACTCTAGGCACTCATGTTATTATACTCATTCTCAACAAAAAGTAATTTACTCAGGCTAAAAATTCTTTTCAAATATCATATGGTCGTGAACATCAATATGCAGTGATAATATATGCCATACAGTTTTTAATGTCATGAGTGTTAATTAATGCCAATAATATCCCGACAAATTGTAGTTCATAATGATTACCCTCTGTCACACTGATCTTTGTTGCCTTGTCACACTCAGCAGATTGAGTACAACTCATGACATTTTCCCCCACTGCATATTTCATGTAATGAGAAGAAGAGACTCTGACCTGGGTGTCGTCTATGTAAACAAACTGTGCCTGGGAGTAGCTAGTTAGCCAACATCACTCCCCAGTGTTGCTGATGTAAGCAGAGCTATTTTTCAAATTTTCCAGACTCCCTGTTTGCATCTGTTTAGCCTTCAATGTGACCACATGATAGAGAGCCAATATTATTCAATGTTCTTTATAATTAATGTAAGTTCAGTGTAATGATTATATGCAGCCTGCAAGAGTTTTGAATCTTGCTTTAAAATTTTCTCTGTCCTTGAAGCTTTAAATTATCTGCGTATCAATTACCTTATCCAACCATATTTACAAGTGCTCTACAAGAAGCTGATTAATTTAGCTGTATTCTCTATTGATGTGTTTCAAAGTAGGTAAAATCATATTTTTCAAGAAATTTTATCCATTTATTATTCATCTCTTACTCAATCAAAATGTTTGAATACACCCACGGATGGATAATGATTGATATGAACAAGATAGAAGCAAGGACACCCTGACAGATGCAACCACTCAACACATTAATCGTGAAGGCAACATTTGATTTATCACACTTGGAATTTATGAGGAGTGTATGGGTGTGCAAAGTATCAACTGTAGGCGCATGTATGTGTCTGATATAGTTATAAAAGTATAGGAATGTGTAGGAGAGTGGTAGTTTAAAGGATTTAAGAAACAGCGATGTTGAATGTGGGGGAGCACAGAGCTAGGAGAATTTAGGGAGTTGGTGAAGACAGCAGGGGAGCAGAAAGTGTTTCCAGTGGTGGAATAGGAGGAGTAGGGTTACAAGGGCAGGGTAACATTTAAAGACAGTCTGGAAAATAGAGGATGTACTGGCTGTAGAAGGCAGTACAACCAGCTGGAGTGTAGCAGGAGTTACATGGAAGGATTGATGTCATTGTGGGCTCTCTGCATTCAATTCTCAGACTGGGACAAATACTCAAAATTTCACAATATTAGACATAAACTTAGCCGATAAAGGGCACAAAGTTCCATTAACACACTTTCTCTCTCTGGTCTACATAGCGGTATAGTGATATTACATACAAATAATAACAAATTACAAGCTTGGAATCAAAATGTGGATGTAAGTGTGGTAAACAGCAATCTTTGCTGCAAAATGTACAATAAAAAAAAAAACAGCTGGCTAGCAATTTTGGCTACTTGTATGGTGGATGGTACTGTGAGCTAGCCAAGTTACCTGAGATAGTCTCATTTCTGAACACTGCACTTGTGTTTCATCTTCTCCATTGTCCCTCATTCTCATTCCTGCTGCCTCTGTCCCTGTCTTTCTCTAAACTGATTGCTAATGCCGGTCCCTCATCTTTCTCTCTCTTTTACCTTCTTAAAGTATCTCAATAAACTTGTCATCTGGAATAACAAAGTTTATAAGTCATTCTTGAAAACATTCATAGTAGCAAGCTAAGTTGCATAGAAAAACCAAGTACCTTTGCAACATCCTGCTTTATGGTCACAAATGTGGAATAATGACTCCAGAAAGTTATTGCCTGCATCTTCTGCATGCACATTACTGTGCCACATGCAGTTTGTTCACAGCAGGAACAGTCTTCAAGCTTTTGATCTCACCTCATAGCTCTCAAAATTTGTGTTTTCATTTCCTTTTAAGCCTTGTGTGATGAATTACAAGTACTGGACAGACAGGCTCTAACTACATATTACTGTGCAGACATGAGAGTGATATCAATTTTCTCATCAAACTCTTGGCAAGAAAGCAAATAAGTTTATTTTCCAAAATGTTGATATATTCTTCTAACAGATCTCTGAAAAACCATCTCATCACCATAGTTATTATCCTGCCCTTTCATACAACAACTTTCTCATCTTGCTGCTCTGTTTCACCACTACTCTCCTTTCTCTTTGTTTCGTCGTCCGAAAACCCATCTTTCATCCTCCATTTGTTTTCCCAATTTTTCTCTCAGCGTTCCCACCTCACTTTTCCTTTCTTGTTCAGTTCCAATTCATTAAACATTTTTGGCGCTGTAAGAACTTACTTTTCCATTACTGTACCATTAATCACATCAGTCGTTCTTTCTCCCCAACAACATGTGGACACCCCCGCCCCCTCCCCTCCCATTATAATTAGTCTTGTTTGACAGTTGTTATCTTGGAAAACGGCTGTAACGGCAAGTGCCACACATACAGAAAAGCACATGAAAGGGAGAGGAAAATTGAACGACTACCATCTGAACGCACACGGTGAATTACAACGGCCCCGTGACCTATCCTGGGTGCAGAGTCCATGAAAGTTTTGAGCCCTTGTAAAAACAGGGCAGAGCGGATGAGGGAGCAGCTCAGCAGTTGGTCAGATTTTGCAAGACTTTGGATCTGTCGCTGTACTGGACACTTAAAACAAATGAAAAGCCTGTGAGTCATCCTGGTCCTTGGTTAGTTAATGGTGCAAGGAACACTGGCCATTTGAAACTGTTCTTGTGACTGAGCATGTGTATGTTTGAGTATTTTTGTGTTTGTGATTTTAAGCTAAAAGTTGTAGTATTGAAATTAAACACCACTGAAATTAAATGACTCATTTTCCCTGAGACTCTGCTGAAGTACCCCACTCAGGCTCTGAACCTTAGTTTTGAAATCCCTGGTGTGGTGCAACAAGTGGAGTTCCAGGTAATACATGCTTTACAGTGGGATCAGGTCAATTACCTGAACTGACCATATTTTTCTTGGTTTTTTTTTTATATCCATAATGTGTTCCCCAGGTTCAACAAGGACTACCAGTTATTTACAGGAATGCTTTGACTGAGGTCTGAGGTCCATGTGGAATGCGGCAGTGCTATTCAGACTGGAGGCAGACCATATGCTATGCTGTGCGTCATTGTAGGCTAGCATGTCACATTTATAATGCAAACACTTCCTTGGGCTCACATGCAAAATGCATGGTGATAAGAACACCGAGCATAGACTATAGGCCACATTGTTTTGTTGAGGTGCTGTTTAAACCACTAAAGGGCAAGCATCTTTAACTGAGGAACAGTTACACAATAATCGGCAGTTCTTGGGTGTCTGACCTTTGCATAAGAGGCTGATGAGCTGCATGCTCAAATGACAATTCTGTGCCCTGAAAGACAACTGCCATTCATGATGTCACCCATCCTAATGCAAGTCTTTAGTTGCAGAGAATCTATCGTGTTTTGTGTTGTATTCATGTATATTTATACCAGGTTTTTTTTTCTTTGATTTAAATTACATTGCATGTGAGTGCACAATGGCAGGGGGGCGGGGACCATGCAGCAAATTTCTTTTTTTAATTTTTTTTTATTTTTCAGAAACTTACATTATGTTTGGCTTAGACACTCAAGGACATGTATAGGAACACGAGCAAACCCCCACTGAGGATAAACCATATAGTGCATGTGCAGGATAAGGACTGTCTTGTTATGTGCTGGGTAAAACCTGAGCCAGACGGGTGCGGTGTTTCCATAATACTGCCGCATTTTCACTGAGACTAAAGGCGACTGCGTAGCGGGGCCACCCATGTTGTGCCGTGCCGAGGCTTATGCAGTACAGTAAACATGGCAGAGGCCTTTTGGACCGGCTTCTCAAGCCCCTGGCCAAGCTGTCTGTAGTGGATGCCAACCAGAACTAACTGAAAAAAAGGCAGAGCTGTCCTATAAGTTAACATTGCCAGTGTATTCCTAGGGCTTGCCCAAGTGTATGAAATATTCACAGCACTGCCAGTGAAGATGAAAGGAACTGCAGACACGTCATTAATTTGTCATGTTGTCCACAGGAAACCTTCTTTTTATTCTAAATCATGGGTTTGCCTTAAGAGATCCCAAAATGAGATTGTGATGGATTTTCCTAATAAAGAAAAATTACTAAGGTCAGTAAAGTTCCAAATCTCTCAAGAATAATAATAATGATGAAATACACTGGTGATTCTCAGTCAGTACAGAACTAAGTGAATCATAAAAGTCTGACAAAATTATTTTAGCCCAGTCGTAACCAGACCTTTTTTTCCTACAAAACCTGAAAACAGAGCAAAGGGTTTTCACTTTAACATAAAAGAAAAGTTTGGTAAGTGTAGCACTAATTTTAGACAATGATGGACACATTAATTACACAGGCCTCCGAACCCCAGTTCTCCTGGGCTCCCATTGGCCATCTTTACTGTTGACCTATGTAGTGTGGGAAACCACACAAGCTCATGTAATTTCCTGCCTTTTGTAAACACTCCACTGGGAGTGTTAGATATTACACTGTACAGTCATAAATATATTGGTCACTGCTGTGGTCGGACTGTGTGTATGTGTGTGTGACGGAGGTGGCAAAATATCATAATAGAGCTCCATCAAAGAAAAACACTTGGTGCTCTTAATTCCTCCCAAAGTCCAATTATGTGTCAAAAGGATTAAATGGAAACATCTCCTGTAATAGGCAACCCCATCTTTATTTTATATTATTTTATTCGCAATAATAAATGTTTTACTGAAAGGTAATGGGAAAAGGTCTTTTTTGCTTTTGTCTTTATGTATGATTGATGTTTTTTGGGAACAGGTCACTATGCTGAAAGTACAATATTGTATATGACCAAAAGCAAAATGTAACCTTTTTGTGTAGACCTATATGCATATGACTAATCTTTTCTGCTGTAAATCATTTCTTTTCCATGCTTGTCTTGCCCATAAAACTGAGCCTCACACCCTGTGGACAGAGTTGATTCTGAGGTAGGTCCAAGGGCAGAGCCCTAGAAAACAACAACCATTAATGGAGCTGCTATACACAGCTGATGGTAGCTCTGTGCTGTTTACACAGACAACCAGACACATACACATGGACACACACACACACACTGAGAACTATTTCTTTCCATTTTAACTGTTAAGAAATTCAAACCTTCAGGTGTTTCAGGATGCAGTTCATTTTTCTCATATCTGCTTTTCAGCCATTTTCCGTAATTTCCTTCAGCTCTCAGCAATGTCACTGCATTTTTATCATCAGGAAATGCGATTTCTAGTTTAAAATAGCTATCAGTGTCACTATAATAAAAGGTTTAAATAATTTTCCTTTATCTCAACAGCATCTAACTTTTCCAGATTTTTTTGTTTTTTGGTGAAGGTCAGTTCCAATTATCAGCAGTGGTGGAGGAAGCATTTTAGAGCTATAGCTAAATAAATGCAGTAATACCACACTGTAAGAATAATTCATTACATAATTTTCCTGCATTGAAAATGCTGCTCAAGTAAAAGTATGTTAAGTATAATCAGGAAAATGTACTTAAAATATTAAAAGTAGGAGTATGTGTTGTGCAGAAAAATGGCCCCTGTTATCGTTTTTACCATTTATTATCACTGATTAATCTAAAAGCAGGAGTTTGCTGTTGTTCTTGGTTGAGGTGGAGGTAATTTTAATTATTTTGTATAAGGCTACAGTGAATGATTATTGTCAATACTGATTGTTGCTGTCAATTTTCTTCATAAATGAAGAAAATAATAGCTTCATTTGTATAAAATTCTGAAAATAATGGGAAATGCTTTCACAATAATCCAGAGCTCAAAATGACAAAACAAGCACTCATGGTTTTTGTTTTGTTCAACTAACAGTCCAAACCTCAATATTCTTATAAATCATTAAATTAAATCATCTGTTTGTGGCCTTGCTCTGCTAGCTAGTAGCTATGCTTGTGAATTTGGCCCACAGCTTGTGAGTAATGTTTATTTACTTGCTGTGTACTTGTTGATGTTATGAAGGTTGTATTGGCTAAACGTAGGGTGTGTTTGGCTAGAGAGTCGGCTGCCAGGGGTCACTGAATATATTTATAAAATTTCCCCAATGTTGCATTTGTATATGTATGTTAGGTATCTACCATATTTGCATTGTGCCAGTCTGGCTGTATATCATGAAATGTGGCTGTATTAATTAGAAATGAATATCAACTAGATCATACCATATGTAGAACATATTTTTCATCTGGTGATGCCCCAGAAAATTACTCTTTTCTTTCAGGATGGCAACAATTTGGTATTACTTAAAAGTCTGGCAATTTGAATGTGGGCTGCAACTAAAGATTATTTTTCTTATTGATTCATTTGCATATTATTTTCTTGATTGTTTGGTCTACACCCCTCACGCTTTCCAAAATTGTTCAGTTTACAGTGATATACAGTGATGTAAAACAGAAAACCAAAGAACATTTGGTTGTTTTTGCTTAAAAGGGGACTTGTATGATTGAGTCTGAAAAGAAGTGTTGATTAATTTAACTGACTTAATTACTTGACTAATTGTTGCAACTCTAATAAGAATGATTATTTTGAACCCAGCTGTGGATTGCATGCGATTACAAAACACAAAAAACCTAGTCAGTTCTCTGTGGTTGAGCTCTAAAGTGCATTCCACAAACTCAATAAGCACTGTTCCGTAACAAGTAGTGGTGACATGGTTTCTTGATTAGCTACAGCCTGGAAAGATGTCCTGTAGGTCTTAAAGCAGATTTTGTGTAATACTTGCATGTCAAAGAGCCATTACAGCTTCTTACAGCTTTATATCACTTTTGACACTACTCCCTTACTGCCTGTTTTAATTATAAATCCAAGTCATGCATAACAGCATACATCAGAGTTCAGAAACAAGAGTAGACTTCTCATTATTTTGTGTGTGTGTTTTTTTTTTTTTTTTTTTTTTTTTTTTTCACAGCTCTACAACTCATTTCCTTATAAAAGTTTTTTGTGGGTGATTTTATTGGATTGGAATTCTTAACCAGAAAAACTATGAGTGCACATCCTTTTCATGGGGATGAGATTTCCTAAAACTGTGACCTTTTAACACAGGGTCATGATGTGAGTTGTAATATGTTACTAACAGGAGCAAGGCTGTGCTGTAACAAAAGCAGAAATGTGCTTTAAGATAAGATAAGATAGAACTTTATAAATCCTGAAGGAAATTTTTGTTTACTTTGCTTTCCTTTGTTACTACAATGTCAAGTTGTAATAGCTCACAGTATTCAAAAGTTTTGAGAACTGGCAAACATCATTATCTGAAAGACTTGGCACAGTTTAATGGTTTATTCAGCTTCTGGTTTTAGGGCCTTTTTTGTTTGTTTTTTAAGGCTTTGGTGCAAAGGGACTCAGTGCTTCTGTAATAAATCCACCAAATTTTCATCACTAAAAATGTGATGTGATTTCTATTAGATATTTGTCCCTGTGTGTTCATCTCGAGGATGGTGTGATTCTGGAAGTGGATTACTTTACAGTAAGTTTATGTGAATGCTTATCTCACATCCACCTTTGGACAGAGAAATTACATTTTCTAAGTGCTCCATGATCACTTTTCAAATAACTTTTTTCACTTACTCTTCTCATTTGCATTTCTTTCCATTTGCTTTTGCTTCAAGTTGGAATATGCTTAGTTCTATGGGCCAACACAGAAATAGCTGAATAAAAAACTGTTCAAAGTACACTTCATGACTGATGCATCACCTTCTGTCCTGTTGCAGATCTATTCAGGCTTGAATTACAGCTAGATTTTTCCATCAGATAACATGAATTCACATCATGATGTATGTCTACTGTTCTTGTCAGCTGTATACATAGCTTGACTCAGAAACTTGTGTATGTGGTGCACCTGTAATAGCAGTAGCATGGTCGACCTCTCATGTATAAAGAGGTACACATCACTCATCCACAGATATGCCTGGTGGTGGGAGTATGTTTTTTCTTTTTCTTCTTCAAGTTTTAACTCATGAATACTAAGAAAGAATGTGAATGTGTTACATGTCTGAAATGGCACTTTGTACAGTAATGTTCAACTAGTGGTACTTCAAACACTTAAAACATTTAAGTACAAACATCAACCTCAATCCCAAGCATCAGGGGGGAGCATATTGTCTGGGTGCAGATCATGCAAGTATAACACTGTCAGAATGGTACAGACAGCATTCATCACATTCCACAACAGATGCCACGGACATAAGACCAGCACGCCTTAAACGCAGTGGAGCTGAACCTGGTGCAGCCAAAACCAAGGAAATCAAAGCTGACTGTTGTACTAACAGTGAATGTTTTGAGGTGAGAAATACTGTTAAATGAATGGAATTCTTGCCATTTTCTTGTCTGCTGCTCCACACCACCCAAAATGTATAAACACAACTGATGAGTCTGTGTTGAGAGATGCAGTGACACACATTTCAACAGCTGATTTAAGTGCACATGGCAGTATGGAATGTACTCACATTAATGTTTCCTATTTTGTATATGCTTCAGGCTGATATTACAGTATGGAGGGTTTCAATCCAGGATTTGATATACTGCATCTACCAAACCAACTCCATGATATCCTTGTTTGGCTCATTCTGCACTTTCTCCCGAAAGAGAGCATAGAGTTTTTGAGAATCATAAAACACAGACTCTATGTATTTCAGTGCATATCTGACTTCTGTAGCTCATTGGAACCTTTATTCCCTAGAACTGTCATCAGTTAGAGTTGCTGTGTGCTTTACATAAGTTTGGGACAGCTTGTGTTTGATGTTCTCCAGATGTTTGTTATTCTTAGTCTACAAGAGCCTAATGTGAGCATTGTACAAAAAGTTAGCAGTGTTATTCTTCCATAAGTTTATCACACTTGAAACAGTTTAGATTCATATAGGCATACACAGTTTGATTATGGAAGCATCGTAGGCTGATATCACTGCAGAGGTTGTTTTTTTTTTTTCTTAACGCCATACTTCCTAAGTAGTATGCATGGTGTTTAATGTTTAAAAAAGGGCTATGAGATCATGAACTATCAAGAAATACTAACAAAAATCCAAAAGTCTGCAGCTTTCAGTCAGTACAAGACATTCCCAGGAATTTTAAATAGATATCTAACCCAAAAAAAAACAAGAATAGCGGCACTGTGAAAACACAGAACGGATTTTCTGCCATCATGGTCAGGGATCAGACATGTGGTTTGTAAAAGAAAACAACAAAGAGAATGTAGCATGTGCAGAAACTTCCAGCTCCAAGAACTGTTCTTGAGGAACTGAACAGAGAGTCTTCAACAGTGGCTTGGAGTGAACATATGCATCTTTCACATTTCATTTTTGACAGTAAGTCTCTCTTTTCCTGTTCCTGTCTACCACTGGGACAAAACACCAGCAGGAGAGAGTTTGTGTTTGATTGTGGTGGACCAAAACCCAGACTACTGACCAATACGTGTTTTGAATCAAGACTCGAAGGATCAGATTTAAAGTGATGGAGTGGAGAATGGAAGCAGGCAGAGCCCTGTGGGTTGGCAGCCATAAAGAGTTGTGAAAGATTGCAGCCAGAGGACAGCCAACTGGATGGCATCTGTGGTCAGCAAGGCATTGCTTGTATTTCCTTGGATCAAAGGTAGCCAGTTTTCTAAGTCTGTTTAGAGTATGTCTGTATAAGTTTGCACTTGGCAACTTTTACCTGGAAAAATAGTAATACATTTGATTTGTAATGCACCTTTCACACAAAAAATGCAGCTTTGATGCCTTGCTCTCAGTATGTGGACATTTGTGAACCACAGAAAATACATATTGAGCCAGCTTTTGTTATGTGTACCCTTGTGGGTCACAACTATGTGATTTTGAATAGATGAAAACAAGATGGAATATAGAAATACACAAATAGCTTGGGTCTTTGATTCACCAGTGACATGTGGGCAAAATACTTTTATTAGCTTTTATCTGTGAGTGTAAAGGCTTTTTAGTTCCAAAAGATTGATTTGCAAAGATCCAGCCATTATGCATTATTCCATCCATTGTCTATACTGCTTATTCCCTTATCCCTATGCCTTAGACAGATGGCCAGTCTATCGTAAGGCTGATTTATAGAGATAAACCAACATTCACACTCACATTTACACCACTTAACCTAACTTGCATGTCTTTTTACTGCAGGAGGAAGCCAGAGAACCCACACAGGCACAGGGAGAACATGCTAACTCCACACAGAAAAGTCCTGAGCAAACCAGGTTTCGAGCCCTGAGCCTTCTTGATGTGAGCCAACAGTGCTAACCACTGCATTTCATTCATATAATATATGTATACACTGTCTGGGGTGTAATAGATTTTACTTAGTTAGAATCATTACTTGTTTCATCCAAAGAAAATTCCTGCTGTTGTGAACATGTAAATGTCTAGTTTTCAATTGAAATTTATTTTTATTTAGTGTTTACCAAAATGACAAATTGTTCCTTTAAAACATTGAAAAATATAGTGGTGCTTTTAAAATAACTCATGTTACTGAAATCTTGTATGTTCTCATTGGTATTAGTCATTTCTTTTATCTGCTTAGAACACATTGTTCTTATGTAGTTGTCCTAACTACAGTTCAGAATGGCTTCCCGAATACTGGGTACATGTTTTTTTGTTTTTTTTTTCCCAGCCAGTACGGCTGTCCAAGTCTTGGTTGTGTATTCTAAGTATGCAGCTCATGACACCAGAGAGCCAGCCAGCTTTGCCCGGGCTTTTTGACAACACCTGGCTTATATTTAAGCGGACCTAAAAATAGATTCTCCTTCCAATGCAAACCACCTGGATGGGGTCAAACCACTGTCACATGCATCCATTTCAGTGCTCGCTTTAAAAGATAATGTGAGATGTGACAATTATGGTATGAAGTACATTACACAGTTGACATGTATCCACCAGAGCCTTGGCCACACTTGATGACTGTTAGAGCCATGTGGTCTGTGAACACTGAGCACACACATGCAGGCGTTTTGATGTCTACTCTTTGTCTACCATAAGTTAAGTTAAAAATAATAACAGCATTTACTCTGAGTGAATTTTAATCGTCTAGTAATGGTTTTACTGCTTAGTCCTGTAGAGCAGATGGGTTTGGGTGGCCTCACTTACACATGAAATGTCTGTGTTTGGTTTTCACTAATTGCTTTCGCATGACTTGGTCACAGGTGTCAGGCAGAGACCTTTGGTAAATGTTTGGCATGGTCGAGTAAGCAAAGTTTCAGGGCCTACCTGGAACGGTTCAGGCTTTAAATAGCAGCAGGGCGTTACCCATTTCCTCTGCCGTCTCACTTGATGCAAACACACATGAGCTGATGAATTACAAGTTGACTGGAAATTATGAAGACTTAGAGAAAATAAGAGTAATTTTGTAGTAATTGCCATCAAGCTGTTAGGTCTTCCAGTGCAAAGGCTCTTGCATGTTGGGAGTGTGAGTGTGGTAGGAGGCAGGTATTTTTAGTATCAAACTCCTCTGTTCCAGTGGCATGGCACTCAAGCACAACATACCTTCTGTGTTGTGCTTTCCTCCTTAAGACAAGTACTTTCCCTTCTATGTTTTGTGTGTCGGGCAGACTGCCAAGGCTTTGGCTTCACAAAAGGTCACTGAGCAGGAGCTTTTAATAGAACTGCCTTTTGCTGACTCCAAAAAAGAGCATCAAATCCACTGTCTACAGTGTCTGGTGGCAATTTTATTCCTCTTTTCAGAATAAGTTAGGATTTATTACAACACAGTAAAATGAGATATTTGCTTCTAAAAATAAATTCTCACTTGACAAGTTTGAAGTCTAATATACATATATAATACATTACTGTGCAAAAGTTTAAGGCACCAAAGGAAGGTGAGGATGCCATCAAAAATAATCCCATGATTATTTTTTATTCATCAATTAACCTCATGAAAGTGCAGTAAACTGAAAAAACCTGAATCACATCAGTATTTCCTGTATTTGACCCCTCCACCCTCCACCCTTTGCCTTCAAAACAGCTCCAGTTCTCCTCAGTACATGTGTACTCCGGTAGTTTGTTCCAGCATCTTGGAGAAGTTGCCTCAGTTCCTCTGTGGATTCAGGCTGTCTCAGTATCTTCTGTCTCTTCATGTAAACCAAGAATGACTCTGTGATGTTGAGATGAGGGCTCTGTGGGGGTCAGACCATCTACTGCAGGAGTCCTTGTCCTTGTCTCTGAGGATAGTTCTTTATGATGCTGACTGTGTGTTTGGACTTATTATCCTGCTGTAGAATCTGGGTCTGATCAGACACCTCCCTGATGGTACTGATGAAGGATTAGAGTAAAAACATCTAAAGTCCTTAAAACTTGCACAGTACTGTGTATGGGACTAACTGAAACACTTCAAAACTTATGTTTTAAACTTAGCACTTGACAAGCCTATAAACATTCCCCAGTAGCAGAGTATACTGAATATCAAAAATGTTGAAGTTTTTGCTTAAAGATGCTGAATAGATGCTCTGATACTTTTGATAGAAGGAAATGACGAAGACAATTAATTCATTCCAAACTTCACAATTTCTCACAGTAAATGTAACTGATGTTGACTCACATCAGTTCAGTTCAGAGACTGTTCCTGTTGTGAACAAACAGTGAATAGCAAGTCTGCAGGGTCAACATCAACTTGCCCAGGATGACACAACTTTGTAGAGGATCATCACTGGTGGGTCTATGGCAATGACCCAGAGATCAAACAGCAGTCTTCACAGAGGAAGAGACAAAGCTTGTTAGGTCTTAATGCCCCCCCCCCTCCAACCATACACATAAGCAAACATGCGCACAGACCATAAATACACTCAATCCAGAGCTGCGGAGTTCTCTCTGTTAGATGTACCATTGTCATGGCAACAGGAAACAACAGGAGCTGTCAGACTGCAGATTAACAGACAATCCCACTGAAAGCAGTCATGTCTCTACACTACTTACTCTTGCTTTATGTGCTCAGAGGAGCTAACACATACACACTCACGTAGCAGCAGCAGACACAATTTGTTTTGCTCTGCATATGCTTGAGATAATCCATTATCATGATCCACCTTCAACATGTGTACACACGAAATAATGTATCAGTCAGTGAAAACTGTCAGCAGACACAAATGGCATAAAATGCACCTACACCCACACAAATTAGACAAGCCAGTTTTACTGTGTTGCTGATGAATAATTAGCACTGTAAGTGTTCTCTCTGACTCGCTCCCTGTTAAAGAGAGAAACACATTCCCTTTGATTCTCTTTCTGTATCTTTAGAGATGAATGACAGTTTCATATTCTGAACCTTGCACAGAGGCTGAAGTGTTTGTCTGAAATATCCATGAGAACTGTACCTCTGTTATGCATCGTGTCAAGGAGCAAAACAGAAGATGTAAGAACACACTACATCACACATTTTGAAAATAGTCCTGTTAAATACCTCTGAAAGTTTTACCTACTAGAGAACCTTCATAAAAATATATCAAAATCTGATAAAATGTAACATATTGTAAGCTAATGTCATTAGCTTACAAATGGATATTGACTATGTTGGATTTTAACTTAAACAACTAAGAGTCATCTTGCTTTTTCTTTATTTTCTATTTGACTGACAGAAATATGCAGGCACCAAGCGTAGACATGATGACTGCAAATTTTTGCATGGCTCCTTACACAAAGTAATGCATTCCCAGTGTCAGTGTGAGCACCCTTATCTAAGGATTATCCCTTTGGCCCACCAATCAGTAATTAATGTGCCTCCTCCACCTTGCGGGACCATCCACAGTCAAGATGAGTATGCTTCCTGGAAAGGTCTGGGGCAGCCTCAACCATCTGTCAGCCAGCTCCATGGAAACATGCTATGACAGATCCCTGTGTGTTCTTTATACAAGTACTTACAAGTTTATTTGAGCATGTGTGAGTCTGTGTATATGTGGCCTGCTGTCACATTGAAAGGAGTAGGACATTGTCCCAGTTACAGTCTGATTGGTCCAAACAAGTGTCTACTGAGGCATTAAATTTACTGAGTAGAAAAACTGACACTTCTAGGAGGACAAAAAGTTCTAGTCAGGAGTTGGTTGTTATTTAACTCAAATTTGATTGTTCTTTTCATATAAATACATACTTGCATGAAATGTTCATTTTTTGTAACATTGATAAGTCTTAAACATAACCTTTTTTGCTGTAAATGCAAAAATAAAAAATATTCCTGAAGTTATGTATACCATCATCAAATATCAAACAACTTTTTTAAAATGAAAGCAAGGTTTTTAGCAGCCCTACCAACCCCCAGTCTAAAAGGTAAGAGTTTATGAAGGTAATAAAAGTAATAGAAATTGAGAGACGCTATGCAAAGTTTTAGTAAGATTTTAGTGATGATGCAGCAGTAAAAGTATCATAGTGTGTACCAAGCCAGTGATGTGCTGCTTGATACCATCAATCAGCAAAAAGAATCAACATGCTAAATGAGAGAGATGAGAGGAATTATTATTGGGTGTGGGATTTTAAGCTTCAGGCCTTAAAAACACCAAGCAGTTCTTGGAATACTTAATGAAACTCACCCCTCTCGAAACTCTACTTTCTATAGTGCCAGAGGGCAGACTTAATAGGACTTGGACTGTCTCCAGCTGTTGCAATTAGAATGGGAGGATGTATCTTTATAACCTTTGCATAGCACTTCTGTAATTTCTATGATTAACATGATCATTTTAAGAGACAGCAGCAGATATTTTATTTGCTTCCCCTGAAATGGGCTCCAACAACATAGGGTTATAATCTTGACTTTTTGATGTAATTGTGTGTTTATGTGCAGTCAACGTGTAAAGTTTACTCATTGAATAGGGGAAGGACAGAAAGCAATATACAATCTGCTCACACATCAGCAAAGTCGAACTAGACTTTTGCACTTCCTTATGGCGCTGGCTTCAATTGCTGTCTTTTAGCCTCTCTTCATGTCTCGCAGGAATATCTTTGTGACTTTGTTTTTACAAATACAGACTAGCAGGGTCATTTGTGCTCTGAAGAGAGCTCAGACAACACTTGGAAAGAGTCTACAGACCTCTCCCCTCTCAGGGAATTGAGGGATGGAAGAGTGGAAGTACACTGGAAGGAATGTTCCCTGTGCACATGTTTCTGCCTATAGTGGAGAGGTAAAATGGGAATGGGAGAAAGGAATGAATGCCAGCGTCTGCCCATGAACCATGGCCCCTGACTCTCAATGCTTCAGTGCGATAGCGTGCACCAAGAATTTATGCATTAACAAGTTAGAGACAGGGCGGGTCGGGTAGAACATGAACAAATTGACAGACAGACAGACATATGACCTGCGAGCGGCTGTGGAGCCGTTTGTACAGCCTCGCCTTTTATTGGTTTCAGTTTAAGCCTGATCTTTCAATCTACACACTGGTCTCATTTAGTCCAACTCATGCTAGGTGTGGCACAGTGGCAGGCGAAAGGAAACCAAAACCAAATGGGCCTCAGGCTTGGCCCCTCAGCTGAAGCCGCCATCGGTCCCTCCAGGAGCTGGCTGCTGTCTAGTGGCTGCCCAGGAAGAAAGGAGTGTAAATCAGGCTACATAGGCGTGGTCCACCGCACAGCTCACCACTGCACACCCAGCCACATTGTAGATTGGCAGAAGGACAGTCAGCAGACACAATCCCCGTATCCTAACGTGCAGTGAGGGGTTCACAGGAGGTTGGAGAGGCCAGCTGTGTGTGTTACTGTTTCTGAGGGCATTTGGTCTTAATGAAGAAAGACACCTCTGGCAAAACAGATCAAGCAAGAGGAGGACAAGGAGGGGAGGGGGCAGTGGCAACACAAGGGCACAGCAAGTGCACTGTGCCAGTACCACTGGAGATTTGGAACACTGAGAAAACAAGCGCCATGACCAAACCTCATGTGGCGAGTAGTGAACATGCAGTCTGGGAGGAGGAGGAGGAGGAGAGGAGGCGACTGAGTGCTTTGCCAGCTCTGAGATTTAAACCAGAGCTCTTGAGTTTGTTGACTTTCTCGTAAGAAGGCAACAGCCGTGCCAACTCCATTTTAATTCACATGGCTACTTTGCATGAGAGATGGTGAAAGCATACCTTTTAGTACTTTGTAAATGAGCCATTTGTTTGAATTTCACAGTTAGTGTGCGTGTGTGGTTATGTATGTTTTTGCTCTTGCACGTGTCAACATGTTTGTCTGCAGAGAAATTAAAATATCTATTTTGTGTGACTAATATAACACAAATGCTACATTCATAAACAATATACAGTACCTATTTATTCTTCCAAAAGGTACAGTATGTTTGACAGACATGTAACACATGAAGTTGATAGTTATATTGGTCTCCCTCTTGGTTGATATTTCCACTAAGCTTAATTAAAATGATGCAACAGTGCTGAAATACTGTCCTCTGTATTTTCAGTCTTAGCTCTTTAAAAACTCCTGTGGGGGCACAGAGGTAAAGAGATCACAGATAACTAGTAGCTACATGTTGAATGTATCCCTACAGTATAAACATGCATGAGGCACTGTGATAAGGATGTGCACCAGTGACAGCAAACGTGCCAGTGCACACACAAGAGCTCACTAATGCCACCCAAGCATGTCTGTGTTTTAACTGACAGCATTAAAAAGGTTTAACTTGTCATTTTTGACAGGTTCACACAGTTTAATGGCAAATCACCCACCGACCTTGTTTTCCAAAGGCAAGCGAGTGGATGAAACCCAGATCAGGGTCAACAACAGTAAGACACTATCACATTATCATGACATTATCACATGATCATTCCAAAAAAAAAAAAAAAAAAAAAAAATCCCCTCTCCCCTTTCTCTACTCACATACTTTAGTAATTCTACTAGTGTAATTCTGCTTGGGATTTTATTTATGGATAACCAGCAGTTCTCTCCATCTAGATAAGAGAGGAAGCAGTCACATTAAATTTCAAGGAGGAATAAGCAGTTGTCCACCTCCCTTGAAAATGTGCTCTAGGTCAAAAAGAGCTATCTCAAGCTAGTATTGGCATTTGGACCAGTCCAGGCATATTTTAATGGATTGGTAAACAGCCAATCAAAATCTCATCCTGTCTTTAGAGTACCCAACTGTATTTTGAATATCTCAGTTGGCTAATGTTGTAGTGCAACCCTCCTTTATCACAGCCAGGCCCTGTAGTACAACCATTTTGCTATGTATCCAAGTGAATTCTCTATATGCTCCAGTGTGAGTGAAGAGTATCATCTGTCACAAGTTTGGAAACAATTTGATAACAGTGCCAAAATGGAGCAGTAAATGAATCAGTGAAATCAGTTTTTCCATTTGTGTTGGTGACACAGCAGTGCTCAGATAGCTTTGTGTCATGATTATCTTTTCACTTACTAGCATACTCCTTCTTGGGTCAACATAGTGAATAATAATAGCCAAGTTTACTGATAGCACAAAGAGCATGGAGCAAGCTCATTCAAGGAGACGTATCTCACAATGAAACTGGTTGATTTTGGAATATGTTGGTGTCACGTCTCAGATTCTCAAAAGTTGTTCTGTATTTAAACCAAGTCTCATTTTATCATTTCCTGTGAGCAAGAGATTACTGTAGTCTTCAACCCCCACAATTTTGACATTTGGCTTAGAAGAAGCTGCAGAGTCAGTCACCTAAGAGACCTGCATTTCCAATAGGCATACCCAAACAGACAGATGCCTTAAAATGGAAAGCAGCAGTTGCACTAAAGCTGGAATGTTTACAAAAGTATCCTTGTGACCACAAATCACTGGTGTATATATACACACGCCACAAACAGACCCACACGCAGCACTGGAGGAACATGGGAACATCATATGGTTCTGATGCAAGAAGTGAAGGACAACTGAATGACATCAGTGGGGTTTACCACAAAGCACAGTGATATGGTGAGTTCTGTTTTGTGAAAATTCAGAATCACTGTTGACTGTTGTATCTCTGTGGAGTGAGCTGAGGTCAAAGTGTCTGGGAGATTTGTAATTGGTTGAACAGTACAGAGAAGACAATGGACAACATAATGGTCTATTTTTTAAGCTGAATATAGCACATCAGAACTCAGTGTATGAGAATCCAAACATCTGCCAGCCCAAGATACACAACACATAAACGATACAAGGTAACATATCTAAAGATATGTTTAAGCATCTTATTGACATTGTATACATGTCTAGCAATTACTTCACCTCCTTTCCTGCCCATATGAGTCTCCTCCACTCTCCTCACTCTGTTTTGATGTTGAATTAGTAAAAACAGCTGTTAGTTACTTATTTTTCTTTTTTACTTTCTTTTTCTTGTGTTTCAATTACACTATTACAGTGACCCTTTCACCCTTTGCACTCTTTCAAGCTAATATTCATTCTCTCCCCTCCTTGATTCACTTCAGTTTACTTACAGCTAAATGACCTAAAGTGTAAAATTTGTCAGATAGAGATAACCTTAAGTATAGTTTTTATGTTGCCCCAAGTGGAGGTTTAAGTATCTTGAGGTCTTGTTCATGAGTGAGGGTTGGATGGAGCAAGAAATTGACAGGAAGGCTGGTGCGGTGTCAGAGGTAATGTGGACGTGGTACCGAACCGTTGTGGTAAAAAGAGCACCAGAAGGCAAATCTTTTGATTTACCAGTTGATCTGCATTCCAACCCTTACCTATGATCATAAATATTGGGTAGTGACTGAAAGAATTAGATTGCAGATACAAGCAGCTGAAATGAGTTTCCTTCATAGAGTGTCTGGACCAAGCATGGACATCCGGAGGGAGGTCAGTTAAGGTGGTTTGGGCATCTGATTAGGATTCCTCCTGGGCGCCTTCCTTTGGATATATTCTGGAAACGTGTGAGAAGATGGAGTAGACCCAGAACACACTGGAGAGATTATATATCCCATCTGGCCTGGGAAGGCCTCAGGATACCCCAAGAGGAGCTGGAAAAAATTGCTGGGGAGAGGGATGTCTGGAGTGGATGGATGGATGGATTGGTGAATAGGTGGATGGATGGATGAATGGATGAAAACCAACCAAGACAGGTTAAGATATTGCAATGTTTACTGTCATCGGCAGAGAGATGTTTCCATGTTATCATGGTGTAATGCTGATACCACCTCTTATGAAACACAAATTTCAATAGCTCTTTTTCAAACTCTGTATATGCTTTGATTTTTTATTTATTCTTCCCATTCCACCTGTGAAATTGTAGAGTGGGTGATTCAGTGAAATATTTTAAGCATTAGCATTTAAATAATGCTGTGCTGCATCTCTGTAACCATGCAAAACATCTGTGTTAAAAGTGTTAAACTTTAGCTAATAAAACTTAATAACATAAATATGTTAGTGTTTTACACAGACCAACAATTTTATAATCTAATCAATTTCTCATTATAATGTGGGTCTGTTTTTGATTGCTGTGCCAAAACCCCCATTACAGTTTCAACACAGAACTAAATGAATTTCTCTAATTCAGCCAAATACCACCAAAGGGGATTCAAGCAGGCCCCATTTCAATTGCCTTCAAATTTTGTTAATGTTTTGCTAGAAGGTTATTAAAATCTGAGGACTGTCTACTTTAATCTTAATATATACGATTGTTGTCTGGAATTTTTCATTACTTTTTAATAGCTCTCACAACTCAAAGATTTTGAGATTATAGAGATAGATTATAGATCTAAAATATTAGTTTTAGGTTGACATGCAGAGCACATGCAGAGTATACAAAGTGGTTTATAACAGTTTTCCAATTAGAATAAGTTTATGGTAAAGAACAGCTGTTGTTTTACTGATTGTTCTTCCAATTTGTCACTATTTGGGAGTAAACAAATAAAAATCTTGGCCTTGTGGTTTTGGTAAAGTTTTTACTTCTCTCTGACAAATTTAGTGGAGAACAGCACTGACGTTACTGGACTGATTCTGGATACAAGATGAGAGATTATCCTACTGATGTCTGCCTTGAGATACAGACTCTCAGACCATCACTTCCTCAAACTCAGACGTGGTCCACTAGCAGGCCACAGCTTCGTAACCACACGCAACATTGTTAATGCTCTTGCACGTGCATGATCAAGTTAACTCCTGGTCTAGTGTTGAAAAGTCTCAGAAAAGTATCACAACCTGGTGTACAGCCTGGCTTGGCAATTAAACTAAATGTAGCCAAAATCATGGCTCTCTCACCAACCTAATTTTAGTTGTATCAATATGTCTGATAAATTCTTTCAGACTGCTACTGCTAAATACAGCAAAAGTTTGGGCACCCCTGGGAAAATTTCACGTTTTGTTGATTTTGAAATGAAAAATAAGTAATTACAACCCCTACAGGAAACAGAGATTAATAAAATTGAGAAGACATGTTTTGTTTTTTTTTTTGTTTTTTTTGAAACCCCAAATTTCTTACTTTCAGTTCAAAAATCAGCAGACTTTTGCATACAACTGTACACAGCCAGTCAGAGTGTGTGGGTGAGCTCATTTTATAAATCAAGTCAGTATGGTTTCACAGAGCAGTTTTAATATAATTGACCATATATGTCCACCTGAATAGACCAAATAACTGAAATGTTGGAGAAATGCAGCGGGTGCCGTTGAATAGCTGGTGCACAAAAATGTCATGTTGTGGAAGTACATTTTGGCCTCAGTCAACATGATACAGGGCAAAATGTAATGTAAGAACTGACATAAACAGCAGATTAGAGCACTCTAACTAGAAATGTTCAGTGTGGTGGGTGTGGGACACAAAGACTCTCAGAGACTCAGGGAGGCAGGTGTGCTTGATATCGGAGCAGAGTCGAGTTAGTGTTTAGCTGCAAATGTGATTGTTAACATTCAGTGTAAGCTACAGTTTCTCAGAAAATAAATACAGCTACAGCTCTTGAGAACGAAACGAGTTCTGGGTTTTATTTACCAGTAGCTGAATAGAGTGACTTGGAGATTAACACCAAAAGTTAGCCACAACTTAGTGTGCATCTTTGCTTAAAAACTTTGATGAAATAATAAATGAATGATCAAAATAGGCACTGTTAAATTAATGCTGATTGAGTAACAGATTAATCAACTAATTGTTGGAGCTCTGTTTATTAAAGTAATTCAGATTCTTTTAAGTTTTATGTTTATGGGAGGAGATCCTTCTCCACACATAGCAAAGTAATGAACAACCCATGGTGTCCTAATGACACAAACATTAAACTTATTATCTCACAGGACGATCACAACCCTCTTTGGCTTCAGTTTTGTCCAGTTTGACCTGCCATGAAAAGCTAAATACTTCTCCTCATCACATCATAGAAATCAAATATGTTTGTGTTTCCAACTGTGCAAAAGAGCAACCATTATCAGTCATTCCCAATCAAATGTTGGCTCTTGCTCTGTGGCTGGATGAGGATGGAGTGGGTGTGTGTTAGGGCAGTGCTGGTGTTCAGCCTTCTATGGCGAGTTTACAATAGAGGCTTCACTTTTTCCGAAGTAATGTCAAAACTGTTGAAATTCAGAGGTGACATCAGGTTGTGTTTTCTAGCTAGCTGCAGCTAAAGAGGAATTACATTCTGGTTAAGTGCAATTAAAGTTAGATGAACTGTTTTCAGCACAAGAAACAATAATTATTGCTCAGCTTTTTGATGTTGTCAAAACCAAGAGCTGCATGATGGTAAACAATGAAACAATTATTAGGAGAGTGATTAGTTGAACCTGCAGACTGTATGCCTGCATGTGTTTCTTTACTCAAATAGGTCCTGTTTTACATTATTGCAACTCCTGGAATGGAAAATATATCCTAATGTCCAGTAAATTCTTCTGTTTCCTGTCCTTTTCAATTTATCTTGCATAAAGTCACTTCATATTTTACATCCTGATGACATCCAGGTTTTCTGTGTTTTAGCTTTGATGTACAGTTGTTCACAGTTGGTAATATCAGTCACATACTTCTAGGTCTTTGAGCATAGAAAAACATTTTTAAGATTAAGTGGTATTTCCCTTTAGAGAAGTCAGTACTTTCTTCTCTTAGCAGTCCATTAGGTTTGTTTGCACTGGCTTCATTGTTGTGTTTGTCTGACCACTGCATGACCACACTGGAATAAAATCTACTCTGACCCGAATTGCCATACACATAAATGTAATTATGGTCATTTACCTTTTGATCAGATCTTATCTCATGACCTTCCTCAGATTTCAGTGAACAAGTTGTTGTGGAAAAAAAACTCCTGTCAGTTGATCTGTTACTAATTTGAAAATGTGCTTACACTGTGTTGAAACTGGAAAACATCCCCTTGTAACATAAAAATTAAATATTTCCAGCACAATCATTGTTCCCTATCCACCCGGATTTGGCTCCATGCGACTTCTTCCTCTTCCTCAAAATGCAATTCAAGCTGAAGGGTCGCCATTTTGACACAGTGTAAGAGATCCAGTATGAGTTGCAGATGATGCTTGACATGCTTAGCAGGACTTGATTGAAATTGTTATTTAAGAGCATATGACTATTTTAAGTTTCGCATGACCAAAAGTGTCTTCACACCTTTTGATTTAGAACATAATTTGTCCTTATTTGGTTAAGGTACGGAAAAGTGCAACCATGTGGGAGCTGGGGCTATATATACCCAGTTAAATCCGACATCTTCATAGCTTTCGTGTTGCACTACTCTGGCACAGTTGTCACTGGATTGTATATAATTTTTCTCCACTGGTGTAGAGTTTGTAATAAATACTTCTGCCTGAGACATATGAATTCCTGGTCATCGTCTTTTCTCCAGTTCAAAAGATTTTCCTTCACATGGTGTACAAATCAGATACAGTGTTTGTTTATTATTGGGGCAGTCTTAGAGCTTTTTGATTGTACTTCGTATGTAGCTACATTGTATCATCCATTCATCCATTTCGTTACTGGTACTAATTTGAAAAGGCTTTTCTGAGTGCAGCCCTGACTACTCTCCACTGTATGGTCATTGAGAATGAGCTAAGGCCTTTTCCCATTGTATGGTCACCCTGTCCATTAGAAGTCATCTATAAGGTTCCTCATGGAACAAGGGCTGTAATGCTTATTCTTTCTTTTTCATACAGACTTTAGCAAACCAAAACCAGGCAGCTACCTCCTGCCGTGGAACTAATACAACATAAATAATGTGTCCTGGTCACATATGAGTGGGCCACCATTACAACACTGTTCTGACATAGCCTTGGCTGACCTCACATACGAGGCTGGCATCAACACTTCACTGCATCCAACCACATCAACACAATTGGGGGTCAACCAAATACACTGCTGCTGGACACATGCAAAGATGAAAGAGCCTGCTGGATCCCTGTGGTGCAAACGCCAGCCACTGGAAAAAGTATTCATGTGTGTGAGTACTTTTTCAATCATCAGTCTTGCATGTTTAAAAAGGCAGAAACACAAAACCACTACACAGCAGATCTGAATCTCTGCTTCAGAGTAGCATTTTTTACTTTGTTGTCCAGTTAATTTCACTGTATTATCTGATGGCTGTGTTTTTCAAGGTGGTTTCTAAACGGCCTTCTGTACTCATCTTCCGGTTTGGAGCATCTACCTAAACCTCTGGCTTTGTCTAGGAATTAATGTGTCTCAACCACTGTAGTTCGTTTAGCCTTTTCCTCTCAGTTCCTTTCATATGCTCAGTGGGTCCTTGGACCTCACCCAGCACAGGAAGCTGAACTTCTTGTGTCCACCTTTCATGTGATTCCAGGCAACAGGGAAAGAACGGACACACATGCACAAAAGGACAGAGAGAGAAAGACAGAGGGAGAGAGAGAGAGAGATTAAGAGACATACTGCACACTGAAAACAGATTCCTAGGTGTTCCTTCTTGGCTGTTTTGGTGCTGTGTTGGTCACGGCTATGACTTAAACACTTAAATACAGTAGCTACTCACCCTGAGGTTTTGTTGAAAGACAAGAACCATTGAGAAATGTGAAAGGCAAAAATTATTGCAGGAATGAAAATAAAGAATAAATTATCGTAGGTTATTACGCCCTACGCTAATATGGCACTCTGACACAAAAACAGGATCTTCTGAATTTATCTTTCCTTCCATTTTGTCTCCTTGCTCGTCTCTATTCCCTCATGTACTTTGTACACCACTCAATCACATTCCCCTCCCATTGCCTTTCACCATTGCTTCAGCTCTGTAATGGCAATCCCAGATGTGGCTTAATAAATTCTCTGTGGCCTGAAGATTGAACCCTAGCTTCACTGAGGGAAGTTCACTGGAGATCCCGTGTTTCAAGGCACCAACAGATGAGCCTGTTCATTCTGAGATGGAATATGTTTTTACTCTTCTTTTTACTCCAACCCTAACCTCTTCAAGAGCAGAGCGTGCAGGAGGCTTGGGAGCTGGGAGAGAACACACTCTTTGCACACCCGGAGAGTATGTTTCGCATTAGGGACAAATCATATTTCATGTCTTTTTATCAAGAAGATGGTTGAGGGATACGGGCTGTGTGGAGCAAGTGAGACCGCATGCTAAAAATACATTTATGTGCCATGGTTGAGGCTGCAGTAGTACGCCCATCGCATGCATTGAAATTATTTAGTGTGGCTCAACGTCAGCAGTATCAGGAGGCCTAAAAATGCACAGTGCATGTTTACATGGTCGTTTGTTATGTAAGCCTGATGGGTCTCTGTTAACACTGGCCACGAATGGCAGACATGGAATAAGGAAGCATGCGACAATAGCTTGAAACTGTAAGACAAACAGAGACAGGCTGGCAGAGTACAGACAGGACTGGATATTATATGCTATAAAAATTATTACTATTATTATTACTTATAACTGCCTTTCATAATAGATATTTGTGGCAGAGATGCTTTGCAGTGAGCCTCTGTGTGATTATTGCTAGTTTCAATTTACATTCAATTGTCAAATAGTGCTCTTCATCTACCTCAGTGGCAGAAAGAACCAGGCATTTAATTCTAGTTCCCTGATATTGCAAAAAAGAGTCATGTAAGTTACCTCATGCACGGCTAAATTTACCATATGAGCTGTTTAAGTCTTCAGGTAATTACATCCTACTCCTCAATGTTTTTCAGTCAGCTATCATTTGAGACTCTGCCACTGTTTGACAACTGTCTGTTATATTAAATTTTGTGTAAATTAGCTTTCTTGAACTGGGGAATGTTAAATTCAGCTGACTCGTTTACAAGCTGCTACTGTTGGGTCACATGTAGGTGGGCTTCTCTCTCTTCATATGTGCTGAATATGTAAGGTGATGTCTCCACACTCCCCTAATCAGTTGTATTACCCAGATCTGTTCATTCATCTCTTTGTCTCCTTTACTTTTTTCATGTTGTGGGCCAATTTCAGAAGGCAATCACTGAAAAGCCAATACAAGATTCATAGATGGCAGAAACACATAATCATGTGCAACTCTTTGTCTTTGTCTTTTTACTGACACAGAACCCATCCCTTTCCCTTTCCCATCCATCCATTTCTGTTTTCCAAGCTCCCATTCTTCACTGAGATCACTACAACATATCTTTGTACTCAGGTCTGCAGAGACAAAGATTCCTATTGCTGACTATACAATGTGAAGAAGTAGTGAAGACTGCCAAGGAAGAAAGAAAAGTGTGGGCATAGAGGCAAGGTGGAGGGCTTCCACATTCCCTGTGGGAGTAGGGTGCTGCAGCTACCTGGAAACATTGGCCTGCCATTGGCTGAGGGGTGTAGAATTGTCAGGGACAAAGCTAGTGAGGGGAAGACAGCACCTGGCTTTGGTTGAGAAGAAGAGACTCAACATGGTTGAGGAAAGAATCTTAGGCTCAGCTACAGGGGGATGGTACGGAGACATCCCTGCCACTGCCCCACCACCTGAAGATGTTCTGGAACTAACAGGGCGAAACATCAGTGACAAGTGCTTTTGGCTGAAGACCTTGTAGCTGGCCCTATGGCACCAAGATGCAACAAGCAGAAATGCTTTGCAGGTGTTCATCTACCTTTAAAACTACAATGTCAGAGGGCTAATCAATTAACCAAATTGTTTTACCTTTTAACAAGACATAAACTTGTGTCTAGTGCAGTTAGCAACAAGTTGATCAAGGAATCAGAAATACTCCAAATCAAACCCCCCAAAATGCAAGCCTGTTGCACACACCTTCATCCATCTATTATCTATACCACTTATCCTTAATGGTTGTGGGGGTGGAGCCAATCCTAGCTGACTGTAGGCAAGACGCAGGGCTCACCCTAGAGAGATCACCAGTCTATCACGGGGCTGATAAACAGAGAATACAATGAGTCACACTTAGACTCAATTTTGAGTCACCAATTAATCTCACCTGCATGTAGAAGGAAGCCAGGGTACCCAGAAAGAACTCGTGTAGGCACACAGACACATAGGCACAGAAAAGCCGCAGGCAAACTGGAGTTCCAACCCTGAGCCCTTTTGCTGTGAGGCTGACCACTGCACAACTGACTAATGATATTTTAGCAAACAAGTGCCTACTTTTATATCCACCAGTCATGAGGACTGATTATCATGCTTTAAAGTCATCCTTCTGGTCAATTGATTGTCCTTACTCTTTTGTCTCACTGGCTCGTTCAGTTAAATTAGTTGGAAACAGGGATTCATTTTGTATAAATATGTTTAGTTTGGATAGAAAATGGTTTTTAAACTCTCCTCATCCATCACCCTAGTTCTTCTCTCTCTTGGCTGTGAAGTGCCTGGACACATCCATCTTTCTGTCTCCCTCCTGAATGCCATCTCTTTAACACCTCTTTAACACCACCTGTGACTTATTTCACCTCCAGCACTGTCCCAGTTTTTAAACGCCACCCACTGCCCAGCCTGTTGCTTGATGGTTTGTCAGGTTTACCACCATAAGCACTGAACAGTGAAGAAGTGTAACAGTGAACATCTCTGAGAGGGTCAGATTCATCCTGCATTGAATTGTGTGTGTATGTGTGTTTTGTATCCACACCACAGCCTGACCTCTGCTTAACAGAATGTGTATCTTATCAAGTCAAATCAGCCTATATACATCTTCTGTCACCATAACACATGCGTAAGAGCCTGAATGTGTGTTTGACAGCCACTCACACATCATACCATGTGTATGAGGGCATGCTGAGTTACATTATGATCTCAAAGCCAAATGTGTGCAATCCACACAATTGCACAATGGGATCACAATTCACAAAGAAGGTTCAGAAGGGTGTTACGTGTAATAAATCACACTATTGTTTGGTATCCCCCAGTTACATGGGAACCAACACACTAGATTTCTTTCAGCTAGTCAGTACCCTTTCTGCCATTATTTCATATGTGCAATGCAGTATGTCTTCAACTTTGCCTCCTGGGTATACTTCTTCTTCCCAAATGGAGATTTTTTTTATTATTATTTTACATTGCTGATGAGAAAAAAAAATAAAATCTAAAAAAGTAGAAATGATAACTCATCTTTGCACAGCAACATCATGACTTTAAGGTTGGTTTCACCCATTTATAAAGCTGTCAGAGACAGAGACATCAGTCATGCGTGTAGTTACAATAGTTTGTGCTTTATATAAATTAAAGGGGGCTTTGTATGGGAGACTTTCAAGGTGGGGTTCAAATATACAATGATCTAATACTGTACCTGGCTTCAATCTACAGTCCTGGATGCAGTTAAATTCATGTGTCCCTGCATGTGTATACACAGGGAGAGACATGCATGCCTACATATACATGCGTCTTCTTGTCCGTCTGTTTGTTCAGACACAAACTCTGACACCCTCTTAAGCAGAAATCAGTGTTTACACGTGGGTGCGTGTTTGTGTACAGCACATTCACTAAAATGACTAAAAGAAAAAAGGCGGGGGAATATAAAAAAAACTGTTCCCATGGAACTGCTGTGAGCTCCATGATGCCCTCAATTTGTTTGGTCGCTCCTGTCAAGCTAATGAGGTGAGTGAGTGAGGGCGGCCTGGTGGAGGCAGAGGTCAGCCAAGAGCCAGCGCTGCCTGCCAGGCTGCTGTGCTGTGGGGCTGAAGCCCAAGGCCCAACTGCAACTCTGGTCATGGCACAGCCCCCTGGCAAGGCCTGGCACACAGCATGCCCATCTGCCACACATGAACACACACAGCCTAGCAAAGACATATTTACACTCATGTTAGTGTGGGCCATTTGTCTGTGTAAAAAACATGTACAATATACTGGCACTGTAAATCTTGACTGCTTGAAAGAATAAACACATACACACAGCCACACAGCCACACTGTTCACTGTTTGGAGAGATTTCCTTCTAGCCCCCACAAGACCGCCATGAGGGTGGACTGCCCCCACCAGCTGCCAGTAGAGCACTCAGAATGGATGCTTCAGTGCATGCATCAATATGAGCAATTCTTTTAATTATGGGTGTTGTGCGACTGATGCCGTTGTATTTCCTGGACATGGTTCCAGTTATTGGGTCATTCTCGCAGACTGAAACCCAATCTGTTTACAATTTAAATTCTTACAGAATTTAAAATCTGTTTTTTTTTTATCTATTTTTTCTTTGTATATGTATATAATATTGGCCTGTGTGTGTTACTTTGGTTTGTTTTCCAGTGTTATTTGGTGGTCAGTAGGCATACTTAGTTGTACAAATTGGGCCTCCACAGTTGGAGCCACATGTTGTGCCCTGGCATATACTGTAGATGTCAGAGTTAATTCCATGGTGGCAATATTATATCTTCAATAGATATATGTCCTTGATAAGAAATTGAATCTTTAGTACAACAGTTTATTTCAGTTAGAAAAGTTATCTTTGAATGTTTATATACTTAATCTGTAATTGCCTGTGATTAACTACATAAAATTGCAGTTAATATGAAATCCCTCAAGTTTAAAGTATTCAGCCATCCAAGCAAACATTTTCTCAGTTTATTTTAATTTGTAATAGTCTTGTTGTCATCCCATTTCTGGTGAAAACAGAGCCCCAAATTCCATGTACCTCGACACTTAATGCCTCTGCAGCCCTCAGAGTTGCAGTTCTGAGCTGAAAATGAGTCCCCACACCTGCTGAATGTTGCAGCTGTGGCTGTGTGTCTGAGTCCACAGAAATGGCGAAAAGTCAAAGGTTGCCACCTTTTCTCCTTTCCATCTCCTCAGTGGCACCTACCCATCCCCCCACCCTTAAACCCTCAGCGTAGCGTAGCAGCACCAGTGTCACATGTGAATATATCAACATATTCACATACACACAGCTGAGGATGATTTGACGCTGGGGTCAAGGTTAGAGAGCAGATGGGGCTTTCTGTTGTGACCTCATGTGGACAACAGAAACTTCATTAGCCCTCTGCTGGCTCCACCCTCTCTAACTCAGACTGGACTTAAACCAGTTACAGCCACCCGCCTTTGCAGTGATTCATTAGGATTGTAGCACAAAGATTTTCCATACAGACAAAATATAATCCACACAAACAATTTCCCTGTTTTTAGAGGACTTTAAAGGTACCACATGGAGTTTTTTTTTAATAAACACAGTTATTGTGTGTATCCATGAGGTTTTAATAAACACGTTGAATGCATTTCATCCATACCCACTGCTCCATAGCACTACTAGTGGACAGAAACAGTAGTTACATATTGGCTTAATTACAACATAGGGGCTGACATGTAAATCAATTTCCTACCACACCCCAAGCTAGCTTCTAGCTTAAATCCACTATGTGTAGTAAGTTTAAGTGATCATGGCATCTTTCACCATTTTGTATATCATTCCAGGTAAAAAGTTGGTCTCAACATACTGGAGTCAGAGTCACCAAAGGGTGTGGATACCATGAGGGTTCATTAATTGAAAGATTTTCAAATTCATCGCTTGGTAGTTTTAACGCAGATTTTTCAATTTGTTTTCTTCAATATTCAAAATGATTCAAATTGTTTAACTGAGCAGGTGGTTGGCCTTAAGTGAACTAGTCTGGACTACTGGTTTGGTAATTAGCTGTAGAGCTATATTTCCAAAGTACACATTCGTATTTACAATCACATTTACTGTCCATGTGCAAGTTCCTGGGATGCCCTGTGATATATTCCCTCTACTCTGAATATTATGAGGATCCTTCTTTTTACATATTTTTTCTCAAACCAGCTACAGTAATAGACATTGTGCAGACACCCTTAATTCATAGTCTCTATTATGTGTTTTTGTCTTGGGGGTGATTCTCAGTTTTAAGGAATGGCATTTGGGAAAGACATTAGCCTACTGTTGGCCACAATGTTAACTTAAATCTTGACAGTATCATTTTTGGAAGGCGAAGTTCAATATGTAGCTGCTTAGCTCTTGAACTTTCTGGGTTATTCAATACTCCTTGCTGAGGTTTTAGGGAAATTTTTTAGGAAAAATCTTTGGGTTTGAGGAGAAAAAGGAGAGAAAAAAGAGAGACATAGAGCTTGTTAACTTAATGAAACACTCAGAGGATCAGTTGCTGTTTTACTGTGGTGGGAGCCAGAAGCCAAGCCAGCAAGTGGTTTGGGTTCATGTCAGGGTCTCCTCTCTCACAGCATAAGTGCAAACGTGACAATGACGCCAGCTTCCACTGTGAGTGGCAAACTCCTTCCTCATCTGGATTATGATAGGAATTGTCATTAGAACAGGTGTCATGAGCAGCTATTGGACTTTATATTACACCATGTGGAGTATTTCATGTTATGTAACAGAATAAATATTTTTGAATGAAATTTCTTCTCAGTATCACTGCTCCCTTTTGTCTGGGGTCATTGCATGAATTGAAGCAACATGCCTTTGAGGAGTGAGCCCAGACTTTGAGCCCAGATGTTGGACCACTTTTTTACACTGCCTGTTAAGTGTTGATGTGAATCTATGACACACAACCTGACTGAATCTGAGAAGTTATTGGATAACTTATGAGATATGCCAGCTTCAGTTTAGTTCAAGGATTGGAGACTCATTATCTTTTTCACTGACCCTGATTCAAATGTGATCCAAACTGATATAACTGGACTGTAGTCACATTTCACGTCATAGGCGCCCCTGTGCATGCAATGTTATTAGAAGAGAGATCTGGACATTACTCAGAGGCGGTGACAGACATAGACAGACACATGCACTGGCACGCAACAAACGCGGGAAGTACACAGTGAAAGAGGGAAGAAGGAAGAACTCAATACCAGTGACTGTTTACAGTTGCCACGATTACAGCCCCTTCCATACAGACACACACATCCCGGCAGTCCCACCAGGCAAATGCATCTGCCAGTGAAGATCCGGCCTGAGTGAGAGAACACTTTCCCAGAGATATCAGTGACGTACATGTGCGAGCAAACACGCTCACAAGCACAGACAGACAGACACATACACACAAACTGATGTCGTGTCAGTCACTGTTGGTTTTCATTGTTTTCATTTCATTTGCCTGTTTATTTTACCAGTCTATCTTGAGGGAGCCAACGGTGGTCCAGTGGAATCCCAGAAGACTCAGGGTGCTGCGCCTGCTCTGTAGCATCAGGGTTTCTGGATGTCCAAAACATAAATAACATACACATACATACATACTGTATGCATAACATTCATTGAGTACTTTATTGGGAACACCATACTAATACTGGGTAGTCCCTCCCCCACCATGTTGACATGACTGCATCACATAATTTCTGCAGATTTATCAGCTGCACATTGATTCTGCCAATCATCCCAAAGGTGTTCCAGTAGATTCAGATCTGGTGACTGGGGTGGCCACTGAAATAACTGAGCCCACTGTCATGTTCATGACATGGTGCATTATGATACTGGAAGTAGCCATTAGAAGATGGTCAAGTGTGGCCATAAGGGGATGCACATGGTCAACAATAATACCCAGATAGACTATGACATTCTAACAATGATTGATTGGTATTACAGGGCCCAACGTTTACCAAGAAAACACTGCCCACACAATTACACCACCACAATTACCACTTGGACTGTTAACACAAGGCAGGCTGTCCAGCTTTGGTGAGCCTGTGCCCACTGCAGCCTCAGATATCTGTTCTGACCAGATCTTGTGAGTGTTGTTCATTCTGAGATGATTTTCTACTCACCACAGTTGTAAGAGTGGTTATCTGAGTCACCATAGCCTGTCTGTCAGCTCCAACTAGTCTGGCTAATCTCCTCTGAACTCTCTCATCAACAAGGCATTTCCATCCACAGAACTGCCGTACACTGTATGTTTTTGTTTTTTTGCATCATTCTGAGTAAACTCTACAGAGAGTTGTATGTGAAAATCCCAGGAGATAAGGAGTTTCCGAAATACTCAAACCAGCCTATCTGGCACCAACAGTTATGTTGCAGTCAAAGTCACTAAGATCACATTTTTTCCCAATTCTGATGGTTTGTGTGAACATTAACTGAAGCTCCTGACCTGTATCTGCATGATTTTATGCACTGTGCTGCTGCTACATGTTTGGCTGACGGTATAAGTGTATGAATAAGCAGTAAGATGTACAGGTGTTCCTAATAAACTGCATGGTGACTGTATATGTTGTATTCAGTCTTTTTCACGTGTGAGTTAGAAAACTACAGATCCAGACATCACTCTCTTTTGTAGGGAGTCAGGAAGTTCTTCAGGTTTGGACTTGAACAGTATCAGTAGCCTGCCCCCTTCATGGAATGGCCTCACACAGGAAAGAATGAAAACCTGTAACCAGTATAAGTATGATGGGCACTCTGGGATTGGGTTATAAGGAAGGGACTTGGTATGTGATGGACAGGCTGATGGGAGGGCTAGACAGGATACCAGGGTAGGAAGGGTTGGACACAAGTTCATACTCTGGTTCTGGACTTGGTGATCAGAGTCTAGACACTTTGTAGCCAGGATGACAGGCTCAGTGTTTGCTTTTCAGCTATGAAACCAATATGCACGTCTCTTATTCCTCCACTTTTCACTAGCGTTTGTCTTTTCCTCTCCACACCTCTGACTGTAATCAAGGAATCTGGATCATAGCCCACTAAATCTGTTTAGAGAGGCTAGGGCATTTTTTGGCATCAACACTACGAACTTCTAATCTTGTTTTATTAGAAACTATATAGTTACAGGCTTGGACATACCTTTTGGAAACTATTAATCACATGCTAATCATCTGTCTTTGGAACTTCTGATGGATATGTACAGCTAAAACATATGTAATATGTAAAGCTTAAAAAATTGTGTCCCTGTCTGTAAGGTAATTTATTTCTTACATTGCAGGCCACTTTATCTGGGCAAACTCTGTACTATAGCTCCCACTGTATGAAAAGTTTAAGGGAGAAGAAATTTAGGGAGAAATTAAACCATGTGGTTCAACTGAAGAAAGGACCATGGTTGAAAATTAATTATGAAGCTTATTATGGATGAGAACAAATAACTTGGACAGAAAATCTCTCATTTAAAAAGATTCACACTCACCACATAGCTTCCATTGCTAACATGCTGAAGCTAAGCAGGTACAATGCCCTAATATGCTAATTAGCTCCATACAGAAAATAGAGCTGAAGCACTAGATGGAGAGTAGTAGGATTACCAAAGTTATTCCAATGCATCCTTAGTGGGACATGAATATGTGTACCTACTTTAATTTCACATTGTACAGTCATTATTAAGACCTCAGTGCAAGACAAAAACTTCAGTGGATCACCAAATTTATTGGGGGTCATCCACAGGGAACCATGACTGTACCAGATTTTGAGTCATCATGACAAGATGAGTAAGTTTGTCTGCTAGTGCCAGTGGGAGTCAGGATCCTAAGTCATTATATTCATCCTATTGGGGACCATCAATATATGTTCCAGATTTCATGGTAATCCATGTGGCTTAAAGTAAATGACTAAAGTGTTGCTGCAAAGTCAAAAGGTGACATACTGTAGATGCCCAAAGTTTTCTAAGAAAATCAAAACAACTGATGTGTTTATCAGTAGCACAGTTCAATAATTTCAGCAGAAATATTTAGAAAAAAACAAAAGAAAACAAACAAAAAAACAAGTTAAAACACACCTTTATAAACCTAAAAGGTCAAAGGTCAAGGGGGTTAAAGGGCATAGATTAATCATGGTACCACACTGACCAGGTTCATCAGTCCTTCCTTGTGCCCTGTGTTTACTTTGGTCATTCCCCCTCCACAGCTTAACACTGCACTTTTCCAGAGCAGGTGTGAGGGGGTGCTGAGTAAGCCAAACATAGATTCTTGGGGGTTGGTCTGGGTGACCACTGAATCCCTCCATTCTGGCTTCTTGACCTGCAATCAAAGCTTTATGAGAGTATAGGGGGAGGGGATTGGAGGCCACATGGCCACATGCTACTCATCCACCTGCATACTGACAGGCAGACAGGCCATGTCACAACAATCCCAAACTCCCCTATGCCCCAGCCTAACCTTAGCCAGCCCCCCTCCCTGCCCTAGCTAACCCATGGTGACCCCAACAGCCATCTGTTACAAGGCTCTGGGTTGTGTTGATTGGCTGGGGGGAGTGGAGTGAGGAGTGGGACTGGGCTAAGGATGGGAACTGAAGAGCTTTGAGGGAATTTACACACAAAGTATGGTGGGGTTCAAAGTGACACATTGCACTGGCTGTCAGTAAAACATAATTTTAACACCCATCCACTTAATTATGTTGCACAAAGGTTTTAGACCATCTATATATCTGAAGGCATTATGATGGGTCATTTGTTTAGGAGCACACACCACACATTTACAACAGCTTGGGATGGAGCTAACTCATGTTACAGTGTCACATCCATCTCTGCCTGCTGTCTTCCTTCACTGGAGCCATCAGTGCTGCCATAAAACCCATCAGGAGGAGTTTTTGTTTTTCAAATCTATTATGTATATTCAGTCTTGTTCTCAAAGGGGGCCATTACTGTAGCAAATAAATTTTTAGGTCAATGGACTTATTTGGGCCCTGCAATGGACTGGCGATCCGTACAGGGTGTACCCCACCCCAAAAATTTACTGGGGTGTGAGGGATGCAATTGCAGCTGCCTAAGAAGTTTGTGAATAGCACAAAAACATTTTTTAAAATGCAATGAAATGTGAAAAGGTTGTATTGACTGTTATTAATCACTGATTTAATGCATCACCCCGTCAGTACACTAACAAATCAAATACAAGGACCAAGTATTTCAGTTCTTTTGTGTTTTACATCTTCAACTTTAAAACTTTAGGTGAAATTACAGCTACAGCTATCAGAATCTTCTAGAGATTGGCAGAGTGATTATGATGGTCTACCCAGAGTTAAATGAAGAACTGAATGCATTATGGTGCTTTCATTGAAACATGACTACTCAGCAGCATTCTGGACTCAGCCATTGAGGTGGACAGGCTAAACTCAGGGAATCATCACTGTATGGTGGTGATTGACTATGTGTTTATATCCACAAGGACAGGTACCCAAATGCTGAGGTTGTATCTGAACACTGTTCTCTGCTAGTGAAGTTTACAGTCGTTTACAGCCGTCAAGTGCTGGTCAGAATGTACAAGTTGTATGCACATGCTTTGAATGTCCTTCCATTAGCTATATCATTTATTATTTCAGGGTCACAGGGGGGTGGAGCAAAGGGGCTCCAGCCAAGATGTGAGGCAGGGTACACTCTGGACAGGTTGCTTGTCTATCACAGGGCTGACATCTAGAGACAAATGGTCCATCATGCTTGCACTCACACCTACACACGATTCAGAGTCACCAATTAACCTAACCTGCATGTCTTTGGACTGTGGGAGCAAACCCATGCAGACACAGGGACGACATGCAAACTCTACAAAAAGAGGACCCAGCTGAACCAGGGTTCAAACTCAGAACCTTCTTGCTGTGAGGCAACACTGTTCAGTATATAATACTCAACCAACTTGTCACTAATCAGAACTTTTTCACTGGAAAGAACTAGCTGTTGCAGGTGGAGACAATGTAAAGTGACTTGCCCGAAAACCAAAACTAAGAGACAAAATAAGGGGGAAAAAAAAGCTCACTAGAACTGAGGTAGAGTGCAGAGCTGGTGATAATTCAGAGTTTCAAAGTCAATTCTTTATCACTCCGAACAAACTCCATCAACTTTGAATCATTTGGTTAATCAGTGGATTAATCAGTGGAAATTTAAAGATCAGACCCATAAACCCCCTAAAATAACTTCATTCTCAGGGAACGAGCTTTCAGCAAAGCCATTGCATGCTTATTAGACAGCATGAATACATTATTACTGTTGATTGATTTTTGTGAGTAAAATCACCATCGCTACTTATAGAAAGAAGAAACAAACATCAAGTGCCAGTTTCAGAAAAATCCAGGCCAGTCATGTATTAGTGCTTTTGCAATAACATCCTGAAGGTAATATTTTTAGTTAAAGTCTTTGAGTCAGGGACATGAGGCGGGCAGCCCAGGAGGGCCCTTACTGTCCAGATGGTGACAGCACTCTGATGGTTTTGCCTTTGAGGCGCCAAGATGGAAACATTTGGAATAGGAGTGAGTCACATGTACCGGTCACAGGATGGACAGTCACTCATGACTCCAGAAAACACTCACATACATATACAGTTTGTATGCACGCGCGTGCGCACACACACATACACACACAGGATACATACTTGCATATGCTAGTGAGTTGTGGTGGCCACAAACATCAAGTACACAGATGTACGAAAACATGCAACCTTGTAAAATACAAGCTATACACACAAACATTTCTCTTTTATCTCTTCGCAGTGGTTCAGTCATAATTTTCATGGTTAAAGGAAAAACCTATGGCTCAGAAGTCATTGTGCAAGTGACTAAATCCCTGTTAGATCCAGGGATACCTACCAGTTTGTTTTTTATTGACAAATGGACTCGGATTTTAGACCATTCACCATTTTACTACACTTATTTATTTAATATACTGTATTATATCTGAGCGAGGATATACATTTGCTGTCTGCTTTGAAGGTTTACACTCCATCTGGCAAAGTGTAAACTGACTGACTATTCTATGTATCCAATTGGAGGCAGGAGGCTTGACATTCTTACTTGCTCCAAATGGTGACATATCCCAATGTGTGACAATAGGTAATAGATGGTCTGATAACCACACACAACAACCAGACATAATATTGATTTTAAGATTTTGCCTCCAAAGTTGGTAAAATAAATTTCTATTGCACCTTCCAAAACAGATTTGATACAACACTTTGCATTAATTGACAAAAGAAATTAGAAGAAAGACAGATGAGAGGTTATTATGACCTCTTGCTGGTGGAATACTGACTGTCACCTTGCATTGGTGGAAATAGCGTGACATTTATTATACCACAGCAGAAAGTGTTGCAGGGTTAATACTTGGGTATACAGTGTGAATTTTGAACCTGAAGACCACAGTTTATATCAACATCCCCTACCAACATCCAACACTAGTTTCGTTCAATCATGAGGGTGATCTTTTTCTTATGTGAAGAAAGATACCAGGATGTTGTCAGACAACCTAAAGTTACTACTTTACTTTACTACTACTTTATCCAGAATCCTGGAGAAAATTGTGTTAGCACCAGGAAGTCGTCTTACTTTACAACAAAAGTGGTCCTTTGTTATTGCCCTCCAAAACAATGCACATGAAACTTTGATGAACTAACACCACTATGGTTCATGTATAGTTAAGTTTGGCCAAGTTAAATTACTTGGTTACGGTTATGGAAAATTCACGCATGTAGTATGGTTGTAGTCAAAGTAATGTCAGTCATTACATGACATAATACTGATCAGACAATAATGGCATCAGTTAAGGTTAGACTTCTGGCCGAAACAACCAAACCAAAGCCAAGCCAATGGTTAATGCTGTGTTCACACTACATGACTTTCAAAGTGGTCAGATTGCTGTACCGTTCACACAGCTTGTAACTGGTAATCTTGAAATCATTGTTGTTCACTGTTGTTGACACTACAGGATTCTGTCTGGTCTCCAAAGTATGTTTTGTTACAAAAAGTGACACAGGAAACCCACAATTGTTCATGTTGTACAACTGTCCCCCTGGGTTTCCCCTCATCCCATCTCTTGTGCTACCATTGGCTGAAACTCATCACAGCACTCATTGCCAGTCACAACCAGGTCACAACTCTTTTTTGATTTTGATTTCCCAACAGGTCCAGATATTTAGCCTGCTAGATATCTTTCAGCCAGCACCAAGCAAACACTGATCTGCCTCTGATCTAGGGCTTCCTGGCAATCCCCAAAAACATTTACAAGAGGAAAATCAGGGCCAAAGTAATGTAGTGTGAGTAGGATAAAGGGGCAGCAAATGGCAGATTGGGTCCAGAATCTGATGATCAAAAGCAGTATTCAACAAGACAGATTTACCAAGATGGGCTTGGGTTTGTAGTTAGTTAGTCCACAGGCATATAGCGATCAGGATTCTGAATATAAAAAAGGTGTCAAAATCAGAGCCACAAAGTAGAGTAGAAACTAGCAGGCAATACGGCACATAGAAGCAAACAGATTAAAAGGATTATCCTCCCGTCATCCACCCTCTCTGCCCCCAAACAGCCCATCTAATTCCCCCCATCTTGTCATCTGGACCCCCTGTGGAGAACAAATTACCATTTTCCAGAGTCACAACTCTATTCCATGGTGTGGGGAAGTTGAAGGATTGTAATCCTCCTCTCAGGAAGCATTACACAGGACTTCCAGTGGTGTTGTTACATTTTCCCATGAACTAAAGGTTGGACTGTTTTTGGTTGTAAAAGCACATTGAGTGAATACTGAAGAAAGGGAAGTGACTCTGCTGAAGAAAGAGAAGTCACACTGCTTGACATAGACTTTAGAACTTGATAACAGCAGGAACATTTAGTGTCATTTACAGCAGATGGTTTAAAATTGCATGATTGCTTTTCCATATTTGACCCACACAACAACAATTTACATTATGTGTAGCTTTAAATAAAAAACCTAGAATTAGCTTAACACTAGTAAGAGAAATTGATCAAAATCTAGTTAAATCCCAAAGAAACATAATATACAATTTACTTGAAAGTTACAACTGAGATGAGATAAAAAAAACAAAAAAAAAAAACAATGCACAATACAGTGCAAAAGTAAACTAAACTGGACAACTGTCAGTGCATCTGTGGCAGTCTGCCTTTGGCTTTGTTTTGTCTGAAAAGGAAACACTGGCATCAAGTGGCCAGACATGTTTTTACAGCTATACACGTACTATCACATAAAGCACTTCTACTACGACAACCATTGAGCAATTGAGCAGTGTATTCTCTGAACAACACTCTAAGTAATGTCATAGCAAATGACTGAGAAGGCTGTCTTGGTGCTAAGTTGTTTTAAAAACTGAACTGTTAATTTGTCCCCATCAACCCCTTTTAAACTTTTCATAGACGATAAGAGCCCAGACAATAGGGGAAAAATCATTGCTAATTATTACACTCATTAAGGCTGTAGGATGCAAGCAGCCCTCTGATCACTCCATTTAAAACTGCTGTTAGGGGTTTTTGCTTAACAGGCCAACAGTAATGCTGTCTGTAGTTCAGGTATTCTATTAATATAGAAATAAAATGTTGATGTGTAACACCAAATTCCAAACTCTAGAATGTAACATTTAAAGATTCTGGTGGTCTCTTGTGTGAGCCTTAATGGAATTTACAACTTTGGTAACATCTGCCACATCATTTACAGACTTGGCAAACAAGGCTTGTCTGTGGACACAATAATGGTATAAGACAATCTGCAACCAACATGTTTTTCATTACTTCCTTTAATAATGCTATTGCCCCATTTGTCTTAACTGAGTATCTCAATAGCACCATAAATTCAGAATGATGTTGTTTTGCTAGGATGCTATTTCAAATTTGGTCATAGTTTTCAGTACAGTATTTTTAGTTCCATTTACCATGGGAATAATGCCAAGATGCTGCTCTACATGTCACACTACAATAAAGATGAGTTACTTTGGCATTAATTTGTCATGTAAATTCATTGCATGAGTGGCTCTGGGGCTGATAATTTTGGTCAGTCAATTTCTTTGGTCCATACTTAACATATCAAACAAGTTTGATATATTACTATGACATATAGTGCAGACATTTATAGTCCCCAGAAAATTAGATCTACTGACTTTGGTGATCACCTGTGTGTGTTTTTAGTGAAACACTAGCATAGCTATTGGATAGACTGTCTTGTCGAGTTTGCTATGAACATTCATGTCCCCCTCAAAATGAACTGGAATAATTTTGGTTTTCATTGAGTGTTATTAGCACAAGTAAGCATGCTGGCACACTCAGTTTTATTTATATAGCACCAATTCACAACAGAAGTTATCTCGAGGCACTGTATAGTAAACATTACTTGATCAAGCATTTTAGCACTCAGTGCTGCTGTCCCTTAATGTAGCCTGGTAGAGCCACTAGTATTCTGATGCCATTTTTGATGTATAAGGTTTAGCTACAGTTCATGTGCAGTTTTGTAGTAAAACCGAGGTACCTTTTCCTTCATACAGGTATTGAAGTAGACTTTCTGAAGAGTTTGGTTGAGCTATTGTTTTTTCAGTCAGTCCATTTCATTACCCATAAAGAATGTGGTAATGTACCACAAATGTTTGTTAGTGTGGTTTTGAAAATGATACCTTTTCAGTTTTGAAATGTCATTTTCTCAAGGGTTCTCACTCACTAAGTGGCTTGTGACCTTTAGGTTCACCACTCATGTATGACAACATAAGGATGTCTTGTCTTCTCAGACTGTTGTTGTACTCAGTCTGTTTTTTTTCCTTTTAGCTTTTTCATGGAGTGAGACATTCCATGGCATGTCTAAATACTCCCAGACTTTTATTTCCCTCAGTGTTATGGGTTCAGAATTCTTAAGACAAGGGGAAAAGCAACCTCGTGACATCACTAAAATAAAATGTATGACAATGTTCAGAAAAATGTTTATAGTGTCACATTCCTGCAGCCAGCTCATTTTAAATGTCTGCATTTTTTCATCACTTTATTAAGCTGGTAAGTGTACAGTAAATTGCTGTCCATAAAATTTAACTATAACAATTTCAAACTTTTATAGAGTAGAGCAATGATGTCACAAGACTGCATTACCAATGATCCCAGTGGTTGAAGCTAAAGCTGCTTTTTATTGTAAATCCTGAGGTATAGCTGCAACTGTGATGTGTCCCATCTCGCAAATCAAAATGCCTAAAGCCATAGTTAGTTCTCCAGCTATATGAATGAATGGACACTAGTGAGACAGTGTTCTAAAAGCAACAAGGAAGCTAAAGTCACTAAATATGTTTCCTTACATACAGATTTCTTAAGGGTTACTGATTAAAAAGGAAAATACATTTTTCCTTTTCTTAATGCAGTCACAAAGTTAACATTATCTTAACATGCATTTCCACGTTTGAGTACCTAAATAGCACATAGCATATAAATAGCATTTGGGTCAATAATGACTGTTTCCTGATCCAATATTGCTATTTATTGCTCTCTATGATACTGAATCAACCTCAAACTAATTCCACCCATAGAACCATCATAATTTGAAAGACTTGAAGAGGTTCATGACAGGGAAACAAACATATTTTGTTTCAGGCCCTGGAACATGAAACCATTGATGATATTTTCTGACTATAATATTGTCTGTTATGAAAGGATTAATTTGTATGTAAAATGACAGCCGGCCTGTAATTTCTTTTTTCAATGGAAAAAGTTGTTGTTTTCTCCAGATGAAAGCCAACTATATGAAAATTTTAGTGTAATCTCTTTATCATATCTCTAAATAACACGAACCTTGGGGAGCACAGTGGTTCAGTGGTGGAAGCCTCTTTTCTGTGTCATAAATCAGTCTTGTACATTTAAATGTATCCCACCTGAAGACAAATAAATCAGTTTTCATTGCAAAAGGATAATTAATTACTGCATCTTAATAGATTATTTAGTAGTTTGGCAATTATATTAAACTTTACAATCAAAACTTGCTTATTTTTGGTAATAATCTTAAGGTTGGGCACTCTAATACACAAAGCACACTCTTAACTGCAAACGAACCTTAAACCTATAATTTTAGTTAGTGTTTGCCAAATTGCATGTTTAACACAAAATATACACAAAAATATACCTGCATGCATTTTGATTTGTACTGCTTTTTAATGTGTTTTTTTTTCATCAGAAATAGTAAAGGCCATACAACATAGCAAACCAAAAATGACAAAGCGCTCTATACAGGCATAGTAGCTCATTCACACGCATTCTACAGTCCAGACTGACCTGTCAAAATGGGCAGATGCCACTGGAGTTTCCATCTTGGCAAACAAATGGCTAACATTCAGTTTGAAGAAGAGGAAGTCCTCTTTTCTCAACAAGCATTTTGTTGGCAAAAATATAGATTATTCTGTCTCATAAGCTGAGTCAAGACACAGTCATCACAGGAAAATCTAAACCTGATGATTGCTACCTATGGGCATCTTTCTGAAAAGACTAGCTGAGTAAGACTTGAGGATATTGTGTACACATTACAGTCAGCAGTGCTAAGGTAACAAGCTGACTTGAGCGTGCAGGCTCCCGCTAATAAATAATGGAACATTCTAGTCAGATATAAAAGCCCTGTAAGTGCTGTATTTTTTTGTTTTGTTTTGTTTTGAAGAAGTACATTTGAGTCAATGCAGGCCCCCAAACTAACCCTTAACTAATTATTTTACATCATGCGGCCAACTGATCTTAGTGTATCAGGCATAAAGAAAGGAGATGAAATCACCACACACTCTATACTTGAATGGGACTTAAAAAGTCAAACAAAAAACAAATTTGCTAAGAAAATAAGCATAGGAATCAGTATTAAAACTGTTTTAGTTCATTTTCTCAGTGATCAAATTTAACCCAAACATTTACCCTTAAACCTGCCGTAATTACAGCTAAAACACTGTATTAGAATAAAAGTGGTTCATTTGTAATGACCATTCTACACCACATGAGGGCAGCAGTTACTGACTGATCTTGATCAGTGCTCAGTGATCATGCTGTGGAGACTGAGGAACTATAGCCTCCCTCCACACATGCAATGATGACATGACATGGGTCTGTCAACGTCCATATCTTATCTTTTTGTAGAAACACACTGGTAATATGTCAACATTAAGTGCTAAACTTGGACAATGTATTTTCTAGGCAGGTTTAAGTTAATAAAACAATTTTGTTGGCATCACTTTAGGATAACTCCAATTTGGACTTCAGTAACAACAATCTTTTCATACAAAACATTTCCCCTCCCTTAAAAAACAAGAACAAAAACAAAAAGCCTTCCCCAAGAAAACAAGAATGTTAACAGAAGGAAGTAATGCTGTGAATAAAAACATTCAGAAACAACAGTGATACACTTTTAAATGCACACACTTTACACCTTATATATGTCAATGCTATTGACCTTAGCCAAAATAAAAAGCATTTTTTTCTTCTCACTTTCAGTAATCTTGATGTATACTTTATAATACATGTATACAAGATAACATAGAGCAACAAAGCAAAAAAAATAAATATCTTAAGTCACTGTTTGGAAGTTTTTATATATATCTATATATGTATATTTATATGTATAGCTTACTTTTGGGTAGGGTGTGAGTGTTAACAGTTTTGGCCGGCTGACGCAAAGAGCTTCTTTCTATTGATGGAAACTTTCAACACAGAAAACAGAAGAGTAGTATAGCAGGACAACACTTTTCTACAAAGATCGTCCTCACAAAACAACTCTCGGCCCTTCAGTCATGAGCGAAATAGTGTGACTGTAGGCTGCACAGACTGAACAGAGGATGGTGGCATACAGGAAGCTTGTCCAACCAAAACAATCAAGAGACTTGACTGTTGATGATTCAATGGCCTTCTTACTGATGCTCACCCCCATACAGCAAATTCACAAAAAACTGGTTTACCTGATTTTGACTCTAGCTGCACTTCAGAGGAATACCATCAGTTACATCTTTAGCTTCACTACTACATCGAACAGGGAAGGACCTGTGGAATTTTGGAGAACAATCTTATTTCAAAGTTTGGCTATTTTGCATATTTAAGACAGCCTGAATAAGTTTTATGTTCTTTTTTTTTCTTAAAAAGCTCTGCAGTACAAAAAAAGTCAGGCACCAAATGTCACTTAGAACAGTCCTACTCATAAAGCAATCTAGAATATTTACACAGACCTCACCAGCTGCAAAAATGTCCCAAAACATTGTTTGCAAGATTGCAAAGGTACAGAATTGACCTACAGTATCAGTACATACAGAAAGAAACAGTTCAGTATTTTTGATTAAGCAGCCATTTGTTTTTACAAAAGAATACTTCCAACCCTCCAACAGTGGCAAACTATACACGCCCTGACTACTTTTTTAAAATCTTTGGTTGACCAGTCAAAAGCCTGATAGATTTACAATCCACCTTTACATCACACAACTTGACTTCTTCTTTAAAAAAATAAAAATGAAACAATTGCTGAAAAAAATAACATTTGCACACACTATGTCATTCCCTCTTCCTGTTCATGAGTTACCCTGCCAAGGAGATTAAAATCACCTCCTGTCCCATTGTCACACACAGCCACTCCCCATCCTGCACTTCCTCTGGTCCATTCTGGAGTCCATCCAAGAAGAAAAGCACATGCAAGCCACATACACACAAACACACAAACACACTCTCTGTTTTGTTCTTCATTCGCTAACATACACAAACACATTTGTCTAAATGTAAAAGAGCAGGAAAAATAAGGTGACGCATCAAACCAAATGCTAAACTGTCCAAAACAGAAAATATGTGTCTGTGATTAAAAGGAAAGAAAATAACCAAAGGCATTTTTTTTTTTAAAGCGCCAGGGTTTGCTGACAGCTCTCATTATTTCTGCGAGGAGATCATCTTCGAGACAAAGTTGACGATGGCGCTGGCAGGCTGGTCAGGGTCCGTCTCAGCGAAGAGGTGGCTGACGTTGTCGGTTGTGCTTCCCTGCTTACGGGCCACAAACCCAAACAGCCTGGAAAGAAAAGGTTAGATTTATTTACAAGGGCTACCATGTTTAAGTAAACTAGATCAAAAATCAAAACCGTACTGGTGAACCCGTAAACAGATGTATCTAAACTGAGTGGAAAAAAGGATATTGTAAAAGTTCTGACTGGATAGCCCCCTGTTGTTATGTAGAAACATCAAAATCAACAGTAGAACTGGAAAGTTTACTCACTTGGCTGTGCCTCCCTCAGGCTTGTTCCACCTGAAAAATTTTGACAAAAATGTTTTACTAATTTTAACATTTTATGAAAAGGACAAAATTGGATAGAATAGGAAGGATAACAAGAAGTTTGGATGATGTTTTAAGTCTTTTGGAAGCCATCAATCTCACATTTGAATAGGCTAAAATTAATCACTAATAGTAATGAATTTCATGTCTCTGTACTCACTTTCTGTCCTGAGGGTCAATATCGCAGAACGTGACAGTGTTGCTAGGGTAGTGGCGTCGGAAGAAAAGCCTATCACAGAAGAGACAGACAGATTACAGACAGATTAAAATACCTCAGTTTTAAAAACAAAGTACACACCAAAATAAGATCAAGGTAGCATACATCATGCATATACATGCTTATGATTAGAGTGTGACCAATACAAGATTTCTGACAGGAGCTGATCGCAGCCTTTTATGATATGAGTCCAGCTGGTCAAAATGATGCTGGTGATGGTCACATGCCAAGAGCTTCAACCATCGTTAACAACAAAAGAAGATATAATAAACGTCTGAAAAACTGGATTTTTGAGTGCAATACAGATATTGACATCTGGGGTTTTTTGTTTTATTTTTTAAGTATACACATATTTTATTTATTTTTATTTATAGTAGTGCAGCGGTTCGCACTGTCAAGCACTGCAGCAAGAAGGCTCCAGGTACAAATCCTGGTTTGCTCAGGACTTTTCTGTGTGGAGTTTGCATGTTATCCCTGTGTCTACATGGGTTCTCTCCAGGTACTCCAGCTTCTTCCCACAGTCCAAAGACCCACAGGTTAGATTAACTGGTGACTGCCCATTGATGTGAGTGTGAGTGTGAATAGTTTTTTGTTTCTATATATCAGCCTTGTCATAAACTGGCGATCTGTCCAGGGTATACCCTGCTTCAGCTGGGTTTGGCTTCAGTCCCTGAGCGACCCTCAAAGCATAAGTGGTATAGATAATGGATGGAGTGGTTTTCATTTATAAATCCCCTTTATAAGTTAGAAACAGTAAGACTACAGGAAATAAAGAAGCAAGACATGCAAAGGTCCATGGCTGGATTCAAAGTGGGAAGACAGTTCATGGTTGACATCTTAACCCTAAAGCCATATTGTGGATATAGATGTGGATATATAGTTTAAATTTTTCTTATCCAATTAACTTTTTTATCTGTCCTGGTATCCTGCACAAATCAAATTTGAGTTCTGAATGGAAATACTGTAGTAAATCATAAGGGCCTGATTTTTTTATCCTGCGTTTGCAGTTATTTATTGCTTCTGACTGTTCACAGTGACTCATGTTGATACTTGCCCTTGAAAACAAATTTATGTTTCCAGACTTGTTCAGACATCACAAACTATCTTCAAATATGTCTGCAGCAAAATCTCCAGATGTCATGCAATGTTCATGCTTGTGAGCCATCTTTTGAACACAACTGTGTGTGCGATATCCAGACTTACTTCCTCTGGTTGTCAGTCAGCGTGATGCCTTGTGAAGACACCTTGAAGTGCACAATGGTGGCAGTCGGTGGAGAAGCGGCAGCCAGTGTTTCAGATATGGCCTTGGCAACAGCCTGAGGGCCAGTCAGGGATTCCATCTCCACTGAGTTGATGTAGAGCACATTGCATGCTAGGAAGAGAGCAAAGTCAGATAAAGACACAATGGAACTACAATTCTGTAAAGACAAAAACAACAAACTGCACTGATGCCAAAATAAATCCTGTAAAATGTTATTAATTACTATTTAGGGAAACATGATTGCCAATGACCTGTTCATGCAAAAATTTCCCCTCATTAGAGAGCATGCTTTCTGGAACAAAGCTCCATCAAAACCATTCCACATAAAACATTCTGTCTGTTATGGACAAGAAGCTGGGTGCTAATGTTAAAAGACATTTCTGTTAAACAGGATCATTAATATTTATCTTTATTTGTGCAGGTAACAGCATACACAGACTGACAGCAAACACAGGATGCACATTCCAGGTCTCCAAATAAAAGTGCGCAGGGTTTACCATGGGAATCAGCAGGGGCCCTCTGCACTGGGATAACAAGGATGTCATGTTGTCAGAATAAGTGGATAGGACAACTCATGACATGTTAATCATGTTGTCATTAATGTCCTAGAATTCTAAAGCTGCACTGGCTTTATTTGAATCACAAAAACTTAGAGTGGTACAAAATGAGAGGATTGGGCTTTTAACTGTAAGAATGAGTTATTGTTTTACCTGCTCCTTGTTTCAGCCGCTCAGCCAGTGGATTTGTCGTTGTGACCTCTAGTACTTCCTCAGTGAGATCTACGTAAGATTAGAGAAGCGTAAAGTTTGCAGTTTTGGCATAATACTTCAAATCATCTTCATTTGAAGCATTATTTATTTTTTTGACATTTTGAAGTTTAAGTAAAGCCTTTATCTGTAGAAAAATTGTTAACATTACATGATAAAAGCTCGCTCAGAGACAATAGGGAAACACTTTAAAAATCCCTAACTTTTACAACACAAATGTTTCAATTGCACAGACCTGTGGTAGGGATGAGTAGCTTGCAGGGCAGGGCCAGTGGTGTGATAGCATGTTGGTAGACCAAGGCAGACAGACAGCCTGCCAAACAGACACAAGACACACAGTCAAGAACACAGATTTATCCTCCTTGAACATTTCATTCTTATTTTTGGAATCTACATCTCATACAGAGTGAACTCCTAGTGTCCCTGTACCGTCTGTGTCTACAGTGCTTCTTACCTAAGTCAGTAAACAATTTTTCTAAAATTGATAAAATGTCAGTATTGCTTTAGATTGTTACTAATGCCTTGTGTGTTGTGTCTATAAATTCTACACACATTGTAGTTGAATCTGGTGCTTTTCTATGCTTTTCATCTATTCTATTGACTGTGGTATCTCTGAGTTTTTATTAGTTATTAGTTACCACTACTATTGCAGAAAATAAGTAAAGATTAAAAATGTTACATTCTACATGCATTTTTGTAATAGTAACAGACAGTGTTAAATTTCCTTGCTGCTAATATTACTCTACTGGTCTGCTGTAGTTAGTAAAGTTACAATTTGGGTCTATTCATGTCCCCACGATTCATCATCTTTAATTTGACTACATGTGGTTTGTTAGATTTACATAGTCAGGAAAAAAGTAGTAATGTAGAACAAACTTCATCATCCTTCTGGTATCAGTAGTTGTAAAATGAAACACAAACATGCAGGAAGAGTGACAAGTTGAGTGACAAGCTGAGGGCAGGAGAGGAAGAAGAAAGAAGGTGAGGCAACACAAAAGTTTGCAAAAGTCAGCTTGCCCTGTTTGGCAGTGGAAGAGTGTTCAGTGCATTCATACAAAAACACACATGCACAGACACACACCTACGTCATGCAACCTTCCAGTGTAATTAGTAGGGAGAACATGAGTTAGATCACTTCAGTCAATACTATAATTACAGTAGGATTACGACTTTACAGAACTTGGAAAGGGGTGCAGATCTTTGAACGATGCACGGGCAGGCACACAGAGAGGAGTACTAATGTTTTACTTTTCCTCCAAACACCTTATGACATTACTAAGCTGTCAGTACATATGTGAATTTGTGATTTAGACAAAGTATTAGGGCAGCAGTCTCTCACTAACCAAAGTAAGGCTCGTTGGGACAACCCTTCAGCTTCACTCCTTTAGGGCTGCTCTCAATCAGGAAGTGCCTCACCAGCTCATTGGTGATGTCACCTGCAACAAAAGAGAGAGGGAGAGGGGTGAGTGAGTCTACGTAATACACAGCTGATTAACCTGGAGACATCACCTCATATCGTTGGTATTAACTTTAATTCTGTCTCCACCCTGACCTAAGACCAAAACAAGCTGCACTAAACACTGGAGTAGCCAAACTAAATACTTGCTGCATTTGTAACTGCTTCAAAATACCTAATCATGTAACCCAGCATCCTGCCCCATACCTTTCTTGTTTTGATGCACGGAGGGCGGGGGAGAGGCCACCTTCATAGCTAAGCCATAGGCCCCCCTGAATGAGTGACTGTCCCGAATAACAAAGGCTCCAGGTTCCCTCTCTCTCAGCAGGCTAATAGCTGTAACACAGAGAGCATTCAGTCATTTGATGTAGATGATTTTATTTTTAGTCACACTAGTGGTCAGGGTAATTAGGCCCACCACTTTAGTCCAGATTGAAATGTCAAAACAACTATTAGAATGATTGTTAGGAAATTTTGTACAGACATTAATGTCCCTCTCAAAATGAACTGTAATGGTAGGTGATTCTCAGGGAGAGACACTATTCACTAAATTATGCAAAGCAGTATGCTTTTAATACAATGCTAAATTTGGGTGATGGGACTTGGAGGTCAGAAAAGTCAGCACATTAAAGGATCAAATTGAACTAAAGAAAAAGAAGTCAGAAGCAAAGAATGACCTAGAATAAGGTGAAATGAGTCAAGATCCTTTGTTTAAAAAAATGCTGTCACTCTGTATTTCATTAGAATTACAACTTCTAACATTACACTTCAGACACTCCATTGTTCAAGGAGAAAAACTTTAGATCCATTACTTCACTATTTAGTTCAATGCCCCAGCTTGTCCACATGTGACAGGTTAAGGAAGGAAGATGGATGAGATGAGCAACACATGCAGATGTTCCCTAATTCTCTACATATGGTGTGGCTTTCCTTTTGGGAGTGCATGGGACTAAGTATAAACTGTGTGTGTGTGATGTCATTACAGTTGAGCATGTGCTTATGTTTAACATGATATAATCCAATACGGACCATGAGCAAATGCAGATGGGGCAGCCAATAGCCACTGACCTCACAACCAAAATACACAAGCACGGAGAGGTTGAGTATAAACTGGTATGCGCGTATGTGTATTTGTATCTGCATGCATATTCATTACTGCTACTACTGTACTGTACATGAATTTATCAAAAGAGATGAGGAGATGAGTGTCCTTAGACTTGTGTGTGTCTGAAATTCAACGCCAAGACTTCAAATTCAACAAAAGCATTACAGTTGAATAAAAACAGTTTAATCATTCCAAAAACATTTTAATGCTTCATAGGAATACTCCACTAAAAACAATAGTGACCCAGTTTAAACCACTGCTGCAGCATAATTACCTACTCAATTGTCCTTTTACATGCTCTGTATGTTTCAAACAATTCTATTTTTGGGGATAAGAGACTTTGATATCTAGTGTTGGTCTAGTGTTGGATTATTCCTTTAATTGTCTACACATTATGGCACACACTGAAAGGACCGGAGGTGATACCTGGCACCAGGAGAATAAAACAAACCATCAAAAATATCATTAAAGGTCATTAAAGGCGTTAGAAATATCTAAAGGTCATTCAAGGGGAAAATCTTTCAGCCTAGTGGGTCATGTTTCTGTGCGATCTCACCTTGCTCCCTAGAAATATCTGGCTTGTACCAGAACTTGGATGTGTCTTGGACAAACTTAACATTCAGCCTGCTCTCGGGACTTCCATCTGCAATTAAAACAAATAAACAAAAAACAAATAATCCAAAAGAACATGACAGAAATAGATACACTGCACCTTGGTAAAATACCTGGCATTCACATTTGGTTAGCAAGCTGGTCAAGTAATGAACATAGCAACGCCAAAAACTAACCAAATGCCAGAACAAACACAACAAACAAACATCACATACATATTTGAATTATCCTTGCCTGTCTATTTATGCTGGTGTATTCTAATGTAGTATTCTAATGTTCTTTTGTGTTGATATAGGCATAGTCTATAATTTCTGGATTTACATATCAAATAACATTAATCAGTGTCCTGTGGAAAAAAATAAAGCTTTTAGAAATGAATGTGGTAAGAAGATATGCTGATAACTGGTTACAGAGTTGGAAAGTTTGAGAAGCACCGAAAAATTCTGGCAATAATCAAAATCCAAAATACCAAGGTCAAGTGACGTCTCACTGAACAACAGCTGTAGCTGTCAATCTGTATCTACCACTAAATTAGGGGTCATCCTTCATAGAATCTCTAAAAGCACACCACAAACCAAGAGGTGGCAGCCAATGTACCACTATGTTGCTATTTTACCCCCTACACATGGAAGCATCTTGATCTAACAGCAATGATTTTTCATTTTAATAATTATGTTACTCTAGAGAATATCCTTACCGGGCATATTGAACCTGGAGAAATCAGAGAGGGTGTGGAAGTAACTGGGAGTGTTTCCTCCACTCATTATCTTCCCATTAAGTGTGCCAAAAGACACAGCTCCATTTGGTCTGTCGCCACTCGACATGCGCCTCTTCTCTGGAAGCTGGGGCTGGAAACCAGGGACTGGGCTACCCTGCCTGAACCCTGCACTCATCCCCATCATCCCCCCATCCTGGTAGCCTGCAGGCGAGATGGGGAAGGAGGGAGTGGGTGGTCCCTGGTAGCCAGAGGAGCTGCTCTGTCTTGACAGGTTCCCGTGTCTCTCATCCGGGGTTGTGTAACCGCTGTGCATGGGGTGACGGTCCAAACTGGGGCTTCTCTGGGACACCTGTGACACAGACGGGTGACGGCCCAAAACCGGACTTCCCTGGGGGTGTGAGATAGATGGCTGTCGGCTGAGCACGGGGCTACTCTGCATGGGTTGGCCCAGGGACGGCTGTCTGCTGAGGACCGGACTCCGCTGGGACCCCTGTCCCAAAGAGGCCTGTCTGCTAAGGACTGGGCTATTCTGAGCTCCCTGAGACAGACGACGACCAAGGATGGGACTGCCACCTGGCATGAGACCTGGCATGCCCACATCAAAGCCATTAGCCGGTGATGTTTGCTGAACCATGATGGAACCAGCCTGCTGGAGGACGGGACTGTGGGAAGAGCCAAGGATGTTGGTCCGGTGCTGTGCATGGGGACTTCCATGGCTGAGTGTGGTCTGGGAGGGTTCTGTGGTTGGTGGACTTGGATCTGAGGCAACATAGCTCCCAAGGAGAGTGTTGGGGCCAAGGTAGGACAGTGTAGGGGTAGTAGTGCCAAGATAAGAAGAGGCTGGAGAGCTGGAATCCAGGTAGGAAGAGGTGGGAGTATTCCCAGCTTGATATGAGGGTGTTGGAGTTGGGTAGGCACTCTCTGTAGCCTGGGAGCGGAAGCCTGAATCAGTAGTGGGTTGGGACGGAGTGCTAACACTGCTCTCTGCCAAGGGGTGGTCACTGGAAGAGAAATGGGAAGTTTTATTAACCAGCTGAAGTTTCTGTGCAATTTGATTGACTTTCATGACTATTTGTGCTTGTAGTCACTGAAAACTGAGTGATTCAAAGACCTTATTTTTAGGATCTGACCGTAGATAGTGAAAATCATTGTGTATTTGACTCACCCCTGTGAGCTCTGGATGGGACTGCTGCTGGACAAAGGTGGGTTCAGTGTGTGGGTGGCAGGACTTGGACTTCTCTGCTGGCTCGTAGTCTCTCCCAGTGGGCTAAGGCTCCGAGGCGATGTGGGAGGCTCCCCACCTGCTGCTGCCGATCTCGCCACAGACTCTACGTAGCTCCTTGGTGCTGCATGTGAGAGGAAAGAGTTTCACACAGTTACAAAGGTTTTTCTGTTGTGTTTTATAATTCAGTGATTTCCTATGTGTCTAGTTGTAGTCAGTAAAGGTGATACAGTGCAAACGAAAGTGGAATGGAAATAATTTGACTGTAATCCTGCATTCTGGCATGAGAATGGTTTGGACTTTTCCAGACAGTAAATGAAAATGGAAAGGGTCTGAAAACACATGATACATATGTGGGCAAATGGGGTGGAGGAGGCTTAAAAACTTGAATGTCATGATGATCTGTGGCATTTCAGCAGTACTCTTACCTTCCTCACCCTCACTGCTCTCATCATCTGTGGAGCATCATTGAAGATAATCCAGAGAAACAGAAGAGTGTAAAGGAACACAAGTACAGCAGGGGAGTTGGAAAGATAATGTAGTTTCTGTGCTATATTTATTTAATTTTATGTTTATGTTTATGTTTTATTAAGTGAGCATGTGTATGACAGGGAATGTCAAAGGGAGTAAATTAATGTGAAGTGTATTTGAGAATACAGGTTGACAAGAATAGAACAGAGCCTTATGTGGTGCATCAGTACACTAGCTGCTAGATGTGAGAGTTTAAATATTAATCCAACTCAAATGCCAAATCAATCAGTATTTTTCATGGCATTTTGTATTTTCTTTGTTACTAGAAAATACAGCCCTATTTTACATTTTTAAAGAGGTAAACAAAATATATATATAATGTTATAACAAACCTGAGCCTGTTTGATTCAGGAGGATTTCTGCTGGGTTGTGGGGCTTCAACCCCAGGGCTGACAGTGGAGTCTTAGCAAGACCAGGAGGGGACCGACCTGAGGAGAATTGGACAGTTATCAGCATACAGCATCATATATACCAGCCATCTTGACAGGTGTTACCTGTTTTTACAGTCTAACAATGATTTATCAGTTTTTTGAGAAAAAAAAAGTTGCATGTATTAAAAACAACCAACAAAAAAAATTCAGATTTCCATGTGGGTTGCTTAATATTTTAACAGTAATCTAGTCAGTTCATACACTAATTCACAGGTAAACAGCTGTCAAGATGTACAGTAAATCATCAACACAGATTAACACACACGAGGAACATGTTCAGAGGGGTGTGCCCATGCCTCATGCTCTGATGGAGGGGCAAAACATGCACATGACCAATCATGACGTGACAAACCTCTGGCTGTGACAACACCTCACTCTACCATCAGCAGAATGAGATGTGTGTCAAACACAACTTGACATCAAAGCAGAGCTAGGTCAAACTGAACATATACAGGACACATGGGGAATTTACACTTGGTTTTCTAGGCATGCATGGATTACAGGAAAATGGCATTTGTATTCCTTCGTTGTTCTTTCTTTACATTTTTGAGTTTTATAGATTGTAGCTCACTTTAGTTTTACATTCTTTACCTTAGTAATGCAATAGCAATGCTAGCATCCCTGTATCCCTTAGAGTTCACACAACGTTTCTGCTGTTCATGACAGAACACAAACTTTGACACAGTCTCTGCTACATTAACACCAGAGGGAAAGATGAGGAGTAGAGTGCGTTGCCAGAGTACCTTAGTAACTTATATTAGGATCTATTTCTATACCACTATATCTTACTATAATTATCCTTACTTTGAATGTGTTTAATTCCCATTCTTGTTTTCCACCACACTGATCTGTCTCCAGTTTTCCTGCACTGTGCAAGCTACTCCTTTTTTCCCTCCAGCGAAACACAAGTAATCATGTGGGGAAAAAATGGAGGTAACAAATGTATTGCTAGCAAGATTATCAAAAGACGAGACATAAATGGCTTGGTAATTAAAACTGCTCGAGAAGGGCAGGCAGGGTGCTGGTTGCGGTGAAACATGGCAGCAATAGGAACCCAAACACAGATGAGATGAACAGCAACACAGAGAGCAGCAGCTGCTGAGAGTATGAAATAATGGCACATTTGTGTGCTGTGCAGTGTGTGTATGGGTCTATGTGTGCATGTTTGTGTCTGAATGTGCAAAGCCTGTGGTTAATTCAGGAAAGAGCATGTGCTTCACTCGCACTACTTTTGAAACATCAGAGAAACTCCAGGTTAACATTTTTGCAACTGAAAAAGTGGACTGATCCAGACCCTGCTGGGTACATTTGATGTACAGCATGTGTACTCTACATTGTGCCAATTTGGTTGCTGTTGCTGCTCTCATGTGGCTCTCATGCCAAAGCAGTGCAGGACTGTGATCAGTGATGGGTAAAGGGTCACTCGGGTAGAGAGAGGGGACAAGGATTTGGGGGAATGGGGGATCAATATGGCTGACGTTGTGGGACAGTGGAACTCCGGTAGAGAGACGTGCATCCTCCACTTACCAAAGAATCCAAATCAATTCTTTGTACTTGCAACCTAGACACCTCACATTGAATCGTGGGTGGTGTGTGTGGGGCAGGCTAAGTGGGAAACTGGGGAATGTGATTCGAGGACACTGTACACGGATCACGGTGTTACGTGCACTAATCAACTAGCTAACCATGCATATGCATCTATCAAGTTTTGCCAGTAACTGCAAAACTGTATTCAGTTAACTGATGTCACCAGTTAACTACATTGTGTGCTCAGCTGAGAAAAAGATTATCTGGATTTAAAACCTTAAAAACACAACCAATGAGGGGACTCAAATGCATACCTTTTATCTTTATCTCAAACAAATACTTACTTCATGATTCAACACCCCTTGTTTTTCTCAAAAAATGTTACTCCTCAACATCATAGCATAGAAGGAGGGACGTTACGCCACAGAGCGGGTGTTAAAAATATGTGTGTTTTTATGGCTACATTTTATTGGTGTGCCCTTGGGGAGACAGGCAAGGGTAATGAGGTAATTGGTAGAGTTGGCAAATAACAAGTTATCTAATACATGACTTTTAGTGAGGATTGTATGTGTGACTAAGAGAGGGGTGGGGGTTGGAAGAAATGGAGATAAGTTTATGTGTATGTGTATGGCTGTTGGTTTGTCTATATCTTTTCTGGACCTTTTTTCAGAACTTATTGAAACAATTACTGAAAAAAGAGATGTGATCAGGCAGCTGGCCCAGATTACGCCAGACTGACTTGGCCTTTCTTTCCCTTTTTTTCTGATTCTGCATCTACTGAATGATGACTGCAGACATTCTTGTGAGAAAAGGAAGGGATTCAGTCTTTCACGAGACGTGGCCACTCAGGCATTTCGTTGAGCCAACACAAGGCCAGAATGTTGCAACTTCCCACTTGTGCACTGGACACTGGAAATGCAGTCCATTTTACAATAAAAATGAAAAGGGGATGAGGTAATGGTGGGGATATTGTTTTCAATACTCTGAATATATGATATGAAATGCAATACATAAGGAGAAAAAGTACTGTTAGTCAAGATAAAGTACCTTGAGTGTCTGCCAAGTGTTACAATTAAAAATAAACTATTACATCTCAAGATTTTTCCTACACTAGATTCTGTCAGTGTCACAAGTTACATTTTGTTCAACTTAAAAAACAGAATGCATAAGTTTATGACTGATGAGTAACCTACTCCTCACTAAAAAAGATCTTTTAATCTCTTTCACTACCAGAAATGTCTGGATGGCATTTCAAAATGATGGAAAATCACTAAAAAAGATCTTTTAATCTCTTTCACTACCAGAAATGTCTGGATGGCATTTCAGAATGATGGGGTAGGTCTTTTTGCCAGGTAACTATGAAAAAAAAAAGATTCAATATATAATTGTAAATGTCTGGAAGAACTTATCAATCTCTGATATTCATTTCTATAGATAAACTTGTTGTACTGCATATGGACACAAGGGAAAAAATAATTATCTGAAATACAATCTTTAGTAATGATATTAAATGACTTTATCATCTTGAATAGCTAACTAGGCCTGAGCTCCACAGTGCCTTCTGTCAGCCGGAGGGGGGAACTTACACAGGTTGAAGTAAGGGGTTTGCGGCGAGATGGGGAAGGCAGGGGTTTGGGGAAACACCTCACCACCAACTGTGGGTGTAGGACTAATGGGACCTCCTTCCATTTCCTCAAAGGCCTCTCGGTAGCTGTGCATATTTCTCTGTAGAGGGGAAGAATGACATGAAAATAAAACAAATATAAACACACATCAATGTGGGTGAAAAATGTGTGAAAACATGTTCCAAAATGTCTGCTTTCTACCTCCTTAGGCCGCCCTCCAGGGTTCAATGCTATGGCATTGACAAACTCTGGAGAAACACATCGAACAGGGGAACGAACAAGGACATCAGCAGAGGGATCATCGTCAGGACCATTTTGATGCTGGCTGTCGCTAGTGATGCGACGGCGAGGGAGAGTTGCAGGCTCGTCGGAGGGCACTGCTCGAGCTTGGACACCTGCGATGATATAAAAGTGAGTGTTAAAATCCTGCAAAGGTCGGACAGTGTTATCCCGCTTTCCTGCAAGAATTCCATCATTGGCATCAAATGTTAATAGTTATCAGCCACTGTGAATGCTCACTGCACAGGCTGTAGTGTGTATTTTGCAGACAATCAAAACATTACAAAGCATTTGCAGGAGGCTGTGGTTTGTTGGACTTTCAAACTTTACATGCACACACACGAGGTTAATGGAAGGTTAACTGCTGATCAAACTGAAAAATTCAAAAAATTCTTCAGAATTCATAATAAACCTACTCCAGGATTGACAAAACAAAACACTAAAACTTTTGCAAGTGTTTCAAAGTTTAGGGGAAAAAAATGGCCTTGGAAATCTCTATCATAAAGTAACAGTCACCCCTTCTTGCAACAGCTGAAACTGTAATATGCAACAATTTCTTGTTTTAATTATCAAGACTTTCTGATACATTAATGCAAGCTGAATGTTTGCTGTCTAATGTGTCAATGTGGCCTGTTCTGGCTGAACCTCAAAGCCGCCAGTAAGCTCATTTTAGTTAATCTGGTCTGAAGTGAGAGACCCAGAGGGAGAGGGAAAGAGAGAAAGCTTTCCACTCAAAACAAACTGGATTTGAGTAAAAAGTTTTAAGCTAATATGCAATGCCATTGACTGGCAGGTCAAGGTAGCAATGCAATGAAATGCTGGCCAAATCAGCAAAGCCAGTGTCAAAGACTTATCACTGGGTGCTCTGCGCTTTGGAACAAGATGGAAGGTTAATGGGAGAAAAAGAGGGAGGAATAATAGATTTAAGAAACAAATGGGAAAACTGGGATAATAACTTCTGCAGAATTGTTTGGGCTGAGGCAGTTTACCCTGCGGCTTTTCTCTGTGTTACTCTCTTGATATTTCAAATTCTGTCTCCTCTTTCACACCTAAATGAGATAAAACCTGAGTTAGCCAGGTGCAATAATCCCATAGAAAAACTAAACACAAAGACAAGTGGTAAAATATGATTTAAGACTTTTGTCAGTCTGATGCTGATAGACTTTTCCACACATGGAAAAACAAAAAACACAGATACGCCCTATGAGCCAGATTGTTGTGGAAACAGTGAAAATATTAATATCCCATTTATTCGACTTCACTTTGGAGTAAAATCCTTGTCAGATATCTATGGGGAAAAGTCAGTGATAGCAGCTATGAAAATTTAAGTGTTGTCTTCTGAACATGTATGCATTTATGGTTAATATATAACATTTTTACACAACAGGAGGAAATCAGTGATAGACTGCCAATCAAAACATCTATTTGGATGCTTGATCTATGTACAGCTCCAAACAGCAAATGCTCAGTATGGTATGAAGTAAACACCCCCAAACAGAAACACACCCACCATTGCATCGAGCCTGGAAAGTGAAAACCAGATGTACCCACAATGCACTGCTCAACAGCAGAGCACTGTCAAACACTGCGCTGTTGCCCTAGTGACAGCTAATGTTTTCCAGCTGGGATGGCTGGAGATCCCTTGGACCGACATTTTTCTCTCTCTCTTCTCCCATTTTCCAGCTATTTAAAATCCAGTTAGCATGTGGAATAAGAATGGGGTTGGTTCCAAAAACATAAACTTGATAGTTTTTTCTAAAGGGCAGAACCACAGACTCCATATGTGCACACCTGCAACAGCAAGAGGTTGTCCAAGGTAAGACTGAGGGAACTCTATTCCTAGCAAAGAAATAGCAAATGATGGTATTGTAGGATAACGTCATGATGACTGGGGATATGACCACATTTGAACTTCAGTCCAACTCTAGAATCCAACATCTACTCCATAATATTTAACTTTGACATAGGGTTGCATCACTAAAAAGAATATTGCTGTCTGCGGTAAAGAGGCCAGACTGGCCTCCTGACACCCTAGGGCCCTACACAGAACAATCCCGTCTGCATTGTGGTGGTTGTCTCCCAGTGGGCGCATACAGCCTCAGTGATGTTTCCAACTAGGACTGTGGTCTCTTTCCTAGATTTGGTGTCCTTTATCTGGCTTTGTAAATCTTCAAAATAGTGCAAGTGAAAAAAGCAGCCTTGAATGAGGCCAGTGTATCCTGGCCTCGGTATTGTTCCCTGAGTTTGGCAAAACGGATCTTGTGACATGCACTCTCTTGGCAAGGGACAGAGCCTCCTTTGTGCTTCCCCTGTCTCATTCTTGTGAAACTTTAACATCAACCAACTGAGGTTTTTATTTTATTATTTTTTTTTTTTTTTTGGTGCCACAGTTAGGTTAATTTCCTTACCTTGAGATAGAAAACTTCAACTCAGAACAAACAGCAATGAGGGGTGAGGAAAAGTATGTAAAAAGATAACATAAATTGTTAGTTCCATGATACTGCTCTGCAAAAATGATGACAGAGAAAATTGTGTTATGTATGAAAGGGAGAAAGAGGAAGTAAAACAAAAAGATGAAGCACCCAACAATTAGACAAGAAATTATAAATCATTAAATGCAAGCAAAGAGCACTGCAGTAAAAGGCAAAGGAGACACAGACTTGAACTTGGATTGCAGGAACACTTGAAAAAAGGACCTCTCCTTTTTTCTTTAAGTGTTCCTTCAGACAGGATGGGAAAACCAACCCGAGAGGGACTGAGAACGGCGGTGCTCAGACTGAGAAGAGGTCATGCTGGGGATGACACTTTGGGCACGAGCCAAGTACTCTGGGTAAAAAGATGAATGATGAGAGAGAGAAAAATGATGATGATATAACTAAAAGGAAAAGGAAAACAAGCAGACAGAGGATGAGGCCCTGACTATGAAAAGAACAGGAGAACAAGAAAATAATTATTATAATATAATTATAATATATTATAATATATTATAATATAATAATTTATATCAAAGGTTCTCAGGTTTGGACATGAACCTCTGAGTGCTGAAGTGCATGCTAATCTTTACTGTCTCCACAATAGTCATGAAAAATTAAGCATTTCTATGATACAAGAAGTAGAAAGCAGGGCTCAGAGCTCAATGTCATTTACCTCACTCTCTACCTTTCTAATTTCTGATGATGATAGACTAGCACTTACAATTGTGTAATGTGAACAATTACTCTTCGTTTAAAGAGCACTAAAGTGAAGTGAAGTGTACTGTTGATTTACTAGAAAATCTCTTTCTGGCATTTGCTATCTGGAGGCTCAGCTATCACACTGCTGTATGTTGACTTTGCTCCATGTCTTGCTGCTCTACAGGATGTCTGATGTGCTTATCTAAGGACAGTCAACCTGCTAGACTCGAGAGAACACTTCCTTTTTAAACCTGAGTGATGGGAACTGATGAGGTGACATAGAGGAAATGAGATAAGGACAGAGAAATGTTTTCCAAGAGAGAATTGTGCACAGTGCATGGCTGATGACATCAACATTATTTTTCAGTACTTGTTCTGTCCTATATTTTAATCAACACAGATGTTCCAGTGTATGATTTTGAATCTAGTATCAGCAGTCACTATTACACAGCACATATGTTATTATTGTCTCTGATTAACAAAAGGCTGGTTGTGGAAATAGTAAGCCAAATGTATTAGTGTTTGAATGCTAAAGTGGATGCCTACAAAATTCAGTTCTGTGCAAGACCTTGTTGGACAAATTTGGAGAATGATCATTATAGAAAAAGGGACACTAAGGCTGATCTCCACAATGTCTTCAATTTTCTGAGAATTAGGAAAGGATTGCTGGGAGCAAGTATAAATCCAATATTTCCACAGACTAGAGATATTGGATTTCTAGTTTGGATTTTCCTCAGGCAAACATTTTATCCATCTGGGAAAACTATAGAAATCTTTGAAATCACATAAATACCTTTGAAGATGCAACCTGGTGCTGGATAACAGGTTGTTTTTTTTTTTAAATTAAAGGGAACGAAGTGTCAGGAAGAAATAAATAAATAATAGATCTTACCTGCCACTCTTTGAGCCACCAGACCTTCAACATTGAAGACTTCATCGGGCTCACTGTCTCTTGGCTGGGGCGATGCAGATGCAGCACTAGGGCTTCTCTGGGGTTCAGAAACCTCTGCAGAATGGGACAGTGTGCTTGGTGGGTAGGTGTTAATGGGCTTCACCTGCACGTGACCAGCTACAGTAGGAGAGGCTTGTGAGGGAGGACTAGTTCCAGTGGTTTGAGAGGTGTAACTCTGGACAGGTGCAGGCTCCAGGGCAGTAGGCTTGCCAGGTGACATCTGAGCTGGTGATGAGTGACTGGATATGGGACCAGAGAAGTGGGTATGAATGGCGGCATCGCCCTGGTAGGAGGGCCTGGTTTGGCTCTGGGAAAAGGATGGCTGGGTGGTCACTACAACACTGTTTTCCTGCAGTGGAGCACTTTGGGACTTTGGCACCAGCGAACAGCCTGGTTCCAGGTCCAACATGAGGAGATTAAGGGTTTCAATAGATTGTTCAATCTCTTGTTGGGAGGCGCTGTGGCGATGAGGGAACTGTGGGAGGCTGTGGTGGCTGGGCATCACTGCTACAGATGGAGGTGGACTAAAACTGAAACCTTCAGTTACTGGCTCCTCAGGCACACCAAACCGCTGCCAAACGTTAAGACCACGCTGGACGGCATCCCTGCTACTGGTGGTGCGGGTGGGAGCTGGTGGCATAGATTTGGATTCAGCACCAAACGACTGGGAGCGGTACAGGTTGCCATTCTGAGTGGCCATGTAAGTACCCGATGATGGGGCTGAATCACTTTGGGTCAAGGTGACAGGTTTGTCAGATATGCCAACCTGTGGCTGGACGGCTTCCAGAGTCTTCTCTGGGACACTGCGCTCCAGATATGGCACATGGTCCTGGCCATTGATATGTGACTCAGACTGGTAGTAGAGATCAGCTGGTGTAGCCCTTCCATCTGTGGAGGAGAACGTTCCAAGACTGTCCACACTGTTGCCCTCCTGACTGGTAGGCAGCTCATCATCTAAAATGTCTGTTTCACGGTCAATGCTACTATGTCCATTGACATGGACTTGGGCAGGGACCAGGTGAAGCATCCCTCCAACAGCAGATGTTGGGGTGGACAGGTAGCCCTGTCGGTGCATGGGCCCCTCCAAGCCACTCAGCAGCTGCTCCAGTTCCTGTTTCTCTTGGGGACTGATTGGTTGTTGGGCAGGTGGGGTGTGGTGATGGACTGAGGGTGACTCTTCCACTACAGGAACGTGTGCCTGGCTCACTGTGGATGCCTGCGGGACTGCTGTTGCTTCATCAGTTCGGTCAGTTTTGATAGGAGGCAGTAGAGTTTCCTGAGTCGCTGCTCACTGATAAGGCATGGTCAACTGCAGGTAGAGCATGTTCAACAGCAGAGGGTGGAAGGCCATTTGCTGTGACTGTTCCTTCAACAGACTCCTTTTTACGAACTTTGGCATAGAGGCTGCCATCCAAGGGTCCTTGGGTATGGATGACTTCTAAAGAAGTGTGACAGAGACTTGTTAGAATCAGATTAAATCAATTTGTTGTATTAAACCAAATACAACAATAAGCAATCATTTATATATAGAGCAATTTTGAATTACCCAAGTATTTTTAGAGCCACAGATATTTAGCCATTACAGAAATAAATGTGTCATCTTCTAAATATAAGCACACAATATTTACCAAGGCAGACCAAAGAGTGAGGAGACAGAAGCAGGAGTGTTGGAAGATTGTGTAGGCATGGCCAAAATAGCTGCAGTTAAATTAAACACTGGCTCATGTCCACCTATTCTGCCAACTTCAGGAAATGAGCAGGGTCTGTGGCATGCACGGTGGAAAAAACGATGAAATCACAGGAGCCTGCTTTGCACTTTCTCAAGCCAGTTGGATTTATCTGTGCCACCTGAGCAATACCAGCATAATAGAAGATGAATCAGTTGTTGATTCTATTTGCTAATGATCCCACAGATGTCAAAAGGATATGCTGATATAGAAAACCAATAGATAAATGAACATCACAGACTTTTAATCACCCATTTATGGATTCATATGCTCAGTTGGAATGGTGCAATTAAGATTGTGTTCACTGAACACAAATGCACATGCACACATTGTACAATGTACATTCACACACAGGCACACCCAAGTCCAGTGAAGAGGAAGTAGGGTGCCCTAATCAGAAGAATTTAGTCATCACTGGAAAATCGGACTCACTGAGTAAGGAAGGCCTGGAGTCTTTTCCTGGCCTCCAAAACCCAAAGCAAAACAAAAGCTCAACATACTGAGAGTCACACTGAAAAAGATGAAGTTGAAAAACACACACAGACTTACATGCACCCTTTTTCCTCCCCACAGCATTCTCTCATACAGTCAACATAGTGCATCAATGGAGCAAGATTTATCAATGCTATCAAAGATGTCCTCAAGGTCAGGTCCTCAAAAGTGTAATGTCTGAAAAAATCTCAACTTCCTCACATTTGTGAGGAAGTGCTTAAACATAGGTCGGGAAGGCAAAGAGAAAAAAAATACCTTGTCAAATAATTCCTTTTCCCCTGCCCATTATAGTTACCAAGAAAACGCATAACCCATGATGAGGCATGTTCTGATAACCAAATCAGATTCTACAGCTGGGAAAGGGGCTGCACAAAGAGGCTGTCTGTGTCACTGTAACTTATAGATATCTCCATCTCAGTTTTAGTGAATACAGGGCTCTGTAAGTGAGCTTGGTGGGCGTACACAAGCTGGGTATTGCAAGGTCTCCTTGGCTGGCCTGTGGCAACTTGCCAAGGGAATGGCGCACTATAGCTGCTGTCCTGTCAGGCTGCTGGTGAAAACCAATCTGGTGGCTCTTAGCCACAGAAAATCAGTGTATGTTTACTACTACTAATCTGTTAGTGGGTTTATTTTGATTGGTACATTACAATACAAGTAGCTTCTAGCATGTTTAGTTTTAATGTTAATGGCCTGTTGCTGTATCGCATGCCTTTTGGATAACGCATCTCCAGTGTTACCTGTGATCTAGTGAGCTCAGTATATCAAAACTTAAGGTAGTTGTCATGGCTACCATAGTCAGTACAGATAATGGCCAAAAGAAGACCAATTATGATGCAAAATTTCAGATTTTTGTGTAGCTGTTCATGTGAATTCTCCACAAAAGTCAGTGTTGCCTCCCCTGAAAATTTAGCTGCTAAGACATGAGGCTCCAAATTAAGTCATCATTAAACATTTATATACCTCATGAAACTGCTAGAGTATCAAGTTAGGGACTGTGCATGCATTCCTGTCCACATGAACGCACACACTCATAGACACACTTTTAATGCATCAGTCATCCTGATAAACATAGACATAAGTCATGAAAGAGGAGCTCCCCTCACTTTCTCCATTTCAGTACCTTTAAAATCACCTGCACTGTAGCCAAATGTGATTTGCGCAATTAAGCTCATCAGTCACACAGCTCAGCTGATTTCACATCCTGAGTCCCTGGACTATAACACTTCAACAAATCACCTCAAAGTAAGTCAAAGCCTTGTTAAAGGAAATGTCAGAAACACCTCCACAGGAGGAGATTCCCCTACCTGTGTGAGCAGTGGACGGCGGTACAGTCTCAAACTAAGCTGGGAAAAGCCCTGCAGAGGAGCCCCCGGGGTGGGACATGAGAGATTACAGCAGCAGTTGGGGGAACTGGTTTTGGCTACTGTTCCTTCTCCTCCTCCCTTCTCCTGAATAGCCTGCTGTCTAGCCGGATCAGGAGAGCTGCTGCTGTTGCTGGCTGCTCAGTGGCTCCCACTAGTCTAAAAGCTGCCCCTGCTGTGTGTGCGTATGTGGGAGGTCTATCACAACAGTCTGTTTGACGGTGTAAACGGAGGGGGGTGGGGGGGATCCAGAGTGTAGAATTTGATAGAATGACATCAGTCCCATTAGGTTAGGCTCTCTAGTGCACTCCCACTTTTTTTACTGACTTTTTACTTTACTGAAGTGACTAAAACAATTATGGTAAACGTGCTGAAAAGCACACATTGATGTATATACTAACATTAACACAAATAAATCCTGTCCATGCTCACATACAGATATATGCCCCTCCTTTAGCCCACTGGTGTTGAAAACACTCATGTAATGGAAAGAGCTACTTCGTCCAACAACAGTCATTTAACAAGCTCTCTCCAAGCTAGGAAGCAGGGAGAAAACTCCACCCTGTTGCAGGCAGATGGAGAAAACAGAGAAGCTTACTGGATGAAAACAATTGTGAGATGAATGTACTGAGCGGTTCCTGGTTGGATTTGTATAGAATATACACAGTAAGGGGGTCTTATAATACAAAAAAAAGTGATTGAACAAGTGCAGATGTAAAGTAGACGATTTCAGTTGTGTGGTGGGATGATTTACAAATGGAACATTCAGTAACATATACACACATACACACATAACCACATACAAAACATAACCTTTTTGCCAGAGTTTGAAAGCTCTTCAATCTGTTGTACCATACTATTGCACACCACAACAACCACATTTGTCATTCTGGCTGATAACAATAAATATGTGACTCTGGCCTCTATTTACATACTCATTTCAAACAAATTTCAATGGTTGTTACATGATTATGGATTGCACTGTGATACTGTTTTCCCTCATTTGACTCACAGATTTCACACCAACTCTCACCAACCGTTTTCTCTCTTTAAGATCTTTCTTCTGTTCTCTCTTTGTTCCCCCACATCTTTCCCCTGGCCTCTCACTCTATTCTTTCAGTGATGATGATGATGATGATGATGATGATGATGATTTCAATGAGGCCAGCTGTGCTGTTGTCCCACTCTCACATCATACGAAAGTCTGCTGTCATCACACCTCCTTAACTACCTCATGTCCTCACTTTATAAGACGTCGTGATGAACGATCGACACAATCATCATTTGCACTACAGGAAATCTAATCTGTCACTTCAAACTTGTGAGACTTTTTATGGCAAGCAGACTATTTATGTTGAAGCTGCTTCTGTATGTGGTGTTATGACTGCTGCTGTTTTCGTTTGGTTGGAATGACCACACGTAACCCAACCCAAACCCAAACCTTTGCCGGTGTTCTTTCATGTGATAAGAAAGGGCATGTGTGATATCTTACACTGTGTGTCTATGTCTGTGTTTTTACATACTCCCCAGGAGGTAAATACTTGCTCTGTGATCCCAAGCACATTAGTCAGATGAGAATGTCTGCAGTCCTGACCCCACAGCCCTTACTAATTATACAACTGCAGGGGAGAGTGGACCATGTCTGACCAGTCTGGAATGAGCAAATGGTTGTGTGTCTACATCCTCTTCGTGAGAGAGGGGCAAAAACACTTTGGTTTATCACAAAATGCTTTAGGGAGCATAAGCAGATAATTGAGTACATCTACACAGTCACAGGTCAAAAAAAAAATTGCAAATATATAGCAACATAGGTCAAAACTGACCTCTATAAATTATAAAATGTTGTAGATAGAAGGTGCTGCCAGATATTTAGAGGTTCTGTGAGCCAGATGGTGCAATTGTGTGACCTTTTAATCTCTGAACTTTGAGCTTTGACCCCTATGGCAACAGATCCCCTCCACATCGGAAATAGCATGTTTCCCCTCTAGCTTACATGGACAAACACACCATGTGCCGCTCTGTGCTTGTGGAAGTGTGAGAGAGTGTGTGGGCATTCCAAAACAGTTGGGGGTCCATGTCTACTAGCCACAAGTGTGACATTACTAAAAAGCAATGATGAAACATTTTCTGAGAATGTCCCCTCAGGCCTCAACTGCTACAACCACTAATAGCTGGACGAGAATAAAACCTTACATGTATTTACATTTAAGAAGCCCAAGAGAATTTAAAGCCGCAGTAGCTGTACACGGTGGTGTGACAGTATATAAATATACCCTAGTGCCATATTTGGTAACAAATAAATAAATAATGGCCATAATAACTATTGATTTGGCCACAAAGCATGCCTTTACTGTAAGTGAGAGCCTATTAAAGTAATACTGTGGCCTTATGATCTAATGATCTATACAAAAGGCTATAACATCTTCTGAGCTGGGTTAATTTTTAGACTTACGTACGATACTAAATTATTCATTTCCACTATTTATTTCAATTGAATCTCATGCTATACGCAATACAAACACAATAATCAATCAGATGATGCTAAATGCTAATGATGCCAGTGCTGGGATTTCATACATGAATTTGAATGGGCCTTCTCAACACAACACAAGCACAACAGCATACACGATACATTATATACAATACAAGTACAGTACAGTGCAGTTTAGCTGTTGCCAACATCCATAGCCCCATAATGCTTAGTCAAATGTAAGTACAGAAACTTGTTCTAGCTTAATGAACACTTGCCCTGCAGCTCATTAAAAATTCATCAAAGATTACTGTGAATCGATGTGAGAGAGTGCAAACTTGCTGCGATTGAGGAAACAAAGGAGAAGGTAATGGAGGGAGGTTTCAAACAGGCAGTACTGTGATATTGATCAGTATCAGTATGTGATGTTCTGTCCTTCAGAAATTAGCCATGACTGACTTTATAGCATGGCTAGATGTAGTAGTATCTATAGTCCATGCTTCAAAGTTAAAATCAAATGAAATTAATATTTTTAATATCTAAGAGTAAAGAGGCCAACATATGTAAATGTGCTCAACAACATAAACTGTAACCTGCCACTAGTAAGCTGTGGTCAGTGCTATATTTAGCACAAATACCAGTGAAAAACAGAAATGCACAGACAAAACCAACACACACACACACACACACACACACTCTATGCACTATATATCAGCCAGACAGTTCATCCACGCAGAGCATTATGTTTCACTCTGGATGAGGCTGTGTCTCAGGAAAAGTAATCAACAGTCGTTAGCAGCAGGGTTGCAAAGGGAAAATCTTGAGGGCCAAATGAGGAGAGCGTCTGATGAGCTGGCCGTAGCTATCTCATTCTAGAGGTGAGGAGAGGCTTTGAAGGGTTTACTCTTACTAGCCTTGGTCTGGAGAGACTACAAAGGCAGAACCGCAACATTTTGCCTGAAGCCTTGATAGTTAAAACAGATCCTCCTGAAAGCAACTCTTGTCAGCCAGTGTTATAATCAGCTATCCTAGTAAATGCTTCAGACACAAACTGGTCTTGCTCCTGACCAGCCACTGTAAAGAATCAATATGATTCAATATGATATCAATATGATTCTTTACAGCAACAAAATTTTTTAGTGATTATTGGGATGTAGAATTTTCCACAGAGCACAAAAAAAGCATGTCTTTGTTCCAAGCTAATGAAGAGGTATTTCTGTGCCCTTTCTAGGTGGTGATTGTGTAGCATTTTAAAGAGAATTAGACATATGAGGCAGTAGTGGCAAGAGTTTCTATTGAATGTATTTTTCCATCATTTTCTCCTCAATTTGGATCAACCAATTCCTTTGTTGTCAGCCCATCTCACTGTCATTTCAGTCCCTTCTTTGGCTAATGTATGGTCTCACCAGTCATTTGCTTTCACCTGTCAACAAGGACCTAAAGATGACCGATCCCCATCCATGCAGATGCCCTGAACAATCAGTAGGACTAGTCACTAGTGCAGGGATAAGGGCATGATCCCTTACTAGTTTCCTTCCTTCCTGATTTTAGTTAGTAGGTTCACATGACCAAATCTGAGGTACCACTAACAGGGACTGAATCTGGGTAGCAGTTTGACCTGGTACCACCATGTGCCCCAGAGGAATCCTGACTGAAACAGGTACACAAATGATAAAAATTGACTTGGCCAGCACATGTTCATTGACATAACTGGCAGTACAATGGATAAGTAAAATGCTGCCTTTTCAAACAGTGTTTCCTATGAAGAGAAGAACTGTTATGATAAGAGAAAAGCCTGGAGCCCATGAATAGGACTCTCTTTAAAAAACAAAAAACAAAACAATAACTAGGGAGGAGAGGCCACTTCTCCCAGTAGACCCAAATAACAGTGTAGTCCCACTCTCCTTGTATATTTCATCGTATGTGTCTATCCACTCCTTAGGCACACAAGACAGCATGGTTTTTGTAGGTCCTCCTCCTACAGTGTAAAGACACCAATACTGGATAAAAGATGGATAAAGAAGGAATCTTATAAGAAGAGCTTGTGGAAAATGATCATGATTAATTATGTTCTGGCCTTGCTGTGGCATTTTTAGCCAGATCAGCTGTGTAAAAATGGCTGTAGAATAAGAAAGAGGAAGAGAGAAAGAGAGAGAGAGTCTGGCCAACAGCTGGGGTAAAGCTGCATCTGTAAGGAGGTAACAGACCGCTCATTCATTCCCACACATTATGGACGGCAGATAATTAGCACTCTTTCTCTCTCAGGATTAGCAATGTCTTGCCGAAACCTCTTCAATACTCACACTATTCTACAAAAACACAAGCATACCTCACCAACAATGAACTTCAACTTTTAATGCTTTGAATACAAAAAAGTTAGGACCCATTGCATTCTGTTATATCTAAAGCTAAACATCCTCTGAGAGGTTGCCATCGTATTCAGTTTATCACACACTCATTTAAACTTGCCACAAAGTGAGTAACTGTTGCCTGGCAGAAAACCCTGTCCCTGTGCCCCCGGAGCCAGAGTCCAAACGGGGGCACTCCACAACACAAAGCACTTGTTCTCTCTGTGTCTGATGCAGTCTTTACTAGAAGGCCTTTATTTTTCTGTCTTGGCTGTTACGCAACCTGAGCTGGACAAAGTTTGGAGTCAAAGCAGCCTAATCCTCCCAAAGCCTCAGACCAGACTGAGGGATTGATAGCATGGAAGCCTGTTGCCAACACAAAGGGCCAGACGTTTCACCTCTGCATCCTCTTGATGAAATGCCACAGCCTGACAATGTCTGTTTCAGTGAGATCACATTGAACACTGACTTATAGAATCAGAGGGATGGCTGTCACAGTCACTGAAAAGTGTCAGATGGAAGAAGGTTCAGGCTAGCTGATATCACAAGTGGTGGACAGCTGCTGTCCAGAACCTGATGTTCACACTCAAAGCTCACTCAATTCATGCAGACATGTATAAGTTCAATCATTTAATTATGGAACAACTCATCTGGAACAGTCTGGCTACCACATACACTACATAACAATATCTGCAGAATGGATCGACTGAGAAAGTGAGAATCCAACCCAATAGATGTACATGCCACAGTGTAAACAAGTACCTACCCTGCTGAAAGGGACCATGAGCAAGGAACTGACTCCAGGTCAAGGGTGCTACCCTGCAGCTGACCCTGACCACTGACCTTCCTGTTGTTGGGGTCAATCAAGAGGAGGTTGTGACTGAGCAATTCAGAGTATCAGATTAGTATTAGCATTTCAGCATGATTAAACTCTACAAGCATGAGAGACAACATGATACCATTTGAGCAAGGATTACTTTTAAACTAATTCAGATACTGAAAGTGGCTGAAGAACCAGATTAAATTGTAATTTGTAGTTCACTTCTCTGGTATTAGCAGTTTTAGCCACCACTACTTAATGGAAAACTATTAAACAATGCATCAATTTAAAATCAGTAATGGCTATATTTCACTGATTTCTGTGGTAATTTACTGCTCACCTGGATTGTGAACTATTCTTGGGCCAACAGACCTTCTGAATCCCAGTCATCCATTGAGCCCAAACATAGTCTCAGCAGTGATATCACTCTGTTGCATCAACTTCTATCTCCACCAGGATTATGTAACTTCCCCCCAACCCCACCCCTGTCTGTAGCTCAACAAGCAATGCAAATACACAATTAAATTTGATTTGACTCATTTGAACCCCAATCTCTTGTTACAGGAATGCAGCAACAAATAGTCTGTTCCCAACAGGGCAGACATGGTCAAGATATGGTCCCTTTTGTTGGATAAGTTAAGACTGTGGGGACGAAAATACAGACACCTCCCTGTGACTAATGTGTATGGGAACAAAGAGGAAGTATTGACCTCCTGGAGAGAAAGTGCAAAATAACACAAAGACAGACTCAACACAGGGAAATGCATATTGGACTTTGGATAAACAGTAACATAATGGATTCTGAAAATAAGCTTACATAGAGAAATCAGGGACACTGGACTAATTTCTTAGAAACTGCCACAGTGCTTGAAAACTTCATGTCACATTTTGATTTGTGACAACGTGAGTCTTATTTTCATAGTTTTGGTCTTTATAGCCATTATGAAATATTGTGGAGATCTGGAACACGTCTACATTGCTGCAATGAAGTTGACGACATTTGATCCAGGAAGTCATGGATAATTAATGAATATTTATACACAACAGTTTGGGTGATAGTCTTACAGTTTTCATTTATTCAATATTCCAAATAAGTTAAGTTAATGGGGGGGGGGGTCTGCTCCTTTCTGCTTCTTATTAGTTGTATGTGTCCTGCTAAGTGCCTTAACTTTGGGTAAAAGCATTTGTAAAAGATTAAGCCTCAAAGGATGGTTGGTTGGAGCAATAAAAAATATTAACAAATAAAACACAATGCAGCCAAGTGTTTGGATAATAGACAACCTGATGTCAGTAATTTATTGAGCAAATTTCCACATTAAGTGAAAAAAAAAGTTTCTCCTCATCTACAATGCTAAGCATGCTACTCACATGTTGTCAAAGACGTCAGCAGTTAAATTTGTGATAACTTTTCTCTCCGGCGTTCTAAAGAGTAGAGGACAAACTGGACACAGGTTCAAGGGCGGAACTCTTCAACAGTTGTCGAAGCTCAAAAAAAAAAAAAAAAGCGTCAGCTGCCTCACTTTTCAGGAAAGTTGAAGAAATGCTGGACGCAAATTCACCATGTAACTCTTAGAAACTATCTGTCTGTGCTGAGCAGCAGCATGCACATACCCACACTGACATTCTTGGTCACTCCTCCTCCTGTGAATGTGCACACAAAAGAGCTTCACAGTCGAGTGGAGGAGTCTGCCTTTAACTCCTCCGACTCCTCAGAGGAGGGAGAGAGATTCTGGGGAAAGAGAGTCTATCTGAACCAGAAAGGAAATATGAGGAAGTAGTAATAATGATAATGATAAACTTTGCCTTTCAAAGTGCCTCACAAGATACAGCACCATAAAATACAGCCACAAATATATGAAAAAAGAGGAGAAAAAAAGACTGCTTAAGATATAATTTGGACCAAATGAACCAAGTCTGTTCAGCACCTCAGGGAAATGGAAAAGAATTAGCAATGCCACAATACTGAATGCAGATCAGTGAAGTGTTAAACTTATATTTTTCCACAGCCAAATCCTCGTCTTAATGAATTGGGTCTGTACAAAAATGCAAAATTTACCAATATTATCACTTTGTGTGAATGATGCAGATGTATTTTATACAACCAAAAACATCAGAATCCAAATTTTTAGACAGAACTCAAAGCAGCTGACTATTGTCAAAGGTGACATTTTTTGTTATTAAATATAAAGATATGACTGAAAAAAAATATTTTTCTACATCTGTCTCATGAAATCTGCTTCTGTTCATTCTCATCCATTTCTTCTCTTTCTTTATATATATCTCACTATTTGTCTCATCTCTCCCCTCTTACCATCCCAAAAATGCAGTGGGTTGGCCAGCTGAGTCAATCACTGGGACTGAATAGTAAACAAAAACACAAGAGGCTGTCACTCTGTAAATGACTATCAATGCCCACTGTCAAACTATGATGCTCTCTTCACTGCTTATACAGAGCTTGAGCTTTGAGGCTCTCTGACACATCTGCTCTTCACATAGTGTGTTGTTGGTTTCTAACATCAAGTTGTGGATTTGATAATTAGAGATATTAAGTGCCTTTGCTCTAATAATCAAATTGTGCATAAAAGCTATGGTGACTTCTGCATAAGTGAATTTTTGTTGTGATGTTTTGTAAATTTTCTTGTTCCTGTTTATGCAAGGTGCAGGCATGACAAAAATCCCTGTGCAGAAACGGACCCACAACAGCTGTAGCTGTTTTTATGGAATAAACACAATGAAAGTCGACATCAATCTTTGGAAACCAATGACCACATAGACATCACTTACCCAGCGGTGATCCTAACATAACATTGTCCCTATAATTGTAAGCTTTATGCAATGCCTTGATAAGCAGAGAACTGATGTAATTAGCCTTGTGCTTTCCACAGAAAAGCAACTGCCTTCCAGACAAACTGCAAACCCAACAACAACAATACTTTTTATTTCTAACTAACACTTGAGAGGATATACATCCTCTCCCATTTTCCCTCTTGGCTCTGAAAGCCACTCTGTCAGAGGAACTAACTGCCTTTTCAGCACTAACAAATGTGGAGCCAAATGACAGTGGAAACGCTCCAGTCTCCTGGAAACCCTTTCTCTCTTGTTTCGGTGAGGGGGAACCATTTTAAACTTTGACTTTAAATGCCATTTGCAAGCTGAGCTCATTTAAAATGCAATGTGTATCACTCTGACTGTGCTGGCTGAATAGTTAAAAGTAGTAAATAAAGTTAGGGCACAAAAGGCTATTATGGGACACGTTTGAAGTCTTATCAACTACTCCAAGTCTCAAGTAGCTAAATAAGAGCTTGTGATTACATGTGTTGTGTGCAGTTTTTTTCATATGTGCTCTTGCTTGTGTTTATCATGTGCTTTTTTTTAAATGTCTGTAGTTGAAATGTACTTGTACGTACATGTATGTGTATGTACATGTATGTGCGTGTGATCTCATTGAAGTCAAATTTAGATTTGACCACAGTATCATCATCAGTCAACAGAGGGCAAGATGAGGCACACAGCTTGGACTAGAAACACACAAGCATGCACACACATATACAAGCTTACCTCCACTGAAACAGAATGAGAGGCGACTTACACCTATGCTATTTTAGCAAGGCCTATTTCAAGCTGCTGCCAAGCGCAGGGTAGATACTTTATGGGTACTGATAGAAGGTAGCCAAGTAACCTCTGACTTTTGACTATCTGAGAGAGTAATAAAATAACATAGGGAGAATCAAGGGAATTAAATATCCAGCAAGCTTCCTTCTTCACAAAAATCAACTAGTAATGTTGTGACTGGTCTTTTAAATTACAGACACTGAGAGATGCATTTTTCACTCTTTGTGTTTCTGTTTGTTAACTAGAGTTTACTGACAGACTGGTAGTGGTGGAAAGTTAATCAGGTACTCACATAAAATGATTATGAAGTACTTGATGATAATGAAGCTTTTCCATTTTCTTCTTTTTTGCTTCTACTTGACAATATTTTAAGGAAAAATATTGTACTTATTGTATTTATTTGAGAATTATTAGTTACTATTAATTTAACTACCACTTTAATAAGTAGTTAAAGATACTAGATCAAAATGCTGCTTATACCAAATCGATAATATGTGATCATTTTAACATTGACACAAACCATTCCTCATATAGAGTACTTTTACTTTTGATAGTTTAAGTACATTTTGTTGATACTACATCTGTTGAAAATACATCTGTACTTTTATATAGGTAATATTATGAATACAGGAACAGAGCATTTTATGTGTAATTATGGTATTGATCCTTCTAAAGCATCTGAATACTTCTTCACCACTGCATTTCAAGAAGGATGTCCTGTAAACTCTGACAGTTGAGTCTGATGCAACATTTTGATGCAAGCAGAGACAAAACTGCCACTTTGGGTCTTTGCAGGTGCCAGGTGAGAACTTAACCTCTGGATCATGCCATACATGAATTGCTGTATCTGTAAATAATGATTTACATTTGAACATATGATACCTATATGCATTTACCAGGTTATAGATTTTTTTCATGTAATATATTACAAGGACGTAGTAAATTCCTCTTTTAAAAACATTAACAATACATATCAGTTTTTTATCTGCCCAGAGTCATTCCAGTGATTATAACAAGCTGACAATCCAAACAAGTGCAGCACTTTCGAAGGAAAAACAACAGGCTAACTGCTATCGCTATGGGTGTAGCATTTCTTCCTTTTTAGGTGCTGGAGAAAGTAGCACTTTGGCCACAGAGTGACCACCGCTCCCTCAATGGGAAGGCTCTGTCCATGCCTGTGGCTGAACCCAGGAATGTATTGTACTGCACTCTGGAAAGCAATAGAGTCAGGTCCCACAGGGCCTTTGGCTTCTCTGCTGTCATAATTTCACCACAAATGAATTCAGCAGAACCAGTGTCTCTCCTCCCTTTCAAAGCGTGATTTACTATTTACATCTAGGAAAGCATGAAACCTTTGGGGGGTTTTTGGATACTTTTGGATACTAAAATGCTACATACTCCATAATTTCAGTATTTTCCTGTATACACAACTGCTACGCTATTTCATAAAACATTCCAGTTTGAACCTAAATGTAACCTCAGTTTGACCCTGTCATGTAGGAGTTTGAAAGGAGACGAAAGTGTGAAAAAAAAGTCTTAACTCTATTAGGACATACACTGAATCTCTCCTCTGTGTCACGCACAAAGACAAAAACACTCCTGTTATAGGGGTCAACTTGGTTGCATGCTGTTTATGTGTGTGTTGGTGTTTGTGTGTGTAAGAGACAGAAAGAAAGACAGAGACCTGAATAGCATTCCCACTTCCTCTAAACCACATTAACACGCAATTTCACAGTCACACGCACAGTTTGTGTAAGACTGATGTTGTGTGACCTTTCACTCAGAGGTTCATGAGAGGAGTATGTCCACCAACTGATACTGACAGCTAATGAGACCTTGTGTGGTCATCCGTTGTTACAATTGACTTCTGCTGAGATGTGTCGACACAAAATTGACAAAAAGTGTCAAAATAATTCAGTGATTATGGGTCACATGCAGTTAGATGAATGTGATATGTAGGTTGTTACATAAATCTGACACTTGGAATAATTTCTAAACATAGGTTGTGGGAAGATTATTTCATATTAGGCTTGATGGTTATAACACACAAGAGGGGTAGGAGGGAGGGGTTCTACCTTCTTTGTGTGGGTTTTATTTTGAATTTTTATGGGTGCAAAATAGTGCAAAAGCTTCACATCCAATCAGTCTTAAATATCAATCTCATGTGAAAGACAGAAAGAAAATATCATTCAACAGTGCTGTAAGTATATACTGTACATTATGTTTGAACTCAATGGTGTAACAATGCCTGTGTGCATTGTATCCATCATCCATCTCTACTCACCATCTGTGGTGTCCTCACAATTCTGATTGAAGTTTTCATAGGAGTCCCAGCGGATCAGGGGATCCTGTGTGTTGTAGTCAACCGAGACGCTCGGCCCATTTTCCAGGTGATCCATACCTTGACCAGAAGTACAAAAAGGCAGCGCAGAAAATGTGAATATCTATAAATCACAAAACTGAATGTGAATGTGAAAATGTGTCATTGCATTCACAAGAGAAAAGGTTTCAAATACAACCTCTGTGCAATGCCACTTCTTCATCCTCACATGTTCGACTGAGGCAAGACTGGACGCTACAGTGAATCACTATTGCAAAGTGGTCTTATGAGACAGGTCGGGGCTAGCTGCTTAGCATGCTAACTTCAGTGGAAAAAAAAGTAAAGAGACAGCTCTTGGCAAGAAAAGGAATTAAGTTTGATGCTGAACTTGCAATGCTTCTTCTAGACTGGTAAGTAAACCGCTGCTGATGCTAATGTTGTCTATGTAGCAGTAGCAAAAATAGATATAGTACCTTAAAGGCCTAATTTTTGTCAATTCAAATTACGGTAATGTATAAATTTTTTCCTTTCATTTAATTCCCTTTATTTGATTTATAACAGATATGACTGGAATTGGCTGAATGTTCATTGAATAATCAATAACAAACTTTTACAACAAAAAGAAAATCAGAAATATTGTTGTGAACCAACTGCAATATCTTCACTTCTGTCTCTTCATTATATACTGTCAATTAAAAACAAGAGAGTCCTAAAAATAAGTATGATAATGAAAAAGAATGTGTGGGAAATGATCCAGTAAAACCAGACACATTGATTCTTACCATGAATCTTTTCCGGCCCAAAGGAGAAAATAAACTCCACTTTTCCGTATTCTGGAAACCTGTCATCTGTATTAAAGAAATAAAAAGAGAACCTGAGTTTTCAGGGTCATTAAAGAAGCAAAAATATATAAGCAAACAGATTGTAGTGCAACATATTTCTTGAATACAGTATTTATGCATGGAGTAATAGAATAAAATTTATAGAATAAAATAAACAAAATTTCAGAGGTTCAGATTTACTCATTAGCTATTCACTACAACACAAAATGTTATGGTTTGCAAAAAAGATTATAATGGCAGTCAATGCAGAGATTCAGAGAAACCCATTTTATTCCAGATCTTTTACCTTTGAATGTCTCATCAAGTTCATCTTTTCCAAAGACAATCCCCAGGTCGTGAACAGCACAGGTGTGAAACTGCACCCGGAAAATAACATCTCGGCATGGGCTACGGTAGCGCTTGTGGTAGCACTTGAGCTGGAATGTGAAAAATATCGGAAGAAATTCAAACATTACTGCTATAATGACTGTATTGTATCAAGCAGTGCCAACAGAGTTTAATAGATCGGTTAAATTGGATTGGATTGCAGTTGGACAGATGCCTTTTGAGCTCCACCTGGTGCACTGAATATCACATAAATAATGATATCAGGATATGGCTTATTTATCAAATGTGTCAGCTCTGATGAGAAAAATTGTTGTTTTCAGCCAAATAAACTGCAGGATCAAATCATTCCTATAAGCTGAGCTCAATATTGCTTTAGTGCTGATAAACTCAGAATATCAAGTGAGCACAATATGAAATGATCTTTGTGAAACACGAGCCAGAGGCACGTCAACTTGATTCACTGCTAGGTCTTTCACCACACTGGCTCAGAGCTAGTAAAAGCATTTAAGGCTTTACATATATATGTATATATATATATATATATATATATATATATATATATATATATATCCCCCTTACAATGTAATGGCCTCCTCACACGTTATTATCCATAACATTTCTCCCAGAACACCAGCTTTAAGAGCAATACTAAAACCACACACAGGAAAATCTTCTCTCTCCCTCCTGCTGTTTCCTGATGTGCAGCCTGGACCTGTTAGGCTTTTACAAGGACCTCACATTTACAGGTACTGTAGGAATATTTATCTTAACCTTGGCAACTTGCAGCTCACAAGCTATGACTGTAAAGTAATGAAAAAATGGTCAGCTGATAAACATCCTACTGTTAGGGCGTGTGTGTGTGTGTGTTTTCTCAGGGGGTAAGTACCACATGTGTGGAATTTACCTTGCTACTTAGAACAGGTAAAAATTTGATGGAAGAACTAATAAGTGGGACTGGCCACAAATCTATGTTCTACTTGTGGACCCAAATAAGACCGAAATATATAAGACTGTGGATGAAAGAAAGGGAAAGTGAAATGTCCTGCGGCTTAGCATAGCTTTCTGGGATATGGTAAACCTCCCACTGAGGGGTCCATTTCACAAGGAAAACAACACTGGTGAGCCAAGTTTGACAGCAAAAAAGACAACACAGAACCCAAACACATTTTCATTTTCACACACCGGATAAAAATGAACCAAGGCCCTCTCCCCCTTGTTTTTGATTTGATTATTTATAATGTTAGCATAAGTTAAGTGTAAGAATGAATGTTGTGGTTGTCAGACAGTGACCAAATTTGGAATCAAAATGACTAACTGGCCAGTGATAAAATAAAACAGCCAAAATCAGCCAACCAAAGTTTAAATCATGTTTATAAAGATTTTCTTCTGCAAATATTTTTTTAATCTAACCATTCAACAATTAGTAATTTCTTGATAGTCATATAATCCACAATTCAACTGAGCTGTACAAACACCATTGCAGTTTGAAATGCTAGGGCACACTTCACACTGACTAATGCCTCTCCCATTTGGCTCTAAGGCCACAGTTCACATTTTCCGTGTTATCTGAATAATAACAAGCATCAGCAGACAGTGGCTCAGTCAGATGATGCATTCAGCAGAATCCATTAGTCTGTCCTAAATAAAGGATGAGATATGAGCTTAGTTCTGAATGGGAACTGAACATCTTGAGCACACAGCAAGCGCCCTCTTTGAAATTTTCCATGCTGAAATCATGAGCCCTCACAGGTTCAATTGTTTTGTAATCTTTTTTCTTCATTTTAAAAATACAAATGGATCAAGTGTGATTTTATAAAATTCCTCAAAATCTGAAAAGACCTTTCCAAAGTATAAAAAATATCAAGTTGACATTCAACTTGCCTTTACCTGATGTTATGTCATATTAAAATTGTCCACAGTGTATCCAAAAACACTGCTGGAAAGGAAGTACACTACCATTTTGACATCACAGTTTCCAGGAAACATACTGTGGGCTAATGAGGGTCTATAAACTGAGGTATAGGACCATGGCCAACTGTCTTTCCCCAGGTTTTTATGGCCCTATTTTTTCTGTAAATGGATACTATAAACTGCTGTAGCACATGCACACAGTACATACACCCAGTGTCAGACTGGAAAAACCAACAGGATTCCCTCAATACTAATAAACAATAAAATCAGTGCATCCTCTTTGTATTTGTACAGATGCTTTCATTGGTACCTTACGTGAATCATCTTTTAGCTTCCATTTAGATTTTTTTTTTCTGGCAGATGTAAAACACTGGAAAAAGCAAGGCAATAAACTTTCCCTGTTATTGGCTCTACACACAAGGAAAAAAATCTGCAGTAGTGTAAGTTTCTTATTTCCTACTTTTAATTCACAGAATGTGATTCAAACAGCTGAGACACTTTCTTTCTCTTTTGCTATCTTTATCACTAGGGCACTGGTTACTGTTGCATATGTGTGCTATGCTTACCAGGATGTCCCCTTTCAGGAGAAGACCAGGTTCAATGGTGATGCAGATGCTCGTCTGGCTGTCGCCCTGAACATTACTGTGAAAGAGAAAAGCCACAGTTTTAGATATTTATTCTGCCTACATTAATATTGTTATTACTGTGAACATAAACACAGCACTGTCTGACATAACTCTATTGCATCAGTTTACTTTTTCTTTTTGATGTTACTTGTCCGGGTATAACTATGTGCACATGATCTACATCATCTACTAACAACCCCTTATTTGCTCTAACAATGGCCATTACAAAGCATAACCATGGAGCAGATCTGGGCTAATTTTGGGTATTAGTGTCTACATGACTGTCTAACTGGGAGAGTAGGATCAAAGGGTGGAGAGTGCTAATAGGAAGCATGTGAGAGAAAATGAGGAGGAATGTGATTTGGGCTTTAAGGGGTTGACAGTCTGGAAGTATATGTGCTCTGGCTGTTTCACACTTCATTACTAGTGTATGCTGTAAAAGTGTTTATAGTATTGACATTATTGTAAGACTGGACATAGTAGAAATAGTCTAGCATCAGCAGGCTTTACTATTTACAGTAGTAACTTGATACAGTAACACTTGATAACTACTCTACAATGAAATGAGAAAATACAGGCAGAACAGAGGGAGTTTAAAGCTTCACTAAGTATTTTAATAGTAACAATGGATCAAATGACTGAGTATACTGTAAAAGGTGCTGCTTTTAGGAAGAAACCCACAGAAAATTTTGATCTGATTCTGCAGTTCCCTTGAGCTTTATAGAGTGTTGTGAGCATCTTTCAGCTCATTGTTTGGCCCACAAACACAGATCTTTAATACGTTATTTCCAGCTGTAGCAGGCAGCTGTTTTTTGTTGTCAGGTGGACAGAAATGTGACAAATTAATGCTGATGTTTCTGTGGCTGCGTAATATTATAATTACTTTTGTGCTTCTGGCTTTTCATTCAGTTCCTGAAGTACCAGTCAACTTTGCAATATTGTATCATTTCTATTGTTGAGTCTCATCTTCCATGCTAATAATACCTCAGCCAAGCTGCTGTGGGTTGCAAAATTTGAATCTACAAATTGGTTTTATGATGAAGATATTAATGGAAAATGCATGATCTGACCTTAGCATGCATGTTTTTTTGATTGGACCTAGCTGTTTTTTTTTACTATTCAGTGTCATATACTGTGTAAATGTGGCCTGTATGCCTCACCCATCTGAGGGCAGTGCAGCTTTCCCCTCCTATCCTCTCCACTAAGCTTTCCCTCTTCCCAAAACAACAACAGAAAGCCATAGAACCCATTGTTTCCTGTCTGGCCCTGGGAACCAGTGTGGTCCTCTGGCAGGAAAAGCCTTCAGGCATCCACAGGCCTGTCTGCCTGTTTCATTGGCTCTCCAGTCACAAATAACACTAGAAGTGATTGCGGGATCTAAAGTAGGGAAACAAGAGCCTACAGCTGGGGAGGCTAGATTAATACAATGATGTGAGTGCAAACTGGCAAGAGGGATGATGTGTGTGTATGTTAGGGGGCAGGGGAGTTAGGGGAGAGGCTATAAAGGAAATCAGGGTTTATATTATTGAGCCATTACGAGCTTGCTATCCCCAGAATCTTGTAAAAGCATTTGAGTGTAAGTATGTTTTAGGACTTACTAGATCCCAGATGTGTAGACAGGCTGCATGGCCTGGTAGATTTTGAGAAAAGGACGACAACCTGGAACACAATTTTTATAAAGTTGGTCAAAAGTAAATTCGGTAAAAGGAAAATGCTTATGTGTGAGTGAGTATGAGTGAGTATCTGTGCATGACACTTACCTCCTTTAGACTCAAAGTTGGGGACGCCATGCATGATGACATGATGAAGAAACAGGGGTTTGTTGTTGATCTTTATGTGTCCAGAGAGCAAGCCGCTGAAATACTCCACATACCTAAGCGCAGCAGAGGGAGGTAAAAGGAAGACATTAACATACTGCTAGGTCCCCTTCTGTCACATTATATCACGATTTCTTATGTTTTACAACAAAGGGATGAAGGTATAATACTGTGTTCATTACAACAAAGAAACACAATCTATGGCTTTGACTTGACTATCTACAAATGTTTTCAGTTTGTCAACCATTTGGAAGTAACCAACTTTTATACCAAAGATCTAGACTTTTTAGACCTTAAGACCAAACTAAATACTTTAAAGCTGCACCAATCAACTTTTTTACATTACCAAAGAATTAAATAATTCACATTAGTGTAATGTGAAAGCGGTTGCTAGTTGTAACAAACACACAAAGAATTACTACCCAACCCTTCCCTCCCTTGCAGTTCTTTAGCACCTTTTAGGCCTCTTTTGAATGATTGTTTTGGTTTTCCTGCCCCAAAACTCTGTTCCTATTAACACAAATTCCAGCTATAGCAGATAGCTGTTTTCACTGTGTGGAGAGAAACACAACTTAAGTTTAATTCTATTGTTGGTCAGTGCCTGCTGAACATAAAAACAGGCAAATTTGAGCCGGACAACTTTATCAAGAGATTATACTTTATGTTAGTGTTGTGTTTGCAGTTTGTTCCACTATCCTCAAAATGTATTACTGCAGCTTTAAAGGTTACTTTGGGGTTAAACTCATACTGTAAACAGGGAGTGAGGTAGGACTGACCTTTTCTGTGATGGCTGACCCACAGGAAGCACTTTATCTTCATAGAAGCGCTTCATGGCAAACCTGTCAAGTGCCTGGTCAGCACTGCATTCCAACAGAAAAGTTTGGTAAGGACACATTTTTTAAATATACTTTTAAAGCAGTAGTATCTGCCATGTACAGCATTTAAAATGTATAATAACTTGTATGTGTACAGCATTATCATAGTTATGTAACCTGATAATCATCACTAGCAAAGGAAAAAACATTCACAGTAAGCTCAGTCATGTTGTGTTGGACATCTGAAAAGTCTGCACACTGAAAATATTTTGGATGCAATCACATATTCCACTCAAAATCCTTCCTACAGCATGTCAAACATCACACTGCACACAGGTGTCAACACAAAAATAAGCATAAAATAAATCAACAAGATGCACCTAGAACAAAAAAAAACTACAGAAAAACTGATGTATATAATGTACTTTGAATCTCAATGTAGCCATCCATAAAAAATGTTATGCAGTGTTAAACATGCATGTCCATCATGTATGCAAAGATCTTGCAGACGTCCTTGGAGTTTATGTCTGACAGCTAATTCTGCATAACCTCTATGCACAGAGTAAAACATATTTATCCACAATGCATAATTTTACATAAAATTTATACAGTAAATATTGCAGTTGATTTATGTTCTGGCATTTTGTTACTACTTAAGCTTTTAAAGCTACTTCACAAAAGTTTTAAATTAACTTGTGGGATAATGGGGTGACAGAGAAGTCTAATACTTTCACAGGGAGGACTTGTTGTTTTAAAAACAACAGGAAAGCACGCACTCCTCCTTGGTTTCTGTAACAGAATGTCAGTGTAATTTGGCATATCTAAAAACAAATCTAATAAAAATAAAGAAAAACAGGACACTTATAATCTAAGTCTCATGATGCAGCAACTATTATAACTAACTCATTGCTTTCTGCTCATAATTATTATATCAAATACTTGTCTTTGGATTTCACCAAATAAAAGTGTTGTTCCCCAGTCTCATGTTCTACCCCTCCTCCCTCTGTTCATCACATCCCTGTCTGTTCTTCAGATGTGGGCTTTGGTCTTGTGATGAACAATGCTGGCTTATCTATTTTTTCCTCTCATGTCTGCTCCTCGTGTAGTCTCCCCTCTCTCTCTTGTTTTCCACTTTCTATTTTTTCTTGTTTCCAAAAAATTACAGACACATCTTTGTGCTCCCTCTCACTTCCTTTCTTTCTGGCTTTCATTCCTCTCTCAAAGTGTACAAAAACTCAGTTCTCTTTTGGGTTATTAGATTGGTGTATAATAGTTGGGATTATAGACCCACCTAGCAGATATGTTGCTGTAATGCATGTAGGCTGCCACCACCACTCCTGTTCTGCCCCGGTTGCCCTGAAAAGACATCAAGCAAGAGTCAACCTCAGATTTCATCTTCGAGGTTATGTTGGTGTCCCCAGAACAAACATACAAGACAATTTTCATTAATAAAGTTATCAGGGTAGTATTGAGGTAGTCTTATTCTGGCATTGTTTTTAAATGCACAATTCAAGTTCTAAATGTGAACCAAACTGTAGCCTCACCACACACATTCAAAACATAAAATGCAACAATTCCCAAATAGATTTACAGATTGTTTGATGCACTGACATGGCACTATAAATGAAGTAAATTGGTGTTAAAACTTCTGCTGTTAAAAAAGTAGGAGGACTCACACGAGACCAATTAAAACAAGAATGATCAAAATAAATGAAGAATTGGCTAAATGGATGAGGCAGAGGCCATGATATCCTGACTCTTAGTCCTTTGTATGGGTCAATGGCTATGGCTCCAAAAACACTAGATCCTACATTTGCTATAATTAGCTTTTTGTAAAATCTGTAAATGCCTACATCTTTCAAACTTCATTCATCAACTTTTTTTAAAAAAGGCTTTCTGTTCATTTAAAGTCTCTGAGCCCAAGCTGAGATAACTTGATGACAACATCAGGGTTATAGAGACCACCTTAAGAGCCACAGAGGACATTTTAATGCTGTTTTTACAGGCTGTAGAGTAGGATATACCTCAATACTCATTAAAAGAGCTTCCCCATTTGAAGATTTGCTTACATTAGTGATATCAGTTTGTGATAGTGATAGTGATATCATATTTACAGATCATTTTGAGAATCCTGCTCACTACAGCAGGACTATTAAAGCCACACTACTGCATCTGAGCCCACAGACTACATCCAGTCAAGTCAGTTTGGATCATATTACTGGGGTCAATATATTTGATCTCTGGTATTAAAGTTTAACTAGCAAAAAATAAAACAAAATGTGTTTATACAGTAGCTACCTGACTGGTAAATCAGAGATACTAAATGTAAGCTATCTAAAGCCATTTCATTGGCAATTTGAGTCTGGTTCTGTTCAAGGTTTCTGCCTTTTAGAAGGAAATTTCTTGCCAGTGTCCCCTAGTGCTGCTCATGGTGAGTGTCTCTTTACAAAATATTACGATATACAGAGCACGGTGTAGACCTGCTCTATTTAAAAAGTGCCTTGAGATAACTTCTGCTGTGATTTGGTGCTGTATAACTAAAAATTGATTTGACTTCAGTTTAAGAGGTTAGCTGCCATGGTGCTAGTTAACTCAACTGTGATGCTGTTTCTTATGCCTTTTGCCAGTTTTCTGTTCATAGACTGTAGGTTATAGTTTGATTTAACAGCTGACTGGCGAGTGTTCATCTATTCATCTAACCTGTTTCTATTCATTTATCCAGCATCAATCGTGAACTATTTTAAAAGTTTCCAACTTGGAATATTTCCAAAATTCCCCAGCTTAACTTCTCATGGAAATTTACCAGAAATTTTCCACCCCTTTGCAACCCTAAATACAGTACAATACCTGTTACTTATGGTCAAAAAATGACTGGCATTTAATGGGAAGTTCACTTAAATAAGTCCAAGCACATCTTACTATGGCAGCAAACCAGTCTTGAATTCCATTCATTTTATACACACACTCTATCCATCTTTAAAACAAGGATCACTGTAGAGAATAAGTGTGTTCCGCATTATAAACATTTTAGCCACTTAAAAACAGCGTGGAGCCCAGTGGAAATGATTTGTTGATATGTGGAAACCCAACACGGCCTGCTTCCTTAGTGACCACCACAACCTCTAAGCCCACACTCTCATCACCAGCGTTACTCAACTCTCAGAAAAATAACACCAGTTGTTATAGCAGCAGACTTGTTTGTAACCTCCCTGTGGGAACATCTTGGAATGAGGCATGGAGGTTCAGGATCCCATGGTTAATTCTTATGTTGCAAAACACAATCGGGAACGCAGTGGGGTTAACATGAAAATGATTAGGTATTACATCTGGGACATCGGCCTAGTAGTTGTATTTGGATATACTTTTTATGATTTGTGTCAGCATACATAGGAGCCAGATGAGTGCGGCTTGCCACAAGAGTATAACGTGATGCAAGTAAGTTTAGGCAACAAGAAGAAAATATTGGTCAACTTAGTTTTTATGGCATTGTTAAGGGTAAAGGGGAAAATAAACCTAAGTAGCAGTGATGAGTGGCATGCCTCACCTCCCTAATTTGTGTTTTCCTAACCCTCGTCCTGCACAATCCAACCCAAACAAGCACGCAAAGAGACACACTCTCACACACAAACACTCCACCCTCAGTGTCAGTGTTTCATTCGGGGAGGACGTCATTACTGACACAAAAGCAGAAAACAGCTGCAGCCTCCAGGGAAGTGGAGGTCCTGAGAAGGGCCTGAGAGCACCCTCTACTGTCCGGAGACAATTTGTCCCCTTCTCACAGCATCCTCTCATCTTTCAGTCTCACCTTGTTGTGTATGACCACCACGTTGTGACTGTCCGCACTCAGCCAGGTGTCCATGGCCTTGCAGATGCTGCAGATTTTATCCAGGGCTGGAGCATGGTGGTCAGGCCAGCCAAAGTCCAACACCTGAGAAAGGAGGAAAGAGAATGTTGTTCAGACTGAGGGTCATACAATACATGGAAGAAGAGGGGAGAGAAACTGTCAGATTTACCTTTGGATTAAGTTGGCTGATGTCATAACGCTTCTCACTTAGGTTGAAGAGCTGAGGAAGAAGTAAAATGAGACAGAGAAGCGGAAATGTTACAATATCCATGATCTTTGCCTGTGGGTCATTCTTTTCTTTTACAAAGGTTATCCTTTGTTGGTTTTTTAAAGAAATGCTTGGTGACTGGTTTAGAAGCTGTAAGTGTGAGTGTAGGGATGCTCAATCTGAATGAACCAACCATTCTCTAATCTCTGTCCCATTTAGTTACTGTTGCTATGCCTGTAAAGCTTTATGCAGTTTACAGTGATATTGTTGGTAAATTTACCTCTCAAAATTCATGGTAAGTTTTGAAAAAAGGGTGATTGACTTAAGACATGTATTTTCTAGCTAGCTAACCAATGCTAGTTGACAACTCCATCCCCAATTCTATATTTTAAATGTTTCAATACAGTAAATGAGAAACTCTTAAAAGGACTCTTACATGTGCATTTGACGGCTACATACATTATAAAATGCTAATACAGTGCATGTTAATGATGCAACAAAGGCTGAGGCTAAAGCTGCACTGTACTGCAGGGTAGAGAAAGTTAGTTCTGGTGTTATACATCAGTAAAGTATACATTACTTTGACATACAACCCAAAGGTTAGATTTATGCTTTATCGTTTGTATTTTCAAACAATTCTTCACTCGTGAATGAGAAAAGAATGATGAGGGCAAACCAACAAACCAATACAATATAAAGGACAGTGCTGCTAATGTTAACCAAAACTCTGATATAACAGTTATTACTAAGTAATGTTGCCAACTTCCACACAGTGTATGTCAGTCCTAAACAGGGCCCATCTAACTTAACCTGTAGCCCAACATAATAATGGCTATTGATAAGCTGACTATTGGCCTTGTAAGTAATGCAAGGTTACGAGATAAGTTACCTGGCCATGCTAACATTAGCAATGTATGTTAAAGCAGACAAACATATTGTCTAATCCATTCCCTTTCACTTTTGCTGTTGTGTTCTTAGCTTTCAAAGGGTTATAAAAAAGAAATTACCATCCAAAATGTTTAAATACTGAGAACAACTCTTACTACGTAAACTTTGGTTTTCTCTGTGAATAAATGTGGAGAAATCTAAAGCATGATAGATGGCTGGGATTTTAGACAGTGAGTTTTCAGTTTGCACAGTGGCCAGTGATCAGATACAGACGTTACATAGTCCCTCGGCTGTGTGAATAGGTATATCATTGGAACTGAGGAAAATCAGCTGATGATTGGCTGATCTGGGCAGCTCCAATGACTTCATGTTCCCATCTGAGTTCACGCTATTTGCTTCATTTGCTTCATTTGCTTCATTTCTTTTAAAAGTTAATTGCTATATTCACTGCCAGGATCATCCAGATGTACACAGGAAACTATACCAGGTAGTTGTGACCGTGTTTGGAGCGCAGCATGGAAGCGACCTCCCGCAGGTTGGCAGCATAACTCTGCTCTTCCACACTGCTGGGGAAGGAGACAGAGATGATTCTCTCTGTGATGTAGATCAGGTCCAACTCGTAGCTCTCCTCCAGGGCCTGCAGCAGACTCACACTCCTGTCAGACAAATAGAGATGCATTTACCCTTCACAGTGGATTTTTTTGAAAAAAATCATATCAGTGGCCCCACTGTGCAGAATCAAAACAACTGCTGGACTGCAAAAGATAGCTGTTTGAAGGAATTTACCCAAAGTAATGCAGCGCATGTGATTTATACACATGTGCTCGTGTTTATCAGGCTTACTGGTGTGTGAGAGTATAGCATACCAAGGATGAGAATGCCAAAACGCATAGAGTTGGTGAGCACAGCTTTCTGTGGATAGCAGTTCAATTTATACATTTCTATTTATCACTTTCTCTAAAGGGAGAAGATTTCCTACCCCTGACTACACTTTACACCTGGACATCGACCAACATAGCTAATTCACCATGACTTAGTTATAAATGATGGACGGTCTTCTCTTTTGTACTTTATGATTTAGGCAATAAGACTGTTCTTTACATTAAAATGTTTTCAATTCTTTTTAGTGTAGAATAGATTTATTTTAAATTATTCCAAGTGAATATTATTTCACAGAAATTTTCTGGTGGAAATGTTTAATTCAGATGACGCAACTGCCTCATAATTCATTCTCGTGATTTGATATGGAAACACTTGTTTCTTTCACAGACATGTCACATGACATGTCATGTTTGGAAGGATTTTCAGGTTAGTCTGTGCTTTAACTCCTGTCATTCCACATCCATAGAGTCACTTATTTTGAATCAAGACATAAAAATTTGTGGCGGCCTAACACTGAAAGTCCTGAATGCCCCTAATTCAACAAATTACATTTCAGATTCGGTTGAACACACAACACTCTTTCACCAAGGAGCCAGTATCCTAATATGGAAATGGCAATACGCCACATAAATACCACATCCACAATGACATCCATAAATCCAGAGGGATTCAAGTTTGCCTCGAAAATGTAAGCTCTCCCCTCTGCGCCAAACATGTCTTGTTGTTACAATTGGGCTGTCTGAGAAGGAAAATAGCGTGTGCACCTAACAGACCAAACAGAACATGATAGTCATTGCTGAGGAAAGTGTTTGGGTAGAAGTTGGCTGGGATGTTATTATACAAGTCTGGTTTGTCCAGTGTCAAATGAGGTAAAAAAAAAAAAAAAAAAAAATGAGAGTTCTGATGAAGAGCAACAAAGACTGGATGAAAAGGAGAAGTGAGCATGATGTGTCTATCAAATATCTCCAAACAGTCAGCGTAACATGTGTAGCAAAATGATCTCAATGAAAGTTTCCAGTCTTTACGCTAAGCTAGGCCATTGTATATTTACTGGACAGAGATGACCATGGTATTGATTGTCTCATCTAACCCTCAGCAATAAAATGAATTAGCATATTTCAATAGCATTCTCTAACTTTAAAAGTGTAATGACAGATTTGTCATTTCTTTAAGTGAATCTTCATTTAAAAATGTCTACAGAGACAGTAAGGAGGTGGTGTGAGTGAAATAACTAAACATGGAGGGTGAGATGAAGAGGTTAAGGGAGAGGGTGTCTGGACCCTTAGAGCCCAGACTGCTGCATATTTCCCACATTTGTCAGCAGTGAGTAGCCCCTGAGGAAATTGCTCATATGTCTGGGGGAGAGGATCTCAGCCTTACCATACTTATTATAATAGTGTAACCTGCACTGTACTGTACATCTGGAGCCACTCAAAACTTGCTTACTGGAAATTATTCATCACTAGAGATAAAGGAGAAACTGATATGTCACACATGTTCTCTTTCATGTTCTGTGACAAACATCTAACTTTCGAATTTAGCTGAAGATTGTGTTTGTGAGTGCAAAAACGTTTTTTTGTTTTTACTATTTCTTTTACCTAGATTTCTCTCTCATCTCTTTCTCTCTGTTTTGCTCTTTCTATTTCCCAGTCTGTCCCTGTATATGTATGTGTCTTTTGCCTCTGGGTGCAGTCAGGGCCAATATAGACCTGTGGTTTGGTTCTGTTCCAGATCCATCAGCTTGCGCTGACCAGCTGGGCTCCAACCTGCTTCTCATCAGCTTAAGAGATGAAGCGATTGCCCCTTTTTTTGCCTATCGCATTTGATGAATGACGCATTATCTCAACACGCTCAATTTCAGCGCTGCAGTGATCTCATTTGTGCATTTGGACCAATACCAACTGTGAAGCAGGGATGTTTTATCAGGAAACCTGAGACAGTAGGCTGTGAAAAATCTTGCCAGATATTTCTTAGAACAACCAGGACTTCTGTCTCCACTATTTAACATACTGAGAGCCCTACTTGATCCAAACTTGTGATCAGACCTTTCATACTTCCTGATTGATGAATACCCCCAGTTTCTCAGGAACTAAGTTGATTGACCAGTCTAGATTAAACTTAAGTACTGATTTGATTGATCTGATCATTTTTATTGGTACAATGTATCAAGTAAACATTTGACTTTATGACATTTCCTGCAGAAACGCATCATGTGATTTGTCAGTTTGGACTTGGTCAATTCCATATATATATTTTTATAAACAAACAACTGGTAAAATGACTTGTGCTGCTGGTCACAAAATCCATGTTTACAGATTGTTATAGCGCCCCCAAATGGCCAAAAACAATTAACTGATGCAGCTTTAAAGTGGCAGCCTAGCCAGACACTTTAAAGTAAATCTTAAATATTGAAGAAGATGTGATTAGAGAAAATATTTTTAAAACAAGCTCTGACTGAATATCACCAGTTAATCCTAAGAATACAGTGACAGTTTGTAGTCATTCATTTAGAAAAAGACAATTTTAACTTAATTTTGCAAATTTACGTCATTATGGCATGATGGCTACGTGTTGATGTAACCTTTGGATTAGCAGTGGATGTTGGTTTGAAAATTTATTTTGAAATCACACACACAGTTACCTGTAAGCAGCTCATCCTCCAAACACTTGCATTTTTAAAGGAAAGTGTAACAAGGACCTGTGCAACATTTAAAAATCTAATAATTTATGCAAGAACATTTGCAGTTCCATGCCTCGTTGCTCACAAGAATTGTTTGCTCGTTGCTCACCTTTACCTATCAAAAGAGATTCCTTTGTAGTTATTTTCTTGTATGTTCTATTTGCTAATTGTGGTGTATTCATTTGATATTTAATGTTTACTTCCTGATTTAACTTTCACTTTTTAAGAGTAGTGGATCAGCAGTGTAGCATTGTGCTACACAACCCTCCATGCAGATACAAAGTGTCTTTATGTAAAAAAGGATGTCTGGATCTACTACTATTGGACACTTCATTCAGCCAGAGTATTACATAACAGACAACTGTCATATAACTATGCAGTTGTACAGTTTTGAAAATATTTGGATTTTTCCATTATATGGATGGAAAGTGACTGTAATCCACTCAGCAAATGAACTCGAACATACTCTGTATATTCTGTGAAAAGTGATGATGTTTCTGAGGTTGAAATGTTTTTATAACCATGTATCAACTCTTTGGGTTTACTGTGAGGGAATCAAACTGTCACTCAAGCTTAGCATAGCACTTCAACATGAACTGCTGTGGGGTCAAGTTTAACACATTAATTACACAACTCACAACATCTGTGACTCCCCAAGGGACTGAGGTGAGAGGGGTTGACACCAAATATCTTTTTGTCCAACAAAACAGTGTGAGTTTCAGTTCAATGGCAGGGCATGTTGTTTTGCTTAAAAAAAGAAAAAAGCAAATATCCTATTACATTCGAAACATTTCATTCCAAATGCTTTATATCTCAGGCTGAATGTGATGGAGGATTTGCGTAATATTTGTTTCACCTCCTTCATTATCTTTCTGAACTTTTGGGGAAAACAGAGGAGTTCCTACAATAACTCAACAAATGCAGTCCAATGGGCTAAATGAAGCCTTTTATGGGAAACTTGCAGGGAGAAGAGAAGAGAAGGAGAAGAGAAGAGAAGAGAAGAGAAGAGAAGAGAAGAGAAGAGAAGAGAAGAGAAGAGAGGGGCTCCTACCTCGATGGTCTGCGCCGTGATTCCATGCTCTTTGAGGATTTTGTTGAGCCCTGCAAAACACAAAGAAAAATACTGGGGTACATTTACTGGGGTAAATACGGGCACATATAGCGAAAAAGACAAGAAGTCATGCTATTTGTCCAACAACAGCCCATAGTAGTTGACACCTCAGCATCAATAAATTTGTTTACTTCTAGTTCTAACAGTCTTCCAAGACTTTCATCAAGACTTCCATATAATATAAAGTCTAAAATGTCACCAGTAGTTCAAGTGATTGTAGATCTAGCTGATACAGTATCACAGAACAGTGATCTGTGACTTACTGTTACTGAAGCAATGTTGTCCAAGCACCAGGCTGCTCTCTGATACAAGTCAGCACACAGGTTCAGTCTCGTTAATGCAGAATTTAGAAAATTTGGCAGATTGCTGAATGAAGTAACTAGCTTTTCAAAGGTTTTGATGTTTTATTTAGGAGTTGCTGAAAGTTATGCTGACATGTTCCTCACTGAGCAGAAAATATGGCTGCAATGAGCCTGAAGGTAAACTCATGTATGAACCAACTTGCTCCAGTTCTGTGATGAAATACAATATAACAGCCAGTTGCATGTAGTCTGAAATTGTATCCATCCCTCTGAAAATAAACCCAGGGAGAGGCAAATTGTAATTAATGCTCCACTTGTATTTTAAGGCCATTTACATGCTACAAAGGGTGTAATGCACTTTGTTATGGGGTCTTTATATGATGCTATGTGTTACTCTGTGAAGATGGTTTCACATGGCACCCTAACAAAGCAAAGCTGAGAGGCCCTAAAAAAGGAAGTGTGGCTGAAGGTGATTGACTGTGTTTGGCTCCACTACGCCTGGCCTCCCCCTCAGATCAGCTCAAGGAGGGAGTCAAAGGGCATGTGGACTTGTTCACTCCCCTGTGGTGTTTGGGTCACATGTACACAGGCGGGGACTGTTATCCATCATCATCCATTAGATCAGACAGGCTGGCAAACCACCAGTGTCAAGAGCGCTGCTCACTATCCCAGGATGAGTTTCAGCCCAAATTGACTTGATTTGTAGTTACCAAAGCTTCAACTTCAGCTTTGGTAAGTTTAGTCAGAGTGAAACATAGCTTCACTGGCTTCTCTTGATGAGGTTGTTTGATGAGGAAACACTGCATTTTTAATCACACTACTAGTGAACTAAAGTAAAAAAAAAAAACAGCTTAGTAGAGTAAATACATCTTATCTCGTACCAGATCAACTGGAAATTGAAGTCAAATAGACAGGATTGTCTTAGATTATGTCTTGGTGGGGCTACAGACAGGCTATTTAAACTGTGGCAAGCAGGAGGGCAAGCAAAGCCAGACCCACTGTAGTTACAAGGAAGTTTGCTGATGCCAATGCTTGATTTTAACTTGTTCTGAAACTGAGTTGCAGTGACTGGTGAAAATTCCTACAATTTCGACAGTTCCAAAAACACAAGAACTCCAAATGCTGCACCATATACACGCACAAACACAGACATAAACAAATCAAATGATACAGTGTTCGCCAATGTTCCCTTCTTTCCCAGCAAATTCACTTCATTTCAACAAATTCTATGCACCATTTCTTTGCTCCATTTCAGATCGAGAGTGTTCACACGAGTCCGTGGCCTGTCTGAGGCGACACAAAGCAAATCCCCCTTTCTCTCTGCGCTTAGGCCTAAACGTTTCAGTATGTTGCAAGGGGCTATAAAGTGCAGTGAGTTGCCAAATGACAGAGATGAATGGTTAGAATGAGCAAGAAATGGCCTGAAAGAAAGGGTTCAGAGATAGACGCAGAGTATGAAGAAGGTTAAGAGTGCTTGTGTTGAGCGGTGCTGTGGGCCTTACTGTGCCCCAAGTACTCTTAAATGGACCACTGTCAGATGATCAGACCTTTAAGGTAAACACGTCTGAGAAATTCTGGCAAATGGATGCCAACACAGATCACATGGTGCCACCAGCTGAACCAGCACGCAAACAAAGAAATAGAAACATCTTAATTAGAGACTGGAAGAGCAGGAGGAGACTTCTGAGGAGATGCCTTGACAGTTTTTGCTTCACATTAGTCTAAATTGGTGTGCAGTGGACTTTATGAACCACAACATTTAGGTTAAAGTGCAGCCATATGGATTAATGAAAGCATTGCCATGAAGCTGTGGTCAGAAATAAGACAGTAACTTTCACTGTGACTGTGATCACGTTGATGTTTTAGTCAGTGAAAAACTGAAAGACATCATTATGTTCAAGTGCCAGGATTCTATGAATGGAGTGTACTCTACAGCAATAAACTACCATGGATTATGACCTAGGTATCCATTTTTAAATCACAGCTGCAACAAGCAACACAAGAATTCATAATTTACATATTCCTTGTATTCAAATCAGTTTTCCAGTGCAGCGCCTCTGAAGCAGACAAATTCTAAAGACATTAGCTCCTGAACAACATACAGTCTGCATCCTAAAACCTGTTTCTCTCCTTTGAGAACTTGTATTGAGAAGGAGGAGGGGGGGAGGTAGTGGGTGAGGAGGAGGAGGAGGAGGAGGTGGGAACTGGAGTGGGGGGTCCTGCAGGCCTGTTTCCAGATGAAAACCATCTGGGGAGGTTGACTTTACAAGCAGGCCATACAAATTAACCATCTGAGAGAGAGCAAGGGAGCAAAGGAGGGAAGGAGGGAGGGCAGAAGACGTTGGGGGCTGGTAAAAGTCTGCGAAAGAGACGAGAGAAACTATTGTATGACAGAAAAAAAACGAGCGGCAAAGGAGCAAATGAGAAAAGTAGAAGCTACAAGACCTGCGATGACTGCTGTCTGGGTGACCCACCCACCCCAACCCCCGGCCATAAGACACTACATCCCTCCATCCGTCCGCAACAACATCTCATCCTACCTTCCTGAAAAGGTATCCCGTACTCCATCGCCATGCCCCCCTCAAAGAGGAGAGCCGCCTTCTTAAAGACCCTCCTCGGTTCATCTCTGGAGAACTCCCTCAGTCTCTCACTGCTTTGTGTCCGGCAGTGAAGTTTCCTCTGTGAAACCTCTCCCTTTTCTCTGACAGCGGAGGAGGAGAAGGGGAAGAAAGAACAAAAAAAAAAACCTAGGGCTCTATTTTGGGCAGTTGCCTGCAGTTAGGCCACTGCATGCTCCAGCTCAGCACAGACTCCTCCACAGCGCTACTTGTCTCGTCCTTCTGTCCGCTCCGTATTCTCCCTTGCCTCTCTCTCTCTCTATCTCTCTCTCTCTCTCTCTCTCCTTCTTTCCCTCTCCGTCTGCGTACTGGCCACCCTCCCACTCCCCTCCTTGCTCTGCCTCCCATCACGTTATCTATCCCCCTCATATTCAACTTTTCCCTCTCTCCCTCCCTTTTTCTCATCTGTGTACCGATCTAAATTGAATCTCCTAACCCCTTGTGTCTCTTTAGGCAAATATGTGGGATATGATGCATGTTTGTACACACAAACACATGTATACATAATCAGCTGGCTGTAGCTCCTCACCACTTCATGTCTAAAGCCATGTCCGGCCAAATGTAATTCTGTAAAGGGTGTTTTTTTATGTGTGTTAAACTGTGTATCAAACCGTGAAACTACATTGAGACAGTTGTGTTTTTTGCACAGGTGGTTTCGCACACAAATAACCATGCACTTGAAAACTCTTTATGTTTACTATATGTTATTTTCTTGGCACTTTTGTCTATTTTGTATGATTTTCCCAGCTTTTTGTTAAAATACAAGGTGTAGATGAATCAAAAGAACAAGTGTGATGGAAGATAATTCTAGGAAGTTTAGGAATTGTATGTTGCTTCCTCACCAAACAACCCTCCAAATTATCAGCGATGCTTTCCACCCAAATTTTTATTTTTATCTGTAATCAACAGGGCAGCTAAACTTCTAAGAGTAAAGAAAGCCAAGAAGCAGAAGCACACTAAACCAACCAAGGTGGAAAATGATCCAGTGAAGCAAGAGAGGCTTCAATAGTCATAAGACAAATCTTTTTGATGCTCCAAGGCAATGAGGCGTGGCCAAGTATCCCCCAGACGTCACAGTGTAACCACACAGCAAATGCCCATGACCAGACAGTAGCAGCTGCACACACACACGCACTCATGCATATACACTCTAACAATGCGTGATGCACAAACATGTGATAATACAACATGTGTCAAACACAAACTCACTTAATCACATATATACAGTAATGACTGTGTTTTTTAAGCTCTGCCCCTCAGTTAAGGTGACTGATGACTTGAGAGAGAGATGAGTAAAAGACTGTGTCACATATAGCTCCTGTGTGGCTCTCTGAAGAAAGGAGGACAATCTTGTGTTCTTCCATACACTGCAGAAGAAAACTGAGGAATAACAAAGGAAATGCCAATAAAAGCAGCCACACGCACACATACATGCACACAGACACACACAGAGGCACACTGGAGCATTTGTGTTTATTTTGGTCCTTGTGGAGAAAGTGGGCATTTGGCTTTGGTTGGTAGCTCTAAATTGGTTACTTGAGCCTTCCTTTCCCAGACAAAATACAACTCACAGGAAGTTGTGTCATAGACAGCTAATGCCAAGTGACTCCAAAACATACAGGACAGACTGTCCGTTCTGTTATTTGCAAACGATCGGATTGGATGTGTGTCCAGACATCACTAACCTATTTGCATGGGATGCTGCAGTAAAGACACAGGCATCAGTCATTACGCAGACTGGTCACTCTAGATTTGACATCAAATTTGATGAGTCAAAAGATACTTCAAACCACCTCCAAATGTGGTTTGGATACAGTCATAGAAATTGCCTTTCATGTGGTTTTTGCTGTCCAGACTTTTTAAAATCAATCTGGAAACAATCCATATAAACCAAGAAACATATTGGGGCTGGCAGTCTGAACGAGACCAATATGTAGGCTTAATTTTGATATGATAGAATTACCAGAACACCTGAGATGTCTGGGCTGAAGATTAATAAATACATGGTGAAACCACTACAACATTCAAAACAGCCATAAAAGCACAATGGAGTGACTGGGCTTCTTCACAGATAAACATCCATCAAAACAGTTCCCTCCAGAATGATTTAGGATGTGTTAATTTACTACTACACCTTTAGCATTCAGTCTAGTATCACTAGGAATTATGTTCATATTCAATAATTTTGCACTTTGTGATTTATGTCCAGTGAACACATTTAGTCTCACAGCAGGAAGTAGTGTGCCCTATAGTAAAAAGTAAGCCTGTGGAGGTCAAGGTAGTGGATGATTGTTTAACACATCCAACTTTCAGGAGAGTGGAGATCACTTCCCATCACAGGTAATTAGCATTTTTTCATCGCAACCACAACCTTCCCTTAACCTTGTGTTTCAGCTGCCAAATCCTTATACCTTAACCATATCTTATTTGTCATGACCACAATCTTTCCCTAGCTGTCTAGAATTTCCATGTGCAGATGTTGTAGAAAGGCAGAATTTTTTTAAATGTTGGCACTGGATGTAATATTTTCCAAAACTCACTTTCTTATCTAGCAATGAGATTGGTATCCTTTTGTGAATTTGAGTCTCAAAATGTGTCTTGTCAGTTTGATAATGAGTTTGTGAACCATTTGCACCCTGACCTTTAACGTCCTTGCATGTCTGTGTACACGGCAGGAGGCAGAAATTGAAAACTTTGCATTCCATTCAAAATCAGCAGCTTTTCTCAAAGAGTGATGCCTATAGTGTCTGATAAGCCTGTGAAAGCAGGTCTATTGGAATGGCTTGATTCCCAGCAAAGAACTCCCTATTCGTCTGGTTTTAAGAATGTAATAAGAGTTCTAGTAAGACAGTTTGATAAGTCAGTCATCATCTAGTGCAAAAAGCTGCTACTTCATGTTTGATGCAGACACTGGGCAGTAAATAGCATTTGTAGAATGCCAAATCAAGTCCAAACTGCCAACAGTAAACAAAAATTACTTCTTCGGAAAACTCCACACCAAAATAATGATTTAGAGATGCTGTCATGTATCAGATATATACCTGAAGTTGTTCTGAGAGCATTTTATTGATTAAAAAAAAAGCTTAAGCTGTTTGAAATTGTACTGCTTAAAGTAGAAGAAACTGTTGTTTATGCCAGCTAGAGCATCTCTGTCCACTTATAATTAATACCTTTCCTACATCAAACATATATGATTTGTCTGTCTGCCAGGGCCAAGGCAGATGAATGGGCTCCTGAAAAGTCAGTAAGTGAGAAAAAAAAAACACACAAGTTGAAACTCACCATCGTGTCTACATGTTTGAGAGGGAGGTCACTGCTTGGCGCCTGTTTCAAAAAAGACAAAGACAGAGAGAGAAAGAAGGTGAGATCAGCACCTGCAACACTGCATACCTCAAAAACTCACCACTATGTTTTGTTGTGTCATGTCACATCATCTCATGTCATGTTCAAGCTACACTCAGCACCATTCTTTGCCCTAATGTGGCCTGGAGCTGAGTGGGGCTCCACCTTGAATGCGTGGGACCATCTATAATCCCTCTGTGCAAATATTTACACAAAGAGACAGGTCCGCTGCCATTAGCCAAGACAATCCATCTGTGGAACTCTCTTTTTCAACGCCATATACAGCTATGGACAGAGAGAGAGAGGAAGGATTGGGCCAGCAAAGACAGAGTGGGAGAAAGCAAAAAGGGACAAGAAGGGACACAGAGAGAAAGGAGAGACAAAAAGATGAAAAGGAAGTACAGAGGGGTGAAGAGACAGTCAGGAAGGGCTGAGAGAGAAATAAGAGAAAACAGCAGATGGGAAGCTACGCTTGGGGGTATAGAGGGAGAAAGATGAAAGTAAAGTTCCATGGTAAAGAACAGAAGAAGAAAACACCAGACCAATCCACAATGTCGTGAGCTTGTGTGGGCTTCACTAACCTCAGACACACGCAGATGTTACTACCAAAATGAAGCATAAAAAATCAGTCTAAGCAGTAAACACCAGTACTATCTATATGAAGCAGAGAGGAGATATGGCTGATGGCACACTGTATATACTACACAACAAATGACTCCATCCTGCAACCTGAATGATCAGGCAGATAGTAAGTAGTAGTTTGCCTCAAAACTTCAGTTCAGTGTGAACACAGATGATTGTTAAGCAACAGAGAGTGCACCTGCTGCGGAGGCTTAACTCTTTTAGAGTCTGCAACCACTTTTTATCAGTCTTTAATTGAAAGTCTCTTAACCTTTTCCTTTATTTGTTAGTTTGGTGGGCTCTCTGTGAAAGATAGAAACAGTGTCCACAGTATTGTTCAGGTCTGCTCCAAGATCACTGGAGTTCAGCAAGGGAGGCTTGAGCTCTCTCTGGGAGAAATACATTGCCAGGAAAGCAAAAGGAGTTATCAGACAACCTGATCATATCCTCTCTAGCGAATTCACCTTAATGCCCTCAGGGCGGCACTACACAGTACCTCTGAGGAGAACTAATCGATATTCTCATTCTTTTATTCCTTCTGGTTGCTTAACAGGGACTGTAGCCATTTTAAATAAGCTGTTCTTTTTAAATGAATGGTCTATTAAAAATTTCATTCCTGTTTCACATTTCTTTCTTGTGCAATATATATTCTGAAATGTGCAATATATTTTACATTTATACTGTGAATGTACCCCACTTGTCCGACCCCTGTGTGAGTCAGTATGCACGGAGCCACACAGGGTGTCAGTGTCCTTGGCTTGTTGTCTCTGACACAGCCCACTATGCCTGTTTGTTTGTATGTTTCTTCTTGTCTTGTGGTTGGGTAGACTGCAAAACTGAATTGCCCTTTGGGATAAATAAAGTTTTCTGAATCTGAATCTGAATCTGAGCTTTTGTGATCATTATTGAGGATCCACATCTCTGTAGTTCTAGAGCATCTATAGAGCACAGGTGTAGTATCATACACTCCTGACTAACACACTTGACTACAAGAGATTTCAGTAACTGTCTACACTTAACAAAGCAAATCTTACATGGCAGGGAATTACACTGAACCTCAACATTTTTTGGTACTGACCAAAAACAACCTGTATGGTTATAAAATTAGAATTGTAAAAGTATTGTTTTCTTCCTTGATCAAATATTATTGACCTAAATCAGGAAACTGTATATGAAAATGTAATTTAGGCGAAGTTTGGAATATTTTTGTTGTGTGAAAAAATGTTCAAAACATTTTAAACTTGGTTGTATATAAGTAAAATAGAAAAAGTACTGGTAACTACTGAAACCCAAGCACTGAATTTGCACAATATTTTCAAACAAAAACAGCCCCAGTCATGTGTGGATGATTGATTGATTTAAATTTAGGGCCATGGTATTCAAATACAAGAGTGATTTTAGAGGTAAGGTTGTCCATATTCTATAACTTTGTTATTCTCACCAAATCCCAATAAAAGATCACAATTAGCAATTTCTTAGTCTTGGTATCTGTTTGTGACTTCCCTATTCTGCTTAGGGCACATTTGTTCCCAATCATCAATTTAAAAAAAAGGCAAAATAATTTCATAAAACAGCTGGACATTGTCTTTTTTGGAAATGTTACTCAAAAAAGGGGATTTTGCTATGTCTGGACAACAATGGAGCTCTATGGCACAGGGGAATGTGATATATCAGGCTTTGGGTACACAAACAAAAACTTGTTGATTTTTATGGGATCCAATGACAATGAAAAATATAGAATATCAGCAGCTTATCATTAAAATGGCTAAACAACAGAACAACGAAGAGTTATACTGTTATACAGTGGAATCCTGTTCGGTAGTGATCACTGGATAGTCCCACACAGAGAGCTGGACAGTGACACCAAGGATGCGCTGCTTCTGTAGAAAGCTCCAGTGGAATATAAACAGTAAATGCAAAGGGTAAATTATAGTCTGGCTGTGCAGGCTCCAGAATACAGACTCCAAAAGCCCAGACTAAACCACCAGCCGAGGAGAAAGTGAGAGACCTTAGAATAATCCTAACTTTCCTCCAAACTGCAGCCTCAGCAAAGACATACCAACTTTGGTACTTTAAAAACAACCAAAAGTAAAGAAGGATATGTCTTCATCATTAATGTCACTGTGTCTGACCCAAAGATCTGCTCATTCTCTCTCTACTAGGTGGGTGTGCAACTGTGTGTTGTTGTCACACATCAGACACATGGACAACAGCAGAGTTGCCTCTAGGAATGAAGGAAAAGGAAACGCCAGACTGACGAATGAGGCTCTAAATGCAGACTGTGGATTTGCTCTGAGGCCAAAGTTTGCAGCCACAGGCATTTTCACACAAATAGAGGCTATTGTGCATATAGCCAGAAAAACACACATAGACACAAACAATTCTCACAATGATATATTCTAACATGTGCGTTTCCGCTTTGTACAATTGCAGCCAGATGGCTGGTGTGTGTCTGTGTGTGTATTGTCACTGGGACAACTAATTCAGAAAGCATGAGAAAGCCTGGGAAGCTGTGTATCAGCAAAATAGTCCACAGAGGAAGTGTTTGCAGTTTCTCTCAGCCATCTTCAAAGCAAACATTTGAAGGGGAACTGTAGCACTGAGGGTAGTAATGTTATCAAAGACTTTTCCCATCAAGACAAGCCATGCACAATAAATATGTCTAACGCATATTCCGAGCCAGCAACAGGCTTAGCTTTAATATAGTGTTTATTAAATATTTCATAGACTGAAATGATTAAATGGTTTAAAATCAAACAGTGTCATAGTGATGTTCAGATTCAAGATCAAAGGGTCAAGCCCCTGGGCCTAGAATTGTGTTCAGCGTCAAAATGGACAGTTGTGTTTGTTGTGTGTGTATGTTCAGCTTAGAAAGTCTGACATCCAAAACTGGACAACATCAGACAGCACTGCATTTAAAAGCCATGGATGTGTATAATTTGATATTTCTGACTTTAGCACCACATTATCAAACTAGAATTATCACTTTACCAGTTGTATGCCTCTGCCAGCCAGTCAAGTTGCAATTAATTAACATGTGGATTCTTGGATTATGGCCAAAGACATGTCTTAGGAGGTCACAGTGACCCTAAACTTTGACCTTTGACCATCAAAACCAATACTGGTTGTGCCAAATTTGAAGAAATTCCCTCAAGGTGTTAGTGAGATATCACATTCACAAGGCCAAAAATGTGTTTTTGTGCTTAACCTTTGACCTGTGACTACCAAACTCTAATTAGTTCATCTTTGAGTCCAAGTGAATATTTGTACCATATTTGTGGCAGAGAGTAATGCACACCAGAATCTAAAATCATCATCTTAATTCCTATAGAGACAATCACATTTCTCATTTTTATCCAGAATCCTGCAGTTCTACGTCAGAACAATACTTCAACTGTCTGTTCTATAGATGAACATCTCAGAATTCCTCCGGTGCTTGAATGTACTGTGGTCCAACAGTGAATGTCAACCACACAAACACTGAGTAAATTGTAGCAGACTCAAAAAAAACATTGTTCAGTTGCCAGGAGCTTTGCAGAACCTGTAGACAGAATGAAATGTAATCCTTACAGTACAGAACTTAAATTGCTTTTATGCACTTCTCATAATACCCAGGAGTGAAATACACATTCTCCAACTATGGATACTGGTTAGACAGTAATTGTATCAACAATCAAAAAATAAATAAATAAAAATGGATACTCAGATTCTCTAACTGCTTAGCACATCTCTAGCTCAAAGCCACGCCATCACCTTGAGCCAAGTCAGCTGAGCATCATGTTGCATTTTGTTCTCACAGGAGCTAAATACAAGCTGTTGAACTCCAAAGTGGTGGTGAAATAGTAACAGACAGAATAAGAGACAACAGTGTGGTGAAATGTTGCTTCAGAGGAAATCAAGTTCAGTATTTCCTGCTCCATAGCACAGAGAGACTACATCTGGGAGGTTAAAGGGTTGCTATTAACCATGTCCAGAGTGTAATATTACTTCAACAGATGCTGACAGCTGCATTCTGACCAGCTTGTCTCTGCTTTAAACTGCTTCTGCCCGTGTTCTACCGATCATACGATGTGCAACTGATCACAGATTAGGTGAAGTAACATTCTCTTCTGACATTCTCTTCTTTCAGTAGCTTTGGCTGTCACTTGTATCAGTTATGGAAAAAAACAATGTCCCTGCTGAGATGTGGGAATGACAACATCGCTACATTGAAGAGTAGGCAACAAAGACAGCAACACGGTCCATGGTATGGACATTGGAATCAAGTGATCGAATTTTACCTTAAGGTGGGTTTGGCTTTGTTTGGCTCTGTGTGTGCCTTTTGTAAAATCCTGCCAGAATATTAGCTTCAGCTAAACAAGGCCACTGAGTGAGTATAGGGCCATACATTATGTAATATGATAAGCTACTATGTTTCATTTTGCAACATTTGGGATGGTGGTGTGCCATGGGATTTTTCCAATGTCAAAAATGCGCTGTGGCATTAAAGAAAATAAAAGTTGAAAAACACTGGTAAACACACTAATTTAACCTTTTTAAGGGTTTGTTTACCAGATTCCTCATGTTCTGAAGGTTTCTAAGCAGTGCACCATGTTTTGGAGATCTACATAATTAACTTGGGGAGCACAGTGTTATTATTATCAATGGGAATGATATCCAAAATGCCAAAATAAAACCCAAGTCATAGGAAATGGGATAGACCTTTTAAATCCCCTTTAGACTGCTCATCAGTAGCCCCTTTCAGAACACAATACACTGCTTATTCACACTAATTACCTGCAACAGGACAGAGTTTAGGAGCCCTCTGCTTTGTTATTCGAGTGTCCTTGTAAAAACTGTCACGTGAAAACAAACATTATGAGAGAGCACTGACACAGCCGCATGCCTGTCTCCTACATTCTGTGCATCAGTGTGTAACTTTCACCCACAGCACTTTACCTCTGCCAGCACTGTACCATGTGCTTTCTTTCACATGAGCACAGTGGCTCCTTTGACCAGTTTACCAAATTATAGCCCACTCCTTTAGGAAAGCAGAGGTAGCTAGCACACTGGGAGTTTCCCCCCTTGAGTACCAGGGGATAAACATGGCCCAAAGCAGAACCTCTTGGGAAATGACCAAGGACTAAATATATAGCTGTGCATCTTTAGAGCTTAAGACACAGCCCATTTAGCTCGGCCCAGCCAGCTCAATGTGGACAGCAGAGTGGTTAAAAATCACCACTTTGGGTGTGTGAGTGTGGGTGTGAGACAAGGTGAGAAAGAGAGAGAGAGACTGTGTGTGTGTGTGTATTACTATTTAAAAGGAAACAGACAGCACTGCTTGTGACAGTTGGAATGATTTAGTATTTACATTCAGTCAGTGAGGTGAGCTTGCAATACCTGATTGTGTAAGGGCATGTGAAACTGAAAGAAATCATACATTTTTTGGTCTTGCAACACTTATAACAATAAATGATTATACATTACTACACTGTATATGATTTTGCATGTGTGTGCACGTGTGTGTGTTTCTGTGTTTGGGTGCTACCCCCAGGCAGAGTGGCTAGTGTCTCTGACCTCATATGGGAATGCTGTTGTTTTTAGATTATATCCTTGTGCCTAAATGTGTGTGTGAGTCAGACCAAGGGTGTGTGCCGAGTGCCACTTATCCTTTCTTCTACTCCAAGCACCATCCACCACCCCCACCCCATCCCCCAACCACACCCTCTCTCTCCTTCGCTTTTCCTGGACAGCCTCGTACAGTTTTAGTACAATTGCTTTCTTTGGAAGCTTTAAAAAACACCCACCATCTGGACTGGCAGCAGAGAGGCTACGTACCAGTTCTACTCCTGTGTTTACACTGCAGTTTGGACAATGTCCCACAATGAGAGCTTAGTGGCCTTAGACAAGCCTCAGTGTGCTTGTGTTTCAACTAAGCTGCTGCAATGATACATTATTAGACTTTGATGAGATGTTGCGCAGCATTCCTTGCCAGAATATAGATGAAAAGTTAAATGCGTGATTGCAATTCACGGTTTTCCTGAGGTGACTGATTCATAACCCAGTGAAAATTCCCAAAGCAACACAGGCCAAGAAAAGAAATAAAAACCTAAAGAGCTCTTGTTTGGTTGTTTTGAGATTCCATATGTTGCTTTAAGTCAGATTAAGCTGAATTTATTTAAATTGTTGAATAAATTCTGATCATGTCACCTGATGTTTGTGGTGAAAACATCAGGGCAGGTAACTTGTAAATGAAAAACTTAAAATGGTCTTAACTTTAAAATACTTTGCTCTGATTGGCTGAATGCTCTGGTACTGTGGTTTGTCCATCACCATGGATGACACAGACTGACAAATATGACACCTGTTATGGCCCTTAGCTGACGTGTCTAATAGTGCCTTCTAGTGGGAATAAACACAAACTGCAAGCATCTACCCTGGTCAGCACAATGAGCGCTCACCTGAATCTTCAGTCTTTCATAGGAAAATTCATTTAGACAGTCCAACTTTCAACTGCTGGAAACAGCAAGAATTATTTCGACACTTTGAGAGGATTGAAGTAAGTTTGATGTGTAAGTAATGCTTATTCCCTCAGTGACAGAACCCACTGAGTTTTGTTGCTTTGTGTAAAAACTGTGAATGAGTTTGTTTCTCTTCAAAGTAAAAGCACAGCTGTTTGGCAAGAGCCTTAACAAACGTTTCCCCTCTAGTGGCTGCCTAAAAAGGCAATCCTGCTCCCTCCACTAGAGCTAAAACCTCCTTGAAAATGTGCCAAATGTAATGTTGAAAATGATTTGCTTAAAAACTAGCGAACAAATGAAATTCCTCTCAATCACCTGGTGTCAACGCGTTGTTTCACTGCTGTATGATTACACAGTCATGCACACTATTTAGTACACACCAAGCAAATGTTGACACCAATATTAATGTATTAATTAGAATTGTTTTATGTTTGCTATATCTAACAACATGGCAAGATTATCCAAAATCACATGTACCAGTAATCAAACTGATGCTCAAAGCAATGAGCTCTTCTCAACTGTTATATATTAGATCTGAAAAAACTTTTCAGATGTGTAAAAGAAGACTAGAAGATCATCTTCATAACAATACAACACTTTCAAGGGCTTGAAAACAATAATCATTTATGGCCCAGCCTTACCACTTCATTAGTCTCAATAACACACAAGCACAAACACAGACACACAACACACAGCTGTTCCTCTCTCATGCTCTGTGGTCCTCCATCTGCAGCTTTCACATAGCCATGTCCCAGAGATGTAAACATAGCACTGAGGAGGGAGGGGCTGTGTGTATCCAGGGTTAGTGTTTGAGTTGTGTATGCTTATTCCCATTCCCATCCCCTTGGGGAAGGGGGGCTTCTAAAATTCCAGGGATCCCAAAGGACCAGAGGAGAGAGGGGTAGATAGTCCCTGCTGTGGGAAAAACCCCTGAGCCGTCTCTGACCCTAAACCACCTCTGACTTCTCTGTGTTTCTCACCCTGCCTGTCCCTGCTCCTGCTGATATGGACCCAGCCACTCACTCTGTTATGTAACCAAAAGCGTTTGCCAACATGTGAGAGAGGAGGGAGTCTCTAAAGGCATCTGCCAAGTATTTTTACTCCTTGAGGGTGTGTGTATGTGTGGAGGGGTCTACATCACCACACCCACATGCACACACACACCCCTATTAAACAAATAGTCAAATCGCAAATTAATTTAATTCAAAATCATATGGACATTTGTAGCCACACTAATAACTAAAACTCCAGGCTTGGAGGTAGATACAGATTTGTCTTAGAATATGGAAAGAAAACCTCAGGAAAGGACCTATGAAAGAAATGTTAAACAAGAGACTATATTGAGTTACAGAGGCTAGTGGAACAGAGACATGATGTCATGATTTCAGTTATCTAAATGATCATAAACTAAACCAAAGTAATGGACAAATTAAAATTCTGACCTGATGATGGTGCTGGATAAAACGTCACAGGATCACCAATATCACAATTTATTCTTTGTAGGACATGAATGTCCTTCATGGCAATCCATCCAATATTTTAAAAATGTGTAGCTTCAATCAGAACCACAAATGTCAACCTCATGAAGGCATCAGAGGTTCATCAAAGTCATTACAGTTCATCCTCTGGTGACCATGTATGTAAGTAGAACATTTCATGGCAATCCGTCTGATGTTTATTGAGATATTTCAGTAGGGACCAAGGTTAAAATAAACAAATATTGACTGGGTGAGGATAGCAGTGGCTATTGTGTGAAAGTTTCCACTTGCTACAGCTATCCACCCAACAAGGCATCCTACCTAGTGTGAAGTTATTTCTGTAACAATGTCATACCACAGTCACAATTTGTAGGGTCCGAAGGGTCAGGACAACATTAATGGCTTTAGGCACTTGGAACAAATGACCAGTATTGTTTTTTCTGTCTCTGTCTCAATCTTATGTCTATATGGGTGGATCACAGACCCTCTTTGAAAGTGTGAAAAGTCTTAACTCTCTTCCGAGCAAACCATGCCATTCACTAGGAGAAACAATTGAAACAAACAACCAGCCAAAGGAAACCAAACCAAAATGCAAGGTTGATGGACAGAAGGAGGAGAATGTTGGCATGTGATAACCAGCAGTTACTTATGTTTGGAAAGCCTGACATAACTAAATGGGCTGAGGGTGACCACAGTCTGAACTGATGTTTCTTCATACTGTACTTTCTAACACTGGTAAGGACACCAGAGAGAGTAAATTACAGCTTAGCATGCAGACAAGTCCATTATGATAATAGGTAATTGTGAATGGAACTGGAATTGTTTTGCCTCCCAAAACTGCAACATCTTAACTTGGTGGGATGACTTCATAAAACTGCAGTTTACAAATCACTATTTATGTGTCATTCAGCACTGTAAACTGAAATGCCCAAACTGTGTTTTTTTAACCATATAAATTACTAATATGTTCAGAATTGAAGTTTCTGATTAAGAATGAAAACTCCGTGTTCTAATGAGTGAAACAGATAAACTTCATTTTTATAAATCTAAATATATGAATGTATTTCAATAACAACTACAATAACAACTGTAGCACTTTGTCAGTTTTGACATTGTATAAAAAGGACACAAAGTGCACAAACCACAGAATATAAACTTATATGATCGAGAAAAATTCAAAGAAGCATGGGAGTTTTAAGATGTCTTAAAAATGTGCAGTGTTTTGTCTGCATCAAAAAGTAGTGGTAGATTTCATGTTAAGTAATGATGTCATAAAAGGAGTAGGAGTTTGGTAGAAGGATAATGCTTTTCTTTGCATTGCTCCAGCTGGTTAATACATTCCCAGGGAACTGCAATCATACTGTATATCGTAATCGGATGATTGGTTGGTACTGGTATACACAGAGTAATACAGGGCACATCAGGGAAATATGTGTGGTTCTAAACACAGCGCTAATTGGACCACATCTAGACCATCTTTGCCCTGCAGTTACTCATTACTCAGCAATGTCCTGGCCCTGTTCCTCCACTACACAAGACCTATAAAAAAGAAGCTATATGACGTAAGTGTTAGTGGTTTACGGTTTTCTATGTGTGTGTGTGAATATCTTTGCTTGTGAGTGCATGCATTCTTTTTGTATGTTTCTGGGGGGCATATGTCAGATGTGCAGTCTACCTCACCAGAATCCCTAATACCTTTCCCTCCATTCCCTCATCCTGCCTTTGTGTTTGTGCAAAATAAAACCTATTCCTGGCAGCGCTGACTCAATATGATGGCATATCTGAGCTATGCTCCCTGCACTCTTCACAGCACACCATACACATCCAAGAGTAAGGATCTGGTTGGAGGTAATAACTTCTGTCATCATCACTGTAGGATGGGATCCTCCAACCACACATCATCAATTACAATAAATGGGCTGAGAGTTGGCATTGCCTTGCACACAGTGAACTATTTCATTCCAAAGTCACTCTATACACTCCATAGTTAGTAACCACTGGGTTTCTATACTTCAATCAGGACTAAGAGCCCACTAATTTCATAATTACACTGATTTAACATGCTCATGCAGTTGAATTTTATACAGTTTTACTGTACTATTTCTATCAGCTTCCAACATGGTGGCTCCATAAAAGTACATAAATCCACAGTTTGAAAGTGGACTAGAATAAAAATAAATACTATGGTAATAGCTGCATTCATATAGTTCATTTCAAATCTGTTAACTCTATTATCATAACAACCATTAAGGCTCAATCAGCCTACGTGACTTTTGCCATGAGTTGCCTGTTCCAAACAAACTTTTAGATAGCAAGGAGTCCAAGCTTGCTCACCATGAGAGGAATGGTTTCAAGACCCTTCTTGACTTTGTTGTGAACCTTACCGGCTGTTACAACAGTCTTCATGTGATTTTAAGCCACCATGAATGAGAAGTCCTGAAAGTGCTCAGAAAAATGTAATTTCCAATGTCTATAAATCCATGAAAACTTCTGTGACCTTTGGAAGCTGGTTCGATATGACTGAAAGCTCCAGAATCTCATGACTAAATGGACTGTGTGGTGTTCCTGTTTTTTGTCAAATACCGTCTCCTCCCAGGTTTCAGTCTCATCTTTGAAGCCAACATGATGAACATGAAGTACTTCACATGTTTAGAAAAATGGAAATTACAACACAATTTCATCTATAATTCCATGACAAATTGGCCAGCACCTACAAAACAGCAGAGAGACTGTTAAGTCAACTATGTGTGATTCTATGAAAGCCAAAAACAAGATGCACTTACAGGTGGAGCAACATGGAGACAAGTCAGAGAGTGCAACAGTGAAGGCAGTGGATAATGATCTTTCAAAGCTTTACTGTGTGAAAAGAGGAGAGACTGATGTCTAATTTGATGTGCAATTTTTATACATTGTAGCTATCTTCACAAAAACATCTTGCATGTTCAATTAAATATTGCAATCATTCACTCCAGTTGCAGATCTCTGCAACAAGGAAAATCTTGCAATCAGTGCACACTGAAATCAGCTGTGCAGGGTATGCACTCCCACGTCAATGGGACAACAGCTGGGGACCATAAATGTTTTGTAGTGTCAGAGGTACAGCAATTCTGATATTTTGAAAGTTGTGTAGTCTGCAATATATTTAAGTGCCTAGTCTGTGTTATGTCATTTTAAACAAGTGCTTTATTTTGGTTTTAATAACCATGCCATCCCCTGTTGCTTCCAAACACAACACAAACCAATGAAAATAAAATCCTACTTATGATAGTCAAAAAATGTAGAAATATACCTTTAATGGTTTAAAAATGTCCTTATAACCTAAAAAGCACACTGTGAATGTGGCTGAGAAACAGCTTCATGAAAATATCTGATTTTAATTCCATTCAGAAGGAACATTAGCACCCGGTAATAAATTTGTATTTCTTGTAGCTCGTCCATCTCACTGGAATGTCTGGATTCCCAAAAGTTTGATTTTTTTCCCCAACATTTTTCTCCAGCTAAGTTAATATATGGTTGATGTTGCAATCAGTCTGCACCTGAGTGGAGCAGTAACTCATGTTGGTCTCTGGCTGTGAGTGAAGGAATTCACCAAACATGGGGCTGAGGAGAGCTGACACACACCTCAGGCCGGAGTGCTGCAGTTGGGAAAGCTCATTGGCATGCATGCTCGCACGTCTACGCACAAACAAACAGCATCATCCAGTTCCTGTCTTTCACCAGAAGGATGACACATACTGTACACACAAGTGGAATGATTTACTCATGTATGTAATAACTATATTTATATAAACTGAATATAGAAAGGCTTTCAGCAATGCTCAACACTCATGCATAAAAGCAAACTGTTCAGTACATATCTACTTCCTATACTCCTTCAATGGCCACATGATCCATCTGGCTGTATTTTCAGGCTACTAAAAAAACCCATTGTTGGTTTTGAGAGCCATCATTCCATTGTCCACACAGCTTTCACTGTATTTTTTTCTGCACTCTTCTCAGCAGTACAGTAAAAATACACCAACAAATAGTTTACACCTCAGCTCATCAGCATTTATGAGAGTAATCAACACCTTTAGGCACAAAAGCCTCTAGGGAGACTCCTGTTGGCAGGAGAGAGAAGATATAATGGAGGGACATGCTCTGCTGGTTCTATCCCCCTGCCTTTTTCCTATCAAAACAGATAATGGACCAGAAAGAACATAAATATATTTTATATAGTGTTTTCACTGACTGAGAACAAAGTCAATTAAGCCAAGCAAACTGAGAAACACATTCTATTTATGAGGGTCCCAGGCAGTATTGTTAATTCTGCATTCATGTCCAAGTGTACTAAGAATCTTATAGGAGTAATCTGAAGTTGAATGACACCAGAAATAATGATCAGAGATCACCTGTCAGACTGCAGGTTAAGTTAGTAAAGTAACTGTTGATGTCTTATGGAGGCCAGCAGGTAGTGTGGGAGGGGAAGTTTGTGGTAAATTCTTGCACTCATTTCAGAAACCAAAGAACTCAGGTCAAGAGCAAGTCATTAACAATGCCCAGAAAGCTTGGCCCATACTGCTGCATATCTTAAACAGATGTCTTCATGTAGAAAACATCTAGTACGAAAGCATCTGTAGAGGATAATAACATGTTCTTACTTGATTACTGCAGCTTTTATGAAAGAAATACAAGACATTTTGTTAAATATTTTTCTCTTTGTGTGTAGAAAAGTGCAGGGGATATTTTCTATGGTTTGTCAAGCACCCAAAACCATTTAAACACACAACATGCAAGAAAGAGAGCGAGAAAACCATATCCAAGTCTGACACAGCTTCTAAGGCCAATACCAAATAAGGCAACAAAGCAAGCGTGATTTTTATTGCCCTTGCAAAATCACTTCTTACTCAGACTGCATCCCACTTAGTTCAGTGTTATTTTAAAGACCAAAATACATCATAATGATACAGAAGATTCAAGGACACAGAATTTTATTTACTTTTCTTATCTAGATTATTTTTGTTTTCATGTCTCAGCAGCCAAAAGATCAGAATTTCAATACACCTTTTTAAAAACAAACAGAGAAAACAACAGCCAGACAATGGATAAATCAAATAAAGTAAGGTTTATTTATATAGCCCCAAATCACCAGTTTGTCTCAAGGGGCCTCCAGATAATGGTTCATTATCTACAATAGTAACTGCCTTGTTAGTGTAGCTGATAGAGGCTCTTACTTTCCAACCCTGTTTGCAATAATTCTCCATCAGGAAGTACCCAATAATGCCTGCTGAGCTCGTACAACATGGAAGCAATTTCTTTAAAAAATAAACAAATAATGTTACTTACTAGCTCATAGTTTGTTGCTGGAACACAAGATGAAGACACCTGAAAACAGAAAAGAGAACTGGTGAGTTATATTGTTGGTTGTTTGCAGTTGAGTTAATATAAGAACATTAAAATGCAATGCAACATTCAAACATTAATTTTAATGGCTTCATAAGTGAAAGTGCACACAACTTGCTTAAACATGCCAATGCTGCATTTCTGACAATACTAGTGTATGACCAGGAAAGGCTTCATCAGATTTAAAGGTGCACTGATCAATATCTTATTTGAAATATGAGAAAAATGATGTGTAAATGTGTAAAGCGAGAGGGGTCATACTCAAACCCACAAAGAATTATCATCCAAATTATCACAGAACTCTGCATTTCCCCTCAGTTTTACAGAGCGTTTTAGCGTCTTTCAGCTCATTGACTTGGTTTTACAGCTGGTTTTAAAAATTAGCAAGTAACTAGTAAACACCATGCAGCATTTCACAGTTGAAAAGCCAGATGCTAGCTGCTCTGAATCAGCTTGTTGTAAAAATAGTCTAACATGATAACCATAACAACTTATAAGGTGATTATAAGTTGAGCCTGTCAATGTTGTGTTTACAGCAGCTTGTTGCACTGCCCCTAGGTGACCAAAAATAAATTAATACCACTGTGAATAAGACTTAATATATATAATATATATAATATATATTATAATGTACTTAGCAAAATGTATGCAGCATTTTCATTAGAAAAGACACGGACTAGCACTGGCACTCGTTAAGCAATCCCACTATAATACTGACTACAACACTCGACAATGGTATTATGTTTAAAGAACAAGGTAATGCCTGAGTATTAGTACTGCAATGAACAGAATGAAAAGCTGAATGTTCATCTCTCAAACAGGAATTCATAGATCTTGTTTAACTCATTAGGTGTGGTTAGCCAGTGGTGGGATTGCTCCAACAGATCTCATGATCTGTCAAGTGCCTGGGATAATCCGATTACCATCCAATAGTTTCCGTAATCATTCCATGAGGTTGGAGAGAGAGCACTGAGGCTGATAAACAGGAAGAGTATAATGATAATGACCTCTAAAAGAAGATTCAAATGAAGAAAAAGATGACCACTTGATGACTACAAACAGGATGTCACCACTGATGTTTCCTTCCTGAGCAAGTCTGTATTCTGTCCCTTTGAGCCTGGGTTGCCATCATTTTTCTGATGGCGCACATGGGAAAAAATCTCTACAAACTTAATTTTCACCAGTTAGCCCTCTACACCCCTATCTCATTTGTAGTTTACTGGCAAACAATGGACAATAGCACAGGAAATCTTTATGATTCCAATGGGCTTTTGACTTGTTTGTATCCTTCATTCTTGCTTAATTACTGAACAGGACTGTCTTTTTTAGCTTTGAAAGATTAGGACCAGGGGTTATCACGACTGTTGACCTCTAGAAGCACCCTTCATCTCTGCAACTGCTCTACCACTCACCTTTTCCAAGACTAATTGGGTAAATGCAAGAACACAAGCCTTCTGCACTGTTGAGATCTGCTTTGTTTTACTGTTCAAAGAAACACATTCCATGTCTGCCCACAAAACTCAAGTAAAAATCTAGTTGTCTTGAAAGTTATTGGGCTAAAATTGGCCAAAGAGCTAGCATCTAGTCTTCACAGAAATCAACTGAACACTGTATTTCAAAATATGCATTTGTAGTACAAATTGTAGAGATGGAAAAAGCATCAGATGAACAGGTGCAAAAGCTAAGATGTGCACACACACAGAAATATATCAAAGCCTTGTTGACATATTTTTAACAACTATTAAATTGGTTTTGCAAATGAAATTTCCCAGAAGTGTACAATTGCTTCAATGCCTGAAATCAATTTTAAAAGCTCTATGTTCCCTTCAAAACCAAATGTATGCACTAGTGTCTTGCCTATCTAACTATCCACCAGTAGTGGACACTAACCAAACAACAAGCACCACTGGATGGCTGCCACTGTGGTGTGAGAATGGCTGATTAGATTCACAAAGTTGTGGATGTATGAGTTACTATGGGTCCTTAAAGTCTCTTAGCCTCTTTTATGGCTGTTTCCCTATCTGAAATACAGGAATGTTAACTCTAAACAGGAAATGACCTTCATCAGATTAGATGTTTTAATCCAAAGCAGTAGAAGCAGCGGATACACTGATATGAGAGGGGGCAGTGCCTCAGTTTAAGACATTCTCCGATACAGTGGCTGTTCACCCATTAAACTGTGCCTCACATGCTTGTGAGATGTTAAATACAAATTCCACAAGGGTGGAGTTATGCTTGAGACCTGATGGAAATAACTAACTCCCATTAGTGGCAAAAGTGAGGTCAAAGAAAGAATCTTTTTACATTTCATGGTAACAAAATGTTTCTCAGTGAGTGTTGTCTGTCACAGTTGCCTTACATATCAACAACCAACTTGAATGACCACATCTCAGTGGAATGCATATCTGTTTGCGAGAATTTACGTCTGGCAAAGTGAAGTGTGTCTGGAGTTGAAAGGATACAGTATCTCTGTCTGGCTCAGATCTCCTCCATTACAAGTTATTTAAACCCTCCCATTCCCCAAGCTCTTGTCCTACTCCACCATCAATGTCACTCATGGACAACGACATGCTGTACTTCTCTCAGGGGCCCTGCTCCTTCGGGTGACTCTCTCACTGCCCTGACTCCTCAAGCCTGGTCAGTGCTCTGCAAGCTCTTGAGACCTAGTCCACCTGTAATCAAGAATCACTGAGTGTGTTTATATGCACACTATATCCAGTATCCAAGTTATGGAATATCTTGTTTACATGTTTGAACATGTAAATATTCTGGTTTATGATGATTCTAAATGAAAACATGATGTTTTTAAGCCATTTTACTGTCTGTTACTTGCTACAGGAGGGAGTAACAACCTATATAAATAAAAGTAATATAATTACCTATGCATTATTTTATCTTGTCCATATATACGGCCTTCAGCTGATTGTGTTTACAGAGACTCTTTCAGACCACATGGTCCACCCACACAGGTGTTTTCACTTATTTCGCCTGATTGGACCTCTTCTCAGGACTGTGTGGGCATGCACAGACAGTGACTGATTGACATCTTCCTTGCTCTGCTGTTAGTTTTGCTGTGCCAGTGGGGGTGGGACAACTTAATCGTTCTTATTAGTACAGAGGATCAGTGACCTCACGTCATTCCCATTCAGAGCTCAGCTTCAACCATGCAAAGGTCTCATATACCAATGTAGTAAGCCATAATATCAGACAGATACTATAGTTTAATTGCTGCTAAAATTCACTCCCAACTGACGGGTGAACAACACCCTGGGCCAGCCAACATTACAGAAGTGGTTTTAGAACTGCAAAGTTATGGATGGAATGAAAAAAACAAGAAGACAGGCTTTTTTCTCTATCAACAGCTAGGCTGCTGATCAAGGTATTGGACCATTTGTATTGGTACATGCTAATTCAGCACATGACCCTGCATTCATTTTAATAAGATCACAGTGTGGGGCAAGCAAGATAGTCCAGCAAAGAATTTGGTCTTGATCTACTTTTGCATCATTACCAAAACCACACTCAACTGTTACACTTGTGAGTATTACTACACAGGAGAAATTTACTGTGTACTTTGTACTAATTTACTGTACGTTTCTAAAGTGGTCAGTAACTGATACATAGTATTTAATAGCCTTCCAACTGTACTTCTGGGTTCATCATTTGTCTTCTAATTGTACCTTGGACCCCAGAGTTGTTTTTCCACAGTGTTATTATCTGTCTAAAGGTGCCTTTTAAATAAATACAATGAACATTACTTTGACTGGACACACTACTTTCATTAAAAGATCCAACCATTAGATAAACTTATTAAGTCTGATGCATTGTGAGTGTGTGTCATTTTGGGGACACTGTGCCAGCAAATGCAAGGGCAAAACCTAACACAAAGAGCCACTTTATGAAGAAGTCAATGACATCTGACATTTAGCTAAATGTCATGCCTAATAAAATTCATACTTATTTGTACTAAATAGAGTGAATTTATGTTAGAAACATTATTAATGGCAAGATGTCAGTGCAATAATGTCGTCAGTGTAATAAAACTTCTGATGTAAAGGTCAGATTGAGAGGGTAGTCTGCCCACGTCAGAATAGCTCATATTCCCCCTCATCCTAAGTAGCTGCTTCTTTAACTTGCTGATGCTGGAGTGGAAGACTGCACCATTGCAGTCTGGTAAGGCAGTCACAGCCAGGATCTCTCAGAAACCACAGGGAATATTTATCTAAAGGCAGGGTGCAGGTGAGCACTTAGCAGTGGGCTAACCACAGGTCAAGCAGCGGGAAACCACAGTGAGAAAAATACTCTAGACAAAAAAGGGGTAATCTGTAAAGTCTGAAATCTGAAATCTGAGTCTGAAATGTGTAATAAGGTGCTAACAGACTTTTCAATTGAAGCATGAGTTACTGTATCTTACTCATGATTTTTAGCCTAGCATCATCACTCAAGGGGTGGCAGTGTTTTTCAGATGGTCTACCAATTTAGCCAAGATTGAAATATCTCAACAGCTATCGGATGGACAGCCATGATATTTGGTAGAGACATTCATGGTGCCCAGAGGATGAATTGCTCTGACTTCAGTGATTCCCTGGCTTTTCCTCTAGTAACACCATGAGGTTAATATCTGTGATTTTCAGTGACAACTAAGACTATTTTCAAGCTATCACAAGAAAAGATCAGAACACACCACTGGTCTCTTTAACACAAAACCATACTTAAATATATATATTGTAAATCAAGCATGGAAACAATCTATAAAATTAATGGACACAATGGACACAATGTAATCAATGGCTCCTGGATCATGTTTGAATTTTGAAGAAAACCTACACAAAGCCTTTGTCTTTGTCCTGCCATGCATGGAGAGGAGGCCTGGCCAGAGTGTGTGTTGATGCTATCGGGAGTATTCAAATGAGTATAATATAATAAAGGATAATTGTATTGTTGCATTCCATACATGCTTGTGCTAACAGCATTAAACAAGGGCCCATTTCCTGCAGACAAAAGTCCATGTCAGACGTCTCTGGCTTGCAAGACAGCGTTCACATGCCGCCTACTTCCTGTTATCTACTGACACACTCCAGCCACAGTCACGTTATGTAACTGATGTCAGCCTCCCACGTCTGAATATGTTAATAACACTCACTAATGACGTGACCAGTGCAATGCTTGAATAAATGATGAACTGATCCATTATTTGGGTAAACAACCGGCACTAAAATCTTTGCTTTGCCTATGTCTATAAATTCCAAACTTAATGTAGGACAATAAGACAGCAGAGATAAATCATGGCAGAAAAAAGAACATTCCAGCTCTACTCCAAGCAGTGGAATTACTGCCACTGTGGAAAAGAGCGTGGAAAAGAGTGTGGAGCCATGCGTTGTTGGTAACAAAAAAAACCCTTTTCTCCAGCCTTCTGCTGGCATATTAACACACGGCTGCCCTGAGTGCTTTCATGTTTATCCAGATCTTTGCATCTGGCACATCCCAGCAGAACTATTCAGTGTGCAAATTCAATTTGTGAGGCATAACCAGTAACAGAAGGCTTTCTGTGGCCGTGATGGTGGAGTGTGCCAGAGTGCTGGTCCGTATGGACTTATTGGGATATTATCAAAGCAGAAAGGAATGATGGGAGAGCTTCAGTCCAAGTGCCCATGCCCTATCAGTTTGTGTTTATCTGCTTCTCTATCTATAATCACTGATTTACTACAGTTTTGATGCATTTACTCTATACTGAAGGATTATTTACGAGTCCACTATATTTTTTCTTTACCTTGTCCCCTTTTACCTCTCTACATTTATTTTTTTTTTCTTTTCTTCTGTCTGTTTTTTGTGAACGTAATGGCCTCTGTTTTTCTCCAGGGTAAAGTTGTGGAAAATCACAGATTTATTGAGTAGATTGGACTGGAGGACATGTACATTACTGAACAGCAGTCTCCAAACACTGGTCCTTGTCTCTACACTGCTGATTTATGTTTCGTAGCTTAAGAAACACTTCAGGAATGGAACAGCGTGTGTTTTGTCTTTATCTTCTTGTATGCTGTAGTTACTATAAGTGTACTATAAGTCCAAGTTATAAGTGCTGAAACAATAAATAGATAATTATTATTGAATTATTTAGGCAATCGACTAAAAACTTAATCAGCTATTTTGATGATCAAGTAATCAATTAATTATTCAGTAAAAACACCAAACATTCTCTGGTTACAGCTTTTGTAATGAGTGATGGGTGTGTGATGGACAACTTTTACCATTTTCTGCCATTTTAAAGTCTAAACAAAAAAGATTTTTGAACTAAAAATAATTTTTAGTCTGCAGCGTTAATGTACAATGTGTGTGTATCATCACTGTGTGCTTCTACATGTGTATACAGTACAGTGAATATAAGCATCATGGAACAAGCTTGTGTGTGTTTACGTGATAAAGATTAAGATCGACGTCATTGCAGGAGTAAATAACCTAACAGAGATAAAACTGTGATAGATCAAATAAATATGAGGATAAGCAACATAATAATGAATACATACTGTCTGCCTGTATATAAACAACTCAAACCCCCCAAGGGATCCAACAAACTCCTGTATTGTCCCTGCCATGTTTCTTCTCCACGGCCGGGACTCAAAGTGGCCCTCAGCCGACTGGAGCGCCTGCTCAGTCTCACCCCGTCTTTGTTGGACAGGACTGACAGCGTGGAGAGGGGAGAAGCTACAGCTTGTTTCCTTTGTTCCAAAGTTACAACGGGGGTCACGTTCCCTTCCCAGGCTCTTTCAGCTAAGAGCCAGTATTTACCAGCATGCTGATTTACACATTTATCATGGCTCTCACTGTCTGGCACGAAGCCAAGTGGCGGAGAATGAACGAGGGAGGGAGGGAAGAAGGGAGAGGGTAAGAGAAGAAAGTAGCCATGAAAAATCTGGGTTGTGGGGGGATGGGTTGGGTGGGCTATATCCTTTAGCATCTATTGTGAATGTCCCCTGCCTAAAGAGTTGTTTGTACTTCCAGTTGTACAAGACAGTGCTATTTTTGATGGAAGCAACCCAGTTTATGTTTTTTGTCCCACCTAGCCAAATCTAAGACACTCAGTACTGAAGCATCACTTTGACATTTTGAGAAAAGTGCTTGTTTGCACTCTTACCCAGAGTCAGATGAAAAGATCAATACCAATTTCATCTCTGTGCGTACAGCACAGTAAAAGGAAACGTCTGCGAGGTGTTTTGCTTCGCTTCACTCAAAAAAAAAAGAAAGCACGGGGGAAATTCTGCCTCCTTCAAAAGTGAAAACTTGCCTTTCAGCTTCTCCCAATTTTGTATCTTAGTGACAATGTTCACATGAAAACATTTCTCCACATGATGACATCATTGGACATCTGCTCTCTCACAGGAGACTTTAGGAACCAGTGTAAAGGCATGCACACAGATCAACAGAACAAGTCAGACAGGAGAGACTTAGGCTTCAACGGAAAAGGGGCGTAGGCATAACTGTAAGCCAAAATAAGTGGGGTGTATCAGGGAAAATAGTTACAGATCCCCTCCAGACATGTTTTGAGACATGAGACACAATATGAAAAAAAGTTGTGTCTGATACAGTTCTTCCACAAAAAAAGATTCATTTACCTAATTAAAAATATCCCTCTGAGAAACTATATATGTGATATTCTATCTAGAATTCCAATCTAATATGTAAATATTGCTCTTTTCAAAAACATTTAACTGCTGAACAGACGATGTCTCCTACTTTACTGAGAGATCCATTGACGTTTCAAGATTCTACATCACACTTTTGCAAGTTGCATATTGAACCACAACTGGCTCCAAACCAAGTGTGACCACAAGGTCATGTGTGTACATCAACAACTTAATTTCTGAGTGGGCAAGCACAGAGAAACCTTTGCCCTTCAACAGATGATGTGAGAACAACCTTCTAGTTTTTCTGCATGTACATTATTCTGCACAGTGAAGTTCAAACATCCAACTAACAATAAGCAAAACACATTCTTTAGTAGTGGGGGTCTTAAAAGTTTATTCTATCCTTAAACCACAGGACTGACTGCCAGATTAGAAACTAGTCACAAAAATGGTATGCCTTTCACTCACAGAAAAATAACCACATAATATAATATTGCAGTTATTACAGTTATTGTGGTAACTGCGCACTTACATTACCATACAATACCATGGTAGAATGCAGGGATTGCCACAGTCTTACATCATTTCTATTTCATTCTGTGCTCTTGAAAACAGATGAAAGACATGGGATGTATTTGACAAAAAAACTCACCTCAAGGTCTGTAATGTATTTGTTCTGGTGCTTTCAGTGGTATCACATGGTCATCCTCAATAGATGGAGTTGTCCAGTGGTCATGTGCTCAGAAAAATGGGGACTTGAATATCTACAATTCCATGTCAACTGGGCAACCCCATCTGCTAATGGAAATAATCTGATATGATTGAAGGCTCCAGAACAGCTACTAAATAGACCTTATGTCAGCTACCATTTCCAAAATCAAGAATTTTCAATCTCAAATTTGATGCAGTCTATGATAAGTTTACCATTTTAGTCATATCTGGAGTATATGCTTCAATAACATCTATCTTTCAAGGCTACACTGACTTTGTGTGAGCAGCAAGCTGAGACAAACCTCTGCAAAGAGTTGACCTATGCTGACATTTAGCACACCACGACAAGATGAGTAACTTATAACTCACACTAACTCACCTTCACACCCACACAGTTTGCTCTGACAACTCCCTCTTTTTGGACACAACTGTTTTTTGTGTTTTTTTTTTTTTCCACATCATTAGTTAAATATGAGAAGTGTTGAAATTGAGATTGTGTGGTAGTGTATTATAAATTCCTTCTTCTATTTTGTTTTGTAGACAATAACATTTTTGACATTCAATATGCAAAATCTTAAAAATACTGATCCATTCACAGATCTGCATAACCCAAATCCTGCAAGTATTAATCACTGCTGTGTTGTGTTTCTAGTACAATTATTACTATAATAATTATTAATGATGGGCAAAATCAATACCACCATTAGTGGTTCATGAACAAACTGGGCAAAACTACCATCACCATTAAATTTTTATTTCTACTGTTTGAAATGAGTCTTTCAAGTTTCCTTCTGATAAAAGTTCCATGAGGAAGTCAAAAGGAGAATGCCATAGTTTATAAATACAAAATATGTTATTATGTGCATCCTGACTGCCAACCATTTTGAACATTACATGAAATATAACATTTGTAAGTAAGAAAAGGTAAGAACAGAAAAATTAATGCAGTATATGCATGCAGTTTAGACCCAGACAAACATATCCTCAACACACAAGCCTTGGCATCTGAGCTGCTTGGATAAACTCAGGAACCTGGCACTGATGTTTCCTGTCTTTCTCTTCAAGACCAAGCCCCCTTCCCCATCAATCCAGCCATGAAAAGCAAACAACAATATGAGGGCCTTCTGGCACAACCGTGGAAACAGGTCTGCTTTCTATAAACATTCCTCTGAGAGACATGAAGGCTTGATAAGAAAAAAAAAAAGGAAAACAACCTCTCCACCCTCTTAGTCGACTGCTGGCACACACACACACATACACAGGGCACATACTTCACATAGTGTTCACGTGGATGCTCAGTCATATGGAAACAAACTGCATTTTCAGTGATGTTTTTAATTGATCTAACTGAATGTGAATCAGATCTAACCCTAATTCATGCTGTGTCCAAGCATTTTCATATTTTCACATTTTATGTCACTCATGTCACTATGACATTGAAATTCTTGAAAAATCCAAAAGCTGGATTGTTAGTAGTTGACATAGTAATTTTGGAGTCAGTCATTTTTCACTGTGTTCCTCACAGGACACGGGACAGGGGTAAGGATTATGACCCTTGGAGGGCCACTCTTGGAAATGGTGACTCTTGAAAATGGTGATCACGCCATAAAAGTAAATATGTTAGTAAATTCAGTTCAGTTAATTTAGATAACAAAATACAAAACAGGGCAGCAAGGCATGATTTTTGGGTGGGGCCAGCCAAATCCATCCTGGTGGAAGCACAATTGCTTTCCAGCGATGTCTCATGCGAGTTGAGGCTTCTGGAGCACAGCCAGAATCTGGTTCTCCAAAACTGCCATAAAAAAACCATAAGATTCAAGTCAAAGGCTTAAAGTCTACAACTAAATCTACAGAAAGCCTTTGGATAAGACAGAAATGCATAATGTAAGGACTACAATATCTTCGGTGTTGTATCACTACTTCAAATTAAGACAAAATATTCATATTAGAGTATTATCATACTGTTAAACTAAACATTTCCCTCAACCTCTACAGACTAAATAATGAATCAATTCAATCTGAATTTGGATAAATGTTCTTGAGTTCCCATTCCAACTTCAAGTATTGTCTGTGCTGTAAATTATTGTTGGGCAGGAGAAGTATATGCTAACATGCTAATTTTTGAAGGAGGGGCTAAAGGTACGAGGCATCCACAGAAAAACAGAGGGCCCTACCTGAGTATGGTATGAACTGGACATCAGGACATCAAGAATTCAATAAATCTACAGATCTACAACTTTGAAACTCTCCGGATCTCCACATTAAATCATAATCACCTTCAGCTGAGTCTCATTGCAGGAGCCATATTCAATAAGATCATGATGCTTTGAAAGTAAAATAGGTCTGTCTTTAAGAGATGGACCCCTGCGAGGGTCAAATAAGACTGTCTACCTCAACCACAACAATGTGTCCTTTAGTAGAGCTATAAAGTGTGGTACAGCTGCTGCTTGGGACAGTTTGGTAAGTGTTAGGGCAGCCATCTTGATGTTGTCTCACAAATTGAGGAACAATAGCATTTGGTGATCAAAACTAGGAAAGCAGGACAAGGAAGGTTTTTCTCTGTCTTTCTCAATACATTCCTTTAATTAGAAACTGCAGACGCTGTTTGAGAAAGGGCCATTATACCAGGCCTCAAGCTTGATTGCATGGAGTCATTTAAAACATTAGTCATCATTAAATGTTTCACTATAATACCCCCCTTTTCAGGGGTATTATGAAGAGTTCTTCTATTTAAGGGGTATTAGACTGTGAGGGTCTGCAGAAAGCTTTTGTCTGAGTGTGCTGGCACCAACTGAAAGTCAAACAGGGGAGAAATGAGAATTGTGGGCAAGTAAATTCATTTAGAGCTGAGGGTTTCTTGAGTAGAGACCAACAAATCAAAGCAATCTCAAGTATCTCGAAAAATCCTGATTTGATGCAAAATTTTTTGTCAGTATGAAACATCAGTTTGAGTTGCAGCGTAAAAGCTAAAAAGGAATAATAAAACAAAAAATATTACATTGCTTCTGATTGGATGAATGAACATGACATGGTTCAAGTTGATTGGTTTTCTCATGCCTCACGTTATTGTGTTGTTACAGCCTCAGAGCAGCAAATTCCAAAAGGGTCCACCGTTCATTTTAACTGCAGCATTAGTCTCCCGACATGCTCCTTCACACACTGTTTAAACATCTTAAATGTAAAGCTTTTATTGTGTCCTCACTGGGTGCTATTAATTATACTAAAAGCCCAACTATAAGGCATAATGCTTTGGCACAGCTATATATTGTTTATGTTGCTACTGTATTGCAGGTTCACAGTATGTGCCAACATTGAGTCCAGAGGACAAAGGGAATAAATGAATTGCTGTGCACACGTTGCAGTTCTGCACAGCATTTTGTGAATATAGTACGTCACTTCTATTACAGTAGAGAGGATGTATTATGCCATGTATTGATTTAGCCCCTATTGTATATGCAAACTCTATATTGTATTTATCTATCTATCTATCTAAACTTCTAGTTCTATAACAGGTGTTTTTAAGACAGACATTTATCATACACAAGTCCTTTGCACAGTAAGAGTCTGTTTGTGAATTAGAACAAGGATCTCTTCACACTACAGAGTAATGCAAGATGTTAAGCTGTGTCTGCAAGGACTGACACACACAAGGAAGGATTACATCAGCAGAGGAGCATGAGAATTCATGCTGGTGGTTTTTTATGGTCCATGGACTGCTGCCTTATCCCTAATCCCAGAAACACACAGTCACTCAACACACACCTTCCCAAACTTCCCAGTCCTTCCTACTTGCCTATCCTGGCTGCATGTGCGGTTGATTGTGTCTGTGGTTAGGGCATCTATCCTAAAGGAGGGACAGGGGGTTGAGTGTAGCAATGCTTCCCTGGCAGACAGTAATGATGAAAAATGTCACCCCTGAAATCCAGCCCAGCACCGGCAGTGGACGTACGCCATTCCCACACAACCGGGAGTCATGGATAATGCTGCTGCCCAGGCGGGACAGTGCTATGTTACATTTAGATTGGCCAAGGAATGCTTCAGAGGAATTCAGGGATGCGGTTCAAGTACTGTACACGGTGTGGGGATTTGTAGCACAGCAAACAAAAGTACAACTAATGACTAATGTCTAATGAATATGATGTTAAACATTGCATTTTTGTATAAATATGGCATAAACTTTAAAGAGCACACTGTTTTGGAAACAAAACTGAAGGACATTATGTTGACAGGTATATTTGTTATGTAATCCATATTCCATATTTTCCACTGCATAACACTTTGCCTCCTCACTAAAGTGGCAACCAGATGTTGTCTTTACTTTGCAAGGCTGCTTATGGCAAGGCTACCACAGAATCCAAGACCCCCAGGGGCCCAAGAAAACCCAAGGTGCACTATATGTCAATTAACTGATTAGATGCAAATTTTTTGCAAGAATTTGCAACAAGGAATGTCATGCATTATTGCAAATCTTTTGGCCTTCTTACAAGGAATTTTGGTTGTATAATTTCTGATGATTTGACTCAGTGATTTGGTGGTGAATCTGCTCTGCTGAGAGAAAATCACACACAGTGACTCCAGCAATAGCCAATGGGACCTGCTTCTGCTTGTACTGAAATACAGAGTATTAATCTATGATTAGAGAGATGTCTGAGGAAACAAACAGGGTTTGACAGGGGAAATGACAGCTGTCAGCATGCAGTGTTACTTTGCAAATCTGTTTAAGAATATGTTCTGTGTTTTCACACTATACTCTCATTCTCGTTCTCCCCAATTTGAAGCAAATTGGAGGCAATTGCAACTCACTCTACGTGCCAAAAATTCCCAAAGTGCTGTCAAGTTTTCTCACGCCCGGGGCTATGTTTTCTGTGTAACAACTTTTGCGAGGTCCCGTTGTGAAATACTGCGCCTCAGTCCATGGCTGTAGACACACCAACACAGAGATCAGTGCAAGACACATACTCTCTCTCTCATATGCAAAACATAATATACTTTTGATGCCAATAAGCATTTGTGGCTTTGACCTCTGGGTCATAAAGGTATGATTTGAACACAAGCAACACACACGCACATTAAAGTGAAGAGAAGAGAAGCGAAGAGAAGAGAAAAGAAGAGAAGAGAAGAGAGGAAACAAGAGGAAACTGAAATCAGGAGGAGACATACGCCACCACTGTCATTCCAGCTATGACCATGGGTCACCAACCACAAAACATGGTAAGCCAAGGAGACCACACACAGATACAAGCACTACAAACACAAGCATTCCTTTTTATAACATTAATACATACAAATACACTACACTAACAAACACAACATCTATCTCTCTTAAATGCTCACTTATAAATTTCTGTCATCCATACCAGCTACAGTGAACATACACTAGAAGCAGTGCTCGCAACTGTGCTCGCAAATACTCTAATACATGTCTCTTCTATGCACGCATTCATACAAATGAACATACAAACTATGCATTTACTGTATATATACATACGTAATAACAGAGCACAGTTGCACATACACAGTAAAACCTACCAAAATAAACCACACCAGTCCAGCACCTATGCCAGATCACATACATGCCTGAAAACACATATGTAAAACAAAACACAGTACAGCCAACACTTGGGACAGCCAAGAGCTCAAGTACCATACAGCAGCTCTTTTACCCTCTCACAACCCATACTCCTTACCTGAAACACTGCGGTGGCCATCCTGTGTCTGTGTCTGTGTGTGTGTGTGTGTGTGTGTGCCGTTCTCTCTTTCACTCTTTGGTTTTTTCTGTCCGGTTTTCTCTGTTTTAGTGCTGCATTGTCCTTTCCCTTTTCCCCTCTGTGAAGCAGAGAGGTTTTCTCTGCGCTCCGACCAGATGGCTATAGCTAAATCCACTCACTGTTACCTTGGTGCAGCGCAGAGCCAGAGGAGTGTACAAGTGTGTGTGTGTGTGTCAGATAAAGAGAGAGAGTGAGAGAGAGAGTTGGTGTGTGTGTGCTTCAGGCTCCGAGCTAATAGGTCTGGCTAGTCTCTCCCTCTCTCACTCCTCCTCCAAGAAAATGAGCATAAAAATGTCTAAAGAGTCATCCCGCAACTGGAAACGGCGCAGTGCAGCATTCAGCGCTGAATAAGCAGGCAAAGTCTAGCTACAGGCTATAGCTATTTCCCTCTCTTTCGCTGTCTGGGTTTTCTCCTCCCTCTTGTTCAGTCCATTTTCACCCTCCTCCCAAATGGGGAGACACATGAGTAACGAGAAAGGAGAAAAAATATTGAAGTGAATTTCCCAGGGAGATCAGGGGGAATGGGACACGAGCTCAGGACACAAAAGCACAGCTCTTTTTCTCTGTCTCACTGTCTTTTTCTCACATACACACACAAACACATTACACTCAGACCCCTTCCTCACAAGCTCATCCTTCATTCTCTCCTTGTTATCAGCTTCTCAAGTTACAGGTTAAATGTGAGTCCCCCCCCCCCCTCCTCCACCCACCTTCTGTCTCTCCCCCTCTCTTGCTGACTTTCTCTCTCTAACACACACACTCCATCTACAGCTGCAGCGAGAGAGAAAGTACCATGAATGAATCCATTGACTTCATGGCATCTCCAAAGTCAAACAGTGTCAACAGCGGTCAGGACATACAGCTCTGTATGTGTGTCTTTCAATTCACCACACTACTAAATCATGTTATATTAATTCTAAGAGTTAAACTTTGTCTTAAAACCCTGATATATCCACATGAAATGAACCGACAAATGCAAACATGAACAACACTGTAGATCACAATTCAAAACAGAAAGCTAGTTGATGACTACTGTGTCCACTGATCGATTACTGTCACTTTAATGAATGAACAAATCAAGAACTATGTAAATGTGTTAATAGTCACTTTCTTACATTTAAGAATTACCCTCACTCCACACCTGTAGCTATGGTATATTATGTACGAGGGGGCTTCAGGAAATTTGTGGAAAAAGGACAGTTGGAAAAAACGTTTTAAGTTATGATGTTAATTTTTGCGTTGCAACATGCATTTAAGGGTTCATGTTAGAACATGTTATGACACATTAGTATGAGAACGTACAGGTGCATTGAGATCAAAATCCCTGCATATGATTTTTAACTATATACTTTTTCCACAAACTTTTTGAAGCCCCCTCATATTATACATATACTGTATAGTAAATATAGTAATTACTACTGATGTTAGAAACATTGTTTCATGAGTTGAAACAAGTTGAAAAACCTTGAACGTGAATTTAGAGAGTTTTCCCACATATGTGCTGTTTAAATTGGTTACTGTTATATCAGTTAATGTCCACCTATTGTGACAACGAATTCCTCTCCTCCCGACAAATCCAAAAATTTGGAATTTCTCCTCTTAGATGGAATATCAAATGATGTGGCCGGTGATCAAAAAAGTGCTCTTTGAATTGGAATTTAATGCACTATGGATTTGTATATAACCCCATTAAGCTCCATCCACATCTCCAGTTATGCTGGAATTATTCTTCTCTAAAGATACAATACCTTTGCAGAGAAGGGTGTTATGTTCAACTGTAGGTTGCAGAGGCTCACAGAGGAGCTGACATGCACACCTCCCAAATCTCATCAATGCAGATTTGCTGTTTGAAACAAGGACAAAAACATGGAAATGTGCTACATACTCTACATTTATAAGAGAAACCACCACACAGACTGACAGAATTCCAGCTTTACTATAATTATGTTTGACAATGTTAAGTTAACAAAACATTAACATGTATATCATTTAACCATTTAGCTTTGGAAATAAAATAAAAGAATACCATTATCCACACAATTCCTATACCCATTGTTGCATTGCAAAGACAATAGAGCAGAAAGACTGGGATCTTCTGTTTTAGGGTTTAGCTGTAATTGGTGCTTTGAGTTTGTAGAAAGACCCCTCCAACTGATAACATAATTACTTATACTCCATTCAAAATTAGTTAAATAGCCCTAGTGTAGTGATTTCAGTTCCCCTCTGATTTGGTAGAGGTATCACCAACCTCTGAAATATTCAGTTTTGAAGAAAACAGTGTTTGTTCCATAACACTTCAGCTGCTGCTGGAAACAGCAGTGATGAGAGCACTGAGACTGAATTAAAACAGTACTATTACAGGCCGTGAAACCACTTTGGGTTTGCTGAAACACACAGTCCACTAGAGCTGATTCTCTGTGCATTGGTCACTGCAAACAACACCTTTCACATTCTTGATAGTAGTGTCATCCATTGTTAATATGAATATATTGATTTGATCAGTTCAGGAGGACTGGCTTTAATCTCACCTGGAATCCTGAAACCGCAGTAGTTCTCACAAACTAACAGTAAGCACTGTGGCATTTTAATTTGTTTCCACAACCTCATCAGCTATTATCCAGTAGCAGACAAAGGGACATTACTGAAGAATGTTTGGTACAAATTTGTAGCACATTAACTATTATGCCTCAACATGGAAAGAATGGCCACTGTCTTTGATGTTGCTCTTAAGTAATTACATGGAAGGTAGTTATAAAAGCAACACCTTTAGCTGTAGCTGTGTTCACCAGATGTGGGCTCAGTAAGCGTTACTTAATTCACTATTAATGACAAGGGCAAAGACGGAAGGGAGGACTGCCAGAGATGCAACATATGGTTTATGATAACAAAACAACATGGTTGTTTATGTGAGACGCACACGTTTAACGTAGGGACCAGCCTTCAGCGTGGGAAGTGGGAATTCCCCTCGTTCCTTGGTGTCTGTGTTTGTCCATGAGGGTATAAGTAACTGTACTCACTTCAATGTAATTATGCATACCGACAGTTACATCTCTGTATGTTAAAGATTCTAAAGCGTGGGAAAGTTATCTGTCTGAAATTAAGGCTAATATACTTCTCTTAGTCTGGTCTGTTTCCCATGTCCTGGCTTTCATTATTATTATGACCCTGTGACTGCTGTCTGTAATCACCCTAATATTGTTAGAGACAACCATCAGACTGCCATGTTACAGTTTTTTATTATGTTATGTTATGTTGATCTAGTAAGGCCATGGATTACTAGTGTTAGCTTGACATGATTTCAAGATATGTTTTCAAGTACATTACATCACTAAATTGTAAGCAGGTCTCTCTTTCAGACAGCACAAATTCTTCTTTTGCATGACTGGACATGGACATGACACACCCATGTGTTGTCACTCTACTTCAATGTGACTTTTAAAACTGGAAAAACACGGTGGCTCCTCCAGAAAAGCTGACTGATAAGCAAAGAAGAAGAAATCAAGGGATCTATAGTTCTATGCTTTGGGTGAATGACAGAGTAAGAAAGTGATGAGGACAGAGGGAGGAAGAACAAGGAGTCTTAAGACAAAGTGACACACAGACAGTTAACAAATGGTTAAAATCAAGGATAAATAGTGAATAAGAAAGCATAAAAGGGAGGGACACAAAGAGAGAGAAAGAGAGAGAGAGGTCCAGTCTGGGTGAGATCCAGTTTCATGAGTCTGACTCAGGCTTTCCCAAGTAACAGCAGAGTCTGAGCAGATCGCTGTCCCCCAGCGCCCAGCAGCACATTTCACCAACGCCCATGCACCGTACAGACCATATTTAACATGTATTTTTCTATGGGATGGTCATGATTAGGCAGCAGGAGCTCAAACACAGTGAAAGCAGGCATGGGTCGCAAAAGCAGTCACTTTGAATCAAGGGAAAAGTTTGAAGAAAACAAAACAAAAAAGTCTCCAATCTCCTTCCACTATTAAATGAGGAGGTGTCCTCCAGACAGGCATTTCTCCAACAGCTGTTGTAGTGATCAGGGAAGCTTAGCAATAAGTTTTGTAGGGCACTGAACTTAAATGTCATGTAATTTATGCAGCTGTATGTTCTACAAAGTCCCGCCTCTTCACTTATTTCTTCCATCACTGTCTCCCACATACACTTGGCCTATTGTTGACATTCTTTCCAGCAACTCTTGATTACTCCATCATGTTAAAGGCTGGGCGTTCCTGTTTGTTGTCTCTGTTGTATCTATGCACATGTCGCTACCATGCAGTTACTAAATACATGGCCATAAGCCATTGCTCCTTGCGTAAGCTATTTGCTCACGCACAGGAACAAGGAGAGGTGCCAGATTGTTTTTGGTTTTCATGAAGTTCACAGATCAAGTTAAAGCTGCACCAAACAATATTTATATGTCAATAACTGAAGATGAAAGATGTCGCTATCAACAAACCCACAGAGCATTATCACCGGACTCTATAATTCCTTTCAGTTCTACAGTAGCATTTTAGCATCTTTCAGCTCACTGTTTTGATTTTACAGCCACACAACTTGACTGTTTTGGTTCAGTCTCACTGCTGCCATCAAGCCCAGGTGGCCTGAATCATGACTCCAATGCTAATTTGCTGTGTTTGCTGGATGTGTAAACAGGCAAAAGTTTGCTAACATGTTAGCCATAACAATTTTATGAGGTGATAATATGAAAGTGTTGTGTTTACAACTTGTTCCACTGCCCCCAAGTGGCAAAAAAGCATTTAATGCAGCTTTAAAGATGTCTTAGTCTTCTGCAACAGCTCAACATATCTCTACAGATCCAACATATTCAACTGCAAATACTTATTCTTATCCTCATGACATGACGTATTGAAAATCCTGATGGAACGAAAAACAGAAATAATTTCTGATTAAGTAAGAGCCCTCAACTAAAGAGGCCATATGATTTACCCCGTGCTTGAGTTGTTGTCATGTTCCTGCAAACGTTTGCTGTCATAAGGAGGGGGGCAGAGTAGCGAGCATGTGTTCTGTCCTGTGACTGCTAATTCAATTAGCTTCATAGCTGTTGGCTGGCTCTGTATTTGATCAGACTTGGAGCTGCTTACTTGGAAGTACAGTACATACAAATACCATGGCAAAGATCCAAGGGAACATTTTGATTATGACCCCACCCCATCCATTTCGTGTTTGCCCTCACTTGTTCCCTCACTCGTGTCTTTCACAGTAATATGACTTTGACCTGGCTTTTTGTTTGTTTTCTTAGCAGGAGTCCCCCACCCCACCACCCCACCACCACCACCACCCCCTCCTACTCCCTGTCCTTCTGTAATTCCCATTTCTCACTCTCTGCAGGGCCACATGGAATAGGAAGGAAGTTGTTAATGCTGTTTCTGGGATTCAATACCACACATCTTTGAAACTTCACTTGGGGTTATGTAATGCCTCTTGTGCTTACATTGAAAGAACACAGTGTTGCATCCCTCTATTAATGGCTAACCTACTTCATTCTTTGGTGTGAATTATTTATGGGGGAGTTAGCTCTGTTATTATATCTGAGTCCTAGCATGGCTAAAAGCTGCACATAAAAAGTCTGCAGCACTTTCTGAAGAGTGGAGTGATACTTTAAAACATACATTGGTTTTGTTAAGCATTTAAGTCAAGTAAATGTCAATTAGTCTTACAAAGGCTTGAGAAATAAACTGAAAATGAACTTAGCTTGAGCAGAGTTGCATCAGCATTCAACAGGAATCACTGTAGAGAACAAGCCTAACAACTTCACAGCAGATATTCAATCTTGTCAGCAAAAACAGAAATGTCTGGTCTCACCAGTACCAAAACTAGAGCCCTATAATATCTATATTATCATGAAAAAGTCTAGCTAGTGCTCAATTAATGTCTGTACAATAAATTAGCCCCATGGCAATGTGTTGTATCTAAGTCACTAGGACAGAGGATGTGGTTAATCAGACCAAATGATGTTGTATCCATGTATGAGACAGAATGAAGTTTGAGGACAGAAGAAAAACTACCTGGGGCATTTCTGCTCAGTCCAACTGTATATTAAATTGTGAAAGCTACAAGCTATCCAAAGTAGCTTAAGTGCTGTACTGATATCTATATTTCAGACTGGACCAAAGTGGGGGACCAACATTACCATCCTTGGCATGCCTTAACATAGTTAAAAATGCCAAACATTCTCCAGTTCCAGCTTCTCAATGTGAGGATTTGCTACTTTTTTGGCTTTAGATTATCAAATCACTAAATAGAATCTTAAGACTTAAGTTATAGACTGTGATTATGGTTATAGACTGAAAAGAATAAACAAATAATTTCAAAAGTAGTCAGCAAATGACTAAAAAAATAGTAGAAACCTTTACGTGAAGCCCTGCAGAGAGGTCAAAGGTCAGGGTCAACAACAGAATCCTCAGAGCTGGTAGGGATTCAGTGGGCTCAGGCTTGGTATCTGTAATGACTCTGCCTGGCTTTGTATGTGAAGCTAGTGGTGGCCACCAGACAGCTACTGTAACCTTTCACTGTTATAAATCCATGCTGTGTTCAGTGGAAGGACAGCTGCAAACCTGATGTTCTTGCTCAAAGACGTACCTCACATGTGTGGATACAGGTGTTTGGATGTGTCAACTACTTGAGGGTAATAAATAATACAATATGGATGGTCTGCCTTATTCTTACCAAGGACTTTATATCTCCAGGTGATTGCTCAGAAATGTTAAAAATGTTGGGAGACAGTAGCTACTCAACAGTATGTAGTTTTACCTGGAAACTTCTGGGAAGGGAGTAAATTTATGCATTTATTTTCAATGCAAACAAATTACTGTAATATTGTAATTCTGGAAGAAATGGATTGGTGTCCTACATTAATGGAAAAGAGGCTGTGTGCTGCAATTCAACTGAAACATTTTCTTAAAAACAATCTCCTGTATGAATTCCTAATTTTAATCTACTAATTTGTCCTTAAAAATGTTTCAATAGCACTCATTTGTCGAGCAGGAAAATATTCAGAGACAACTTGAGAACCAGTGTTATTAAGACTGGTACCACATGCAGCAATAGAAAGGAGTAATTTACAGCTGTACACTTGGCATAAATGAGGACATATCCATCAGCAAGCTGCAACAATAAATCTCTAACTGAGACATGTTGTTTTTCAGTGAAAAGGGGTCACAAATAACAAATCTGAAATAACAAAAAAAAAAAAATCACAGTGGAAGCCAGCCAGGACAAAGAAACATGATTTTTCACTCATTCTGGGAACTCTGAAGCTGGGAAAAATGAAAACAAGTGCTTCATCACTTTGGAGCAAAAATGAAAAATTAGTGGAGTAAGAGTGTGTACACATTCTTCCACTTTGCTTTCTCAGACCTCTTTACTCATCAGTGGTGGAACATTGTAGTTTCCTTCTCAAAACACACTTGACAGGCAACGAAGGATCACTGTAATCCAATAGGTTCTACTCAGCACCTAAACTTGCTACTGACTTTAAGTGCAATCCACATTAGTCCAAAATAGGGAATATTTATTCTGCAGTGCAACACCAGTAAATTAAAAAATATTTTTAAAAAACAAGACGGCAAATGCATGCAATTGATTTTATCCATTAAGAGAGAGATGTTAGTATTTCTGATATAAAGGCCACAGAGAAGCATATTATATTCCCAGTGCACAGGGAAACTGTTTTACTGCACAGGGTGCTGTTGCCCAAATCTACTGAGTTTGCATTTCTGGATGGTAGGTGCAGACTGGGAGCTTCTACCATGGCTGCTATTACACTGTATGATTGAAATTAGCGTGAGCAGAGCATAAGCTCTTAAGTAGTCTGAGGTTTTACCTTTCCTTAATGCTTTCACAGCAGTTCAGCGGGAAAATCCCAGACATCCTGCCTCTGTCATTTTTAGAAGGGAGTTTGAGCAAAGGACAAAGATTTGACAGAGTCAGGAAAATAGGAATGGAAAGGTGCTGTATATGCAGTACAAATGTACAAGGATGTGGGAAAATTTACTTTGAAATTACTTGTCTTACCTTCCAAGGTAAGCTAATACACCCTCTCAGGCTGCTTCCTGTCATCACCCAGAAGTGAAATTTTACTGACAAGATTTAAAGCATTTTCCACATCCAGTTGTGAGTAAACACACCTAAGGGTTGGTTTCACACACAAGTCTGACCATTTGTTTGCAGTTGCAAGGCTAAATATGGGCCACATATTGGTCGTGTCCACAGAAAGAGATTTATAACTGTAGTGTGTACTTTGGAAAACTGTACCAGCTTAGAGTTATTATCAAGAGTTTAGATTCCTGAGCAAAGCCCTTACTGTACATGACTGACAGTCCAAGGAAAAGATCTTAATCTTGTTTTCAAGATAAATGATATATTCTAAAAAAAAAAAAAATGCACCCATCTGTCTCGTGAGCCTGACTGTGTGCTAGTAGTGATAATGCTTGACCCAGACACGGTCACTCCCTTGTTTTTCATCTCAGGCTTGATGGCAAATTGCTTCCTGCCAAAGAGATGACATTTTCAGTTGAAATGTTTAGAAAGGGAAATGCTGCTGAGATTTTTGGAGATTTGTGAAGTTTCATTTTTGCATATGAAGAGACTGGGAGTATGTTCTGGGCTCCTTTAACATTGCCTCCTATAGATTTGATCTCTGGCTTCCTGAAATTCAAATGATATCAACAAACATGTAGCTCACGCTTTCATTCATCATTCTATGACCTTCAATACAATAACATAAATAACATAATGGGTTGTGGTGAAAACAGAAGGAAAAAAGACATTTTGCACCCTATGATTTGGCTACATTAGTCTGAATAAGCCCTAAGCAAATAGGACAGAAAAAAAGAGGAAATATTAACATAAGTTAAATAACACTAACACTAACATTTTTCTGAAGCAAAGCTGTTGATTACTAATATGGGAGGCGTGACAAAGATAGCAAACAAGATCATACTGTAGGCTACAATAGGTGATGTTACACTGTTAGATGTAATAGTCCATGATACTGCACAGCAACCTGCCTTAAGAGCCTGAGTCAGCTGTAGGAATAAGAATTTTCCTTGCAACTACTGTAATGTATAACTATAAATCACAAAATCTAAAAAACCTCTTAATAAACTGGCATGCCATGATGATGATGATGTCGATGATGATAATATTTTGACCACAATATTACTTTTGGCATTAAATTTGTCTTAGTTATACACTTAATCTTAGTTATTATTTTCAGTATCATATGTAAACTCCTTTATACTAAATTCAGCTTAAAGAATTATGATTCAACGACTTTTGCCCCTGTGAAGAAAGGCAGCCTATCTGTAAATTACTTGTACGACAGATCTGGACCACTGGTAAATTTCACTCATACCAAGAAAAAAATCATAAGAACAAGAACATTGGTGAATGCCAGAAATGCACTTAAATTGCTCAACTGAATCATTCAAATCTGTTCATAGGTGTAGTTTTTGCATGAGGCCCATTGCGTCAAATAGAAACATTTTGAACATTTTCACAATACTGAAAATTTTGAGTGAAGAATTCAGCACTGACATACCTTTTCAGAGACAGTATCTCTATTTTTCTGGATAATCCACAGAGCTCATGGTGAATTTTTTCAAAATACCTTCTAAGAAACAGTCCCTATTTCTATGCATTGTCCAGGATAATGGGGACGTTGTTTCTGGGAAGTTATGTCGCTGTTGAAACCTGGAAATGTATTTTTTGAGGCTGTGTGCACCACAAACAAAATGGCATTCACCGGTATTGTATTGAAATTAAGACAAAAATCTCAGACAGAAATATAAACACCTGGGAAAATAAAAGTTTGCATGCATACCACTGAAAACTTTTTTTTTTGTTTTGTTTTGTTTTGTAAATAACTTAAATCTATTGGCACTTTTAGTCATTTAAATTATGCGAAGTGATGCAAGGGGTGGATAACGCAAGATCAAGGCTTATCATTTCAGCCATTTTGTTTGATAACTTTCCACTGGAGGCCTGTCTTACATGGCTAGCCAAAGCCCACACCTCCTATTTAGAGTGCACCCCTGGCATTTCCTGTGAGTAAAAGAGGGAGTGGGCAAAGCTGGCAAGTAGCACCTATTTCAATAATTGATACCAGATGAACGTTGTGTGTATATAGGTTTGAATATGTGTGTGTTCACATACCCATTGTGCAAATCTACAGTAAACCCCACATGCACAAAACCCTGCAGGAACTTCAACTCCACTGTGCTTTCCCTCCCATTTTCTTCTATGTGCTCTTTGCCTTTCCAAAACAAGATGAATCAAGCGACGGCTCCATCCAGAGGTCTTTTATTTTTAGACACAGGGGTGATCTCCAAGAAGCAAGAGTTCATCCAATCTAAACACATTCTGGTACAGAGCACTTGTTTAGACATTCTTAAGATTTTTTGCAGAACATAAACTCCCAAAACTATCTACCCCAACATCTGCATGTATATACACTCACACACTCACACACACGCACACACACACACATTCATATGCACATTTGTGTCTCCGTGATTTCAGGGGACATTACGTTGACTTTACTTCATCCCCTGGAGATTTACTCTAACTTTTATTATAATTACTACCTGCCTAACCCTTAACCTAACCTTAACCTAACCTAGCCTTAAAATACACCCTCACCTTTAATGTTAATGATTTACATTATACTGACTTGCTTTTGTACCCATAAGGAAGTCCCCATAATATGACTGTGTAAACAGATTTAGGTCCCCACAACATAGCATGACATCTTGACAAAATATTATGACTCTTACCTTGACTTCACATTTCTTGTGGCAAGCTATTCGGCACACTAGAGAAAACAGAAGAAGAAAAAATGAAATTAACTTTATAGTTCATAAAAATCTCTCAAAACACTGAGGGGAAATCCAAACAATGTGGTCCACTTTGAATCATGACACTGAGTAGCTGTAAGGGAGGTAAGAAAAGCAACAGTTTCATTCAAATTCCACAGTGTTTGTTCTGTGGTCCAAGTTAAATATCATCTTCTGTTAGCGGGCTAATACTGCCCAGTATTACCTTAACAAACGTCTAGACAATAAGCAATATAATTCCCTGATTTTTAGAAAAAAAAACTTACAGTTTGACCACTGAAGACCACTGAAGACATTTTTATCTCCAGCAATAATGTTGTTTTTTAAATCTGTATCCCAAATTTCAACCTGCATTTACACAAGACTGAAAACAAGAGCATACAGCCATGCTAACTCTCTGAGGCTAAAATGCTAAATGGTAATGCTTTAATGTAAGCATGATAACATGCTCACAATGCTCACAAGGCTAACATGCTCATGTTTTACATGTTTACATGTTCACCATCTTAGTTAAGTATACTGGCATGCTAACATTTGTCAGTTAAAGGCAATGGCATGACTTTAGCTGGTATTTGATCACAAACCAAACTGGAATTGGGATCTGATCATGGTGCGATATGAAAAGTCTAACGGGCCACCAAAATTCTTACAGTTCATCCACTGGAGAAAATGAATGGCAGAAGTTCAAGGTATTACATCGAGTATTTCTGAGGACATTTCAGTCTGGACTGACAAGCATTGATGCTAGAATGGCTAAAAACACAACAGCCTTGAGTTTCCAGTTAGATGGGAGCAATGTGGGTTAGAGTTTAGAAAATCGAGAAAATTTAGTCTTATAAGATTAAAGAAGTTGTTTAGCAACTAAAAATATTCAACACATTTTTTAAAGTCTTCCTTCTACCCAAGCCCTCTCTGTTGACTCCCATGGGTATACAAATAAGGGTCAATAGGGGAGAGCACCTGGGCTGTCAGCTCATAAAATGTCAGATCCCCTCATAGGACAGAGAATGAAAACACAGCTCCGTCTGCCGAGGCACAGCCTTTCCAAATAAAGAGAAGACTGCATGCTTTTACTGGAGCACACTACACCTTATGTAATGAGTTATTTTTCCTGTCGCAAGCCACATTTTTCAAAGCGAGTGTAATATTCATTGTGATTAGTTGTTAAATCACTGATATGAAGCCGGGATGGTGGCCAGTCCTCACATTGTGTGAGAATGGAGATCATGCCTATATTGCTGTGTGTTGTCAGTCAAATATTTTAGGAACCCTATAATAATCTCTGTTCTGTTCTGTCCCTTTGTTCTTAAAACCATGTTTTAGCGTGTTTTATCCAAAGATCCACCCTCTCAATCCAGTGATAATCCAGCTTTACATTTAGTATTGAGCATCACTGTGTTCAGACAGAATGCAAAGCTAATTTTAGAGGCAGTGCAGTTGCATGAAAAGTCAACTGTAAAACCTAATCACACGTAGATTCACTCAGGGCAGAATGATTCTATGTGAAAACACATACATGTTGAAAATACTTCATAATTGGTGAAAAACATTCTTGAGTTCATTCAGAAGCCAACATAAACACAAACACACAGACTGCTACACACACAGTCTGTGGATCATTTACTAGCTCGCTTACTGCTAACATCACAAAACACTTCAGTTGTGCTTTGGCTTTTTGGGGCAAAGAAACACACCTTTAAAATTAACATTTATTCCCCAATTGTTTTCACTGAGGTAATATTTAAATGTAATATAAAAAGGAGACTTGGGCATTTGTGTTTGAGTTACTTTGGCCAACTGCTTTGTGCAACATGTTTCAGTGAAAGGACAGCCTGAATCAGAACTCAAAAACAGGTGAGGAGCACCAGCTACTGACAGTGTTAGCATGCCAAATCCACAAACAAACATGTTTGCTACCAATTCTAAGAATTTAATGTTAATCTTATCATAGATTAAAAGAAAGAGAGATCAGATATGTCCAAGGCTCCCAGACATTAGGCTGACTTGACTCATTGGGTTAACTAAATCATTCTAGACTAGTTTACAGTTTGTCATAGACTTTGTTTGTAATTGTTCTTCACATTTTAAATGTGGTACCTATGGTCCTTTCCTATTGCTGTCTGATCATTGTCATTTGCTTCTTTCTAACTTTGTAGCTTTTTAAAAACCTTTAACAGCCCTTAGGGTTCAGGTCAAAGGTTAAGTGTTAAGAGTGGCCACGGGTGAACACTACAAAGCCTTGAATCTTATCCAGCAGAGATTGATTTTTCTGTTCCTCTATTCAGGGACACCAGAATCATTTAGTCATTTTGTGGAGACTGGTTCTTAGGTAAACAACATGTTATTAATGAAACTCTTCATTATTGATACCACAACTTACATTTGGTGTACAAAAAATATAATGTTCACTGTCGGATGTATCTAAGACAAAACATGGATTAACTTCTTCTCCATGACTGGTAGACAAGGAGTGCATACAGTATGCTGAAACAGAGTAAAAGCGAGAAGCTTCCTTTTTTGAGCCAAATGTGTAATTACATCATGGTGCATTTAGTTTCTATTTAAGCACTCGCAGGACTACATTTGGGGGGTAACATTTGAAAGTCAGTATGACTTCTTAATTAGAGGCCTTCGATTGTGGGTGGCACTGTGAAATCCTACCGAGATACACATTTCCATCTCTTCCACAAAGAGTTCCCATGCTCAAACTGAACAGAGTTTGGGGCAGAGATTTCGCTCCAAGCTGAGACAAAAATGATAGAGCACATAATGTTCTAAGTCTAGAACAGCATATTACATTTCTGATCAGCTGTTGAATATCCAAAGAACAAATGAGTTTTCTCAACCCATAGAGAGACAAGCTAACTTTCATTTAGAGCTTCAACAAGCAATTGCTTTATATCAAATCATTATTTTTTGTTTGATTGGCAGAAGAATATTAAATCTTTTAATCTACAAAATGTCACAAAATAGTGGAAAAATTGCTGCTGGAAATGGTCAGGTGTACATGGCCTTACATTGTAGCGCGCTGCCATTGATGTGTGGGAATGGGTGAATGAGAATGCAACAGTACAGCAATTTGGATAAAAGTAATTACATTTACTTAAGTACTGTACTTAAGTACAATTTTGAAGTACTTTTACTTTACTGGAGTCTATCTATCTACTTAACTACATTTCTTTCTTTTTTTAACTACATTTATGCATTAGCTATAGTTATTAGTTACTTTACAAAGGGTCTGCACACATGTGTGTTTCCAGTTGCCACAGGTGATTAAACCAGTGGTCAAGTGTAAATTAGGAAATACATTATTTTGGCAAACACTATGCACTAAGAATGATAACTGGGTAAGTTGCCCTGCCCTGAGAGGTACACAAAATCAATCAAGAGAAAGCACAGTATAACCAGCTAGAACATTTAAATGCTGCTTATATTTAAATTCATCAGTAGTAACAAGTCAGTCACACAGTAAATAATAATATAACACTGCCAGGGTCCACTGGCATGCACTGTTGTATTACTAATTTTACTTAAGTAGAGCATCTAAATACTTCTTCCACCACTGGAGAGTAACTGTAAGCTGTGACATAAGTTGCAGGGAATGTTCTCATAGATATGAAATTCAAACATTCATGGCTGTTTGCTTGATAAGCATTAAAGCCATGTGCCTATCCATCAGTACAATGTCCAGTGCCGTTTCCAGCACGTGAGTCCCCAGTAAACACTACTCCTGAGCCACATGGGAAGAAGCAGGACTTCCATATTGGGTGTGAAAGCAGCAAGCCCAGAGAGCTCGGGTTAGGCTTTACCTTGTTAGGAAGTTGGAGCTCTGGAGAATAAACAGAAATGTTCCTGGTGGAGTGAAGGAGGAAAAGGGGGGCCAAGGGGATGAGGAGAGAAAAGATGTCAGAGGAGAAGGTATTGGAGAAAAAAAAGGTTGATGGGAAGGATGAATAACAGCAGGGATGCAACAACTGCTCATATCAATCATTAAGAAAATGAAAGGACAGCAGGGATGGGAGTTGGTCAGAATGAGGAGATGATGAGGAGTGTGGAACAGTAGTTGCTATCTGACTCCGGGTCTGTGGTATGCAATACAACATCGGAGGGGAAAAAATGATAGAGTTGTTGGGGGGGGGGGACTAAAGCTGGGCGATTTCCTTCCCGCGGTCCCTTGGAATGAGTGCATACTCCCACAGGGCTGGGCTGGACCCCCTTTCAGCACTGAACACAATCAGAGGGCAGGGCTGGAGAATTTCCTCTCAACCCCCCCACCCCTCCCCTAACTCTCACTCTCTCCATATCCCTGTTCTCTCTCTCTTTTTTCTGCCTCGCGTTCACAGTTACAAACACGTGAGCACCAACACGTGTACATACAGCGTACTGACATATATAGTACGTCATACACATTACCTAATGTTTGATATCATAGGAACTGAATACAGTTAGACTCAGAAACAATTATAGGCCAAAATCAATTAGCATTTTTTTATCATTTTAAATTAGTTTTGTTTTAAAAAGTCCTTGCCTACATATAAATTACATTTTTTTGGTACCTCTTACTATGATGTTTACTGTGAACAAAAGTCACAAGTAATTCTTCAGCAAACAATGGCATTGTAGTTTATTTTGAGACAATCTCACATACCCCACCCTGCTGCTGTAAATACTCAGTGGCTTATCTGCAGCTGAAAATAGTCCTCAAGTAATGCACAATTTCCAACTGTTTGAGTAATGTTCGCTAAAAACTATGGCACTCAGTTATTTAACTACAATATTTTGCTGTTTTTAAGAACAAAATTTTATATTTGTGACCTATTCTTAAAAGTTCACATCTTCGGAAGGAGCCAACGGGCTTCGGATAAAGGGTAGGCACATTAGCGGTATTAAGAAACGGACCACCCTACTTGGTTTCGGTCTTTTCATTGATTTGTTGACAATAATAAAATTATGAAATATAGGCAGTCTTATCCTTTAATCTCCATAGATTGTAAACAACCCAGATGTTACGTAACATGTCTCCACAAGCTGGTATGTTGAGTTTGAAGTGAGTGTTTCTGTGAATTTTAGCTTGCATTTTGCATGTTTGTCCATTTCAATCACAGTCCATCTTTAATAGATGACACCAAGGTTATTAAAACTTAGGGCCAAGGAGAAAAAGAAGTTATTAGGATTTAAACTTAGGATTTAACTTGATATGAGTGCATGGTTCTGCATGTGCACTGGCTTGGTAAACTTATCCATGTACTGCATTTAAAACAGAATCAACCTCCAGCTACCTGTCAGTTTAACATTTGTTGATGTTTTTTTTCAGGCAGGCAGGAACTATTGCAGAAAGTAGACAAAACAGTTTCATATCCTTGTAGGGCTATTAACACCAACAACAACCACAGAGCTGGTGGATAGATAGCTTGTGTTTTGAAGGTACAGTGCCAAGTCAGCTTTCAAGTCATGCAAAAGACTCTGGAAGTAGCAACCCTACTCAGCTCTTGCAGCGAAGTGGCGGTAAACAGCTGATTTTCTTTCATGACTTAACTTCTCCTCTTAACAGCTGACAAAACATTTTATGTTTCATGAGCCTGCACACTAGGTCTAACACTCAGTTGTGTCTTGCTGTGCACTCTGCAGTTTCTATGAGGTATTAATCTTAGTAATTATTTACACTCAGTAATCACTATCCATCATTTGACTCATACAGGGGTGTCATCATTTAGCCCACACATTTTCCCCAGCTAAAATCCCTGCCAGTGTTGGGTTTCTGCGGATAAAGCCCCACCTTTATCCAGCTGCTAAGGCTTTCTTAACATGGGAGATTCCCGACAACAGCGCAGGAGTGCAGGATAAATCCTGAGTGAGAGTTCCCATGGAATCATTTGTGTACTCAGATCTGCCATTTGTTTGCTTCATCCTGACCAAACACAACTTCTGTTTGTTTACCTTTCTGTCTGTTTTCATGTCACTGCAAGTATTAGTCAGACTTTGTTAGGTTGAAACAGCTGTTTCCCCTGATACAATCAGTAGCTACCAAAAACACAGAAAGTAATGTAAATATAACAAAAAGCATGACAAATGTGGATTAAACAATCTGCACAAGTTCAGGACTGGCTTTTCTACTGAAAATTCTGGAAATTTACTCTGGAAGTCAGCAGCAGATGTAGTTTGTACAGATGGGCAGGAGTTACCATTAGAAATATGGGCCTCTGCTGCCATCTGGTGGTTGGAATTGAAACTACTAGGATGCATCAGATATTTCCTAATTGTTTAGTTGAATTGCTGGATGTTTCATACAACAATCTCACCACAAGGTCTTTCACTCATTTCACCCAAACTTCATCCATGGATGGACTTTGCCAAAGTTATCATTGAGCTGTAGCTGTTCAAATCTACTTGTGGTGGCTGTGGCTCAGGAGGTAGAGCAGTCACCCACCAATCAGAAGGTTGGTGGTTTGATTCCCGGCTCCTCCAGTCTGCATGCCGAAGTATCCTTGGGCAAGATACTGAACCCCAAATTGCCTCTGATGTGTGTGTGAATGTGTTTAGAAAGCACATTATATATATAGAACATGTGCCAAGGTCAAGAATTAACTTAAAACTCCAAGAAATTACTTCATTTCAAAAACTACAGAGCTGATAGAGTTAGTTATGAAAATATTGTCAGCAATTAAGTGAATATTCACTGTACTGTTTAAACTGCTGTACTGATTAAAATAAAATAATAATGAATTAGAAAACACAGATTTAATTTCCAATCAATTCTAATATTAGTACTATCATGAATTCTGTTGAAATTAAATAATTACAAATAAATAATTTGTTGTTTTGCACCTTATATGTTTTTAAATAAACAAAATTTTGCTTAAAAAGGTTTCCATAAATATCTTTTCTTGATTTAATGAATCATCATCTTAACTATAATATCATGCGTTATTTCTCTAAAACAATGGGGGGATGTTTCACAATGTGTTTCCAATATGTGAAAACATTAACCAATAAATAAAAACAAACCAACACTAACAAAACAGAACAGCAACAATGGCCTCTAAGTATGGAAGCCTAAATATGCCCTGAAGAATGATGAGCTGTACAACAAATGCAATTTATTTGAACAGACCTGGTCTTTATGCGGTTCAACTATAGGTCAGTTGTAATGTTTCAGCTCATCCAACAAGTGGCTCCCTAGCTGCATTTTCTGCTGTGGGGCTTCTGTTGCGGAAACTGTGCTGACTATATTTGTTGTCAACTCTTAACAAAGTTTCAGTTTCACTATAAATTAAGTTATATTATGGTTTAATCTAATTGGGATGTTAAGATGTTTTAATATCACTCTGACAGCATAGTCAATTAACTAATCAATCAGACTTTATTTGTATAGCACTTTTCATACGAACCAATGCAACACAAAGTACTTTACACAATAAAAACAATAAATCCCCTTTCCATTCGTGCACAAAGCACTAAATGACTGATATAAATTAAGAACTCAATAGAAACAGGAATTGAGGAAACACTGTCATAAATCTCATCAATTTGTAATGAGGAAATGCCAGAGACAAGATAAAAATATGGAAAATTTAGAGTAGCAAATCAAAATTTTGAATGGAAAAATATGACATAATAAGAAAAGTTAAGTGTGAAGTGAGTCTGTGTCCTCATGGAAAGTCATTGTCTAGTCAGTTTAGTCATTTGCAGTAATAATATTATACTAGGAGACAGTCACTACCCATTATGCACAGAAAACCCAATGGTCATCTCCTCCACTCATTAGGCTAATGACTTCTGCCAATGCAAGGAATGGAAATAAAAGAGACATACAGTCATGGCGATTAAGTTAATATCTACGACTCTGTGTGTACGTGTATGAACTTGGCTGCAAACCACACAGACTGACTCCAGTGTTACAGTGCCTGATTCATATATTGTAGTAACACACATTTTCCCAACTAAGAATTAGTCCATGATATAAAAGCTCTACATGCAGCCAATTGTGCGTGTTTGTGTGTTTTAACCCTCACTGGCATTTGCTGCATACCAGCTGGATGAGCTCAACCACCAAAAACAGAGTTGTGATAACCTTTACTCTCCATCACTGACATACACACCTGCTATTGTAACATGTCTCCAGCCAGACCTTGAAGATCTGTGTTTACAGTGGAATGGTGGACGAGGGCAAAACAGGGGAAATACACTCTTTGTAGAAAAACTGTTCAAATGACATTTGTTTAAAGGTGTTTTCTTCAAGCTAGAAAGGTTTTGTACAAAAGCTAAATGCAGCAGTTGTGAGAGGGAGATGAAAACTGATATCAAAATAATTGTGTTTTCTGTCAGTTTAGGGGACAAAGGTCAGCACATTTCTAAACAAAAATATAAGGACTTCATAAACTATATCAAATGTTTCAGTGTCTTTGGCCAAAGAGTTTTATTTTGAGGGGCACAACAACTTTTTGGACCTGCTACTGAACACAAACCATCCATTACCTGAACTGCACTACAGTGAATGAATAGAAAAGTCAGTTCCTGCCCTCAGGGTCTATTCTCCAAAAATACCCTACCACAGAGGGAGTTTTTTTTTTTTTTTTTTTTTTTTTTTTGACTGGAAAACTGTGGTCCTGACCTGCGTCAACACGCTATTGTCAAAGTAACTAACACCTTGTATCCTGGCAACCTTTAAAGAGAGAGGAAGTCCAAGTGCTTGTGTCATTATGAGACCATGTGACTGGAGAATGTTAGTAAACAAGAAGAGCAGAAGGGAAGTAATGTATGACTGAGGGAGCAGCTGGATCCTGTAAGACTTCATTCAGACCAACAGTTCCTTTCTAAGTGTTGAATTATTGATGCATCAGGAAGATGTGTTATGTTCATAGTATTTCAGTGTTTCATATATAAGTTTAGGGATTGTTTTGGATAAAAAAAAAAAAAAAAAAAAACATTATTATTCTCCTAGTAGCTCCAGCAGTCAGGTCATAAATAAAAATAAATGTCAAAATTTTTAGATGTGAATTAGAGAATTAGATGCAGAGATCAGAGAATTTAATTTGATGTTACAGCCAGCAGCCCATTAGCTTAGCTTTGCACAAAAACTGGAAACGGGGAAACAGCTACCCTGACACTGTCCAAACATAACAAAATCTGCCCACCATCTACTAATGAGATTTAAAGGTGCTGGAAGATATATTTTGTTAAATTCAGACAGAGTCTGGCCAGATTTCACTGTTCTGTGTTTTTGCTACACACTAACAGGTTACTGGAATCTTAAATAAGCCTATTTCCAAAATTATAAAAGTATTTATTTAAACGGGTAGTCGAGCAATTTAGTATTTACTGCAATTCAATAAAGTTGGGGCATGTGTGAAAGAAAACAAGAAAAAAAACAGAATGGTCAAAACTGATGTAGTGGAGGCCGAGATATCGTGACTTTCAATCCCTAGTATATGTAAAGCTTCAAAAACACCGGATCATATGCTTCCCATGATGCAATTTACAACTTATAACATCTTTTATTAGACCATTCCTGCCTAGTAAACATCAATGTTTCAAACACCCTGCCCCAGTTTGTAACACAGCCTCCAATAAATCTGTATCTTCAAACTCAAACTAAGTTAACCCTGATGACATACAGAGCTCCTCCAGAACCACAGAGGTAATCATATAACTGTATTTTAAAACCCAAGTACTATACTAAACTGCAATACCACTATTTTATACAATACCATCTATTCACCCTTATGAATGCTTCTACTTTTGGAAAAATGTGAATTTAGTGGATCATAAGACAGGGATAAAGAAAGAGACAGAGAAAAAAAGAAGTATGTTTACGTCTACTGTCTGAGCAGGAGTCTACAGTTCACTTTGTCTTGTCTCTCATAAATCTGTCTCAACCACACACACAAACACCATTTGTTCATACACATGACCAGACCCATATATGACTAAGGGAAAGAGAGGTCTGCAGAGCTAAAATAGAGCTTAAATCATAATAGAGTAAAATGCAGTCTTGTTATGAAGATTTATTTCCCCTATAAATCAGTTCTTACAGGTGATGGTCCCAGGTGCTGTTCTGTGTCATTTTATGAGAACATTTAAGTGACTGTCTGCACACTCAACAGAACATTATGTATCCAGAACAGTGACAGCAGTAGGCCATGCATTTTGTGGAAACAGTACCGAAGTAAAGACAACATTTTCATTTCAAAATCTAAAAAACCCTTTTGTTGTGTACGAAACGGTATGTAAGAAATGCAGTGATTATTTTTCATGTTCTGATTTTGCAAGTGTGACAGAGTAAGATTTATTTTCCATGGTTCTAGTAGATTGCTTTCGATATGTTTACTGGGATAAAGCCTGCATAGAAGAATTAGTCTAATTCACACTACCTAATCTAAAGGACAAACACTCTCCTTATGAAGATAACACTTGGCATATGAAACAAAGAGGCCAATCCAAGATGTAATGATATACAGTACATGTTATACATGTCAAACAACATCTGGACTCAGTAGTTAGATCACAAAGTAAAATTGAGGGTAAATGCTGTTTGTCAGTTGCACTTTTCATTTATATGCCTCTCTTAATCCAGGAGAGGCATTAATGTGTTGCGATCTTTTACAGCAACACCCTGCTCTACAGTGACACCTGGTATAGACCAGTGCAACCACAGTCCTGCTGTTGGCCGAGTTGCTCCAACAGTGCAATAAAGGTAAAACATTTCACTCATAAGCTCCTTTACCAAGGCAATCAGTTAGAAGCATACTGATACTGACTTCATATTGTGTTGGATATTTAAGGGTCTAACAAATATTGTGGGGAAATAAAAGAACATGCATTAACTTCCAGCCACTCAGATCCCCCACAGGCCCCCACACTAGGTTGTACTGAGGTTGAACTGCGCAACTTTTAAGTGCGAACATGTAACTGTATAGATGTGAAGCATTTTGCTCTTGCAAAATACTAACCTTGGATAAATAAGGCTAATAAAACATTTGCCAAAAATACAGTATTTAGTATGTGGCAAGAGCAGAGGGAACCATCTTGACCAGTATGGGCCTGCACACAAAATAGCAATCTCAGTCTTTAGAGACCAAAAAGATACCAGTGTGCAGAAAACATTTTTCTAAGCCGTGCTCTCCCAACAACTAAACTCATCCTGTGTCATGTTTGGGAAGCTACAAGCTGAGTGCCCGCAGCAGCAACCCCCCACCCCACCCCCTCAGTGTGCCAAACCAAACATCCAGCCATTTCCTCATGGTTTCATTTGACGTTATCTATCTGAAAGCAGGCATTTCCACTACAACATGATGTGCTGAACAGCCCGGGATCATATATACTTCTTTTTTTTTTTTTTTAAACTCACTTTGTTTTAAGGGAAAGGTTTACTTCTTTGAGAAAGCTCAGAAAATGGTGACCACATTAAAGTCTATTATTGAGTCTCAGTTTCCTTCCTGCAGTTGTGTGCTGTTTCACATTATACTTTAGTCACACTCAACTGGCATCTGTGTTGGCTACAAAAAAAAAAAAAAAAAAAAAAAAAAAAACGATAGAAGCACAACATACTTGACACGCGGGACCCTGATGAAGCTAAACTATTATTTATTTAGGAACAAGCCCTGCAGACATGTTGTCACAGCAAGCAACAAGAATACTTAAAACTATAAATAATTGAGATAAAAAAAAAATATGTTTCTATCTGTATTCTATCTTACTGTATATTATTGCATCAGTTATACCATGCAAATCACTCAGCAACAAACCATGCTGCCTCCTCTGTAAACACCATTAAGGAAATTGAGATGCTGTTAACCTTTAGCCTTTCCGTGGCTTCTTCTGCCTTCCTCTGTCACTTGACTGACTAAACACTGACACAAAGATGACCCTAGGTAACCTTGGATGACTCCACATTCAAACCACTAATGGATGTTGTAACAGATATTGCCTTTATTGTCTCAGCAGGTCAAAGCAGTTACTGCAGATTCCCACAGTGGGGCGCAGACCACGATCTTTCTCTAAGCTTAAATAAGTGCTATGAGTTGTAATTTTTTTAGTCACTACAAATGGATACTGAGGTACAAGATCAAATATTTTGATGGCAAACCAGAATATACTGTCTGTGAACATTTTATTGACCTTAGTGTGAACATATTATGATTAGCCAAATACATAAATTAACAACATATCCTCATTACATTCAAAGAATGGAATCTGGTCACAATTAGGATAGTCAGGATAGTTTGATCCTACACACGTGTTAAATAAGACTTTCTGGTGTGCAAGAACTTCATCATTATCGGCCACAAAAGGCCCCTTGCTGACATTCACACAAATTAATTCTTTTAGGTTGACCACCTGTTACCAACCACATCAGTAAGTGGCAGAGAGCCTGAGCAGATTGTCATCTTTTAATAAACAACGGATTGACAGATTTCTGACCTTAAAGAATACCTTAACATCACTCTAATAATAGGTGCTTCAGTTACTCTTAAAGCTGATTGACATAAATCCACCACAAGAACAGCTGCTTTAGCAAGTTGCTTCAGTAAGTCCAAGAAACCAGAGTATAATTTGGGAAATAGGCTTATTTAAGAGGTGACTAACCTCGGCAGACAAGTCCGTCCTGGATGATGGTTTGCTTGCAAACGCTGCAGTGCTTGGCCTTCTTGAAAGTCTTCACTCGGAACGTATGGGAATGAAGAGCCTCCAACTCCTCTGGCTGCAGTTAAGAAAATAAAAACAAAGACCACAGAGGTGGAATTTTCGTTTAAGAATGTTGTGACCTGATAGGACTTCAATGAATACAGGTGGTGCGAGTTTTGTAGGGTTATATCTATTAAGTGCAGGTGTTCCACAAAAACATACTCTTCCTGAATGGGTTCAATTTATATCATATTAGCCATATGTAATGTATAAATGTAACACCTGGCCACACACAAAAATCCCATACATCCACTCATCGCAGAAGTGACCCTCTGTCCAGAGCATTACAGGAAAAGTAAGTACTTCCAGCTTACTATGCTTACAACTCTACACCCTAGACATAAGGTTGTTTAGGCAGGGAGAATGCAGATGCAGAAAAAGGAGAATGCAGCCTAATCTTCACTGTTTTCAGCTGTTTTCAACTTTTGTCCTGTCATCTCCTTTCCCTCCTTGCAGGTGTGTTACCTCTAACTCTTCAGAGAAACTCACTGACAGTGCTCCCCACCCCTGTTAAACATCCCTGTGAGTCTGTCTGCAGCCTGCTGTGTATTTCTCTACTGTATACCATCTACAATTCAATCCTTTTCCTGTCTGCTTTGTAAACTAGGCATTCAGCAAAGCTGGAGAGCAAACAGAAGAGTCAAGCTTTGGAAGTTTGACAGTTTCCTGTGGTGTCTTTTAAAAAAAAACCCTGCATCATGTTTCCATTTGCCCCCTAATGACTGACCATGGAGAAATGTGACATCATTTATGTGGTATATTTGCTCAGCTGGTCCCCAATTCAACTTTGAGGTTCAGCTCTATGGAAATAGTGGTCCATTGAATCCCCCTGTGAGCTAGACAACCTTACCAAATTTTAATGCCTTAGTTATTATGTTTTAAAAGTACTTAGCCTCAACAGTTTTATATTCCATCAAAAGCAGTGAGATTACATTTAAAATAACCACAATTAACCAATTAACTGAGTCAAAACTGGCAACAGAGAGAATAGAACAAAAACTAAAAATACAAATTTTAATGGCTGCTTTCAGAGTATTTTCCTTTAGTTTGACTGTATGACAACATGATTATAAAGCCTTGCAATACATAAACAATTCTAAAATTTCTATCACTGCATATTATAACTTGGCTTTGGATGAAGAAAAATAGCACAGAAATAGAAGGAGGAGACCTGAATTATCCATATGTTTAAGTAAGCATGTGTATGTTTCTCTGTGTATACATATCCTGATGTACCTAAATGTACCAAAATGCCATAAATATACATATATTCAGAGATTAAAGAAAGATAATGGGTGTGTTTTCAAGACAGGAAGTGACTGTTAAACAGACTGTATGAGAAGACTGTATAAGACTGTATGCATGCTGGACAAGCCTAAAAGTGGCCATGTGGTTGGCATATTGGGGGACTTAGCACAGGGATTTTCATATGGGAAGACCATAGATTCATCAGGAATGCTAAGGAAAACCCAGAAGTTCCCTGCCTGAAAGAATTCCCAGACTACAAACCATAATAACCTTATAACCACTAATAACTCCTTTTTTTTCTTATTCCTCTCATCAATCCTAAAAGGCAACGTGTTAAAAATGCAGCTTAGGGTGTGCAATTGTAACTACCACTTAAATGATAAACCAGGCTAAGTGTCTGTTGGCTCGCTCAGCTCCTTCATAGCTTCATTCTCCACATCTGACTGTCCTCTCTCCTGTTATTAGCAGAACGAACCAACTTAGCAGAGGGAAAGGAAAGCCTCTTGCCTGTTTCTAATGATGTCTTGTTTCCAAGCGGTGCAGGATCCAGTTTACACACAGCCTTTGTACTGAGGCCTTCATATGATTCCAGATGTGAAAGAAGCAGTCTCATTAGACATTTTAATATAGGCTAGGTCTCATTATACTCATTATCTATAACAGTATAGATAAACTATATCTATAACAATTAAGTTTACTGGTCACGAGGAGTACTACTCAGCCTGTGAAAATAGAAGTATAATGTCTTCTCTGGAGGATCATTATCAGTTGTAGGAATACTGTGATAGCAGCATTATCTGGGCTTGGGCCTGGAAATTGCAATTTTTTAGCCGAATGTCTACATTATGGGACAGCATGGAGTGTCAAAGAGACAGGTGTTTACCAGGTACGTAGTTTCTCTCAAAAGACATTATTCAGCTGCATTACTGGAAGTGTAGGATTGAGTATGTCAAGCTTAATCCATATTACCAACTATGGCCGTGTTCAGACATCCCTACTACAGGAAGTGAGGATGCCAGTGCAGTGCTGTAGTGCAGTATCACGAGGCAAGGGGCTGTGTTGGCCAACAGAACATGTACAGGCACACTTTCCTGCTATATTGCTTAGAAATGTGAGCACCACATTTATGCTTTTTACCTTGAGATTATCGCAACAAACCATAAAAAGATTGGCGCCGTGATAGCTTACCAAGGTTGTAAAATTCTGTCTTACAGTATTATAAACTATTGTGTTATGTTTAGTTATCTGATAAGCTTTCATTCTCACAGATTTATTGCTCAAACTGGACCCACTTAATCCTATTTCATGATCTCAGCTAAAGCAACACATCTCAAGTGACTGTACCTGAAATCACGTTAGTTTATTTGTACAATGAAAATACAAACTAACTAGATGAAAGGTGTGACTCAGAGAGGATCACATAATACCCTTGGATTATATTTTTTTTTTTGGCAGAAAATCTTTTTCTTATCTCATCTACCTTAGAAGAGTGTTTAGACTATGTTACAGGAAATAAACATAAGAAGTTCCCAGGCAGTTGTAATGACTTTAAACACCTGGCCATTACAATGAGGGTGCAGCAGTTCTGTGAGGCTTACAGGCACAGCAGTGCTTTGAGCTAAATGCTAATTTAAACATACTAATATATAACAATGCAAACATGCTGATGTTTAACTGGTGTAACGTTAAACTATCTTAATGATATGACAGCTCTCTAAAAGTGAAGCCAAAACCAAAGAGGAACCTTTCTAACAGGAGAGATACTACAATAGCGTGGTGCACTGAATAATATATATTATATAATTATATATTCCAGATTCTCAAAATTAGTGATTTTACAGAACTTATGAGTTAATATGGAGGTTTAGGAATTCAGACTGAGTGACATTACCGCTGGTGTTTATCAGGCTCCATGTGACAGTTCAGTGTTTGTATTTCAGAGCCACATGGCAACAGCAGGATAGCTGACCCTTCATTCCATCTCCTGGCTACGCCTTACTGCTACATAACATGATTAGCTTAATCTAGTTAGGCTAAAATAATGACCATGGCTGTGCAGGACGCGCTATGTTGGCAAGGGGGCTTATGTGGGGTGGGTTGCTCTCTGGAGCTCTGTGCCTAGGCATCCATACATGGTGTTATCCAAGGTGCTGCCATGCCAAGACTCAGGCTGGCACCTGCTGGGTTAGGAATCTGGATATGGATTGCAGGAGATTGGGAAGGGGTGATAAGTGGGTTTAATGGTACTCTGAATGTGTGCAGTATTTGTAAAAGAGGGTGTGTATCTGTCAGGCTATATTTCAGGGTTTAAAGGTGGACTGTTACAGTAATTGACATTTTTTCTATTCTGCCAACATGACACCAAGCTTTGTGAAAACTGATATCCCTAGTTTCACTTCCAGACTATTAAGGAATCAACTACCAACATAAAAGGAATCAACACTGTCAGCAGAACGAACAGGACCCAGCTGCTGGCAGGTGTAAAAGGAACACCCTCTTTAAAGTGTCTACTCAAACCACATTATCCAAAACAGTCATTAAGTCCAGAGGAATGGGGGTTTGGGCCGCAATGAAGTAATCTGTTTTGGATGCAATTAACACAAAGGTATTTGGGAAACAATGTAAAGTAGTAGTAAGCTTTTGTGCTTAATGAAATGATGTACAGTTTGTAAATAAAACGTAAAATGAACAAAATTGTAAAGCAATGAGTGTGTGTTACTGATCATTTTACCAAAATTATTTTTTTATGTCATTAGATACAGAAAAATACATCAACTAAAAAACATACCAACAACTGAAAACATACCATTATATATAGTATATAATATATTATATAAATTAATAGAAAATAGTGCACACATGCTTCTCTGTATTGGTGTTTTCTGTCTAATTTATGCACAATACACAATGTGGGGTGTAACATTTTCATTAGCCCATGTTGCCATAGCAATAAGCATTGTTTTTCCACTGCTTTCACTCCCTAGTCCCAGGCAACATAATCACATAATCACTGTCTGAAGAGGGTTAAAGGTAAATTGTTAAAGGTACTGTCATATCCACACAAAAAAATCTATACAGTGAAGTCAGAACAGCACTGTCACTTTAGCATGCTTTAAGTGACACACACACACACACACACACACACACACACACACACAACACACAACACACACACCTATACATTTGTGTGTTAAACAGGCAGAATGTCTCAATCAAGGAGTCTATTCATCTGCCTCTTTTACCACTTTTGAGCCTTCTCACACTCTCCCAGCCTCTAGCCATTCACACACCAGGGCTTATCCGGTAGGACAGGCACTGGGGTTGGGGGGTGGAGGGGGGGTCTAGTCATCCCCTGGTATGCCACTTGTCTTGAGTGAAGTGAGGCTCAGGGGGTATGATGTGCATGGGGATACTCAAACTGAAATTCCCTCAGATTTAAGGGTTTCATTTCTTCCTCTTTTAATTTATTACTAGAGTGGCTGGTAGTCCAAGACATCCTGGTTTACAAGGCCAAACAAAAGACAGATTTCTTCAGCAGGCGTGTCTGTTTTAGTCCTCTTGCCTTCACCAGAAATAAAGCCTCAGTCATTTAACCTCAAAATACTATGTAAATACAGCATGCAGCAATATAGCAGGACGCTCCCTTTTGTTAGTTCTTAATTGTTTCCGATCATTAGCAATGCACCCGGCGCTCAGAGTTTGTTTATTGTTGGGGGGTCGCTGGAGTATACGGGGAGCCGCCTGGGGAGACATGGGTGATGAGAAAAGCAATGGGGGTGGGGAGCACAGATTTAAAGAGTTATAGGCAGCCGCACAAGTACGTTCACGACACGGGAGATGTGTCCCTCACTGATTATGTTCTGTTTCAACGAGTGGCGGGACCATGCAAATGGCCTCAGTCCACATTTGCTTCATAGTCCCACACTCTCAAATGGGCTACAAAGGAAGGAAATGGTTTCAGACAGGCAACCAGGACCCCCAAAAGCTGGGGTCAGGGTGATCACCTCCCACCCCCCCCCAAAAGCCCAGCTCAGGCACTGCAGCTCCTGGGAACAGACTCCCGTTCCCTTAGAGACGCACGCATAATCTCCTGCCTCACACTCATTAGCACACATGGGCAAGACAGGCACTCTCATGCACAAAAATATGCAAACACACACAGATAAATACACTTTTACATCAATGTGCACAGAAACATACACATGCACTTTAAATAACACAGCAGTACATTTTGGTTGGCCCCTTCTACTGCTGTGAGTTTCCTAATTATTGGTGGCATTTTTGCCATGCCAGATTTAATTTCACAGGAATTCTAGGAACCTTCAGGGGAGGTGCTGAATTAGCCCCAAAGTTGTACTTTACATTAGGAAGTTAGGAGATCTCACTCAAAATTCAAAGCTCCATTAATTTATTTTTTGGGCACTTGGGGGCAGCAGAACAAACTGAAAACATAAAACTTACACATTATCGCCACACACTTACCACTTGCCACTTTATACATTGATAAAGTTCATATGGTGAGCGTGTTAGCAAACAAAAGCCTATTTATACATCCAGCAACATTAGCAAAATCTTGAAGCAGTTTTTTGTAGTAATATTTATTGCCCTTTTGGCTCTGGTTTGGTCTTAACCAACTCTTGAGCAAAATATCTGGCTTTTTAGCTGTTAAATGCTCCACTATATGTGTATTCTATGGCCACCAGTTATTGCTGACTGTTTGTCTTCCATTTGGTGCTGGGCAATAGGTTTATCAGAGCTTTTTTTAAAACTGAGAACAGCTGCCTACTGCAAATATAAATGAAGCTTTTAAGAGTGGAGTAGTGGGCTGGACACCCAAAACAATGAGCTATAATGCTCAAAGGCTCCACAAAGCTGCATAAAGCTGAGGAGCTGGGTCATAATTTGCTGTAGAATCATCATTACATGTGACACCTTTTGCATTACACATTTATTATATTTAATAAATTGATTATATTTAATCGATTCTTAACATTAAAATTTCAACTGGTGCAGCTGTAATGTTTAAAATGATCCTTCACCACATAACAGCATACATAGAACTTGCAAAAATACATTATAATAAAATACAATATAGCTATATAAATAGGGCAATACAGTTCATATAACAAAAAATGCACCTGCTACCAGAAAATCACATTAAATGAATGTGAAACTTGAGCTATGAAATGTCATCATTATCAATATTTTGTAAAGTTATCAACTTGAAGACATCTGGAAATCTGGTATTTGTAAAATCCTGTGTCTCAAATTTCAGATAACAGTGTTTAGCTCATAATTGACATACATTAACAATCAAACTGGACACACTGAGCAGCTTCAGTATGTGCTTGGTAATATTATACTATGGAGATAAACCCTTCCAGACGCTGCTTTGCGACAGACATTCCAGCTGAATAAGGTAACCAAGGAACTGTTTTTCTCCTTAAGTTTAGAACTCAAAACTATTCCCTCAACTGCTCTGAATGTGTGACTCATGCAGAGACTTATGTTGACATACTCACACACAAACACACACTGATTTCACCTCTGATTACACTGGCATTCATTTTCAGTACTTCATGCATTACCTCACATACATGTGAAACCATGTTTGCATCTGGTCAGTGCTCATGTGCACTCACACATGCATACAGTGGACATAAATCTCTGTGTATTTAAAACTCTGGAAAGGTAAGCCCTGATCCTTGGCCTTCATGCTCAGCTCTTTGCACTCATATCTAATGTATCTAACTGGGAACTGTGCATTTCTGTTTTAGGATGTACAAAGAGTAACAATAATCTGAAAGTGCCTTGAGATAACACCTGTTGTGATTCTGTGCTATATAAATAAAACTGAATTGAACTGAATAGTGAACAATAACACAATAAATTACATCTACTTTAATGCCAGTTTTTTTTTTTTTTTTTTAACTGAGAAACAATCATGGTTATTTAGGTTACTGTTGAATTTTTACTTAGTTCAGGATTTGGGCAGATGATGGCACTTGCGTCACAGGGACCCACATGGAAACCATGTCTGCTTCTTTGTGGCTTTATTTATTTTCATAAATGCTAACATCAGCACAATGACAATACTCACATTCTGATGTTTAGCAAGTATGTTTACCATGTTCACCTTCTTACTTTTGCAAATGAACATGCTAACACTTGGCAATTAGCACACAGAGAACAGCTGTTGCTGATGGGAATGTCATGATGGACAAATTAAAATTTTGACCTGATGATGGTGGTAGAGAAAAAGTGAAGGAATCACCATACTTATCATAATTCATCCTGAGGGGGACATGAATATCTGTGCCAAATATCATGGCAATCCATCCATTAGATGTCCAGATAATTTACTCTTAATCATCAAGTCAACTTCATGGCAGACTAGAGGAAAAGTCAGGCGATCACCAAAGTCATTATGATTCATCCTCTGGGAAAAATGAATGCCAAAATCCAAAATTTCATGGCATAGTTGTTGAGATATGTTTGTTTGGACCAGTGTGTTGAACCTGCAGACTACATTCCATTTCTTCCCCTTTAACAATGGGTCTCAAAAATGATCATTGCATTACTGATTGTAAGTATTACAGTACTTACAATAGAGTACCAAACAGACCTCATGTTATCTTATCAACAGTGATTAAAAAAATGTAGCTATTTGGTGTTCATACTGACTGGAAAACATGAGATCTCTAACCTTTGATAAAACTGGGACACTGAGCTGTAGCATGAGGTGGAAACAAAAAGACAGACAACAACACAGACAGAAAGTCAGGTTAATACGCAGGCAGGCTGACAGACATACAGGCAGGTCACTAATAGCAGACGAGACAGACAAGCACGACCAGTCTGGCCTTCGTTTCTGTGTCACTGTGGTTTCCTGCAGTCTGAATGAAGTCAGTGAGAAACATGTACACACATACACACCACAACATCTCCCCCTCCAACCAGAGACTATTGTTCATCCTGGTGGAGCCAGAGGACTAAACGAGGCCTCTCCAGTCAACTGAGTTAATCAGCCGTTGACGCGCCCATCTCTCATATGGGACACCATATGCATGGATGGATATTTTAACAAGACACAGTGGGGTGACCACTGCATGTCTCCATCTGTGACTGTTAATGTGCGTGTATATGTACAGTATAGGTGACCCTCAGTGACTCAGTGAGCAAGCAAATAAAACTACTTGCTGATAAGTGCAAAGGGTATTTCTGTTTCTCATTTTTGCTAAATACAAAGATCCTATAAACGCACCCCTCTTCTCTTGTATTGTGCTACTCTCCTTCTCGTTGGTCAGATTTCCTCGTAAGAAGGCAGCTATTCTTCATCCTTCTCAGCTAAACAGGAGCCAGCAAGAGCTAGCTGACCTTTGACCCCCCACTTCTTCCCCTCTGGCTGACCTTTTACCTCCACGCTCTAACCTCATCTAGTCAAGACTTTTCCCACCTTTCATCCACCTACTCTCCTGTCTAGTCACCTTATTGCAAAACCCTCATTCCTTCTCACATCCTCACTCTGTCTCCCCTCGTGTTGTCATATGACCAAAAAGAAGCCACTTTCTCGGCTGGTTTGCACTGAACATCCATGGGAAAGAGGCAGACAGGCTGTCACTTTGACCTAAGGGAAACCAATGAAATCCTTGTTGTGATCTGCGTGCAATAACAGCTTTTCATTTAATGATGCATTATCCTATCACAGGAGTGGTTTTGTCAAAATACTCTAGACACACACACACACACATAGACACACACAGCTAGCTAAAGACAAGAAAGTGCATTAAAATGTGGAAAAGTTAAAAACGACCGAGCCTATGTTTTGTTGAGTTGTGCACTTACATTATCCCAAATGTTTTCAGCAATTCTCAAAACCAGAGAAATCAAGGCTTTAATCAAGGTAACAGTCCTTTTTATTTGGTCATCTGTCAGTGGCCTCATACTTCTTTTGCGAATCAGTTTTGTTTTTAACTATGTATTTTAATCAGGTGAAGTATTGTAGCCATCAGATGGCTAAGTTATCAGAGAAACAAGCAGTGCAAACATTAGCAGCAGCTTAACTCTGCAGAATAGGATTAAAGAAACACTGATTGTTAAAGTGAAAGTGGTTAATTCAGTGTTGTTTACTGGATTTTATCACCAGGCCCATGTCTTTTGGAGAGGAGACCCCTACTGAATATTCAGCTCCTGGTAAAAACCTCTTTTGGCAAATACAAATTCCTACACTACTATTTTCTGCTTATCCAAATTTTTCTGTTTAACCTTTGGACTCCATTTTATCTGATGCTAACTGGCTATTTTTTGCAGTTTAAACACTGTATCTATATTATTCACAGTTAAAGTTATCTTGCATGACCGTCAAAAAAATTATTATCACTGTTGATATAATGAAGCTGCATGTTTACCATATGTTTAATTCCCTTATTCCACAAGCAAACTCATTCATTGATAATATCTTCATGGGTTAATGTCAGTGTGACCATCACACAATAGAAATGTTTGAGTCCCTGTAATGTGCAATGAGCTACTACAGAAATCTCAATGGTAACTAAATGTCAAACTTCTTGGACCAAAATTCTTCCAGATAACTCATCCAGACAGTTTTCCAGTGACTTCTTATTCAATTCTTAGGGGATGTAAGCAGAGCAGATTTAGCAAAAAAAAAAAGCCTCACAAAGGAATAAGCCTGTTTCCAATTAAGTGTTTAACAAACTTCTCCTGAATGACATGTTACAATACAATCAACAGTTGAAGAAGGAAGTGCCTATGAATCCCTTAATTGTTAGCAGCCCACTACAGAACAAGTGCAATGGGCAACAATTCACAGTTAAATACCAGAAAGAAGAAGGGGGGTGGAATTCGACCTCCTCTTCCTCCCGTTTCTTTGGCTCTACAGTTCCCACTAACCAAATGGCCTTACAATGAACAGTCACCTGCTTTTCATTTGGGGAAAAATGCACCCCAGGCATTCCAGTCTCTCTTTCTTCCCACCCCTCTTCACTCTCTACATGCATTTCATCTCAGTGAGGTGGATCTCAGGGAGGAAATTACTCAGTCATCCAGAAGTAAAGAGGAAAAAAATACCCCTTCTTTTTCTCAGACAATCAGCAGTGTCAAGAGAGTAACACAAAGTAGTTATCTTATCTTGGTTGTCTGGTACTGGCAATTTGATATTCATTCAACTTGGAGGTGGCAATAGATACAATTAATGGAAAACTAGTTATTGCTTTTTGGTAAGGATGTTCCTACATCCTACAGTATAATACTGTATAATACTGTTTTATTTGGAAGTGCTTGGCTGTAATTGGTTATTCAAGAGTGTTGCATGTTGGGACGCCAAAAATTCTGCAGGAGTTGAACATTTTTAGTTCATGTACACCTCTTCTATTATTTTTTTTTTTTTATCATAATTTTAGTTTGCATTAGCAAATGTTGGCATGCTAACATGGTAAAATATGATGATGATGATTGTGAATAGTATACTATATTGCTCATGATTAGCAAGCATAGAGCATGTTAAGTGTTTGCATTGTGAGTATGCTGATGCTATGTGGCTTAAAACACTGCTTTGCCTTATATAGCCACAGAAAGCTGTCTGCATTTCTGTTGACTCTCTAAGCTTTCCTCTTCTGGGACAAAAGTTGGAAAGAGCCATTTCACTAACTGCGACTTCTAAAATCATTTCACATTTATTTATTTATTTATTTAATCTTGATGTTATTTGGAGTGACTGAGTCGCTTTCTACTCTTAAATCTTAAAATACTGAAATAAACCCCACATCTCTTTATGTCTCGTAATGACACGCACCTCCAACTCAATCTAAATGGCAACTAAATTCTCAATCAACTCTGAGCCACATGTGAGCTCATTTGGGCATAAAATGTTAAAACGACACACAGCTGCCCACAAAACATTAAGTGGCCAAGTGTCCAATTACTTGAGAAAAACTTGATTACTTGAGAACCCCTGCCATTTGGGCACTATGTGCTAAAAGGGCTATACCTCCCAGACAGTTCTTTCTATGTATGACGTAAACTGTACTTATGGTCTGGACTGTATGTTTAGCTTTTCTCCATGTATCAACTTCTTCTCGTTCTTATATAGTTTTGTGGTCTATTGCTTAGATTTGTGTCTCTGTGTGTAACATAAATGGTTTATTATTGTTGTAACAGAAGTACATTGTAATTTCCTGGCCTAGATTCAGGCATCTGTTTTGAAATCTTGCAAATCCATATTAAGCAACTCACAAATGTTCTGTTTCATTTGTTTGCTTGATATAGGCTATATAAGGAAACAAAGCTCTGACCTTATGGTGTTGTGCTAGAGCAGCCTATGAAAATAAATAATACACGTGGAAGAAAGATGGCTACAAGCCCCAGACAAAAGCAAGAGGGCTGGTCCTTGCCAACAGCATGGATACAGAGGGATAAAACAGGTTTAATCAAAGACATCCAAAGTTCATCATAAGAGCTAACTGCCAAGAGAAAACAGCACGTGTTCCATAGCATGCTGGGTTGGCAGGGGATCAGGCACTTGGACGAGACTGATGAAACTAAAACCATAACCCCAAAATGTTCTCTAGGAATGATGGAGATGAGAATTTTGGGGGATTCTATTCTTATGATAAGATCTCATAATTTCCAGAAGACTGCCTCTGCTATTCTTCCAGACTAGATAAAAATCATTTCTGAATTGTTGCCTAAAACTACATAAAATAAGTAAAATCTAATAAATCCATCTAATTACTTGTGGCACTGGAAATACTGCAAAGGACATTAACTTATTTCAGTATGAACTAGAAGAGTGATAAAACTAAATCCCTCAAATGCAAATCTGAATCCCTTTGGATAAATGCACAGACAGCACAGCAGGACGCTGCCAGTGCCACTTCCAATAAGGACTGTTTGGCCTCACACTTGAATGCATAGGTATCCACGGGAGGTCTCAGATCACATCCAGAGTTAGAGGTTATCATGGCATTAACAAGTTCTGTGGGCCTCTTTGGTGAGGGTCCTTGACAGACACATTGGTGAAACAGTGCCAGGAAAGATCTTGATCTCCTCAAACAATCCAGACTGTACAGCTGGAGAAGAACTAAATACTAGTGTTATGGAGAAGGCTCCAAGCTATAACTCTTAATCTCTGTAGAGTGCTTTATCATGATGTCAGAGCTTTCATACTCACTCACACAAATGCACATGTGCTCAGGTTCTGGCATGAGATTTAATTAAGTGACATGTTTTCTGGGTTTGATCAGTGTTTGTGCTCTGTTGCTGTGTAAAAACAGTGTCTTGTTAAAATATCTTGCATAAGTTTAACTTGGCTGCTCTGTTCTGTTTTGGCACCGAAAAAACACAAAGTCTACATGTACATGTAAGGAATGTTTTGGTTTAAGGCGATTATGTTGCACATGTGCAATGTGAAGCATATCCATATAAGGTGGCTTTGGGTACTAAACATGAAGTTCAGTTCTTCAGAATCAAGATAGTAAATCCTGAAAAATTACTAAATAGTTAAGAATTGAAGCCAAGGTTTCAGAGTGTTTAAAGCAAGTCTACATAATCTTTGGCATGCTAAAATGTATTAACAGTAGCACAAGTGGAAAGCATTGGGAAAAATTAACATTAAGCTATTGGTCATACCAGACCAAGGCTGTGGCAACAAAACCCCTGATAACACTAAACTGAGCAAGGAGATATTTGATTAAATATAAATTTTTTCTTTCTTAAGAGGAAGATTGTGTTATTTCTTCATTTAAAAAAGTCACAGTCTTATTGCAGAAATCACTAACAGGTTGGTGATGAATTATCAAGATATGTGTTAAAAAAAAAAAAAAAAAAACAATTTCTTTCCAAATGTAGTCTGGCTACTGTTGACACTAAAGACATACAAGGCTAAAAATGTTAATTTCTTAGATATAAGTTATGATAGTACAGTACAGTACATTAGACCAGCAATTAGCAACCAGCAGAAAGAACAATCAGCAGCAGTATAGCTTAAACTCTATAATGTATTGATATAAGTTGAGGTGAGGGCTGGAATGTTTAGTATATGACAGCTAGTAACTACTGAAGAACAGCAATTGCAGCTAGGTATACAGAGATGGGGGATGAATCGTTCAATTATGTGTATCCACATACAGTGACACTAGTCCAATGTGAGGTCCATCCTGCCAAGTTTGTATCAGTGATGCTGGTGTTATCAAAATTACTGTCTCATTATCAACATTGTCATTATTACCGTTGTCAATTTCAGGGGATTAGTTTAGTAATGTCATGGCTCCAGTCTGGAGGGGGCCCAGGCCCCACAATGGGCTTCCTGTTAGCTGTCCAGTCTTAATTACTACCAGGTCCAGACAGCGCTCCACACTCATGAGTTATGTTTGTGGCCAGTCCTAACAGTGGTTTCACTTTTCTAATAGTGACCTCTGACACTTCTTGACCTCACAAGTCCAATGGGCATTTCCTTAAGTGAGGTCACCTGTATTAATTTACTGCCCACTCTTTGCTTAAAGACTGAATTTTCATTACACCACAAGTGAAACTATATGAGGCAAAATATATTTTTGAAAAAATACATAATAAAATATATAACATATCATACCTAAAATTTTGTCTTGAAAGTGCCACTACAAGAAAGGGCATCAATCAAAAGTTTTAATCCTTTAAAGACCTTGAAGGTGAAACCTGCACAAATTATGCAACTGCTTGTTTTCCAGAGCTGACATTTTGACCTGGCACATGAGGAAAGTAGGGTGTTTCTACACTTGATCCACTTTCAACCCACAAAACAAACTTGCATGTGCATATATGTGAACACTCCAAACAAACTCTGACCCCTCTGAAATGAACTAAGTGTGTAGAACTGTGTGATAGACATGACAGAGGACAAAACCAGAGGTTAAAAGGACAATTACAACACTATTTGGAGGGGCCACATTGGTTACAGCCCTCCAGAGACATGAAGTAATACTGCACTAAATTAGAGACAAAGGTCTGGGGAGCATGATGTCTAATACTTAGGATGTTACATTATTACTAATTGCCATAACAGATTAGAAAAATGAGGGTATTCTAATTCTTAATTTGTCTGTCTTTCTTAAGCAAGGGAATACTTGCACTAATCACTTATCAACAAGATTAATTAATAAAGGACAGTAGGTATGACAGTGAACTGATCAAAGTGATCATTGGTTATTTCCAATTAGTGTACAATAAGATATTACAATATACCACTTAGATATATTTAATCTGTGGTAAAATAGGAGCTCAAACTTCTGAATCCTGAAACTCTCTCCAGGGAAAGCCAGAATGCCATGGGAGTTTTAAGTCCAATGTGCCCAATGAAGCATGTGCAAGGCTGGGGGTCTCTTCAGGAAAGGGGGGAGTGCTGCACAAAGCTCAACAACTCTCATAAATCAACTAAGCAAGGGTTAAGCTTCTCTTTTTGTTGTTCAAGATTTTTCAACCAAGTCACTATCAAGAGAATACATGCAAAGAGCAGCACAAAGATGAAAATAGCACAAGCCTTGTTGCAAAATTCCACAGCATGGCAACAACTGAGGGAGTGTCAAGCCGGAAAGAAACTGCATGGCAAATCCATTATAGTGAAAAACACCAGGGGCAACATAAACCCAGATGTTACAATTACAGAAATCTTGCAGTATTTCAAAGGGGCCCCACATGTGGAACATTTTTCTTCAAATCTAAGGTAATCTCAGGAACTGCAGGAAGAATCAAACTAGCAACAGATCAGGGAGGGTGGAGATGAGTTCAAGGAGTTTGATGGAAAAGAGCTGAAAATAAAGAGGATAGGAAGAAATAATGTAGATAAGACCTTATTAATAGCAAGAATGGACTGAGAGCACAGACCTCCTGTTTCTTTTACGTGTCTTGCTTTCAGAGGTGGATGTAAAGGGTCCAAGTCAGTTTGATGCAGTTTGTTTATTTTCTAGTCAAGACAATTAAAGACTAATGACCTAACATTCCTGAGATGACACCATTTCCCAGAACGATCCTTTTGAGACCCAACGCCAAACCTAGATGGGCAGAGTGTACGTTAATGGATATCGATCATCCCAAGGAGTTCTTTGAACCCTTGCAACTCTGAAGGTTTAGACAAGAATCAATATTTGCATTGACACAACTATGTGGCAGTGATCTATGGCAGTATTTACTACTACACGCTGTTACAGCACCTGACTACTGCTACCAACAGCTGCCTGCTATTTCCTGGCCAACAATCTATTAGCTACACCAGTTTGGTGCAAAAGCCACACTAGGTGGACACATTCATAGTCTGCAATGCTTGAAGGTCAACAGGATTTGCATGGTCTTAAAGCTTTCACTCAGCAAAGGGCTAGTAGAGGACATTTGATTGTTTTCATGGTCATTTCAGAGAAACCTGATAAAACTCTCTCTAAAACCCTTTTTTGGCATCCATTAATTATTCACAGTGTTTGGTGGAGGAAGCAGCACTCCGAAGGTCTTCTTTCAAGGCCTCTTGCCCCATTCGTACTTAATTTGCCCCCTGATCTTGCCCAGAGCATCTTCTGTTAATTTCCTTTGTCCTTCAAGTTGTTCCTGTCATTTCCCTGAGCATTCTCTTTCTGCTCCTAGGCTGGAAAATCAACCATCCTGCCCTGACAAGAGGAAACCCTCCCCATTTGAGGTTGGGCTAAGGAATAGATCTTGTCTAGTTTATGAAGATGGTCTGTTTCCTGCATCTGTACCTACTCACTCACTTTCACATGCTCATTCTCCCCCTTTATATATCTCTCTTCTACTTCTTCATTGCTTCATAACAGCTTTTGCAGATGTTCTTACTTCCCAAGTTGCTCAAGATGTGGGTCTATGTCCTGTCTATGAAAACCTGATCAGTCTAGCAGAAGGTATTATACAGAAAAATATCACATGTATGGATTAATATCAATAATCTAATGCCTAAATTCCTGTAGATTTATTGGTATTTGACATATTTCAAGTTTTAAATATGTGCTGTTGGCACATCTTTGGGTTTCTAGTTATGGTATATCTCTTAGGGTTAAGTGTGCCAAAATTAAGGCTGTTTTAGAGATAAAAATATGGTCCACATTACAGCTGCAGGGTTATTGTTAACTATAAATAAAAATAACCCTAAACATCTAACATCTTTTGGAATAAGGTGTGCCCACATTAAGATTGTTCACGGGTTAACTCTAATCTGCTGAAATAAGGTGTGCCCACATTAAGACTGTTTTAGGGCCTGCTATTAATGCAGGGGCTCAGATTGAACCCCGCCCCCTTAAGTGAGCTCGCTTTGTCATACAGTGCTCTGATGTAGTCAATCAGTGAACCAGAGCTTAGCTGGGGGGCTTTGAGATTCTTTTACGACCCCCCTTTCACCTCGCCTCCCGCTCCACAAAAAAAAAGAATGGTAATTAACTGATGAAGAGCTCTGTAAGATTATCCAGTCTCTTCACCAAGAACTCCAGCTCTGCCAGTGGTGTGAAGTCATGTCCCAAAGGACCACTGCAGAATGAGGAAGGATGGATCTCAATGGTCTATTCAGCTACTCTCTTCTTTCATCCTCTATTCAACTGAAAGAGAGGAGAGCAGCATGCAATGTTGTATATTTGAGCCAGGAATGTTCTTCATATCTCCACAAATTAGTAAAAGCACTCACAGTGTCTTAAGACAAATGTCGACACGAACACAGTTCTTCACTGACCACATCACAGCTTAGAAGAGCACACAAGTGCACAAACAGCCCCTCACTGTGAGCGGGAATGCGCGGCAGATTGAATTATACAAGAGAAAGCAAAAATAGCTGTGTGTACCAACCACCTAGAGCGAGACAGAGTGGGACACAGGGGGAGTGAGGGAGTGAGAAAGGGTGAGAGAGAGACTAGGGGAGAAGAGAGCAAGGAGACACATTTAATTCAACTCAGTCTCAGAGCAGAAAAGTTTCCAGGCTGTTCGCGGGGCTGTAGGGGAAAATGTGAAATATGTTTCTCCAGGGAGAAAACAACGCATGGTTTTGTCTCATCTTTGCACACCCTCCCATTCTCCTTCATAATATCTCCCTCCCTCAAATGTGTCACTGTGCCAAGGCCCCCCACAAACCAGGGTCCCAACCCTGCACCCAACCCCCGACAAGCAGACCACCCAACAGATCCCCTACCCAACTTGATTTGATCAGGGTTTTTCAGTGGTACTGAGCCAGCACCCTTTCTTGATGTGGTAAAAAAAAAATCACAAGAAAAGAATTTTGGCTAATTGCATTATCAAGCTAATGACATCAATGACAGCTCTCATGATTCCACTATTACACACAGTATACACATCGTGCAACTGAAGTTTGCATTATATTTACATGGTGAGGCTATGCGCAGAGGTCTTCTACAACTTGGTCATAAATGAGACAAAGTTCCTGTGCTGACACAAATCACTCATGATCCTAGAAACAAATTCCAGGTGACGATTATCTCACCCAGAACATGCAGGACAGGCAGACCCAGGTGCGCGCAGGTCCAGCCAGAGCTGTTGGCAGGCTGAGAGAGACAGACGGCATGGTGACGGACAGGAGTGATGCTGCTGCTGGTGGTGCTGCTGCTGCTGCTGTTGCTACAGACCAGTGTGCTTCCTTAAGTCTAATCCAGGCAGGAGAAGAGTTGCCCAATGCTGCAAAGCCATTTCTATCCCGGACACAAACGCTCTCTTTCACCTCGGGCTGCTGCTGCTGTTTTCTCCTCCTCTGTCTCTCTCCCTAAATTGGATCCTGACTGCCTTTCCTCTGTGCTCACTCTGTCTCTCTTCCCCTCTGCCGGGGAAAGTTTCACAAAGCTTTTTTTTTTTTTTTTTTTTTTTTGGAGGGGATGGGTGGGTGGTGGTGGGGGGGTGGGGGGTCAGGCTGCCCCCACCTCTCCACAGGAGCAAAGGGGGGAGGGGGTACTCCACTTATTATCCATCTCTTTTGCCCCTCCTCTCGCTCTCATCCCATCTCTCTTTCCCTCTCCCTCTTTACCCCTCTAAGTCTCACCACTTTTAATTTTCATTCATTCACTGATCCCCCCACCCAGGCCCCAAACCTTGCACCCCACCCCCACCCCACCCCTGTTCGTACCCCCCCAGCATCCATTGGACTTCACCTCCCCCTCCCTCCATCTCTCTCTTGCTCAGTTTTCCTGCGTATTTCTGTGCTAAGCCCATTTTAATATTTCATAAACTCTGACTCCCCCTGCATTCAACCTTGAGATGAATGTCCACTGGCATTTTTCTTGACACTGAAAAATGCTGCACTTAATCATTTTGAATGTCAAAGAAGACACCTGCTATTTAGATTGTCAGTCCAGACTGATGAGTCCTTCTTTCGCACACAGTGTCTTCAACATTGTTTGATGCTCAATTTTAAGCAATTCCCCCCAAAAAAGTCTAACCTGAGCCCCATTAAAACAAACATGTTGTAAGTTTACATACTAACTTCTTTAGCAGCCATGTTTCCACTTCCTATTTTTTTTCCATGTAAGCCCCAGTCTGCGTAATTCAGTGAAAATAATAAGTCTGATTATCAGCTTTTATGACTACAATTTTTTTCTCTCTCCAGACAGGACTTAGGGCAGGATGAATGAGTGCAACAACATGAAAAGGTACATTTATAAATCACACATTACAAATACCTGGATATATTTTTTCTGAGCATCAGGTCATGTTTAAAAAAGGCTCCATAATTTCCTAAAACAGCTGGGCACTGTAGCTTTTAACAAACATTACTCATACCGGAGCAAATAGAGTAAGGTGTGCATATGTTGGCGACAAGTTTAAGCTGCAGATTAACACAGATTTTTTTGCTCCAGCAGAAAGGCAGCGTATGTGGCACTGAGTCAAAATAAACTACTATGCATGCTCATGACAGTGAAGGACCATGTAAACAGTGCAGCAGTGTGGCTCACTGATGTATTTTTAATTTAATAGTTTTTGGGCAAAAATGGAGCTCTTTGGTACAGAGGAATAAGATACATCAGGCTTCATTTACAAACATAATATTTGTTACTAGGGTCAATTTATTGTTTTTTTTTTCCCTTGTATTTAAATACAAAATATCACCTCAGCTTTAACTTTTTCTTTTCCAACACAGCTTTACCATTGTCAATCTACTTCTAGACATGTTTTACCTTCTCAAAGAAACATAGATAAATAAAAGTAGGATCTACCTCTGAGAGTAGTGGTGGCCCCAAACAGAATCCCGCCGCCCCCCCATCCATCTTAACCCCTTACTAAATAGAAAGAGCACAGAGGGGCCAGGAAGCGAAAACTGCTTCATTAAGTTCTCACTGCTCATCAATGACCATGTTAACCCCATGTGTGACTCTTTATCGTTTTGTGTGGGTACTTCACACACACACACACACACACACTCACTTATACTTATGCACAAGTATTGCAAACCATTACCAATGTTGTGGGTTACACATACCTGTAAATACTCATGGACCCATAATTTTCTAACACACACGCAAAGATCACATGACAGAAATACGCAGTCCTGGCCCACTACTTCCTGAAAACAAACAACACACAAACTATCAAACTCACCGCATGCATGTACATAAACATCCACCAACAACCACCTATCTCTCCCAGTCTTTCACATGCCAGTCACGCACATCTTCACATCTTTCACATACACCATATAAATACACTAACCCACCCACACAGAGACACATACAAATGCACTCAGCCAGTGGTACAGAGGATTAATCCCCTGGTATTTCCTGCAGGCCACCCCTATAGAGACAAATTCACCAGAGGATGCAATGTTAGAGAGAAAACATGTAGATCTAATCCCACTCCAACCAACACACAAAACCCTACACACACAAATTCAGCAAGATATTTGCCTGACAACTGAAAGTACTAGTACAAGTTTTGAGACAAGAGGACTTTTTCTGTATTGTTGCCTGTCTGTCTTTCTATGGCTTGAGCTGACAATTTTTTTCAGTTAAACTTTAATAATTCAAGAATTCAAATGACAAACCACATGTGAACAAGTAAGAGAACAAATTTATGTTTTCAAAAGTCTTACCTAGTAGGATCAGCAGCCAAACCCCCAAGACAAAACATTATTCTTGTATGTTATGAAAGACCAAATGTATTTGTTATTTACATCAGTACACTCAGCACTGTAGAATGCTACATAAGGTGTCTTCAGAGATTGCATAGGAATGCAAGATACACTGCTTAGTCCTGCAGAGCTTTATTTACTTTTAGATTTGACTCAGTGTTGAATGCATTCAAGGTACTCATCACTGAATCAATAGGTTAGCCTTCAGTTAAATTAATGTGTGACCAAAACCATCTTAGTGCTGAGAAGCAGTGAGACTGAAGTAAAATAAAGTTGAGAGCTGGAAAACCTTCAACTTTTTTGTAGAACTGAGAGGACCTTCAGAATTGGGTGATAATTCTCTGTGGTTTCATCATTATGGGTAACACCATTCACATTACACATACTCAATTGATCCATTGTTGATTACAAAAAAATATTGATTATAACAGCTTTTCACTTCACACTGTACCACTTGTGGCATAACACAGTTAGTGAATGACTGTGCATTTGAATGTTGTCCAGCAGAGCTCAGTTGTACCAAAATTAAATCAGCATTGTACACTATGTTCTGGACTTGCATAAGGTCAACATCCAGTTTCCTGTAAGCACACTCTTGAGTGACAGTGTATGATGTATTATTTATTTAAGGTTTTAATGTGCAGCTAACAAAGGGGACAAAAGAGAAATGATATACTGTTTAATTTAGATTTGTAATTTATATTTATATAGTAGATTCCTACTTGCAAATTTTACATTAAGCTTTCAAATAGAAAATAACTTGAAAACTTGAAAAAAAAAAACACAATGGCATAAAGCTGCTAGAAATAATTAAAAACAGAGTTCACAGCATTTGCAAATCAAATATCATGATTGAATATCATTACTATTTAAAGACAAAGTGATCCAGGACTAACTGTGATTTTGGCACGACACTGATGACAGACTGTATTACTCTGATATAATCTCTCACACAGTACAAAACAGCAAGTGTTGCCACAGCAGCACCCACTGGTGGTCACTGAACACACTGCCTCCACATTTGTAGTCATACACAGGCACTTGTACAAGGCACAGTTATTATCCTATATTATTAAATATACGAGGACCTGCAGAGGTAATGGAGAGCAATGGAGAGTGTGTGAGTGTGTGTGTGTGTGCGTGTGTGTGTGAGGGAGCTTGAAATGTAGTAAAGGGAGGGTGGGCATATTTCCAAGTCTAATCAGATCACTTGTAGGATTTGTTTTAGTACCTCTTTAACCTTGACCATTTCTGTCTTCTTTTGTAAACCAGAGCCAAGAGCGGACAGCGAGGCACTTGCACAATTAAGAAGATTAAGTGGTCACTGGTCAGGTCACTGTCCTTGAACTAAGTTAAGATGGGTAAACAGCTGAGAGAGATCAAAGCTGGACTGCCTGTTACAATGGATTCAGTACAAAAAAGAGCATATAAAAGAAGAAAAAAGCAAGTGAGAAAATCTGTAGACAGAGAAGGCAAAGAGACAGAGAGAAAAAAAAAGGTAGGTTCTTGGCATACAGATAAGCAGATAGATTGATAGATAGCAGATAGAGAGACAGATAAGTAAAGAGTGAATGTATAAACAGCAGAGGGGTGTGCTCTGTCATCTTGGCTGACGTCCTAGAACCTGCTAGATGAAGGAGGGGGAGTTCACTTGTTGACAGACTGAGGAAGAAAACACTCCAGCAGGCCCCCAACACACACACAGACATGCACACACCCTTTCCCACCCCCATGACTTCCATCTGTTGAAAACAATACAGACCCAGGCCCTCCCTCCCTTTGCTGAACACTCACATGTGTGTGCACGTTTTCTTCTGTTCTCACTCTGCTGTGTGTAACTGCGAGGAAGGGCCTGTCCACCCACCCAAAGCCAGAACACACAGACCCATAGAAACAACAATACTACTACCACAATACATGGTGTGAAGCCTTTTTGGTTTGCTAGGATTAGCCTCTGAAGAACTGTCATTTAGAAACATTGAAGTAACAACCTAAAAGATCCATATTTTTAAAAATCAAACCAGCATGGCTGGTTTGAAAACCACAATGACTGCTTGTGCTACACTCATTTCATCTTCTACTTATGTCAGTCAACCTGCTTTTGTGCCAAAACAGTATGTAGTATGTAGTACTCTATGACTTAATATGTAAGATACGTTAAGGAAAAATATCATATCATGATTGTACGAGCGTAAACTACACCATTAGATTAACAAAGTAAAGTTCAAAATAAATAAAAGTTACTGCAATCAACACCTGAGACTGATCTCAGAGCTGTTAAGAATGCATAGTTTTTTAATGGCTGATTTTCATTCAAGTCATTTTTTAAGTAAAAAAGAAATAAAATATTTAACATTACAGAAAACTAAATAAGTTGAGGTTCTAGACTGCTGATTGGACAAAGAAGAAAAAAATGCATGACATCACTTGTGGGCTCTTGTAATGGGCATTTTAACAGTTGTCAGTCTGATGTTGTACAGGCCATTAGAATCATCGGGAAATTGGCTAATCAATCAGTTAGGAAAATTATTGCTAACTAATAAGTTAGTTGATGCCCTGTTTGTCATATCAGCTTTGTAAGGAGATAATATGTCAATGCTGTGTTCCCTTGTTTTTGTTGCCCCCACATGGCCAAAAATTCTGTTACAACAGGTTTAAGAATATAAAAAAGGTTTATCATTGTTAAGGGGATTATCTTTTGGGTCAACTTACATTGAGAGGTCACAGCAGAGGGTCATCCATGGATCTGGCAGAGATTCAGCTGCTTAACACCACAGTCATCCTGCTTACTGCATAATCTCACTGTCCTCGTAAGCCACTTTTGCTAATAAATTAGCCACTGAGTGCCAATGTAGACTAGCCAGAAGTGAGAGTGCTTATTTGTCTATACTGATTGCCACCTCATGGCACAGCAATCATCAAAGTGCCAGTGAAGCAAGATTCACAACCCCAAGAGAAGGAGATGCATGCAAAAGGACCTGCAATGTGTCAGACAGCCACTGACTAAAAACACTCTGCTTCAATTGTGTGGCTGTGTGTATTTAAAAACTGTGTCCATATGTGAGGGTTTGTATACTAAGATACTGTTGCAGTGGCTTCATTTGTAGGATTAATGGCTCTGTTCATCAGCACAGATCTACTATTGGGGGAAAGTCAAATTGACAATATCCTGGTGTCTGTCTCTGTGTTTGTGTGTCCCTGTGTACATCCTGATGTCCTTATCTCACCATCCTGTTTCACTGTGCTCATGTCAAGCCAATATCTGGCTTGGCATAATACAAATATTTATTTCCACTTATCATTTATTCTGACAGTCCTCTTGGCAACTGCACATTTAGGGATGGGGTCATACAAAAGATTATAATCACAATGTTTCATGTATCCAGTGTAAGATGTTTTAATTTATTAGCACTGAGATCTATCTCTAGTGAATGTTATAATAAGTGAGCTACAAAGACTACTTGAGACTACGTCTAACTAACAAATTAGATGTACGTTTTGCAAAATAAGGATTCCCTATTCCAATAGTGTGAGAAAACTGAATTTAAGCACGACTACAGCCTTGCTAGTAGTGAGGCAGAGCTTTGATAAAGTGGTGCTCTGAGCTTAAGTCTAACGTCAGCATACTGACAAACTCATAATGGCGATTCCAACATGCTGATATTTAGCAGATGTAATGGTTACCATGTTCACCACTTAAGCGTGTTAGCATGATAACATTTGCTAATTAGCACCTGACACAGTTGAGTACAGTTGAGGCTGATGGGAAGGTCATTTTGCAGGAACTGGGTTAGAAACTAAAACTATTAGACAAGTCAGGTAATCTCCAAAGTCATTAGGATTCATCCCCTAAGGACCTTCAGTGTCAGTGCCAAATTTCCCAGCAATCCATTTAACAGCTGATACTTGAATTTCGACCAAAGTGGTGAACCACTCAACAGACGGATCAACCCACTGACCAACCAACTTTACCATTCCTAGTGGCACATGCTAGCATGGCTAAAAAATATTATTAGTCTCAACCAGCCCAGACCTAATGCAGTGGTATTCCTATCAATAAGCAGCATTTGTTTTCTTTATTTTAAATCACAGAATGTCACCGATGTCAAGTTAAACAAGCAAATGCATTATTGAGCAAATTAGGAAAAAACACTGAAGCTGAACCCACAACCCCCCCATCAATCAAATTACATTTAAAATATTAACTGTACCGTGTGTTTGCTTTTCCTTTGTTTCCAAAATGGGAAGATGCAGTAGAAGAAAAATTTTACCCAACTGAAGACTGTGGTGAGACACCAACCTAGTCCGCCCATTCTCTCCTGAAAACCTCCTCACGTCCCCTACTGTATCACTGCTGCTGCTACTTGCTCAGTGTCTCCCCTCCCTCTCTAGCCTGTCCTTCAAAAGCCGTGTTAAAAGGTACGATATCCTAGTAGTTAGATGTGGACTGAATCCTGGAGCTGATGGTTGCTGATCTTATCCAAGAAATGGTGCATTTTCCCCCAGTTTCATTGACTAGAAGTTCCCTTAAAGTGTAGTTGAAATCAATCCTAAATGCATCCTTCCCTCTTTCCTAGCATCCCTACAGCATCCCTGCATCCTCCATCCTGCCCCCTCTTTCTCTGGATGCTGCAGGTTCTTCAATTCAAAGCCAGAGGAGGAAAAAGATTAGAAGAGGGGAAGACAGAAGTGGGCGGAGGTGGGGTGGGTCAGGCAGTGCCGTCTGGTAAAGAAGGAGGCACTTATAGTGATGGGAAAAGGAGGGGTTCTGCAATTTAATGTAGAAAAGGGGGGATGGTTTGGACAGAGTCTCAGAGCAGAGAAAGAACAATGAATATGAGATGTGGTTTGTGGAGTAACAGCAATTAAAATGAAGCTGTAAATACAAATTATAAGGCAGGAACATTGCAGCTGATGATATTAAGACTGCCCATTTAGGGACAAAGTAACAGTAGAAAAATATCCGAAAGGGAGACAAGGTGAGCGAATACATGATTGGACAATATTTTCAAGTAAAAAACAATGCAGTAAAAGAGTGAATGGGTGTTGGGGTGATAGGTGTAATCAGTGGAGTGTGTTGTTAGCATTTGTAGCTGTCAGGGGAGGTTTAATGAAGATTGGCAGTCTCAGATCAATCACAAATGGTCTGTGGAGCCTCTGAGCTTGTATTGACTATGGGTAGTTAGTTAGTATTAGCAGTAGTAGTCCTTCAAACATTTGCAATCTACACTTTACACTTTACATTTTAATTATGTATATTTACTCCTTGTGTATATATTTATGTTCTTTGTAAATATAGTTCTTGCTCTTCACTCTTTTCTTTTACTATAACTGTTAGCACCAATATACCAAGACAAATTCCTTATATGTGCAAACTTACTTGGCAATAAAGTCTGATTCTGATTCTGAGTATTGAGACTGAGGATCACATCCATAACATCAGATAGCAAATTAACTACATGTTTGGTTTCCCTTGTTTAATTAAGTGTATGGAACATTAATAATTGCTCCAAGTTAACTACCTTAACATTAAAAGAGGAGCACAAAAACTGATGGCAAAAAAATTAAACACTACCAAAAATACAAACAGAAGCAGTGAATTTTTAAAGAGGATTTAGGATGTTAAATTCTACTGATGAAATCTGCAGTATAATCCTGTCACCATGAGACAGTTTCTCATTAAAAATATTAACAAAGTTGAGCCAGAACATTTGGCTCTATCGTCAATGTCACATTGGCTAAACAATAAAGAGTCACATTGTTCCAGATCTCCTATGTAGCTACACAGGAAGCTCCCTTCTTTTGTTTTCATTCAGGGAAACGAGAGGAGGAAGCCTCTGACTTTTTGGTGAAAACACGGTAAGATAGGCCTAATGCCCTATTTGGGTGTATTCTTAGCTGCTTCCTGTTTTTCTTGCGGCCAGCCTTTTTCCACAACCTGCTCCACATCCAAAAATCCCTGCAAGGTGTTGGAAAGTGCAACGGTTGTTGTTGCTGTAATGTCGAGGCTGCTCATCTAACTTTTTACAGCCAACTCTGCTCTGATGCAGTGGTATATTCATAACCTTTGTACTAAAGTATGCAACCCAGCATGTGTAATGGAGGAAAAAAAACTTTATTTTCAAATGCAAATTAGTGCTTCTTGCTCTAAAATGAATCACCACATACAACATGCTATTATGCAGCTTTACATTAACAAACAAAATAAACTGTGAAAGTTGTCAGGCCATGGAAATTTAGCTTGGGTTTACTTCAAAACTTCTGTTTTGATTTTCACAAAGATATGTGGATATAATTTGCATTATACCAATAAAACAGTGTATTTCAGTTGACAACTGTTGAATATAAATTTTGGCATTTTATTCTGTTCATTTGTGTGTATGAATTATTAATTTGAAAATATGAATTTAAGGTGCTATTTTTAAGTTTTCTCTGTTGCTGAACGTGTTTTCGAGGTTATAAGATGCCCCCTGAGCAGCACTTCTTTATGGCAGACTGGATGCTACAGTGATTAGCTATCAAAAAGTCATGAGACTGAGGCCAGTAGGTTAGCATGCCAACTTCAGTAGAACAAAACAAATGATAGAACTAAAAGCAAAACATTGGTGTTGCTTTCCACTGCTGGAGACAGCTCTTGGTGAGTAAAAGAATGAAGTTTGATGCTAAATTCACATAGCTTCTTCTAGACAGGTTAGTAAATAGCTAACATTGGCTATGTTGTGATAGCAAAACTTAAAGAAAGCTCCTTTAAGTCAAAAACACAAAATTTGTATCTTTGTACAAACATTTCAGAGCACTAATCACTCATTTGCACATTTTTCCCATGACCCCTGCCACACTCCAAGCTGCCAGTTGGCAAACTAGCTAGTTAGTAGCTGTTTGCTATCCAAACAATATGTTTATTCAAGAATGCATACAATATTTGTAGCATTGATGCATAGTCTCATCATTGGACCAATCCTTCTGTCGCCCTGTTAAAGAAGATTACACAATACTGGCAAAGGGACAAAAGTTCCAGAGAAGGCGTAGGGACATATCATGCGCACTTCCTGCCTCTCTGCAGTACAAACAATGGACTGGTTTCAAGTCTCAATCTGGCAACGTCAGGTCTGTTGTCTGCTCTAGGAAACTACACAAGAGGTTAAGGAGTTAAGGGTCATTGTTCCTGGGAGAATAAAAGGGGAAGTGGCTGGTCATGGTTTTAATGGGGGGCTGTCAGAGATGTTTTGGTCACAGCTGGTGGTATCTATTCATCACTTTAATTTGATATTATCATTCAATAACATGCAGTTTCTTTTTTATAAGCATCAATAAAGAAAAAATGTTTTAATGTTGTCTAGGCTACTCTTAACTTTAACCAGGAGTAACATCAACCAATCCAGTTCTGCTCGAGGTTTCTGCCTCTTAAAAGGAAGTTTTTCTTTGCCACTGTCGCCTAGTGCTTGCTCATGGTGGGATTTGTTGGGTCTCTCTCTGTAAATACCTATTTTAAAGAGTATGGTCTAGACCTGCTCTATATAAAAAGTGCCTTGAGATAACTTTTGTTGTGATATGGTACTACATAAATAAAATTGAATTGAATTGAATTATTTCAAGAGCATCACATTTGGTATTTCTGTAGAGCAATAAAATAATGTCAATACAAGTCTGTTGAATATCAATTGAACATTATAAATGTAGAACTGACTGGAGTTAGTATTCAATAGCCTGTGCCACTTAGCCACAGTCTTGTCATCAGACTTATGACGTGGTACACTGCAGCTTACTGCAGATACTGATTAAACTGAGCTGGGCACTCACGTTATTCCATATTTAACATGTATTTCATCTGTCAGTAGTGAGCGCCAAGGTTTAGCTGAGCTCCAGTGACATCATAAAGCCTGTATGCACATGGCAGCTATAAGAGAGTCACTGTTACTCCCATAATATAAATTGACATTGAGAGAGTATTTCCAGTCTGTTGGTTGTTACTGCTGCTACAGCAGAACAAATTTAAAATGAAGTAAACTAATAGCAAATAATAACATTTGTATTGGAGACCCATTTGTTCAAATATTAAATTTCATGTTACTGCCCCCAACAAAGAGGCTATGATTAATGCAGCAATTATCTCCTGCTCCTCCCAGTATTGATCCAGGACATCAATTTTTTGGGACTGTGAGCTTGGCAAATGTAAGCGCATGGCACAAAGCCATGGGGAATTAAGTGAAAGCTCATTTCATCTTCAAGCATAACAAAGAGAATTGGTCTATCTTAAGTCAGCAGATGGAAAGAGTTTTTGGCAAATGGGCAATCATGGGAAATTTAAGTCTGGATTGGTGACAAAATGTAGCACATAATAAGATATCCCATTTTAAGAAAAGCTATAATGCAAGCTGTTACCCCAAATCCTTTTTAGACAGAAGGAGGCACAAAGAACTAAAACCTCCCTAGGCACAGGTTCAAATCTCTCTGACTGTATGTACGTGATACTGCAGCCTTAACCTATAATAATGTTGTCTGGTGAGAAATGATAAGGACGATTTAGATTTGATGGCATGCAATGGTAAAATCAAAGTTCAAAGTTTCAAATTCTCTCCACGGGTATAAAAGGGGTGAAACTTTTCATGTGTTCCTCTATAAAGTTTGTGGATGACGGGTGAGATACAGAGCAAAGTATCACAAGAAAAATAAAGCAAACACTTCTCTTACATTACTGCAGAACCTTGTAAATGGAGATCCCTCTTAACAGCATCAAAATGTATTTTACATACAGTAATTCACATTATTCATAATCAATTTGATCATGCAATCTAGCATATTTTTAGTGATGGACATGGCCTCTATGGAAGTAATAAATCAGAGGATAATAACATGTTGAAAAAAGATTTACTGCCAACTTTATCCTTCATGAAGAGTAAATTACAAATTCCAACAGGCCGGAGCGAGCTATTTAACCTTTAATTATCATCCACAGAAGAACCCGCCACACACAAAGTATCCACAGTGACCATTTCACCTTTGGAGGAGTAATTATTAATTTGCCTGAAACACCAAAGGCCTCTAAGCAATCATCAGCTGCCTCATAAAAGCCCAGACAGGGCAGATATGAACAGGATGTAGGCCAAGGTGATGAAAAGCTATGAAGGTGCAGTGTAGGGTTGGCTCTGCCTTTCTTCACTTAATTAAAAAAAACAGCAGCATCACCCTTTAAGTGTACATGTATATCTGAACTGTAAAGCCATAATTTCCAATGGAAATATAGTTTATCATGTCCTCATTGTGTCAATGTGCCCCCGTGATATGCAATCATTCAGTGGTAAAATTAAAAACAGAGTCACTATAGGTTAATTAACTAAGTCCAGTGTTCTCTGGTCTGTTTTCACATAACAGACAACCAGCTGAGGCTGACTATTACACAAGAGTCAATGACAGATGTGGGTCCACCTCCAGTGATGAGCAGTCAGGCCCTTGTAAAACAGTCATCAGAGTAAAAGTTATTGCATTCTGCACAGCCGTAAAGTAATTAGCTGTCCGGACACCTCTGAGAGTGACACTTTCACATCAGAGGACAGGACAAAAGAGAGACAGAGAAAGACAGACAGACGGGCAAATAGACAAAGCACAGACTGTTTCTGTCTGAGGTCAAAACACAGTCAACTAAACAAGGCAAAGCATAAAATACATATTAAGACACAAACAAAAGTTAAAGAGCATTTCATCAGTGGACAATATTCTCTCCAGCGGAAACGATGAATAAAAAAGAGAAACACAAACAGTCTCTTGGATTAACCTAAAGACCACCCAGTTACCATATATAACTGGGTACTGAATATGTGTTTTTCAACCACCTTATTAAAAGGTGTATCATTTTCACATAATCCTTCTGACAGTGTCTGTGCTTGCTTGCTATTTGTCCTTGAGGTTTGATTTCACATCAAAGCTCATGAAAGCAGCGCTTTTCAGCTGTTTCAGCATATTTACAAATCTTTTAATTTCAGTTATTTATTACTTTAATAACTTACAAATGTTGAAGGCTGAACTGCTTGACATTCAATAAATATTCAGATACAGTAAATGGATTTGAAGCCAGATTTAGTCTTCATTGCTCACGAACATGAAAACAAAAGCTACAAAAAGGAAAATAAGGGGGAAAAAAATTAATCAATCTATGGTATACTCTGGAAAATGGTTGTAGGTAGTTTTAGGCATACAAAAATTACTTTAATCACCTAAAAATAGGCCAAAGCATCACCAAAGTCTTTTGATTCAGCTTCAGTAATTTGTATGACTGACCTTAGGGTGGGAGTGAATCGCTGACCACCCACAGATAAAAAGTGATGACAAGTTGGAACAGCACTCACCAGCCAGAGGGACATCGCAGTTTTCTTTGAAGACACCTGGGGTAGTAATTCCCTTTCACAGATCCAGAGCTTTCTTAAGCACTTATCTGGCTTTTCTGAGATTCAAAAGACTATGCAATTGTCCCTCAATCTTGGATGCACTGACCAAAGAGAGCCTAGCAGTCTGGCCCTTATCCTGACATACTTCCTGAGCTGCATTGTTAGCAAGGAGAGAGGAAACACACACACACACACACACTATGGAAAGCCACTGTCAGAAGATCATAACATGGAAAGTGAGAATACCAGGAGCTGTTGTTTGCTCTCTCAGATTTTTTTTTTTTTTTTTTCTTGTACTGTTGCCAAGGTCAGTGTTTAGGCCGCGAACAGACTGGACTCTTTTTGACAGTTTAATTCTGACTTTTTATTGAACAATGACGCTTCTCCAGAGGGTTTAAATTCAAGTTTCAGTTCGAAATGACATCAAAAACTGTTCTTACATACACTCCTGAACAAAATATTAAGACCAGGGGAAAAATACAAGTATTTGAATTTCGTGCTGGTGGATCATAACCAGGTTGTAAGTAGAGCTTCAAAATGCAAAAAGAAGAAACAGGAACAAGAGACAAAAATTGGTTCTAGGCAATTTATTGAAAACTGCATTTAAATTTAAACAGGCTGTTTATCAGCTGATCAAAAGTTTAAGACCTTAAAAAGTATAAATCTGCACAAAAATCTGGCTTTCATGTAATTTTCTTTCAGGCATTCACACTGTCATGACCCTCTGATGGTCCCTCTGAAAATTTAACCTGGATGGTCCTGATGGCTTCCAACATTACTGGCATGACAAGGAGATCCCACTGGAGATGTTTTCTATGCGGCACAGTGAAGGAGGCTCCATCATGATCTAAGGTGCTTATTCCTTCAATGGAACAATAGAGCTTCAGGTTGTAAATGGTAAATGGACTGTACTTATATAGCGCTTTTCTAGTCTTTTCGACCACTCAAAGCGCTTCACACTACAGATCACATTCACCCCATTCACACATTCATACAGCACTTGTTCTATATATAAACACTTTCTAACACATGCACACACATTCACACAGTCTAAGATGACTGAGCTACTTGATTTTAATGCAGGTCTGTTAATTCTTAATTATTCATTTGAGATCCCTAAGCATGTTTCTATAGGTAACATTTTAGGGTGATGTTATGCTGTGTTAGCTTATTATGGAGTTCTTCTGCTCCTAAGTGGCCAAAAATCCATGAATGCTGCTCAGAGGCTCTGTTTTCAGTCATTGCTCTACACTTTGGACATACACTCCTAAACAAAATCTTAAGACCGGGGAATTACAAGTATTTGCATTTCGCAGCATTGGATCATAACCAGTTTATAAGTAGAGCTTCAAAATGCAAAAAGAAGAAACACGAGCAAGAAAAATAGAGTAGAGCAATTTACTGAAAACGGCATTTCAATTCAAACAGCTCCTGAACAGCTACATCAGCTGATCAAAAGTTTAAGACCATAGCCCCCCCCAAAAAACCAAAAACACACACCGATGACACATCGGAGGCAATTTGGGGTTCAGTATCTTGCCCAAGGATACTTCGGCACGCAGACTGGAGGAGCCGGGAATCGAACCACCAACCTTCTGATTGGTGGGTGACTGCTCTACCTCCTGAGCCACCATCCTGCCACCCCGTGCAGCGGCATCACTCCTTTGTCTGTGCAGTGATGACTGGGTCTTTCAACAGGACAACGCTACAGTTCACAACACCCACCTGATGAAGGACTTCTTCCAGGATAATAACGTTGCTCTTTTGGACCATCCTGCTTGTTCCCCTGATCTAAATCCCATTGAGAACGTTTGGGGATGGATGGCAAGGGAAGTTTACAAAAACGGACTTCAGTTCCAGACCGTGGATGTCCTTCGTAAAGCCATCTTCACCACATGGAGCAACGTTCCCACCAGCCTCCTGGAAACACTCACATCGAGCATGCCTAAATGAATTTTTGAAGTGATCAACAAGAACGGTTGGCTACTCACTACTGAGTCCTTTTATGACACTGTTCTGTTTTTGGTTTTTTGGGGGGGGCTATGGTCTTAAACTTTTGATCAGCTGATGTAGCTGTTCAGGAGCTGTTTGAATTGAAATGCCGTTTTCAGTAAATTGCTCTACTCTATTTTTCTTGCTCGTGTTTCTTCTTTTTGCATTTTGAAGCTCTACTTATAAACTGGTTATGATCCAACGCTGCGAAATGCAAATACTTGTAATTCCCTGATCTTAAGATTTTGTTCAGGAGTGTATGTCCAAAGTGTAGAGCAATGACTGAAAACAGAGCCTCTGAGCAGCATTCATGGATTTTTGGCCACTTAGGAGCAGAAGAACTCCATAATAAGCAAACACAGCATAACATCACCCTAAAATGTTACCTATAGAAACATGCTTAGGGATCTCAAATGAATAATTAAGAATTAACAGACCTGCATTAAAATTAAGTAGCTCAGTCATCTTAGACTGTCCATGGCCTGACAACTCAGTTTTCACAGTTTTTTGCCCTTTGTTAGGCTACACAGTGTTATATGGCCGCCTAACTGATAAAAACCAAAGCAGGCTAATGTTGCTGAAACTATGCCTAATGTAGCATCACAACTGTATTGAGGGAGAGTGTTGAGGGGAAAAACCAAATATTCTAAACATTATAATGTCACACTGTGATTATGAATATGGATATGAATTAAAACTTTCTCTGTCAGATTCAATATTTTGGTCTCCACTATCTCTTGAAAAAATACCTCTGTAGATATGTATATGTCAGCCCTAGTTGTCACCGCAATTTTTCATATTACAGGTAGTCATTTTTGATTCACAGTCAGTATTTAAAAGAAAGATAATTTAAGCTTTGTGTCAAATACAGACATACTGAAATCAACTGTCCCTGGATCAGCACTGCTTTTTTCCCTTTCAACAAGATGTAGAAAACAGGTCCAGGCAAATGAGTTAACACACTAAGGTGCTGGCAGCTGGGGTGAAAAGGTCGCTGCTTTGCAACAGGTCCCCTAACCAAGTAACTCCCAACTAAACAGGCACCTTCATTGTTTTTTTAAACAGACTCTTAATGGAAACCACCTCAGACCCGACCGATTCATTGCCACTCACCTATGAGTGTGTAACACGCAGAAGGTAAGCAGCAGGGGTATCATGTGACATTAACATTTTTCAAGTTTACTCTCCTCCTCTCGACACAGCTTTTATGGGCTTTGAGGAAAGAAGAGATATTTACTTTGCTGGAGATGAAACACAGTGGTGGCCCTCTGGTCCCAGTGGAGGGAACATTACTGTAGCAGAACACACACACGCATTGAAACTACACTGATCCAAGAGGTATAATTCAGTCCTGCCACATATGTTCATCATTAACTTATCATTAAAATTCCATGAGTCATGTCTCATCACAGTGAAAAACATCTGAATTCATACAGAGCCAGTATATTATGTAAGAATTAAATCCAAGCTGTGATACTGGATCAACTCCTTGAAGTTCCCTAATTTCTGTATTTACATGAATATACATGTCTCTACGTATATGGATGCTCCCATGTAATTATAAAACAGGAATCTATACCCTTGGCTGTTCAAAGCAAGCTGAGAATGTGTTTCTGTCTACATATGTGTATGTAGATAGAGGAATCCTATCTGTAATATAAGCAGTGAGAAACCCTGAGCCAAAACCATATAGGATTCATTCCTCCTAAAGCCCTTCCAAAACCCCCCACAGCTGGATCAAAGTCTGGGTTGTGTGCTTAGATTTTAACGTGTGTGTGTGGGGGGGGGGGTTTACTCTCTGGCCGATTGTTATCACTGCCGAAGCCTGTGCTAAGTGCTAAGCCATGAGTGAGGCCTCTGTGAATGCTGCTGCTAAGAGGAGTGTCTGCTGAAATGTCTGTGCTGTGAGAGTAGTTCTCCCTGCCATGTGTGCTGAGGATAAGGCAAAGGCATGGGTTTTAATTGGAAGCGCATGTTGCATGAGCTCACACTTGTAATTTCTGATTAAGCCACATGAACACCACATGAAAGCAAGTTGCTTCTTTAATACAGATAACTCTTGTAAGCACACAGCAAATCACAAAACTGTCTGCCCCTTCCTGGTCTCTTTTCACAACAGTCACCAAATGTTAGAATCATTTATATACAGATTTAAGTATATGACATAGTGGTTAAATGTGTACATGCTGTTAAGCACGTAAGTGGTAGGGAGCCACTTGTTAAAAGTCTAAAGACACTGGCCAGGCTTTAAACACAGCAATGGTGCCTAAAATATTCCTTAAATACACCTAGACAAAGGGGGAGTTCTACCACCTCTTGGAAGTTTTCCAAAAAACATTACACTATCCTTTGGGAGTCGCATGAAGTTTATACTTTCCAAATGTGCCAAGAAATTATGTAATGCTTCATGTGGGATGATTCTGACAGGTTATTAAGGATGAGAGGCAAAATTATAATCTCTAAAGATTTATGCCTTATTTGGATTTAATCTTGGGGTGACATTAAATTAATACAGACTGAGTTTGGTAAAACATATTATAGATGTATATAGATTTTATTTGCAGTTGTATAAAATGTAAAACATCAGCAAACTGGCTTTTTGTGCTGTCAGTAAAATCAGTGGTTCTCATGAGAGAGATTCATTCTTTCTTTTCTTGACTTTTATACTGTTGCCACTATTCCAGGATTGAGTAACGCTGCAAACTAAACAAAGCAGTTCATCCACTATTAGTATGTCTTTAAACGTTAACTAATGAAGCATTCATGAACATTAGGTCATCAACAATAACAAAAACAGAAATGGTATAAATTCAACAGCTGAGCAATAGTGAGAAATGTCAGGCTATAATAGATTTATGGATAAGACTGGCATTTAAGTTTATACCAGGATTAAAGTTTAGATTTAGGTAAGAGTTGTATAGGAGAGGGTCAAGTTAAGGGTTTATAGGTGTTAAGAGGCAAAGAAGCAGGGTTTTTAGTGGGTGGGGGTAGGGGCGGAGGATGCTTGTTTTACTACAGTCATGAGGTTAGAATAAGGTCTAGGTTAGGGTTAGACTGAGGGTTAAGGTTAGACGTTCACTTGTGATGGTTAAGGTCAGGGTAGGGGTTAGGGAATGCATTATGTCCATGATGGGTCCCCACAAATATAGGGGTACAAGGATGTGTGTGTGCATGTGTGTTTGTCTGTGTGTGGTGGTGATGGTGAGGACACCCCGCCTGTCAGTTTCAGACAAGATACACTCACTAAACAGGGTGCTGCATTTCTTCACCGCACCAACTGTAACCCATAGCAATAGTGGGCCTGCCCCAGTAAGCCAGGCATTATGCAAATGTAAATCACGCCTGACTGGCCACAAGACTGTGTGTGTGTCCATCGCACAACTTCACATTTCACCCAAATTTTATTGGTGCCAGTGGCCTTTTGTCTGCTTTAATTGAATTAACTTCTCAGAAACTGACCTTGTTGCAGAAGAGCGATGGGACATTACACAGCCATCACCTCGGCATGGGAGCTTTTAATTGTGTTTACATTGGAATCATTCAGGGTTTAAAGGAGAGAAGGGGCTTCTCTTTTACAAAATTTTATAACTTGGTAACATTTACTTTTAAAGAGCTACATGACACATTTAGTCAAAGCCTCTTAACATAATAGATTGGCAAATAAACAATCACCTTTGACTCATTCACTGTCACTTTTTTGTCATTTTATGTCATGTTTCAGCTCTGTGGGATAATGCTTATATTTAGCTGTCACTTTAAATGACTAAAATAATTCTAGTATATAAGAAAAACACCTTTTTAAAGGATTTTATTTTACTGAGCTGTCACCCAGAGCTGCAACACTTTGACTTTCTAACTATGTAGAAATCTGTTTTCAAATCACAGATGATGGACAAAGGCAAAAAAACATCTTTAAGGTAAAACATGCAAGCTGACACAGAATCCTGATTCTGCGACATCCTAGATCAATCACATATATACAGTCCGATAAAGTGCATGAGCTAAAATTCTGAGTAATCTGGGATGAATTCTAACTTTCATTGCTGATTAGAAATTCTGGGGTAGTAATTCCCAGATCCAGAGCTTTCTTAAGCACTTATCTGGAGAAATTCTTACCAATTTTTCAGGGGCTTTAAATACAAATCAGCAGTTACATGTGTTATCAGCACCACTGACTGCCTCAGCTTATTGCCTCAGGCATCTGCGTAATGTAAAAGTTACATTAGAAACGAGATAGCCTTATTGTGAAATACAATATAAAACATCAGAAATGTATCTTGGTAACAACTGTGCAGAGGTGTCTTCTTGACTTAATTGAATTTCACAATTTGAGGGATTCTATACCAAACCTAGATCACAGACATAGACACACAACCTTGTAGGCTACAAATTATAATTGTTATCATCAGTATTATCATTATTATTGTCCATATGTGACAACATATTATTAATTGGTGTTGCTATCATTGCTGCTGTTATTCAATCAATGACACTATTATACCTATGGGTATAGTCATCAGAAAAATCAGTCTGACAGTGATTAAATGCAGTGGTGTATACAGCTGTTCCTGGTCTTTCTCTTCTCTCACTGCCTCTCCTCCCCTCTCTCCCCTCTCTCTCTTCTCTCTCCCTAATTTCTCTCCTTTCAACTGGGACAGACGGCTGCCCACCCTGAGTCCAGTTCTGTCAGAGCTTTCTTCCTGAGTTTTTCCTCTCCAATGTTGCTGTGCTGCTCATGGCAGGAACTGTTGGGTTTAATATTGTAAGTATAAGTCTCAACCTCACTCTGTAAAGTGCCTTGAGATAATGTATGTTGTTGGTGCTATATGAATAACATACAATTGTACTGAGTATAACTCTTTTAAATTGCATTTTTTATTCCTCAGTTTAAATCCATAAGCATGTGTGTGCAATTACAGAGCAAGTTTAGTGTAGAGAAAATAATGGCAATGTCCCCATCTGGTGGTTAAAAGCACAATATCATTAAAATCATACATATTATCATACATACAAGTAGCCCTCTACCTCTACTTTTAAGTGTTGCAGCACACTGCTGCTGTTTTGGCAGCAAGCCACCATTTCACAAAGAAGGAATGCATTCCCTGTTTATTGGTTGTCTTCCCTTTTCTTTCATGTCTGCTTGTACCCAATCAAAATGGTACAGACCCACCCAGACGACAGGCAAACAGTGTCACAAGGTTTTCCCCAGCAAATAACAGACTCATGAAAATTGTTGCTGTGTGTTGATGGGGTGTTTGGCCACTCTCTCAGATAATGTAATGCAACGAGCTTCTATAATTTTGATGTGTTACAGACTTGACCAGACTTGAATTAAACGACATATGCCTGCCCTATGGTGCTTAGAATATGGCTGGTATTTTAGCTAGATGTGTATCAAATTTTTGGAATTTGCACATAAGTCTTGACTCTTGTGGGATTTACTATTTTGGGACATTTCATAAAGTTATAAACTTGCTGGTTGCTCTGCAGCAGGAGAGAAAGCGCTCCAGAGGGTCATCAAAACTGCCCAAAAAATTGCCCTCTTCTCTCCCTAGAGGACATTTACGAGACACACTGTCTCAGGAGAGCCCACAGCATCCTCAGGGATCCATCCCAGCTGGGACACCATCTGTTTGTACTGTTACCCTCTGGGAGGCGTTTCAGGGCCATCAGATCAGAAACCAACAGGCTGAAAAACAGTTTCTACCCCGGGGCCATTATCACACTAAACACTGCCAACACCTGACAATCTGTACTCAACCTTTGTGAAATACCCCAGTAAATGTGCACCAACTCTCTGCAATAAATTCTCTTCTGTGCAATACTTCATTTGTTTATGTTGTAAATATGTCATAGTGTATAGCTGTATATTGAAATTGTAAAGTTATAGTGTTGTGAATTTTTTTTTGAACTTCTTGTATTTTTTTCCCTTCTATTTATATTTTTCATATTGCACCATGGTGGGAAACTGCTCACTAAAATTTTGTTGTACTTGTACAATGACAATACAGATTTTGATTCTGATTTTGGCCCCCATCTAAGTCCTGACCTGGAACTAATGTCAGTATGTCTGCTACTTAAGCGGAGTGGACTCACTACTGACAGTGAATTATGTATATTGCTCTTCTTTTGCCAGATCCAGGATGTACCCTGCCTTTCGCCCAATGTCAGCTGGGATAGGCTCAAGCCCCCCCCCCCCCCCCCGCAACCCTTAATGGATAAGCAGTCTAGATAATGGATGGATGAACAGCTCTTCTTTTGCTAGATTAGGTTTAATTATCCTCAACTGGGGCTATCACTTTTTATTCATATTGTAATCTACCATCCTAACTTGGGAAAATTTTGCCTGAAAATCATTTGGTGAGGTTCAAAATTGACAGTGTATAATCACAACGGGAAGAATGGAGAAAACTAGCAATCCATGCTAGAGCAGCATTCATGCATGAGTAATGCTTGAAAGCATTTTGGATTCCACACAGAAAATTAAACAAAATTGCAGTTAAAAGTAACGCTGTTTGCTGACTTTGTAAAACATAACTGTTTCATATTAATGTTAGCTTGTCGCATTGCAAATTGTCGCAGCAACATCAATTGGAATATGCCTAGCTTCATGAATTGCATTCAAATTAATCTGAACAAATTCTGTGTTCTCTGTGAATTTATTTGACTTCAACTGACTGACCGTGATCAGGTCCTGTCCGATTTCGACCACTAAGACCTCTACCATCTGGCACCTAAGAAGTCTTTAACATTATAATGAAAATGGTGTTTGACCCCTGTTTGCCTCTGTTATATAAAGGGCCTTTAGGTCATTAATGACCTTATCAGTTATAATGTAGACTCTAACATCTCATAACAGCGCATAGTAGATGGATGTCTGGTACAGTGCTATGCACACACATATTACACCAGGCTTCAACTTCATCTGAGCAAAATTGGGGTTTGGATCAAAATCTTTGCACCAGCTCTAGTATTAATCAAAATCTGGTGGTAATGTTGATGACTTTTGGGTTTGTATTCATGTGTGACATGAAAATGTTTCTACTAAAATATGATTAATCAGACATCTTTCCTGCAATTAACAAATATACAAAAACAACTCTAAACTTTTTTTTCTACTTACTTACATTCTTTTCAGGTGAATGAGCCTTGGGCTTCAGCTTGGCGACTCTCATTGTATATACTGTGGAAAAACTAACATGGAAGCATGGTATCCTATGAGTACTAATCCCACAGTCTAAACTTAAGAATGCAGATGGCAGGTGTTAAAGGCTCGGCCACAGCAGAGCTTAGCAGTAATATAAGACAATTGGACAAAATGACAAAGCAATCTCAGGAATGTGCTAGAAAAGTGAAAGCTCCCAGGAGGGAATGTTATCCAGTGACGGGATAAGTAACAGTTTTGCAATGGAGGGAGCTGCAAACTGATAACGCAGCCATTAAAGCAGCTCTTTCGGCTTCACCTAATACTGTCTAAAGGTACTTTATCTGACTACAGGCTGTTAAATCCATTACTGTTATCTCTGACGAGAGGTCCCAACCTTTCAAGATAGATAAAATATAGCAGGCAAACATTTTAAGCATGTTTTTTCCCACTAACCCTGATGTAATGTAATGTTGCTCATGGGATTAAATATTAATCAATCTCACTAAAAAAAAAATGTATACTTTTAGTTACTATAATATAGATATATATATATATATATATATATATATATAACTCACATTTTATGATAAACTCTTTCCTTTAATCTAGTTTTACAACCATATAATAAAGGTTAAGTTGGTAAACTTCTAAGTAAGTATGAAACAATCTAGTTGTCCCATGTTAACAATCCCATATTAACAAGTAATATATCACTTGCATACCTACAGACATATTAGTCCCCAGTCTGAGGTGGTATAGTTATAAACAGACCAGACAACACAATACAATGCAATACAATCACGTGCAGGTATTCAGGCTATTTTCAGAGTCATGTCATAAGGGCTTGCCAAGGCAGATAAGCACGCAGGAGGCAAAGAGGTATAAGATTATGTTCTCAGAGCCTCTGTGACTACTGTAATGTAAAATGAAGTGGGCTTAAAGGGTAAAACCCCTCAATTTAGGTAATCCAATATGTTATTCTTGCTGTCTGGGAAAGTCCATGTGGAACCAAAGAAACTATGTCTGTATTAACACTAAAGCATGTATGCTCAATACTCTAATGCTGCTGTTACACAACCCAAACTTCAGCTCATCTTTGATGACTGTTTACAATGAGGATGTTACATACATTTGCCTCTGTCCCATGCAAATATAAAAACAACAATATCAAAGACAGGTGTGCATAGTAAAAACATGACACAATAGCTAGACCAATACAAGGTATTGCCAATGCATTGGTAGTGGTGTACTGGCAGATAAATGAATTTAAAAAATAGATTGTCCACCAGAAACACTGACAAGTACGTTTTTCAACTGTTAGATGTCCCATTTACAATTAATGTTGGTTTCAATTCTTAAAAAAAATTAAGGGATCATGGTTTGTTTATGTTCTATGTTTGTTAAAAAACTACTGTTGTCTAATATATCGTTATCAGATTTTATAAACTAAAAAACTGATAACTGATGTCAGCCTAAACAGCATAGCAACACTAGCAAATTCGCTAAGCATATGTTAGGTAGTAAATTTGTACTTCAAAATCATGTGGTATAAATTGGGAGTTGGGGGTGCTTATCAGCACTGACTAAGATAATATTAAAATCACAGATTAAAACCACAGATTTATAGCAAGTGGGAGTGTCTGCTCTTGACAAAATCAAATACCTGATAAATCATAGGTTCTTCGTCACATCATATAAAATCATATAAACTCAATGTTTCCATTTATATAAATATAAATACTGAATTACAGCATTGCCTAAGATGGACAAAATGCTGGCCACGTAAGTATAAAAAGATATATCTAAATCTGTAGACAAATTCCTATCACCTCATGTTATACATCATTTTATCACCCATCCCTACATGCAAGAAAAAAATAGAATCCATATATTTTTAACTATAGTGTGAACACAGCCTCAGGGTCACCATAAATAAACTCCCAGTGTGTGTAAATGACATAAATGTGTGGCATGCCAGTGACGCTTGCATGGGATTTCAGGCGGGTGCAACACATGTGTAGCATCAGGTCCAAGAGTGTGATTTAATTAAAGATTCCTTTGCTTGGTGCATAGGGTGGAACACACCCACTCTCATTAACAGGGATCAGATTGAGAACGTGGAACATGTGCCGTTTTTTTATGGAGGGCTATTGAGTTTCTATTCCTGCTAATAATAACGCTATGATAAACTTTCTCTGCAAACAATCAACTGTTACTCCCCATGTGTTGTGTTTAGCGCACTGAAGACACAGACAGTCATCATACACATAAAAAGCTAAAGTGTAAAAATCACTGTAGGTTTATCCAAAAACATTAATTCTAAAAAGTATATAAATGTATGTACATTGCATAATATTCATTGCACTGTTTGTCGCTGACCAAAGATGAGGCTTATACAACCCAGTGAACTCCTTATTGTCTACACAGCCTTGCTTGTGACAATACTCTGTTTATGGACATTTTATGGTTACATTTCATAATGCCCATTAAGTTTCCCCTCCCAGTCCACTGAGAAACCACATTCCAGCGCAAATACCTATGAAATTCCTCCACAGTGGAATGTCTAAGTGTGCAAACCTATCCTTTTAAAATCCAGTGAGGGTGAACCAGCAACAATGATCTGCCTCAGCTTGTTACAAGCATTGGTGCAAAATAGAGAGAGAAAAAAAATCTGGGGTCTTTCTTCCTATGTGTATTCAGAGTAAATGCGGCATGTCAAAGGGGGGATTTATTAGGTCCCCAAAGAAAAACATTCTCCCGATGATGAAAACATGATTGGGCGACCTGGGTAGCCCAGCCTAACTTCTGCTCCACTGTCACAGTAATTACCCTTGGAGCCCTGTGGCATCCGACCTTGGTGAAAAAGACTCCGGGGGAAATAGAGGAGCCACAAATATCAACAAAAGGCACATTTTGAGGCAAAAGGGATGCGACCTGTGAGAGCCGAGCTCCCTGTCCATCACTCGGAAGTGTTGTGAATGGCTACAAAGGCCCCCAGAGTGAGACTTTGTGGGATTTCTACGTTGCCAAGAGCGAATGCAACATCGCCTTGCCAAGTATTAGGGAGAAGACAAGAAAATCCCCCCCCACACGTAGAGAAATATCAACAAAACTACAGCATAAAGGCCACATTCACGGATACACAAAGCAGAAGAGGCTGGATGGTATAGGGCTAAACAGAGTGTATTATGTTGCACTGATGCCACAAGGTCTGAGGCGGAGGTGGAAGTTAGGCCTCTGCTTTACATTCCAAGAAAAGGGGCACACAACCGTGACTCTGGAGAGAAAATACAGTTGCCCTGTGCCTTAATCTATCATTCTGACTGACATTCTATCCACTGTGCATTGCCAAGTGAATTAAAGACACTTTAAGAAGCTCAATGAACGTCTTTTGTGTCCTATTATCTTCTTGTTCCAGAGCCTTTGTGGGCAACGTTACACATCACTGCATCAGTAATGTCTTGAAAGGCTGTTTAGAAAAGAAATATCCGCTCATCGGATTCACACATCCTTTGACCACAAGGGATTGCAAGCAAAGGCGTCAACTTCAAAAACTGATAAAAAGGCTCAGATTATTAAGCAACTCCAAGCTAGCTGCTGGCTCAAGCTGAGTTATATTATCATGAATATTCTGATTTGCATAACATTTAATATTTTTATGTGAAATGATAGGCATATTTAAGTCATTATATTTCATTAATCTAAAAGGACTCAAAGTTCTCCAGTGCATAATTTCTGCTTTATCATTTTAAATTTGATGGTTTCTAATAACATAGTCTGCTCCGTCATTTTGAAATGCATTCATAGGTTAAAAAAAAAAAAAAAAAAGAAAAGGTTAAGAAGATGCAGTAGAGAAATAGCTCTGATCATTGAAATGAAGTACTCCCTTCTTCATTCTCTCCCTGTATTTTTAACTTTCATCATTGCTGTGCACAGGTTTTCCATTAAGTAACTGGATCATATTATCCAATTACTGTGTGGTTTGTTGGGAGCAATGCAAAGTAGCAGAGGGATGTTTTAAGTGTGCTCAGGCATAATGATATGTTTACCACATCAAGACAGACAAAAGCAGGTAAGTAGACAATTAAATGCTATGGATTCAGCTCACGTTAACTAATATCACAAAGAGTGTTTTTTTCTGTCTTCTCTTTTTATCTAAATCCTCTGCATATCATCAAGATAAACTTGATAACACATATTCTACCCAGACTGTCATGTGAAGAACAGCTCTATAAGAAGCTTCCTACTCTGAAATAAAATGCGTAAGTGTCCGTCAGAGGTTAAATTCCTGTGTGCATTGGCATTAAAAGGTAAGATGATGGGGGTTAACTTTGCTGAGGCATCACAGCCCTCTCCCGGGTCAAGCGCACACTGGGCACCTTTCCATGGAGGAACACACAGAGAGGGTCTTGTTCTGCGGCCCATGAGCAGGTCAGTGCCAGCAGGTAGGAGTGAAATGATAGGCCTCCCCAGAGACACAGCATAGAGGACACACTGTTTCCCCACTGCTAAAACATCCATTGGAATGCAATATGGGGTGGCAGGTAACTTTCAGTTCACCGCATACCTTTATCAAAAATCTTCAAATCCCAGGAAAACCCCCGCCAGCCGTCTGACACTTTGGTGGGAATTCAGAAATGGGGGAGATAGAGAGCTGGACTTGACAGGCATCAAACTGAAATGGGAATTATTTTCTTAAGGAGGTATATTCAGCTGTTTTACTCACGCCAAGAGTTTGTTCTGCTCGTTACTTGAACCTTTCTATGGGCTGGCAAGCACTGATTGGATTTAATATTTCTTTAACATAGTTGTTACAGTTACTATCATGTGTAATGTGAGGGTGTTACCATTAGTCTTCATGTTTGATCAAATTTTATGTAACTTGCAACACATGTCTGAATGATAATGCACTTAAAATAAAAAGAAAGAAGAAAAACAGGAAAAAGAAATGTGACAGTGTATTTCATGTCCAAATATTAAAATATATGAAATAGATATTTAAAATTTTGTTTCAAATATCTAAAAGCGTGATTAATCCAGTTTTACAGAGCTGGTATATCAGATCTTTTTGGTTATTACAGCTACACTGGCTGGGGCAACCATAAGAAAGACTTCTATGTGCAGAATTTTGTTATCCCACTGTGTATTTCGTGTATCTACACACAGGACAGAACTAGGCTAAAAATCCACAAATACTGAAAATTCAAAAGAAAACTACAAGAGTTTTGAACCACCTTAAAACTCCAGTTCTCCATTACAGTAATTTAATGTTTACTGTTTCAGTTATTGAGACTAACATCAGCCTCTCAAACCCTTCTTGATCAGACTTAGTCCAGACCAACAGTGATTTCTTAACATAAATCTGTAATTATTTGATTTTTTCCAAAGAAAAATATATAACAATGGCAAACACAGCAAAAAATCTGAGTCAATCTGAATGTTGTCTGGCACCAAAAGTTTGGCAGAAACTCATCAAAATAGAAAGCAGAGACAAATCCTTACCATAGGATCCACACTATAACTTTAAAGATATAAATGTGACCCACATACATTTAAGTCTCCAAAATCTACTGACCAGCTATTATGAAAACCAAGCCATACTGAATCCCACTTTGAGCTGATACTGTTTTAGTTATCTGGAGCACCAAAACCAAACCAATGCTGCATATCGGCAAACCATGAGTGGTGTAAGATTTAATTCACGAACTCATGAATCATTGTTGGTAATAAGGAATATGTGAGTTTTCACTGCAATGATGTAGCTGGTCGAATTGACAGAGATTAGTCATATTTCTGCTATGAAATGAAACAAATTTGTCCATTGTACATAAAATATTTTTACATCTACATAAATTACAGTTTTCAAACAAAAAAAAAACAAAATTCAGTCATTTTTGACTGTTAACAAAAATGCAGCACATTTACATTCAACAGGTTTCTGTAGACCTAGGTAGGTAGGTGTCTACGTTATTAGCATTTTAACCCCAAACAGTGAATCATAAATATACTTATAGATTCTGTACTGTGTGTAAATCTCTTACATTTGGTGTCTTCCAACTGTGCCGTTACTTTTGTTCCCTTCGTTTAAGGCATGACACTTAATTCCAATAAAATAGAATTACCACATCGCAGTTATGTGCCTCTGCCAACGAGTCCAGTTGTAGTTAATTAACGTGAATTTTTAAGTTATGTCCAAAAACATGTTTTGTGCAGTCACACTAACCTTGAACTTTGACCTTTGACCACCAAATTCTAATCACTTCATCCATGAGACCAATTAGTGTGTGTTTGTACCAGATGTAATGAGATTCCCACATAGTGTTCCTGATTTATTGTGTTCAGAAGAACATGAGGCCACCGTGACCTTGACCTTTGACCACCAAAATCATTGCACTTTTGAATCCAAGTGTATTTTTCACCAAAATTCGAGAAATTCCCTCATGACAGTTGATTAGCAGGCTTACGTGATTTGAGAATCAGCTGAATGAGTACAAACAAGTACGTGCTTCCACTCAGAGGACATCAGCTGAGTAATAATAATAACTTAGATTTATATAGCACTTTTCAAACCCCAAGGACGCTTTACAAAATAAACAAGACACAGGACACAACAAATAAACAAAGAGGCTAGTGGCCATAGATCTTTTTTAAGAGGTGAGTTTTGAGGAGTTTCTTGAAAGCGTCCAGGTTCTGATGGAAGAGAGTTCGAGAGGGTGGGGGCTGCCACACTGAAGGAGTAGGATGTCCCAGGACACATTCACATACACACTGCTAAAGAAATGGTGTTATATGTAGCCCAGACCTCCTCAGAATGTGGTCTGAGCAATCAGATCTCAATGCATCCTCATCCCTCATACCTCATCTTGGGTGCATTCACACCTGTACTGTTCACTTTGGATCGGATCACCCAAGACGCATGTTACTGCCAAGTATGAACAGCACCTGAGGCAGTTTGTAAGCTGTGTCTGTACAACTGTATAATGCATCGTAGTCATTTAATGCCATTCTTGACAATGCATCTTTGCAATCAGTTTTGTTCTGTTCTTCTCTCAGCTGTCTGTCAGACTATATACTGCTATTATACAACAACCCCACGATGCAAAGCACACACACACAGCGTACATTCCTGAGGTCTATTCAAGACCCCCTCATCTGGTTCAAAGTCTAGATTGTGTACTTTGGTTTTACATGAGGGTTTTACTTTCTGTCTGATTGTTATCACTCTTCAAAGTTCTACGCCATGGGCCTCCCTGAGCGCTGCTGATAGGAGCAGCCAAACTGTTTCTTCATCTGGAACAAAAACCACAAGCATCACACACACACACACACACACACACAAGGAGCAATTACCACAGGAAGCAATTTCTCTGCACCTTAGCACACTTCTGACACAAATATCGCATGAAAAAAAGAAGCTCCACTTTTTAGTGCATTTTAAGGGTTTAAACTTTAACAATACTTGTTACTCAGTCAATTGCAATTCATCATCAATCAGTTTTTGTGCAATGTTCATTCTCCACATGGTGTCTTCAAGATATATATGATAATTATTTTATTTGGGGATTCAAATTCTGCCAAAATGAAGTGTCAAACTCAGCCTTACAGAACAGCAGTAAACAGCTCCACAGTTTTCATGCTTCTTCTAAAATGTTCCTTTAAATCATATGTGAATGCTGATTATTTATACTCAGCATGACTGACACTTGGCTACTTCACTTGAGTCACTATTTTCAACACTTTAGCACCACTTCATTATTTCAACCACAGCTCTACTGGCAGAGTCAAGGCATTCATTTCCCATAGCTCGCCATGTGCCCACAGTCCTCCACGCCTCGGTGCCAGCTGTTTGTCTTTGCCACTGGACAGCTCAGCATATCCAAGAAAAGCCATCCACAATGCAACAACACTGTCTCTTTAGTGTCACTTCCCAGCAGCATAGGAATTGTACTGTTTAATACCAAGTATTAGGTTGGGAAACCCTGGCCACAGTGAAAAGCAATAGAAACGCACATATAGGCGTGTCAAAGGAGGATAACATAGAGCTGTGGTTTTAGTGAGCAGCTCTAAACAAAATGAAAAGACCTTGACTTTGAAGTCACATCAGTGCATCAGTGCAAAAACTCTTAAAAGTTGCATCCCAGTTGCGTTTATGACATTACCACACACTTTAGTGTTTACAATTTAATATTTATTACACATTGTTAGCATTCTCCATTATCATCCCCAAATAATCGATTATCAAAAAACACATACTGAGGTGTCATTACCGCCACAGTTTTGCATAAAGACTGATATGGCTAATTTTCTTGTATTTTGTGACATGGTTACTAAGAGGTGAGTTGCTGACAGGGCTATTGTTTTTCCACTTACAGAGCTCAGAAGACTTGTTTAAATATATTAGAAAGTGTAAAATTAACTTTGATAGGTATGGGTTTCGGTAGTTGTATTATCACGTGATAAGAAATAAATTCAACCCTGATTAGCCTGCAGGGTGAAGAGAGGTTTTAGGTCAGACAGAGAAGGTTAAAAAAAAAATCGGTGCAAGTCACAGGTCACTGACCACATTCCACAGGGCAGAAGGTAAAGCCTCAGGCTGCGCAACAATATTGTATTTAACAACTCATACGGTATATGCAAATCTAAATGCTCACCAGTGGGTGGAAGGAGGGAGCAGGAATTTATTTCCATTACATCACTGCAGCTAGAATCACTACTTTTGATCCCTGTGTTTTTGTCATGGAGTACAAGCATGACTGAACTTGGACTTCTAAGAGCTGCCAATGGCTGTCATTATGGTGAATGGTTTACCTCATTCACTCACAGAAGCAGTGTTTGAATGCCTACTGTCAGAGCAGGTATTAGTACCTGGATTCAGGTACAAACCATTTTAACCACTGCCTATGCTCTGGTCTAATATGTGAACTGACTAAAACACGCTCATTATTGCTGTTGATAGTCTGGATGTGGTTTTGGAGGAGTTTCCCTTGACTCAATAAACTTTCTGTTAAGTTTGTTCAAGTGGAACCAAAGGTCGGTTCTTATCTGAATCCTAAAGGAAGTCCGACATAAAATATTCAACTTGCGTTAGAAACCATAAACATCCAAATAAACACGTCCCATTTGCAGCCAGTGAAAACAAACTGATCCGCACCAGTTCTTTTGTAAGGTCGTGTTATGATCTCGCCTGCACGCATTTGCCAACCGCGCATTTCAGACAACTTCTTACCTTTCCCGGGCTCTCCTCTTTCTTCTTCTTCTCCTCTTCATCTTGGTAAATTGGCATTTGCAGAAAGTCCTCTTCACAGCAGATGAAGCTCACCGTGCATCCCATCCGAGCAAAGCCAGAGCGCACACGCGTCCAAACCCATTCAACGCTTCAAACGTTCGGTTCCCCCTCTCTCTCTCTCTCTCTCTCTCTTTCTCTCTCACGTCGCCGCTCTAGGTGAGGAAGTTATTGAGACTTAATTCCGCTCAAACACGCGACGAAGCTGCGCAGTCGGTCTGGCATCACTGCGCTGTCAGTTGTCAGGCGTTCGTGCAGTTTCGAGGAGATTCCCGCTGTTGCTCTCAGCCACTGTGCGCTGACTGAGTGCCCCGCTGAGGTGAAGTGACTTCCCACTACAGACAGATTGTGGAGGACGAACAGGTAGCCTGCAGCACTTTAACAGCACATAGAAAGTGTGCCAGCGCTCTCTCTCTCTCTCTCTCTCTCTCTCTCTCACACACACACACACACACTCTCTCTCTCTCAGTCACCATATGGTTTGTGAGGTGTTCAGGTTGTCACTTATGCGCAAAAATGTGAACCCCATCATTTAGAGCAAAATCTGCCACTTAGCTCGATTTGAATTATTTGGTCCCAGACATTGTAAAAGAAAAGGACACCTCTGCCGTGTGTTTTTACAACAGTTGGTGAGCCCATTAGGCCTTTAAAGTCTACAAAGACGTGTCCTGGGTTTATTCATGACCTCCAGTCCCAGCAGCTTCACCAAACAGGACACTGTAGGAATCCCAGTGGACTTTGGCTGGCACAAGTTCAAGGGCTTCGTTGGTTCTATGCAAGTATGTCTCCCTCTGCTGGCTGATTGGTGAAGTGGGAGTCATAAGAGGGCTACTTTTATCTAACCTCCATGTTACATTCAAGTCCTTTACCCACTTTGTGTGTCTGTTGCATATAAAGACACTATAATCCATAATATTAATTATGGATGTTGTCAGTTTTCTCTTCTTGGACTTCTCCAGCACCTTTAATACCATCCAGCTCCCTATGCTTTGGGACAAACTGAGCAGGATGGGAGTGGACCCCTACCTGGTGGACTGGATCTCCGACTACCTCACTGGCAGGCCACAGTACGTCAGGCTGAAAGACATCACGTCTGACAGCTGGAGCCCCCCAGGGCACAGTGCTGGCCCCTCTTCTCTTCACCCTGTACACCTCAGACTTCTGTTACAACTCAGAGCTGTGTCACATACAGAAGTACACTGATGACACATCCATCATTGGGTGAATCAGAGATGACAGAGAGGAGGAGACTGGTGGGGAACTTTGCTGCATGGTGCCACACTAACCACCTACAGCTCAACACCTCTAAGACGAAGGAGCTGGTCATTGACTTTGGGAGGTTCAGACCAAGACCGTGACCAGTCCTGTTAGAGGGAGCTGAGGTGGAGGCTGTGGACTCTTACAAATACCTCGGGCTGTGGACTGGACAACACACACCAGCCACCTATATGGGAAGACACAAAGCAGGCTGTACTTCGTAAGGAAACTGCGGTCTTTCAACACCTGCAGCAAACTGCTGTGGATGTTTTACCAGTCCAGGTTGCCAGCGTCCTCTTTTACACTGCGGTGTGCAATATAAAACAAAACTGAATGCACACCTGGTCATTATCATTAAACTGTTAAGTAATTACAAATCCTGTCCAGTCAGTACAATTGTATTGGTTTTTAGCCAAGCCCAAGAGGAATGAAGCCAATTAATTCTATACAGATTATTCTTTGTAGCTGATCTTTATTGGATGCTCTACCTTCAGCTTTAAAATATTCTAAATGTATTCTATTGGATTCAGTTCAGGGGTCATACTTAGGTAGTTCATAGTTCATAGTTTTCACTTGTTTCTCCTTTACAAACAATGTTATTTTTGAAGTGTGTAAGGGATTGTTGTCATGTTGGAAAATTCCTCTCCTGCCAAGCTTCTTGAGGTGGGGAGTCATCTTTTCATTCAGTATTTGGGTATACTAATATCTATTCATAGTGCCATCTTTAAATGTCATTTCCCCCACAACCATATCAGATCACTCCCACCTCCACATCTCACTCTGTGCAGTCACTGGCCTGGTATACACCAACCATGCTGGACCCCATGCAGTAATGTAGGTTTTATTTTGATATACAAAGTGATACCATACAGTTAGAAATATGACATAATATATTTGCTATGAAAGGAACAGAAATAAGGCTGAGGGTGATTCACTTTCATTTCACACATGCATAATAAATGCACAATTCAAATACTGTTAATCTTTAAATAGATTCACAACTCCATGTGTGTTGTGAATGATTATTGTATAATGAAATGTAGGTTTCAACTTACATGAAGTGAGCCAATGGAAAACAGCAAAATACTGCTTACAAAATATTATTTTTCTTTTTACAAGTCACCCATCTCATGACACTTCACCCATCTCATTGAACCACAGAGACCATTCATTAGAAAAGCATAATGTTTAGCCATGCATCTTGCTGAGTCTTGTATTTATGAACAATGACCACTTGTTATGTCATCTTTTAGGCATGTTGCTTCAAAATATTGAATGGCAAGTTACTGTCCATTTTTTCCCAATGATACGTATTACCCTCATTGTCCATAAAGTGACATTCAACACTTTACACAGGTACTTCCTCTGTGACATCTAGGGATAATGTCAAGGAGGAAAGATAAAAACCAAAAAACATAGACAGTTTTTTAGAGAGCCAAATACTGGAGGTGATGGTGATGAGGAAGGGACTGCTAATATTTGCAGCTCCACCAAGTCAACAACATTAGTCCAGCTTTGTGTGGAAGAAGCATGTCCGGCAAGCACCTCGTCCTGGGTAACACCCAGTGCTGTACTGGCCATTGGACAAATCGACCTAAAAAAAATCGTTTTGATAAAAGCTTTTATCAGTTTTTAACAAATTATAATATGTTTAAGCTTAAACGTACATTTTATTTTTATATTCACATTTCTATTCTAACCTGTTGTTGCAGTCTCATTCATTTAATACATAAGACATTCTTAAAAATAAATATAAACAGTTCTTTCATTCATATGCAACATTTATATTCAAGCCAATCAACAAATTATAGACTTTTACACAGAAAAATGAATCAAGCCTAACTCATTTGTCAAGTTTTAGATGGAAACTTTGCATTTTAGATTTTAAAATGCTTAGTGAATTAAATCCTACTAAAGGTACAGATTTAGATCAAATATTTCTGTAGAAGTGATCACTCCTTATATTGCTCATATAATTAATTTGTCTATTCAATCAGGTAAAGTTCCAGGAGAGCAAAAAAGAGTAATGAGTAATTACATTGCATGAAAAAGGAAGTAAATGTGATCCAAACAACTATAGACCAGTATCTATTCTAAGTGCTCTTTCAAAAATAATAGAAAGAATTATACAGGAAGAGATAAATGACTACATCTCAAATTGTAACCTTTTATATTCTACTGAAACATGCTAACAAACCTCATAAGAAGAGAAGAAGATGGGGGGACATTTTGTGGTATGGTCTGGCTGGATTTGCAGAAAGCATTCAATACAGTGGATCACAGCATTTTATTAATGAAATTAAAAGCCATGGGTTTCAGTGGGTTGGCCCTGAATTGGGTCAGGTCATACCTATCAAATCGATGTGTTCAGATGGTTGATGTAAGTGGGACCCTTTCAGAGTCAAAAATCATTGGACATGGAGTGCCACAGGGTAGCATAGTGGGCTAATTTTTTTTTCTACTATATATAAATGACTTAAAAGCAGCTGCTTCGTGTAATCTCTTTTTATATGTTGATGATTCTGTTCTAATCGCAGCACATAAAGATAAAACAGTGGTTGAGAACACTCTTAGTGAGGAACTTCAAAATTTAAATAAATGTAAATGGCCATCAGATTTTAAATTATCCCTGCACTTAGGAAAAACTGAAGCCATTCTTTTTGGTTCTAAAATAAAATGAGCAAAATCACACAACAAATTTAAAACCTTAACAATTCAATTGCTTAATGTGCAAAAATTCTATAGTGCAGCAGTAGCAGTGGAATAATCTGCCCACTAATTTGAAAGTGCGTGTTTCACAGAATTCGTTTATACAGTGCCATGTAATGTACTTGATTCATGATTGTAGTGGTTTATGACCAAGAAATTTTAACTGCCTGCAAACAAAAATCAAGTTCAAGCTTCACATCCTCTGTCCACAAAGTGTAGGTTTACTTGTTGGTTTGGTATCAGAACAGTGCGGCTGATGGCTTTCAGCTCTCCCATTGCAGGGTCTGGTTTGATTTCGAACAGCCTGATTAGCTGAAAGAAAAAAGAGAAAAATCGCTTTATCATAGACCCAACTGATAAAGGCCACGCCAACACAACTGCCAACACAAGATTTTCAGTAAAGTTTTTTTTCCCTCTTTGTGACTCACTTGCTTATTTTATTGCAGGAGTGGTAGCCATCTTTTTTTCTTTTCTTTTTTTTTTAAAGCTGCACTAATCTAAACTAAGGTTTTTTTTTTTCAAGACTTGGTGAGGACCAAAAAAGAACTAAGAAGAGAGAATAATTATTATCATTACATTGGAATTAAATTCATCAGGTGGCCAGAAACGCAATTCCATGAAAACTAATGTAATGATCCATGTATGCTGGATTGTTTGCTAACAAATTCACCAGTAACTTTACAGGGTGGTTTTATGTAATTGTTTTGTTTTCTACTTGTTCTGCAGCCCCAAGTGGCCAAAAAAACAATGACTGCAGATTTAGATCCACTCATGCCTTCCTCCTAAAAATAAAGACAAATAGATATGGAGAAATACTTTCAGTTCTGTAATTAGGAATTCTGACTTTATCACCCCTACACCTCCTCTTTTTCATTCTCTTTCCTCCAAGCTCCATGCCCAGTTTAAAAGCAGTGTTTCACTGTTGCTTTGTAGCACTAACGTTCTCTATTTCCCACTTGTCACTTACCCGAAAGAGAACCAAGTACATCTCAAGCTCAGCAATCCGCCGACCAACACAACCTCTTACTCCGAAGCCAAACGGGATGGAACCAAAGGGGTTTGGCCTCTCACGGCCATCACGCAGCCATCTCTCTGGCTTAAATGTGAATGGCTCTGGGAATGTGTCCTCATCATGGCTGATGGCATAGTGACAAAGCATGAAAGCAGTCTGGAGAAATGACATGATATATTACTGCTCTTTGTATGAAGTGAAAACGTAAAATGCTCTTACTTTTAATGGTATTATATTTAGTATAGTAATAATTTTAGAGAAATACATAATAATACTGAAGTTCTACTACTAGACATTGTAGATTTTTCATTTGAAGCTATACAAGTACACAAAACAAGTACAAAATGTCCAATAATGGTAAAAATAAATAAATAAATACTAAGCAGACCCACTTTCTTTGGAAATTGATATCCACCAATGACAACATTCTTTTCTGTAAAGATCCTTGCATTCATAAGAACCACGGGGTACATCCTGCAAAACAAGAATTAATCATTTAATTTCCTTTAGACAATGTGCAAAATAGACCTGCAAATAGTCTAGATCCCCTTCCACTACCACATATGTACATACTTTTACATCGCAACACTATAATCTCTCTAACCCATTTCACCTCAGTGCCTCCTTGATAACAGCCTTTAAATATGGCATCTGAGTGATCTCAGCAGCTGAGGGGATATGGTCTGCTGGTACAGATGTGGACACTTCTTCATAAAGTCTGTCCTGGATGTGAGGGTTCCTGGACAGCAGGTGCAATGTCCAGGTGAGGGTGTTGGACGTCTTTACAGCAAACAAAGAAATGCCAATAAGTAAACCAGCTAATGACAAAGATGCATATCTGTTCATAATTAATACTTATATGCAGTTGGTATCTGGTGGTTTTGGAGGTAGATTTTCTTTTCACACACTTATTCTACGACAATTTCTGCACCATATCTAAGTACAAATATCTTCTCAGAAAAGAATATTATTATAGATTGTTATATTTGTAGAAGATAGGGTAAATTGTAAAAAGTTGTTGTTTTCTGTTGAAATATTTTCTGTTACCAGTATCACATTTACCGTGTCCACTCCTGCTAAGAGAAGCTCAGCGATGCTGCCATACACATCCTTGGTGCTCATCTGAGTGTTTGAGAGGAGGTATGTTAGATATTCACCCTCCACATCCTGGCTGTTGTCTACACGCTGCTGAATGTCCTCCATCTTCTTGTCGATTAACTCTATAGCTGTAATAGGTGCAGAAATGTGTTTCATTTTACAGTTCACCAATAATTTCCTCTGTGTTTAGACATAAAATAAAAGGTAAATGATTTTACATTTCAGGAAATATGCTCATTGGCTTTCTTACCAATAGTTAGATTAAAGTCATTCTAATCACTGTACAGGGAAGCTACAGCTAACAATCAGTTAGTTAAGCTTAGCATAAAAAACGGAAATAGGGGGAAACAGCTAGCCTGTCCAAAGGTGACAAAATCCACCTACAAGCACCTTTAAAGTAAAAAGTTCAAGTTGTATCTCATTTATTTAACCGGTAAAACCAAATGGTTAAAAACAACACATTGCATTAGCAGGGGTTTTATGTGGTAAGCTAACCATTTCCTGATTGTAGCTTGATATTTGGCATATAGCCATGAGATTGATATCAATTTTCTCATCTAATCATTGGGAAGAAAGAAACAACAAAGAACTCTCTCCTTTTCAACTCACCAAAGTTGAAGATGCCCTCCCAGCCAGCTATGTAGCGTCCCCAGTAAGGCAGGAGATTGCGGCTCCACTTGGGTGTCACAATAACAGCCATGCTGTTTGAGAACATCTGAGCTATGGCGTTGATGAAGTCTTGCGTACCTGCAGGAATTTCCTTTTCCAGACACCCAAGCCTTGTCTCAAACAGAATGGAGGCAATACCTGAGTAGAAAAGCTTAAGATTTAGGATAAGAAAAAGAAATTATCCAGGATCTGCAGAATTGTTGACCCTTAATTTCAATTGGGAAAAAAGCAGCCAAAATTTTTCATCAATTCATCAATAACAGAAATCAAAAACCGTCCACTGGATTTGAATAATTTTAACATTAATATTAACCAATACAGAAGATTTTAATAAACATGCTTATTGCACTCAGCACTACCTGAGTGAGCACCTGAGTGTTTTTCAGATTCTCTATATACCCTCAAGTGAGAATTGATAGAGTTCATTGGCCACATCGGTCACCAGATCTCCTGTTGGGCTGCATTGGCGCAGATAGTACATCCTCTTGGTGAAGTCCGTAACCACGTCATTGATAACCCCACCATACTGCACAGAGTCCTTTGGGTGCAGCATACGCTTGTTCAGCATCATCCTCAAGTTGTACCACTTCTCCCCTTCCCTGGGAACAGAAACAGAATCATATTTATTTTATTTTTGGTCATAGTTAAGGTTTCCAGCCAGGTGGATCTATTGCGTTTACTCATGGTTTCTGATACAAATGTCAAAAGTGATGGTGACAATCAGTGTATAGACAACAGAAATTATCTTTGTCAATGCTGGATCAACAAAGCTCACATTGTGATTAACAGTGTTGAAAAAGAATATTGTCACTTGAAGTAATAGCCCATTTCCTGCGGTCCACATCTATGAGATATTTCCCTCTAATAACTCAGAATATTTCTGTAGGAAGCAGAAATGTCTGGCTCTGTGCTATGATATCTTTAAAATATTAAAGTGAAAGTTAATCATTAAAATTAATCATTAAAAGAGATAGAGTTTTGAAAAAAATGATGAGGTAGGGGAAATAATTAGGTATTAAAACTTGTTGCTAAGGTTTTAATACTGGTTCTGAGTAAGTTAATGCTTGAAACTAGAATTACCATAATTATAAGGCTGTTTGTAGTACAAAACTGCTTTCTCAAAATCAGAATTTCTTATTTCAATATCTTTTTCATCTCTTCACGATAAACAGATAATGCATGGTTGTAATCTTGCCCCAGAGTACAAGCCTTTAATTGTAATCTTGACCATTGATGGCCTTTGTATTTTGATTCTGCCCATATGTAGCTTGAAAACAATAAACAAATGAAAAGAAATGCACTGTGATTCATATCTTTCTTTAAGTAAGCCAATCACATTTTGAGTAGTAGTTCTGTTTCATTTATCCTCTGCTAAGATTACTGCTTTTAAGCTTAATATTGTATTTTTCTCTGTAAATTTTAAGTTATTTAACCTTATTTGAAGAATACTGCAGTAGTATTGGATGCTAAATTTAAAGCAAATTTTCCTATGTATTGAGAAAATAAATCTTTTCTTTGTATCAAGACAAATGTATTTGTTTTTAGTTTGACCACACCGGTTTAAGATATCAGTGCACTATTTGAAGCTAGATATTTTTACTTACTAAAATAGTAATAAAACGGGCACAAGAGACATTTACACCAATCAGCCACAACTTTAAAACTACTTGCATAATATTGTGAGCCATTGCTGAGCAGTTTTGTAGTGTGGTTGAAGCACCGTCCTGCTGGGAGAGGCCCCTGCCTTTGGGGAGTGCGTTTGCCATGGGGGTTGGGGGGGCGGTGACATGGATTTGGGTTAGAAGTCCCAAACCACTGGGCTACGATCAGAATTCTTCAGCCTGATTCAGGTGTCCAAAAAGTATCAGGAGACGGCAGTGTCCAAGCAGCAGAGTTTATTTGTCGACAAAGAAACCCGGGAACCATTCACAGTGCATACATGACACACCAGAAGAGCCACAAAAATGTACTGGCTCTGTCTCTCTTTATATACAGTTTTGGCTGTGACTTTCCACGCCTCTTAGATCATTTCATTGGTTTACAACATTAGAAACATGGGTTTTGGTTAACTGTCTATCCCTATGTTAAAAGTACACCATTATGTATCAAGGCACATATCTTTGTGGTGGCAGGCATATGAGCCTTTTTGCTAGTTTTTGCTGAGTCAGGCTACAGCTGGCCCTGTCCTCATCTGACCTGTTCACCCTATGCACCATTATGTCTTAGCCTGTCCTGATTATATTTTTTAAAAACAAAGTTATCCCATACTTTAACACCATTATTTCTTAACTCTCCCTAGCATCATTTTTTAAAAAAGTATCTAACTTTTTCACACTCTAATATGGATTATACAAGGTATGCATTATATGCAGTGAATACTAACATCTATTCTCACACAGTAACATGTTACATATGTTTTCTTTGAATCACTTTTTGAATCATGCAGTACAGTATATGATGATACCATTTCATACAAATGTTCTTTAAGATCATTAGCCTGCAGCAATATTTTCTTTTTTTAGAGGCACTTTACTCTTTACGCATCATAGCTGTTGGCTTTTTACACTACAGCGGCTTGGTATTCAACAATGTTAAACTGGGTGGCATGTATCAAAGTAACATCCAGATGAATATCAGGCCCCAAAGTTTCCCAGCAGAACGTTGTATTGTAAAGAGATGATTAATGTTATTCACTTTAACTGTCAGTGGTTTTAATGTTGTGGCTGATCGGTGTACACTTGTCATAGTAGGAAGAGTACAAGTGTTAATGATAGCATTAAGCATTTTTTGCGTTATTTAAGACATGACAGTGTGACAGTGAGTCAGTATGCACAATAACAGGACCCTGAAACTGAAACAGCTAAAAGCAGTTCAGCTATTATACATTTTTACACTCATGCTTTTCCTGCTGTGATTAAAAAAAAGCTGTTTCATAACAAATTAGCAACAGATGACTCAATAGCGTGAAAATCTGAAACACATAATCCAATTGGACAACTGTGTGTTACGTTTGTGATAATACTGCACCATAAAAAAAATTGCAATTCAGAATTACACAATCACAAACGACAACCCAAAAACACCTAGGGCAAATGATATCTTATGTTTGTGGGGGAAAGGTAAATGGAGCCTTGCTGTGCACATCATGCAGTATTGGTGGTCTTACTCTGTAAAAGGCCCATAGCCGAATCCTCTCATATCACGATAGTCTTTCCACAGGGACATGTCTCCACGGCAAGGGAACTTCTCATCGTTTCTCATTATCTCCTCCAGCAGCTTTGGAGTGTTCACAGACACTGACTTTAGTCCGTCTCTGTATATGGGCCCATACAGCTGCTTCTCATAGATCTGATGGTAGGTACAGCGAATGCAAGATAAATTACTTATCAGAGAAACGAATAACTCATAATGTGAGAAGAAGCCATATACAAAATTAAAATATTGTTTATATCAACAAAGTTTGAAAATCTGCCCATCAATCAAATGCACTGTGTTGTTTAACTAGAAAAACAGGTTGTAAATTTATGAGTGGAGCATGTGAGGATGTGACTGCACGCTCATCACCTCGCAGAAAGTGGTCTAGTAAAAAGGGTAAACAATCCTTTCCTCTGTGAAAGTAAGCTGAGACCATCTGTTTTTATCTGGGAGTTACTATGGCAACAAAGGTAATGTGATCCGCCTGACATTCCCCATTACGCATTGTCACTGGGGGAAAATGCAGTCAGAACATCAGAAGCTAAACATATCCCATTCCCTGCAATAAATGATCAAACTGGGCTACCAATGCAGAAATTTCTGGAATGCATCAAAACATCCAGTATTTTTGGATGCAGATTAAAACAAGGATGCATCACTGTGACAGAAACCTGATGAACATGTAAATCTGTGACATCTAGAGACCATGCAGAGCAGTGTACTGCAGCCTGGCCTACCTGTAACTCATGTATACGGTTGTAGAAACCCTGAAAGACCATTCTGTATATCATCTCCAAGAAGGTGACACGTGGTAGGTCCTCCACTGTCCGAGGCTTGTCCTGGAAGACAGAGAGGGCCCCTGAGGCAGAGGAGGCCCTCCCCATCCCACTGAACCAGACCTGGGCTATGGCAGTAGGGCATGGCTGCAACCAGCTGGCATTCTTTTGCTTTAGACTCCGGGACAGCCATGCAGCCATGATGATGCCACAATGGCAAATACTAAGTGCTCCTGTTACACCCACAAGACTAGCTGAGCAGGGAGGGGCCAGGTCTCACATAATGTTTAACCCTTCCAGCCCAGCTCTAAAGGATCAACCAGGACCAAAGGCCATTCTGCTCATTAATCTGTAGGCCAAATATATGAAAGAGCAATACTTAGTGTGCTGGGTAAGCAACTTTAAAAAAGAGGTAAGGTAAAACAGCTCTGGCTTATTAGAAAGCATCTTGAAACACATTTGTTTTTCTCTTGTTCTTTGGCTTTCTTTTGATTGTATTACTTTTGAGGTGGACACGTACTTCCTGGAAAGAACAGTCTACCTTGGGTTTTTAAAGGTGCTATATAAATAAAGTTTATCTGCCTCAAATGTAAACATGAATGGCACTCCCACAGTAAGCAGTGATTTTGTAGGATTTCTGTCATCTTGTAGCTTATCACTTACTCCACTTACTGTTTTCTGACCTAATATCAATTATCATGATGACTAGAAAAGGCTAAATATCCTTAAGGAAATGTGTGTGCTTGCTGCTCAGGTTTTGAATATGAAAGAAATACTCAAACTGTTGAATTTGTAGTTGAAACAGTAGTTTGGAATGGAAGTGTTGAGAGAAGCTGAGTTCAGTGAAACTGAGATAATAATGGTTGAAGAGAAAGACATGTATAAAGCTGAATGTCAATGTCAATTATGGAAAACTATGGACAGTCAGAGTAATGTGAAAAATAAGCAGTTTTTGTGTTCACTGATGACACAAACCATGCACAGAAAATCCAGCTGACATGGCGAGAGGTGGCACACCTGACAGACACAGCGTCACACAGACGAACACACTCATTCTCACATTCACACCTACAGGCAATTTAGAGTCACCAGTTAATCTAACCTGCATGTCTTTGGACTGTGGAGAGGAAGCCGGAGTACCTGGAGAGAACCCAAGGGAGACCATGCAAACTCCACACAGAACCAACTAATTTTCAGGATAAATAAAGCTGTCTTTACTTTACTGCTGGCTTTTGCACAGTACCGTACATGATGGAAACGCATTTGGTAACAATCACATACTTCATATAGTCTCTGGTATCAAAGCACATCTGTCTTAGTGATAATATAAAACAATTTGCTCATGTTTCTCATATTTTTCTTTATTCAGTTATCAGTCTCCAAACACCTTCCGGTCCAGTCATCCTCTAATTTGTCCAACATTGTCTATAGCTCCTGCAGGGTCCATTTTGTGTAGCAGAAAGTGTCCTTGCACCTGTGCAGCACTGATCTCAGAGTGGGCGGCTAATGCAAGTTCCGCAAACTGTTCTGCTTCGGAGGCAGGCTCGTCCGGGTAAAACCGCCGGAACATCTGGGTGAGCTGCCAGTGTGTGCAGTGGCCAATGTACTGCTTCAGATCCACACGGCCGGGCCGGATCAGCGCTGCATCTAACCTGTGTGCCAAGAACTGGAGATTAATGTCACTGAAAACTCACCAGTGAACACATACAGGTAGCCATTGTTTAGTTTGTAATGTGCATTTTTAAAGGTATTTATGTAAACCAGTTGCATAAACAAGTATAGATTTTTTTAAACCTTAAATTATTTTCAATTTTAAAGCTGCATTGTTAGATTTTTTTGGCCACTGGAAGCAGCATAACAAAATAAAAAACAAATATTAAATAAATATTAAATATTACCTCCTTAATTGTTTGTGGCAAATAGATTAGCAAACTTTTGCTTGTCTAAATGTCCAGCAGACACATAGCAGTAATACCATTTATGCAAGTCTGATATTTACTCTCCTTTTAGCCAAATTTTGGTCTCCATCAACTCCTGAGAAAAATATCTGACTCTTTGTTTGCTAAATGCTCCACTATGAGCTGGTTGCTCTATTCACTGAAAAGAGTTGCCCTCTGTGAATGGAAAACATAAAAGTACTTTGTTTGTAAGTGTACCTGTCAATGAAGTTGGTGGTCATAAAAACTATTCTGGCCTCAGATGAAGCCACTCCATCCAGAGAGTTGAGCAGACCACTGAAGGTCAGTCTTCCCATTCCCTGATAGGCCAGAGGGTCTGAGAGGTAAAGACAAAAGTGATTTGGAAAGTAACCCTCAAATCAGCATGAATGTATTCAGACATGTATTCAGAAGGTATTTATTTCAAGATTAAAATAAACAACAAATTGATGCAATTAGCTTCTTTACAACAAGTCCAAAAGCACTCGTCATTCCCTTCTACTTACTCTCTGTGGGAAGCAGCTCTCTGCTGACAAAGGCTGCATCTACATCCTCCAACAGTATGATGCTTTGCTGCGGCGCCACGCTCAGGAGGTGGTTCAAACGGTCATCTGAAAGGGTTCGGTCACTCAGACTCATCAGACAGATGCTGTAGCCCAGCTCGCCTGCCAGTGCCGTGCTGAAAAAAAACAAAGGGTCACAAACAGGAGATGAGGACATACAGTAAATACAGCGTTCCATGCACAAAGTAAAAAAAAAAAAAAAATACCTGACTTAGTCCATGTTTCAGTTACACAGATTGTGAATTGGAATGGCAAAAATTTCAAGTAGCAGCACACTCACATAAAGCTACTTTTCCCACATCCTGGGGGTCCATATAGCAGATATCCTCTTCTGTAAGGGATGCCTGCAAAGACAAAGAAAAAAAAAAAACATAATCATGGACAGCCAGATGACCATCACAGAAGAACTGAAAACAATTCTACCACATTGTGCACAGGCAATTTAGCATAAAATTAAACCTATTACAGGACAATTGTATTTTGCATATTTTAGCTGATTGGTTACAAAGTGTACATGTTACATCACTGCAACCATTTTCCAATTGTACTACAATACACAATATCTCATGCAGCCACTGGTTTCAGCTAATGACTATTAGCCTACTTGTTCTTTTTGTTTGGTGCATTCAAGTGCACATGGGAGAAACTAAAACTGACACTCCAAGACTAATTTTTTTGAGATACTGGATCTCTCAATTCTCAAATATCACATGTCAAAGTTTCTTTGAATGCATCACGTCTTGCATCCGCAACAAAAAGTAACACCAAAACATGAATTATATAAGTGGGTAGTATAAAAACAAAACACTAAAAGATAGCTTCCATAGACACTGGATGAATAGGTTTATGCCCAGGTCTGTTTTACCTCTGTCTGTGTACCACTTGGGGTTTCCAATAAAGTCCTTCACGTCGTCTACAATCCTTTCAGCCACACCAGCCTCCAGCACCACAGAGCTGAGGGGTCTGCGTCGCCGCGGAAATCCAAAGGGTCTCCACTCAGCACCCATGGCTGTGTACATTACTGTCCGCCCCTCCTCCTGCTTCAGTGCCAATTCTCTTGCTACAGAACACAATGAACAGCTGCACTAAATGACCACTCAATGGTTAAAGGGCACAACAAAAGTTAAGTATATTGCATATAACAAGAATATATGAAACCTGTACTCGCCAGGTATATAGTATAGGCCTGTACCTTCTTGTAAGATGTTAAAGAAGATTTGTCTGTCTCTGCCTAAAGCTGTGAAAGTTACAGACTCCCATGGCGTTCCAGTGTGAAGATCCACCATCTGCTTCTCTCTGGTCCTCTCTACCCTGATCCATTTCCTTCCATACCTGCAAAGCACAGTGGATGACAGTGTAAGAAGTTGCACTGTTGACAGTATGTGTCAAGCAGATTAATATATGTAGGTACTATATATCTAATGATCTCTCCTGACCAGATAATGTGGTTCCCAGGGCTTGGATGGAAGTCAAACTGCGTGTGCACCCGTCCACTCTCGTGCGCCAGGTAGGAGGTCTCCACACTTAGGTGCTGAGTGTGTCTGGCGTGCTTGGTGATCCAGCTCAGCAGCCAGTGGTAGCTCTTGTCCCTGCTGGGGACCTCCAGAGTGATCATGTAGTGCCTCCGAAAGAAGATCATCCCCACCTGGGCACCTTTCCTGGCCACTGCCAACGCTGTCCCGACCCCAACCAGTCCAAAGCCAGCCCCAAAGTATGGATTGTCCTTCAGGCCGTCCAGGAAGTCTGACAGAGGCATGTTGCTGATACAAACTCTCTCTCAAACTAGGCAATCTAATGGCAGATAGTGTTCATTTCTAATGACGTCAAATAATAATTATTCCGCTGACTTGCCTTTTTGTCTTCATCTCATACCCCAAACTAGTGACCACGGTCATTTCCAGTGTATAACGCTTCTCTGTAAATAGGACTGTTCATTTACCTATACCCCCTGTGTGCAATGTATGGATGTCGGCTCGTACAGCGACCAATGCAGCGACCTCCACTACACTTCCTGTGTTTGATCAATATCATTCCGACTGTTCGCCTGCTTAGACGACATCCGTTCCTCTTCCATTTAAGTGTTATCAAAACATAGCTTTGCTTGCAAGCTAAGCTAACCACTAAGCTAGATAAATATGTTGCTGGATAATATAGTAAGTCCATATCATTGTATGAACCGCAGCAGTTGAAATTAATTGCTCACAGGAACGGCGACACAACAGTTTGCGACCAAAATCACGAGAAGCTAACGTTAGCTCAGCTTGCGTTAACGGCGATGTAGTTACCGCATAGATACCTTGTTAAGTAATTGTAAGAGTAAGTGTGGCTTCGGATACTAATACTTATATGCTATAAATTAAGAAAGCCCTCAGTGAACGTGCCTCTGTTAAACTGTAAAACGTTGATGATTTGTTTTACAGACAGAAAGCTGTGCGGAAAACCAGGCGGTAGGTCGAAATTCTGTTTGTATTGTTAGTAACGTAATAAATGGAAATGCAGTTGTGTGTGTTTGTTTTAGGTCGTGTTGTTAAATATGTATATTATTACACACCATTATTATATGGTTACATTACATACATTTACAGTAGTCACAGGAACTGTTGTGTTTTTATTTAATCATGGAACTAAACACATTTTTTACATGATTAAAATGGGTAATATGGCACCCTCAACCTCAACAGCCCTGTAACAGTTGAAACCCATGTGAATAATAACTTCTACTGTATGTATATGTTGTACACAGAATACTTTAAAAAATAGTAACAAAACATTCCTAGGTTACAAATGTCTATCATGCCATTTGTCACATTGTAACACAATGCTTTGCTTTGTTTTTTCAGGCACAATGGAGGCAGTCAAACCTCATCAATGTGAAAAATGTGGACAGAGTTTCTCAAGGCCGTGACATATTTGTCTCACACCCCTGTTCGAAAAGGCTGACCCTTCCATCCAGTAAAGGACAGCTGGGAAACTACAAATGCTCTCAGTGCAATGAGGTCTTTACCAAGCCAGGTGCTCTGAAACACCACTTTAAAACCATTCACAGTGGACACATCCCTAAAGGTCTATTTCCTTGTGCTGAGCAAGGCTGCCAGTTCAGCAGCACGGACCATCAGGAATATCAAGCCCACTTGACGTCTACACATGGTCTCACTCTAATTCCTTGCACCTTCCGGTCCTGCAAAGTGTCACTGCCCACACAGGGTGAGATGGAGAGACACTTACGAGGCCACATGGCCTTTGGCTGCTTTCAGTGTCAGTTTGTCACTGAAAATGCAAAAGCACTGAGTGACCACGTCTTAGAACACAACCATCTTCCAACTTGTCCTCAAGGTAAACAGACACTGTTATGTTATACAGATCTATAGCTCTACTGCTCTGTTGCTCATCATAAGTTGATTTAACATTAAGAATTTGGCATATCTGTTCATAGGGAACAAGACCACATCCACAACTGTATGCACCACTGTAAGCCATCAGCCTCAGGCTTCCAGCAGGCCAAAAAGAAAACTTAAATCCAACCCAGCTTATGCATCATCTTTACCAGAAGATGGGCACAAGGAACAGCCTGAGAGGGAAGGGCACAATATTAAAAGAGTGAGAAAGGCGGTGGAGAGAGACAGTCCTCTGGCAGTGGATGCTGTACCACTGAAATCCAAAGGTATGTATACCAATCTGTTTACATATGCAAAATTGTACAGTATAGTGAAGTGACAGCATTTCAACTTATGCCACTGATATTTAAACATGCAAGTGGCACACGGTTCTAAGAACACATCAGTCAAAAGAAGCAATGCAAAACAAAATAAAATAATACTCAAGGCAAGCGTAAACATTTCCCATTTATTCTTTCACTTTGAGGGACAAGAAGACATATTGGTTACATAAAAGAAGGTTCATTTCACAGCCTGACTTAAAAGTAGGAAAAGACTTTCAATTGCTGACTTGCAGACCTGCCCAAGTGGTCATGATGTACACAGTGGTTGGTCATGGGACATGACATCACTACACCCAAGCCTTGGGATCTAACATTTGCCGTTTCGCTGATGGATATTGACTCGGCACTACATGGTCAAAATATATATTAAAAATGGGTCTTGGGTTTGCCCCAGTAATTGATGACAGTGTAACAGTGAGCCAGCATGCACAATTCAAGGACCCTGAAACTGGAGCAGCTAAATGGAATTCTGCTGATCATTCATTTTATTATTTACAACCTGCCTTTCCTGCTGTGACATACCAACGCGTCTTCTGTGAAAAAGGCCAACTGGGTGATAGTGCAGCAGGTCTTAGGGTCTATTTATAACATTGCTGATTGAACAGTGTGAGGCAGCAAATGACAACTACAGGACAAAATACGTTTTATTCTTGTTTAAGTATTTATAATGTGCCACAAAAGTAGACCTACAAACTTTGTCATTTTGTTCAAAATTTGTGTCATATGTTCTTTCCATTAGAGTACCTTGCAGAGGGAGCAGAGCACATCTATCGCACCAACACCTGCCCCGCATGTCGGCGCTGCTTTAAGATGCGGTCACACCTGCAGGAGCACCTCCACTTACATTTTCCTGACCCCAGTCTCCAGTGTCCCACCTGCAAGCGTTACTTCACCAGCAAGAGCAAGCTACGCATACATAGGCTCCGTGAGGCAGGTGAAAAGGTTCACCATTGCCACCTGTGTGAATATTCTGCTGTGGAACGAAATGCAATCCGTCGACACCTTGTCAGCATGCATGCTGATGAGGCAGATGATGGTACAAACGGCCACAACTATCCTTGCCCCACCTGTGGTCAAGGCTTTCGCCAAAGCAGGTCACTTAAGGCTCATATGAAAATACACAACATCCTACCTGACAGCAAGCCAGTGGCCTGTTTCCAAGAGGGCTGTTCTTTCCAGAGTTCTTTGCGCAAAGAACTTCTTAGACACACTGTCGAAGTCCATGGGGTCAAGGCAGTAGAATGCCGCCATCATGCCTGTGGTGCCATTTTTCAAAAAGAGACAGACATGGAGACTCATTATCGGACACACCTCGCCTACCACTGTTCAGAGTGTGATTTCTCTTGCTCCAACAAAACAGTTTTCCTCCAGCACCAGCGGCACGGTCACCCAGGGAATGACAGGCTTTGCTGTGACTTTTGCTCCTTTGTCACATTTAATCCTGTGGAGTTTGAGCAGCACATTGGACGTTTGCACGCCAACGAGAAAATCCACCGCTGTTCTCAGTGCAGCTACATGACCTCACATAAACGTGGCTTGAAGAGACATATGCTGATGCACAGTGGTGAGGATAGAGTGGGTTTTAATGCTCTAAAAGTTTTATTCTCAGATTTTCTCCTTATAGTATCCTCAGTTTTTACATTTACACTGTGCTACTACTTTTGGACATTACATCTCACATTTTCTTTTTTTTTCTCTCTCTCTAAAAGGTGACAAGCCTCACAAGTGTAGCCTGTGTGATTTCAGGTGCCGAGATGAATCCTACCTCTCTAAACACATGCTCACTCACTCAGACAACAAGAACTTCATGTGCGCTGAATGTGGATATGTCACTAAGTGGAAGCACTATCTGAATGTCCATATGAGGAAACATGCTGGAGACCTCAGGTAGGTTTTTTTGGGGTGTATTTTTGTCTGGTTTCTTGTTGGGGCACTGCTGTGAACAAACAGATCTATCAAAAATGATGATTGTTTTGAACCATGTCCTACATGTTGCAACCTAATTAAAATTTTAAGTTTTAGTACACCCACAAAGGCATTTTCAACTATTTAGCCTTATTAGAGTTAAGCTGCTCTTATGACTGTGCGAGTGTGTCCGCATGACTGATTAACATCTCTCTGACTTTCCTGTTACCTTGGTTCCATCTGTGACGCTATGAACATACTTGCATTTAGCTATATTAACACTAAATATCGGCGAGATGCACAAACAGGTAGTTTGGCTGACGAACAACAAGGGCAGTCATCAAAATGTGAATCAAAAAAAAACAAACCTACAGTGGAGCCTTTGCAACTTTTTCTGCCATGATCTCATAAATAGCAGTATTGTAGGTTCCCAGAATGTTGTCATGCTTAGTTGTGTCCATGTTGTACAACATTGGAATGCTCTCTTCCAGTTTCAGCCAGGACTCTGGTCAGCTTTGAATTCTCAAAGTATGCGCAAAATCTGCATGCAAGTATGTGAACAATGCCATTTGAGGTGTGGTTGTTTGTTTATGAATAGATGTCATGTTTTTGTTTTTGTTTTTGTTTTGTGTCGACACGCTAGAGAAACAGACAGGGCAGAAGACACCCAACAAAGATCCCCTGACCAGGAATTGAACTGTGGACATTTTGGTTTTGTGCTTTAATAATTATCAGACACAAAGTGTGCAGAAAGTATCTCTTTGCTGCTTATTTGACCTAGGGATTTTTGCATACATTATTGTTGTTGTTACTAAACTTAATTTCTCCTCTCCTAGGTATCACTGTGATCAGTGCCCCTATCGTTGTCACCGCATGGACCAGCTAAATAGCCACAAACTACGACATCAAGCCAAATCGCTCATGTGTGAGATCTGTGCTTATGCCTGCAAGCGCAAATATGAGCTTCGCAATCACATGTTGGCCAAACATTCTGGAGAGGAGAAACCACCATCTGTTTATAAGTGCAAATTCTGCACATACACTACCTGTTACCGACAAGCACTTCAAAATCATGAGAACTGCAAACATACCAGGCTGAAAGAGTTTCACTGTGCCCTTTGTTTCTACTCCTCATTCAGTAGCATCAGCCTCTTCCTGCACAAGAGAAAAGCTCATGGGTATGTACCTGGGGACAAAGCATGGCTAGAAAACTATGCTGCAAAGGAGAAGGAGAGGAATTCAACAGAGTTCTTGCAGGATTTTTACAATAAGCGCTCAACATCTCATGAGCAGTCCGAACAATCCACTGGAGGACATCTACCATCTCAAAGAGAGCAATCAGATTTTCCTGGTGCAGCAGATACAAGCAAAGAAGCTGTACCTGAGTCAGAAACGGTGGATGCAGTGAATGTTTTTGATGTTGTTTCTCAAGAGGTTGTTAATGAAGGCATTTCAGACAGTCTTCCATCTGTGAGCTGTCCAGAGGAGTACTGTACTCTTATTTTAACTACACTGTCTACCACTGATTATCAAACCCCCTCACTGCAAAATATGGAGGAAAACTGTGCAAATCAAACCTCAAGGACTGCCAATTCTGATTCATCTCAAGAAAAGGCAGACACCTCTACATCTACAAGTTCGTCAGAGGAGGATAATGTAGCAGTGCCCCATGAAGAGTGCGAATTAAGTGATTTAGATGACAGCTATGAGCCTCTGAATAATTCAGCCAGTCAACCAGTTGAGCCTGGGAAGTGTCAAACTCCTGAAGTACAGGGTGATGGTGAAACAGTTGGTTCTGTTTTGCCACCTGAGCAAAATCAGCCCTTAGAATCAGAGGTCCGTTTAAAAGCCATGAAGAAGCATGACAAGGACCAAGCAGAGGCCATGGTTTTGGAGGGACGGGTGCAGATGCTTGTGGTGCAGACTAAAGAGATTTATCGCTGTGACAAGTGTTCTTACGTAACCTTCGAGGAGACGGCTTTGAAGTACCACCGCCAGGCTTTGTGCCGTGGAAAGATAAAGGAACACAAGTGCCAGGCCTGTGGTGCACAGTTCAAACAGAGGCGAGGTCTTGACAGTCACCTTGCAAAGAAGTGCCCCGCACTTCCGCGAAAAAGGAGGACATTTGTAGGTATTTCAAATACATGTCTAGTTGAGCAGGAGAGCTCTAGTCAGGGTAAGGAGGGATCCACAAATCTGGCCGAGGGAACAAAGTCTAATCAGACAGAGCTTCTGTCCTCACAAAACAGAGATGATCAGGAATTTCATCAGCAAGAAGAGGAAGTATGCACATCTCATTTAACAATCTGTGAAGGTGGTGATGATATTCCCCCAACATCCACTAACTCAGGACATCAGCAAAGTAAAATTCAGATAAATAAGCAAGTCAAGCTTGTGAAAAAACAATCAGCTTCATATAACAAAGATAGAAGGTGTATCACTGCAGAAAAAGTCCCTTTACACTGAAAAAGATGGGAAATTTAAATGTAAGCAGTGCAAGTTTTTCATCAGTCAAGCTTTCAACAATGGAACGGCACCTCTCAGCCTGTCAAAAAAAATGTAGGAAAAGAGGGAATCAGATCCTTTCAGAACTGGATGATAGGTGTGATAATAATTCAGCAAAAGAAAAACAGGACATGGTGAATGAGTTCAGTGGAAGAACTGAGAAGAAACTTCAGAACTTCTCTTGTCCAAACTGTGCTTTCAAGTGCAATCAGAAAACTGCATTAGACAGCCATAAAAAGAGAGGCTGCATGAAGCCCGGTGAAGTCCAATGTACCATGTGTTCATTTGTAGACAAATCTAAAATTTCTTTGGCCCGTCACATTCTGTACGTTCATAAGAAAAAGAAATGCGATGTTGCTAAACCTAAACATTTGCTTTGCCAGCACTGCACTTTCACCTGTAAGCAAGAACGGTGCATGGCACAACACGTTGCACTCAAACACAAAGGCGTAAGGCCTCACAGTTGCCGGTACTGTCCTTTTGCCACCACAAGGCGCTATCGCTTGGAAGAGCACGAGTCTCTTCACACAGGAATCGGTCGTCACAAGTGTGATATGTGCAGCAAGACCTTCGGGGCTGTGACCAAACTGCGTCAGCACAAGATGCGCATCCACGACAAACAGCCTACACACTTCTGCTCGCTGTGTGACTTCAGCGGCTACGCACTTGACGACGTGAGGCGGCACAACCTCAGGTGTCATACAGGGGAGTTAGGGCATGCTTGCACTCATTGTGATTCTCGCTTTAGTTCAGAAATTGCACTAAAAAACCACCGTAAACGTGTACACCAGCTCCAAGTATGTTTCTCTTGCAAGCAGTGTGACTACACATGTAGCAGTGAGGTCATGCTGAAGACCCACCAGCAAAGCAAGCACTGTCAAGTAAAGTGCGCCACCTGTCAGGAGTCGTTTGAAACAAAGGAAAACCTGGAGATTCATCAGAGAACCCACCTGGCACATAAGTGTCAGCTTTGCCCCTTTGCTGCTAAAACAAAGCAGCTGTTGGCACAACACCTTCTGAAAGAACACGAGGAGGGATCTCTGGAAGACAAGCCTCTCAAGTGCAGCACTTGTCAGTTTGCTTGTCAGCATCAGCTGGTGTTAGAGCAGCATCTCCGTTCACATGGAGGCAAGCGTCTGTACAAATGCATGGACTGCAAGTACTCAACTCGGAACAAGCAGAAGATGACATGGCACATTCGCATACACACTGGGGAGAAGCCTTACAGCTGTGAGCAGTGCAGTTACACCTGCACTGATCCATCTAGGCTAAAGGTAAGCTGAGAGTTTATAGGATGATTTTCATTTGTAAGATAAAATCTTAAACACGCTTCCTTACAAATGATATTCTAGATGGGATATGATGCAATTTGGTCTTTTTTTTTTTTTTTTTTTTTTTTTTTACTTCACAGGAGAGAGTTTGTAATTGGCAGTGAGGAAAACATTTTTAGTTGGTTCAGAGACAACTCAAGAATCCTTTAAGAGTTTCATCTCCGTAACAAGTGCTTTTCTCATTAGTTGGAACATGACGGGGAACATACTGAATATCCAAGTTTCATTGAGACATACATAGTCATGGTCAGTCATAATCAGTAGTTAATGGCCACTACTGTGACAGTAAACTTTTTATGATGGTGTGTACAGTCACTATGCTACACTGCCCTAGAATTGCAAATGTAAAATCTACATATTTGCTCAAAATTTCTTGAAGACCTTAATCTGTTCCTGCCATGTTGTGCCAAAGCAACATCTCTCTCTCTCTCTCTCTCTCTCTCTCTCTCTCTCTCTCTCCCCTTCACTCCCCCTTTTTTTTCAGACAGACTAGCTAGCTATGCCCATGGCTAGCTTGGCTTATTTATTGAATTCCCCTGTTTTAATGGACCAACATCTTGATAATTCAGCTGGGTGTAGCCCATCTTCTTGATGTCAGCTTTGAGGTCCCTTGGCAATATGTGTCTAGGCCTGCCTCCTCTTCTCCTGCCCTCTGGGTTCCACATCAGAGCCTGTCTTTCAAGATTTGTGGCTGGCTTCCAAAGCACGTGACCAATCCATCTCTATCATCTGGTTGGCCTGTGCCACATGTTGCCATTGCTGATACTGTCAAGCCAGTAGATCAATGCCTAGAATTTCATCAGCTGAAAGCATTACAACATTACAACCTTTCCATCTGCTATGCAGTTTTCTAGCCAGCCAGAAACCCTTGCTCCCATAGTTTCTCTGTTTTTGTCAAGCAGTAAGATGACTTGAAATTTCAAAAACCTATTTTCTTTGTTTTATAATCACTTCTACCACAGCTCCATATGAGGGTTCACCAAGAGGAGAAGAAGTACCTTTGTCCAGAGTGTGGCTACAAATGCAAGTGGGCAACTCAGCTGAAGTACCACATGACCAAGCACACAGGTATCAGCTACTTGAACAATGATTTTGTGGCTTAGAATGGTTGATTCAGTGTCATTTTCACTCATCTGAATTTGTTTTTGTAAGTGTAGTTTACATAATGATGTTTAGAATTTTATAGTTCTTAGACAAACAAAACATGTATTTGTTCTCTGCAGGAGAGAAGCCATATGCCTGTGAGGAGTGTGATTACCGCACCAACAGAGCAGATGCCCTGCGTGCCCACCGGGACACACAGCACTGCGACATGCGCCCTTATGTCTGCGAAAAATGTGGCAAAGCCTTCAAGACTAGTTTCATACTGAAAACCCACCAGCGGCAGCATAGTGACGATCGGCCGTACGTGTGCGGATTGTGCGACAAGGCCTTCCGGTGGCCGGCAGGTCTCAGACATCACTACCTCTCTCACACCAAGCAGCAACCTTTCTGCTGTCGTCACTGCTCCTACAGAGCCAAACAGAAGTTCCAAGTGGTAAAGCATCTGCAAAGACACCACCCGGAGATGTCAGTAGAGCAGGGAGTGGTGAAAGACTCTGAAGCTCTTAGCCTTACCCTGAAGGAGGCCTTGCAGGGGACGCTGGATGAGAGAGCAGTGGAAGTGGAGGAGGAGGGAAAAGCCATTGAAGTAGCGGTAGTGGTAGTAAAAGAGGTGCAAAGAGGGCAAGATAATGAGACAAAACACTGAAGAGAGGGCACAATACTGTCAATGCAGTGTTCAGTTCAGATTATAGAAGTTTATCACTGTTAACCACGACATATCTGTCAATATATTTCACCACATGATTTAATTGTACCTTAAAAGGCTAATAAAACACATTAGTGCATATTGTAGTGAGGGACCATGGATTGGATGGAGTCTGTGTGTGTGTGTGAACACAATACTGTCAACTTGAACAATAAATGAGTCAGACATGTTGTGAATTAATTTTATTCAGCTGTGTTAAAGCATTCACAAAATGTATAGCATGTATTTACAGGCCTGTATACACATACATTTACATAATACACAGCATACCTTGTGGAATTTGTACATTAGTACAGAGAAAAACTCAAGCACACACTTAATCATAGATTAACCATCATGATGGAAAGCTATGAGTACTTTATGATAATTGGTTTTTAATACTGATAGGTAGCAATTTTCACATTCTAGCGTTACATTTTAAAACAACACTTAAAAGTTGTTTCCTAGGACTGTTATCTCTGGATGTACACATGCAGCAGTCCCTCCTACATTACCAGATAATTAGAATTAAAAAGCTTGTGGGAAATATTTTCATAAAGAGCTGACTTGGAGAATTGCACGTTAGGAGATGCATCAACCTTTAAACTTTATCGCTGATTAAACATAGTGCAGTAAATAGTAAAGAAAAATAAATAGCCAAGTCTGCTGTTATTTAAAGTGTGGAAACTGCTCAATATTAAATTCCTCATTGGGTTTATGGAGACATTGAACTTGTGACCACACCCTGGCTTCATATCTGCACATTTGACTTCTTCATGTGAACTCTGAAATGCTGACGTTGACAAAGAGAGAGGAGGGAGGGATAGCTGTTCCATCTTTAGAGAGCAGATGTATATGACGATATCCTGGAAAGGAAAAGATAAGTTTGAATACGCTTTAACACAGTGGTACTGAGTGAATGTTCCTGCCTCTAGAATTGGACAGAACCTACAACTTTATCTAAATACTTAATAAATACTGCAGTGAACTGCAACCCTGGTGGTTTCAGTCTTAACACTTTGTCTCTCTGTGCACTCAGCTCACCTGCTTGGATGCACATAAATGGAAGAGTGAACTGTCCAATGAAGTCATTCCTGGATGCCTTATCATAGTCCTCTACAACAAAGCGAACCAGGGCCAGCTCAGGGGTGTGGATGATGAAATTTAGAGTTTCATTCCACACGGGGTTAAAGCCTGCAGGTAGAGAGATGTTTTATTCCTAAAATTCCTTGTGAGTTTATTCTACTGTTTTCAAACATTTACCAATTTTCTTTCACACCCTAATATGAAAATAATCTATGTCAATGAAGTAAAGGTATTATTTGTGTAAAACAAATACTTATAACTTTCTCACCATTGTTGTTAATGTGACTGGTCTCTTCCTTGGCCTGGTCTTGTGGCACTCCATAGATCTCCACTCTGACTAGGGGGTCTACAATGGAGCCCTCTTTCTGATTCACCTTTGGTAGCTGCTGCCCGCTAATCACCTGGTAAACACACAAACATATTTGTACATTAGATATAGATATCACTGTGTTGTACTTGCACAAAAGATATCACATATTTTTCTCACGTTTACACTATTCCACACGCCAACAGTGGTAGCTACCCATTGCAACCACAAACCGATTAGACTTAGTTTTGAACCTGTATTGATAAGCGGAGTGGTCTGTAGCCTTGCCGTCCCTCAGGTTTGTCTGGACTGAACTGAGTGTCGCCATCTCTCAAGAAGTCAGGCTTGAGGACGTAGCCGCAGCAGTTGTTCTGCCTGAACAGCCCATCGTTCAGATCCATTTCCAGACCAGCTGTCTGGAAGTTCAGAGCCACTTTGGGAAAGAGGGAAAATAATGCAAGTGTTTTGTTTTTTTTTATTATTATTTTATTGTTAATATCATCGTGGCTGGCTGTATCACATGATTTCCCGTCAAACCCTTTGAGCTGTGGGGTGATGTTCTGTATTTGATGCTGACCTCTAACCACCCTGCAAGGAGGAGGTGGGGGTGGCAGCGAGGGCATGCACAAAGAAAATTTCTCCTCACTTCCTGTTCTTGTGGGAGAACTTTGTGTGTGTGAGAACTTTACTCAAATTTTTGTTATTTCTATTTAGAATTTGGTAGATTGGGAGTCCCTGTTGAGTAGTGGTCTACAGTTTGCCATGCAATTTAATAGCAATTTCCCTGGTTTAGCTCCAGCTAGGGACCTTTGTTGCGTGTCATTACTCCCCATGTTCCCTGTCTCCACAATCAACTTTTAAGAAAAAGTGCCAAAAGTAATCATCTTAAACTGCTGGACTGTGCGCTTCTCTCTGGGTTTAGATACCCAGTTGGGCTTGTAAATCTATTCCATAGCAATGAACAAATTAAAAATGCACTTGTAAACATTTGTAACAATTGTTACTCATATTTGACAAATTAAATGGCACTAAACTGGCTATTTGATGAATTGACAGGATCAAGTTGACTTCATGTCACATAGGGATTAACCCTAAAAAAATCTGATCCTGAAAAAAACAAATCAAACTGTGGTGCTTATGGTTGTAGATATCAGAACACCCCAGAATTGATGAAGATTGGAAACAAAGATATAGCAATTTTGGAGCAACAGTTTGGATTCAACCAGCAGAGGGAAGTCTTCCCCTCACCTATCTGGCAGCCCACATTCCACATGTCCTGCGGGTTGTAGTTGGAGGAGTCTGTCCTAAGGCCACTGGGGTAAATCCTGCTCAGCTGCCTTGTGTTGTACCGAATAAAATCTGTCCCTGAAGAGAGGTTTGAAAAGAAAAAAAAAGCAAATGCATTTCTATGGCATGAACACAGAGAAATTGACTCATATCATTATCTACACTGCAGATACAGCTATAAATGATATAATCATGTAAAAAGATACACTATGTTACACGTGTATAACATATCATAGTCAAACAAGTATGTTATTTTATCTGAGGAATATGACATATCCATAGTTCTCCACCCTTTTCCAAAATACACTGTTCTCTCATGGTCATGGTACCTGCTTCTTTAGTTAGCCTCTTGGCCTTGGATTCAGAGAATGAGGACATCTCATAGCATTTGGCGTGTAAGCGAGCATGCTCAAAGCCATGGAAGTGCAAGCTCTTACAGTAAACCACCAAGTCGGACAGCTCCCTTGACAGTTTGGACTTCGATTTCTGCAAAAGGGGAGAATAAAATTAGCCGACAAACAAATCTATTCCATTACTTAAACATTAATTAGAGAGTGATTAAATAATAATTACCTTGTAATTAGTTTACTACTAAAATGAAATTGCAACAAAATTATATATTAAAAAAGTTGTAAATTAAAAATAATAATGTGTTGATTTGTCCACTGGTAAACAAAATTACAAACAATTAGTGTGAAAAAAGTTGGAAATAACTAGCCAGTCAACAGCTACTAAGAAGACAGGTTGGACCTTTTCCTTTAAAACCATTTGCCAAGCCTTAGTAAGTTGCACAATATTTATATGAAATACATATAAATAGTATTTAGTACTGAATATGTGATGTTGAATTATGCAACAGTACTCTATTGAAAAATAAGCTATTATTACATCATCCAATGATTAGAATACTTTTTTGTATGAAAAAAAATAAAGACAAAACAAACTCAGAATAATGAAATGAGATGACAGCTACTAGTTGCTTTCTATTTCTCAATGAAAGCTCTAAAGCAGCTAAGAAAGCTGGGAAAAACATTTGGGACTCCCTCTCTGTGTCTCATCAACTCTAATTGAATGATTAAAGCCACAAATGCTTCCAATTAATCTCTCACTGCCCAGCAGGGAAATGCTATCACTGCACTGAGCAGTTCACTTACACAAGAGTAAAAACTAACACCCCTTAAGCACTGCCTTGAAAATAAGATGTTCTTGGTTAACTTGCTCAGTTACATATTAAATGCAAATGTAGATATTTTCAAATAGATATTTTCACAGAGAGCTGTTGTTCTCACAGCTAAGGAGAAGCACTTTTTTCTCACTACACTATTTTAAAAATTCCTTTTCTTTTCACTATCTCCCCTCTTTTACTCCAGTCTTGCCTTCCTGTCTATGTCCCAACCCAGTTTCTTATCTCTTTACTGTCAAGCTTCATTCTCTCTTACTTTGCTTCACTATCACCTCTGAATATTGTTCACTGTCTCTGCAGACCATCTTTCTTCACTTCCACTTTGAGGAAAACCGGAGATGCATGGTCTAACAATGCTAAAAGAAATAAAATCTCTCTAGGATTAATTAGGGTAACAGCAAGAAATTGCTGGGTCACCAAGTACCAAGCACATCTACCTTGCCATTCTCCTTCAAACACCCAGCAGGTGGGTCTTCTGCAGTTGGGCTCTCAGCCTCACCATTTGCCATCTCTTCGTCATCGCTAACTTCATCTGTCAGGGTTTCATCATTACAGTCCTCTAGACCACCAATCTTCTTGGCTTTCAGTAAAATTTTCCCCTTCAGTTCCTGTAATGAACACCAATAAACAGAAATGGGTGTTGGAATGCAGGATGGACCAGCAGGACTAACTGACCAGGAAAACTCAAGGTCGCCATCATCAGTACTTGTCGGTACCCAGACTACTCGTGAAAATAGTCCATCATCTTGCACTGTGCTGTCTTGTAACTAAATGCAGCAATGTACTGCTATTTCATTGGCAAAAGCCTCAATGGAATTCTGCATAGCAATTATCTGCCATTACTTCAGGTTAGAATTGATTGTCCTAAGTGCTCTAATGGAAAAGAGTTTGGAAGTTATACTATTGCTTTTAGGGTCAGTGAAAGATGAATCAGTGTAAGAGGGATCACAAGGCACAGATAGACCATTAATCTTTTAAATACCTCTGTATTATTAACGATATCCAAGCTTTCCTAGGCAGGGTATTGACTGAAAACATTTTATGCCCACAAGTTTATTCTAACTCAAAGCAGAATATTTACTGAAGTAAAGTTTACTGTTAGTATAGGTCCTGACAATATATGACAAATAATAAAACTTACATAACCATGAAACATGTAACTCCTTCAGTGCAGTTTAAAAGTCACTTAAATGGATGTTTTCACTTTAAAATAACAGCATGCAAATAGAGTGTAAAAGCCATGCAGTGTATTTCAAAATGAAACAGCCAATGTTCCTCACTCTGTGGGGGCACTTAATGCTAATGTTAACATGCTACCATGCTAACAAGCTCACAGTGACGATGTAAAATGTTGTTTAGAAGGTATAATGTTTACCATGGTCATCATTTTAATATGTTCATATGCTAACATTTAGACACAAATAGCAGGTAATTCTTTTTTAGCCACATTGGCAATGTGACACCAGAGATGGCAGAGAGTTATTAAAGGAGTACCCTGCTTAGCCTCCTGCCATCACAATCTGACCCTGGAGAAGATGATGAACTGATGGGTGGATGGATGGCAAAGTTGTTTGGTCAGTTGGTTCAGACTAAAATATCTCAACAACTATTGGATGCATTGCCATGACATTTTGTACAGACATTCGTTGTCCCCAGAAGATGTATCCTACTGACTTTGCTGAATCCCAGGCTTGACAGTTTTGGTTTTTGGTAAACTGTCCCTACAACCACTGGATGGAATGTCATGAAATCTGGTACAGATATCCACGGTGCCTTGGGGATGAATGCCACTGATTTTGGTCTGGCTTTTTATCTAGCATCATCAGCAGGTCAAAACTGCAATTTGTCCAATACTTTGGTTTATTTATCAATTTGGTTTTATTTGGACTGAAAATTACAGCCTTTCAGAGACACTAACATTTGTGTTCCTAGAACTAGTTTCATGACTTGAAAGGAAAAAATGAGTTCATATGACAGAAAAATGACAAAACCCAAAAAGATTCTAACCTGTGGAGAAGGAAGTTGTTGAGGGATCTGTCCATCCAGCAGGGTGGTCAGTAGTGTGTCACCCAAGATTTGTCTGAGGTGCTGAGCCATGACTGTCTGCTGCTCTACCCCACAGTGATTCTCAAGGGACAGGATGACAGGGAAGTCTGATGTCTGTCAAACAAGGATGAGAAGACACTAAACTCTTAAAATGAAGTGGCTGTCTGTTTTCTGTTTTATTTATGTTGAAATTCTGCCCATCCTAGCAAACACAGTGGCAAATGACATTCCAGTGTTGTATCTAGTTTCCATTAAGCATAAGTTTCCACAATCCTCCAAAACACTTTCTTCATCATATCCTCCTACAGTTCAGTAGGAAAGTTTGAGTAGGATAAAATGGAGAAGTGAAGACACATGAGAAGTTCCTGGTTGTTTTCCATGTAGGTCAGTTAGTGGGGGTACATTTGACTCCAGGGGCAGGGAAAGTTACCAACTGCTACATCTGGGCTTAACACTGTTCTGGGCACACAGACAGTGTTGCATGTGTAATTTATAATTCAACTGAAGGCTTAAGGATTGGTTTTGAGATATACTACTGTGAATTCTGCCAACATCACAATAGAGGTGACTGGAATCTCATTAGTAGTTACTCACAGCATTAAAAAAATATCTACATAAATGTTACCCACCTTGAAGGCATATTCTTTGAGTGTTGAAATGATGTCTCTAAAGAGAATTTTGGATGTCAAAGTATGACCATGATACACAATAGGCTCCCCATCATTGCCGTCCCAGGAGTCCACCTCCACACAGCGACAGCCTCTTTTCAGAGCCCTATAGACACATACAAATGTAAGTAAAGACCACTCTTTGTTTTGTTTTGTTTCAGTGTTCACTTTAAGGTTATGCTTCCATCTATGAATTTACAGTTAATACTATACCATCTTGCTTGCCTGAAACAAGGTTTCAGAAAAAGACAAAGATAGGATTGTGGGAAATATATTGAAACCCTTGATGCTTCTCCTATCACTAGGGAAATGGCTTATAGATCTCTCTCAGCTTTTGTTTCAACCTTAACAACTCAACTCTGAAATTGTCTCTCCTGGCAGCCATTATATTGTTCTACTATCCTATCCTGTCATTTGCAAAGTCTTTGTCCTGTGTGTCATTTGTGCAGCAGTCCTCACTGGATGTACGCCTCTAGGCTGCTGTGTCCACGGAGCTGGTCCTCCAGGAGGTAGGTGTTGTGTGAGGAGGAGATGAAGTAGTGGCTGAGCGGCTGGCTCATATCCTGGTAAAGATGTCGATGCTCAGGTTTAAATATGGAGCCCTCCTGGGAGCACAGGTACATCTGGAAGCCATCTAGAGACATGGCGCTTTGCTTTTTGGCTGCAGATACAAATGGAATTGGTACAGCATAGTCCAGGTTTATTTGTATTGAGTGAAACATCTTGACAGTTATTAGGTGGATTGCCATGAATTCTGTTACAAGTACTCAAGGTCCCCAGAGATCCCCCCCTAGAAATTCTAATCTCTCTAGTTATCCCCTGAGATTTCAGCTAGCATCATCAGGCCAAACGTTTAAATTGTCCAATACTTTGATTTATGACCAAATAACTAACAGGTTCCCATCAGCCTCAGCTGTTCTGTGTGTTTTAATTAGTTAATGTTAGCATGCTGAAGGGGCACACTTGGTTGTTAACCTGCTGAATTACCTGTTAAACATCAGCATGTTCATGCTCACTGTTGACATGTTGATGTTAACATTTAGCTCAAATGCTAAATGCTAAGCCTAACTGCAGGCTCACAGAGATGACTGTGTGGCTGTAACTCTGTAACTGCCCTCACAGCTGCCTTTACCTGTCTCAGATGGTTCATAGCGATCAATCAGCTCCTTGGCATGCTGGGCGCTCTGCTCTCCCTCCTGTTGCTCTATCCGCAGGAAGTTCTCCAGCTCCTCCAACATTAACTTCTCTCCATCTCCAGAGTAGTCCTGGAACACCTTCCATACCTCATCCCTCTGAGTCAGTATCTTATAGAAGTGGACAAACTCTTCGATTTCTAAAGAACCGGTGTCTGACTTATCGGCCATCTGTGGAAATAATAGAGGAGCTTTGTATTTGTTTAGTTTCATTAGTTTAGGCTTCATTTTAAAGAAATATACAGTCTTTTACATATTTTTGGTCTTATCAAAGTGCTTTTTGAAAAGTTCATCAAATCACACTTATATTTAAAAAACAAAAATCCACCATAAGGAAACCAGTTTTTTTTGAGGCTCTGCTAAGATTAAGGCCGAATCCCTTCAGTGGTTAAGCTGTCCACCACTAGCAACATGTCCTGTCTATGAAAGTTGGAACAAAGTTCTGAAGCCCCAATGGCTCGTTCTTGAATTAGATTAAATGTAAGCAAATTCCCAAATTAAAAACAATGTGGATAGACTTATAAAACTTGTGTGTCAGAACTGTACCGTAAAGAGATGGAGAGCATGTTCTTCATTCATGTCTACGTTCATCATCTTCAGCAGTTTCCGCACTTCTTTGAAATTCATCTTCCCATCTTTGTTTTTGTCAGCTTTCTGAAACCAGTCCCAGACCCATCTGAGAAGATGCTTAAGGAAAATTCAGATGTGTTGTTTAATAAAAACTCACATTTTAAAAAAGCTTTGTTTTTCCATTCAGAACTTCAACCATATTAATATCTGGAGAATTAAACTAGAAAATCTGAGTCCCATGTTGAAATTATCTGATGGGAAATAATAGTTTCCACTTTTAAGCAGACAACTTGGAGCTTTGTTCAGAGAAGATGAGGGATGAACCAGGATCTTTTACACCAATAAACTCTCTGATCCTTCATAAAATTCTTCCACATCCACCACAATAAAAGGATACTGGTCTAACCTCTCCTTCTCGTCCATCGTTTGAGCCTTGTGAATTAACTTGCGCACTCCTTGGATCCAGGCCTGGGCTTCCTCTGGGGACTCTGCCACCAGGTCCACGTTGCCTTGCCGACCGTGAAACACCAAGGTGAAGCAGAGGTTAGCGGGGAACTCCTCGGCAATGCTCAGCAGGACTTCCGACTGGTGGCCCTCACGCACTGCCTCCAACTCGGTCACTGAGACTATGAGATATTATCAGTATATGATCAGTGCAATGGAGATGATACTCTGCACTCATTAGTCTAGTGTTCATATTTAAAACAGTTACTGTCACAAGTACATACAAAATCATAACGAATCTTTGACTAGACCTATTGATTATTATTGGATTACAGTTCCATTTTTGTTTTTGTATTTCTACCAATTTGTAATAACTATCTAACCTTGGGCCACGTCGATAAACTTCCCTAAACGTTTCTATTGTTCTGCACAGTATTTATAGGGACTCCACTATACTGAAATGAACTTCAATAAGTAGGATTGTTCAACACATGTTTTGCTCTCTTGCTGAGGGATGAGAAAGTAAATGCCGTCTGTACAGTAAATGCTGCTTAGCTTGGCTTAGCATAAAGACTGGAAACAAGAGGAAACAGTTAGCCTGGCTCTGTCCAACGGTAGCAAAATCACCCTAGTAACTTCCTGGAGTCTTCACTAGTTACTCCTGACCATGAATTAGCACTTCACAACATTAAGCTAGGGCCGTGGAGTGAGGGTTAAGTCTGGGTAAAAGGAAGGAGGGTTTCTATGCAGCCTGGGAGGAAATTCTGCTTGTGGTGAAGTTCAAGTTTTTTTTCTCTCTCTTGACATATTTGCTTTTATTGGGTAGATGATAGTAGGGGGCCAGACAGAAATTGAAGGGAGAGACAGAGGAGTATGACATGTCCTCAGCTATTATCATAACTAGGTTCAAGTTCACATTTTTAACTTGTAAATTGATTGAAATAATAAGTCAGTACAATCATGCATGAAAAAATATGGTTACACTTCTTAAACTCACAGGTGGAGTGGCCTCTCCCTGCCCATCTGGATTTGTACCAGATTGTCAGGCCGTCTTCCAGGAGGCGGAAATGCCGCTGCTTCTTCCATGAACGGGACTTGACTTTTCTAAGAGTCGATCCCGCCATCATTATTTTGACATCTGGGTCATCTTGAATACCTGAGCAGAATCATGTAAAAAATTGAAAGTCATGAACATGTCATACCATAGATACTAAACCATCAGAACTATCAGGCCAGGGAGAGGAATAGTAATTCACTTTCAATATATGAATTTAAATCTTCAAATGAGTTGTAAAATCATGAATAACATTTACTCACGAGAGCCCTCAGGATCCATTGCTATCCTTGTATCATGCCAATGGAAATTTGCTGCTAAAAAGAAGCAGATGTCAAGGAGTTGTTCCAGATGTTTCCCCTTTTTCCAAACAAGATCAATTTTACTATAGCTCTTCACTCATCCAGCTGCTTCATAAACTCTCTAAATACAAATAACCACAGTATAATATTAATCTTCACTTGTCCACATAAGGTTTGCTGAGCACACTTTCGACAACACCCTGGATCAAATTCTTAGTTACACAAACTATTTCTCTCTTCTTGGACACTGAGTAGGTTTATTGGAACTGGTTTGCCTTATCACTGAAATAAATCTTCATAGGAGTTGTTAAGGAAGGATTTTAGCACTTCATTTTGTCCATAGAGGATTTCCCGGTTGACCCAGGAAAGTGAAACATGCTTACCTGTGACCTCCAATAACCAGCCATTCTGTTGTGTCTCACAAAATCATAACAAAATCAGTTGGGCAGTAGACGGTGAGGGGAATATTGTTATTTTTAACTGTAAGATCTCAGTTCAAACCCCTGTGTTGGCCTGTAACTGCACTGCTTAAGTGTCCCTGAGCAAAGTGCTGAATACTAACCAGCACTGCAGTTGCCTAACATAATGTCTGTGATACAGAACTGGGGCAAACAAAAATATAGTTCCTTCAAAAGATCATTAAAGATGAAAAAGAGAGGATACTAACACAATCTGTGAGTGTATAGTAGACCACCCTAACTGCAATTGCTGTTCTAACTACCACTGTCTATTCATGGTATAAGAGTCAGAGTTTAAATCTGGATCCTTTCATGCCATCAGTCTTTACTCATTCATTAGCAGAAAGCAGAGAGATACTTTTGCATGGCAACTCCTGCAGCCTGCCTGCTGACAAAGAAAAAATACACACACTCAGCAGTCTGTGTTTGCCTCAGCCTGGTCAGATAGATTTTTTTTTTTTTTTTTACTTGATTTAGGTGGAATGCTTCTAATCATTCTAAGATTATAATTTCCTAATTTATTGGCACAGACATTTATGGTTCTCAGATGATGAATATTAATTATTTAGATTTCCTGTAGTTCCACTATGAGGCTGACTTTTGTGAAATGTCTCAACAGCTATTGGAAGAATTGTCTTGAAATTTGGTAGGCACATTCCTGTCCCCATCAAAATGAATTATTATAACTGAATGAAGTGAAATGAACTAATGAAGATTCACTTTTCTTCTTGACTTTGTTCAATACTACATCCAAAACTGTCAAACTCAGTCCCACCAGCCACAGTTGCACTAATGCTGCTAATTAGGCAATGTTAGCACGCTAACATGCTAAACTATGATGGTAAACATGGAAAACATTATACATGGTAAACATCACCATATTAGTACTGCCACTATGTGCATGTTTTCATGCTGATAACAGCATTTTATTCAAAGTACCACTCAGTCAGTGTACCTCCCTATGGAGCAGCCTCACAGAGCAGCTAGTATGGCTGCGGAATACAGTTGTTGTTAACATCATCAAACATAAAATCTTAAAAGTGTTGGTACTCCGCTGAGAAACACAAAACTGCAGCTTTGCGAAAAGGTCTCTTTTATAGTATAGCCCAAAATCTCACACTTTTTCTAGGAGGGCTAAAATGGGTACAACACAGAACACATTCTATAGTTACACCTTCATAAAGTGTTGCATTAAAAGCAGAGACACTGATGCAGAAAAAAACAAACATATTGCATACTCTCTGTTTATTAGTGGAAGCTGATAAACTCCTGTTATCAGTTGTTCACTGATAAGTGAGGATCAAACACTTTTGGAAATGGGAAGGTTTTCCAATGTCTGTTTATCTTTATTCCTGTCTGACAGTTATCCTTTCCTTTCACTGTCTCCTGAAACAATAAGATATAATCTTGGGTTCTCTGTTGCACAACCCCCTGTGCCAGCCCCCCTGGCAGAGTGCCCACCACGATACGACCAATGTGATGCAAGGAATGTATTCACAGTTTCCTGACAATTTAATATCACACTCCTTCTGAAGAAACAGACTGACCATGAAAGCGAGGCTTATTTTCCACAGCTATTTGCTCCATAAACTTATGTGCACTTTTATGTTTAGTGTTACCTCCGCACAGCCACGTCAAACACATTTTTATTTTCCATCCCAAGCTTTTCAGATTGCACTGCTGAAAGTTTAACACACCCTCCTTCACTCCTCAGGTCCAGTCTTTTAAGCTCAAATTAGGTCACATTGCGTTTTATTTTTGGGTGCTTTAGTGTTTTGGATTGGTGCCCTCTCCAAGGATGAGTCACATGAGGCCACTTCTTAAGGGAGTTAACTGACCACACACACACAGACACACAGACACACAAAGACATGACTCATGAGGATATATGACAGGATGGAAACTAGGAATAAACAACAACAGTTTCTAGTATCAGATTACATTTGAATCCCAGATATCCATCATAAGAATGTGCAGTTTACCCTGTCTGTTGAGATTTGTGTCCTGATATGGGTACATAGTTGCCTTTTTCCTGTACACAGTTATGTGAAGAATCCAACAAAGAGGTGAGCAGCCTCTGCCCATCCAATAAAACCCATATATAACTCCAAGCTGTGGTGGGGAGGGAGTGTTGTGCAGAGTAAATTTTAACCAGAGGCAGAAATATGCTACATAAAAGCATCAGTTCAGCAACGCCTGCATGCAACTGCAGCTCAGGGGAGAAAGAATGATAACAATTTGGATTTGTCTATGCTAAAAAAAAAGAGTGATACTTACCAAAAGTACAGATTTCACCAGGGATGTTATGAAGCAGACCTTTGGAGGTGGGTACACTTCAGGAAAGCTCTCTCAGCTAGGGCCTCATACAATGAGAGGAAAAATCCTGGATGTCCGGCTTAAGAGAGGGTCTGGGGAGGTGTGTACGTCACACTGGCCCTGTGTGCTGAGATCCAGGCTCAAAGAAAGTCCAGGGACTGTTAGCTGAGCTCTGGACCTTAAAGGACCGGGAGTGTCCAAAGGAGAGATTCCTGGCCCTGCCTCTCTCCTCCCCTCGCTCTGGTCTCACTGCTGGGTCGGAGAAATCTGATTCTCTAGTCACTACTGCCGCACGCTGGAATGCCCCACTCCCCACCACTCCTCATCCTCATCCTCCTCTTCCTCTACACCCCACCCCCCCCCCTCCTTCCTTTCCTGCCACTCCCTCACTCTGCCATGGGCAGGCCCCTCGCTGCATCTGGCGAGGGTCACTCCACTGCAGCGTGCTGTGCCTCAGTCTGTCCGTCTTCCTTTCTCTCATCCCCTGGATAAATGGGGATGCTGTGCAGAACTCAAAGTGACTTTGGTGTTCCTGTATCAGCACCGATAATGGTTAACACAATTCTGGGAAAGGGTCTACTGTGTTAAGGACAGAAGCCAAAACAGTAAACAATGAAAAATACCTATTGTTCATGAAAACAGTTCAGCTTTCCTACCATTGGAGAATCCTGCTCCTTTTCCCTGGTTAAACAGTGACTCAGGCCAAATCTGATATCTGATGGTATCAGAAGATTGCAGAGACTGAAGGAAGACTGTTCTGTAGAACTTGGCAGTATGCCACATACTGCAGAGAAGAGTTTTTATTACACAGCCCGCTCTAATGTATATTTTTCATTTGTCCAATGTTTATGTCAGAATGCAGTGATTATAGTTCTTATCTCTTTTAACATGCAAACATAAAGATGGAAAACACCACTTTCTCCATTGTCAGTCCAGTCAAGCTAGTGTACTCCTCCATTTGCAGAACTCCCTGTACCAGGCCTATAATGACTTTAGCTACTGTAGCTTTTAGCTCATAAAACGTAAACAGACAAAAAACACAAGACATACTTCTCCAGAGGGGATTAGATTTGCGCACAAATGGAAGGCTTGGGCGTAGGTGTTTCCGTGAAGTATGATGTCCATCTCAGTCATTGTGAGGATAATGGAACCTATGGGGGCAACAATCTGTTAATGTACCGGTAAAAGGCAATGAAGGCTCATCAGTGAAGTCTGCAGCGTTGTTAGATGGAGCACTCAGTGAGCACAGGTGAGTCACTTTCTAATTTGACTGATGTAGAATGAACTTCATTTAAAAATAACCTCTAAACTTTAATTGAAATATTCCCCATTTTTTAAAAAATCCTTTTGTAGAAGATTATTTTTTCTATGTTTAACATAGCGCCATGGATGACAGTGACATCTCACCTAAATAATGGTCATCTGAGTTGCAAATTTGAAAGAGTTAATTGAGTCAATTTTGATTCATTTCATCGACTGAATATGGCAAAACTTAGATTTTAGGATTTGCTGCTTTTTGTGTCTTTTTAAAGGGAATATTTTTGACTTCTGGATTGTTCATCAGACAAACCACGCAGATTATTATATAACCTGAGTAATGGGTAGATCGATGAAATTATCAAAATATTAATCAGTGAGGAAAAATAAGGGGTAGTCGCAGCCCTACTCAAATCATAGTTTGTATGTTAGAAAAGATGCAGAGGATAACACTTTCTGTTTCTGACCTTACTAAGATATTAAGAAAAATGTGTCTCTCAAAATCAGTGTCAGTCCCCAGTGAATAAGCCTGAAAGCCTGAAGCCTGAAGCCTGAAATCAGTTGCTCTCATCACATGTAAAGGGGACCTATCCTGCATTGGGTGGAAAATAGTTTATTTATGAAATATCTTGAACAAGACCAGCTTCTGAGATTTAACTCTACCAAATACAATACCAGTAAAAACAGAAAACCATACAGAATGACATCCACTATATTAGTAAACTGCTGCATATGATGTCAGCCCTCAGTGGCTTGGCAAAAAAAAGAAACTAGTCATATAGAAGATTAAAAAGTCTTATTTGAAATGAAAGAAGCAAAAAAAACAAAAAAAAAACAGTTCCTACTTTGAAGTGGAATGTTACATGAAGTTACAGTGATGAACCAGACAAGAGCAAAGGGTAGGTGTTTGGTGTTTTGATTGATTTTTTTCTGTATATTTGGCTGTTTTTTCTCATTTCAACTTTTATTTGTTTTTGTTTTTTTTTTTGTTAGTTGTACTTATTCCTGAATTTCAGTGACGTTTAAGTGTAAAATATCATATCTTTCTCAATCAATTTTGAGGGATCTTGCCAAAATGGTACATGTCAGAAACAAATATCAGCCAATAGATCATTAATACTGATATTAGTATCAGTTTTGAACATCTACTATCTGACAGACTCTAAAAAAATATTTAGTTAGGATAGATTCATGTGTAGATGTGACACACTCATATTAATCCATCCAAAAACAAAAAATACCTCACTTTATCATTATATCCCTTTACTTTGCAGACAGTCTTAGCACCACATTTGGCAAAATACAAAATCTAGACAGTGATGAGGGAGTCCTTCTGCATCCACTGTCAGCACACACTGTGTCCCCATCACTGTGGAGCCAGTGGGATGCCTCTAGCATCAGTGACTTGGCCTTCCTGCAGGTTCTTGACCAACTGTGCTAGCCAGCGCTTGGTGGTGGTGTCGTCCTTCAGCACCTGGGCAAAGGTGCTGTCTTTCAGCTGGTCTGGTAAACACTGACGCAGGGCTTCTCTGGCTCTGGGGGAAGGAATGCCACATGCCATAAATCAATGGGGCTCCAAATGGAGATGAAGGTTATACCTTTTTAAAAAGTCTGTAATTCTAATACCTATATCACAATTACACATACATATGGGAAAACTTATCAGATGTTATTCTTTAGAAAAAAATGGCTTCTAATGTAGGCTTATTATCATGTGAGCTGGTCTTTACTGTGATACACTCTTCTGCAGTGTGCTTTCCTGATATGCATTATTGATATTACTTCAAGGGATGCTAGCTATAATGGACTATTTCTTAACTATCATGCTGAACTATATTTGTAAACTTCTATACAACATACAAACATCCCCACAGGAAATTGATTAGCATGGCCATATGCTTTCTATGATATGTGGTGAATGTACCCGCAGAATGTTTTAGAGGAGCAGAGAGGCAGAGCTGTGGCTCTGTGCTCATTTCAAAAAATAACTCTGATTAGTCACTGAAGCAAATAACAAGGACCTGCTGACATTAAAACACAAATGCAAATATTAATGACTGAGCTGTTTACCTCCACTTTACCCAACTTATAAAAACTCTTTTTTTCTGACCACACAATGTGCTGCTATGATTACCCAAAAAGCAAATGTATGATGTGATACCTGCTGAGCTGCATCAGAGAGATCTTGACACTTTGGCAACAATTTAGTTGTTCAGTGACAGTTTGAACAATTGCCTCATTCATTAAATGTAAGGAAATCACTCCCTTGTTCGCTCATCCACTACCCCTCATAGACAACAATAGTTTTATAATATCTTTCCTAGGCCTATTAAATATTATTATGATATGAAAACCAAACCAAATATGCAGACCTGTGGAAATTCATCACCAAATTAGCAACTAATCCACTGATTATTGTCTAATTGTGTCAGTTAGTGGCTAAACATTAAGTTCCGACCACAGGCTGACAAGCCATTTAATCAAAAGTCCCCACACACTGTATTTATGGCAGGCTCATGGCTCCTCCTTGTGGCAACTACTGATGATCAAAATCCAGTTCTCTGTGTTTTCAGGCACATGAGGGACTGAGGCCTATCTTATACAAATCACACTCTGTCAAGAGCCAAAGTTAAAACACATATGCTTATACTGTATCTGATGAACATTGCTCTACCTGAGATTATCTGAGAGACGAAGGTAGCAGCGAACAACATGCTTCAGCAGACGGGCTGATGGTTCTTTCGAGAGCTGCAACACCATTTTGCCCTGCAAAGAAAAAGATGAAAAATCTATTTTTTGTAATTGATACCAACTGTCACACTATTGTGAGACTGGGAAGGTAAATTCAAATCAAATTCAGATGTTTCTCAATCAACACTTACAAGAATCATGGCCACATGGGAGAAACGTTCATAAGTCTGACAGATGTAGGCCAGCCCTGTGTCATCCAACAGAATCTTCTGTAGTATGAAAGTAGCAACCTGCCAAAAAAAAAGCAGTGAATAATTGTGAGTTATACAATCCTGCCAGGTACTAACAAACTGATATAAATATAATACTTCCTTTTCGATGAATTAAGAGTTAGTTACAGTTTAACTGTAACTATATTTGTGCTCATGAATTTCAATGAAAAGCAGCAGGTTAGGAGAAATGATTGGTATTAAAGCTGGTCTTCTTTTTTCAAAGAGGAAACTGACTGAGTTGTTAAACAGTGTAAAACAATTTAGCTAATAGACGTATTGGAAAAGATGGTGGAAATGTTGTGGAAGGAGAAATGTTTTTAACTAATGTACCAAAATTCAACACTTAAGTTACACGTATGTCTGTTAGAGGAGTGTTTGAAAAGCAGGTGTAATGTAATGTATAAGTACCGTCTTGGAGAGTTCACTGCCAGATTCCATGATACGGAGACATAGTGGGATGATTTCAGTGGTAAGAAGGAAGTTAATTACTTCTTGTTCATCTGTTTTGACCAAGGCACCTGCAGAAATTACAAAAAGACATCTAGTTGAGACACCATTTTTGTAAGTAGCGTCATTCAAGAAATAAAAAATCTAAGCAGGAATACCCAAGAGTTTACCTATGACTCCAAGGCTGGTGAGTCGAAGGTACTCAAATGGCCGTGTTTTGCTCACAGTGTGCAGAAAAGGGTAAAGAAAAAGAGGGATGTGAGCAGCAAGAAAAGCCGACCTGGTGAGAAACAAAGATTTAAAAGCACTTTAATCAATGTGACTTAACTTAGATGACACAGTATATATCAAACAGAAGATTCATGATTACTTTCATAGCTTTGTGCCAAACATTCTTGCCAGTGACTATTTGCCAGTGACTCTCAACGATAAATGAATCAATTGCCCGACTAGTTCAGAGCCAATTGTATGCGATGTAGTGGAAGAAAATTCCTCTGTCCTGAACTGTAAGTAACTAAATCTGTCTGGAGCTTTACATTATTAAGGTCTCTGAAGGCAGTCTGATATTAATAACAAAAAAGAAACAAGTCATTTACAAAAACCTGTACTGATCTCCTCATTACCGTGTCTCCGGGTGTGAGGCGACACACTGCAGAAGTGCCAGGGCGTTGCACACTCTGTTAGACTGGTGAGCTGTAAGTGTCGGTGGATTTATAGATGGATAGATGTTCACTATCTCCTAATTAAAAAAAATATATATCAGATAAGGAAAGAAATCAGTTAAAGCGATGATCATGGCCACACACAAATAGTAACCAAAGACATTACACAGTTATGGATGGGACATGGGCCATACCTGCAGCAGAGCAGCAATGGTGCCACAAGAATGCCAGAGCATTGGTGCAAGGTCTGGCACAGATTCTCGTTTCTTACTTAGTTCCAGCAAGGCATTTTCTCTGGTTTCTGGACTGGACAATTCATTGATCCACTGGTAGATCTTCTCTCGATCCACCTGGGCCAGAGCTGTGACATTAGTTACAGCCTGCAAGAAAAAGGGTAAATAATCAACAGATGCAATCATCAGCACCATCCAACTATACCTTTTATATTGACATGATGGTATGAGAAAAGATACTATCTGCAACTCAAATACACATATTGTAACATGTATCACACATTTTGTGAAATCACCACTAGAGCCACAATATGGCATCACATAACCTGAATCAGGCATTTAGAAACACAATGTCTGATTTTAAGGCAGCAAACAGGCTTTATCCCCGTGTTAATGGTAGTTTCACATTGGTAATCTTACTGCTCTAAATATGATTATTATAAAAATTGTGGCCCAGCTATTACAATCTATATAGGCAAACACTTATCATTTGATCTAAGCTCTGGTGCAAATCCCTTAGTTTCAAAAGGCAGAGAATATGTCTCGATGAATTTGGAAATATGACAAAATTCATACACAAGAGTTAAGAGACTTCGATTAAAAGTTGGAATATGATATAGAATAAAATAACAACATGTGATACTGTCATAAGCTGTTAAATAAAGTACTTTTAACAGCCTTTGATCAATTTAAGAAGAAACAAAGGAGAAAATTGTATATTAAGATGGTTGGTACAGCAACAACACCGGTGTACAGTTAGGCCGATTTTAGATACTCACTGCTCCCGTCGCCAGCATTATCTGAACCTCTGACTGGTCGCAAGGTGTAGTTAAAGTTATTGTATCACCTGAAGTCTGGCGTAGTGGCTAACTAATGCGATGTAATTAAATAAATTTGGCTAACTAACACACAATACGGACAGCTAGCCCAAGCTAGCTGCTAAATGTCTTGACAAATGGAATCCAGTACGCGCGTACGTCAACAATTCAAACAGCTTCAACTTCATTGAGATAACAGAATGACAAAACGCTAATATTTGCATTTACATTTATCATTAACACCCCCGTGAGCTCAAAACTCAAAGATACTGATCAAATAACATAACGTGGTAACGAATTTTAATCGCCAATGGAGGCAACCTCAATACAAATACTCAAGTTATCGCGAGAGGAAGATGAGACGTACTCTCGGTTTTCATTTCCGTTGTAAATTTTCACATTCCCGCCATCATCGCGCAGTGCTGCGAAGCGTCGTGTGCGGGTCCGGTGTCAACAACACACGTACAGGGGAGCAGGTGAATGCCGGCAAAACAAACTTTCTGCCCTCGGAGGACCTACGAAAACGATACTGTGATTTAAAAGTTTCAAGACGAGCGCATATCACCGACAGGTAAAGAAGTAAGACGGTGTAATCAAACTGTGATACTGTTTCATCACCAAATTACAATCAGGCAAATTAGCCAGTTAGCTAGCTCCCGCTAGCCTGCTAGCAGACTTGCTAATGTCGGCCTCCTCCATCCATTCAGCGCCTGGAGAGGAGTGGACGACATTACCTGCATCCCACACATCTAGCTTGGCTGTAGTGTCACCGTGTCCTGTGATTTTGCGGGTTTTGCACATTTTTGTGACTTCAACTGTCTTGTCAGAACAACGTTTACCCCGCTAGAACTAATAAACGCTGGTCTCAATGTGCACCTTCGCTCGTCTTTACCGCCGCGATACAGATTGGGTACTGGGCTAGTTTCACGGCTAATGCAAACACAAGCTACATTGGCTGTTGTGGGACCGTTAGCCAGGTAACATAAGCAGTGTTAGTTTCCTCACTTTCTGAAACATCTGCCCCTGTTTTTCAGAATTGTGCTGCGGGAGTATTGTCTATTTTATTACGAGCCGTGTTCCATTAGGTGTTGTGTTACGTTGCTTTAGGTTGACTTGGAGTTTGTTGTGACTTTCCACAAGCGCTCGGTAGTAAAGCTTGGCCAGCGTGGGCTACCTACTTATGTTTCTTGTTTTTGTTTTTATTTTTTCAGGTGAATAATATAAACTTTGAAATGGCGTGCAACAGCTCTGTTACCGTTAATGCTAGCAAATAGCAGGTGTTGGCGTATTTTTAATAATCCGAGTAATATCGGTGCTAATGATTGCTCTTTATTCATTATGCTTTATCATTAAGCTCATTAGCCTGTTTTAATGCCAGCTGTCTATGGAGCAATGAGCATTCCTGCCTGATTGTAGTAACTGAATTAAACCGTTTAGTAAGATGTTTGCGAGTGTAGTAGTTTTCAAACACACTGACATGGTCAAAGCATACAAATTGTAACCCACTCTATGTATGTAGGACATTGCTGTGGTTGTATTGATACAGTTTCTCCTCCAATTTCTCCTCTTCAGGATTTGCTTGATCACAAGTCCTAGCCTCCAAAGTGCACCAACTGGATAGTAAGCCATGGCAACCATTGTGCCCAAACTCTCCAGCGGTGGTGCTATTAAGATCCGCTTTACAAGCATGGACCTTGGCACCACCAGATGGAAAGAAGGAACTTTTGAGATTCTGGAAAAGGACAACAAAGTCAGCCTCTGTCTAAGGTTCAACTGTGGTGGAGCTTCCAAAACTTTCCAGGTATTGATCAGTTTGTGTGTGGAAGTCTTGGTTTGTACTTACTCAGTCATGGGTGGAACTGCTAAGACATTGCTTTGGATTTTGAGGCTGTAGCTCTCTGCACCTTTCCACTGTAATATTATGAAACTCATCAGTCACATTTTTTTAATCTTCAGTCTCATCCATAGGAATGTGATCACAGCAGTCATTTAGCCTTTTTCCCCTCAGTATCTAAAAATCTGAAGTAAAATCAGGAGTTTTGTTTTGATTGCTGGGTCTTGGTATTGTGCATGCTGGCTCATTAATGTCATTAGTAACACATGCACCTCTGAAAAGACCTATGGTGACCGCACTGGATGTGAACTTAAAGACTATTCAAACTATTCTAAACTATTCAGGAGCGCTAGTCTGTTGTAAGTCACTCATTGCCAACTATAATGATACAAAACGATGATGATGTAAGTCCTATAAAATGAAATAACTAGTTTGCTTTTAGCAGATTTTTTGTTTTTCGTGAATGGGAGCCAGTCATTGAACTACAGTAGAAATTCAGACCATGTGAAAGGATTGAAACAAAAGCTATTTATTTATTTATTAATACTATGAAACTACTGAGCAATCAGATGGATAGTGCAGAGGTGGAGTCTGCTGCTTCTGGAGTGGTTTGATATGTTTCTGTGGGCACCCTGACAGTCACCACCTTTTGTGTCTATAGAGTGTGAGAGTTTAAGGACAGGACAGGACAGTGTAAAAATGATTAAATAGATAGTTTAAATCCAAGCAAAGTAATTTAACCATGTTACTAATTGGTTAAAATTTAGCAGTTCTAAGTATTTATAGGAAAAAAATAATTACAAAAATCCAGTTGTAAAATGAAATTAATTTTGACTCTCATGAATTGTTTTCTTGTCCTCAGCTGAACCAGAACGTAAAGAACTTTACCCAGAATCTAAATCGAATCATGCTGACTTTGAAGGACAACAGTGTAATCACCTTGGATAAGATGCCCCAATCTTTGGTTCAGAAGACTAAAGAATACCTGGAAAAGTTGAAGCAAGGAAAGCCAAGTAAGTATACGACTGCTCATTTTAAGTAATTTGTTCATGGTTCACAGCAAGATAATGGTAAAACCAAAAGAATGTGATTCATATTTGTGATGTATACAGTCATGTTGATTAGCTTGTTCACTAATAATTGTGCAGAGTATGAAGGCATTATTTTTAGTTACTTTTAGTTGTATTTCTCAAGTTAATGTTGAGCTGATACATATTTGTGTTTGGTTAACATCAATACATTCCAAACAAACATCTTTTAAGTTCCAACAGATGATGGTCACAAGTCTTCAGCCACTGCCAAATATTAGGATGTTAAGCATTGTCTCCAGTGTTTTGTGTTCATTTGAAACGAAAATGGTTAGTTAATTAAACAGACCTTTGATAAACAATGGGCAGAGTAAAAGGAAACACACAAGTAGTTATCACCCTGCATTTTATTCTGATTCATTTCCACAGTGTCCTGTGTTTTTTGATGTCGCTACTTCCAGTTTTTATGTAATTTCTTTCTCTTGCACCAGTTTTTTAAAACAAGTCTTGAATTTAAACTGTAAAAATTATGATAGATCTTGACCATATGCTGAAATGGTTACAGCTTATGAATTGACTCTGATTGTGATTTCCTTCATTCCTGCTGACTTCTGAGATAGGGTTGTCTCATCACAACTGTAGCAGGATATTTTAATAAAACTCTGATTCTACCAGTATCCTGCAGGACCTACTTCATGTTCAGGGACAGCAGGCCACTACTTACAAGCACAAATAAATGATAGTAGTAATATATAGGATGGTTTTTAAAAATCACTTATATTACAATATCCTACACCATTTGGCAAACATTATTGGTCGTCAATTCAGTCAAAACATTGCATCAAAAATATTTTAAAAACAACAGTTCAAAGATATCATATTTTTTTTAATTTTGCAGTCTTAAAATCATCCCATGGAAGTGCAAACTTCAGTGTGCTTGGGAACCGCTCTGTGAAAAATGACACCAATCCGTCAGGGGAGAGACAGGTGAGCTACAACTCAAAACTACATTTTTATCCTGAATATATTTAGACAAACTTATGTTTGACTCCTCCGAACCTCCTCCAGACAACACCAAGGCGGCAGAGTGCAGAGGGCCGGGACGACACAACACCACGGAAGCCTTTGGGCAGTCCGAGCAGAGCAGCATCCACTCCCACTCGCACTGGACTCTCTGAGAACAGGTGTGTTGTTGTAGTTGCTATTTGAGGTATTTCTCATCAATAGTCTAATCATTTTTATTCAGAACTTGAGGCGATAATGCTTGGCACAGGACTCTATTTGATGTTTATCATTTTTATTTATCAAATATATCTAATTGAAGGCAGTCCTTTTTAAAATGCTAGGCGATATAGCATGAAGAGTTTTCAATACAGTCAGAATTTAATGTTGGATGAGCAAGCTCAAGCCCATGACATGTGTCTTTTGATGTTGTGAAACAAGTGAGTTAATTTCTTTCCTCTTGCCTGAGACTGTCCTCCTTAAATGTTATTGTTGTTTGACCAGGTACCTTTTGCACTATGACATTACAAACCCAACAGAATTTCCCAATTTAGGAATGGTCAATTCAGGCTGGTGACAGTAAATTGTTCTCGCTTCTATTTTTCAGGAGTGAAAAGAGAAAGAGGCTCCTTAATTCTGAAAGCGATCTGACTGAGGACTACCCTAAGGAAAATGACTCTTCAAGGTAAAAGCAACACATTTCACGGCCCAGGCATTTTTGTGGTGATTGACCCTACTAATGCAACCTTTTGTCAAAACCCTTAATAATATGTGTCTCACTCAATGGACGACAAAGCAGCTGACATTCAGCTGACTTTCTCTCTGAATGATCATTTTACAAGAAAATATACCCAAAACCACATCACAGTCGCTGTCCTTAACTTGTGCGCCTGGTGATTTTGTCAGATGACATTGCTAAAATCAGGATTTTAACAGTGCAGAGCAGCACTGTGGAAACAGCTTGAAAGTGACTGCTGGTTAACACTTAGTTTTAATGGGTCGCATTTCAGTCACTATTTTATAGTTGTTCCATTGTCACAACAGAAACAGAAAAACATGTAAATGACAACAGCTTTGTTGGGTATTTAGCTGTGTGAAAACGCTATATTTGAGCATGGAAAGTAGGAGAGAGGTAAACAGACAAAGGACTGAAACCTGCGGCCACTAGGCAGGACGCAAATATGAGGTGGTGCTTTCATGAATATGCTAATTAGCAAACTCCATCATCACAATCATCTTAAAAGCTGCTTTCACATGTTCACTGCAGCCCTGAAAATTTCTGGACATTACATGGTGGTGCTGTATGTATGAACTCAGGGTTCATGTACAAGCATGTCTGAACCAGTCGCACCGTGCATTGACTGGACTTTATCCTGCTAGCTCCCCAGTATAAAGTAAGGAAGAATGTAATGTCCAATTGAACCCGTGTGTGAATAGAGCAGGTACTTGTCCAGAGAATTAACAATGAGCGAGTGGGCATGTTAATGACTCCAATGCTGGTCTCCTGCACGCTCTTCCTGCAGGTGCTACCCCTTGCCTAAACCAAACAGAATATTTCCAATAGGTGAGAACACGTCCAACATGGACAGTCTCTAACTGTGTCCTGTATGTGAGAAAGGAGAACACCGGAGAATGTCCAGACCTGATTTTCCAGGGTTCATATGTGAAAATTGTGCCATTCAAGCAGGCTTTAGCTGCTTTCCATTGAAAGTAGTTGGTTACAGTGGTTCCACAAGTTCTTAACTACGCCCTTAATTTCACACAGCGACCATCCATATATTATATTTTGACCTAGTCTTTTTTTTTTCTTTAACTGGTATCATATACATGAGTAATTGCTGTCACTGGCAAAACTATACTTGTTGAGAAATGTGCAGAGAAGAAGTTTGTTTTGTCTTGGGTTTAGATAACATGAAAAATATTCATTCATTTTCTTAGCAACAACAAGGCCACTTCAGACCCATCTAGGAAGTTTCTTCTGAGCTGCAAAGAGAAGCTGAAGCAGACAGAAGAGAACAGGAGCTCAGGTAATCAAAGTTGTCCGCAGTTCAGCAGCAATGCCATCTACTGAATATAAGGCAGATTATGTCTTAAATTACTTGTGTGTTACTTTTGTAACTACAGTAACCAAAATGTGTCACCACACTTTTCCCCTTATGCAGTTCCACTGGGTTCAACTCCTCTTCAGCCATCATCATTCTACGGCAGCCGATCTGTGACTAAAGACTACAGCCAGAACCACTCTTTTCTGGATAGGTACATTTCTTTAGTGTTCTGCTAAAATGCCAAAGCTATCAGAGTTAAAATGTGAAATACAGGGGTCAGCAAATCGTTGTTAAGCCAGTCACTGACGCATCATCTACTCTAAAATCCCCTCAGACCATCCAGTACATCACAGACCACCACAGCCAAGAGAAGCCTCATGCTGCCCAACCACTCCACTCCCTTCAAGAAGGTACGCCCCTCTCTGGACTACGGTGGCTGGAACAAGCAGAGGCCCTCCACTCAAGCACAGCCTCAGCCCCCACTGCAAGGGTAAGAGTGAGCCAGATGGGCTCCATTTAATGTGGATAGAGAATGGGTTGCATGCACTGTGAATGTCATTAAACCAAACTTTGCAGTAGCTAAGAAGCTGTCCTGGCTATTGCAACAATGTTACTTGATTTCTTGGATTTATGTTTGCACTGTTGGATAATGACACTGAAACTTTTTTATAACATTATGAAAACCAGTTATATGTTCTCAAAGTGAATTTTAGAAGACAACATGGTTTTATGTGGACTCTTTAAGACTCTGGAGTGCCATTTAATTTGCAGTTTTTTCAACTTGTATATTGCAGTTTTTCCAACCTGGGCAACACTTGCTACATGAATGCCATCCTGCAGTCTCTCTTCAGCCTGCCTTCCTTCTCTAATGACATGCTGAGGCAGAGCATTCCGTGGAAGAAGGTGCCCATCAATGCACTACTCAGGTACTACATCAAGCTCATTCACATCATCAGACAGCTGTAGATTGTGTATGTACAAAATCATTCATGTGCATTGCTAGTTTACCCCCTTTTCAAAACCTGTGAGAAGTTTTCAGTTTATTCTACGTGGTATCTACTCTCCCTGCAGGCGTTTTGCTCACCTCATGGTCAAGAAAGACGTGGGCTGTCCAGAGACAAAAAAGGACCTTTTGCGGAAAGTGAAGAGCGCAATCTCCACCACAGCTGAGCGCTTCTCTGGAAACATGCAAAATGTAAGATCTCCCAGTTATAGTGTACTGGTATTAAAATTTTGTGTAGTTGTTGCTCTAAAGTCTTAAGTATGTACAATTACTATATAAGAAAACCCTAAGTACTTAACTCTTCTTAGATTTATTTATTGTGCTAAATTAAGCCCCTGTTTGTCACAATGTTTATCAGGATGCTCATGAGTTCTTGAGCCAGTGTTTGGACCAGTTGAAGGACGATGTGGAGAAAATGAACAAGAGCTGGACAAATGAAGCTGTAGCCTCCTCCTCGTCCTCAGCAGTGTGTGAGAACGGCCAGGAGGCAATGTCATCGTCAGTCAAGGCGGAGCCTGGTGAAGAGGTGGACACCACTCGCATCTATACCTGCCCTGTGGCAGTTAACATGGAGTTTGAGGTGCAGCACACCATTACCTGCAAAGGGTGAGGCCTGTCTCCTGCTTGATCATCAGGATTTATCCGTGCTATGTATCTTTGTAATAACTTTGCCAAAACTGTTGGTGGCACTGGAGAGAATAATGTGTTATACTTTTATGTTGTTTTGCAGCTGTGGCGAGGTGGTGACCAAACGAGAGCAGTTCAATGACTTGTCAATTGATCTACCACGAAGGAAGAAAACCCTCCCGCTTCGATCCATCCAAGATTCTCTGGATCTCTTTTTCAGGGTGAGTCTTTTGCATTAACAGGTTAAAGTTCTGAACAATTTCTCTGAAAGATTGATCTAAAGAAATAGAAATATTTTTTTCCTTTTGCAGATGGAGGAAATTGAGTACTCCTGTGAAAAGTGCAATGGAAAAGCAGCAACTGTTACACATAAATTCAGCAAATTGCCCAGGTATCCACTCACATGATGTTAAATGTAGACAAGTACGTTTTAGAGTTAAACTGAAACATAAGCATCTGTTGATAAACCTGTAGTGTAACAGCAAGCATTTAAAAAGTAAGTGTTGTCTGATGACACTTTTCTCCTCACAGAGTGCTCATCCTCCACCTCAAACGGTACAGCTTTAATGCTCAGCTGTCTCTGAACAGCAAGCTGGGCCAGCAGGTGGTGATTCCCCGATACCTGACCCTACTGTCCCACTGCACTGAATCCACAAGGCCCCCTGTCAGTCTTGGATGGAGCTCTCAAGCCTCCATGTAAGACACAAATGCATTAAAAAAATATGAGTATATGGGTAATTACATCCTGAGCTATTTAGTGAATGAGCTGCGTTTAAGTAAAAACTGGGCAGTTGACCTGAATGCATGAAATTCAGCTCCATTGGCTGAGAGATGATAGTTAATTAACTTGAAGCAAATAATCAGGTGTCTTTGTTTTTCTCCAAGATCCAGAACACTCAAAACCTCCCAGTCAGTCAACTCTTCCACTGCACCTCTCCGGTAAGTCCTGGTGATTCTGCAAGACTTTCAAATAATAATTTCAGACAGAAAGTACTGCTGTTTACATTAACCACAACTCACATTTTTTCATGAATTATGTGCATAACCTGTGACATACTGAATGACTAATAAAAGGACTTAAAAGTGTGGCAGACTTGATTTCTGGTTTTAGTGTATGAATTTAATCCCTGAACATATGGTTGTGTGTGTGTAGAAGGATTGGAGGGAAAGTAGTGAACTCCAGCTGCACCTCTATCCTCGTGGACTCTGACTGTGAAGAGGAGCCTAACCGAAGAGTGAACGCAAGCCGCAAGCGACGCCTCAGCAGCTGTCTGCCTGATGATGATGACCGACCAGAGGAGGTGAGCATTTGCGGATCTTGAAATTTATGATACAGCCTTGTTTTTTCTCTGTTGCCGTTTTGACACTGTTGATGTGTTTTCAGCGGGGGACAACACTGGATTCAGGAGACTACAGTGGCATAAATGATGACGAAATGCTGGATGCAGTGCTGGAGATGAGTCGTCAAGAAGCTGGACTCTCTGCTCCACCTCCCCTGGAGGATGAGCCAACCAGCAGCCCAGACACAGGGTTTGGAGACACAGATGCCCACGATCTGGCCTATCACACAGATCTGCTTGGACACAGACAACAAACAGCCTGCAGGTAGTCCAACATATTTAGGTTAAGACGATCAATAGATGGGGCTTCTTCAGGGGCAGTCAGTTTTGACTTTTGTCATAAGAATTGAAAGACAGCTTAAGAGATGAATTGTATGAAAGTAGGTAGCTGTGTTAGTCAGCTGTCCTGCTAGTACATGCTGTTTAAAATGGAAAAAGGCTTTTACATTCACACAAAAACTGGTTTGGTTGAAAATATAAATATATACATTTCAAGCAAGATAACAGTATTAAACTACTCTATATGGGTTTATAAGTGGAGATAATGTCACTAGTTTATCATTATGTTAACAGACTGGTGTGCGTGTTGCTCTTGTGTAGATGTGCTGGATTCCTTGGACTTGACCATGGATGAGAACAAAGAGAACCAGACTCCAGATGGTGTGCAGCAGCAGGGCGAGCTGGACTGGGTTCAGCAGTACAGTCTGGATCAGGAGAGGGAGGAACAGGAGCTGCAGCAGGCTCTGGCCCAGAGCCTTCAGGAGCATGTAAGATCAAAGGCCATATGACTTCTGCAGGGTTTTCCTTAAACAATGGCATGTCACCATCATACTGTATTTTAGAACCATAATATCATCCAAAGATTACCTGTGTCAAATATGCAGAGTTAATGTAATAATTGGAAAGACTGTTAAACACAGAGACCAAAATTGGTATCCAAATAAAAATGTTCCTTCTCTGTTCTCCTAATAAATAATATTGACCATCCAGTCTGAGTTGCTGTAACAGAATAGTAGTTCTCTTAATTATCTTCAAAATATATCTTACTCAAGTATGTACTTGGTGAGCAAGTGGACATCTGACACCAAGAGACCTGACTGGAGTGTAAATGAATAGTTGAAATTTCTTATGGCAAGTCTCAGTGATGTAATACCATGCCCCTTCTTCACCCCATACAGGAGGCCCAAGAGATGAGAGAGGATGATGATCTGAAGAGGGCCACTGAGCTGAGCTTGCAAGGTATGGACCAAAATTGTTTGCATGTTGAGCACCTGGCTGTTGAAACCCATGAGCCCAATGTCCAAGCCCAGTGTTTAGAGCACAATCACTAAACACTCGCTTAGCTGTCACTGAGCATCAATGGCTGACCAAGTACCATTGATTCTGTAGTGGTATAAGCAGCCAATGAGCAAGAAATATCTGATAGACTTTTCAGAAAATCAGTTGTCTTATAAATTGAGTTCAGTTTCTTCTCATGTTTCACGTTGTTTCCTTTTTTCCACCAACAAAAGACTCCAAACTGACAACAAACCTTATGGTGCCAACTGCAATTTTATCAGATATGTTCTCAATTAAGTGCCCAGAGCATATAAAGAGGCTGTTTAATCTGATTCACAGTGCAGTGGAACCATTAGACCTGTATCAATATCCCCTTCTTATCCAACAGAGTTTAACAACTCCCTGCCTGACCTGTTGTGCTCTGATGATGACTCTGGCAATGAGGATGTGCTGGACATGGAGTACACTGAAGCAGAGACTGAAAACCTTAAGAGGAATGCTGAGGTGCTTATCCTTCTGCCACACGTTTTTTTACTCCATTTCCATATTTCTACTGAACTTTTCTAGCTGTACTGATGATATACAGTGTGCACTGAATACACTAAACTGCTTTCATTCGTAGTAACCTGCTTGTAAATTCTCTAATCCACAGAGTGGAGACTTAGCCAACTCTTTTAGGCTCATCAGTGTTGTCAGCCACATTGGGAGCAGCTCCTCCTCTGGTGAGTTTTTGTGTGTTTGTACCTCCATCCTCCATCCTAATGTAGATGAATCCTGTCAGCATTTATGTAAACTACTGTACAGGAGTTGTTTTATAGCTACTTGTTGGCAAATAGCAAGTCAAAAGCATTAGAGGTATCACACTTGAATGTCTAGGATAGGCTTCACCAAACCAAACAGCTTTTTTATGACAAGACACCACTATGATTTTACTGTGCACGCTGGACATTGTCTATTACCAGAAAGGTCATGTGTTTTTGGGAGTAACAAGAGGAGACTGGCAGACTTATCTAAAATTGCACCATTTCAAATTTGAGGATGACAAAAGAGGTGAGAAACATTTAGAAAAGGCAATAACATAAACATGACAGGAAAATGTCACGGCAAAAGGTGGTAATACAACTAATTTGCATGCCAGCCTGCAAAAATATTATGTTTCCACTGCTCCACAGATGTGCCCCACAGTGAGAGGGGGACAGTCTTTTGGGGCTTCTATTTCAACACAACTATTGAAAAGTTAAGATGAATGTTTGGGAAACAAAAACACAATGTGTCACTCAGTTGTCCTGCTGATTGTGGTGCAACTTCACTCTGCTTCCTCTTAGTTATTGTTTATTGGCAGTTGGCAAACCAGCTTAGAGATGCATTACTGCCACCAAGTGGACTGGAGTCCATATACCATTATTCAGGGGTTCTCTGAGTCCTACAATGTTTCACTTAGGAGTGTCTACTAAGTCAAGTGCGACACCTAGTGGTATAATTCGGTACACCAATCCAGTGTTTGGCTTAGTATGAAAGTGGCTTGAACATTTTTATACTAACCCAACCCCAACACCTGCACATTAGGATGACAGAGGTGCCGCTCTTAGCCTACCTACATAACCGGTAAACGATTGAGACTGTTAAACATCATCACATCACTACCTGTCCTCACGTTTTTTTTGTTTTACTCTAGGCCACTACATCAGTGATGTGTACGACATGAAGAAGCAGTCCTGGCTGACGTATAATGATCTGGACGTGTCACGCACGCAGGAAGCAGCGGTCCAGCGAGACCGTGACCGCAGTGGATACATCTTCTTCTATATGCACAAGTGAGTTGGCAGAATTACCAGATGGGTATCACAAACAACTGGTATTTTACATCATTGCAGCATTTGTACCATAATAAAAGTGCCCTACCTCTTTGTGTTTCCCTTGTTGTTGTGTGACTGGTAAACTGTGTATGGTTGAAATGGTAAAGCCACATTAAACTATTTTGACCACAAAGTGAATACTTACACAATGCAAAAAATATTTTGTAATTTTGGTGGGCCACAGGTTTTACACTACAGCAAACACTGTATTCTTGACTAAGTTTGGTAGAGGGCACTACTTGAATTGGTCATACGATGGTCTTTAACACATTATATTGTTTGTCCTCAGGGATGTGTTTGAACAGCTGTCGGAGATGGAGAGAGCTGGAGCCAGTAGCACTTCAGAGGCAGGAAGGAACGTCCTGCAGCCCCTCTGAGCGCTACATCTTTGGACAACCATCCACACACATCCACAGCTGAACTCTGCTAGATGGAGCTCTCCTCTGAACAACTTTGAGTACTACTGATTGCCGTCCTTTTTGGTCGTCTTCAGGCACTTCTTCTCCTCTACAAATCACTAAATGCCAGGCCTCAGTTAGCACCTGTAAACGCCAACACGTGTGCTAATCTGTCAAGACTCTTTAAGATACCAGAAATGCAGTTAAAAATGTTCAGTGGATCAAAATTTGCCTCCATGTTTTTGGGGCTGAAGTTTTTCTTTGCTATGATTTTATCAAACAACTGTTTTGTAAAGGTTTTTTCTTTGTTTCTTGATACACTTCTTTAAACTTTAATGCCATTCATTCAGACTTTGGCTTAAAAGCATCTATCAAACACCAGGTGCTACTGGTGATTCGTGGATTGTATGTTTTGCAGACCCTTTATTTCCCATATTAACTAAATAAAGATATATTATATGTTGGAGTATAAGCTATTATAGACTAAAAGGGTTGTTGTATTTAGCGGGTACATTGGTGCAATATTTATGTTCTGGCACAGATTGGCCAATTCAAATCAGCTTTCTGTCAGAGTGTGTGGATGTTTTCCCAGTTTCTTTTTGTGCCTGATTTATAAGCTAATTTGTGTGTGTGGCTGTCTTCATATTTTACAGATCTAAAAAGAAATCATTGAGTTCAATAGTAACATGGCCTGTATTTACTGAGCTTTTCTCAGTAAAACCCAATTTATTCTTTTGGGGTTTTAACCTTGTGCCTCCCAAGAAAACTTTTATAAATATGTGTACAAGCTTTAATTTGAAAGTTGCACAACCTTGTTGTTTTTTCAATGTTTGTCAAACCTCAACAATGTGTAAGTCAGATTTTCTCTATAAAAAGCCAACAGATTTTTCTATTTATTACAGCCTAAGGTTGATGTATCTTAATCAACCCCTCAAGATACACCATGGCAAATAGAAGTCATTAATACTAGACCACCAGGGAAACTAGCTATAGCGTTGTGTCTTTTATTTTATAATCTTTAAGGCCAGTATACAGTACTTAATACCTTAGACCTCTGCTAACCTGTTAAACTAGTTCCTATCAGATGTGCTTGAATATAGACTAAAGCCAATGGGAGTATTTTGGTATTCCTGTTTTGGTTTTAATGCTAGACACTGGTTGTACAGCTCTTTCTTTGTTAGCACTGTAAAAACAAAATCACAGATAAGTATGCCGTGGCTAATGTGCAACATTGAACCATGGTGTCTGCTGGACTTTCTCCTCCCTCAAGAGCTACATCATATAGCATAAAACCTGAGTAGTTAAAAAAAAATCTGTATGGATCCAATATGATATTCTTGATACCCAGACCTATACAGTTAGGTTTTTAGGAAGTGTCTAGCATTATTAGCTAACTTCCTGGAACTAAGGTTTTCTGTTGCACCATGGACATATACCCGTTTATCAGAGTGGACAAAAGTTTGTTTTTTTTATGTCCGCTTAGAAATTACATTTCTGAGACGTGGCACCTTCCTGAACATCCTGTCCCACATCCAGCATAAAGAGGGTAAAATGTATTTGTGAAGTAAGAATGAACAGCTTTTTCTACCCTTCATACACAACTGACTCTTCCTAATACAGATTTTAATAAAACATTACAGTGAAAGTGCACAGACTTTTTAATTTGATTTTTAAAACTCTTAACAATTGAGTCCAGTGTTTTAGGAATATCCACAGAATCAGTAGCTGCATGTTTAACGTCCTTCAGAAAATAGCAGCAGCAAACATTGCTTGTAAATATGATGGCAAATTGTGAATGAATCATGGCAGGATAGTAAACAAAACAGTCCATCTGGTAATAGAAAAGTGTACAAGCAATATCAAGCACTGCAGTATACAGTGTTCAACTGTAAATGTTACAGGTGACAGCCATGGTCACCTATCTTGATTGAATTTCTTCATCAGAGGCTCAAGATGACTCCCTGTGAGTCTGTTGAACTCATTTAGAATGTAACTTTCCCTCTGCAACATCTGCAAGCAAATTAAAATTTGATGCATTACTCCTCTGTTAATAATCACTATTATCTAAGCAGTCATTTTGACATGTGACATTTGAATGATTCAACAGCTAAATCTTTCTCATAACTGAGAATAACCCACAGATCTCATAATTAACAGTTTCATTGGCACTGTTTACTGTAAAAATGAAAATTTCCCCATTAAAATAATGGGGAAACACCAGTATTACAAAATTAAACCAAAATTATCTGCAGAAGTGAGAAAAAAAAATGTCACTTTGTAATTTAGATAAAGAGATCTTTCAATTGTGTTTTGCACATAAGGTTCTTCATACAAACCTCAGTCCATTCTTCCTCTGTCTCATGCCTGTAGCCCAACAAGTGGCAGATACCATGTGCAGTGACAACCTAAAACGCGAGGAAAGGAACAATGAATCAATACAAGCTAGTGTCATTACTGTAGCCACAGGTTAGGAGGGACAGGTTACCTACTGTAGACAGGACAAATGTTTTTTCATTGGTAAAGTGAAAGAGATTGTCAGCCTTCAACTACTCACAGTAAGAGCACCATGCAGATCTAAGGATTCCTCCTGACACTGCTTCATTACAAACTCGACCCCCAAGAAAATGTCCCCGAGGTTCAGCTCATCCCTATTAAGAGGGCAAGGCAGCTTACCAGGTCTGATGTCCTTAAAAACACCGAGAGATTTCATGTCATATACATTTATCAAAGCCGGTGGAGGCCAATAGGTTACGCTCATATTTTGATTTGCAGATATATTTACCTCGTAGAATGGAAATGAGAGGACATCCGTGGGCACGTTTTTCTTTCTATAGATGTTATTAATTTGCTGAATCCTTTGATTATCCACGCAAATGATGCCCAGGTCAAATTTCTGGATGCCCAGTATGTGCCTCAGCGTGTTAACATCCTTGCGCAGTCTGGCGCGGCGAAGAGGCACCACCTTTTGGAGATTGCGCAGTACTACTCCCATTGTAAAACTCCACATAAAAACACGAGACAGCTATTTAAAAATATTGAGGCATAGATAAACCTTAGAAATAAGACACCAACGACGACGGCCAGTTACAATAATTCGGAGGCGGTAGGTTAACGAGAACGGTTAGTTTGCCACGACCGATGTGTTCAACCATTCCAGGCAGGCAGAATTCAAGGTGACATGTTCGATAGTATCAACGGATCGTTCCCTGTAACCGATTGTATAAGCTTTCTCTAGGTTGCGTGGATATGATAACGTAGTTGATAGAAATTAAACATTTTCTGTAATTTACGGAATGTGGTCGCTTGCCGGTTCAAAGCCTCTCCGGGCAATAAAACGGCCACAACGTTGGCATTCACGGAACGGAGTAGATTAGCATGAGCGGGGACCAAAATTTTGCCGGACCGGAACCGGATGTAGGAGTATGTCTTTGAGCTGAGCCAAAAAATCAAGCTGGAAAATACAAAGTTTGGAAGGTGAGATTGCTTTGTATCAAAGCTTAATAAATTTGTTGTATTTTCTGATAATTTCTTGTCAGTACAGCGTAGTTAAGGACAATGAAACAGCTAGGCTTATGTAAACAACAACAATGTTTTTAACGTTAGCCCATGCTAGCGACCGAGCAATACATTTGTATTCGTTCCCGTGTTCGTAATATTTTGTTGACTTTTGACGTGATAGGTTATTACCCTGAAGAACTTGGGAGACTGGAAGTTTAACAGATTTTGTCTGCTTGAATGCCTGGATGAGAAACACTTTCTTCAACAAATAACCAAGGACTAAACGTCGGCTAATACGCGCGCCATGAATCCATCCAATCCGTTCGGCAGTCCACAAGGTGGAGCTTTTCAAGCTCCAAGCAACACCATGAAAACTGGTATGTTCCAGTCATTTGGCCAGCAAAGTTCCAGCAATCAGCAACAAAATATTGGATTTTTTCAACCATTAGCGTTTGGACAGTCATCAGTTTTAAATCAGCCTTCATCTCATGGAAATACCATGTTTGGACAGGCTCCTGCCTTTGGGCAGTCTGCACAGCCTCCCTCACTGCCCACAATAAGTCAGGCTCCAGCATTTGGACAGTCATCATTAGGAATGACTAACACAGGCTTTGGAACAGGCACAGTACCAGCTTTTGGACAGACTAGTGGAACGAACCAGAGTTCAGTCTTTGGGCAGACACCTGCATTCGGGCAGACGTCTGCATTTGGGCAAGCTCCAGGATTTGGCAAACAGCCACCAGGGTTTGGTCAACAGCCTTCTGGGTTTGGAAACTCACAAATGGCTTCTGGATCCACCACTTCCTCAGGGCAACCTCAGCCGCTGGGATTTGGACAATCTGCATTTGGACAGCCATCGTCTACCAGTGCCACTACCAGTGTATTTGGCACAGCTCAGAGTGTGACCCAGAGCAGAGCCTTTGGAACATCCAAATTCAGTTTTAAGCCTGCTGATGAGGCACTTTTCAAACCCATCTTCAGTGCCAGTCCTGAACCTGCTAACCCTCAAACTACTTCAATGTCCAGCTCGCCTTTTGGTAGCAGTGGGAACCAGGCAAGCACCAGCACCACAAGTACCAGCAGCACCACCACTGGTTTCTTGACAGGTGCTAAGCCTGGGCCACTGGGCTTCAGCTTCTCACAGCCAGCTGTAGCCCCCTCTGTCTCTGCTCAAAACAATCCACTAACAACTGGCAATAGCAGCGCTCCTACAAACACTCTGCAGTTCACCTTTTCCCAGCCAGCACCTCCCTACAGCTCCAGCACTAAAGCATCCACCACCCAACCTACCTCCCCATCTTCTTTCAGCTTTTCAGCCAAAGCCCCACAGCCCCAGACAACACTCCTTTTTGGAGGAACCAATTTTGGTCAGCCCTCAACCTTTGGTGACTCCAAAGGTCAAGCAGAGACTAGCACAGGTGAGAAAAGGAGCAACCTAGAGGCCCTAGGGGACACAAATATATTTGCGCGTTTTAGCAAAGGCACCAAGCGCAAGGAAGATCCAGTGGTTCCCAGCAGTGGCCCCGAAAAGCCTGCCGCTGAGGAGGATGTTCCAGCAGAGGCAGATTCACCAAGACACCCCCCAAAGAGGCCCCTAATGAGGTCCCGTGGCCCACCAGGAGGCTTATTCAGTAGGGCACTAAGTGGTCTTCGTAGAGACCCAGTCAGACGAGAAGGACATACAAAGGAGACTCAGCAGCAGGCACTGAAGTGGGAGGAGACAGAAGGGGAAGATGCCCAAGATCAGGGCGAGGATGTGGCTGCTACACCACCCACTGTACAAGCACTCACTAGGGATGTGGCTGAAAAAGCTGAGGAGTCAGGTGAGATGTACAAATCATACACACTGTGTCTTATCTGCCTTTTGCATTAATTTGTGTGTTTGGAAGCCAGTTTACTAAACATTGCTTCCTTTCAGGTTTGCATTTGATTGACCAGTCTATCAGTTTTTTTTTCTGTGCAGTGGCGAGGCAAGTTGCAAGTCCTCCACACCTGATAAGAAATGTTCAAATTAGATGAATATGAATTTTATTTTTGATGATTACTTGTAGGCAATGTCAAATACACATTCATATTAATCTTATTTTGCTATGAAAACCACAATGATTTTTGGTTTTGATAAAAAACCACAGATCTGTATCCTGCTTAATTTCAAGCACCTGTCTTAAATAAATAATAATGGCAGATTACATTATTAGCATATGCTCACCCTGTTGTTTGCCTGTTACCCATTATCCTTATCTAGATCCAGCAACAGCCCCTGACCCGAAGCCTGAAACCATAACCCCTGTGAAACGTGCTGTACGCAGGGAGAGCTCAGAGAGCCTCAGCGGCATGTCTCCTACTGACTGTACCGTCATCCAGTGCAGGAACGTACCTCCAGCCCTTAACAAAAAGGACACAATAGAGAAGCACTTTGCTCGTTTCGGCAAAGTCTCTAAGGTCTTGTGTCGGCCTGCCAAGAACCTGGCCATAGTCCACTTTTATGACCATGTGAGTTTAAATTAATCCTACTTCCCCTCATCAAAGCAAGTTCACCGTACTCCGGTTATTTTGAGTGGTTATCAGTGAATCATAATGATTAGTTAATAATAACCATTCTCCCAATCTAGTCCTCAGCTAGCTTTGTTTTATTAGCATACTTTAATTTTAAACAGTTGTTTTTTGTTACTCATAGTGTCAGTAGATACTAGCTACTTGTTAGAAGAACAGTATCTTAACCAGAGTGGAGCACTGGTTTTCCTATTACTAGTTTGAGAAAACTACCCTCTACAGGTTTGGTTTGTTGTATCACTTACTTTGTCATTGGAGCAGTTTGAATTTAAGGCTGAAACATAGGGGATAATCCCAAAAGTTAGCCAGCAAACCCACTTATCCAGCTGTATGAGACAGGCAAGGTGTGTATTTTTCATTTAAATCACAACATTAATTTCCTCTTTGTCACTGTCATTTCTTTCAGCCATCAGCAGCAAAGGCCAAGAAGAAAGGCAAAATCCTGCATCGAAATGAACTACTCCTCTTGTGGCAAAGAAAAAAGCAGAGTAAATACAGAGCATTTCTATAAATTCTCAATTGATATAGAAAGTATTGTCCACACTCAACAGTCACTGTCCTGCTGGATTGATATTATTGTTAAGAGGTGTATCCCCACAAGCAAAAGTAACTAGAACACAAGGACTTTGTTATATACTGTAAAGTGTCCTGAGCACTTTACTTCACATCATCTCGCGGCAATTTACAGTATTGATCCTGAGTTTGTTTGTTTGCTTGTTGTGAATTAGGTCCAGGGGAGAAAGGCAGCAGACCTGCAACAGGAAAGGAGGAGACAGAGCAAGAAATTCAGGAGGACACAGTGTCCAAGACTGGTTCCTCCCCTCTCAGAAGACCTCCACTCAGAGCTCCCGCAGTCGGTAACACCATGACCTTCAACCGCAGGTAACACCACACCAGTATGAAAGTGTTTGTTATTATTACAGTGTTTTAGTTGTAGTGCTTTCATGTACTTGGTCCCAACCAACTGACACCCTAAAAATAGGTGAAAATGGTTGCTGTAGTGCTGTGATTTTCTTACAAGTGTACTTCTGTGTGTCAGCTCTCCAGTGAAGAAGTCAGCATTGGCCAAGACTCTGCAGTTTGACACTGAACCTCAAAAAGAGAGCAGCACAGAGTCCCTGAGCTCAGAGCGCTCAGTCCCCTCCTCCCTCCAACACCTCATCGGCCAGGTGGCAGAGACCACCGAGGACAAGTATCGCTTCCTGGAACAGAGAGACAAGATCCTGCGTCAAGGTGAGGTGACTTCTCACACCAGTCTAATGCAGCCTTTAACGTAGTTTATTAGTAACAGGAGTCATTCAAACTGTGTGCATTATCTGTCTGCACAGGTCGACCCAAGCGGACAGACCTGCACCTGTCTAAGGTGTTTGTGGGGACGTGTCCTGACATGTGTCCAGAGAAGGAGAGGTACATGAGAGAGACACGGAACCAGCTCAGCATTTTCGAGGTCATCCCAGACACTGAGATGGTAACGTCCTTAAGGCTTCTGTTTCTCTCTGGTATTATCAGGTTTCTTTTTTTTTTTTTTTACATAAAGCTGGAAGCAGTCACAAAGTAATCTCAAAGAGTTTTCATCAGTCTACAGTTAAACAAATAGTCTATAAATAGAGATTGTTTAGCTTTGTGGCTTCGCTCTCTGGAAGAGGGCACCCAGCTAAGATGATTCCAAAGTCACAGCACAGAATGATCGGTGAGGCTAAAAACAGGTCTCTTGGAGTGGCCCAGACATTAACCCAATAAAAATACTGTGGAATGAGCTCAGACGCTGTTCAGACCAGACATCCTAAGGATATGTCTGAACTGCTACAGTTCTGTCCAAAATTCCTCCTGGATCAGGTCTGATCCACAGCAACTGGAAGAGTTTGTTTGGTTATTGCTGCCAAAGGAGGTTTTCACTATTTATAAAATCAAGGGTTCACTTACTTTTTCCACAAGCACTATGAATTGTTTAATGGGTGTGTTCAATAAAGATATTGTAGATAAAAACTGTCATCTCTTGTCCCCAATTAGGTGGATCACACAGCAGCCATCAAGGAATACAGTCGTTCATCAGCCGACCAGGAGGAGCCCCTGCCCCACGAGTTGCGCCCCCTGCCTGTGCTCAGCATGACCATGGACTATCTGGTGACTCAAATCATGGACCAGGGCCACGACAACTATCGCGACTGGTATGACTTTGTCTGGAACAGAACCCGTGGCATCCGTAAGGTAAGGCCTTGCTTCAGGTCAGGCTGTAATTGCATACAATTCTATGTGAATTAAAAACATACAGTACATACTGTGTATGTCTAAATGACCTGTGTGATATTTTCTTATATCATAAGTACTTTATCATTCCGTACACAAATATGCATATAGGTAAATAGTAAATAAGAAAACAAAACAGAGTCCTGCTGCTCTTTACACCCAACTGGTTCAAACCTATATGTTGCTGTCAGTTTACCATGAAAAGTTTAACAAAGGTTAACAAAAGTTTAACTTTTACATTTTATCCTTAAGCTCACAATATCATCAAAACACCAAACCAGATTTTTTGTCATCTGCAGTAACAATATCTTGTCAGAATGACCTTTTCCAGCTATTGAATGCAATCCATCACACATCTTATAATTTTACATATAGTCCTTTTGACTTATTTAGGAAATCACCATCCAAAAAAAATGCTTTTATGCAATGAATGTGTGTGTGCATTGTTTGCAGGTGTGGGTCTTAGGCACTAGTTTTTCCTTTCAGCTTAAGTCTAGGCTTTTGAAGATGCTTGGAAATGACTGAATAGCAGATAATTTCAGACACACCTCTTTTGGGGGGGAAACTTATGCTTGTAGGATGTGGTGTTCCTGTAATTTTGAAGAATGAGTACCAATGTTTGTAGTTTTGTTGTCAACTCTGCCTTACACGCAACTATGTAAACTCTGCCCATTGGTGTGTAACTGCAAATACGTTGTTCCAACACACTGCCCCTTAGTTCCAGTTGTGATTTTACAGAGAATTAGACTTAACAAATTCTGGAACATGTATTGCAGACTGATCCCTTTGTCTGTCATACCCACAGGACATCACCCAGCAGCATCTGTGCTGCCCACACACTGTGTCGTTGATTGAAAAGTGCACACGCTTCCATGTACACTGTGCCCACCACCTCTGCGAAGAGCATATGTCATCTTTTGACGCCAAGATCAATAATGAGAACATGACAAAGTGCCTGCAGAGTCTCAAAGAAATGTACCAAGACCTGGCTACACGTCAAATCTACTGCCCCCAGGAGGCAGAGTTCCGCCAGTACAACGTGCTGCTGAAGCTCAATGATGGTGACATCCTGCGGTCAGTCATGGAAACACACACATAGATGATCAAATAATTAACAATGAAGAGAAATAACAATTAAATGTGTCCATAATATGTTTTGTTACGTGTCATTGAAATAGGTATAATGCACCTGTTTTTATTCCAAAAGACATCAGCTTTGAAATTTATTTTATACAGGTCCTGTGACTTATGAATTCAGGGTATATTTTGTTGTGTTTTGTACTATAGTCCATCCACTAAATACAAACTTCCTCACTCTTTATGTCCACACAGTGAGGTGCAGCAGTTCCGTGACGAAGTGCGCAACTCGCCTGAGGTGAAGTTTGCAGTTCAGGCATTTGCTGCAGTCAACAGCAACAACTTTGTGCGCTTCTTCAAACTGGTGAAAGGGGCCTCCTACCTTGCCAGCTGCCTCCTACACAGATACTTCAACCAGGTCAGAAACTGAGAAAATGAGAAAAGCATTTCCCAAATATGAATGTGTTCCTGAATCTTGCGTTATATTACACTTATTCTTTTCATTATGTACACCATTTATCATCATGAATCCAAACAAAATTGTCCTTTATCAATTTTACATATTAAATCTATACCAGTCAGTGCGGGTGAGATGCAAATTAAAGGGAATACATGAGTTAGAAGGGCTGCAATGAACAATTATTTTGCTACCGATTAATCTGCAGATTATTTTCTTCAGACTGACTAATCAAGTTATCGACTAATCATTGCCGCACAATGAGTTAAATAAGGATTAGCAGTTTTATACATCTGAATCATGCTTTTTGTGACAACGGTCTTTTCTGTTGCATACAGTGCTTCTTAATGGCCATTGGTACCACATACAGACATTGCAACTGCCAGCATTGAATTAGTAGATGCCAATCATGTTGAAAATATTACACGATGAAGGTATTTATTTATTTATTTATTTATTTCTTTTTGTGGGCATACAGGTCAGAGCCAAGGCCTTGAAGACCTTAAACATGGCCCACACTGTGGGTCCACGATCGACTGCATTTCCAGTTGAGGACATAACTCGGATGTTAATGTTCCGCAACACCACAGAATCAACTGACTTCATCCAGCAGTACGGCCTTAATGTCAATGATGGGTAAGTGCCTACTACTGGTCTGATAGAGGTTAGAAATATTTTGATTGAACAATACCTGATATTAGCTCCATCATGCTAAATAACACATCTCTATGCCAGGAAGCAGGAAGCAAGTCAGGAGGTTTAAGTCTAAGGCATCCTATTAACAGACAGAGAGGCGAACAGGACCAAGCACATAGCCTCCCTCACAGAGTTACCAGTCAGTTAAGTCAGTGGTATCAATGAAATGTCTAATGAAAATTACACACTATTTTGTTGCCAGTGTGGTGGAGCTGAGTCGGACATCATATCAAGAGCCAGAGCTGCCACTGTCCCAGAAGAAGTCTGAGGTCATCCTCGCAAAGAAAGCAGTGTTGATCGGAGAGGTGGTGAATGGCGGCCCCCTCCCTAACCCTCCCCAGCACATCCCTGTCTGCAGCTTTGACTCCCAGAACAAGTATCGTGGTGAGGGCCCTCTGGCTGAGCCCACTTCAAACCAACTTAAAGGTACTGGGTTCATTTTACACATCATAACCCTGGCAAATACATGTTGTATGACAGGGCTTGCACCATTTCAGAACACAGCATTTTCAGAACATCACATCAATGTAGAGATTCTGATTAATTCATTGATTTTCTTCATTGTTTCAGCTATTGCTGCCAGGATGGAGGCTAAGGCATCAACCAGCGCTGAGTTGCAGCCACAGATGGTGTCACTTCTAGACACTCCCGCTGTGTTTAGGCTGCCTCAGGCTGTTGCAGAGGAGCCAATACCTCAACATCAGCCTATCAAAGCAGCATCACCTCCAGCCAAACCGGAGCCGGTGTACAGTGATGAGGTAGGGAATGTCTCTCTGCTCCTTCTCTCAGACCACATTATATATCCCACTTTTAGAACTAATTCATTCTCAATTCTCACTCAATTGTCTGCACTATAATAATCTTTCCTCTCTGATCCTTTGTATTTCTTGTATAGTAACGCAAAACTGTGCTGAAACAGTGCTTGAGTAAATGTATTTCTTACCAACGGTGTCTTTTGTCTATAGTCACATCTCATAAAAGCAACAGTGAACTATACTGACTGGCTGTTTTATACCTGCAGGACATAATGGCTGAACTAGACAGTGTGATTGAAGAGGTGGTTGCAGCAGCAGTCAGGGATGTAGCTGATGTTGGTGCCAGCTACGCCACAACAGCTCTTGCGTAAGTTCAGATGATTTATAATCCATCCATTTTCTGGCTATATGGCGATATAACCCCTGCCCCCCACCCCCACCCCACAGACTGTTTTTAAGATGACTTAACTTGCTGTCCTATGACCTTTGTGGTTCTGCAGTGAGAGCAGTGTGCAGGTGGAGTCACTGGTGAGTGAGGTGTTGGGACAGATGCTGCAGGAAGTGTCTTCCACCGAGATCAAGTTGGAACAGGAGCGCGTTGCGGAAGAGAAACGCAGGCTTGAAGAAGCCAGGTTGGTCTACTGATGGTTAAGCACAGGCTGATGATAACGGTATGTTGTCGATTTATCACCGTGCTCAGCTTGGTTAAAAAAAGGAGAAAGCACCCCTGAGCCCGAAGACAGGACACAAAATAACTAGTTTTTTAAATATTTTTATTCAAGCAGACACACTTATAAACTGTTAACAAAGCATTCCATCCAGTTTGTGACATCCTGAGTAAGGCTGCACAATGATTCAGTTTATCCATAAAAAGTACTCAGTAACTATAACTCAGCTGTATTTTGTTTTCGATATCTGTCTGTACCAGGAGGAGGCAGGAGCACGAGGCCTTCCTGGCTCAGTTCAGCCTCTCTCTCTGCACCGAGATCATCCATGAAGTTTTAGATGAGACCATCAAGGAGACTGCCACCTCTGAGATGCAGTAAGACTTTAAAGCTCATCAAAATTTGATCCGGTCTGATGTCTGTGTTTGTGCATTTTTTATAGACTGCACTGGTAAAACTAGCTCTCACAGCATGTTCATAACTCAAGAGTTTTAAATAGATAAATAAAAGCATATGTAAAAATTAAGCTACGCTGGTCATATGACTCTGTATAAGGATAAAAAATACTACAAGAAATGAGAAAAACCTTTATCTCCTGTTTTTACAAATAAGTGCTGCTGAATTTAAAATGTAATTTTACCCTTTTCAGGCAGGCAGTGAACGAGAAAGCAGAGTGTGTGGCTAAATGCACAGAGCAAGTCTGCACCAGTCTTGTTGAAGAGACTCTGAATGCAGATATCGCTCTCATGGTTGAAGAAATCCTAGATGCTGAGCTGCAACGTATCCACAAGTACATCAAAAGGTAAGAAAACGAGAGAAAAAGAGAATTTGGACGGCCAGCAAAATATGCAGTTAAATAAGCATGTCATACAAATCCAGACATTTTTTTGCCTGGCCAATTTTCATAAGAAAAAGATTTTTCTAATATTTAGTTTTTTATGTGGTTAAAGGTCACAGTGACCTCACATTCTTGTGAACACGATATATCAGGAACACCCGGAGGGAATTTCATTCTGGCACAAACACTTGAACTCAAGGATAAACTGATTTGAATTTGTCAATCAAAGGTCAAAAGAATGCACATGCTAATTAACTGCAGCTCGATTGGTTGGTGTAGGCATACAACCATGAAGTTTCCCTTCTTATCTGTACCACCAGGTGGCGTGATGTGGTAGCGGTTCGTCGGCAGCTGAAGAGACAGATGAGGGGTTTCCCTGCAGCTCCTTGCTGCGTGGACCCCCGATTCAAACTCAAGGCTCTGGCTCCCAGCGCCCCTGCACAGCCCTCCATAGCAGATCTGGCCCAGGGTCTGGTCAACCTGGGAAACGCCGGGACCCTAGCCCTGTCCAGCACCAGGTATTTTCATCTCCAATTCAGTATTTTTAGTGTGTTCTTTGTTTTTAGTGTGCTATATTAGAAATAAATGTCATTTCCTGTTCCCGTAAAAAAATGTTTTGTACCTTGTTAAGGTTATTAAAAATGAGACGAGAAGCAATCCACCGGATGAGAGTCCACTACTACTATCAGCAGCTGCTTGAGTAAGTCTTGAGCTGATTACAATGTTTCTTCAGTCCATGTCACAAAGCAGTATTTTGAACTCTTTTTGATGTTCCTCCAAGTGAGGCGGTGTGGGCGCCGATTAACCTGCCAGCACTGGTGACAGAATATATCCCTGATCCACCTGATCGGATCTTCTGGAAAGTTGCCCTTCTCTTACCCAGCGACCACGAGAGTGTAGCCAGCCTGGCCGACAGGTAAGCAACTGCAATGAAATATAATAATAGGGTAGTAGTTGTGACAGGCAAGCGCTTAGTGTTCGTCAAACTTTTCGCTGAGTTTATTCTCTCCTGTTTTTTTGTATTAGGATATTGTCTGACTGGCTGGAGGTGAAACTTGGTGGTGAGAAGGCACCAGAGGCCAGGGAGGAGCAGCCAGATGGCATAATGCAGACCCTCTGTGTCACCAACACACTGCAGGAGAAAGGACAACACACTCACAAAGTCCACATCAGCGTCAAGGTTAGATCAGACCACAGCTTATATGGATGACTGCAGTCAAATGCTTAGAAAACAGATACAAATCTGGATGTGTTTAAGGTGGTTTGTATTTAACAGGTCTCATTTAGGGTTAGATTATAGATCTAAATGGATGACTTCACAGAGTTTCAGATTTCAGAGCTTTTATTTGTCATATGTTCATTCAATATGTGCAGCGAAATACAGCATGGCACACTCGTAAGGCTGTGCTAAGAGGCTAATGTGCAATAAAGAATGGTAAAAGAGAAAAAGAAAGAGTAAAGGATAACAATTCAAAGAAATATGCCCCAATGTGAAGGCAGATAGATACACATTATGCCAAACATTAGCATTAGCAGACACTTTGTATCTGCCCTGGTGATGCTCTCTCAGACCTTCACTGCACTACCCTTGAGTGCTTGTTTCTTGTGGTGTCTCTCTGCCTTTAGTTTGGTATTCAGCAGGTGGTGAATGCAGCACAATCAGATTGAGATCAAATGACTGACTTGGTCAGTTGGGCATAGTACACCTCTTCAACCTGAAAAGTTCCTTGGTCGCTCTGGCTGTAGTTTTGGATCATTGTGTAGCTGAAAGATGAAATGTCGTCCACTGAGTTTTGATGCATTTGGCTGAATCTGAACACATAATGCTCCTGTGTGAGGCATCCTGTTGTCTCCATCAGCAGTGAGATCAATAAATGACAGAGTCCAAGTTCATAAGCAGCCATACATGTCCAGGTCAAAACTGAACCACCACCATGTTTCACAGATGTGATCGTAGCTTCATATCATGAGTTGTTTTTGTTTTTTATTTTGATATAGATTCGTTTTTGTTTCATCCGTCCACAGAACTTGGTTCCAGAACTCTACTAGTTTCTTTTTTTAATGTTTTTGCGAACTGGAAAACACCTTGTGCGTGTGCGAGCGAACATGTGTATATTCTTCACATGCATACATCTTATCGCTTTACCCCTCATACTGACAGACAACTCCGGCTCAATCAAAATGGTAGCTTTCAGTCAACGCCGAGCCACGTGTGAACTCTTTTGTGCCTGAACTATTGTGAAACAACACACAGCTGCTCAAGAAACATTTAACCAAGTGTCTAATTACTTTAAAGGCTTTCTTATTTGTCCACTGTGGTAACTTTCCTCACACTTCTTTCTGTATTGGTATAAACTTAATTAAAGTTTAGACTTGGAACTGTATTTTATTATTTATTTCAAATTGAATGTATATTCATCAGCAAAGCTATCAAACATCATAGATGCTCCACTATGTATCTGAACTTATTCATAATCCACATTAGTGTAGATAAAAATGTTTACTCTCACCATATAATTTTGTAGTTTTTTGTTCTGTGTAACAGGGAGTTTTCTTTTCTCATTGCCATGTCCTAGGCTTCCCGAGGCCCACTGAGTGAAGACAGCCTGACCAAAATGGAGGAGTGCTGTGAGCTTCATGGGACCGGAGCTCTGATCATGTTGCTCCCCGCCATGCCCATCATCGAGCCCGGGCATGACGAGCAGGATGTGCCCGTGCTGTCAGCCCTGCTTCAGCTCAGACAGTTGCAACAAGCCAGCACCTGGCACTGCCCAGTGCCTCTGGTCATTCTGGTGCCAGGGCCTGATGGTGGTGAAGGCGATACACAGAAACTTGTAGAAGGTAATTAACAACTGTAATAATGTCATACATACATGTCTGGCTGGTGTACTTTTAGATTAAAGTAATGGTCATTAGTATAAACATAACTTGGGATTTCCAGTTAGGCATTTATAAAAAGCAGAAGTTGCATTTTATTTCAGGCAGTATTTATGAAGCAGTAGCTTAATCTGTCCAAAACATGTAAACCCTGAACTGCTCCTCTCATGTCCTTTAGCCCTGATGCTACACACACTGGTCAATGAAGGCCTGATATCAGAGTACACTTTCTTCTTCATACCAGAGACCACAAGTGACATCCAGGGAACCAAACAGGTACTGTGCTTACACAGGGGTCACAGTGAAAGGGAAAAGGAGGTTAGAGAGTTTACTGTATTTCTCTCTGTACTTCTCTCCTCTTTTCCCTCCTCCTGCTCTTTCTCTTCTCTGTTATCCTTCATTTCTGTCTCCTGTGCCTTTTTTCCTTCCCTTTTCATTTTTACATTCTCTTTGTCTGATTCGAAGTTGAGGTTCTTCTCCTCCATCTGTCTCTGCTGTTCCTTTTGCTGCCAACTCACAATTAACAGGAACAGTTATTCCAGTAATGCAGTCTGTGAAGTTTTGAGGGGAACATTCCTCTTTGTAACCTGTAACGAACCCTCAATCATTGTGGGGCGTCATAAGCCAGAAAGGTTCTCAATAACTCACATTGCTTGATAGTGCTGAAACATTTCTTCTGTCTTTGTGGCCTATAAACCTCTCCATCTTCCCGTCTGTCCTGTCCCATCTCTAGCTAAGTCAGGGCCTGCGTTGGCTCCTGGCCCGCGCTCCACCGCCCTTCCCACTCTCCTGTCAGACCCTGGTGCAGCTGGTAGAGGCCAGTTTGAGTCGTGAGTTCAGCTCCAGAGTTTACGTCCCACCGCCAAGAGCGAGCCACCGCGTGTCTTCCTCCCCAGGACCCCGCACCCATCATCCAGCTGTACAACGCAATCCTGGCTCACATTGCTGACAAAGTCTCATCCCAGGATCTCTGTAAACTCTCCTGGCCACCGGGCGAGTTCTGCCTGCCTGACACCCGTGACTTTGTTCCACATCAGGGCTGGAACTCTTCTCAACACCTGGCTTGGCTACGCAAAGCCATCCTCAGCCTGCAGCTGCCACAGTGGGAGCAGCTGTCTCCCACCGGTTAGTGACTTAGACAACTTAAGTATGTCATTTTTGCTTGCAGGAAGCCAACCAACAATCAATTTATTTTACTTCCCTCTCCATCCTCCTTTCCTTTATTATGTCTCCTTCTCTCTCTAGACCCGTGGTCTGAGCTTTGCTCCTCCATCTATCGCTACACTGCTCAGATCCCAGTCTCACCTCGCAGTCAGCCTCTCCTAATGTCACGGCTGGAAAACCTACTGGAAAGGGTCAGGCTTAACGTTCACCGTACCCAAACCCCCAGATCTAGGGTCTCTATGGGGAGCTGGGGCAATGAAGATGAAAGTGCGTGTCCAGCATACAGTCAGATCCCCTGGGACGACGTGGTGGTGATTTGCATAGACCACAGGCTGAAAGACTGGCAGATACCTGGACCACCTACCTGTGAAGGTGAGGGCATTCCTGTGGAAAGTTTTTTTTTTTTTTTTTTTTTTTTTTTTTTTTTAAACTGTGGTTTAAGACTGAGAACCAGTACACATTTTCAACTTGTACGTAACATGGCACATAACTTGCTTCACAATATGTAACTATTGGTTTTGTTGTTTTAAGATGCTGTGACAGAGGATGGGGAGATCCTGGTTTACTTCCCTACAGAGTCACTGAAGGGTTTCCAGCCACCCAAGGAATGGACCCAGGCCATCAATCAAACACACAGAGAGAAGCAGCAGGAGAAAGAAGGGTAAAGAGGATCAAACAACTCTTTAAAAAAAGTGTCATCAGTCCTCTAGAGTTTTACCTTAACCATAAAATGGCAGGATGCAAATTGGCAATTAAAGGCAGTTCGGTGTTTAAATCATTTGAAGTCCCTCCTGCGACATTTATAATTTTGATGAGATTTAGTTGATTTAAGTAACTGAGATCTGTTACGCATACAACAGCTTCTCTTACTACCTCCTGTGGTCACTAAATTCACTTAATGGCCAAGGTTGCCAGTGTTTTGTTGGTCTTACCCTTTTCTTATCCCCTCTCCCTGTCTCCCTCCATCATCCTTACCCTCCCTTTTCTATCTTAAGGGCAAGTGCAGCTGTCTTTGCCACCCCCACCAGCCTGTCCCTCAGACAGAGGCTGTTTGACAGTTTTATAGAGCCTGTCAAGGCCCCAGCAGCCCCACTGGACATCACACACACTCCCACAGCACAAGAGCTACTGGCCCACAAAGTCCTCCAGAGCTTAGAGGAGGAGAAGGCTGAAAGCAAAAGGTACAGAATGAGATCAAGCTCAATGCCAGTGTTTAGTTTGTCAGTGAACGTACAAATTTGACAAACACTTTTCCTTGAATGATACACCACTGTGTCTCTACAGGAGCATGGAACAGCTTCAGCGTTGGCTGGATGGTGATCCCTTGGACCACTTGTCCACACCACTCTTCATTCCGTCCTCCACCCTGCTGTCCATGCCCACAACCATAGCACATGCCCCCACAGCCAAGACTAGAGATGCAGCACTTGTAAAGGTACAAGCACTCTGTGTTTTTTTTTTTTTTTTTTTACATTAAAATACATGTGGCTGTACTTACAGATTGCAGTAATCATTCATTGGCATTCTCAATCTTTCAGGAGGCTGATAACCTGTCAGGTAAAGCAGACTGGCCTAAAAGAATTCCTGTGTCTATGACACGGCGACTGAGGGAACTTGAGCAACAGATTTTGGCAAGCCAGGAGGAGGAGCTGGCCTGTAGACTGGAGCTGAGTGGTCTACTGGGCATTGTTGATGACTGATGAACTGTTGAGGCACAGTTTCAGAAATGTCTTTGTAGCTGTATACATTTTTGAAGCAAGGACAAATAAGCCTTTTGTCTCCAAAATGAGAAACTACTTTGTTGTATTTGCTGAGCTCATGCAGAGTTTGTGGTAAAATTTGGTCACTCTTTTGTGAATTTATCATATTTTAGTCTGTTGAGGTCAGATTCTCTGATTGGAATCACATGTGTCTTATTTTTTTGTTTTTTATTGAGGTAGGCATGTATACAAATTGAGAAAAAAATCAAGATCTTTACTCTTGGTTTATTTTTGTATTATTAATTTAGCATTTATAACGTGTGTTGTGTGTGTGCGTGTACAAATACAGCATCTAACATTATGTTGTTTTTTGCACAAACCTGATGGGATGCTGATCGTTAGAATGTAAAAATCTCTACATGAGCTGCTTTAAAATTGGATATCTCTGATTGTGCTTGTGCAAGGAATGGCTTCAGCTTTTGTTTGAACCTATTTTTGTACTGTTGAGTTATGAAACTGTCACTAATTATTGAATAAAAATGTTATTTTTTATTTTAATTGTCAATTTAGCCTAGTTATTATTCAGATGCTGTCACTGGGTCATCATAATCAATGTGTGAGCACATGTGTAGTATTTATCGTAGGAGCGCTGTGATTGGAGAACCTCACGGCAGGCCCGCCTATTTCTCCGCCCAGTCGGTTCGTCATTGGACAGTTGAGTCTCTGCTCATGTCTCTCCATGTAAAAAACTCCTCGGACGGCACCGCTACGTCTCCTGGGAGATGTAGTCTGAACTGTATTATACAATGAACAATAGTTTCTTTAAAGCACTACAGTACCCGTGAAAAGAGAAAAAGGGGCTGAACTTGAAGAACACCTGAAAAGAAATTCAGTCAGGCTATTCAGCGGAGGATTCAAGTCTGTATCTGTGAGCCGCAGCTATGACTGAGGGAACGTGAGTATATATATATATATGTACTTTTTTTTTAATTTAATGTCGCCATAACTACTACTACTCTCCGAATAATGATGGGAAAGCGACGGGAGCTTTTGTGAGAAGGTCTGAATTAATGTATCCACTGTTGAACATCGCTGTAACTTCAATCAGAAAGGTTTTAGCAAAGGCTGTACGCCTGTCTGTGGTGTTAGAGTTGCTTTCTCAGGAGCAGAGCTATCGTAGACAAGCGCTTTACAGTCCTCTTCTGTCAGTTCAGACCAATAACTGTGTATAAATTTGATTGAAAATAAGATACTTGCTCTTGATAAAGCTTTCAAAATGGACTACAGACAAGAATAAGATGAACAAGTTATCAAGATATAGTTAATGGGTGGAATTTAACTAAGTATATTTACTCACTAGCAACCGTATTTAAGTGCAGTTATTAAGTACTTGTGAACCTCAATTTATGTTACTACACCTATTAATTTGACAGCTGCATGTATAGGTTACGTTGTAGATTGAGTTTATAAGCATACAAAATATGATGCAATTTAAACAACCCAAAGTATAGTTACTCCTCCTCAATCAGCTACAGAATTGAATTGCAGTTACAGTAATGCATGAGTAATTATAACCAAATGATAATGAATAGTCTAACAATAACATGGGGCACTCTGCTCCGCAGTGAGTACTTTTAATTTGGTAGTTTTTTACTGTAAAAATGTGCAAGTAACAGAGAACTAAAAACCATCTGTTAAAGGAATCTTCTTCTAGGTAGGAAGGTAGGAACTAAACACTACAAGGTAATGCTGATAATAAGCCATACAAGATGACAAAAATCACAAAATGAATCAACACCCCTGACAATTCGTAGGTTTATTATAAGCTTCACAATGTTTTTATTAGATGTAAAAATATTAATGGCAATTATTGTGCCAGTTGGTTTAATTATGAGAAACCTTAATGAGTTCTCTCACAGGGAGAAAACACTGCCCTTAAAATGATTATGCACCTTTGACCTGCTGAAGAAAAATGTCCATTGCACAAGACGTAACAGTATCCTACATTTAGTAAAAAAAAAATAAAAAAAACCTCTTTAACTACCAAATTACATATAGAGTGAGTTAGCAGAACTAAAACCAGCTGTCTCTGCTAGGCATTTGCGGAGGCGAGGGGGGCCGTACAGGACAGAGCCATCCACAGACCTGAGCCGCTGGAGACTGACTAATGTTGAGGGGAGGCAGACCTGGCACTATGTGGAAGATCAGGAAACCCCAGACAGAGAGCAGACCATGCTGGAAGCCCATTCACTAGGCATGGACACGGTGGGTTTTTTTCTTTCTTTTTTTGTAACAGTGAAGTTAGGCTGTGGTTAAGAAGATGGATAGCCGCTCAATTACATATCAATATTCACTTTTTAGTATCCACTATGTAGGTTAGTATATATTGAGGTCATATGATGTGTTGCCATCAGTTGTCCAACTTTTTTTTACAATTATTAGATTATCCACAATACACTTTAATATTTACCACTTGGTTAGTGTTCAGTTCTTGTTCATTACTTTTTTTTTCTTTTTTTTTTACAGTGCACTGTTGGATCATTTGAGTCCAATTAATAATTCTCACTGAATAGTTCTGTGCAAAACAAACACTCTTGTGGTACACAGTTTTCATGTTACAGCAATAAAGTTCACTTAAAGCATAGAATAGGAGAATAGACAAGAATCACATAAAATATAAATTATTGTTGTTTTTAATACTGGTAACCAAAGTGGATGGTAGACTCCTGAATTGTACTGTTAATTTCAAATCCTGTAATCTCTCCACAGAATAAGTTTGTGTCTGACTCTCCAGCTGCCCGCACAGCCGTAGATGCTGCTCTGAAAGGTATGCACTTCTACAGTCACCTCCAGGCTGAGGACGGTCACTGGGCAGGGGACTATGGTGGACCTCTCTTCCTGCTCCCAGGTAAGACAAATCATTCTCCCCATGCCCTTCCATTCATCCATTAGCTATACTGCTTATTCTTTGAGGTAGCCAATCCCTGACAATGGGCAAGAGGCAGATGCGTTGGCAGTCTATCACGGGGCCGGCATATTCAATTCAATTCAGTTCAGTTTTATTTATATAGCACTGAATCACAAGTGTAGAGAGTAGGGACAGGAGAACATAGCATAATGCAGAGTCCATATAAAAATATAAATTGGTATCAGTAATACAATAGTAGTAATAATAGTAATGACAGTTTAAGTAGTGATTACAACTAACAGTAATACTAGAAGCAGCACAAATAATTTCTACGTATAGCAGCAGGTGTTGAGCGTGGTTGTAGGAGCAGCAGGAGGCCTGTCATCACAAATCAGACTCTACAGCTCCAAATACCTGCAGAAAGTGACAGAAGAGGAGAGAGAGGCGAAAGAGCACAAGACAATGAGAAAGGGAAGATATTGGGTTAGTAACATGTATTTATGGGATATGAATTAACACTGACAGAGAGAGAGGGAGAGCAAGAAGCTCATTGCATCATGGGAAATCGCCCAGCAGTCTAGGCCTATAGCAGCATAACTAAGGGATGATTCAAGCGAGTCTGAGCCAGCCCTAACTATAAGCTTTATCAAAAAGGAAAGTTTTAAGCCTGCTGTTAAAGATACCGAGGGTGTCTGCCTCCCAGAGCCAGACTGGGAGAAGTCTGGGTCCGGGTGCATATAGAGGCACCTATGGGCAATTTACCTAATCTGCATATCAGCAGGTCCAGAGGATTTCATGATACCATTTTTTCATGCATTTGCTTCTGTCTCTCTTGATGTGTACGTGTACCCATATGTGTGTGCTCCTCAGGCCTCCTGATCACATGCCACGTGGCTAAGATTCCTCTGGCCATGGCCTGGAAGAAGGAGATGGTGAGATACCTGCGCTCCGTTCAGCTGCCAGACGGAGGGCTGGGGTTTGTAAGTCAACCGCACACTTTTTTTTGTTTTTCGACACTCATTTGAGTGACCGTCAAAAGTTGAAAAATGCCTAGACTTCTAACAGTTGTACAAGCGTAATTTTTGTCATCTTATCCAGAAATAGATAGTTAAAGGTCAGCATTATAATGAAATGAAAACTTATGATACAAGCATCTACATGTGACTGGTACTGAACTGCACATGAAGATTGTATAGTAATTACCAGAAGTGTAACTCAAAGTGTATTCATCACCACTGCTACAAAAATGATTACAGGGGAAATGTCTTATATTATACAGTGACAGACTATGTTGAATATAGATTATGAGAGCTTTGTGTGTGTGTGTGTGTGTGTGTGTGTGTGTGTGTGTGTGTGTGTGTTTTGCTTTCTGCAGACATATTGAAGACAAGTCTACCGTTTTTGGCACAGCGCTGAGTTACACCTCATTAAGGATCTTGGGATTAGAGCCGGATGATCCAGATATGGTTCGAGCCAGGAACAACCTGCACAGCAAAGGTGGGGATGAATAAGTTAAAATGATACATCAAAAGCAGCACAAAGCCCTGTTAAACACACATTCTATTATTAATAAAGCTATAATCAACCAAGTACAGTAATACTTATATTCAGTCCTGATCATCTTTCTCTACTGGTAACTCACATACTGCCATCCCAAATCCTCTAAATGTGAAGAACAGATTTTTTTTAACAGGAAAATTTGTTACTTCCTTGTGTTCAGTGATTTCCTGCAAATTCATGTAACAGCGTGAGGCCATGTTTATTGTAATAACCAAGTCAGGGTTCTGTGTTTCTTGCTGTATACCTAAGCTCTCTGTGTTTTTGTTTTTTTTATTTTGTTCAGGTGGTGCAGTAGGAATTCCCTCATGGGGTAAATTCTGGTTGGCCATTTTAAATGTCTACAGTTGGGAGGGAATGAACACACTCCTACCAGAGATGTGGTAAGCTGAATGTTCTAACACCCCCTTATACTGTCTCCTATGCATCAACTGTACTTTAAGTACAAAGAAGAGATAACATTATTATGTTGCACCAGGAGAGACAGCAGTGATCCACTGGTTCACTGCCTTGGCAAAGACCAGACATTAGGTCATCAGGCAGACATTTTTAAAAGCTTTTCTTAGCTGTTAAATATTTATGGTAGTGAGAACATATTTCCTGAATGAATTCAGGCATGATGTCATGTTGTCTGTTCCAGGTTGTTCCCAGCTTGGATGCCTGCCCACCCCTCTACTTTGTGGTGTCATTGTCGCCAGGTCTACCTCCCCATGAGCTACTGCTATGCAGTCAGACTGGCAGCTGAGGAAGACGCCCTGGTCCTCAGCCTTAGACAGGTGCTGAAGCCAAACAGTCCCACAAGGGGGCACCATACTCTGTACATTACAGCCAGAGTCAATGATAAACTCAGAAATACAGGTGATGTGTTGTGCCATCATGATGACTCATAATGCAGCACTACTGAAATGAATTGCAGTCAGTATCAACAGTTGGGCTGAAAATTCTTAATTTAATTATTGATTTATCTTTTTTGTTTGATAAGTCAGTTTGCTGTTTAAGTTACAGACAGGTGACAAATTAAAGGAAATACCTGGAAAAGTCATGGAGACAGGGATGACTATGTCCCCATCCATAGTAATTGGTATAGCCCTAGGAAAAGTGTATTTGTGTGGTGTTGTTCCACCATAAGCCTCTTCAACATTTCCATGCTTCTTGTCATAGCTTCTCCAAGTCTCTGAATTGTACTAGAGTTATTCGCTAGAGTTCTGGTTGCTCTAATTGGTTTTCAGTCCAGCTTAGATCTGGTGCTTATGAAGGCCATAGCATATGACTCACATCAAATTTTTTTTTCCTCACTCATTTATTCAGTTTTTCTTTTAATTTATCTCCCATCTGTATATCAATGTGGGAATATCCAGGAATGTAACTGTGTTTTTCTGTGAAAAGCCTTTAAAATATACACAAGAGCAGCCCAGTGCAGTTTTTTCTTTTATTCTGACAGTTGTTTTGTCTTGTTCCTTATTCTGCAGGAACTTTATGTCCAAGACTATGCCACCATCAACTGGCCAGCTCAGAGGAACAATGTGGCAGCATGTGACATGTACACACCTCACAGCACACTACTCACCTTCGCCTACAGTAAGTATGCACCACGCACCACGATGCACCATGATGATAAACCAACGGCATACAGATGCACTCAATGAAAAAAAACAACAAAAATATTAGGCGTATCCCTGGCTACAGGATATTTTTATGCAATTATAAAGAAGAAGTGTTTTCCATTGGAATTTTTCCTAAAAGCTGCCCTTTGAATCACTATTCCTAACCTTGTGACTCTGTTCCTGATTCCCTGCAGTGGTGTTAAATGTGTATGAAGCCCACCACAGCACCACACTGAGAGGAAGGGCTGTCAAAAGAGCTGTATGAGCACATCCAGGCTGACGACCGCTTCACTAAATGTATCAGCATTGGACCGGTAATAAATACACAGATATCCAAAACAAAGAACACAATATCAAACATTAAAGTCAGTTACCAGTATTAATGGTGTGGCTGAATGGTGTATATATTTGGTGCTGTTAAAGACAGAGATTGTGTGTGAACGTGAAGTATTGGCCTTTCTCCTCAGATCTCCAAGACTATAAATATGCTGGTTCGCTGGTATGTAGATGGTCCTGCCTCTCCAGTTTTTCAGGAGCATGTGTCCAGGATCCCTGACTACCTCTGGTAGGTCAAACAGTCAAAACAATCTTTGAAACTATGACTGCTCAATTAGGTGTTCAAGAAGGGCTCTTATGAAATATATGTGCTATATATGTCAATATAAATGTATAATGTGAAAAATTGTTAATTTAGTAGTTATAAGTCCTTAACCAATTGTGTTCATGAAAGTAAAATGTTGATTAACAGTAAGCTCTCTGTGTTCCAGGCTGGGACTAGATGGCATGAAAATGCAGGTGATGTTGAGTGGCAGTGTGTACATTTACATGTAGCAGTTTTGAAGCAGTGCTTTTCACTTCCCAGACTTTTAGTCTCCTTACTTTGTACTTTTTCTTTTTTCTTTTTTTTTGTTCTGCACAGGGCACCAATGGATCTCAACTATGGGATACTTGTTTTGCTGTACAGGCTTTCCTTGAGGTAATGCAAACTTGGCCACTCACACCAGAAGTAATGTTGATACAAGCAAGCAAACAGGCATATATTATAAAGAACAGGTTTAATATGACTCGCAACAATTTGTATTAACCATCATTGACCCTCAGTTTTTTTGGTGTACCACTGAGGAGGGCATTGTAATAATCTCACTGACAGGAGGTACTGACTTTCAGTTTTGCCCTTGTTAAGCTGCTGGGACATCAAGTTGTTTTTGACTTTGATGCATGTTGCCAGTGATTTAACAGGCGACAGGAATAGGTATAACTGGGTGTCATGAGGTGTAAATATGATAACAGAAGTTATGTTTCCGATACCATGTGGCCTAGAGAAAATATGTACAAACTGAGCAGTAATTGATCCAGTATTAACCCCTGAGGGACTCCACATAGGATGTCAGCTTTTCTAGACCTAAAATTACCAGGAGAGACAGAACATTGTTGCCGCTTTACACTGGATGCAAACACAGCAAGTACTGAGCCACTTCTCGAGTCTTTCACTTTGGATGTTGTCATCAATTATGTCAGGCACTTCCCTCAAATCTAATAGTACTAAAAGAGAAATGTCAGTATTGTCACTAATAACTCATCACAGATCAGCTGTTTGAGCCCTGTGTACATGTATCATATAGCTGATTATAATGAGTTGTGTGTGTGTTGGGTTCTTTCAGGCAGGAGCCCAGGACAGCCCTAGGCTTGCTGAGTGCCTCCAACACGCCCATAACTTTCTCACCATCACACAGGTACTATCAACTATCAACTATCCTCCTTTATACTCGTGTTTGCAGATATTCATTCATGATGACAGAAAAAGATCTCAGCACACTTAGATCCGTGCAGTGTTTTCACTTCTATTTGTCAGAGCATACACAACTTTGTTATGGTCATAAGATCTTGAGATCTGTGGTTTATGATGGCCTAGTGCCTGATATCTTTCCATAGCACTTTATTCTATTTTGAGATTTTTTTTTCTTATTTTAAAAAAAGTATGTTTTAAAAAGAGATTTAAAAGCTGTGAGAACTCAGGTATTTTCATCATGAAGAAGAAAAAAACATGTTAATACTTGGATACACTTGCAGGACATTCAGGTGGGCTAAAGGTTAAAACAATGTAATATGAGCATCCACTGTTGTCATTTAAATGATTTATGCATGACCAGTTTTTTCCACTCCTTCAGATACCTGAGAATCCTCCTGAATACCAGAAGTACTACAGACAGATGAACAAGGTAAAAGTGATGTTGCACGAGAGCCTCTTTTTTTCAACCATTACTCTCTAAAAGACTGAAATGCCTCTTGCAATTATATCCAGGGAGGAAAAATGCTCTGCATTGTATAACCCTGTGTTTTTATATTTAAGGGAGGCTTCCCCTTCAGTACCCGTGACTGTGGTTGGATCGTGGCTGACTGCACAGCTGAGGGCCTGAAGTCAGTGATGCTGCTGCAGGAGTTCTGTCCTTCCATCAGCCAGCCTGTCACCTCTGAGCATCTATATGACGCTGTCAATGTGGTGGGACTACAGACAAAAAATGAATGAAATGAAATGAATAATTTACCTTTTTTGAAGTTTCATTCACCAGTGTGCCCCAAGTCCGTTGGTGTTATAAGCTCAGAAATATATCACCATTGCCATCTATCCCTATTTCATCCTTTATGAGAAGCTCCTGATCCTGCAATTCAATTACTTCACTGGTTTAAAGGAATAGTTCGCCATTTTGGGAAAATATGCTTATGTGCTTTCCCTCCCAAAAGTTTGGGTGAGAATATTGTAAGCCAGCTTAACATAGCCAAAAGACTGAAAAGGGGACACACAGCTAGAATGGTTTTGTGCAAAATTAACAAATTCCAACCACCAGCAACTGTATTTATTGTTATCATTTCATCCCATATGCAAGCCAAAACCAGGCCGTAGTCTAAACTGAAACCATGAGCCCCTCTTATCACTTGTGCTACTGAAAATTTGCTACTGTAGTCCTGCAGTATTACAGCTTTTTCACCACGTGTCTATTGTCTTTTTGTAGCTGCTGAGCATGAGAAACTCAGACGGTGGATTTGCCACATATGAAACTAAGAGAGGGGGTAGACTCCTGGAACTACTCAACCCTTCTGAGGTGTTTGGTGAGTATGTCGCCAGCATCTTACTCAGTAGCCAATTCATGCAGTTCTCTATCAATTTCAAAACATTCATTTCAATCTGTGTTGTTACACAAAGTGAGAGACGGAGAAAAAGGCATGGCACAGAAAGTTACTGCATTGATTTCTTGCTGTTAGAGACAAGATCTGATTTCATATTTAATGAGATCACCATGCATGCTGCAGCCTGGTTTCATGGTCCTACGCCAGGGAGCTCAATTCACTGTTCACTGAAAGGAATGCCACTGTGACTCAACCCAGCAGATATGAGAAAGGGAAACAAGGACCCAAATATAAACATGACATTTGAGTCTCATTTCAACATGTAACAACTGGAAAACGTTCTCCATTGCACTGTGGGTGTGTTGCAATATTATGGCCTTTTGAGTGTTAAAGGGCAAAGAGCCTAATAATGTCATGTTCTCTATTAAAGAGATGATGTAGTATGTGTTGTGAAATGTCATGAATGTAACACTGTGTGCTCTCTCTCTCTCTCCCTTTCTCTCTGTGGCTTTCCCACACACACACACACACACACAAACAGGTGACATCATGATAGATTATACCTATGTTGAATGTACCTCAGCTGTAATGCAGGCTCTGAGGCACTTCCAGAAGGCATACCCCGAACACCGTGCTGAAGAGATAAGGTATACTACACAACAAATGCACGTGTTGACATGCACTAGTTTCAGTTACTGAATGACACAGAAATACCTGATCTGATTGAACGAATGAAATGCGCACACCCCCTCTTTGTGCACACATTTCTGGCTATATGGAACATATTTATATTTGCAGTTAATGTGAAATGGTTTTAGCAAGACATGATGAGAGGAATCAACAGAAAAAAAACCTAAATGATTTCTTACTTCTTGTTGAAATTTGAGATTAAAACCCTAGGGGAAAGAGATGAAGCCTGTAAAACAGGTTATTTTTTCTTCTTCAGGTCCACTCTGAGAGATGGACTGGAGTACTGCAGGAAGGTGCAGAGGCCTGATGGATCCTGGGAAGGGTAAGCCCACACTTGCGATTTTACCGTCTGATATCTTGCCTAATCAACCGGTCAAGCTCAGTCTTTTTCTGCTTGTGCACAGGTCCTGGGGAGTGTGCTTCACATATGGAATATGGTTTGGCCTTGAAGCCTTTGCTTGTATGGGTCACATCTACAAGGATAAGTAAGAGTTCCACAGACCACAGATCACTGAAACTTTTACTCATGATTGAACAAGCCACACAGGAACACCCATTAACTCCTAGCCTGCATTACTAAACTGCACCCCTGTGTCTTCAGGGATGTGTGTGTAGAAGGTGCAGAAAGCTTGTCAGTTCCTGTTGGACCGACAGATGTCGGACGGAGGCTGGGGGGAGGACTTTGAGTCGTGCGAGCAGCGGCGCTACATCCAGAGCAGCACTGCTCAGATCCACAACACTTGCTGGGCTTTGTTAGGCCTCATGGCTGTCAGGTAGAGTAACCCTTAACTCAGTGTGACTTGGTTGGATCACATCTGACCGGATGTGATTGATTCAAGACAAACTGACACTTGCCTGTTGATTTTAGCCACGTGTAGTCAAGTATTATTTATTTGCTGTGCCTTTGATCATTATATGGTTTATTCACCTGACTATGAAAGGAATTTGCAGTTTTTGATTTAATAAAAAAAGAAATTAATCAAAACAAACTGATCAAATCCAAGCAAAATCATTTTTTTCAAATTCTACTTCACTTGTTTGTGTAACCAGGCACCCTGACAGGCAGGCCATTGAGAGAGGAGTACAGCTGCTGATTGACAAGCAGCTGCCCAATGGAGACTGGCCACAGGTGAGTCTCTGCTTTGCATATGTTTTATTACTTTCATATTGTATACTCTTATTATACATAGCTTACTATTAATACCATATTAATGCTACCATTAATACGACGTATAACAAATGAATACTGAAAATAGGAAATATTATGTTATCTGATGTGTGATTTTCTATGCTTCCATCTCGTCAGGAGAATATCGCAGGAGTGTTTAACAAGAGCTGTGCGATCAGCTACACCTCCTACAGAAATGTCTTTCCAGTCTGGACCCTTGGCCGCTTCTCAACACTTTACCCTAGCAGCGCGCTAGCTGGGAAGGTCAAACTATGAAGAATTTAAAAAGTGAATCAGACTGTGTGCCAGAGAGAGAAAACAGAATGTCTTCAACTAAAGAGGAATTTGACGGTTGAACCATCAGATAAAGTAACACGTCATTCGTTGGATTTCTTTCTATGTTGACATTCCAGCACTGCTCATCCACAAGAGGTGCTCCTCCTTTCAAATCTGTTGTGATCAACTCAATGACCCAGTTAATATTCTCTGGTTTACAAAGTGTTTAAAAGCATTTGTGTCCATGTTGATCAGACACAAAGCACATATGGAAATTACAGCAGTTCTTCTATTTGGAAAAGAATTCATCACAAAACTTTTTGCATTTGCTTTCAGTCAGGACTTGCAGCAAATGTTGCGACATCCAGAGAGAATTCAAACCTGCAACCTTGCAATCATAGTCTGCCAGTAAACTTTAGGTGCAGACTTTCTATATATTGTCAAATCTGCAATAAAGAATACAAACTAGATTGTTAGTCACACTGCATGCACTCATGGCGTGTTGCACTTTGTGGTGCGTGTGAGGCTGGGTTCTCTGCTACTCATTAGATCCTGATTTATTCTGTGGAGAAGTAATTAGTTTCTAAAGTGTCAGTTGTTTGCCCTTTCACCACTTTCAAGGTTCTCTCTCAAGTTTCACTAACACACCTGAGTTGAAATGGAAAACACTTTCAAAGGTGTGGTCACAAGGAATGTTTTGAGATTTGTATGTGGAGGAGTGCCTGAGTGCTTTATCATGGGAGTATCTCAAATAAACATAAACTGTATGTGTGTTTACTAGTGTTGCTGAGGTGCAGGGACAGGTGACTGCAGAAGCCAGCAGTTAGATCCCGTTCTTGGATAACAGGCAGACAAAACAACACTGTAACTGGATAAGCGTGTGTTTTCTGTTGTCTATTGTTTGTTTAGAGTCTTAAGTATAGCACAGATGCTGATAATAAAGCTAGTTTTAACTCACCTCCCTCACATTTTCCACATATCCTCCTTTGGATGACTCGCTGGTAGCACCGAGTCAGTCAAGTGATGTTGCAATGTTGCCCAAATGGAAAGAATGACCTGATTTTCTCCCTTAAGACTTCACTTGAGACTTCACTCCTTAAATATATGTCTTGAGATGTGACTCCCTAAATGGGTGACTTGTGACATGACTCGCTAAAGATTTGATTTGAACTTGAGTTTAGACTTTACTAAACTCAGATGATGGATGGATGGATGGATGGATAGATTGACCTCGGACTTGACACTTGACTCAATAAATACTTGTCTTGACAAGAGACCTGAAAGCAGAAACCAAGTCTCAAGTGCTGAACAGGCCTTTTAAAGCCACATCACTTGGATTTTGATGTATTACACATGTGCACTGAGTTAACTTGATAAATATTGATTATTGTGTTTTACTTATTCCTAGGTAGCATCATTGCCTGTTATCATGTTGTCCAGTGTGTGTGTACCATGAGATGTAAAAAGTTAGAACAGTTTTCTCAGTGTGTTAACAACATGGGTAAGCATCACAAAGCCAAATGGAAAATGCACCTTTCAAAACAGAGTGAACAAGAAAACCTTTTGTGTGTATGCATGCAAAGAAAACAGACCAAATGTCTTTCTTCACTCATGAGAAGAGAAAATACAGGTTTTCTTGTCTGATAACATCACAGTAGGAAAGTATCAAACATACAAGCTTGTCAAACGCGCTGTGCAGAAAACAAAAGAACTAAGAATGAACTCCCTGGTTGCAATGTATGTGTTCATGTGTGCTGGACTGGAATCTAGCAGAAAATATCACATCACAATGTTCACCACACCCTCACATAGCATAGATTTTGTGATGGGACTACAGGCACTGCCCCCCATGAACAACTACAGGTGTAGCAGCCCTTAAAAAGGAGCAACAGGTGGCCACTGCATCTGTGGATCTGCTTTCCAGCACCAAGTAAGTTCACCTCTAAAACTCTGCTTATAATCTATCCGTTCGTAACTTTGAATGCATATATGTACAAAGGATGATGGTCATTTTCTGGTATGATTTTAATGTTGTTCATTTCACATCTTAACGTACCGTATAGCTGCATCTTCCAAGTTTGAATGTTCTGTGAAGTTCATTGCCATCTCAGGTATTTTTATGTGACTTTTTCTGTTCACAGGGGATCTGTGTGAAATTATCTAAAGCATTTTCTTTAGCATCTTCTTCAGTTTAGGGGTTTGAAGTTCTGAAATGGACAGAAACCGAGGTAAACAACGCTGCTGCATTGCTTTTGGCTCATTTTCACCTCCTTGTTCCAAATGTATTGAGTGGGTAATACATATTATTTATTCCAGGAGGCCATTGCCATGGCCACGGACGTGGAGGCGGTCACAAACATGGACACTGTGGCGGTGGTGGCGGTGGTGGCATTGGTGGCGGTGGTGGCCATGGCCACAAACATGGACCTGGACACAAGCGCAGGCACAAGCACAAGCATGGCCATAAGCATAAAAAGTGTCACAAGAAGGGGAAGGACTCTCATGGGGTAAGATTCAATAACGCAGTTTGCAGAACATTCATAATATTTTGAAGGTTATTTAGCCAAAGGAAGTACAGTGTGAGTACAAATACTCTTGTGTGGGAATACTATGCTCCACTTTCACAGTTAAATACATACACTAGGATGTCACTTGAGACAACCATAATTCTTATATGATGCCATTGGAGCAGTTACGGGGTTTAATGCCTTGCTGAAGGGCATGTTAACAGTAGTCAGAGGAGGAGCAAGTGCTGCTCTTTCCCCTCCCCAGCCCAATTTGTCTCTCTCTGTCCTGGGCTTGAACTGGTGACCTTTTGGACACAATACATGAAAACTGAGAGTTTACAGACAAACTCATTTGCAGACACATAAATAATAATGTAAAATTAAATTCAGTTTGGTAGTTTTTCGCCAAAGGATTTAAATGATGAAATAATTGGTGTCTCTTGTGTTTATCCCTCTTGTAGTCCTCTAGCAGCTCCTGCAGCAGCAGCAGTGACTCTGACTAGATGAAGATTTCTGGATAAAACAAGTTGTCAGTTGGAAACCTTCATCCTATTATCTTATACAATAATCTCTTCACTTTATGGCCTAATGTTTGGTTATATTCATATATGATTTTAAAAATGTTTGTAACCAAAATGTATTTGTATTTTTGGTCTAAGAAACAAGTTTTAAGAATAAATTTCAAGGTGAAAACAGATTGATGGATTCTCTCTACACAGCTTCAGTCATTCTCTCTTCTTACTGGTGGGACATTTTAATTCTTTTTTTTTTTTTTCATCATCATTCATGTCGACTTGTTGATTTGGTTCTGTATATGGGCTTTTCACAACTTTTGTTATGTCATTATGACATCTTTCAAATGATTCTGATGGAGTTTTATTTGTAGAAAAATGAAATGATCCTGGGCAAAGTCCCAGTTGGATCTATGGGGGAGGGATAGTGGGGCTGGGTGTGATATTGGTTTACATTGCTAATGTCACTCTTAATAATACCAATGGATGGTGGTAAATGGTATGTCATTTTCTAATCCTTATAATAATGATTATAATAATAATGATTGTAATATGCACAAATCTTAGGGCTTATTTTTATCATCCATTGGTATTCTTGTCATTGTTCCTTATTTGGTACCTTGTGTTGTCAAAAACAGTTGTCATAAATAAAGAGCACAAAAAATTAACCGTATGTTTGCACACCTTGCAAAAAAAAAAAAAAAAAAAAAAAGTTGAAAAAATAAACTTGGTGGGAGTTTAGACACCGCCTTTTATGATGAGTATTGGATTGTTTCTAGCTGAGGTGTGGCTTCATATAAAATCACAGCCAGCAGACCGCTGTGTACAGGATCTGCATTCCAGCACACAGTAAGTTTACTAGTAGCTACTTAGGAGAAATTACTATGAAGTAAGTGTTTGTTTGTTTCTCTCTGTAAATACCTATTTTAAAGAGTACGGTCTAGACCTGCTCTATATGAAAAGTGACTTGAGATGACTGTTGTTGTGATATGGCGCTATATAAATAAATGTGTGTGTGTGTGTGTTTTGATTGACCTTGCTATCTTGCTTACATGTAGTTTTGTATTTCCTTTGTTAACCCTATTGCATTATTGTGTGATCATGGCTTCGTAATATATTTAACACAAACTGTACATATGATAGTTATGACCTGCTCGGTTTGGGAACATTTTACAAACCATTTTATGTTACAATTGCATATATCCATACCTTTAGAAAGGGGAACTTCTTTTCTTATGTTAAAAGAGAATCTGTGTATATATTAGTCTCTTCTCTCAATTTCAGGATTTGGATCTGAAATTTTGAAATGTTCGGGCATAACCGAGGTAAAAACAAAAAATTGACTTGTAATTGTCTTTTGTTCATTTTCAGTCTTGTTTCACTTGCAATAAAAATGACTCTTTATTCTTTTTGTCAAACATTCTTCATTGAATTTTAAGGAGCAAAAATTGACATAAATATTATACTGGAAGAGAAAATGATTAGCACCATCTTTATTTGACTAGGAAACCAGTATCCCTCTGGCTGTCATCCTCAGCCAGGGCCAGGAGGGTACCCTCAATGTCCACCAGGCCCTGCCCCACCCCAACCGTGCCCTCCTCAGCCTTGTGGTCCACCTGGGTATTATCCTGTAGCTCCACCTTGTGGAGGATATGGAGGCAATAGTCATGGACCAGGGCCTGGGTGTGAAAGTAGACCTGGCTATGTTCATGGTCATGGTCATGGTCATGGTCATGGTCATGGTCATGATCATGGACATGGGCACCATGGACATGGTCATGGGCACCACGGACATGGACATGGGCACCACGGACATGGACATGGGCACCACGGGCATGGTCATGGGCCCCACGGGCATGGACGTGGTCATGGCCACAGACATAAGCATGGTCACATGCACGGCCATTGTCACAAGAGAGGAAGGGAGTGTCATGGGGTAAGATCCAGTTATTATATTGAGCAATTGTTGTGAAAACTAGGGACTCTCCAGTGTGCCAAAGTAAATATTGTACAACACTGACAAAATGTCAGTCTGTCTGTCACATCCACACACAACACTTCTTCCAAAACAACCAATGTAACTGCCCCAGAAATGACTCATATGAATGTTTCCTGGTGCCATCTCTATGATGAAAGTTTGCAGAAGTTTAGGCACTTCTTGGCTGAGCATATTGAAAGATCACCATAAAGTGGCTGTAGTCACCTGTAGTGATGAACCCATAGAGCATCATCACCCATCTTCACAGTTAGCCTCAGCAATTTGGAGCTTTTTAGCATCTTTTAGCTCATTGTTTTGGTTTTCTGACTTGCAGCTTTACTGTTCTGATTTAATATCATAGAGCTGTTTTCAACTGTAACAGACGCCTGCTTTCAGTGCTTAAGCTCCAAAAAGCAACTGTATATCACATTAGCAATTAGCTAGTGAACATAGTAGATGATTTAGCAACAAAACATTTCTTAAATCAATTAAATGTATTGATTGACACATAACCACTAGTTGAAATGACAATGTTTTGCTCTTGTTGTAGTCTTCCAGCAGTTCCTGCAGCAGTGACTCTGACTAGATGAAGATTCAAGATGGAAAGAGAAACCAGACAAGTTGCCACCTTGACATCTTTATCTTTCTGCCTTCAATTATAATCAATTATTAAACAACCTGCATTATAAAGCATGTGTGTTTTTTCAACTCTTGGGATATTAACTGCAAGATAATTCTTTTTAAATCACATTATATTGTCTTGTATGAGGTACAAAGCCAATAAGTTTTCAAGTAGAGGGAGTCTGTCTGACTCACTTTACCAGGAGTGTTGCTTTAAATGATTTTTACAACTGCTTTTTTATGTATTGGACACTGATCATAATTGTTCCTTTATGATAAACAACATGCAACTTTTCATTATAAAAGCAAGTAATCCTGACAAAGTCTTGCCTCTTTATTCTCTTTTTCATTTGACCTCAGAGTTTCTTATGACTCTGCATATGTTATCTCTCAGCATGCACTTATATTATCTTTATTTACCCAGGGAAGGTTGAATTAAGACCTTTGTTCAGCAATGTTTTTCACTAATAGTTACACACCCTGCACCTCCCCAGTACATTTATTTGAATCCTGCTTTTATCACCTGTATATTTGGTCAGCTGTAAATCTTCCATGTCACTGACGCTGACAGATAATGAGTAGCCTGGTGCCTTTTTGTCTACGCTGTGTGCATTGAATACGAAAACCTCACACACAGCTGGTAGCTGCTACACTGCCTTCTACAGAAAGAAACATTCAAACATGTTGCACTTCTGGCCCAGTACCAATCAGTGGTGTACTTTTCTATAACAGCTGATTTAAAAAAAAATAAAATAAAATAAAATTTAGTGCACTTGATATATATGTAATTGATGTCATGGTTGAAAATATCATGTGCTGTTAAATAAATGCCAGTAATCTATTTCAATATTCAAAATCAAGCAATGAAAAAAGAGACTCAAGATGAAAAGTAGTCAAGTGTTATGAGATTGCAAATGATCAATACATTTCTGACTGGACAAAAAGTTCAACACAACAAAATCTTAAAAGCTTTTGTGTGGTTGTACACACCTATACATTGGATTGTATATGATCCATATTGACTATATAATAAAGATTATACACATACACACACCCATTTAGGTCACAAAGCAAAAATGTCCTGATAGGAGTTCAGGCTTCAGATTGAGGTGTGGCTGCACATAAAAAGGACCAACAGGTGACAGCTCTGTCTATGGATCTGCTCTCCAGCAAACAGTAAGTTCACCTCTAAAACTTTGCTGATGATCTGTGGCTCTTTGAGTTTCAGAAGTACAAAAGTGTTTTTTGTTTTTTTTTTTCATTTCCAGGATCTATAGTTTCACCTGAAGTTTCAAAATGTACGGACACAACCAAGGTAAACACAGCTACTTTCAAATTACGTATATTAAATGTGTTTTATATACTTGATCAGTTTGACTAAATACTGTCTTATATCTGATTCCTCCCTATGCCTAATTTTTAGGAAACCAGTATCCCCCCGGTTACCCAAACCATCCTCAACAGATGCCGGGAGGTTACCCTCACTATCCTCCTGGCACAGTCCCACCAAACTGTCCTCCTCAGCCCCACGGTCCACAGGGAACCTACCCTGGACACGGACCTGGGCCTGGTTACGGACATGGCCAAGCTCACGGACACGGACACGGACATGGACATGGACATGGACATGGACAATGCCATGGTCAGGGCCATGGACATGGGCACAAGCACAAGCACAAGCACGGTCACAAGCATGGCAAGTGTCACAAGAAAGGAAAGGACTGTCACGGGGTAAGATTCTATCATTTTCTCAGATATGATACTATTATTGCAATACAATTGGTTTTATCTGCTCTCGAAATGACTTTTGTTATTCCGCACTTGCATAAGGAATCACATGATGAAATATCAACTCACCAGAAATCATAGAAATGCTGCAAAAATTGAAATAGCCTGTAGTAAGAAAGCAAGAAAGCAGTTAGAATCTGAGCTTTACATCAGCTTTAGAGGATTGAAGTAATTCATTAATGTCTATCTGTTGCATTTACCCCTGCTGTAGTCCTCCAGCAGCTCCTGCAGCAGTGACTCTGACTGAGGAAGATTCCTGGATGGAGAGAGAAATTGGCCTCCTGGAAACCTTCATCCTCTTATTATATATTATAATCAACATTTTACTGCCTAAATATGTCTTCAAAAATAAAGCTTAAAACTGTATTTGTATCAAACACCAGCATATTTATAAAAATGTACCCACTGGCTTCTGTCAAAACATACAGTATATGAAAAATAAACATTTAGCTATTATTAAAATTCCATAACTTTGGTGTAAGAGACACATTACAGATATTATTGTATCCCCGATTGTGTTTTGGAGCAACAGATTTCTGTGTGTGATCAGTTGCAATAAATTAATAATGCAATGTCTTGCCTTTTTATTTTGTTTTGTCTCCTTGTTTCTTAATATGCTCTTTTCCTACTCTGTCTAATGTAACCAAAGTTGCCTCTGTATTTGTCCAGGGAAGGTTGACTGAGCACATTTGTTCAGCCACTCCTCGGTCATAACAGTACATCACGCCCTAGAACTGCCAGTGCAATCACCCAAATCACTTTTTGATAGCTTGTGTAATCAAACACTCAATTAATGTTGATATGAAGGCTTTAGCACACTGGTCTTCAAGGGCCACTATTTATTGTTCTTGTTATTCATCTTAAAAAATAAAACTTGGACAAACTGTACAGTAGTTGTAATTAGTGGTGGGCAATGCAACCAGAAGTATCAGTCAAAGAATGTATCGTATTATTATTCAGAGTGGCCTTTCTATTATTTTTATTTATTTTTTTTTTACCAGTGATGTATTGCTGTGTATTTAGCATTTAAATATTGTAGCTCACTGAGGCAAATCTAATTTAAACTACTTTGTATACTGTTGAATAGCTTGACATCTTGCAAATCAAATTTTCCAATTTTTGGTTTGTAAATTTGTTCAAAAAGCAACTAGTGACTGCTGCTGTCAATAAAATACATGGTGTAAATAGTACATTTCCCTGTATATACTATGTAATATAATAAGTGCAGGATCCTCCAAACTGTAGCTGCTATAATGCAGCTTTAGTTTTTCACTATTGCTTCTCCAGCGCCACGTACTGACAAAAATGTGCTCCATATCTTTAAAACTCCAGAGTCAGTGCTTCCTCTCCACAGTAGGTGGAAGTGCGGTGCAAACATGGGTCGGATTTAGTCTCCCTCGATGGTGCGTACGCCCACCATGGCGTCATCAACACTGACCAATCAGGTGTAGCTCTACCAGGAAGTAAACGCAAAAACTTCAGAGGGGAGTGCAAGAAAAAGCAAACTGTGCTTCTTAGTGCAGGTTTTGGCGACAATACACAAGAAAGAAATAATGTCATTAATCCGTTTTGACATCCACATACAGGTAGGTGCTAAGCGACGACGTCTGCAGCTCAACCTATACGGCGGAGTGTTATTTTCCTGCCGAGTATGTGGACATAAATGTAACAACGAAGATGGAAATGTAGCTGAATGTCAGACATGATGAATACAGGCTGAGGTATGTGTAGGTTGCAGGCTAACTTACAGTATGTACTGTATGGGCAATATACGGCAGAACCTCGGGGGACTTTACGACCAGTTCCCCTGTGTTAGTAATTGATACGTTAATTCTGAGCCTGTGGAATCAAAGCAGATTCTGTGTGTGCAGTCTGTACAGTCATTGATATCCATCACCACCCTTTGTTGGCTTCCTCCTCCAGATTGAGGTCCCTCTGCAGACTGAAGCGAATCCAGGGCCACATGGTGAGCAAACCCCTCTTATATACTATTATACTGATTTGTATGTTTGTGTGAATTTTGTCGATTTGAAAGTGAATGAATTATGATGTTGCTTTTTAACTGGTTTTGGCCAATTAACTGATAAATTGCTGTTTAAGGTCAGCTGTCTTGGACCTGGCTTCACTTCTGATATAATCTAATCTAACTCTGTCATCATTAATTTCTTTTTTAAGAACTAGGGCTGACTGACATGTCAAACATTTGATAAAAGATTCTGCTGTGTAAATTCCAACACATATCTCACACTAAATGCTTAATGTATTTCAGCTCCTCTTTGCTGATGTACAGTTTATACCCACAAATTCCTGGACAGCAGTATTGATAGCAAGTGAATTATCCTACCAAAATAAAGTACACTGAATTGAAGATGACATCATGATTTTTTTTTTTTTTTAAAGACTTTCACTTGACCTTGTTGGTGATATGTATTTTTCATCTGATAATGACATAATGGAGATTGCTTTATGATGTTGTTCATGTGTTTTATGATGCATGTTAAAAATTTCTGTGTGGCGCCTGGGAGGCCAACTACAATTTTCACAGTTTTCAAGTTATTTATGTACTAGTTCAGTCTATGTTAGACAATACTTAACTGTATTTGGTACAGTCGCTCTTTAGTTAGCTCTTTAGTTTGTCTGTTACTCTGTCATAATTGAGTCATGGATGGGATTTTATGTCACCATTCATTCTTTATGTTTTATATGCTTTTGTTATACTCTGTTCACTTTACTATTAGTTATTGGAGTAATCGTGCTCTTTTTTGTTTTACAGTCCATTGTAAAGATTTGTACAGATTTTGCCTATTGTCTCCATTTTACGCCAGATGTCCACTCATGTGGAACCAGAGGTTCTCCTGGAGAAGGTGGGCCGAGCCGGTGTGATCACCATGAACAGACCCAAAGTGCTGAATGCCCTCAACCTGACCATGATCCGACAGATCTACCCTCAGCTCAAGGTATGTGGAAATCTTGGTTAATGCAAACTTCAACCGGAGCAAATGTCAGGGACCGGAAGTGGGTCAAATGTCATTTGTTACAGCAGTTTGTTACTGATTGTAAAAGCCTACTATTATCTCAAGAGTTACAGAGGCACACAATTTTACCCCAAACTGCTACACTTTCATAACAGGTTACAGACTGTACTGTACTTTAACTTTGTGATAAAGTAATTAGGTTTGATATAATTGCATATGAGAACATATAAATGTTTAGAATAAAACAGTTAAGAGGACACAACTGTTGCATCATTTGCAATTTGTTTAGTTCGCCTGCGATCCTTCAATTCTCTGAGGCACATCCTCACAGACCTTAGTTTTTGAATTACGAATACACTGAGATGAACAATTCTAGTATTACATTATTCTCAGTAATATTATTATTATTACCCTTGAATAGCTGCAGTTCTTCAAACTTCTGAATTGTCTAAACTCAAGGCTATACTTAACCTTGTTTGAACTTATTAACATATCATATATATATATATACATATACATTGACATATGTTTTGTTTCTGATCATGATCTCCTGTTAAATTGCTGCTGCTATGTTTTTTTTTTGTTTGTTTGTTTTTTTTTCTGGTGTGTGTTTCTAGAAATGGGAAACAGACAATGATACTGACTTTGTCATTATCAAAGCAGCAGGTGGAAAAGCCTTCTGTGCTGGTGGAGACATCAGAGGTAGGCAGCAGCCTTGCAGATTGAATCAATGCAGAGCTTTTATGTGCAACATCAACTGCAGCAGAAAAATGTCGCTTCATTTTCATTTTATCGTCTGTTTTTGTCCTGTCAGCGGTCACGGAAGCAGGCAAGGTTGGTGACCCTCTTGCGCAGGACTTTTTCCGTGAGGAATACATTCTCAACAATGCTATAGGTATGCCTAATGATTTCAATGACAATGACACTTGTCTTATCAATTTTACTTGTTCTCTATTGATATTTATTCACTTACTGTCACAGCTTATACATTTCAAACAGTCAAAGCTCTGCTTTATCAGTTTATATGCCTAAAGCCAGTTTTCCTTTTTGTTTTTGCACATTTTATTTCATCTTGCAAGGAACGTGCAGAAAACCATATATCGCCCTTATTGATGGAATAACAATGGGAGGGGTAAGTGCATTTATTTTAATATATTTATATTACAAGGCTAGGTTTTGCTTATACACCTTCTTTTTGGATTAAATATTTGTTCATTTTGAGGGAAAGTCTTCCTTCCTGTTGCTAAGTATCATAGATTTATCATGTGACTCTCTCTTTGATTGAGATGTGATATTCAGTTTTGCCACTAAGTGTCAGTAGAGAACCATCCTCCACTGTTGCTTGCTGCCACTGGCAAGGTGGCCTCTAATTGGACAAAATATAAAGTGACAAAGCATTGTTGCTGCCACTGTGTTTTTTCCCTCCAGGTGTCAGATATGGTCAGAATTTGAATTGGTACCTTTGCCCTGCAATAAATATGATGCTTTGTTATTCAGATAGAGCTGCACAAAGGCTCATTTATCAGGAATGACTTTGATAGGAAAGCTCTGTAAATTATTACATTGTTTAACCCACTTGGTCAGATGAGAAGTCTGGCCTCTGGATGAATCTGCTCTTTTTTCCCCCATCTCTTCTGCTGTGACCTTGACTGTGATTTTACTCCTCAAGTGTCACCGAGGCCGTTCACAGCCACCAGTGTCTACTCTTGGTCATTACTCATCGTGTGTGTGTGTGTGTGTGGTGTGTGTGGTGTGTGTGTGTGTGTGTGTAGCGCAGATGTGTGAGGACCTAACAAGCCCTATTGCACAACAGCTACCCTCATTCTTTGAATACTGGCCATCAAAATTACATATATACTCTGGTACTTCTTCTTTTTAGAAGTACTTTTACTGCAGTATTTGGTACAGATCAGCTGATTTATTTTGCTAATTTGTTAAAAGTTGAGCAAGATTAGAAAAATCCCAAACAACCTTGGTGATTTATTAGGTAATGATTTATTAGTTTTTGTATTTTGGATTTCAAAACTGAGTCGATATGTTATTTTTAAGCTGTTGTATTCTTGTTTGACTGCTGCTGTTTATACCTGATGCCTGTGTGGTGTTGTTTTGGATGGGATGTCAGGTCTCTTCTTCTGTCTGCTCAGTTCTGTCAAGTACAGGGAATTAGGATATACAATGACAGCATGTGGGTTTTGTCCTCTGTTGACATAAAGGGCATAGAAGAACAAAACACACATAGAAAATTTCTAGCAACCTGACAGATAAAAGTCCAGTATTGGTCCTGGCCAACTCCAGAGAGCAATATGTGGCTCTTTAGCTGCTAAATTCTCCACCATGTTCAACAACTACTTGCTAACTTTATGGGCTGCTGTGGACTCCCAATACAGAAGCCTTTTTTGAACACTTTTTTATTAGTATTCTCAGTGTAGTAAATATTTCACAAAGGGAAATTCACAGGGGGATGCATGCTCGAAGCTGAAGCAAAAAATCATCTCCTTTGCTTGTTTTTCCTGTGTTTAGACAGCCGTGATGATAATGACATCCCAGCTTACTATTTTCCTTTCTCCGGAGACACAGAAGCTATCATTTATTTGTCATAACAAAACTGAAAAGACAATATAGGGTGACACACAGTAGTAGCAGCTATTGCTTGGTTCTGATGTACGTTGCACCATGTGATGGGGTTTAAATCACTTCTGTTTATTATCCCGGCAGAAAACATTTGAAGCTGTGATGTTTGCTGAATTATTTCTACGGATTTTCTATGGATTTATGGCTCTGGGAATACAGCGATTTGAAGTCTACTATCTGTCATGTCGACACAAAGACACTAATGTTGACAGAAACCATCCTCAGGGTGATGGCTGTTTAATGTGCGTAGTGGTTAAAAACAGGCTAGTTCTATATATGGAAAAGTCCGAGAGGCACCAAGAGCCTCTGTTCCCAGATCTGCGCTGAACTCGGGGCAGAACTCCCACGTCGAACAAGTATTCTTGCCTTAATGATAACAAACCAACAGGGAATAACGACACGTCATTAGCAGGTCAAAGACACTCACACACACACTCTTACATCACAGGGATCTCATCTCACGCACATCATTCATTGCTCTCCAAGTTTAAAATCCCTAGAATTAAGGTCGGTGAATGCTGAAGTGTCATTAATCCATGACTGCTGTGCTTTGCATTTGAGCAGACACTGTGTCTCTCTTTTCTTTTCAGCTTGTTTGAGTTTGCTCTTCAGATTTCAAACATTTGCAAAGGGGCAGGCGTAAGTAGTAGCGCGTGGCTGCCCCTTTTAATGGACACTTATCCAGGGCTGTATGACTGTAATTTTTGTCTCCTGGAGTTCTTATTTACTAATGTCTACATCATCTAATTAGAAGGCAATACTGAGAGCCAACAAGAATCTCTGACCACATTTTCATCCCTACAAGAAGGTGCCCATTTGTTTTGAAAGGAAATACTTTGTGCAAGAGTGATGTGGAAAGTAAGGCAACATGCATGTTGTGCATTTTCAAACAGACGTCACTTTCTCTTTAAGTGTTTATAGCTGTTATCTATCACTTGTGTGTCTCTACACCAGCTGAAAGGCTACTGCATTATCCACGCAGGCTTTTCCACCTTCATACACTGCTATTAATTTCAGATTTTGCTAAATTTGATTCCTCTGCTCTGCTTGAAGAGGAGATGTGGTGCCAATGTAGAGATGAGAGTCATGCAATGATTCTACATCATTTTAATGGATTTCACCTCACCTGTTCATTCAGGTTTTTTTTTTTTTTTTTAAGTAAGCAAAATATCCTAATGAGGGCTTTATGAACTGCCCCACATTCTTAGCCTCCTAGGGTATAAATTTTGTAGTCTGTTCTGTTTGTAAGCATGAGCTATAAACATGCTCCTCTGCAGACTTTTTTATATTTCCATTGTTTACAGCAGGATCTGGAGACATGTTCTTATATGGTGCTTGGTGGTACCACATCAGCACGTAACAATGTTCCACTACTTTTATGGTGAAACTCAGATAATGTGAGATTAAACTGTCCCTCATTCCTCTGGGTGCGTCCAGTGATCTTTGGGAAGAGACTTTTTAGTTGTTGTTGTTTTGTTTTTGTTTTTTTTCTTTCTCATTTCTGCAAAGGTCTGCCTCTGCACTGTTTGTTTCTCTCTGGAGGAAATGGCTGCTGTTATGCATGTGGTTAATTTATCTTATATTTCAAGTTCACTCCATTTTACATGACTCATTCTGTATCTAATAATAGATGAAGACAAGAGGAACACTAGATGTTTTGCTGAAACATTACTCAAATTGAACCCTGAATATTAAATGAGTAAACTCTGAAAATAACTGGGGGCTTTTCTGTGTGGAGTTTGCATGTTCTCCCTGTGCCTGCGTGGGTTCTCTCTGGGAACTCCGGCTTCCTCCCACAGCCCAAAGACATGCAAGTTAGGTTAATTGGTACCCCGCCTCTCGTCCAGTGTCACCTGGGATAGGCTCCAGCAGCAGAGGATGCATTTGAAACAAAAAAATTGCTTCACGTATATCATACTGTATGTATATGTAGACACTAACAGCATGACAATGACAAAAAAAAACACCCTTAAGAATGCTAAATACTACAGTGTTTGTGTACGTGTTGCACATTGCACCAAGCATGAGCCCTGGTCGCTACGCAGCAGCACCACTGGAAGAAAGTGATACAGAGTGATGATTCACAAGCACCCAAAAATCTCACTTTGTATAGGGAGTAGAGAAGGTGTGAGTTATTTTGGATACAGCACTTATGACATAAAAATGTGATCATGAAATGTCATTATGATAGTGAAAATGATAATAATAGCTATTGTAAAAAAAAATACTGAGTTTTGAAAAGGGCATTTCAAAAATAAAATATGATATATAAATGAAATTTGAATCCAATTTTCACTATGAAACAAAAAAGCAATGATCATGTCCTACTTCCACTCTGCACAGCTATTGTCTTTTAAGAGAAAATGAACTCAGTGCCTGTCTTTGCCCTCAGCCCAAGTGCCAACGTGTTGACAAAGAGCAGTCATCATGTATTTCATGTCCTAAGCTGATAGAAATCACAGTCTGTCTCTCTATCCCTTTTTTGTTTTGTTTTGGGTTTTTTTGTACTGGGATCAGACTCCTTCAGAAGCACAGACTCTCTTAACAGAGGTCTGTTAAGTCTCCAGTGATCAGATATTTTTAATCTTCTGTGGTCATTTGTCACACAGCCTCAAGGCAAACCCTGCAGCACTGCTCTCTGGCTCTGTACTTGTTCCTCTCCTTTTTTTTTTTTTTTTTTTTTTTTTTTTTTGCTGTTAGCCAAGAGCAAGGTGAAGGCAGCTTGTTACTAATTGTTGGTTAGCAGTGCTTCAGCCGTCAGCAGGTGGCATCTTATTATATTATTTGTGTACAGTGCTATATTATAGTTTTATTAATCTAAATTCAAATGTAGCTTGAAGTCAATATTTCATCAACAGGAATCCTTATGTACCCACAGATAATTTCTCTTATGTTTCAGCAAAATATAAATAAAATTGACTTGACTTTACATATGTATATTTGACTTTAAGTGAATCCACATCTATAAGTTTTCCATACTGTTTCTGGGTATTTCCTACAGTACCAGTATTCGCCAGGTAAATTGTTTTGTGTTGAGCAACACCGTGGTGATTGACTGCACCACAGCGCACCACATTTGTCTTGCACTAGCTGACTAAATCGATCTGAAGTGTATTAGTCAGTTTAGTTTATTGATTTGTTGATCAAAAGAATCTATAAGAATTTAAGTAATCAACCAAATATTTTCAGCGATCAGCTTACAGATGTCTTATATCTTTAAAAAAGTTAATATTTTGGGATTTTGAACATACAATAGTAATTGTTAGGAATCTTTACTGTTCATCTATACTATACTATTCACTCTGCTTTGTTCGCTGCTTCTTGCCTGCAGTTTCTTGTCCTTAAATTTGTATGTCCACAGAGCTGCTTGTTTGAGTTTTGCTACTTTTCTTTTCCTAGCATGTCTCCCCTCCTCCCAATGTCTTGAAAACATGCAAGAAAAAACCTCTATGTATAAAATGCTTAAACACTTATTTTCCAGTGTTGTTACTGTGTTTTATTATTTATCTCATCAGTAAAACTTAAGCTTGGCTCACAAGTCCTAATTAAAATGACTTTGTTGCACTGCCCCATAGCACAACATGAATGTAATGACAAGGTTGTTAATCATTACCAGTGACTGATTGATAACACAACAAGCCACTGTGGCTTTTAGCTTTCAGTGTTTGCTTTCCAGTCCTTATGTTGGAGTAAAGATCCCTGTCTATAACCTTTTAAGACTCAGCCATTGTCCTCAAGTGTTCCAGTGATGGAGAGTGGCAGTTGTTACCCACAGTTTACCTCTTTATCTGCACCCTTTCCCTAATGTGACAGCCCTCCACAGCTGTAAGTGTGGCTTCGTGTTGAGCAGCACTCTGTAATGAAGGGCTAGTTGGCAAGGACTGGTTAAAGACACAGCCTCTTTTGCTCTGTTACATCCCTGCAGCAGGATAACTTCAGCTACAAAGGATCAACAAAACACAGCTTTCAGCTTGTGTCAAGGTTAAAGAAACAGGCTGATGACAGAGAGGTTGGTGCACTTTAGACAGAGTGACCTCAGTTAATCTCAGTCTCTTTAAAGTCAGTTGCAGTAGCTTCTCAGCTATCTTGTGCTTCTTCATTTTTAATTCTAATTATGAAGTTATATTTGTGGACTGGAGTTTTTCCTTTTCCTCTAGCTAATGGGAGCTTAAGATGAAATTGGTAGCTGTTTGTTACTCATTTTTGTTTGTTTGTCTTTGTGGAACTTTTCATTTTATTCTAGTCAAGCTTTGGTGGGCTGGTAACATAGATATATTTAAGTGCAACTGAAATCACAATTTGTCCTCCCTTTTTTGTAGACATTGTTAATATTATTACTGACAGGGCATGAGCAGTGCTTCAGAATTGCTCTTTTAGTCTCCAAAGAAGAAGACATAAACTTGAGAACTTCCTATACTAGCTGGAAAGCTAATTTTGGCACTTTTTGTGTTATGTTTCAGGTTGCTATTTGTCTGTTAGTCAGTGTCACACAGTTGAAATGATTTGAAGATAATTCCTTTTGGTACTTTTTTTTCTTTTCCTTGAAAGAGAACACAGGATATGTAATTAAGAGCTAAATAGAGCAGATCTAAGAGACTAAGAGAGGTTTTTGTAAAAAAATAAATAAATAATAATAATCTAGTGCTGCATAAACATCCAGAATAGTATAAGTATATAGTATATATAATAAGTATATAGTATAATATTTCAGTAGTATATTGTAAGTCACTAAAAAAACATTAGTTAAAAACACTTTTGGATTCTGTCATGAGAGCCGGGATAAACTGAGACCTCCACTAACCTCCTTAAGATAATCAGAAGAATCATTCAGCTAGTTCAGAGTTAGTTAAAGTCACATCATCCACATTACCCACATTACCCACTGTTAATTGTATTATGAAGATTTCATGTAACTTTACCAGAGACTAGGAAAGCTATGAATGTGTGTGATATCATCTAACTGTAAAGCCTGACAGACTTTTGTAGTGGCTGGGACCAGGGAAAGAGACATTAATACACATTTACAGTCGGTTCCATAAGTATTTGGATTGTAACGCAATTTTCATAATTTTGCCTGTATACACCACCACCATGGATTTGAAACAAAGCCATCAAGAAGTGTAGACTTTCAGCTTTAATCCAAGGGATTTAACAAAAATATTGTGTTATTTATGTAGGAATAGGGTTAGGGTTAGGGTTAGGGTTACATAATTACAGTTAAAAGAGAAAAAATCTGCAGATTTACGTGACTTAACAGTGCCACCTTGACACAAACCAGATATGAGAATTCATTAACAAATTTATCATCAGTATCATCTAGAACACGTGGACGTGAAGCCCTCGGGATTTACCTGCAGACCCTCCACAGTCATTAATCACCACTGTCTCCTCTGACCTGACCAGTAAATGACCTCGTTCCTAGGTACAGTTAGGCATCCAATTAGAAACACACACTCTTGTGGCTGAATGATCACTTAATTAATAAGAAATCATCAGAATACTGAAGGTCAGTGGAGTAATGTGATTACTTTTGGATGACACCCTGTCCAGGGAGAGAATTTATCATCCTCTTTAGCTCAGTCCAGTACCCATTTTGTGTGTGTCGTCTCTTGCTTTATGACTGTTTTAACTGATTATTTTTATTGATCCATCTTGCATTTCACCCTTGTCTCTTCAGTGGGGTATCAGAAGACTGAGAGTTTGGTCTTCTTGTCCTCTGCTGTTTGGATAAAGGACAGTTGAACAAATAAGTTAATGATTATACGTTTTTTTGTGTTTGTCATTGAGAAATGTTGTTCTTATTGATTTATCTATTGGCAGAATTTTATGTGACGTGGTTCCTACCTAGGCTTTACCATTTGTTATGTGTGTGTTTTTCTGTGTGACTGTATTTCTTTCAAGTTTATTTATGTTCTCGCTGATCTGGACACAGACTGAGCTATGCTGTCTACAAGTGTCATATATATATATGGTCACACACGGTTGTCTTTGTATGTACATTGTATGGTCCCTAAAATAAGTCCAGGATGAATGCAACGGGATGTTGTTTCCATGGTAACATTATAATGCTAATTTTTCTAGTCATATCGACCACTCAAAACTACAGGTCACATTCACACACAGATTCATACAGCACTTATTCTATAGTGCTCTCTAACACAGAGATACACATTCACACACCAATGTCACATCGGAGGCAGTTTGGAGTTCAATGTCTTGCCCAAGGGTATTTCAGCACGTGGACTGGAGGAGCTGGGGATCGAACCACAGACCTTCCGATTGGTGGCCGGCCACTTTACCTCCTCAGCCATAGCAGCCATAATACAATGCTAGTGTTATAGTGCTGCTCATTAGCCTTAACCTCTCTTTCTGCTGGGAGCCACACACGTTAATCACACACACACACACACCTCGGCAGGGTCGGCCTGGTTTCCTTTTTTTTCTCCCCGCAGTCAGCACTTTCCATCTCAAACTTCAGCTCAGTCTTTTTTCTTTTTTTTTGTAGAGGTGACTGTTATTAATGTTTTCTCTATGCCCTGCTTTCCCCATTTGCATATTCTCCTTGCCCAACCTGTTTCATCCTCTTTTCATCATGGCCCTGATTTCCTGATTTTCTTAAACCTTGTTCTCCTCCACCTGCAGGGTGTTGGTCTATCAGTTCATGGACGGTTTAGAGTGGCCACCGAGAAGACGCTGTTCGCCATGCCGGAGACTGCCATCGGTAAGACTGTCGAGTTGCAGTTGAAGGGGACACTGGTTGGCCCACATTAATGTAATGAGATTAATCAGTGTTAGTGGGTATCTAGCCCATTAATTATGTAGGAGCAGTGATTTCAGTTGCTGATCCAGCTGGATCCAATTCATATGTATTCATAGACACTGGTCGCTGTCCGATATCTGAGCCTGTATTCAGCACAGTATGTGATAAGAAAGATAGCCTCATCCTGATGATAATGGATATGAAGGATTGACAGCTGAAATGACTGAAAATATAAGTCTACAACCACACTAGCAGTTCTGTGGGGATGTAGTGGTCAAGGAAAGTGTTTTGTTTTTTTGTTTTTTTTTGTTTTTTTTCATAATTTCTAATAATAATAGTGAGAGAGACAGGGAATGCAGGGAAAGAGAGCATGGGGGTGTCCGGCCGGCTGGGAGTCAGCTCCAGGTCCAGCTGCTCAGGGCATATGCACCCACATGGTATGTGCCCTAACCACTGGGCCATCGGGTCACCCCATGGTTAAGGAAACATAACTGTAAGATGGATAGAAGTTTAGGTCCAAGGTTACTTTTTGATCTTTAACAGTTATGGTGAAGTAAATGTCAAAACTGCAGTGTATGCCCTCATTAAAAAGTCCGTCACATTATATGTTCAAATAAAATCTCCTAAGTAATAAGATAGCGTAGCACCAAAGATTAAACACAGCTGAGGCTGATGATTATGTCAACACATTTAGTCGTAAACCAAACTGTTGGATAAATTGAAAATTTGATCTGAGGTTGATTTAGATGAAAAGTTAAGGGATCACCAAAGTTATTACAATTCCTTCTGCATGAAACATGAAGGCCAATTTTATGTCAGTCCATACAAAAGTTGTAGACCGTGAACCAAAAATGACCTCGAGGTGGCACATGATAAAAGGTCGGAGTATCACCAAAGTCATTTCAGTTAAAGTCAAAGCAAGTAGGTTCCATCCTGTGGGGACCACCAAGTGTCTGCACAAAAGCCATTATTTATTGAGATATTGCAGAACAAAGCGTTGGATCGACCAAGAAGCGTTGCAATCTCTGTTATTATATTGATTTCAGCAGTATGATCCAACCCCTCTGATCTGCTGTGAGAAGCTGATTAAATGCATACAAAGCTCTGACTACAGGACACACATGTCATAGTGATAAAACAGCAGGCCTCTGTATTTTGCTAGTTCAGCTGCAGCTTTCCCACAGACACACTTATTTTATCCAGTAGTCCAGGAGAATATATAAAAAAAAACAAAACATGTATTGCATCAACCAGAGGAAAGATGGGACCCAAAATTCTTGCATTTATAAAGATTAGAGATCAAAAATGTTTTAATTTAATGCCATGTGTTTTTACATTGTAGAAAGGTTGAAATCTTAAGAACAAAATGCTTATAACATACACAGTCTTGAAACTTGCAAACTTCATCTGGCAACATCTAATACTGCTTAGCAAAAACAGTAGTAAAATATAATCATATCTGATCATGCAAAACATCATCATACAACATCAGTGATTAAATGGCTTGGTGCCTATAAAAATTATCAGGAACTTATTTTGGTGTGTAAATGGCCTTTGCCAACATACTAAGCTATAGTTTGCTCTTTAACTAATTGGCTCCTATAGACAGATGGTCTTCTCCTGAGGCGCTGAGGAGATTAGTAACAAATCTCTAACCACTAACTGCAGCTGACATTATGGCATAAACTAGTCTGTTGTCACTTGAATCCAGATGGAATAAAGTTTATAAAAATTAATTACAGAACTGTGGTATACCAAAGCATTAATCACAATAGGATGTCAGTTGCAGTGATCTTGTGATCTGACAGGACAGTTAATGTCCTCAGTGTCATCTCAGTCAGTGTATTGAACTCATACAGATGGTTAATGGAGGTCCTGAGGTGGTCCTGAAACATTTGACTGACTCTCTGCCCAGATTTCAGTCAGAATCAGGAGACAAGTAGGAAATACCATGAGTATTTTACACAGAGGTTAATTGGTTAGTTGGATAGGTTGATAGTCTGAAGCTTGCATGTGAATCTGTTCATTTTCTGATTAATTGATTGCATATACTCAGTGCCAAAACTTGCAAACTTCCAAGGATTCTCACGTCATCCTACACATCAAGCTTATTCTGGTGCATTCTTGGCTTAGATAAATTTTGAGCTGATGTGTAGTGCTGTGCCGTGGTATCTGACTCAGATGTTCTGGAGCAGGCTGAGGATGAAGATTATGTTGTCAGCGAACAGGAAATGACTGTAACGGAAAGGAAAAAAAAAAGGCTGAGGTTCTCGCTGATGTGGTCTGATAGTTACTGTGGGATTTTCTCCAAGGCAAGGCCACAATGAAGAGTGGGAGGAAATGGGATGATAATGCAATTGTACAGGCTGAGGACTGACTATATGAGTGACATGCACTGTGTGTGTATCAGGGTGTGTCTGTATGTGTTGATTCTTCCAACCATGTGTTTGTTTTCCTTTAATCCACACACATGCACCTTGGTGTGGTTTAATACATGCCAGAGGAGTAGCACATTAAACAAGGCGAATACATTCAGTTTAGTCTCATTATTAATGCTCATAAAAAAGCAAGAGTCTCCTGGTGTCTTTTAAACTCTCCAGTTCCTTTGGCACAATAGCAGGAAATCTTGGCTAATCCTCCTCTGAGCTGCTGTGGTCATAACACATTGTCACTATTGTTGTTACTAACGCCACTCGACTTCCAGGCTTCTCCACCACCATTAACAGCACACCCTCTCTGCAATCAGAAACATGGACTGATTCCTTTTGGAAGCAGCATTTTCACAAGAGATCGCAGCTGCTACAAGAACCCTACATGCTTATTTTAGCCCCGATCCTGGAGTGGAAGCCTCTCAAGAGCCTCTCTTATGTGCTGAGTTTACTGTAACTACACTCACACTGTGGAGTCTGGCTTTTTCCACTGACATATGCCAGTATTATACAGAAATTAAGTTCGACAAATTCCAGTCCCAAAATGGTGTAGAGCACAGTAGAATTCTCACTTTATTTTGACTTATTAAACTCCTTGTCAGCACTGTATGTCCATCTATAGATTGTGGTTGATTGACATTGCCTTCACTCTCTCTGTTAGCAGAGGTGTAATTACCCAGAAGTGAAAAAAAAACCCTGTGTGGGTGTGCAGGGCTTTTTTAAAGAAAGCATTTCATGTTTTGATTTATGCGCCTCAGATTCTGTTTTTTGTCCCTGGTCCTTTTTTGAAGCCATAATGGATTTGACTCCCAGGCAGTTCCTCTGGCTGATTAGACGTCTTTAGGTTGAAGCTGAATGGGGCTATGCTAAAATTACCTGAGTCCCTAACAGCTGCAACAAAAACAGGAGAAAGGTCACAACCAGAATAAGTGAAAACTTCAGTGTGGGTACACCACAGTTGTGTGTAGACCTGAAATTTATGCGCAGGAAATTGATACTGCCACTCATTTGGTAGAGAATAACATCAGCTGTCCCTTCTTTCCTACTGAGAATATCTCAATTAAAAATGTATTCACTAGGATGTAATTACGTTTATTTATATTGTACCCAATAATATTAGATGTCACAAAGTATTTAATTAAAAAAAAAAAGATCACATATAGACATTATACAAGTAAATAATGCAAAGTGACAAGGTGGATAAAACATGATGTAGTGTCTGATTGCAGAGGATGTATTCTGTACAAGTCAAGCATGCAGGTGTGACCTAATTACTTAGAGTAGCAACAACATCCCTTAACATTTACATAATAGATGTGGCAGAAGTGTGAAAAGAGTTTGATATGATAGCTGTTCCTAATATGCAGTGTCCTGAGACTACAACATTATCCGAGGTGCAAATAATTCAAGTGCATCTATTCATTCGTTCTTTGGTCTTTGGTGGGTGGGAAGCCAGTGAGGGATCTCAAATTGTTGCTTCCCAGCACAGCGAGCCAGTGATAATGAAGCAGCTGTAGACAACATGTGTCAGCACATGGCTTGGTGGAATATGGGAACGTTTGGGAAAAATACAGTTGAATACAAAAGCATCTTACTAGAACACCTAGATACAGTAATGTCATCACCTGTGCTTTGCTGCCATAATAATGATGGTGATAATAATAAAGACAGTAATAATGATGTTATTTCTACAACCACTACCTTTGACTATTCAATATTTATCATATTTATCTTAGAGATGTACATTTACTTGCTCACCTCTTCCCAGATCCAGTATTTCCCAGTCATTTTTAATAATCCAATACAACCCAGGAATACTCAGTAAGTCTAATAATCAAAAGATAAAGTAGTATCTTGGCTAACATTATGAAATATAGACAGCCTTACTTATGGTACTGTACTCTCTACTCTCTATCGTACTCTTGCATCTTATAAACCGGCTCATGATGGCCAAATAAACGGTTGGAAAGGGCTTTATCCACTGTTACTTTCTGAATTCCATCATATGATCAGGGCTTACACTGCCCGTTAGAGGGCCCTGGCCATGATTTATTAATGGCCCTCCTTTTACCACTCTCCCACCACTTCCAACAACATTTTATAATTCAGCAATCAGCCCCTCAAAGACAGGGTCAAAGATGACTGGCTGGGCCTACAATGAGGGGTGCAAATGTGTGGCACAATTATTAGGATTCACCACTGGAGCAATAAGGCTTTATTAAATTTATGAAAAATGTTCCAGAAAATATTTAGCAGAAAATTTCCATTTAGCTATAAATTACTTTTTTTATTTTTTGTTTTATATCAACAATCAAGAAAAACCTAAAACCAACAATGAATTGCTCATAATGACAATGATATTTTGTGTGTTTTCTCATTACAGTGAACACACATACTGTAATTTATTTGACTTAATCCTGCACATGCTGTCCTGCTGCTGTAAACACTCACTGGAGCACCAAATGTGTATTAATCCACAGATAAAAACAGTTCACAACAAATACATTCCTCCCATCTGAGGAACATAAAAACTGCAGTGCCCAGATGTTTTAGGAAATTACTGAGCCGTTTGTGAGCTGTTTGAACCAATGGGCTCTGACCTTTGCTAACAGTGCCTGGACCAGACAAACAAAGGAAAATGGTATAAAGTATAAAAAAAATAATCCACAGATTAATTGATAAACAGTATAATAATTAACTACAAAAAAATTGTTAGCTGTGGCTCTAAACTCCCTCACAAACTACCTACAAACACACTCATACCCCTCCCTTGTGTGTTAAAGTTAACCCCTTTCTGTGGTGGGATTAACAGATTTAACCCGGCCCTGCTAGCATTCTGAACAACAGCCATAATCTGACGCATTTATGATATTACATTTTCAGCCTTGAATCAGGTCAACTCATCTAATCCCTCTCTCCCTCACGTCCCCTTTCTTGCATAATGGCACGCTACCAAAGCTGTCAGTGACCAGTGGAATCTCTTTTCCTGTTAAAACCACTGAAATCAAATGGAAACATTATCAATAATACATATGAATTGTATTCAGATTAGACCTGTGTATCCTGATGAGAGATTTCATAATGATTAATAGTCATAATAATGTATGTTTAGCTGTTGGTAGTGTGTTAGCAGTCATTAGTTTTGTTAACAGTTGTACTTAACCACACTGTGTGTAAATTACCTCTGGGTGAGGCAGGAACATATTTTAGGAAGGTGGGACAATGTGGAGGACAGTGCTGATATCTGGTGTAATTTAAACATTGTTTTTTACACTCAGCACATCAATTCAACAGTATGTTTGTTAGGAAGCTTAAGCAATAAATTGATTAACAGATTAGTCAGTCAAGTTAATCTGCGACTATTTTAATAATTGATTCATTTTGGGAGTATTTTCTAAGCAAAAATGCCTCAACATCACTTGGTTCCAACTTTGCATATTGCTGCTTTGTCCTCCACCACAGTAAACTGAATATGTTTGGATTTATCTCATTTTAAGGAAACCTTGCTACCTTTGAGTCTGTGCCACACACTAAATTGTTGTGCTACTGGTGAGGTTTTTGACAGGGTGAACAGATATATGGTTATATTACTTCCTGATGTGCATGCGTATTGACATTGTACAAAAATGCGCTCAAATGCACAACTTTCTGTTTTATTTTGACAGGGCTTTTCCCAGATGTGGGAGGTGGATATTTTCTGCCGAGGCTCCGGGGCAGGTTGGGTCTGTTTCTGGCTTTGACGGGCTTTCGTCTCAAGGGACGCGATGTACAGAGAGCTGGAGTCGCCACTCACTTCGTAGAGTCTAAGAAGGTATAGATGACCCAATGTTAAAAGATAGGCTCACTGTGTACTCATAAAATATTGACTGTTGACGAACCCTGACAAACCAAACAGCAAAGATATTTACCAATACATTGCTTTCAGTTCATTATCTAAACTACTTAACAGCCCATGCACAGCTCGAGTGCAAATGATAGTGGTGCTGCAGGGACGAGTGCAGAACAGGAACATGGTTGGCGTTGGGTCAAAGCTCCACTGGAAAGCTGGATGCTGAGTCACTGGGCGCCTCTCTTGTTTATAGGTGCCAAAATACACTGGCTGGTCCAGAGGCAGGTTGTGTTTGTCTTGCTGTTGGCATTACGTCAAAACAGCGGGTGTCAGAACTTTTGAGACTGTAACCTTGACTTTCAGGACGGACAAGCAGTGGGGTGGATTTAGTTTATATAGACAGTATTTGCAGCAAAGTTTGACCAAAAACAAGGTTGGAAAAACCTCTCGTCTTAGTAGTAATGAAGGAAAAGTCAGATTAATGGCAACAAGATAAACTCCACTTTGGTCAAGAGTAATAATCTTCAGCTGTCTGTCTGTTTGTTGAGGATAAAACCTAAATTTGATGAATGTGCTACTGGTTAATTTGCAAGCAGGACCATCCCAGTTAATGGACTCCTACACAGTAGCTCTTTCACATGTCATTTTTCATTTTCTTTGTCAATTCAACCCAAAAGAAACTTTGATAACTTCCTTCCATCCTGCACATATATTCACAAAAGAAATCTGTCAATTAATTCCTCAGACCAGAATAATATTTATTTTTAAGAGTAAAAAATCCTGCATCCAAATGATAAAACTGAATCTAGCCTAGTACTTTGTATAATCAATAGTCTGTCACAGACAGACAAAATATACAAGCATTTCAAATCTTCAATGCTGCCTCGATAGATCCCAGACCTCGAGAAGGAGCTGGTGGATTTGAAGTCTCCCTCTGCTGAAGATGTCACCAGGGTGCTAGACACCTACCAGAACAAGGTTGGAATATTTACACATTTAAGCCTTATAACTAGGGTTGAACTTAAAATATCCAAAACAGCATTAGTAGGCAGTGAGTTGCCCCTCATACATTTGTTTACATGTGAACGCCTGAGAGTCTCAGCTTATGTCTGTGCTGATAATTATTGTGTTCTTGCTACACAGAGTAGTCTGGATTCTGATAAACCTTTTGTCTTGGACAAGCACATGTCTGATATTGACAGGTAAGCCTTGAATCTCTGCTTTTTCTGTAGTTCTATAGTAAGTGTAGTATAATAATACTTACTTTTTTATTGCCAATAAATGCCATGAAAAGACCAAAACCTATACTGTTACTCCTTCTCAGTCTGTCTGTGGCATTCAGCCCCAAGCCCATTCATCATTTACGCATTCATTCATCTTCAAAAACAGCTGGACACTGGGTTTTAGCAGATGTTACTCAAAAGGAGCACAGCAAATTGTGTGTTTGATGGGGGGCTATTTTTAACTGTGGATTTGGTGCTGTAGCTAAACCATGTGGCCCATTGATGGGTTTTATGGACAGCAATGGAGCTCTATGGGACAGCAGAATAAAATATATCAGGCTTTTTAGACACAGACAGTACTTGTTATTTGGATGAGGTCATTGTTGGTTTTCATCACCCTCTTAAAATAATTGCCTAAGTCATTTTTTTTTACAAAAATACTAAACCTAAATTATCTCCTCATGATGTTGGCCACCTCTGGTAAAATTGCCTACATCCTCAGTTAAACAGATCGTGCCATTCTACCCCCATTAGTATAATTGCCTATGTCAAGAGTGTGACTTTTTTAGTTTTAATTTGCCTAAGTTATTTAATTCTCTCATGTTCCATGTTTGACTGACCTTCTGGTTTGTATGTCAGTAAGCATCTGTTGTTATAACTGTTTTGATTAAAATTGTTAGTAAATATCATATATTCAACAAGTGGTTCAGTTTTTTGTTTTTCCTGAAAAATCTGAAAAAATGACTTAGGTAATTATTTTAAGAGGGTGACATTTTGGTCTTTTCTTTTTTGTGTTGTGTTAAATAAGAAAAATACAGAAGATCACCTGACTTATGCCTCAAAGCTGGACTCCCTAAAAGCAGAGCATCACAGTAGACAGTGAAAGATGGGGAAATTCTTTTTTTTTTTTTTTTTGAAGAATATCTACCTTTTCTTTTCAGTTACAATGAAGGTAAATTGAGCTAAAACCTGAATCCATGTTGGTGTTTCCCTCCTTCAAGGCTGTTCAGCGCCAGCAGTGTGGAGGGAATAATGCAAAATCTGAAGGCAGATGGCTCTGAGTTCGCTAAGAAACAGGCTGAGGTATGTTCCTGCAGCTTAATAAGAATCACTGACATAATACGTTGTATTATATAATGCTGTACAGATATTTGGTAACACTAGAGCAGAGGTTTGGTGAAAGCGTCCATGTTTCTATCACCAGCGGTCTTGAACACATGTACACTTATATTATGGTTATGCAGACTATTTGAGAGTAGTGCCAAAGAACTGTTGTACTTCTGTCCATGTGTCTTCTCTGTAGTCCTGCGATCCCAGCATCAGATAACTCCCACTGACAGCGCTGGAGTGGAGCCAGAGCATTATTTGGCTTTGGCAGTATATGTCAGTAGTAGTAGTATTAGTAGTTACCTCGGACTAAGTACTTAATGGGGTTAGTCTTGTTAGTCTTGTGTCTTGTAAACCTGGACCAAAATCCCTCCTGAGAGACTTTCAGTGTGCTAAGCAGACCCAAGTGGCTTTATTCCATAACTCGATCAAACTAAAATTGACTGTTTTCGTGGACATGACTCAGATTTTCTCTCTTGATTTTTTGTTGTTTTTTTTTTTTTAAATCACCTCATTCACAGCAGGATACTCTGGTGAGATTGAACCTGTAAATGACAGTGTGCAACCTCAATGGAACAGTGCACGTCTCTGATTAGGCCCCTCCCTCACCTACCCCACCCCTCTCCTTATTGTTCCTCTACTAGTCACTCCAGGATTTAAAGTACAATACCACTAGCCAGTTGTTAATATGAGCCTCACTGCTTATTATTTCATCTGTTACTCTTGAAATATAGTTCATATTTAATAATTCTTTTAAAGCTCTACAAATATTCTATGTTCCAGTATCCTTTCAAACCATGAAAATCTGAATTGGAGCCAATGGCAGTCAGCTTAGCCATCAAATATTTATAATAAACCCACTTCCTCAGTTACTACTACACCACAGACTCACTGTCCTGCCTTCAATATTAAAAATGCAGAGCCATCTTTGGCCTTATTTACATGATGCTTTGCTTCTGATATTTTACAGCTAAATAACCTAAACACCAATTAAGCTATCCACCACAGCCTCTCCATTTGAAGGCTCAGTCAATGTAAAACTTCCCTGTGTCTCCTCCTCCAGACGTTGTCCAAAATGTCTCCCACATCCCTAAAGATCACCTATAAGCAGCTGCAGGCGGGTGCCTCTATGAGCCTGCAGGACGTGTTGGTGATGGAGTATCGACTGAGCCAGGCCTGCATGGTAAAAAAAAAAAAAACTTACTCTAACTGGAGCATCAGCTTGTGAACAATCAATATACATTAGCTTCACATTCATATTTTTCACCCTGATAGTAATCATAAGTGCACAGGAATGGGAGAATTAGTAAATTATTTGTCAACTTGAGAATTTCATTTCAATTCATTCTTAATCATCCACCACAGCTTTTTGACTTAGGTTATGACTTGACGTGTTGAGTACTAAAGTAAAGTATCTAAAAAGGTGTCATCTGATGGGGTTGTTTGTGTTGTTTTGCAGAGGGGCTGTGACTTCTATGAGGGTGTACGAGCCGGTAAGTTACTGCAGCACACAGGCAAAAAAAGTGGGAAAAGGCTGGATGTTGATGTGATTTCAGTGATGCAACATAATTTATATGGATTTCACAGAAAGCTATGAAGAACAGAAGTAAATAAGTAATAGTTTTCTGCCTCATTGTATAAAATTACCATATTACACAGTATCTGCAGGGACTTGGATTATTGAATGCTTCCAGTTAGCCAGCAATTACTATGTCAGGTGCTGGGATTCTGTGTGTGTTTCCGCTGTCCAAGAGCTTTAATAGAGATTTTTTTTTTTCTAAACACAATGTCACTAGATGTTTGGTTGCAAGTAAAGGCTAAGAGAGGTCATAGATTTAGTCATTGCTCCTCTTAGCTGCAGCTAAGTCACATCATCTGCTTCCCCTCTCCATGTCTTGATGTTGTGCATGTCTCCAGTGCTGGTCGACAAAGACCAGAATCCCAAGTGGAATCCGTCAACGGTGGAGGAAGTGTCTGATGAGAGCTTGGAGCACTGCTTCTCCTCGCTGGGAGAGAGGGATCTGACTCTCTGACTTTCTCCCATCAGCCCAGCAGCTGTTTCCCACCTTCAAACACACACCACTAAGCCTTCTGTAAACGGCTGCTTCCTGTCCCCTTATCCCTTTATGGTCATTTGAGAGGACTGTACTCCTGAGTACATAGATAGGTCATAATGGTTTGATTCTGTACCCTTAAATACTGTAGAACTTTTTCTCTTGCTCTAGTGACATTTTACAGGAAAATTCAGACTTATGCAGGCTATTTCTGCAGCTGAGAAAAACAACATCTGATTCATGTTCACAGCCAGAAATTGAAAATAGTAGCAGAAGAGGTAGGTAAACAGATGCCCTGTGTGTCACACATAAAAAATGCTTGGTGTATACATGAGGACATGGTGTGGTAAAGTGATCTCACCACTGAGTGCTTTATTAAATTTTCTGTGTGTGTTTGTTGATGTGACATGGATCAGTATCATCAGTATTTCTGCAGAGTGGACACTAATACAGATAACTCATTGTTACGATTTCAGTGGTTTTCCTCTTTTTACAGCTTTTTTTCTTTTTAGATGATGAATAAAAAAGTTGTTCACTGACATATTCAAAGCACACTCCCAAGACAGGTGGTAGATTATATCAGTATTTGCTCTGAATGCATTTATGTGATTGTTAAAATGCATTTTAGAAATCAAGTATGGTTTCAGGAGCCTGAAATGTACTGTATACGATATATTGTGTTTTTATGTAACTTAGTACTTCCTCTGATCGTCTTGTTTTGGTGGTAGGAATGAAATCACCTTCCAAACATTAGTTTTCATTAGCTGCATTATTTATGAGACAACCAGAGCAGAGTCAGGTGGGGCGTTGGTACTGGAACAGAGGGCAGCAAACAGTAATGTAATGGTAAAAACTGCTCCTACATCTTGTGTTTAAAAGAACTAGTTATTGAGGGCAGTATTCTTTTATGAGCTCCTAAAGTGTTCTTGTAAAACAATGACCTGTCTTTATAAAGTGCCTTAGTTATCAGCATGAAGGCATTAGGCTGCTGCTAAGATATAAAGCTCGGAAAGTATAATAAAGAAGAAGAATAAAGAAGCTTTCAGTCTCAAAACTCAAAAATCCCATACTGGAAATAGCTTGAATCCTGTCTATAGTATGGGTCACCTTTATCTCGTCTGTTTTAATCTTCCCTACCTGTTTTATATGAACACAGTCAATCTCATTTCAATAGCAGCCTCTTCTAGTCTGTGTGTCATACTCATCAGGCATCACCAGGGCTGCCACATGCAGTCTAAAGCTCTTTCAGTCTTAACAGTGATGCCTTCAGAGCAGCTCACTGAGTGGACAGGATGACCTCCACATACTTTAGACAATAACCTGCCATAAACACTGAGAACACAGTCTGAGTATTCCTGTCGGCGTCACGGATAAACCTCCATGCTTTATGGCTACCATTTGCTCTTCAAACAAGCACTGGCCGACAGTTATCTCTGAATCTCTTTGTTTGTCCTTCATGCTGCTGAACTTTTAACCCACTGCTTATACAGGATGCTGCACATCCGTGTGTCTTGTTTGACAGGTACCTTAAACAAATACTGCAGAGACAGTCTTTGCCACTAAGATGTTAGAAAGCCCGTGTGTGTATCTCAACCTTACAAATACCCAAGAAGTTGTTGTGAAGTTGCAGTTTTGGAAAGTAGTAATGAAATATTTCAGTAACAATAGAAGGCATAAGTTTGATTTATTGGCATCGTCAGTTGTTACACTTATGTACGGTACGGAAGTTAAATGAATATTGTACTTAGGAATAAGCACAATGTCACTCATTTTAAGTTATTTTATGATATATTCACAGGCTGACATGTATCTTCTTACAGAGCTGCATCTTGAGGTTATGTTTCACTTATTTGGCAGCAGACAAAGCGTGGAAACAGTGGCTGTTTTAATGCATTTTTCACTATTTTCTGACATTTCATAGTCAAAATTATTAATGAGGAAAATAATTGACAGGTTAACTGATCATAAAAATAACAGTTTGCTATATTAATAATAAACCACACCAAAGGCTACCACCCCACACTTCAGGGAACCTGTTCTTGATTAAGAAATCCTACAAAAAAAGTGTGTGGGGTGAGTCTGGCCAGTACAGGAGCAGCAGCGTCTCCCTTCTCTGTCCAAACACCTGCTGGTATAAAATATTCTAAAATGAGTGACCTTTGAAACTATAAATCACAGTTTTTAAAAAGGAAGCACTGGCAGCCTTTTGGTCAGTGTTAATAGCATCAACTGGACGACACAAATGTTTGAATGAAGACAGGCGTTCACACTGGATCAGATTTTAAACTCTTTGCAGAGCAGGTACAGTGTCTGCCTGGCTGTCTGAAGAAGGAAAATCAAATTCACTGTATTTCTTTTAGACAACCACAAGACCTGACCAGTGCCAGAGTTTAAAAAGGTGACCTTTTGTGAATTTGTAAACACAGACGATACCACAATTTGTCAAATTTGAACTTCTCCATGGTGACATCACACTGGAAATGCAACATTAGTTAAGCCTGACATCAGCGTTATGGCAACATGTTTGATGTACTGTATAACCTAAGAAATAGATTGCCATCACCTGGTTTGGATTCAGTACTCTGAATATAATTAATGAAAAATCAACATAACGTAAAATGAACTGACAAACCTCTGGCAAACACATTGTTTTCATACTGCAGTCAGTTCTTTCTTGTGCTATTGAAACCAACCTTTTGGTGTAGATCCTGACATTCACACAACATAGTTGTCAACACAGCAGTGAGATTAGCCTTTGTCACTTTATCTGAAGCAAAACAAATGGCATCCGATTAAGAGTATGGCATGTAGAGAACAGTGTCATCCCTAATCTTTAGTGATTTCACAACATGTTTGGCAAAAGCCAAAGAATTAATCTGTACAGATGTTTTAGTTGTTCACTTTTTGGATGGGTCTGCTCATTACCCAGCTCACCTAAACAATACAGCTTGTAAAAATGATGGTGCACTTCGCTAAAATGGACACAGCTGACAATGGGACTTACTCATCCATCCACCCATTATCTTTACTGCTTATCCTTTCAGGATGGGGGGCAGGGCTGGAGGTAATCTCAGCTGACAGTGGGCAATAGGCAGAGTACACCCTAGACAGGTCGCCAGTCTATACAGACAAACAACCACTCAGTCATTCACATCTACACCTACAATTTAGTCACCCAGTTAACCTAACCTGTTTGTTGCTGGACTATGGGGAAGAAGCTGGCACAGGGGCTCTGCGCGAACCAGGGTTCAAACATATAACCTTCTTGCTGTGACCCCCATGCCACCCACTTATACATATTTTACTATAATTTATTGATACTGACCAATGTTATATCAATAAAGAAACACTGTTACTGTTTTAGTAGAGAAGATCTGGGAAGAAGGCATGTGGTGACAATTACCTGCCACTGTTTTTATGGCTTATTAGCTTGTGTTGGACAGTTACCGTTAGAATAGTCCAACCTCCTATTGTGACTACAACATTGATCGAAGCTGGTTATCACTGCAAATAGTTGTGTGATAGTGTAAGTGTCCTCTTAAGTGCTCTTAGCAGTTTCACTTGCAGTGTGACTTGAATTTTGGGTAAATCCCAATGACATCAGTTTGAGTACCTGTGTACAAATCTTCACAATTTGATGTCCAAAGCCTCGGCATATAGTTAAACTCTCTCCCTCTGTCCAGTGGATGAACACCAGACCTTTATAACATAAACTCTCATGTAAATCATACTGTATAAAACAATTCACAGAAGCCTCCTAAATTCTTTTGAGCTCATAGTAACATTCATTAAGGACTTTGGCGGTTGTGAACCTCTATTCCAAATATATCTACTCTGTCCCCTGGTATGTATTGTTGCCCTCTGTAATAGAGCAGCACCACACTATTTAAAGATGGCATATTTTACATACATACACACACACACACACACACATATGCATATATATATATATATATATATATATATATATCTGTGTGTGAGAGAGAGAGATACATACTAGATTGAAATGCCATGGATTTCAAGGTTTGCATATTTGTTTTGCTGTTGTCCTCTATAGGGCAGATGGCAGTATTTCTCAGTTAGACATTGTACTATGACACAATGTTGACAAAAAGGCCTACAACATTTTAGCTAAAACCATAAGTTTTTTTGTTTTTTGATTTTGTTCAGTTCTGTTGACAAGCACAAGCGTGTCGATCCTCATTCCCTTGGGTCCCCTGTGATCTGAGTCCTAATGTCAAAATTTCCTCTACAGAATATCCTGGAGTGCAGGAAATGCACCATTTGTACACATAATTTCCTGGACCCCGCCTGGTGGATGGATGGCTGTGGTCAAGGCTGCCTAATGGCAGTGGGGTAAACAGCTGAGGATGATGCTCCTCGTTGCGGCTCTGCCACAAGATCTCCAGGGAGGCCATTAATAGAGAACTTCAGCCTATGGGCCCTTTTGTCAAACCAGTGGGAGCTGGGCAGTTGGGCGTGTTTTTGACCTGGCGATACCAGTAAAGGTTTTTCAAATGAGAGCCTTCACCAAATGAAGGGATCTATAAATAACTTCCTTCGTAAGAGGAGAGAGCCTTGGCCCCAGGACAGCATCAATGGACAGGATAGACTTTCACTGGCAGAGAGGAACATTATGATTCCAAGCGGGAGGATTTCTTGCTTTGCATTATGAGTCCAGGCAGGGAGAGCCAACACCTATTGGGACTGAGGGGACAAATAAGGTCTGAGAAAGATGATATCCAACTGAAGATGCTTTGCTTCAGTAAGGCTCCAGCTTTGAAACAGATAATCACAGAAACGTGGAAAGGATCAGAGTGCTTTGGTCGCTTTGGAAGAGGGTTTTTAGACTCAGTCCAATTATAATCCAATCTAAAAAGAGGTCAAAACTGAATTACTGACAGCCCATTCATATTCCTGCTCACAGCAGGTAGAGGCTTGAATGATTCGTTCTGAACAAATGTGTTTGAGACTGTTGACCTTGTTTCACATGTAGAACCTCCAGTATCGGTGTCAAAGCAGTCTCAGCTCGGCCTGGCCTCTTCACAGTGACACCCCCCCACCCCCCATGTCATGGTACGTCACATTCAATGTAGGGGATGTCACTGTAGCGGCGGTCTACCTCCACCCACTGCTGCACAGCCCGAGCCACAATCTCCTCTGAGAGCTTCTGGGCGTACTCCAGAAGCACTGGGTTGACCTGAGGGGAGTTCTCCGCCGTCGAACCCATCTCGGAGTGAACCAAGTAGGCTTTCTCGCCCCTCGTCCCCCTGGTTTTGCCTTCTGCCTTCTCTGTGGAATTTGCATTTTGGGGTCCAGAGTCACTCCTCTTGGATTTGACACACCCCATACTCTGAGCGATGTAGCATTGATTTACCTTAGGGTGGCAGATGTGTGGTGGCAGTAAGGTGCAAGAGTCTTTGGTCAGATTTGTGACTTGTACATCAACATTCAGTACATCCCAGAAGCGACCCCGTGCTTCCCTCGACTTCCTTTCTGCTGCAGTCACCTCTGTGCCCCCGTCATCCACTCCCACTCTCATCCATGTCCGAGTGCCAACATGTGTGATGATCAGGGGGTGTTACAGAGCAGGGGGTGGCGATTTAGAGGGCGCTGGAGGGCGACCAGCTAGGAGGCCCATCCCTGTGTGGGTCTGGCAGCGTTGAAACAGGCAGTCCTGCTCCCTTGCTGACGAGAGCTCATCCCTTCCTCAGCTGCAGAGAGAAGGAGAGTGGAAAAGAGATGGGGGAAGAGGGAGGATTTCAGTGATTTATTTTCCATCAGAGGCAGCCTAAAAATACCAGATGGCAGGAACGAGGAAAGGATTGTGAACGAATTTCATAGCGGCTGCAGAAGCTATGTTACCAAGGCTCCAGTGGCTGGCTCTAGGGTCATGGCCTGGACATCGCTCACCTCTGCAGGGTCAATTTTTTTCTCAACGCGCTCTGCTCCCCTTGCACATCAAATGTGTTACTCATTCATCAAACCCCCACCTCCCCACCCCCCTCCTCTACTTCAGGGTGTTTTATGACTCAATCCCTCGGCCTATTTTGTATAGCATGTCACAGGGACGTCTGTGTCTAGCTTGAGTGCACTGATGCTGTCCTGTTGTAAGCCTGGCTCCCCATCTGTTCCACTAACCGAGCCTCGCAGCCTGATTCACAGTGACAGCTCCTTTTTTTTTTTTTTTCTAAGACTACAGGCCTTGGCGCACAGGAAACATGTGCTTCATTCAGAAAGCTGCATGCTGTAGTCTACACAACACGCAGGCCATGAATGATTTATGCAGAGCGGGGAGTCTCCCTGAGTAAAACAACACTGGAGGTCTTCACGTCTACACGCGATTATTAAATGCAAAGAAAAATCTCCCTCCCAGATCTGATATCATGTCAATGAGATTAGATGGAACTGTGTTTTAAACTTAAGGTGCACAAAACTGAGAACACCCACGAGCTGTTAGACAACCATATAGGATTTGGTTTCAACCTGATAACTGACTTATTTGAACAACGGTGTGGAGCGTCTGAGCCTCAGTGGAAATATCTCTCCGCAACCTTGAGATTAAAATAAATATGTCAACAGAACACGCTGTGATACCGTGCAGCTGTACATACTTTTAACAGAGTGTGGCAACAGCGTCAGGTTTTTCTCCATCCCACCGAAAAAATAATCCGGCGACAAAAGAAATAACCCAAGGTCGTTCAAGTAAATAATAATCCGGACATCACCTGGTGTCGCGCCGCTCTCCTCAGCTCCTCAAACAGCAGATCTGAACGTCAAACTTGAACGTTATTGATTGTATGCAACGTGCGAAGAAACAAAATTATCCCCCAAGTTGCTGCCGTTGCCGCCGCCGCCGCCGCCACCGCTGCTACTGTTCACTGGTTTGGTTGCTGCAGAATGAAGCGCTCCCCACCAGATTTCAAAATAATCTCTGAGAGGAGAAAAACAACAACAAATCCCAAACTGGTGGACCAGACTGGCAGACTGTTCCCCCGTTGCCTTCACGTCGGTCAACGCTGAGTGCGGAGAAATCAGAGGTCTGGACTGACTTCAGCGCCAACGACACTAACAACGCTCCACGGCAATTACCCGAGCCGCAGCGGTGTTCGGGCAGCGCACTGACTGGCTCTGCACCAACACCTGCTGCTGCTGCTGCAACACTGCCACCTGGCGGCCGCACTCATAAGTACTGCACCAAAAACTTTAAATACTCTACTGTAAATAACGATAAACCACAGCAATAATAACTCTTTTTGTTGCACAATTTTTGTCTGTGAAATATGTGAAGTGGAAGTGTAAAGTCTAACAAAATGGTACCTCGACATTTTGAATAAATGTATTCATTTGCTTTTCAACACTGATTTTCATGTCAGTTTAATTAAAATCTGTACTTAAACGTATCATAACTTTTATTAAGTAAACTTGGTGTCTCATATTTTCAAGTTCAAGTTTACTTTTCTTCTGCACATTATGTTAATTCAACTGTACTATGAAATGTTTGTGGTGAGACAAAGGTATTCTACAGACCAGGTCAACTCCTTGGTGCTCCTTTCTCGTGTTCCTCGAGACATTTCTGAGCAGTTTTGTGGTGTGATGGGAGCGTTGTACTGCTGGGGGAGGCCCCTGCCGTTGGGGAGTGCTGTTGCCATGGAAGGGTGTGCTTAGTCTACAACAATGTTAAGGTGGGTAGTATGTCTCAAAGTAATGTCCAGATGAATGACCCAAAGTTTCCCAGCAGAACACTGTATTGTAACAAAATGATCAATGTTATTTACCTCACCTGTCAGTGGTTTTAATGTTGAGGCTGATAGGTGTAAATAACAAAGTTAAACTGTGTAGATGAGAGGAGATTTTGACTGCACAGGTCTGGTCTGAGTCCTTGACTAGTCCAATGTCCCAATCCAGATTAGTTCCTAGCAGCAGTTGGTGATGCGCTCATGAATCATTTTAACATACAAAAAGTGGAAGATGTGGCTATTCAGCATTCTGATCACCTACAGGTAGAAGCTATTCACCAACCTGTTGGTTCTGGATGGGATGCTGAAACCATTGCACCACTGTGATAGGGCCCTGACTTCCTCTCTGTAATAATACCCACCACCATCCATGATGAGGCCCAGTATGGTGGTATCATCAGCAAACTTGCAAATGGTGTTAGAACTGTACATGGCAAAGCAGCCGTGGGTAAGAGAGAACAGAAGGAGACCGAGCTCACATCCCTGTGGTGCTCCAGGATTTAGTGTCAGTGTAAAGCAGCCACCGACCAGGTTGCAATGTCACAATGTTTGAATAGAAATGTCTTTTACGTTTGACTGAATATGTCTTTCTGAAAAATAATTCAATTACTAGTATTTGTCAGTAGATACAGTATGTACAGCTGTGGGCTGTATGTTTCTCTTGGGTGTCCAATTAGAACTAGCACTCTTAGTCTCTAGTAACTCTTAGTTGAGGACTTACAAATAAAGATAAGCCAACATGTGCACCATCTGTGCAGTAACAATTAAAAGCCTACAGCAGCCTCGATTTTCTTACATAAATATGTCATTAACAAAAACAAAAAAACAAAAACAAAAAAAAACAGGCATTTATCACAACCATACAGCAAATACAGCAAAGAACAGTTCCGCCTTCTTATTAAGTGGCTTTACACAATGGGCTGCCTGGGAAGATTTCTTTTACTGAATGTAGCCTAATATGTTATGTTATGTTATGTTATGTTATGTTATGTTATGTTATGTTATGTTATGTTATTTGGTTGCCAGATGCTTTTGTGCTCCAGCTGGTGTTTCTGATGCGGGTGTTAACCTCTTGCCACACGATGGCACTATCTCCTCATGTGCTACAACCAGGTTTCACCAGCAAGGATTTGAAGAAATCCTGGACCAGGGATTTTCTTGATCTCCGCTGATTTTACTTTTCCGTTCAGGAGATCATGCATCTCCACTTTTGACGTTTACGTGAATCGATAATCCCGCATCTCACAAATAAACCCGACCTTAACAAACTACACCAACAGAAATAATCAGACTGACATTCGATCAGATCATTATTCTTATTTTTCCTCTTGTGTGAAATTTACTCCCACATCGATGCATCGATCCATATACTGTTCACGGCCATCCCTCAACAGACTTATCATGTCCGTGGTTAATGTAAATAACAATAACAATAACAGTTTATTTTGAAATGTTTTCTTTTGGATGGGGGTGTGGAGGGAAGGCTGTATGAATATTTGTTTTGTTTTTCTGATATCATCTGTTGTTTTGGATGTATAACTTGAGGTTCATCAGGACTGTAGATATTGCACACAGTTCAGTCTGCGCCCCTGTGCGCATTGCCCAATCACCGTAAGAAAAGTGAATTTATCTAACTGTGGCCACGCTCAGTACATGCTTACAGTCTGCATCCCTTTATGGTTTGACAGCGAAAAAAAGTTTTCATGTCAGTCGGTTAAAATTCATTGTTGCCGGTCCAGCCAATCATAGTTTTTGACGACACAAAAGAGGCTAAAGTTGGAGTATAAAAAGGTGTGCGCTAATAAAGTATGATGCCTATGAGTGTGCGACATTAATCCAAACGCAGTTCAGTCACGCATTAGGTCCAGCACACACCGGGGGGATCTTTTTTCTGAATCAAACTTCACACCGTTAGAGACAATGCATCTGTCTCAGATTGTGCTCTATCTTAGTTTGCTGATTGCTTTGGGTCCAGTAGTTTTGAGTGACCAAGAAACGCACCAGCAGCCCTCCGCCACCAGCCCAGAAGACACGGAGCAGTGCGCTACCTGCGAGGTCCGGCAGCAGATTAAAACCATGCGATTAAACGCCATAAAATCTCAAATTCTGAGCAAACTGCGAATGAAAGAAGCTCCGAATATCAGCCGAGATATAGTGAAGCAGCTCCTGCCGAAAGCGCCGCCGCTTCAGCAGCTCCTCGACCAGTACGACGTGGTGGGAGATGACAACAAGGATGTAGTTATGGAGGAGGATGATGAGCACGCCATCACAGAGACAATAATGATGATGGCCACTGAACGTAAGTTTTTTTTTTTTATTTCGCTTTTTTGCATGATGAAAAGGACGAGCTCACTTGTCTCCAAAATAGACTTTTACGCACGGGGCAGAGCGCACGGGAGATTCTATAAATAGGCTTTATTTTGACAACACGTAGCTTAATTTTATTTTACCGGGTTTTAATGTTAGAAATGTGGATATACAAATATTACCAAGAGCTATAACAGTATATGGATCAATGCAGTTTGTCAGACAGCGCGCGTGGTCATTACGCACAGGGATTGTAAGGTTTTTATGAACTTTAATAGTCCACTTCCAGAGTTCAAATGCCGTGCCATGGATTTCTGTTTACACCAGTTTATTTCTGTCTGTAAATCTCAATCACACATGGTCAGTAAACATAGAGAACCACTTCTCCCTCTGTCTCTCCCCAGCTGAGTCCATCGTCCAAGTGGATGGGGAACCAAAGTGCTGCTTTTTCTCTTTTACTCAAAAGTTTCAAGCCAGTCGCGTAGTGCGGGCGCAGCTCTGGGTGCATTTGCGCCCGTCGGACGAGGCGACCACCGTGTTCCTGCAAATCTCCCGCCTGATGCCGGTCACAGACGGGAACAGGCACATACGGATCCGTTCCCTGAAGATCGACGTGAATTCCGGGGTCAGCTCTTGGCAAAGTATAGACGTCAAACAAGTGTTGACTGTGTGGCTGCGGCAGCCGGAGACCAACTGGGGCATCGAGATTAACGCCTTCGATTCGAGGGGAAATGACTTGGCCGTGACCTCCGTGGAACCAGGAGAGGAAGGACTGGTGAGCCGAACCTTTATTTCTCATTTAACAGAACCTATTGGTGAGGTTTTTTTTTTACTGTAAGTGGTGATTGGCCCTTTATTTCATCAGTAAATGTACAGTGTGGGTGCATGTGTGCAGACCTATTTACTGCTGCACTTGATGGATCAGATCGTGATCTGGGATCCCAGTCCTAGTCGTATGATAATGAGCACCTGAAAGAACAAATATTTATAAAAATCCAGATTCTAACTGTGCTTTCAAGACAGTTGTACTGTACAGAGGTTTCAACTTCAGGCTTCCAGAGCTTTCAGAGTGCAGCGAGGCTTTGTAGAATCAACAGGTGGTTAAACATTAATGCATTTTACTGCTGGAAGAAGGAATTAAGATTTAAAAGACTTTTGAAAGCTGTTAATAACACAGACTCCATGTAGGCATACACCTGCATTTGGAGAGATGCCCAGTCCGTAATAACCTCAAATCTTACTGCTCGATTACATAAAAGTTGACCTGCTTCACATTCCTTAAAGTATTCTGTGTGACTGTGCAAATCAGAGTAATTGCCTGCACACACACACTGCTACTATCAATGACAAACACACATCACACGGCTCAAATACTGGCACCAGACTCAGGGGCAATTAGCATACCTAGACGACTGTGGTTAACCAACCGTCAGTTGATTTAATTTCTTTAAAACTCAAAGTTTCATAATATTATCCTGCCATGTTTGAAAACCAGCATCAAAGGTCGAGGGCACCAGATTGAAAGATGTAAATTGAATGCTGTCATCCGCCTCTTTTAGCAAACTTGTTACTTACAAAGTTTTAATACACGCTGTATTGTTTCAGCAACCGTTCATGGAGGTGAAGATCTCAGAGGGTCCCAGGCGAGCCAGGAGAGACACGGGCCTGGACTGTGATGAGAACTCGCCAGAGTCCCGGTGCTGCCGCTATCCGCTCACAGTTGACTTTGAAGACTTTGGCTGGGACTGGATTATTGCCCCAAAGCGCTACAAGGCCAACTATTGCTCCGGGGAGTGTGAGTACATGCACTTGCAGAAGTACCCTCATACCCACCTGGTGAACAAGGCCAACCCCAGAGGGACCGCGGGCCCCTGCTGTACCCCCACCAAGATGTCGCCCATCAACATGCTCTACTTTAACCGCAAAGAGCAAATCATCTATGGCAAGATCCCCTCCATGGTGGTGGACCGTTGTGGATGCTCTTGAGTTGGGACGGAGATCCTGGCGAGAGGGATGGGGGGACGGAGGGGCTGTGGCTCACCCCGGCCTCCAACTTCAGACTTGTTGACACAACCAATCCACCAGTTCCAATGCTTTCCTGCAGAACACGGTGCAATAGAACCAGAGTAGAGGCCACAAACAGCCCGACCTTCCCGCAGGGCAGTGCTTTCAAACCATCATAGCTCTTTTCTTTCTTCCAGTGAAATCTTAGCCATAGAGGCTTGAAGTCAGATCGCTACAGGAACACACATAAATGTGCACACACATGCTGGACCTTGGAGTGAATGTAGACAGAAATGATCAAAGTTATCTAAAAAAAACTTCTTTTTTTTTCCCATTGTCTCAGTGTTCTGTGCTTTATCCAGTTATACAAACATGCTGACAGATTATAGTCATATGTCATCTACTCCACTCCACTCCACTCATAGCCAACATACAACCTATTACACTTTTTGCTAAGCTATATGTTTGTGATAATCATTTTTCGAGTTTATGTTTTCAGAGTGAAACCGGGAATCCTCAAGGACTTTTTGAAAGGGCTTGGAAAAACACAGCTGGAGAGTCCTAAGAGTGATATCTCACACTGGTAGAACATGCTTTAGTACACATAGGTTCATAGGAGTTAAAATTATGAAACCAAAATGACAGTACGGCAAACCCTTAGTCACCGCTACTTTATTACTGCCATTTTTAAAACTCAAACAAAACTTGCAACATTAACTCATTTGGAAAATTAAGATGCATGTCATGATCTTTCCTGTACAAGGTCAAACTTTAAGTTTAACAATGCTCAGAACTTTGAAATAAATGCCTAAGTGCAGGTAGTGACGTGACGATTGATCACTCCTGAGATCCTATCGACAAAAAATGTTCCACCAGGATGAAGTACCACTTTAGGTCTTGACAGGTCATCATGTACTTTTGCCATACATACACACAGCAACATACCCGACCAAGGAGCATTCTTGCTCAGTCATAATCACTATCCAACAAAACAGCCAGACCTGCCCAATACACTTGAATTGTTCTGATTGTAAATTCACATTACTGGACAGAAGGACTTGAACTGAAGGCACAATGAATGCCGCCTACAAATGAAAATGTGTTTAAGACAGAGAACATGGATTGTTAGATGTATGAATGTTGAGATCATGCTTAAACTCTGTCTTACAAACAACACAGTTTGCACTATGGCACACCAATAGAAAGAATTGGTTGCTACAAAAGTTGTAAAAACTGATTTTGATATGTTTGCTAATTTGTATTGTATACATATGCCATTGTTTCCATTAGGAGTTGCCTTTCTAAACCACTGTTGGTAAATGTATAAAACCACAATCTATCAAGACAAAAAAAAAAATGTAATACAGCAACTCTATGTACTTGTTCTAACAAATAAAGTTTCTAGCTTGTTTGAGTAGTGTGTTTCTGCGTCACATCCAGACTGCAAATCTTGAATCAAGAATGCTCATTTTGAATAATCTGATCTTTAAGGTTACACTGCATCAAAGCTCGATGTTGATTCCTGGAGTACGTTGACAACATAATATCTTCTTATTTTCAATCTCTAAATATTTATGATATGAAAATATTATTTGTAAAATATCTCAAAAAGGGTATTGAAACCATAAAATGTATTTTTTTCTACAGTCTCTCAAAATAATAAAGCTGGACATGCCTTTGTTTCTAGAGTGGCTTCAGAGTTAGCGTTAGTGTTATTCTGCTGACTCACAGATCATATCCAAACTTGATGTTTCAGTATCACAACACAACAACCTGAACCTTAATGTCGCAGCCCCATTTCACACTTCAGCAGCTGAGAATCTTTATGTCTTCGCCACATGGTGTAAACTGATAAGCTACACAGGCAATGTGTGAGTGTGCGTGCTGTGTGCATGGGTATGAGGAGAATGGTAATGTCAACACACACACACAAACACACACACTCTGTCTACCTGACTACACCTGCACAATCCCATCACCATAAGCCTGTTTTGTCTTAAGTGTAATTCAGACCAATTTCCCTGACTTTGCTTTTTTCCAGTGAAGGGATGTTGAAAGTATTGCAGTCTAATGAGAGGATGTGAACTCTGGTGCGCTCTGACAGCATGACCTATTCGACTGACGGCCTCATTGAGGCCTGACTTCCGCCCAGTAGAGGGCGAATTGAGCACTGCCCCTGAGAGCCACTTCCTTTCCTGCTGAGAGCTGGAAAGCTGCCATGAAGATCGGCCTCAGAGGAGAGCAGACCCCGGACAGAGTGGATCCACAGAACTTCTTTTTCCTGGGGAAGGAATTTTACATTCTACACTTCTCTGTTTGCTTAAAAAAATCTGTAAATGACAGAACATTTTAGGAAAAATTAAAGTTAAATACTATTCAATATGAGCTTGATTAATTATTACTAACCATGCAGGATAGAACCAGTGTACAGAGTCTGTAATCTCTATCCTCATGTGTTCCTACAGCTGTGCTGTTTCCATCTGCAGTTTGACATGGGCATAAACTTTTTTATGAGTCTAATAGTCTCCAACACTTTCCAACTGTTTACTTTCACATTATTACTAATGACACATGTTTTAAATATTAGCAATTTATCCTGGGTCTCATGTATTAATGTCAGTTAGACTTGTTTTCACAGCCCTCCAGAACCACAATTTCAGTTTTACAGTTGTATATTATAGGCATGGTCACTGAATAATTCCCCAGTGCAGATTTGTTGCATGTTTGAGGCATTTCTGCATCTTTAGAATATAAACATAAAAAGTAGCTGGTAAAATGAAGAAATAGAGTTTGACAAGCTGAATGAGAATCAGTATAGTTCTTTTAACTTTATGTAAAGATGACAGCCTGCAGCAGTATGAGCTGTTCCAATTTAGTATCGATTGTCATGCACGGGTTTATCATTTTATTTACTTCTGTTCTGCAGTATCTGCTGCTGTCCGCTTGTTTCAGGCTACTTTCTGAACAGAGCTGGGAAACATTTTGACTGAGCATCACTACATCTGTCAAGAGTCAGACCCTGGAGGACTGTGTCTGCCAGCAACATTCCACCTCTGACAGGTGAGGAAGTGAGAGTGAGAGAACGGGAAGGAGGATGTTAGGGGGTAAAGGAGTAGTCCAAGGCAGCTGGATACCCCGTTATTGGACAGGATTCCTGGTGTGTAAAGTTAATAGAAAATGAATAGATAGAACCTGCACTCCTCTTCAAGTCCTTGTTAATAAATGGTCATTAATGATGCGTGATATGGCTGCGTAATGATGTTTGATAGTGATATGAAAATGGTTTTTGAATAGTGAAGGGATGAAATCCCATTTTTGCATCCTTAATACAAAAGTTGGATTTACTAAAAAAATTCGTACTTACGCTTAGTGGAATCTCGCTTTAGTTTCGGTTTGACTTTCATTATATAAATACACACACACACACACACACATACATACATATATACATATATATATTTACACTTTTTATTTTGTGGTGCTCAAAGCATTATAAGTATGAATGTAAAACACTGGCAATACACACTATTGTTGAATTTTTATGCGCACAACGAAAATTCTAACATGTTGATGAAGGTATAATGTTTGCCAACATGTGAAGCATTCCCACATAATTTCAGAGTGTTAGCATGCTAACATTTGCTAAATAGCACCAAACACATTACATTGCTTACAATTCATCCTGTGGAGGAATATCGGCACCACATTTCATGGCAATCCATGAAGTAGTTGCCAAGACCTCATGGCAGCACTAGTGGAAATGTGTCAAGTCATTAGGATACATTGTCTGGGAACCATTAACTTCTACAAAATTTTGAAACAATCCATGTAGTAGATGTAGAGATAGTTAAGTGAAAACTTTGCCAGCCAGTGGCACTGGAGGAAAAGTTAGCAAAATTCTTAGCATTTAAGGGCCTTGAATATTTGTAGTAAAAAAATAAATAAATAATAATGATCATGATAACAACAACAACAACAACAACAACAATAATAATAATAATAATGTAGTGGTAATGAAAAGGATCTAAAATAGATAATAAACAGCGTTCAAGTGCTGTGGTATACTTATCCCAGGGGATCGCCAAAGTCAAGAATTAATTTTGTGGAATGCAATAGAAATCTGCACCACATTGCACCAGAATCAGTTCAATAGTTTCTGTGATATTTCAGTTACAACCATAAATGTCCACTTCATGGCGGCAATAGAGCAAAGGTCAGAGGATCATGAAAGTAATGGTGGATCGCCCTTTGGGTACCATGAATGTCTGTACAAAATAGGTATATTTCAGTCTGGACCACAGAGGTGGACCAACCAACCACTTTACCTTGCCATGTTTTGTAACGCATATTAATCTACACACTTCTGTCAGTAGGAAGAGTACAAGAGACATGGACCTGGGTTTACTTCAAGAAAGTCTAAAAGGTCTCTAGAGGCTCATGTCCACAGGTCGAAACACTTGACCGGTAATAGAAGCTTCTCAAGAGAGGTGTCACCTCTAGAGTCCTTTCAAGAAATGTAGGATGTGTGGATGAAGACAAGCTGAACTTGAACTTAGATTCTGTGGTCAAGGAATAAGGACCAGAAGAGAAAACTTGTCATAACTGGGATGAGAAGATGAGAAATACAGATCAAGAACAGAGTTGTTGAACAGTCAATTCAACTATGTGTTATAGTGTATAGACAACTGTATTTTTCATTAATTCATTCATTATCTATACCACTTATCCATTACGGGTCGTGGGGTGGGCGCTATCCCAGCTGACATTGGGCGAAAGGATGACCAGTCCATCACAGGGCCAACACATATAGACAAACAACCATTCACACTCACATTAACACCTATGGGCAATTTAGAGTTACCAATTTTACCTAACCTGAATGTCTTTGGACTGTGGGAGGAAGCTGGAGTACCTCCAGTAAACTCCACACAGAAAAGCCCTGGGCTCAAACCTGGAACCTTCTTGCTAACCACTGCACCACTGTGCTGCCGACTGTATTTTTGTGCAAATTTAATATGGCATTTTTGATTTGACTAACAGCAATTTAAGACAGCAATTCTACAGCAAGGTCTCAAGATTCCCCCACATCTGGACAAAGGAGAAGGATGCCCTGTCCTGGATGTGGTGCTGGTCTATGGACAACGGGTGGGAAGAGAAAAGGGGCTTACCAGGTGCATCCAATAACATCTGGAGCCTTTAACAGATGTGCAAACTATAGCATCTGGAGAAGTGTTCCTGCTGACAGATCACTCTGTGGCAAAGATCTTCCTCGACAAAAACATGGTTCAAGAGTGTTGGCAGATCAAGTTGTTAAACCAATGAAAAAGTTGAAGCAAAAATATCCACATGGTTAGAAATCAGAAATAAACTTTGCTTCCAGTAATAATATGCTGAAACCCTTTTAATGAATTGAATTGGACAAAGACTTCAAGAAAAGGCAGGTGTTAAATCTTCATAATTCTTTAATCTGCATTAAAATTGTTAAACGCTGCCTGCAATTTCTACAACAGCTTCACTGGCAACTGAAAACTGCCAGGTGGTGGTACAGATTAGTTGGGGCAAAACAAACTAATGGGGCACTTTACCATAATCTAAATTTGGTCATGTTTTTGAACTCACCACCATTAAGTGAAGTGAAGTATAGGTTTTGTCCTCTGTGATGAGGGTTGCTATGAGCCTTTAAAGATAATATGTTCCACTTTATGCTATTGCTACTAAACAAGAATAATTTTTTAATCATTGATAAACTTTGCCTAAACTGACTAATTAGATAATTTGAGTATATCATGGATAATTCAGAGAATTAGTTTAAGAAACAACCATTAACACTAGATTTTCTCTACCTGTTACCAGTTGTAAATTCATTCAATTTGTTGAGCAATTCTTTAAAAATGTCTTATGTGGAAAATTTCTATATATATATATATATATATATATATATATATATATATATATATATATATATATAGAGCCACTATGTGAGATTAAGCAATACAATCAGTAACTGATATTGTGTTACATGTGTGTGTCTTAATCAATAAATGACACAGGGTAATAGTCCACAGTCTCTAATGTCCATCTGACCACTGACTTAAACAATGTGCCCTCGGGAAGTCACTTAATTGCATGAGCTAAGTCCACATTGTAATCATTTAAACAACCACCAGAGGATGATCACCTCAGGCCAGATTGACAGGTTGTTTGTGGAAATCCCTCTTGGTTCTACAGAAAGCAATGAAAAGCAATAAAATCAGCCAGTCTAGGACAAGATAAGGGCCAGATGGCCAGCTGCTGAATGCTACCTGTCTTCACTTCTCGAGTGATTTATCCTTCCCGTCTGCACTCTGCTTGCTTTTTCACTTAGGGATGAGAAATCACCATTCCTACTCCAAAACTGACAGTCACCTCTGGGAAGCTATCATATGATTAATGACTTTGTAAAGCTACTGGAAGTTTGGAGAGAGGACAAATTTGGTGGTCACTCCAGATATGTTTACAAAATTCCTCAATGTCAGTGTTTGTTTGCGAGGAGGGGTTAGGTGACGAGCAAAAAATGTGGCCCTAAGCCATCCAAGGTCCATAGCAGCGAAGCATTGTCTCTCTGGGGATGGAGAGTTGACAGTGATGAAGAATAGATGTTCCTCTGAGGAGACTAAGGGAGGGCAGATTATGGAAACCTCCTGTCTCCTGATGATATGCCTATGCTCTTAACACAGACGGATGTAGAGTAGTATCAGGTATGTGTCAAGAGAGCGAGATAGATTTTGACATATCAGAAATAACATTTATGGTACATTTTTACAGATTACTGCGCACAATTAATTTTACAAGAAGCTTAGTTGAGTGACATTCATGCGGCAAGCAGGACTTTCCAGAATTAGGCCTCGGTGAATAAATCCAGGAGAACTGTCTGAACACAAGTTTGACATTTATTGATATGGAAGGAAATCCAACTTTTAAAAATGTTTCAGTGTGTGTATGGCATATTTATTTGAAAAATCCAATAGTGTATATTATTTAATATTTAATATATTTAATATTTCTAAGTCTGATTATCTCAAGTCCTGAAAACATCACATGACCTACCGGCTTGTAGCTTAAGCAAAAATTCCTTGAAAGCAGACATTCCTTGAGCTGGGCATCCTGAGCTATTTGCCCTGTGAATTTCACAGTTTTAACTATACATGTGGTGTTTTCCTCCTGGTAACCTATAGTTCCTCTTTTTTAATTACCCAAAATGTATACTTCCAAGTAATATGTCTTGGAATATAACTTCAAAACTTGCTGTGGGAATTGCTGACAAGTGATTAAAAATTAAAACGAGTAGACTTGATGGCCCCTTTGTGGATGCCCTTGACCCATGAAATTGAATGTGGTGTGGCTGTAAATTCTCCAACATTTGAGAACCTGTGGCTTTTAAACACCCATCACATTAGTGTTTGCCTGAAGCCCATAAAAAAAACTTAGTGGCTCTTCAGTGGTTGGCAGAAAAGGGCAGTTACAGCGAGGCACCACCACCAATTACCAGCTGAAAAACAAAAACTCAGATCCAGCAAAGATTTTATAGTCGGCCCCATATGGAACATGGTATGGTTAATGGTTTTAAAATGCTTGATTAAATCCTTCTGTAAACTTTGGTGATGATGGTGACTGTTGGGGTTTGGTGACAGATTTAAGGACCTCTGATTGCATCTGATTCAAAGATTCTTTAATGTCTTTTCTTATTTTAGATTTTTAAAGTGAGAGACAGATATGTTTAAGATATGTTAATCTGTATTTTTCATATATATACAGTACTGTGCAAAAGTTTTAGGCACTAGATGTTTTTACTCTAATCCTTCATCAGTACCATCAGGGAGGCGTCTGATCACTCGCAGATTAATTCTACAGCAGGACAATGAGTCCAAACACACAGTAAGCATCATAAAGAACTATCCTCAGACACAAGAAAAACAAGGAATCCTGCAGTAGATGGTCTGACCCCCACAGAGCCCTGATCTCAACATTACAGAGTCATTCTTGGTTTACATGAAGAGACAGAAGATACTGAGACAGCCTGAATCCACAGAGGAACTGAGGCAACTTCTCCAAGATGTACACGTGTACTGAGGAGAACTGGAGCTGTTTTGAAGGCAAAGGGTGGAGGGGTCAAATACAGGAAATACAGATCTGATTCAGTTTTTTTTTTTTTTTTTTTTCTGTTAAACTGCATTTACATGAGGTTAATTGATGAATAAAAATTAATCATGGGATTATTTTTGATGGCATCTTCGCTTTACCTTTAGTGCCTAAAGCTTTTGCACAGTGCTGTATATTAACAATAATTTAAATGTCTACATCCAGAGAATAATCATGTATTATATCCTACACAGAGAAGTCAGGAATCTTTAACAAAAAGCTCTGATAAACATATTGTATTAGGATTGCAGGTTTTCCTGGGATTTTGAAATTACTACAATCCTTGGATATACTGCTCTTTCCTGGTTGATTTAAGTTTGATTTAAAAATTAATTAATTTTAACAAATTATTTTTATTCAAATTTTCAGATACTGTTCTTTCAGTTTAGCATAATGCCATTTTAGCAGAATAACAATTACTCTTAAAAGTAGTCTATTTTAGGAAGAAAAAAAATCCCAACATTTTTTGCATTTGTTTTTGTTTTTGAAGCATATCTTGTCATTAATTTTAATACATCCAAGTGTTGTATAGGTACAATTAAAAGGGTTCTGAAGAAGGCAATTTCATCTCATGCCGTACATAGAAGCACATGCTAGACAATACACAATAACATACAGAGACACAAAGACAAACAAATTACATCCTAAAAAAACTCAGCCTACAAAGCCTTCCCAGCCAAAAGGAATATGCTTCAGCAAGAGATGCACAGCAGGAATCTTGGCTCTGTGTGTCTGTACTATATCATTCCTCAAGTCCTCAACAAATACTGATTTTAAAGTGAAATACACTGTCAGTATGCAAGATATTCACTTGGCCATCAGCAAGGTCATCATTCAAGTCGTGCTATTCTCCTATCAGAACTGTCATTTATATATAAAAATCAAGTTAAAGCAAAGTTATACGTATTAGTGAAAACTAATTTCAGCGTAACCCACACAGTCTAATCCTAAACTATGTTTGTTGAATAGATGTTCTTTCACAATGCCCATTCCACTGCTTCACTGAAGTGACAAGCTAATGTTAACGTAAAGCACTTTACTGTCTCTCATTTATATGTGTGTATATATGTACACGTCCCCAACATGGTGGTTGCTGTTTTACAAAGTCATATGGCCTTTAACCTCTATTTTTGTGTCTATAGCGTTGAATACAAATGTTTCCTAATATAATTTCTGAGACAATTTGGTGTCATGATTTAGCACAGCCTCCTAGCTTTCCCCATTTAATGTTAGCAAATAGCCTAATTCAGACAGACAATGCATTTCAATTTTGAATTTAGCCAGATTATTACACACACATTTGAACTGCAGTTTGAATTTTAAATAAAAAGTGACACTCTAGTTCCTACTGGCTACTGTTGCAGCGAGGGAATTTGAAAGAAAGAGAGTTATTGAATAGAAGATCAAAACAGAGGTTAAAAAAAAAAAAAAAGATTAAACATTGGACTTACATGCTTCAGATGACCTGATATGCAACTTCATAAGATGATAATAGAATATGTCCACCTGGGTATGAGGCTTCTAAGACCCTGCACATCCACACAGGTGTTTTCAATTACAATTGTTGATTAGTCTTCTAGTCAGGTTAAAGCTATGCAGAGAGGAGGACTGAAAAGCTGTCAATCAAACAAAGTATTAACACATCCACACTGTCAAAGAGATCTAATCAGGCAAGTGAAAACACCTGTGAGGGTAAAGTATGAGTGTGCAGAGGTTTTAAAAATGTATCCTGTGTCTGGTCAGATTATTACTGTAAAAAAGCCCATGATTGTGAGGGGAAGTATGAATCATTTTGAGTGCCAGTGCAGCAATTCTGTGCAATATCATTTAAAATCTGGAACTTTTTTTTATAGACAAAAGTGAGATATTTACTTATCTAGTTTCTTTTCTTCAAGTTATTTTCAAGGTTCAACACTTCAGCCTTAAGATTTCTATCAGTTTTATGAACCTTTCATCACTTTATTTGTCTGTAAAGTTGAAGCTTCAGTCCATGGCCAAATACTAGCAAAACAAAGGACATTTTGATCTGCTTCAACTGTAGAATATATTGTGTTTTCTGGTAGAAAAAGTTGGTATGCTAACATGCAAAGTGACCATGGTTATCAAGCATACTGTTGTCATTGTGAGCTTGTTAGCATGATGATGCTAGCATGAAGCTTACAAAGATGAAAGCGTGGTTGTAGACTTGTGTTGTTGGGCTTTTGATTGCGAGTCAGAACATGATCTTGGGACTTCTGTAATTCCAGATTACCACTTAAAGAATCTTCCAGTTGGCTGTAGTAATCTTCTCTACACTGAGCAATCTCTTCCAAAAATCATTAGCATAATTAGAGCAAATTTATAAAGGAAATCTTAGGCACATATAAATAAAAATGAGTTTAAGGTCAGGATGCATGAAATTAATTAGTGTGTGTTCTGTTGACCACATAAAGGCTTGGTATTTAAACTGTAGCTGTTCTGACCTGCAATTCCACAGAAGCTTTTTGGGGGTGAAAAGCTGGCTGTCATAGAGAGTGGCAATACCTGATTGACTGCCTTTATTCTCTTCAGGGACATTCTAGGGAATGACAAACTTTAAGGGGTGGCTTGATTAGTAATTATTAGTCATTTTGAACCACATCCCTCAAGATGTAATGTTTTTAAACTGATGAGGATCACCATTTGATGACTATGTGTAAAAGTATAACATAATTAAATTGATGTATTTTTGCATTACCAGAGGCATATAAAAATGCTGTCTTTCTCCTCATTTACTTTCATATGTCTAAACAGAAACAGATGGTGCGTGAATCCAGTACTAGCCAAGGTACTCTATGTGACTACTTCTCGTAACAGTTCTAAAAAAAAAAAAAAGGAATAGGAAAAGGGTTAATTATAGTTCATGTAATTTTATTTTGGATTTGATGACTCTGTTAAAGTGCATGGTTACTTCTGGGTTGTGAGAGTGGTGTACAGTTGCCCTGGCTGCTGAGTACGACCTGACAAGCAGTAGCTCTGCACATTAGGGCTGTAACAGGAGAACAGAAAAGTATCTAGATGACGCTGTATGTGAACTGAGTATTCTTGAATCAAGGTTTTGATATTAAACATTTAGCATGTATTCCCAAACTGTTCCTTTTTCCATTCTTCACATTGGTTTAGTCGTTAGCAAATACCTCAATTTAGTTGAAAAAGATGTCAAAAAGAGCGCAACAGGTGGTTTGAAAGACAGCTGGCAAAATGAACTGCTGCTGACCTTTTAAACAGTGTGGTCACATGGTCAAAAGATGATCATCAGTTAATCCTCCCCAATTACTCTGATATGCCCCTTGGGTGCCAAAGGCAGCATGTACAGAGTAGATTCTGCTGCTGCACGCATTTATGGAAACAAGCAACTGAGGAGCACATAGCCAACAGTGAGACGTTTAGAACAAGAGTCCATGCGGGAGTGAGGGGGAGAAAGCTGGGGGGCAGAGGGTGAAAGGAGGGGGCAGGGGTCCTCACCGGCATTTATCCCCCTTCCCAGAGGCACTTTGTAGAGTGTTGGCCCTGCAGCAATGCTGAAGCCATCTGTGGGCTCCCTCAGCAGAGGCCACGTAAAACAAGACGTGTGCTGTGGTTTGACCTTTCACGGTCCTAACTATAATATTATGATAAGATGAATGATCAGATTGCACTTTTCCCTGTGGTGGGATTCAGTGTCCATATGAAAAGGTGATGAGTGAAAACCTCGTGGGGCTATACGTATTCCCGTTATCCATGTGTGATCAAATCACAGTCAATACTTATGTACTGACAAAACTGAATATTCTTCTAATACATCCGTTTTTGAGATACAACCACATTTTATTACATGAAGTCTACTGAAAATTAAGAAATTATATTATTAAAAAAAAACATACACTGTCACACTTAAGTGTCTGCCGGCCCCCTCTTTTTTTGGTTGTTGAGCACAACCTAGTTTCCCCACAAGAAAACACGAGCAACTCTTAACACCAGAATGATGCAGTAATAGACTAATGTCTTTAGGAAGTGGCACCACTACGAGTTAGCGCAGTGTCAAGGATTTGCTAAACTTTGTGGTTGAAATTACAGTGCAAATCTCTGAAGCATTTAATGCAGCCAGGGATAATATACAAGTATCTGTCAATACTAAAGGCCGAGCAGCTGGCACTAATTGAGGGAAAAGAATTATGGGTAGTAGCTGGCACAGTGCATCTCTGGCTTGGAGCTTGCCAATACCCATTTCAATGGTGCCACAATAAGGCTTAGTGGTAGTAAGATACTCTGGCTTTTGGACTGAAATCAAGTCAGGGAATCAAATGTCACTGCATTTTGAAGACTGCTGTTGTTAATCCAAGAAAATGCAAAGTATGCAAGAAATCAGTCTACAAAACCAAAACACTAAATATATGACTCAAACAGTTCAAAAGGGATCATCTGCTTCTGAACTAGACTGTGCTGTGCTGCTGTGCTACTGGTGCTGTAAAGCTAAATAAAACAGTTTTTCTTTTGCTGTAAATGTTAATTTCAATTACACAGCTGTATGTTAGGCTGGCCGTACTTGATACCACACAAAAATGTCTCAACATCACTGAATCCTCTGGCCCATTTTATTATTATTATTTAACTGACAAAACTGGGGTTGAAATGAGAGCATTTAATTGTTTATGTTGCAAACAACCTGATGAATAATGCTATTGGCTTTCAATGCACCATGAAACTGTAGAGAGATAAGAGCAATGTCTTTTTTTACACTTGCAAGAAATATGCCAAATGCCTAACAAAACGCATTACAACAAGGTTTCAGAAAGCTTTACCAGCTTTGTAAAAACATATCTATGGCAGGACTATTTCTCCTTAACACCATCATTCTATCAAATCTATGTATTAAGTGAGTTGCTCAAATGGCCATACAACAGTAGATGCTGAGATAACAGTGCCTGTTTACCTCATCAAGACTTTCTCAGCCAGTGAAGGAATTTTTGCCCATTTTCTTAACCAATTATTTACATATTTGTAAGGTATTCACAAAATGGTTAATAATGCCTGATAAAAGCACAAAATGTAGAAAAATATGTTTATTTTTATATTCTGGTTGTAACAAAGTCAAACATCATTTTAGGGAAATGGAAACAAATCAGGCAGCCTACATTGAGAAAAATCAGCTGCAATGAAATGAGACGCTGTTTCATGTAGCACTGCTGTGATTTTTCAGTAAGGTGACTACAATTTTATAGCTCTAAAGGCCTCAGCAAAGCCTTAGCTTCCTGGTCTGTGGAAGGGATTTCAGATAGGTGTTGGAGAAATGGGCATCCATGGATGCAGGTATGGTTGTTCTCGCCAAGCTGCTGTTCCATCCGTAGAAGGGTTTCCTCCACATCCTCCCTGGATAAATTTGTAGGCAGCTGACGGACAAGTCGTACAGCTTCACCCTGTGAGGGAAAAGTCACAATTTAGATATTTGATAAAACAAAACAAAATACTTCAGTGATGCCATTCTTATTCTCCATTCATAGCATCTCTCACTTGTAGGTAGTTTGTGACTTTAAGTGGCCGACACTCTTGCACAGTCCTGGCCTTCCTGTGAAGAACTGCAGTCAGGATCTCCCTGAGGTCCTCCAGACCAAGGAAAGGCACGCAGTCTGCCATTGCTGTCACTTCCAGATGTCTCTCGGCTGACGTGAGGCCTGGCCAAAACAAGCAGAAAACAAGGATTAATATACTCCAGACGCTACTACTATCTCCAGGAAAGAATAATAAATAAATACTGTGGTTTACGGCCGGACTGATGACCAAGTCAAACAAGCGAAGGGCCAAATGGAGTGTTAAATGACTAATAGAAGCCCCAGCAGACTGGAAGGAAGTTGTCTTGTAGGGTGGAAGAATGATGGCTTCTCATTTCATGAGGAAATACTGCAAATCATGGACAATTTATATTTCTGATACATGACTTTGGATGCAAAATGAAGTCAGAAAGAAAAATTTAAACTGGAGATGCAGAGACAATTATAATATTTATTGAATATGACTATGCTGGTTGTGTTGCTTGTGCAAGACTACATAGTCCAGTACATTTGCTGTTAAAAAAATCATACACAGAGCAACAACTGACAATAATAAATTTCCTATTTGTATTAGCAACATATTTAACCCATGCAGATATATGTTGTTTTTAAACATTAATTTCTATTTTTAAAATGACAGTAACTGCACATATTGTACACAAATTTTAGAGAATAAACAATATTCAGCAGAGATTGTGCAACAAAACCATCTTATATACACTGCCACCCTCAGTCCCATGCACACCGACCGAGGCAGGCAGTGCCAAATGAAAATTCCTTGAATTTCTTAAAGGGCAACCATTCTCATCACCTGCACACTGGGGTACAAACCTACTGTGAGACCACGCTGTTGGGCAAAGAGCCAGTGTCAACTGAGGTGAACCATTCCAGCAACAAAAACAACCAAATTTCACTGGACACTGTATAGCCTTTGCAAGCGAACAGCACACAGTACAGTGACAAGTAATGTCACAATGATGATGAACGAGCAAATAAAAATATGTTTTAGGAAATTATTCGGTCTTATTTTTTACATTATGTTTGTAATTTACACTACCATTCCATTTGACTTATTTTATTTACAACAGTATACAAGGTTAAACTACACTGATACTGTATTATACACTGTATTATCAGAATGATCTGTCGGTCTAGACTTATCAATATTAAAATTGGTGTTGCAAAACCTTACTCTCTTGTACATGTGTGTGAATAAAGGCGTTGTGGTTAATGTGTATATACTGTATGACTGAGTTGTTGGAATATGTCGAAGTTATTAATCTTGTTAAAATCTACTACAAAGGAAAAGCTTGCAATTAAAAAAACATACTAAGTTGTCCGGTCCTATATCTCTGTTCTGTAATTATCTACAAAATCCTGTTTCTCTATTCATCATCCATTGTTTTCCATGATGGATGGATTTGTTGAAGGAATGGGATATTATTTTGTCTTATCCACAACTAATCCAGTACACAGAAACTCTGTCAGAAATAATTGCTTGTAATCCAGTTACTGGGGACTGTACGTTTGACATTTTTAAGTGAACTATGACATTAATGATAGGAAATGGCACCAACATTTGTTAAATAAAACTAAACAATCCATTAGACCTTTAAACAGCATGACTCAAAAAATAAGAAAGCCTTGTTTTCTGATTGATCGGGTGTAGACTTCTATGTTGTACTATGGTGCCTTTGTTTAGTGCGCTACTATACTGTTAACAGGTTCAGAGGGTCATGCCACATAATTGGATGATGAATGTTCAGTCAGTTGCATTCATATTGGCCTGCCTCATATAACATCACACCAAAATTTAATTTACAATGTACCTGGAGTGAGTTTGATTTTGAATCCATTAGCTACAAGCCTGGGATCAGAGAAGACAATCTGTCCGTTCAGCTCAGGGCTTTGTTTCTCCATGTTGCACAAAGCATCAGTATATTCAGCTCCCCCTAGACTTCTAAGAAAGAGAGACAGGGGGATACAACACAAACACACAACAGTGTATTTTCATACATTAGATAAGTCTTAATAGAAACCAAGTATTAGGATTTGTTTGTCTTAAAAGTAGTCTAAAACATGTAAGGAAATTGGATGAGTGTGCAGTTTTCCACAAGGAAAACAATTTGTCAAGGTTGGCATTTTGCTAGTGAGAGGTGAGTGATACCTTACCCATCTGTTAACTGTATAGGGTTCTGCAGACTCTCTGCTGGAAGTATATTATTCTCTAGAAGTCTCTTAAACAGCAAGGCTTCCTCCACTCGAAATGGGTTTAACAACATGAGCCTCTGACCACATAAAATGACCCAGGCGCTCTGAGAGGCCAGTCGGTTTACAAGATGGAGGCCCCGTGGCGCTGCGCTGCTCTGGGATGAGAGGCGCTGAAGCTGCAGCCGAAGGGCAGGCACGCTGCAGGGGAGGGGCTGTGACGGCTTAGGTGCAGGGCTCTTCATCTTCTTTTGGGGCTGTGCAGAGAACAGCTCGTCCAGCAGCTGCTGGTTGGACTGCGGGGCCTTGCGTTTCTGGCTGCGCAAATGGCTCCTTGAGGTGCTCACATTCAGTTCTCTGGGGCCCTCAGCAGAGGCTAACTTGGTCCTTTGGTCATGGTGTTCTAGGTGTTTCTTTGCCTTCTCCTCATACCTGCAGAGTTCAACCAAATTACAGTTAGCGACAACCCTCTTTGTTTAATCAATAACAAACAAACAGGAGGTATGGAATTTAAGTGGCCATTAGATGCTACTGAGTTGCATTACAGGAACAGGAGGATCAAGTGTTTTTGGACATTGACCCATAGTAGGAGGTAAAAGCCAGGGTATCTCTGCCTTTGCTGCTTTGATTTCTTTTTCCAATGTCTCTTGTCAGACACCAACTTTGCAGAAGTGGAACACTAAATCTGTGGAGTACCCCTTCGATGTCTAGGTTATGTATGGTAGTTGTTTAAACAGCATTAAATCAACTTGTGAAAGTATGGGCCATATGTGGACAGATGATTTTCGCATTTTCATCAGTTAGCTTTGCGTCAGTCTGCATTACATCAGCAACAAGCAACTGAGCTCACTGAGTGAGTGCTCTGCAGATCTGAAAGGGACAGTGCATTATGCAAAATGGCAGATAACCTCAAACCAGCTCATGCAAGCCATGCCTAAACACAATCAGGGGTGGGGTGGGGGGTTAAATCAAATTGATTAAAATTAAATGAATTAATTATGGGTTATGGGTCAAATTACAGGACATATTAAGGGGTCAAAGCGGGTCCAGATAAAGTGGGTGTGGGTAAAGGATTGGTTCTGGTACCGAGCTTTGCAGGTGCAGGACAGGTGCAAATCTGCAAAGCTGGACCCATCTAGGACCATGTGGAAATTGCCTTTACCCTAGAATTTAGTACTTTAACAGTGGTTTTCATCTCAGTTTTGAACCTGTGTCCTTACAGTAGCTGACTCAACTTGCTTGTTGCACACCTATGCACAACATGTTGTTGAGATTTCAGGCTCTTTTGCGCAGCTTTGTTACCCATAACACCCCTCTCTGCGTGGATCTGTAGAGACGATGATGTGTACCTTTGGAGAAGCATAATTCCAGGATACTTTGTGTCTTTTAGCTATTTCTTCTTTGTAGCACGGCAGCTAAGCTGCCATCTGTTGTTGTCTACCAAGAACAGCATGTTTAAAAATAAGAATTTAGATACCGAGAAACAACTTTTTCCCAATGTACATGCAGAGAACATGTTGAGAATATGATCTATATAGAGTCCCCTCCTCAGCAAAATTGTCAACTCATGTTTCCATAGATCTTCATATGTTAAGCATCTGGCCTTAACTTAAGCACTCTATTATTCAAATAACTTGTTTCATGAACATTCACCTCCACTTAACAGTAGAGCTGAATGAGCCAAGTACATGCCACATCTTATTTCATGTTTAAGACAGCAGCACAGCAAGGCAGGATTCTAAACAGATGTCTTTTTCCATACGCTCTTCCATACCTTGTATAGGGCCCCAAATACTGCTGATACACATTTTCCAACCATGCAATTACTTCAAATTGGTATGCAGTAATCTAACATAATTGGGTTGAAGCACTTTCAGCACAGTATAATTGTGTTGTTCCATGATGCTAGCTGAGTAGCTCAGCGGATAGAGATCAGACGGTAGCACAGTTTGTTCTTTCTTTTACTGATGTGTCCATGTGTATCCGGACCATTTTAGAGGATACTAATGACTGCTTGATAAGATTTACCTGTGTTCCTTTTTCATAGTTGGTTTTGATCAATCAAATCAATCAATCAATCGAAAAAGTTAAGTCTGTGAGTTGGGCTGTGCTTTCTGACCTGCTAACAGCACCATTTTATTAATGTTTTATGCACTTAGTTCTCAGAGTAGAGTCAGAGGCACGCAGCCTGAAAAATGACGCACTATTATACCAAAAATGCACATTCATCTGATCACTGTGTTGCTATTTATTGTTTGTTTTTTTGCAAATAACTCCATTCCTGTTTTACCTTCATTAATGTAAATCCTTCAGCTCTGAGGGGAGCAAGGGTCAAACACAAACACTCATTACCTCCATCCGTTCTGCGCCAACTCTGTTCTTGACTAGCCAACTATGTGTCACTCCTGACACTACTTAGGAAGTAGGTGTAGGTGAGATTTTTAAATGGACAAAGAGACTTGTGTGAAACTGCAAACAGGACATGTCAATATTAATTTTATGTTAGGGTCTCTAATTCCAAATGAGTAAACACCATTTCATATCACTCAATTCCTATTAAATTAGTATCTCGACTTGTCTTAGTGACATTATTGATGTCTATGTTTAGGGACTACTGCAATTACGGGAAAAAAATCCTAATTTGATTTATTGTTGAATACATGTTAACTAAAATCAGCCACAAAAAAGACAAATGAGACAGGAATTCTCTGGATAGATGAAATACTTTGGAAACAGAGGACGTTTCATCATTAGTGGTACCTGTTGTACTGCGGAAAATGTTGTCTACCTAGCTCCCTATTAGGCACAGTTGTCTGGAAATTAGAAACACAGCTCATATCAACAAAATTTCCAGACTAGGCTTTTCACATGCAAATGACAGGTCAAACTTTCCCCCCTCTTGCTGCCTTGCAAATAAGAAATGGAAACAACCGCTTGGAAAGGTGAAGGTCTGGAAACTCACTTCTTACGGTCTTCCTCCCTCAGATTTTTCCACCTCTCGTGAACAGCGCCACTGATATCCTGCAGGCTGGCTGTGGGTTTCTCCCTGAGGACCTCAGCTCTAGTCTCCTTCTCGAACAGGGCGGCGGGAGACAGCGGTGCCCTCATGGCACGATTGCTGATCAGGTCGTAGGCTGTGAGAGCGGCCCGCTTCTCTGTTATGGCATTGAACATCTTTTTGTTTGTGCTGCTTGGATTCTTGAACTCATCTGAGCCAGAATGATTGTGCTTCGAGGGTTGATGGATTTTGACGGGCTGCAGGGGTTCTCGTGATAAGGGGTCAGTCAGAGCTGTGCCCCGACTCCAGTCCTCGGCTAGTAACTGGTCTTTGCTCTTGTCTGCTGCTGACACCACACTGTCCTCAAGTCTCTCCATACATTTGCTTTCTGAACCTGTTTCTATTGTCTGAGTGCAGCTCTGAGCCATTTCATCATTATAAAGAGAAAAGTTCGACTCAAGTCCAGCTGGAATTTGGTTGACAATCCAGTCCTCTGCTACAGAGGATGAAGAGCTGCTGTTTGAGGTCTGACGATCCAGCGAAGCATCAGTGCTTATTGCTGTTGACAGAGCTGTGTCACTGTGTTTAGGTGCCTCTTTACCACTGTGGTTGGTGACACTGTCATCCATCTCTACACTCTGCTCAATGACAAGTCGTGAAACATCAGTCTGCAAAGGACTAGATGGCAAGGGAGATATCTCATGGCCAAGCTGTTTGTCAGCTGGGGGGTCACTACCAGTCCGATAGCCATAGAGAGAAACAAGCAATGCCTCTACTGCAGTGAGCACAGCCTCCTAAATGTAAGACAGGTGACAGATGGTACACAGAGTTTAATTTCCAATCACATCTTCTCAGCTAGCCCATAAGTCTGATGAAATACACTTCATATTCAATTGATGTTGACTTAAATTTCATAGATACCTTCTCATGGAGAAGAACCTGGGTTTTGTCCGGTGTCAGGTTGACATCGAGTGAAGAGGGTGAAACACTAATTTTAAGCACGAGGGTGGGATAACGATTGCGGGCTGGGTCATCCGGGTACTGAGCAATGTAATGTTGACGCAGCAACTGGTGAAAAGAATCAAAGAATGTGTGTTAGAAGCAAGAAAACATATTCTATGTATAAAGTTGGTTGAACTGATTTATGTAAAATTATTCTACCTTCATAATATCTTTATGGTGAACAGGTCGGTTGTTGACAAATATAAATGTTTTGTCAGGGTTAGATGAGCTTGTAGAGGAGTAATCTGCCCCAGGCTTTGGAAAAAAGCCTTCTAAAAAGATCTGAATAAAATACAAATAATGATAATATTAACAATCCGACACAAGATAAGCATAAATGTCAAACAACAAGAGTTCTGAAATTAGTCAATTTTTGTGTCCCACTACTGACCAGGAAAAAAAGTTAGAAAATTCATTACATTACATAACAAATAATGGCTGTAATAGAAGAATTGACTTATCTTCAAGTTTCTGAAATGAAAGTTCCATATTCTGCAAAAACTTTCACACTGACATGCTCAGCAGCTGGCATGTCACAAACAGTGCAACTACTTGTTTCGAAACTTGGACATTGCATAAACTCTGCGATGGCAGTGTTGACAACAAGAAAGACAGGCAATGAGGTGCCTTAGTTTGTTGGTTCCTTTTATGTGTATCTACATGCAGACTTCATTATGAACATGTGCAACAAGCTGGTGGTAGACATTTTTCTATTAAAATCTGCATCATATATGATGACCTTTCACCTAAAATCCCACCAGAGGGAGTTCTCATGAGCTAAAATTGATGACTCTGCAGAAAACTGAACAACTATACTTGAAACTCCATTATGAATGTAAGCTAGTAAGAAATTACGGAAAGCTGTTAATGTTCTACAGATTGCAAACAGAGAATAGCTATGCTTTTTTTCCACATGGCCTAGGGCTCATTATTAGCAGCAATGCACGCCAATGAAGTTAATAAATGAACTGCTGTTTCAGGTCATGGCACATATGCTTCTCTCTATTTCTGCTCATTAGGGTCACTTTATGGGAGCACGACTGGCACCTCTGGCCCCAAAGGGCCACGGCTATGTGTAGTCATGCTGCCAAAAACCAATGTCACATTTTGTTCTGCAGAGGAATAGCTCTTACGACTCTCCCCAAGCGAGGCCCCGGTGAAATTGTCAACCTGGTTCCCTTGATCACTAAGCTTTGGTCTTGGGGACAAAGAGGAGAAAAGTTCTCTTTCATTGCTACAGGGAGTAAGAGGAAAAGGTGAAAGGTTGTTCTCATAACTGGGCACCAAAGTGCAGCAGCAAAATAACAACAACAAAGAGGAAAATGAGAGAGAAACAGGGTGAAAAGGGCTGCTCCATATCTGTCAGACTAGATTAGTTGGGAGCCTGGCAGCAGGTACGAGCCACATGACACCTACCGTGACCAAGCAGAAAGTTACCGCTCGACAGTAATTCAATTACGATCAGCACAGCAAAGCTTAGCTAACAAAAATAATTCACTCTTCATCAGGAAAGAACTCAAGAGAAAAGGGCAAAGAAATAGTTGGCCAGCCACCAACTGACCACATTTGCTGGCTTGAGACCAGGCGTTCCTGATGAGGTTATTAGCTCACAGTCAAGTATAACGTGCATGCACTAATTTGCACTGCAAAAATTATCCATCTTAACTAGGCATTAAATGAAGTATTGACAGTTAAAATTAGACCTTTAAAATTCTTAAAGTAAAACAAATATGTCACTGAGTCATCATCATCATTCATTTCCAATACAAACCAAATTATTGAAAACTTGTTTTCAAGTTCCTTTCCTATTTCTAATTAAGTTTTTCTTTTTTTTGCACCAGTGTTGCACAATGTCAGACACTGACAGAACATTCCTGACACAAATTAAGTTACATTATGTCAACCACATGTCACAATATTGTATTTGATTTGGATTTTGAGTCAAAATGAGACTAAAAGACATGTCATTTTAGGATAGAATTGTTGTTGTAATGGCTCCATAATGAAGGGCAAAGTGGCATGGGAGCCACAGTATGAGAGCAAAGAGTGCAAGGTGTGTGCATGAGGTGGGAGGGGTAGCGTGCGGCTCTGTGCCAGCTCAGCCGTGCTATGTGCCTGTGACGCTCATCCATCAGATTGCAATGCTCTCCATGTAGTCTTTTCACATTCACTACATCGTTTGTTACAATGTTCAAAGGTGACTTTGTCCAGCTGAGCAATGGTCCATGTGAAACAATAAAAATAACAGTTGACCATGAAATCCGAAACGTGTTAACAGGAGGCCTACATACCATATGAAAACGTAGCACGTTGCTATCAGTCGGACAGGGTTAACTATTTCAAAATGACTTCTAGAAAATCTGAAGTAATTTTATTTTCACTAATGTACATGTATTTCTGCTAGGAAAGAACACATAAACTAATCTATCCTGTATAAAACTGCTCCATTTTTCTCTCATCTCTGCATTTTTCCCCTTAACTAACCTCTGGTTGCTCTTGGTGATGGTGGCAAGGGAGCAGGTTGGCAACAGCACTGGGCCCCAGTGTAGCAAGGAGGGCACTTCTGTGATCGGCCACCTTGGCCTTCTGCCAAACCACCACCTGGAACAATATGACACCAGTCAACTTCCATGAGTCCACATCAGGTGAATCACACTGCATAAACACCTGTCAAGATAGTAACTAGGCCAACACGCTGCCAGTATATCTGTAGTTCATATATTTTGTTCATATGTTTTGTTGTGTGATTCAGCAAGAGATGGACAAAAACTGCCGTTTTAATGTTTAAAGCTCAGTCTATGTCAAAACTGAGGGCTGAGAATATAAAAGATATGATATATCAGTCACTATGATTTTGTTCATGGATTACACAATACCATCAAATTATGGTACATTTGGAGGACAAAATTAACTTTAATCATTATTTTCCTGATAGATTTTTGTAATTTTAGAAAATATTACATAAGCATCAATAAAGTAAAAAAAAATGACATCTCAAAAAATGTAAACACATCACATTTGATGGCAAACTTGAGAAACAAAATTTTTGACAGAAAAGATCATATCAGATCAGAAAATAGTTTGGGTACAAAATATGTTGACACCTATGACTGGGCTTGTAGTTTGTGTCTACCAGTGAATATATCTCCTCGGTGTTGATTTCTAAAAGCATGCACCCTGTTGCAGGGCATGCCTCAGCTATTAAATACACAATCTGGCACATGTAAATGGATCACTCCTGTAAACAGTTCTTGAAGAAGCTGTGAAACACGACACAGCCAAATAGCAGAGTTGGAGATAAAGGATAGGGGCAACTGAGTGCTGCTTGTGGGAAATGGATTCACTACGCTAACCTGACAACCTAGAAACCAATTTCTATGAAATTTAAACGTGTGGTCGTGTGGCCCCTCTGTGACCCACACCACCTATACGCTTGTGTACAAACTAGCTGCAGCCTGAAACAGAATCTGGGGTTAAGCCTGCAGCTGTGTTCAGCAATTTACTCAGGCGTCATAATCAGCCAAATCAGAGTTCACAGTCAGCCATATTTGTGTTTGGGGCACCTGACAGTTACGCTTAGCTGTGGTCTGAAATGGTGTAAGGGATGGAAATGTCAACGGCTAAATAATTCCACTGCTGATTAATCTAATCTTATGTAATGGAACAAACCAAAATTCAATAACTGGCTATTGTTTTGCGTACACCAAAAGTTTGCAACCCTGAACGACTCAAGGGACAGGTGATAAAAAGTGACTAAATAAAGCTGGCCTATAAACATGCTTATTTATACAAAAACAAGCAACCAGAGTATAAGTGACGATCACTAATGACGGATGGTTAAATCAATGGTTAATTCTGATTAATCTAAATTATGTAAACAAAATTAGACCTTGTGGAACATGAGGCATCATTTTGGTATGTGTGTTGGTATATTTAGTTCTGTTTCTATTGTGAACCACCTCAACCAATAACTAAGTAATTGTTTTTTGCTGTTTCCATTTTCTAACAGGCATTTGCAAGCACCCCACAGGAGAAAACACTTAACTGTCAATATTGCAAGAGTTTTTAATGATGGAAGGAAAAATCATGACTATTATTACTAATCCTTGTGGATTCAAGGTGTGGCTGTAATGATATATGAGCATTTTAGGGATTTTGCCACAATTCAAACAGTTCATTGGTTTAAGATACACAGTATGTTGTAGATTTACTCCTCATGTAGTCTTAGGTTCCCTCCACACCTTCAATAATAATAATAAAAATAATCTATCATCTACTGTTGTGGATTTAGGTACACAGATATTAGTTGGTAAAATAACAGCCCACAGGTCTGTAGCTGTTGCCCTGGAGTTCTCTGGCATCTCCTTGAACACTGCACAGTGCAGTCTTACAGTGATGTTTGCCAGATTTATAGTTATAGACTGCTGGTTTTAGAATTTAAGAGTGCTTAATTGATTGCTTTTAAGGTTTTAATATTTAACATTTTTAAATATTAATATTTAATACTAACATATTTCATTTTTGCTAATATCTACTTTTAACAGAATAACTTCAAAACACCGGGGGACCTTAAAGCCACACGAGTGTCGGTAGAGTACACTGGTTAACACATTTTATCCCTAAATGTCCTTGAGCTGATTGATTAATTAGTAAATCTATTTTGATAATTAATCATTTAAGTCATTTATCAAGTAACTGCCAAATACTCTGGTTCCAGATTCTCAAATGTGCAGATTTTCTGCTTTTCTGTTATATCATTGTTCATATCATTTTATGGGTTCTGGAATATGGATCAGACAATCAGACTAGTAATTTGAGGACGTTATGTTGGGCTCTAGGAAATTGTGATGGGGATTTTTCATGGGGATTTTTCATGGGGATTGGTTATTTTCATTAACCAATAATGAAAAGAAATGTTAGTTACTGCCATAACTGTTTCTGTGATCAGGTAAGGTTGTATGTTTACAGGTACAACAAATGTTTTTATAAGTAGTTAAAAAGTCTGATGAATAACTACTGCACGTAAATTGTTTACATAACATTTTATTATTTAGAAAAGCTGTCCAGAAGCTTGGGCTATTCCTTTAAAAAACACATACACACAAAGGAGTCTTTTCACTCATAATAACTTGATTTGGTTTGATTAACAATTTACCGGACAAGCTTTTGTAACTTTCCATTTAAGGGCTTCACACATTTTACAGAGAATCTTTAAAGAGGCACAAACACCAAACTCTACCATCAAATGAAGCTGTGCATACCTTGTAAATGTAAGCTTAGGAGACCATTTACATTAACACCAATATATCATACAAGTGAAATATTAAATTGGGTGGAATTATTAAGTCTTATCATCATCATTATTATAATTAAGTCTTTTCCACTCTTTCATTAATCTTGTTGTTAATGCTGTTGCTTAATTCTTAGTTTTTTTAATTGAATGTCAACTGGTACAAACTATCCTTTGACTCAATATAATTGTCAAACTGTGTCATGTATCAAGTAAAATGCTCAATAAAAATATATTTGAAGAAAAAAATATGTATATTATTGTTTTTATTTGTAGTAGAAGGAGTAGTAGCAGTATCAAAAATGTTGAGAACCATAAATTTGATGGAGTCAAGCATCAATCTTTTTTCCCCCTAAGATCTAAATAAAGTTCCTATGTTGGCACCAATCTTACATAGCATGTAATCTTACAGACGTGTTCAGTGGTTTTACACGTCATTGTTATCAGTGATGTTGCCATAAATGTGACACTATACAATAGATGCTTGCAGCATATTAACAGAAACTGATGAGGCATCTGAAACAGTGATGTTCAGTCATTTGAAGACAAATGAGGACACCTAGCGGTTGCTGTGTGTGTGGTAATACATACTGTATGAACAGGATTTATGCCACTTTTCAGAACAGACTTCATTACCACTAAAACCTAAATTTGTTCTTTACCCATTGGTTTCAATTCAATTCAATTCAATTCAATTCAATTTTATTTATATAGCGCCATATCACAACAACAGTCATCTCAAGGCACTTTTCATATAGAGCAGGTCTAGACCGTACTCTTTAAAATAGGTATTTACAGAGAGAGACCCAACAAATCCCACAGTTCAGTTTTGTTGTAGAGGGGATAAAAGTCAAAGCCATGCTCCAGAAAAAATCTTTTTTGAGCGTCATAAGCTTAAATGACTATTAAAAGTTTGTAATTTCAGCAGATTCACTTATGCTTTTAACAGTTTGAATTATTTCCATTATGAAGATAAAATCTGTGAAATATAAGATCATGGCCATCATTATGCACAGTAGGTTCAAAACAAACACAACCTGTATCTGTTGGTGCCGGTTGTGGATAGTGTGATACAGCGGTGCATTTAGTCATATTTTAATGAAACCACGACTGCTTGGAACACCCTGATGATGCCAACTCACAGCAGAGAGATGGTTCATGCTGAATTTTTCAGGACATTTTGATAAATGTTACCATTGATACATTTTACCACTGCAGATTCCACTGTAACTGACTTGAAACCAAGCTGACTACTGCTACAGTTTTTTGTGATATAAATTAGAAGCTTTTTAGAGCCACCTTAGAAGCCCACAAGAAGTTAGTGTTTGAAACACGCTGGAGAACCTTTTCATTGCGTATTGCTTTAAAATACAAGTTGTTTGACTAATTGGTAATAGGATAGTTCAAAGACTATCAATAAGCCTTCATAGTAAATTTTACTTTGCAGGCTGTACTTTGCACTTATTCAACGGTGAAAGTTTGACACATATTTTCCGCCTGACTTGGTTAAATCTGAAAAGTGAGGAAGAGTTTCTGACCTTATTGTGAACAAGCGTGAGCCTCAAGTCAGGTTTTATAATGGCATATGCCATCAGCAGGTCTTGTGCTTTTTTCAGTTCCTCCTTGCACTTTTTGGTAGAAGAGTAGTACTGCCTTCTCACTGGAAGATTCTTGAAAAGCTTCAATACACTCACTGTTGTACCTGAAAAACACAAAAGAACAGAGGTGTGCAAGAGGTTTGGATGTAGAATTTACATTCCTACAACAAGGCTGAAGGATGCAGTTGTGGACTGCATCAGCACGGACACCAAAATGTATTTGTCAAAGTACGAATAATTCTGAAAACTTTCAGGGTAAATAAGCAACAAATGGTTTTCTTAACAGAGATGTAGTCTTACTATTTATTTTTTTTTTTTTTAATGAACAACTGTATCCAATCAGGACTTGCACAGCAGGAAAAGAATTTGTCTTAGAGCCCAATGATGTAGAGTGACTTCAAACAGTATATAGACCAGATCATGTTTTGCATACTTTATTGTGTTGTTAGACAGGACGTGGTTTAGAAAGACACTCCTGTTTTGAACAAAGGTCTCACAGGTCTCTCTGCAGGTCAGGACAAAAACCAAGAAGTCAAAGAACTCTCTGTAGACCTCCATGATAAAACTGTGGCGAGGTATAGAACAGGGCATGGATATAATTTTCTACAGCTTTGATTGTTACCAGGAGTGAAATGGAAGAAAGTCTGAAATTATCAGGACTCTTCCTAAGGTTGGCTGTCTGGCTAAACTGAGTAACCGACTAAGAAGGGCCTTGGTCTCCTGACCAAGTGATCAAGAACCTAAAAGTGAGCTTCAGGAGTCCTCTGCAGAGATGGGAGAACCTGCAGGAAGGACGACGATCTCAACAGCACACTCTTTACGGTGGAGTGGCTAGATGGAAGCCACTTTGAGTAAAAGGCATGTGATAAAACAGCTTAAAGTTTGCAAAGTAGTATTTAAAGGACTCTGACAACATGAGTGAAAAGATTGTCTGTCTGGTCAAAACCTGAACCCTTTGGGCAAAACATCACTACAGTGAAGCATGGTGCTAACAGCACCATGCTGTGGGGGGTGCTACTCATCAGTAGGGCCAATCACAGCCAAATACAGAGAGGTCCTTGAAGAAAACCTGCTCCAGAGTGCACATGACCTGAGACTGGTATAACAGTTCACCTTCAGCATGACAATGAAGTTGAGAGGATCAGCCACGAGGAAATGGGATAAACTGCCCAAACCCAGGTGTGCAATGCTTGAAGACTTAAACAGGAAGACTTGAAACTGTGGTTGGTGCCAAAGGAGCTTCCGCAAAGTACTGAATTAAGGGTCTCAAAACTTTTGTGAATGAAATATTTCAGTTTGTGATTTTAGAAATTTTCCTAAACTTTCTAAAAACATGTTTTCACTTCATGATGGATTATTGAGTGCAGACTGATTGGCAAAAACAATTACGAGTGCCTGCATTTCTCTTTCCCTCGTGACAGCATTTTTTTCATGGAGTGCCAAATTCAGAGTATTAAGAAATAGTACTTGAGTAATTCATACTGACAGCACAGAGAATAATGTGACTGCTGGTGGATCGACTAAAGAATATCTAAATTTGTGTATAAATAAATCTAAATCTGCCAGTGACATGGCAACCATTTCCACTTCAGTGGGATAAAGAAATTAATTCACAGAATTGTCAGTATCCTCGTCTCAAAGTTGCGGTTGATTTTGTTGCTCACTACAAGACTGATAAAATTACTGGTGCCTTGCCTTGACCTAAGTGAGACGGCTTCTGAGAGACAATCTCCCCTGTGAAGTTAAGCATGTACTGGGTGCTGATGTCATCCGCCACTGTCTTCGTGGTGACAGACACCTGAAGGGAAACAGCACAAAGCATCATACCACTTTATAGACAGTAATAAACCAGGATGTATATTTGATTCCTAACATTCGCATACTGCCAAATGACAGAGTCATGCCATCTGTAAAATGTGCATGAGTGATATAAATTATCTTTTATATGAACTTTGTTATTAGTACATGTAACAACTACAGTAGATCAATTTGTCCCATTTGTCTTTTTTTCCCTCTAATATGACATGTATATATGTTATTTAATAACTGCTGTCATTTAGTACTTTACTATTTAGTACATCACCTCAGCTACAGCACAGATGGACCCCAGTGCCTCTCCTCTGAAGCCATAGGTTTCCAGGTGCTGCAGGTCATCATGGCTACAGATCTTTGAAGTAAAATGTCTCACAGCCATTACAGGAGTGTCTGCAGCTTTGATTCCATGGCCATTGTCACGTACTTCTAGCCGGTCCAAACCATAGTTCTCCTGTAATGGCAAAGTTGAAACGTATGGGTGACTGCCAGTGCAACTGCAAATTGTATTATCAAACATAACAACAATGTTGCTGGTAAATGGGCCACAAAACAACGAATGACAGGGGCATCTGTCCAGATTTTGCTATAGGTAGTCCCATTATATTTTTTCATTCCAAAATAACTTTTGTACTTTACTTTAGCCATACCAGTTTAACGTCAATGCTTGAAGCCCCAGCATCCAGGGAATTTTCTATCAGTTCTTTCAAAACGTTCACTATTGATGTGATGACTTGGGAGCTCGACAGCAGCCGTACAGTATCTGGAGGCAACTGCTTCATGATTCCAGGTATCTGTTAGAAAATTTAAAAAAAAGAAAAAGAAAAAGATTTTTACTTCTGTTGTTGAGTCATAACAACAGCATAACATGAGGTTGAAGCAAACGTTGAATACTGCACGATACCCGTTAAGGTTATATTAACAGGTATATTTGAAGCTATAGCTTCAAATGCTAGTTCACTGCTAGAGAAATACAAGACACTCACGTCATCTTCTTTTAATCAAGACATTATTTAGAGAAAAACAATTTAAATACGGGAGAAACGTCACGTCACGGTGAACTTCTGAATAACAGTAAGTTGACTTTAGATAGCTAACTGCTCTGCAATTCATTTGACCTGCTTTGACTTGATAGCTTGCAATAAAAATGCAAATTAGTCTAAACATCTGTGGCGACATTACAAACTCATATTAAACTGAATATTAATGTTAGCTAGCTTAATAGTTACATGCTGTCTTTCACAAGCTCACTTAACTGCAGACCCCCGTCGAATATTTCATAAACAACAGACACGAGCAACAAGGCGGAAAAGATCTGATTCCCGCCCCCTCCTTTACCCGTTGATTGGTTAGAGGTGAGATGTGGGCGGGTTCGCAAAGAACTACTAACTGAATTCTACCCTGAGTCAAAGCTAACAGGAACAAAGTTTTAGCAGGCTACTTAGACACCTACCTTTCGGGAGGATTACCGTGCCAAAACCAAGCACAGTCAGGCTCCGAATAACCCTAAGTGTAAACACAGATAATCTAAATCTCAACATAACTGCCTGCTTCGAATGATTTTGTGAGGGTACGTCTAAGCCTGAGAAAATAAATGAGGGCACGAAATGCCCTCTCCCATATGCGTTGAACCCTCGTCTACTTCCGCTCGGGTCAGTCTACGTCGTGCTGTCAGCACCTCCGATCTACACACACTAACAAGGGGAATAACCATTTCTCTCAGTAGCATCACGTCTGTAGAAATACCTCCACTGCTCGCTACTACCTGTACGTTTGCAACGCTGGGTTTGTGTGTCTCATTTTACACTTTTAGCGACATAAGTAAATGTTACTTAACGTTTCTTATTTACGCAATGACGTTAGCCAAGTTGTTTTACGAATAGTGATGGATTGGGTCGGGCTATGTACTGGAAACGAAAACATGTCTGAGGGACGTTTACACATCTGCTTAGCTAGGCATGCAAGATATTACGGAATAGATCATGTCTGTTTACGTTAAGTTACTAAGATATGCAGTCAGTTTGCTCTCATGTACTTGTTTATGTGGTTACTTTAACAGCCCCGCTGTAGCCAAGAAAAATTAATCAGCAATTATCCTAAACCAGTGATAATTATTTGTGTGTTTGTGTAGCTTTAGACATATCGTGTTTAAGGGTTCTTTCCAAGTGTCTCAGTCATTCCTGTCGTTGCAGATAGTTTCCACGAGTAAATGGTTTTGTTATCAGACATGTTTATCAGACGATATGCATTTGCTATTTCATGTATCAACTCCTGAATTTCTGTCTGTCAAGTGATATGAGCACAGTTATTCCAATTTTAACAGTTATTAGCGTTTGTGGACGGTCAATTGGCCCAATGCTAAGGTTCATGTGATTTTAGGCAAAAACATAGATTAAACTAGGTAAATACGTTAAAATATAGTCTCCTCACTCACACTGTTACATCTACATATTTTTAAACAATTATCAAATACCCAAATGTAATTTGGCTGGTAAAATAGGAAAACGGACAGCTTAAATTTCACATTGGCACGTTTTTGGCCTTGTTGGTTGGGAATGTAGAATTAAGTCATCGTCTCCTTTAATGACCAAAAAATAAGCTTTGTTCGTTTACTTTAATCCAGTCTAGCAGCTGAAAGTGTGCCACAGGGCAAAGTTCAACAAGATTGCACAAGATGTTTTTGTTGTTACCACATTTAGACTGCATGGAGGGCAAAGTGCTACATTGGTGATTTTTACCACTTGTACCAAAAATAATATCAATTGGCTCCAACAGGTGGTGTCATTTGCCACTTAAAATAAAGGTCTATTATACAAAAAATTGTACATGGTGCACTCCTACATGTTGCACTCTTACAGGAGTAAAAATATTACAGTATTACAGAATTCAGAACTTCAACAATCAATGCTAGAACAATGGATATTACCACAAACAGTGACTGGACATTTTAAACCCTTGCCCTATTTGCAAGAGGCCACAAATGATTATTAAAACAGTAACCAACACCACAGAAAAACAATTTAAGGTTCAATCTCCAGATGCATTAGAGTCAAAGAAGCTTGACGCTACCCGATGAGTAAAAAACATTCTAATGGGAATTGCTTACAGTAAATTAGAAAGAGGGAAGGACTAACTATAAATATTACACTAAAGTGAAGGTTTTTGAATGTTTTTTTTTTTCTGTCCACAGACCAGAATGAATGTGGGTGTGGCACACAGTGAGGTGAACCCAAACACTCGGGTAATGAACAGTCGAGGGATCTGGCTGACCTATGCGCTTGGTGTGGGAATACTTCACATTGTGCTCTTGAGTATACCCTTCTTCAGTGTGCCAGTGGTGTGGACTCTAACTAATGTCATTCACAACTTTGTAAGTTCCATTCTTGCACAGTCACTGTTGTTCATAAAGCCAAACCTACCTAAAGTAGGCCATTCAGATTACTGTCAAATCACTCTGCAAAAACAATTTACTACTTTGATTTAGGGGTATTTTAGATAGCATTTGGAAAAGTTAGATGTAGCTTCCAGCTGAATCTTGCATGCATGTTTTGCCAAACAGCCTGGTGTCTGTTTCTTTCTGCCTTTTCTGTGCTTGTGTGTGCTTGTTAAAGTGTGCTCTATTTTGGGGAGGCTGTCCTTGTGGCAGCCTGACGCGTGACCTATTATGATAATTCGTCCACTCCGCATAAGGTCTGTAGACAAAACTGACCTTTCATTGTTACATGGCTGGCCTCAAGTAGAGAAACAAAGTCAATGTGTGTGACATCATTGAATAGTGCAAACTCGAAGCAGTTTACAAGGATTGTGTATCACAGCCAATATGGAGGGCTATTAACAGTAACAACTAAGGTCAACTATAGCCTATTGTTTTCCTCACAATACAACAGCATTGTGCTGATTTTGCAGTAGCTGTATGTCAGCATGCTCGTTTTATGACTTTTGCCCCTGTAATGCAGGTTTCCCATTTAAAGCTGAATTCCAGTCCATTTAATTAAAAATGAGTGTCATTCCTGAGATAGCTAACTTTGTGTACAATTGTGTTTTTTTTTTTTTTTTTTTTGATGCATAAATTTATTAAGGGCCTATGCGCCACAAGCACTGGACAGGAGCTGTATTGTTTTTGTTGGGAGTTTTCTCATTGCATTCTTTTTGCCTTAGACATTCTGCAGCTCCTTCAGTAACCCAACCCATAATTGGTATTTTTTAATCTTTAATTTGTCAGAGAAGAGGAAACACAGACTTTGATACAACAGCTAAAACCTACAACATCACAATCAATTGTGAAAATATCTTGCACATTAACATCAATTTCATAAGTTATAGTGGTGAAAACACAAAGGTCACTGCATTTAATCAGTCTACAATGGTTATTGACACACTCTATTGCATTATTGCTCTGTTGACTCTTTTATCTCTACAGGGAATGTATGTCTTTATGCATGCAGTAAAAGGGACGCCCTTTGAGACCCCTGACCAAGGGAAGGCCAGACTTCTTACACACTGGGAACAGCTTGACTACGGCGTGCAGTTCACTTCATCTAGAAAATTCTTCACCATCTCCCCAATCATTCTGTATGTATTAGATATCCTTTGATTCTATCTTTACTGACTACCACTCAACCACACTGAGGTGGTAAAGGATTTCATCCTCAGTTTTAAAAAACGTTGATCATGACTAGACTATAGCATTAAATGTTTTGTAATAGTCCTGGAAACTAAAATGCTGTAATTTATAAAATTTATATCTATTCAATTCTGCTATAGTTCTTATATTGGAGGACTATGTAATTTATTTTTTAATTAAGCCCTTTCTTTTCCTCGACAGATACTTCCTGGCAAGTTTCTACACAAAGTATGACACAACACACTTTGTCATAAACACTGCCTCACTTTTGAGCGTCCTGATTCCCAAGCTGCCACAGCTACATGGAGTGAGAATTTTTGGCATCAACAAGTATTAAGATATTGTAAATGCTGTACCTCATAGCAACCGAAATTAATTCCTATGTAGTCTGTACCGCCGGTGTGTGTGCTAAGTCGTACAGTTTGTGTAAATGTCACTGTCGTCGTTAGATTTATCAGGTTGAAGATGATATGTTTAACAAACACAGGAGTATGTTTGTAGATGACAAGATGCCATATGCATTACTAACTTATGTGAATATTTAATGATGTATTTTTGGCCTGCATAGACCTGGGCTGGCCCAGGCATCAGCAAGGCTTTTGGTTGACTTTTTTTTTTTTTTTCTTTCTTTCTTTCTTTCTTTCTTCTTTGCCCTTAATTCACATGGTGTGAGTATGAGTCTGTTTCTAGTCAAAAAGATGTCCCAATGTATTTTTCAAAGATGTTTACTTCCTAAGGATAGGAGCCTGTGGCTCATTTATTGGTACTCTGATTTTGTAATGGGTCAAACTAGTTCATGCTGAGTGAAGAATGGAGTCGTACTCTTTATTTGCATGATTTCCTTGGTATATGAATCATTTCTCACTTGTGATTCAATCAAAACAGGGCAAGTTTTTCATGTACAGTTTTTTTGTGAATGTTATGTCCTGTATGTTAAAATAAAAGTCCTGTATGTAGAATTGAGACAAACTGTTGTTGTCAGATTAAGTGTTTAGTGAGGGAGGTCTACAGCGTCTTTGTGATAAAATTACACTTATGTAGCTGCTCTCTTCAGATTAGGACTTTTTGCTATCATCAAGGCAGCTAGTTCTGCTTTGTTTGGCCATAGCTCATAGTTCTCATGACTCATTTCTCATTTCTTGTTCTTAATCTTATTAAAATCTTTGTGCCCTCCAAATGTTCCATCTCTCATCGTTGTGTATTTTATGGTTTCCAATTGCAGAATTTCAGGAATGAAATGAGACTTCTGGGTACTTTCCACAAAGTAGAAGTCGAGCAATTTAAGGATTCTACAGATGGTTTAGTTTTTGTCGCAACTTGCATTTGATTCGACCTATTTTCATAAACGGTATGGACAGGAGGATGATCAGCTGTGGTGGAAGCCAAATTGGCCTCAGAGATAACACTGACAATCCTAAGCTTATCAGGAAATGCATTAACACCCACCCAACCTGAGCGTTGACCACATGCACAGTAAAATATGTGCAATGGTCAAATATTAGAACAAACTGCAGAGGAATAGCACAAAGAAGCTTAGAAGTACTCAACAAAACTCATTTATCTGAAAAATGTTTTGTGTACAACATAGTTTGAATACAAAACTGACATGCTTTGCAAGCTGATGCATACTGATTCCATTTTTAAAAAAAAAAAACAAGGAGTCACTTTTTGTTATGTCAGTTGCAGAGGCTCATCACTTACAGGCCTGGATCTGGATTTTCAGCCCCTCTGCAAACAAAGAAAATACTGTTTTTGATCCTAATGTGTTAAACTTCAGAAAATCTTCTTAATTCAGTGTGTGCATTCAGAATCTGATTCAAATCAGCTAAATGTGAATGAGTTACAACAGAGTAAGCTGCTTTGCATGTGATTAATAAAAAAATGTTTCATTTGGACATATATACGGAGAGCAGCTCTTACTCCTGACTCTTGCCGCAGCTGTTAAAATAATTCACTAAATCATCATAGCATTTACTGCACATCCTGAAGTCAGGCTTCAGCATCACTGACTTTCTCTTTCATCCAACAAACATGTAAGTTGCAGAATTTTAAGGTCACAGTCAAATCCACCTAAGACCTAAGTCAGATGGATTGTTGTTATTACTGGAACACAGATGCATTTAATAAGAAAATCACCACGATTAAAAACTTAATTTAAAATGACCACTTTTGGAAAATATTGGTTAATAGGATTTTTTCAGTCTTCTAAACTTTGCTTTCTGTTGTGGCTTTCCAAGCCTTTAAGATCCTCACACTGCTTGCTCAGGACTCCTTTGTAAACCTCAAAGCGATGGTTCAAATCTTTCTGTGAGTGGATTTTGAACTTAGTCCCTAATGCCCCGTCAGCAGAAGCAGTCCCATAGAACACACGGCCAATCCGGGAATGGACCAGTGCCATGGCGCACATGACACAAGGTTCTCTGGTCACATAAAGGTCATACCCGGTGCAAATGTACGGCTGAGAGCTTGCCTCTCCACTCTTAAATGTGTCTGTGTCTGACGAAGTAAATCGGCAAGCAGGGTATCTGTCAAAAGAATAACATCCGCCGCCCTGGCTCTGAGCCACAAGGTCAATGCAGACCATGACAGCATGATGAAGGGGGTGGTCACCTCGGCAGTCGTGGCCCACTGCAATGATTCTCTGCGTTGCTGGGTTGACCACCACGGCCCCTACCGCCTCCATCCCCATCTCCTTTCCAGCTTCAGCAGCAGTGAAAGCAGACATCATGTACAAGTGCATTGTAGCTTTCTGAGGTGGACTGAAGAGCTCTCCTCTCAGAGCGACTGTCACCTGTTTGTCCTCATGAAAGGAGGTGGGCCAGTGTTTGCTCGCCAGCTCGAACTGAGGTCGCGTCAAGGGGGGACGCGCGGGGACCTTAACCACAAAAGGCTCACCTAATCCATCATGTCTAACTCCATCTGAGGGCAGCAGAGAGCCGATGCTGACGTCCTTCACGTCTGGCGCATCACTAACAAGGCACACAAGGACTTCCAGAGGGTGAGGGCTGCCCTTCCCCTTGCACGCCCGTACCCTCTTGATGTGCTGAAGGCCATTCAGTGGGTAGAGGCTGTTCAGCTCCCTGATGAGTCGAGACGTCTCTTTCTTGTCAACAATGGGTGCAGCAAATGCCTCGATCAGCTCAACATCTTGTGACTGATCATCTGACAGGACAGGGTAAGCGACCCAGGAGTCAGTATCACAGGCTGACCCTTTCCAACGTTTTATCTGTGGCTCCATTGTTTTGACGTCCTCCTGTGAAATAGGATTTCACACCAAAGGGAAACAAAATTAGTGCATTTGCAGGGCCTGATCTATCTAATACAAAAGCTTGACACTGTGTCTTTGCATATTTCTGTATTTTAACATTGATCTGTTGACAGGTTGATTGACTTTGTGGTTTCACTACTCAAAACTCAAAACAAGCCTGTTATAACCTCTGTGCCCTTGTAATAAATCCTCTCTCTGTTTAGTGAATGACATACTTAATGTGCTACTTGCTATCTGATGCAGTTTCAAATTTTCTGCAGGGTTTTGAATGGAGCATGTTCTTCTAAATCATAAAAACCCCACCCAAATTCTTTGTCAAATGAAACATTTGGATTACATTTAACAATCGCTGGACAAACACACTGAGTGACACAAACATTTACTGTGCAAAGTAGATATTTATAGTAGAGCCAAACTGATATGGAAAGTTAAGAGCAGATGCCAATGTTGACATGTGAGAGTTAAAAAAAAAAAAAAGAAAAGAAAAAACAATCAGATTACAGTATATTTGCCAATATTCATTTTAACATGGACTGTTCAGATGAGTAACCCTTAAAGGATAACTCTCACTTTCATAAGGCTGATGGATTAATAAGAGACAGACTAAAAGAAGGAATGGTCAACTGATGCAAAAGAGACTGAGATATCATGACTTGTAGTGTCTAGAATGGATCAAGTTTCACTGTAACACTGTAATTCCCATAATGCAACTTCTATTACTTACTTTCTCAAACTTGGCAAAGCCACTGAAGATATTACACAACTGTTTTCATTGGCTTAGTAGTACACCTTATGACTAATAAACTGCATTTGATGAGTAAAATTGGTGTAGTGCCCCCCTAAACATGTAACAGAGTTGCAATTAAGTTATGCACTGGCCAATAGCTTTACAGTGTAAAAATACAATTGTCTGCACCCTCTGGTGGACAAACCTTGTATTACACTATTTCTAAATTAACCTTGATCATATATTTGGTCTTTCTCAACCACAATTTCTGGTAATTTAGGGATGTACTTTTCTGGAAATACTGTATAGGTGCAAAGCTCACATCAACTGAAGATACTGGCCATTCTGATGGACTGGTTGAGCTCTTTTGTGAAGTAGAGCCATAAAGTAAACATACATATACCAAGCACAACAAATATTATGATGTCATATCTATTTTATGTATATAGTGCTGTACCTCATTACACAACAAAATCTAGTTTCAGTTCAGTCATTTGATTACAATCATTGGTGGGTTACAACTACAAAGAGAAAGGTTAATACAGCTCAAGAGGTACAGTGAGATTACTTCAGGTGGTACAGATCTAACAGAGCTAGAAGTAATCCATTACTGGCATGTGCAATACAATTCAAAAAGCAGCCTGGATTAGGTGTTCATTGATATTATGACTGATAGTGTAAATGGCAAACGCAACATGTTGTATGATAACCATCAAGTCACCATGCAGTCTTTCTTCATTTCCTTCCCAGTATAAGCTTTGTCTTTATAACTTTGGGAACATGTCGGATAGTCAGTGACACCCTGGTGTCTCGTGTCAGTGTCTCTCCCTGCAGGCCCCCGGCAGCAGACAGATTCACCACTTTGTCTGTCAGCGTGTCCTGGGTGCACGGCTGGATGCCATGAAGGAGGTTCTTGTACATTTCGTCCTGCAGGATCAGAAGACTGCGCGGCTTCACCAGCAGGGAGAACAGGTAACGGTTCTCCTCCGTCTGCGGGGCATCGCCCTCCAGTCTGCTGATGGGTGTGTAGAAGTCAAGGAGGGTGTGAGAGCCCAGACTGATGGTGGTGACAGTAGGGTGGTACAAAGGGCCATCTTCATGTGGCATAATCCCTTCTCCTTGTTTATACTCATTCACCAAGACATGATTAGCTGTTTTCCCACTGAACGCACCAAGAGAGGAAATTTTTTCACAGTATGTCTGGAGCCAGTCTGGAATCTTCTCAGCCAGCATGCCTTTGGGATGTGGTAACCCTCCCCAGTTCTGAAGTCTTCGGCCTGACAGCTGAGTCCATTTAGTTTTTGGAGACTTGTAGACTTGCTGTAGAAGGTAGGACTCCTCATCCTCTGATATGAAATCTGGGATGTAATACACTGTTGGTCGGGCATCAACTATGACAAACTGCTTCATATCCTCCAAAATACAACTTGGATGTTCCATGTCTCCCTTAGAAAAGTCAACATAACATTCTTGTTAGGAAAATGCTAATGCTAGCTATGCTACCTGGTGGTGGCTAACAGAGAATAAAGTGCACCATAGCCACGTCTAATGATTACTATAAGAAAAAACATCTTGAGCCTGAAAAACTTACCAAAATGTCTACGATGTGTACGAAAACGTACAAGTCAGGTACAGGTTATCTAACGAACGAGCTAACAATAAAATCTCTGCGTTAGCAACAGTACGTCCCTTATCAACTTCAGTAGTTGTAACCATGTGATCCAGTGCATTTCCGTGTATGTTGTATGAGCATTAGCAACTTTTAGCTTTCTCAAACCCCTAGCAGTTACTCTATATCTGCAACACGAGCAAAACAAACAGATTGTATGATCTATTACAAGTTCACTAACACCTATAAAATGGGTACTGATTTGCTCCTCTGCAGCTGCAGACAGAAAAATACCATACAGGAAACCACACACAAATGGGCATGTTGCTTTCGGTTTTACAGTAAAATCAGAAATTTCAACAGGTAAAAATATTTATACTCCCGTCCAAACAATGTGCATTTGGTGGGACACTATATTCACACGAAACTTTATACGTCTGCTTTTTTTTAGTAGTGAATCTCTCTATTAAGTCACCGCTACCTCATGAGCATGCATGAAAAAGCTATGTCGGTATATTTCGTGTTTTTACTTAAATTATATCATATCTTACATTATCAATATGCTGCCTTTATACCAATAAGCAGCATATTATATTTTGCGGTCAGCTTTTCCCAACGATACATCACTTTGTTTCTGAGTTACGATGCCGTTTATTCGAAAGTACGACATTTCTGGCGCCAGTGAAGGCAGCACAGCCGACTCAAGGCAAATTCTGAAGTTTGAAACAACGCCACGTTTGAAACGTCATCTGCACAGCGCCACAAAATACAGAAACATGGATATATTTTAACCACGAAATGAGACCAAATTTTGCATTACCTTTTTCGAGGTTTATTCTTTGAAAGAAATACCGTTTGGTCAAAAAGCCTACTTATCTTCTTGACTCCATGCTCATTTTCTTGTGCACCTGCCTAAAGTGTCCCCTAAGAGGCAGCGTCACATTTGGGGGCCCATTCGTTATTTTCTGGATAAGTTTCGAAATTATTGGATTTCTAAATGCATACATTTGTGAGGAATAATATTAGTTATTGCCCCATTATTTTGTTGGTTAACTATCTGTACTGAATCTAAGGTCACAAACTTGCTGATGCACGGATTTATTTTCATGTGACACAGCTAGACGTGGTTGGAGCAGGAAAGAACTCTGCGCTATTTGTGTTTTGTTACTGGGTTATTGCTCTCCAACCCAATGAGATGCTGCTGGAATATTTTGTGAAATATATTTTTGTTTTTTCTTTTCATTTATTTTTTATTCTAGTGGTTTAAAATTCCATGGGAACTGAGGTAAGGTCACCCTGAGTCACTGGACTACTTTAACCCAAGGTAGCTAACGTAAGGTTCATGTTCATCATGTTCCCTTCAAAAGTTAAAATTCTGCAGAGACTGCCACAACTTAGACACACATTTAGGTGCTATACTTCATTTGGAAAAGCCGCCTGCTCCAGACTGGTTTTGGGCATTGAGACAAGCTGTGATGATACTGGGGCTGCTGTGTTGGACGAGAGAGGTGCAATACTGGGAGAGTCTCTACATTCACAGAAGGAAAGTACATCTGAGGTGGGTGTCAGAGCTGTATTCACTTATAAAAGTTATTATTTAGGGGATTTCTTTTGTCATACGTGCTTCTCTCTCAAATTCTGTAGGACTGGTGGCATCATCCCCACTGTGGCACAACAACTCCACAGAGAAAATATAGAGCATGTGGTCCAAGAAGCTTTGGAGAGAAGCGGTGTGGACCCAAGCCACCTCTCAGCTGTGGCCACCACAGTGAAGCCGGGCTTGGCCCTGAGTTTGGGCATAGGTCTTGAGTTCAGTCAGAGGTTTGTGAGGCAGCACAACAGGCCATTCATCCCCATCCACCACATGGAAGCTCACGCCCTGACTGTCAGGATGCTACATCCAGTTGCATTCCCCTTCCTGGTCCTGCTCATTTCTGGCGGTCACTCACTTCTCGCTGTGGCTCGAGGAGTCGACGACTTTCTGCTTCTGGGTCAAAGTCTGGATGAAGCACCGGGGGATACACTGGATAAAGTAATGCCTTCAAACTAACATTCAGCTTTTGTCGCCAGCCATTGCTGGTGCTCCATTTGTGATAGTGAACACAACAGATATTGTTTTTGTGTGGATTCACAGGTGGCAAGACGTTTGTCCCTCAGAAAACACCCACAATGCTCCACACTAAGTGGAGGACAAGCTATAGAACTTCTGGCAAAGAACGGTGACAAGAAGAGGTTCAATTTCAGGACACCTATGGGGCAAACTCCTGACTGTTGCTTTTCTTTCGCTGGGCTACGGAATGACATTACAATAACCATAACAAAAAAAGAGAAAGAGGAAGGTATGAGGTCTCCTGAATGACCACCCTAATCCATGTAACCAGCAATTTACAACTAACATTAACCATTTGAATACATTTTCTTTCTACAACGTACAGATGCTTTACTCAGTTTGGTACACCATATTTTTCCCAAGACCTGTATTTAAGTTAACCATGAGCAAAGTTTGCTCATTTTGCCCAGGAAATAATGAATGACTTATGGATAGTATAATTTGGAACATAAAATTATGCATTTGGCACTTTTGCACGTGACTGGGGAGAAAAATGTGGAGAGTAACAAAAGCTGAACAGAACTTTTCCATAGTAGACATTTTGAATGGTCAAAATACAGGTTCCACTAATAACATTAGTTGCTGCATTGCTGAAAGTGATACCTCTGCTTTCCCTACTGTAACAAGTCAAAATGGCTGCTGTGGAAAAGGTGAACAAAGATGAACAAAATACAAAGTGAAAAGGTTTGATGGGTTTATGTGAGTAAAAACTTTGGGCAAAATTGAAACGGCATTTTTCACTTGCACACCAGAAACATGAGAATCATGCATTAGAAGAAACATGCATTTCAAGTTCTTGATAATATTGTTTCAGTAAAATTGTATGTAGTCCCTTTTGTTACCTGTTTTCGTGAGTATTGTTAGCAGTTGATTAGAAAATACTGTAGTTTGGGAACCAGTGTTCTAGATAAACAAGAAGCTGTAAAAACTTTTGTAACTTTGCCTTCCTCCCACTGTAGGTATAGAACAGGGGACACTGTTGTCATGTGTGAATGACATTGCAGCTGCCACACAGCACACTGTTGCCGCTCATCTCGCAAAGCGCACACATCGTGCCATCTTGTTCTGTAAGGCAAATGGCCTGCTGCCATCAAGCAGCCCCACCTTGGTAAGTGCCCAACATCACTTTGTATTTGATTTGATTTGTGAAAATAAGTTACTTGCAAAGCTTGTATTGACCTTTTAGAGCAATTATGCAACAACAGCATTGACTGCCAGCATCATAATCATTGGGTACTGAAAAATGTAATAATAAATTTAATTTGAACCCCCTATAAACTTCCTTAATTAGAGGGTTGATGGAAGAATGTCTTATTTTACTTCTGCTCTTATTACTCTGTTCTTACATTATCATCCTGTGTGCACAAGTATACTGACAGACCCTAAAAATGAATCTAGATTGCATTTAATGCAGTGGCTGTGGATAAAAGCCTCAACAGTGCACCTGAAATGTAGATCTAAACAACAGCCTATTTAGCAATAAGCCTGGTGATGTTCTGTATTTATATTATTGTCAACATTAATGCTATAAATACTCATGGAAGTGCCATTAATTCTCAGCTGAAATTTGAACAATGGCACTGTTTCCTCCTGCTTGAATAACACTTGCTATAAACTACAGTGCTCAGCTCTTCAAGGAAATTACTGGGTCTTTAAAAAAAAAAGAAGCAAATTTGTATTTGAGATCAGTTTTTAAGGATTTACATATTCAGAAGGAACACAATAAGACCAACTCTAGGACATTGTATATATACATTGGGATTTGAGGCTTTCATTAGTAACTGTTTTTTTCCCTAGGTGGTGTCTGGAGGAGTTGCAAGCAACCAGTATATCCGCAAGGCTTTGACTGTCATCACTGAGACTACAGGACTACACCTGCTCTGTCCTCCAGCCAAATTCTGCACTGACAATGGAGTGATGATTGCATGGTGTGTGTGTGTGTGTGGTGTGTGTGTGTGTGTGTGTATTATCAGCATCATCAGTAAAAGTTTTTACAGTGAATCATATTGTATGATCTGATTAAATGTGAAAGTCTTTCTTATGTGTTTTTTTTTTTTTTTTTTTTTTTTAAACCAGGAACGGTGTTGAGCGCCTGAGAGAAGGGAAAGGGATACTGTCTCCAAATATAGATGTCCGCTATGAGCCAAAGTAAGTCACTGAACGCTGAAAACAGTTTCATATAAAAGGTCAGTGAAAAGTCAATTGAGACACCACACCAAACTTTTCTGATCCACTTGGATCTGTACTGCTGATCAAATCAACACTTGCTCACGTAAATGTTGTATTCCAGGGCACCGCTGGGTGTTGATATGACGGCAGAGGTGAGGGCAGCAGCGATCAGGTTGCCATCAGTCAGGATCAAGATCTCCAGCTGACAGACTGTGGCTTTTGTCCTGTGCAAAAAATTGTTTTGTCACTCCTGGATTTTCTCAGGTCAAAATATATGCTGTGTATATATTATATATGTATAAAGCACATTATACAGGTATTTATGTTACATCTAAGTTGATTCTTTTTAAATATTTGTCACAGAACTAAGTGAAAACACGGAATCCATCAAAGTGAAATCTTTTTTGGTTTGCTATGAGTGAATTTTTAAACAATAAAACCGTAAGGTTTGCCATTACATAGAATGAGTTCAAACTATATGATTTAAAACAGCCTGTATTTATCTTAAGACACCATCTTGCTTTGTTTTTCATTAGGATACACCACATTTATGTACATAACAGTATTTGAACATCTTAAGGATTGAAGCAACAATTTGACGGTTATAAACATCATGGGAGTGCTCACACATGTTTTGTCTTAGTTTTGTCGCTCCTTTTTTTCCAGAATATTCAATGCGATTTCTGTTCAATATATGTGGTACACAGCAAGCCTATTGTTTGCTATAAGCCTACTAAATAGGAGAAAAACCTGGCCTGTGCTCGCTTGCTAGATCCGAGGGTTAAAAAAGGGCACTAAACTTACTAAACCTGTGAGGTTGGATGAGTAGATAATTTAAATAAGAAAACTACTGTCTGTGTTCTTCATCTATTTAAATGTCACTTTCAGGCAGGACAAAGACAGGAGTCCACCCCACAAAGTCTTCCCCTGTGGAGCAGATACAACTTCACTCTCATTTAGTTAGACCTCTGTATCTTATTGGCTGAACATTGCCCTCTAGTGGTGAGTTTATGTATGTGTACCTCAACACACTGGAGGAAAATTGTCAATGACAAAATCTATTTATTATTGACATATGAATATATATATGTCATGAGGGACACACTGTAGTTTTCCACATATAACATGGTTTATTTATTGTGTTACTAAATTTAACAATGGTTTACCTCAACACAACAATAATCATGATTTTGACCAAAAAAAAAGGTGCACAAAACATTTCTGACAAACCACAACATGTATGTATGAGCATTTAATCATCAGCCACATCTCATTTTGTTTACATTTGTTTATGGTGGACATTCTTTCTGAGAAGTGCTTAGAAAATGTTGGTCTTCAAAAAATATTGCAGTCGCCTCCTTGTATGGACTGGATTTCACAGGGAGGTGGGAAAGTTTGTTCTTGTGTCGGCTTAAACCATCGTTTCAGTTCTCACATGACAATCATGTTACAGTTTCATAGCCACTGATTTCACAACATTGTGTGGTTTGTTCATGGTGCCGCAAAAAAAAATTTAGTGGTGTCAAGTTTTCACAGGTGCTGCAGATGTTCTTCCTTGCATAGTTTAAGTTGTGTTGGGGACTCAACACCTCAACCTCAACACAGTCTGTCTGGAAAAATCCACCCTGGAACTCTTCAAGACTTTTTAACATAGCATCTAGGGGCAATTCTGCAGCAATCTAGAGCCCATTTAGGTGACATTTAATCATTTGGCTGATGCTGAAATACAATCCAAGTCGCAGTAGGTTAAGGGCAAAACCTGTGAGAGATTTCATATCATTGTCAAGGATAACCAGTTGAACATGGACGACGTGATGTCCCATTGTGATATTCACAGCTACAGTCTTTTCACAACAGAGGGGTTAAAAAAAAAAACGATATTCATTCTATTTAACTGATGAAAAATGATATGATGAAATCAATTCTAGAGGAGAAAGCGATAGATAGACTTTGCTACTTCTACAGACCAGAGTGCATGTATGGGTAGGAAGCAGGAAATTACTTTAGTAGAAGGGATGAGGCATGTTGAAAAAAAAAAAAAAAAAGACTCAGAATTTACTGAAAATCATAAATCTGTTGTAACAGAGTGAGAACAGTTTAGGGTGGATTTTTCCTTTACCTTGTCATGTTTTTTCTCTAAACTAAAAAATGACCAGGATCGACCATGTCTGACACTAGAGCTCATCATGTTGATAAATATTATACTCCTTTGCGCTGATCAGTCCGTCTCTGTCGTGGTCACTCTTGCGAAATATATCATCCATGATCTTCTGATAGAATGGCTCATCATGTTTCTTCCCTCTTTTTTCATAGTCCTGTTGTAAATATTCTCTTACCTGGAAATTGAGTAAAGAAGAAACACTTTATTGGTCACACATACAGAATACCAGTCATAAACTGTATCTTTGCAACACTCCTCTTACATAACAAGCTCCTGTTGTGCCCTTCTGGCAATATATCACATTGGTGATAAATAATATTGTGGTATTGACAGCAGGTCATTCACCTCTTTAGCATCTGGTCAATGTGCTATCAACTATCCAGATAACATCTTGGCAATAAACTTTTTGGCAACATAATGACATTGTTTATGTTTGGTTATTATGTACAACATTAATAATTTAAATTCTGGTTATACCAGCATACAGGTGTTCTGGATCCTTGAAAATGTGTGTCCCTGGCATTTTGTGGTATTAATATTGGCCAGTACTTGGTCAATAAAAAATGGCTGTGGGGAAATGCAGTTAAAAAATGAATGGTAAAGTGATTTATAGCCTCACAACTGTTGTATAATCAGTGAATGTTCATAATGTGACATAAGATAAACAAGTGTGGCCTTTATTCTTTAAGTAAGGTTACTCTGGGTTGTATGTAATTCTTTATAACTGGTTTGGAAAGCCCGTGATTAGAAAATAATACCAAAAAAGTCAGGGTAGGGGTTGGTAATTTCTTCTCTGGTGCCAAATTTAGATGAAGACACACTGTGGTTGAAGAGATGGGAAACACATTTTTAGGGAACAATCTTGTCACAAGCCTGTTATTACCAATTGAACCAAGGACCAAGAACTCTGTGGTTGTGTTGGTTGATTTGTGCTAATTTAACTGAACATTTGACTTAGGGCAGTAAAAATAGCTTAACTTTCTTTCCATGAGTGGGATGATATGACTGATACAACTCTCACGTCTACTTACTAAGTATGAAGCTAGAGCCACGAGGTAATCAGCTTACTTTAGCTTGACTTAGCATACAGACAGGAAGTAGGCTGGAACAGCTAGTGTGGCTCTCTCCAAAGTATAAAAATATGCCTAACAGCACCACTAAAGCAATGAATCTCATTTGTTTAATCTGCACATAAACAGAATGTTAAAACAAATGTGGTTTTAGTGGGTGTTACATGTAGTAAGTATTTCTTGCGAATAGCTTCCAGGCTTGACTCATACTTAACACACAGACATGAGAATGGTATTGCCACAGATACAGTGTGGTGTATTTCACCTGAATGTTGCTACATAAGCATGTTGCCTTGACAAAAAAAACAGTGTCAGCATTGGGCAGACATTTCATTTCAGTTTTGTGCTTGGCCTATATGTTGGATTTTCCTACATAATATGTTAAATCAATCCACAGACCAAATCAGTGGCCAGATATTTTGAAAAATGGGCTAATTTTGTGATCATCACCAGCATTTGAAATTCCTAAGTTACCTCAGCCTTTGTGAGACTTTTGTCTTTGTCAAGGTCCATCTCTATGAAAGCTTCCATACTGCGTGGTCCCCTGGACACTGCATACACCTCCACCTCAAAGATCACTGTAGCATTGGGCGGCACTGGACCTATTTCAGTAGAAGCCAAAAAAAAAAAACAAAAAAAAACAGAACATCAAATAAGATTTTAAAAGGCTAATAATCCCATTATCATGGCTTATATTTAAATTAATTTATTATGCTCTACATTGTGAAGTTGATTTGACAACATTTCAGGAAGAATGCAGGTTGCATTTCAAAAGGAAACGTATCTGGTTGGAGGTTCAGCTGTATTTTCATACTTTGTGATGAACGAAACAGCTGATAATCTCATAAATTGGAGAAACCATTTGGTTTAAAGAGAAAAAATTTTATAAAATATAAATATCTGTGAGTGATTTGATACCTTGGCAAGAACAGAGAATATTCTAACCAGAGCAACATGCAATTAAAGTTGTTAATTGTAAATGAGTGTGAAAGAGAGAAGACTCAGCTCACACACTTGCATGGGTTTGAATGTATGTACACTGGTGCATGGGCAACAACATCACGCACGCTCAGCAAAACCCTTTCCTCCATAGACAGATAGTAAATTCTAAGTAAAGTGATCAAATGTGAAATGCAGAATCCCAGGCTAGGCAATACCACTATCAGATCATAACAAAGTGCACTTATGAACATTAACATGAGGAGGTTTATAGGAAATAGTTAGAAAGTAAAAGACCAGTAAGGTGTTAGTTTTCTGAAATGCATGCAAGAAAGAGCGAAATGAAGCAGAGACCTTTAAACCTCTGTACATGCTTACAGTACATGCCATGGGCAGCTGAGTAGCAAACACTGCGAGGATGGTGATTTCCTTTCAACTAAAGTGCTGTAAAAAGAATACAAGACAGCATCAAGGTAGCTCTTTCACCCAACAACAGTATTACACACTACAGTAGGTTATCAGCTTAAAAGACTGAATAAGTAGGATTTACCATTTTCTAACTGATTTCCAATGATCTTCTATGTTCCATGTGGCTACTGACATACATAAATTTCACAGAGGTGATTAAAAAAAGCAGCTTGCAGGCATAAAATTTGCTTGAAACAGGTGATCCATCACAGAGAACATCTGCTCAAGAACATTTTTGGTGACCACTTAATCATGTGGTAAATTTACAACAGAATGTCTGTGCTACTAGCTGAGGATGTGGAGCTTTATCAGACTCAGGGTGTCTAACGACGACAATGATGATGATGCCATCACTTTGCATTGTGGGAAATGTAGGATGCAGCCTTTTCAGAGCTTAACATGATATTTCTGCCTCTGGCGCATCAGTTTTTATAGTTCTTTTTTCAAATCTGTCTCTTGTAAGTCCCCAGGAGTAACCCTTCTTTGTAATGTCATTTTTGTAATTCTGTGGTTGGCAGCGATGTGTTGACTGCATCAGCCAGCATCATTCATCAGACTGATGAATGATGCTGGCCAGATAATCTGATGCAGCTGTATGAATGGGTCAAAGTAATAAGTTATTTGGTCTGATGTAATATAAAATATATTTGAAATGTAGTTCATGAAAACCTTAAAATCTGCAAAATGCTATTTTGCAATTATCACTGTAAACATAAATCACTGTCTGCTGCATTTACTTGCCTTTGCCATTTTCTCCAAATGCCAGGCCAGAAGGAACAGTTATTTTTCGTTTCTCTCCAGGACACATATCCATCATCCCAATATCCAAGGCCCTTGATGACTTGTCCGATGCCCAGCACGAGCCACTGAGGGTGCCCAGCCTTGTCCGATCGACTGAAATAGAAATAATACAAAAACCCACATTATCCTATCAGTCAGTCAGCTTTCACATCAATAGGATTTACTTACAGGGTATATATACTTTTGAATGAATCTGAGCTCATACAGATTTTCATCATGGTTACTCCATTGATCCAGGCAAGGAGTGTTAAAATGGGTTTAAAGCTGGATTAACTACAATTCCCAAATTTACAGTCTCTACCTATTTAATAATAAAGTTAATATATGTGACACTGAAATAATTGGCTTTACAATTCTATTGCACACAAAAAGAAGACCTTTGCATACAGCATACACTGTTAAGCCTATAGTGGGCAGTCATCACTGACTCCAGGCAACATAAATGATAATAATACTATAAGTGGCTGAGTGACATTTGCATGCAGACTTTCAAATCGACAAACTGGTTTGGGAAGAAAATATCTATCAACTGCAGCTAAGTTTTTCCCCAAACCACCTACCTGCAGTAGAACTGGGAACCATCTTTGGCCAGGAACCCATCGTAATGAACGTTCATCAGATCTCCTCTTTTACTCTTTTGAGTGCACTCTTCGGGCTTAAACAAAACCTCGATCTTGATCTCGCTGTTCAGCTCATCTGCTGTGGCCCAAGAGGAAAATAAACTGAGCTGTGCAGAGACAAAGAAGCACAGTGCGCAGCTTACTAACTTCCACATCATGCCGCTGTGTATTCGTGGCAACTTCTGAATGTGACGTTTAAACACACTAAGCGACGTAGAGAGCTGCTGCTGATTGTTGGGACTTTGCTGTCCTGAGTTCAGTCTGTCAGGGTTTTCTACTTCCCGGTGCGTTCAAATCCCGCCTCGACTTTTAATAACTACAGACTGTATATGTCAATCCATGGCCCTGATCCTTCCTTAACCACTCCTTAAAACAAAACAAAACAGGGAAGCTTGCTGGGGCGGCACACAGCCCGAGCTGCCTGACAGATTGAACTAAGGACATAGAACTAGACTGAATGGAGGGCGAAGTGGATGTCAAATATACATGCAAATGCTGTAAAGCTAAAAGTGTCAACACTTCTTCATTGCATGCTAGTAAATAAAACTAAGGTTTCGGCACTTTTACAGCTCATATTTCACTGCTTTTGTGTGCCTGTTTTTTTTTTTTTTTTTTTTTTTTTTTTACCAAACAGAGCCGTTTATAGTTTTATAAAGTTACAACAGCATAACGTACCAAGAGGATATAGAAGTACAGTACATGCGACAAAAGATACATGGAAATGAAAAAAGATAGGTGAGTAGTGAGGTTAAGTATCAGAGAAAGTATTTGTGCAAAAAGGCTTTCAACCAACATGTAGCAAACGGTGTGGCAGTAACACACGTTTCTATAAGTAATTTTTAAACAAAATATTTTCAATTTACATGCCCTATGACGTAATTATCGACTCAATAATAATAATAATAATAATAATAATAATAATAATAGTCATGTTTTTTATCTAAGATTAAATGAAATCAAAATAGGAAATTGCGTATAAGGAGAATAATTAGTCTGATACAGGATCCCATTTAATCCAGGTAGCCATCATTTCTTTACTGAAAACTTTCTGTAAAAGTACTGTTATTAATACACCATATATCGGCTCAATCAACCTACTGTCCAAAAAAAAAAATCAGGAATTACAGGAATTGATAGACACTAAGACACTCCAATAGCTAACCTGAGAGCCTCATAAATTATGTTTGAGCACCAATAGGAGCCTCGGGGGCGTGAACCTGTGCCTCTATTTATTTTTGGACGCCGGCACTTGTGAGTCATCGCCTCTCAGACAGCCAGCGTGATTGTAGTCTCCTCTTGTCATCACTGTTCTTGCTACCGGACATATTAGGAACCACGAATTTCTCTTAAATTGCCTGACAGGATTGAGATGTTACATTTTAGGTTTTCGACAGTGCTGAAGGAGTTGTTTGAAGCCACCCTCAAGCGTCCCTTGCCCGGCTCTAGAGAGAAGACCTGGTTACCGGCCCGCCACTGCTGCTTCGGCACCGCCTCCGTTGATGCCAGAGCTGTATCTACTCATCTGAAGGTCCTCCATGCCGCTGCGCACCGCCCGGCGCTTCGCACCGCGCCCTGCGCCACCCCGGTCCGCTCGTACTGCGCGAAAACTGAAGGTGCAGTGCAGCTGGACGAACAGTTGAAGAAGGATGGAGGCGTCAGTGAGGCATCCAGCGACAAGTAGGTTTCAGGCGCTTCTTGAGGGATAAACTGTCTGAGTCCTTGACGGCTGGCGTTTACGGCGAGTCATGACGCATACAGCGCAAGCGGATGTAACATTATTCGCTAACTGTCTTAAACGCTTTAGTACAGTAATATAGCTAGTTAACTAACTTAACATTCTCTCATAACCAGATACTCATGTGTTGCTTATAGACAAAATAACCCTCACACTTGTATGTAATATATAAGAATATGGCTAGCTAACTGTAATGGCCTAATAGCAGCCGCTATCAAACCATGTGGGACTTGTTCATACCGGTGCAGCCTCTAGTGGCTTTGTGCCAAGTAGCTACATGAATACGTCTCATTTAACTACCGACGGAAACTTAACATAAAGTCAATTAGGATCTTAGCTGGCCTCGCCGGCCTCAGTGTAAGGTTAGGTTAGCTATCTGCTCCCGGCGAGAGAAAACGCAGCATGGTGCAACAGTTTTGAAAGTGAAACGGCAATGGACCTGTTGTTGGGGTCATGAATGAAGTGAAGTATTACACATCCACATGCAAGTTTAAGAAGCTGAATGAATTCAGCCAAAGGCTGTGACTTCATACCCGTCACAGAGTGGAATCTAAACTATAACAAAATTTGATTTATCTCACTTAGGTAGTTGTAATGATAACTGCATGTGTGCCAAGTGAATGGCTTCTAGTGGTTTCTACTGTGACTTCCCCTCTCAGTGAGTTGACTGCAGGGTCACAGCTGGAGGGCTGCTCCAGACCACTGTATTTACACCGATAACTCTCTCTGTCTCTGTCTCATACAGCAGAACAGTAGCCTTATACAAAGTGGGAAACAAAAATATCTAGTTAATGAATATTAACTAGGGTAATAAAAAGTAATGCTAACATTTGTTAGGTTAATCCATATCAAATTCATCTATTTGTGCATGGTGGTTGTTCTTATCTTTCCCTGACATATTTTTAGTTTTGAGAGGCACTGTCACTTCCTATGTAGGTGAAGTATATATGAAGTTTTTCCATGAAATTGTGATGGTATTTGCTGGGCTGTATGTGTTACTGTAAGGTGTGTTTGTCACATAAAACCCAGTAAGTCAGTTGTCAAAGTCTATATCAGTATGAAGTCTTCTCATTGTACAGTATATTGGCAGAGCTCTTTATTCACCTTAACAACAAACTTAAAACTTTACTTAAAAACCAATTCTGTTCCATTGGCATTTTCAAGTTTCGGCCGATTCACACCAAATCTTGTTCCTCACAGCCAGCTGGCTGTCTGTACAGTAACCACAGTCCACGTGGTTACCTTTTGAAGGGAGTTGTTATAATCTCAGTGCTGCCAAAACCACTTGGATATATCCTGGCCTAGAAATGAAAATACACAAGGACAGGGTGGTGTCATCACCAAGATGTTGAGTGGGGAGTTGAATTTTTTCTTCCAGTTTAAATGCTATACTGTTCTCCTCTGCTTTCACGCAGACTCCTCTTTCAGTCAATAGCTTTCCAGCCTCTACTAACCCTCTTCCACTGAAGTAACTTCAATAAAACATATCATAACATATCATGTAGTTTTTGTCACAGGCTCTGCTTGTCTTCCCGCTGTTCTCCCCACGCTTTTGGGATGAATTCGTTGGAACTAAATTTCCATCCTTCTTAGGAAATTACATCAAATGCAAGTTCCAGTTACTTTGAGGGGTTGAGAGCATGGTCATTATTTGTTGGACAGGGTAAAAAGTCCATGCCATTATTAATATTTGGCTAAAGGAGACGAGTTAGAGATCAATGGATTCCACAAAAATACAGTGGAAACACAAAGAAGAACCAAGCATCAAAACCTCACAAAGTTCCTAAAAGTTAATTTTATGGGAGGTCCCATGTGACAAGTTCAGTAGGAAGTTGCAGTAGGAAGTGGCTACGAGTAGGAATGCTGCATCTGTCTGATCCTGCTGTGTAGCTGACGACGCATCACAGAGCACCTGGATCATAGCAACGCAAACATACATTTGTGATATGTTGAAAAACAAAGCAAGCATCCTCACCAGAGCCTGATTACAGTCTGACTCAGATGCTCAGAATGATACTGTCCTTGGAAACTTACTGTTCTCAATTCATGGGATCAGTCCTGTGATTCATTATTCATGGGTCAGAGAAGTGTTGATACATGTGATAGGGATGTTGCCTCTGTCAGATTACTGATGATTCACAAGATAAACCAGAGGGGGAAATGTGGTTAATGACCTACATAACATTCTGTGCATTGAGGAGCAGTCAGCCTCTGAAATAAGAAAGGCAGAGGGGAGGAGTCTTTGTTCTGATTCCTTTATTTTGAAAATGTGCAATACGTTTGCATTTTTTGACAGCTGCAAGGTTTAGTAATCAAGCTGTAGCCTGAGCTGTAAGCTAATAGTGAAATTAAAAGGAAAGGCTAAATCACTGTAGCTGTTGCCTGGTATAACTGACAGGAAAATACAGTGCTAAATTGCTATTGCCATATGGCGTCATAGACATGTTGTAGAATAAGAGATTCCTTGGCTCACAGCCATATAAGCTGAGCAATTTCTGGGATCAGTTACAGCTTTAATAGGTGGAGGTGGGTAGGATTAAGATATCAAAAACAGACAAATGACTGTTGTGAGGCATGAGACAGAAAACGGAAAGCAAAAGACACACTTGGTGTTAAGCTGTAACACGCTGCCTACTGAAACTAAGCCTGGTGTTAAGTCACTGATGTGACCTTGCTAAGGAAATACCCACACTCTCAGGCCGGAGTATTGAAAACTACAGTCATCTTTTTGCAGTCTACTTCTCGAAACTTGAGTCCATGCTGTATTCCTTTCACATCTTAGGTTTTCTTGAGCCTCAAAGCACCAGTGGTGTATGCTGCTATATGTGGTCCTGTGTATCCCAAAACATGATTTTTACTCACCACTTAAAAGCCAGCCATTAGAGCTGCAGAGGATGCAGAGGATGTGATTAATTATCTTACAATAGCTAGGCCACCAGCATGTGAGGGTGAATTGAACAATAAATGCACAAAGTCCTGCATGAATGATAACATGCCAGCCATTATTACTATGTTTTGATCCCACAGAACAATAAGAAATAAGAGCAAAAGTTGATTTGAAAAAATACAAACAAAGCCTAGTCTTTACCTTGTATCCGGGAAACTCAAGTGTTCTGCTTATACCAATGAGCAGTCACCCAGATACAAATGGACTGAGCCATCTGCCTGTGAAGAGGAAGAGGTGTTTAAATGTACAAATGCAGAGGGACAAGGTGTTTTAGGCAGTATTCACACCTGATCTGTTTGTGCAATTTAAACACCTTCCGGTGCATTTGCTTATTTAGTTCAGTTCATGTTGGCTGGTGACAACTAAGATTGTCAAACAGACCAACTACAGGATAATGTGATATGGATATGTGACACATATTAATTCAGCCATCTGTCCGGTCATGTTGCAGAGAGCTGTCCTTCAGTCTTTGCGACAGATTAAGTTCAGTTGAAGCATGAATTTCTATTAATCTCAAAAGAAACATTTTTGTCCTTTTTTCACCAAGCAAAGGTCAAGTTTTCTGAAAGGACTAGAACTTAGTGGCAATAGTGACTCAGTGTCTCTGGCTCAGATAGGAACTTGACTACAGATATAAATGCAGCCATGTGGTGCTAGTAATAGTTAATAAAACTGTACTTGTTTGTCCTCAGAAATTGACACTGCATGTCCACAAGGTGCACTAATGGTAGGACGGATGGGTGATTTTTTGCAATGGTTAACAATATATTAATTGTTAAGTCGTAAAAGGAGATATTTGGTGTTCAGCCCTCACCTGAAGTGCCCCTTTAATTGCCCAAATGCTTCCTAATTTGCCCTTATATTTTCTGCAGTAACTGTACAAACTGCTGCCATGTTGCCCTTGCACATTTTAGAGCAGAAAGTGCACACTCTTGAAACACAAACGCACCTTCCTGGCAAAACAGTGTGAAGATTTTGTCTCTGTTAAGGTGGATGCTTTAAAATTCTCCCCACAGTTTCATCTGTTGTTAATTTAGCATTCTTGTTAACATGTTACAATGCAGGGTGTATCATCTACACACCAGTTTGCTGGTTGCTCTGTGACTCTGTGGTGCACCTGTTGACTCTGTTGCATGGAGGTGCTGTTTTAGTGACAGATGCCTGGTCAATAACCGTCCCTTTGAATTAGACATGCTTGAAAGACAGCTTTTTAGTCATTCTTTGTTTGCTCATGTTCCGGCGCGGTTACCTTGGTTGTATGTGGAGTGTTTACTCAGCTTGGAGGAGAAGATCTGCCAAAAGGAGAGGAGATGAAGGCAGGGAGGAGTGACAGACTGAATCATGGAATTTCAAATGCTGATGTGGGCATTGTGCAGCACATCTACCATCTCTTTGTGAGTTTGATCAGTGCAATGTTAAGCTTCAGTTTGATACTTGTTAGTATGGGATCTGAAGTGTACTGCTCGAGGGTTGCTGCTCTTTGTGGAAAGAAAAGGGCTTTTATTTAATTGGAAAGGCAGAAATTTGGATTGTAACATTTTCCTGGCTTCATTTTCTGCTACATCCACTAGTGCAACATGTGGTCATTTCTTAAGATGCACAGTTTTTCACAAAGGAACAGTTTTTCAACAACTGCTGCTTGTTCCTTGTCATGAGATATGAAAATCTGACTTGTCTCAAAAACCAAAATTTGAATACTCTTCCATACCGAGCTGAGTTTGCTGCACTGCAGATTATGGTGCTGTGTCATGGCCAGTGTGTGAACTGGACGCGATGTTGGCTTTATTAATCCAAGAGCCACTGAGAGCTGAGCGGGGTAAAGACGAGAGAATTCCTGGAATTTAGGCCTGGTCTAACACTGCTCCAGACACTACCGCCAAACCTATGTGTGAGTTGACACGTAGTAACCAGTAACCATCAGCCAAACTGCACTCACTGTGGTATTTAGTGTTAACTATTTTCTGTATGAAAAGAGTTGTCTTTGTAATGTTTGATCCTTTTCCTGTCATTTTATTTTAGCCATGGCTTTGTGGGTCCAAAAGCTATTAGAACTGCTTTTCTCTCAAGCGTTGTGAGCAAGTGAGTCATATAGTAGCATAAATACATGAATAGAAGTCAATTATTTCTGTTAATTATGCCCACACCAGAAAGCGAGTGGTTAAAGGATTAAAGGTTGCTGTGTCTCAATTTCTATGGCATTTTGCAGGTGGACACACCTCTAAAGTATTTCAACTGTTGAAAACTGCATTTAAACTCTTTTTGTTTTGTTTATGGTAGAGATAAGCATGAACTGGCACTTCTCTCCCCATGGACCGTCAGTCTTGTTATTGTGTGTCAAAACATTACAGAACACTGTACAAAATATTATTGTAACGCAGTAAAGGTAAGCTGTGATGCAGGCTGTATTGTCTTAAAGCAGAGCTCTTGAGCAGTCATATATACTGTATCTTGTTGACAGTTGACACTTTTGATGTGGGCCTGTTTAAGATTGCACAATGTGTAGGTGCATCACAGCAGAAGATATAAATGAGTTATAATGGTAATAACTGCCAGCGGTAAACATTAAATAATATAGTAAGGCTTTGATTACTTTGTTATACAAACGCACACACACGCACTACACACTTGGATTGCATTTTTCCGGTATGTGTTACACAAATCCTTCACTGATGTGATAAGCTTGTATCAGCAGCTACAGATAAACTCTGTGTTTACACTGCCAAGACAGGTGGAAATGGGATTAATTGTGGTTCATGCTAAAGGGCAATCCTGCAGCATATCAACCATGCCTCCACTGCTGTGGCATTGTAGCTACTTTAATTTACATAACAACTGTGTTTTTTTTTTCCAGCCCCCCCACTTTGTTGCCAATCCCATGTAGTTCAGAATAATCTCTAAAGAAAAATAAATTAAGAATCTCAGTAGTAAAAGAATAATAGTTTACATACAATGCGTTTCTCACCTTAAACAAAGTAGAAGAGGTTACTTCTTTGAGTACTTTCTCATTACTGGAAGTGCTGTGTCTTATATGTGTGTCTATCTACCATTTCTCTAATCCTAGAAGAAGAAATGCAGGCATTCTCCCCAGTCTGGAGGATTTGCTCTTCTACACAGTCGCAGAAGGTCAAGAGAAAATTCCTGCTCATAAATTTCTTACAGTAAGTCCTTCAGTTTCAGTTCAGCTTGGTGGTTAACGGTAACTTTTGCAAGATAGTACATTAACATCCATCTTAATGGTCACATACCACACACAGTTTCTTTTTGAAAATATTCCTGAATCTTCTTTGTATTGATATACAGTTTCTATTGTTGTATTTATTCTGTTATTTTAGGCACTTAAGGCCACAGGGCTTCGCACTGGAGATCCCCGGCTGAAAGAATGCATGGAAACCCTCAAAGAAACTCTAAAGAAGACATCAGATGGTGTAACGCTGGACAGGCACCTATTCAAAAAGTAGGTCTTGTCGTTCCTTGTCTTGTATGGGTATTCTGTCTCTATCATACACACCTACCATGGTGACATTTTTTAAATCTCATTTCCCAAGTACATGTGCTTACTTCAGCTTTGAAATATATCATGCAGTTTGATGACCATATTTTTTAATGAGCAAATTCAAACATACGTAAATGTATAAATTTGCATATTGCATAGATGCAAAAAAAAATATCCATCAAACAGCATTTGGATGGAAGTTCTGTGTTTGTGTGACTTCTGCATTTTCAGTGGAAGGAACTCAAAGAAAACTGGGCATTGTACTCAGTTGGAAACTCCCATAGTCCTTTCCTTCTTCACAAGAAGTCAATAGATTTTCATCTGCCAGAAATAAACTTTAAGTATTTATTTTCACTTCTTCCACTGTGTGTTTTGGTACCACTTTGAGAGGAATATTGTTCTATGAGTAACACATCAAGGCTTAAAGAGAAATTTGTTTCAGTGCTTTCTGTGGTTGTCACTGTCTTTTTAAAGTTTTTATTTTATTGGTTCAAATTAAAAATATTTTAGCTCTAGTAAACTAAAATCTGAGCATTGACACATTCCTGAAACCATTCGATAATATGACAGACACTGTGTTCATGGTTTCCTACAGTCAGTGGTGTGAAAATGATCATTCATCACTATATAGATTCATACTGGATCACGCCACGTGAATTTAAAAAAAGCAGATGATGAATATGTTATGATAAAGCTTCTTCATCAGCCATCACTTTTAACATTCATAGAAGTTTGTCAGACTTCAGGGTTGCACACTTGGTTGGCAAACTTTTCCTTTAACTGCATGCAGTCACAATATTTTAGCATGCTTTTTGTGGTTTGTTCATCAGGTGTGTCCAGAGCAACATTGTCCTGCTCACTCAGGCCTTCCGCAAGAAGTTCGTCATCCCAGACTTCCAGTCCTTCACCTCCCATATTGATGAGCTGTATGAGAGTGCCAAAAATCTCTCTGGAGGACAGGTGTGTCCTTAGATCCACAACTTTTTTTTTTTCCCTCCCAGTGCATCATGATTATTATTTAGCCCATACAGATTCATTACCATCAGTCTGTTCTAACAGTCCGGTTTCAGTCTGCATTCAGCTGGTATCAAAGGTGTAGATCCGTTTTTGATTGCCTAACCAGAATGGATATCCAGCAGCACTCTGATCTGACTGAAAACCACCAATCTTGAAGGAAAAGTCCACCCTAGAACACGTTAGAAGTATTCTAGTAGCTCCCAGCAGCAGCAAGCTGGGTGCCACTTTTACAAATTGGTGAAGTATTCTCTTTGGCAGCAGCTTTCTGCGTGGTGAGTCATGTCATTATAGGTGCTAGCTACAGAAATGTTCAGACAAAAGAGAATTACTGGCAATGATTCCCAGAAATTTATGAACCTCCCACAGTGAAACTCCTGTTCTCAGCTGAGAAGCATCTAGCAACTACATGTGTACTGAAGCCAAGAAGAGACCCATTTTAGAGCAGACATTTTTACAGCTCCAGACCCCTGGTATTACACATTCACTCACATGGCTTAATGAAATGGAGCCATTGTTTATGTTAATATTTACCCCTGTGCTCTCCCTGCGTAGAGAGGTCAAAAAGTCTGCCATGAAAATGGTGTATTTGTTAATAAGTAAACTGAGCCACATACCCACTAAGCTGGCTGATTTAGTCATTTACATTAGTCATTTGCATCCACACTAGCAATTTGGTTGTTGTGTTGTCAGAGGGAAACGGCTCGCAAAAAATCATGGTACTCTTCTAGTTAGCACCAACTAAACTGTGTGTTGGTGGTGCACAGATGAAAGCCATAAATTAAACAAAAGCAAACAAAACACATTGGTCTGTAGTAGCTCCTTTTGATATGAGTATTCATTGTGGGTTTTTCCTTTCTGATCCTCAGATGAGGAGTTGACCCCTGTCAGTCTTGTTATTGTGTATTATATTGTGTGGCATTAGCTTTCCACTGAAAAATGAGCTGCAGCAGACGTCAGAGGTGTAAGGTGAGCCGCTGCTCTGCTGAAGCTCTTTCCTCTGCCTCACCTCTCTTTCAGGTTGCAGACTACATTCCTCAGCTTGCCAAATTCAGCCCAGACCTGTGGGCTGTCTCTCTGTGCACAGTCGACGGACAGAGGTGAGACATTCATGAAGAGGACTAAATGTTAAAGAGCTATTTAAAAAAAAAAAAAAAAAAAACATTGATATATTATTATATTTTTATTTTAGCAGTTAATGTTTGTGTGATGTTTCTCAGTTAATGTTATAGTAGCATGTCTGTGCTGTGAGCATTCCTCTGTGGAATCAGAGCACTGCTGCTGTTGGGTTAAATAATTACCAAATGGCATCTAATGGTTTCTGGGAGAAATGCAAACAAGCCAGTTTTCTTTTATTTTAACTGCAGTGTGCAACTGCAAATTCACCATATTATTTGTATTGGTAAAACACAATTCACTTTCTAGTTCTTAAATATAATTCCCCTTGAGTTTGTAAAATGCATACACATATAAAATAGAATCCAGTGTAATTAGCACTCTCTGTGAAGCTTACAGTGTTCAGTATATATGTATGTAAATCACCCTGTATTTCCCAATGAGGGACAAAAGTAGAACAAACAGACACTTATCACAAGTGTAGTGGAAAGATGTCAACAGGTGTTTGGATCAGCCTGTTCTCTGATAGGTATCTTTAAAGTTCCATAAGGGGCTAGTTTTGTCATGCCTGTGCAACAGAGGAAGTCATAAAGATAACATTGGTACTGAACAGACTGTGTAGTTCTGTTATCATGCTGCAACACTCTGAAGTTACTCTGTATACTCTTCCATTCTAAGTCTTTACTTTGATCATGCATATGTCCTCCATTTTGTACCCTGTTCCAGGTCCTCACTCTTACTGACTTGTTTATTATCTGACATTGCAGCTGCTTTGCCTGCTTAGATAACATTATCTTTATCCCTAACGTTATGTTTTGTCTTTTGTAGACATACAGTAGGAGACACCAAGGTCCCTTTCTGTCTGCAGTCTTGTGTCAAGCCTCTAAAGTATGCTGTTGCTGTCCATGACCATGGCACAGAGTATGTGCACAGTTTCATTGGAAAGGAGCCCAGTGGCCTGCGCTTTAATAAGCTCTTCCTGAATGAAGATGGTGAGACTCCAGAGTTTTCTTTTCCTTTTTCCTCCTCATTACTTCTTTCTTAAGACCTCAGCCCATACACAGTATTTTTCCTCCTCAAAATGTCACATTAGAGCCTGACTTTGAATCATAGAAAATATGTTAATAAAGGTTATAAAAGAGGAATGTTTTGCATGTTGCTTTTACACCCCCCTCCCCCCACTACATATTTGCATTTCTCCCTCAGCCTCTTACATATTTGAACACTCCCTCATGACCTCAATGACACTAGGTGGGACAGTCTGTCATTAGCAGCCCAGAAAGTTTTTCATCAGTGCTCATCGATGGTCTATCTCTAGCATCAGGGAGAGAGAAGTGTGAGAGCTGTGACTGAGCTGCCAAGTGAATGAGTCAGATGATGGCATCAGGAGAATTTGTGGAAAGAGTTTTTTTTTTTTTTTTTTTTTTTTTCCCCCCCAGCAGCATCTTGAAAATAAACATGGTTGGGTTAAACTGAGTGTCTACATAGCACATAAATCAAGCTATATAAGTGCTCGAATAATATTTATATTTTTATGACATGTTGATATGACACTACATGCCACAATAATCAGAATTGAGGTTGGTTTGTTAGAGGAAATGCCACAATCCTCACACTGATAGCTAAACTGCAGCCATTTTGTCACATCCTGTGTGGGTGTTTTGCCAAGATAGCCCCGTGGCTGTCCTGTTGTGTAAGGCGATCACATACCAGTGAGGAAATGTAGGTGATGTAAGGGCTGTACTTGAGCTCTTTTAGAAATTAGAGGGAGGAAGGCTTCCACTCCCATCGTCTAGTTTGGCCAGTGTTGCTACAACGAATGGGAAGAGGAAGTAAGCTCATCTCATGGTTAGTTATGGAAACAGAAGGCATTTGCTATTTCTTGGTTTAATCCTCTGGGGGAGTACAAGACAGGAATACGAGACTTCAATACATCCTGATTTTCATGTAAAAACCTTTTCCTCTAGATGCAAATAAATGTCTTTGTCCCTACAGTAGTTATTTTTTACTTAGTGAATCCAGATAGCCGTCCACCTCTACACCTCAATACACATTTAAAACATAATGCTCCTGCCTGGCCAGAAATAATTTCTTTCTTTTTTTTTTTTTTTCTTTTTTTTTTTCTTTTTTTTTTTTTTGCAGAAACACATTGTTCTCAACAGGATTTGTAATATATATCATTGTTCTAAGAGTTAGTTCTGGATGTAGGTACAAAGCTCAGTTTACTTCACACAACACACAACCAAAGATACAGATATTATTATGAAATTATTATCTGTATTATCTTGAGTCAATGTGTGTTCTGCATGTATTTGATTGTTATTGTTTGATGTGTCTATAGACAAAGCTCTCAGACGTCAAGAAAATAACTAAACATTTACACATTGATCCTCTACAGAATGTTTAACAGGGCTCTTGTTGTTTTGCAGATAAGCCCCACAACCCCATGGTGAATGCTGGCGCTATTGTTTGTACTTCACTGATAAAGGTAAAAGCAGTAGCACTTTTTTCCCTTCATTTGTGTTTATGATGTCCAGTCTGTGTGTCATTTCCACTGAATCCTTAGCTAGAAAATTCCTTGTATGCTGTGTATCTCTGAGCCGTTTTACAGAGAAATAGATAGAGATAAAAATGAAGGTTATCATAAATACTCCTCACAAATAAGACTTGACTGTTTTACAATGGCCTCATTAACCTACTTTTGTTTAAACACAATGAAACCCACTCAAGAAGACTCACAATAATTCAGAATTGTTCTGATTTAACACCCTGTCCAAAGTATTGTCAGAAACCTTTGTAGTTTTAATTTTGTGGTCTTGTTACTGATTCTGTAGACTATAGACTTCTAAGTGTGTCCAGATATTTATCACTCTTGACTCAGCTTGAAGTATTTCTAGGTCACTACCTCAGTCCACTGCCATGTGTCTTGTTGTGGTGATTAAGACTTGTGCTAATCCTTCCTGAAGGGTACTTAGCCGCCCCAGCACACACTCTGTTATTGTCCCAGCTGAAAATAACCTGTACAGAGAGCTAGTCAAATGCAGGTGCACGCAGACCAGCACCAGTCTGCTCATGAAGATACTGTAGATAAGAAGTCAAATAATGCCTCACTTCATTCATCCTCTCCATGTAGTCACCAGGGTTTGGTATCACCCTATTCGAATTGACTTTAGGTAACTCGGTGTGAAGAGGGAATGACAGTGAGTTGGCTTTCTTAGTCACAAAAATGAATTGCCCGTCATCTGTCAAATCAAACAAGCTGCAAACTTTGTTGATAGGTTTTCACATTGGCACTATTACATTTTCAAATTCTTTACAGCTTCTGATGATCAGCCTCAAAACTTGAATTCTTCAACTCTACCAAACTCTCTTTACATAGTGTAACACATCATTACTGTGTGCCACCTCTGAGATGCTTCTTACAGCCGCAGGATTGTATTGCAAATGTTTGCTTTTTAATATCTTGAAATTAGCTTCTTCATGTATGGTTAAATCATGACATTTTGACAAATTTTCTGCTAGAAATATTTCTACAAAATTGTCAAATTCAAGGACTGGTATTTGACTGCAGCTTTTTCTGGAAGTGACCTTTGCTATGCCCAGCTTTTGTCCCAAGCACATAGACTTTGAACGGAATCGTATGACTAATGGTATGCTTCATCCTTGTTGCATTCTCATTTATGTTGTAAAACAATGTGCTATCAAAGCTTGGAGGTGTGATTATTAGTTTTTATTTGACTTGAGAGTAAGCAATCTAGACAGGGAAACGCTTCAGAGTAATTCAACTGTAGATGGTGCTAAAATCATCCTCTATGTATGTATAAAGAAGCATGCTGAAGCATGGGGCCTGTGTGACCTTGATTTTGATTTTGGATCTCTTGTACTTAAAAGGAACAGGCAAGAGATTAGCTCTGTCACAAGTCTCAGGGTCTGGGACCTGTGTGTTTTTAGTGTCTGCATGTTGTTGAAATGCCATTTCCTTTTTTAAAATTTAGTTTGTTCACCTGTGCTTCTTGTTCGTCACCACCTTTCAAACGCAAGCCTGTTAAACTTAGGTTTACTTTGCCTAATATTCTTGACCAGATTGTTTACGTTGATAGGGAAATCATTCAGACAGATCGGCATTTATGCTCTGTTAAACCATGACAGCAAACCCATGTGCCGTCACCTAGACTAGAGTCTGTAGTCACTGCAGTACACAAAGCACATGTGCCCAGGACAATTCAAATAAGCGGAGCAAGTGGTTGTAATCTCTAAATCCCAACAAAGGCCTAGATGTATAAAGTGTGACAACTGTGTTGCAATGCCATGTTTCTGAAGTCAGTTCCACAAAAGTTAATTTTTAAGCAAAGTGCTAGAAATTACCTTCCTGTAGCGCCACTCTGCAACATTCCTGCATTTGGGGCAAGATATTAATAAATAATCTATTTTGGACCATTAACTTGGTGAAGCCATTTTTCTTTTCTTTCAATAGTTTTTCATGAAAAACATATTGGTTGCAGTGCATTCAGGGCGTCCATCCTGCAAGCATTCAGATACTCAAATACTTTTTGGGACACTTAAAAGAGGTATTACCCTCTGAATTGTAGATACTGTAGCATATACTCTACTCGCCACGAAAAACCTAATTCAGCTTGAGTAAACACTGGACTTTGACTCCAAACATTGTTACCAGTATTAAAAACTGCCCACATTTACACAACACAAACATCTAGTTTGTCTTAGAAGTGTTTAGATCTGTTCTTTCACCAGTGATGTTTAAAAGCCAACTGCTCCTCCTTTCTGTGATTTTTATTTATTTATTTTTGGTACAGTGAGCAAGATAAAACGGGTGCTTTCGTTGAGAAATCTTCCTGTTTGTGTTGTTGTCGCTCAACTCTCAAATCTGAAATCACAAAATACTCTTTTCAGGATTTACACTGGGTGAGTCAGTTAGAAGTTTGTCAAACAAAATTAGAAAGGTAGAGAAAATAGTAGAGAAAATTGTGTTTAATGATGTGCTTAAATACACATGAGCTTAAATACACATAAGTGTATTTAAGTACACAGACAGTAGTGAGTGAGTTGGCTTCTTTGATAGTTCAACATTTTGGGAAATATACTTATTTGCTTTCTTTCAGAAAGGAAGAGAAGATTGACACAAATCTCATGATAGTCTGTTCAAGCTGCACTCATGAATATCAGCAAATGACAATCTTTGATGTTAAAGGGTTACCTCATGTCAAATGATAAAGAATTATCACCTAATTCAGCTTATTCCCTCCACTCCACATCTGTCTTTTAGTGCATTTAGGGTTTATGACCCACAGCTTCATTGTTTTGGTTCACTCATTTTCAGCTGGAAGACATTTACTGCCCTGATAAAACCACTGTATGCTTCTTCTACCAGCAAAACTCTAATTATTGTTTTAACTTTTAGATTCATGTACAAGTTAAATAAATTTAATTGGCGAACTTGAGATAAAACCAGGCTAGCTGCTTTCAGTCTCCACACTCACGCATATGAGATTAATATCGATCCTCTCAACTCTCTCTTAAAAGGAAAGCACTCAACAATTTTTTTTTTTTTTTTTTTTTTTACTAAAATGTTGAACTAATCCTTGAACATTTCTGGCAGAGATATGAGTAGATCTACACTGGACTAAGATCATGTATAACATATTTTTATATAATCTATATCAGGAAATCCACTCCACCTATTCTGATAAACAACACAAAGACTGCCTCATAGTAGCTCCTATGCCTGCAGTAGTCAACAAAACAGGTTGCTCAACAGTTTTCTTACTGATTTATGATGCTGTCTTTACAAGTAGCAGCTTAAGAATTGTATGCACAAGTTATTCTTCCATCACACAGCTAACCTTTGAAACAGTCCACTAAGATCACCTCCCATTTTTTTGAGACGATAATGTGTGTCTGTGTCCTCATCCACTCACCATTGTCATCAGTATCTCAATATGTTGTTTTTGTTTTTCTTAACTGAAGCACAAATGTCAAGCTATTGGTCAGGTTGCCCAGTTAGGTTTGACCTCGGTGGGAAAACTATGGGATGGTTGCCCCAAACTGTTGTTACATGGTGCTTGAAGGCTACATGTTGTTGCTGTTTTTGTATGTTGTTGCATATTTTCCAGACTTAGGAACTGTGGGAAATAATGACTGCTGCTGCAGGTCAAATGACGTTGGTAATTTTTTCTTCCTTTTCCATATCTATCTCCTCGCACTCTCCCAATCCCCTGATCCTCCCTCCTCTCTCTTTCTCCTCCAATCAGCTCTGTAGAAACCCCATTTAGTGACTCTTTAACACCTCCATCAGTGTCACTTATTTTTTTGTTCTGCACAGTAAAGTGCAGAAAGTGAAATGTACGTCAGTCACACATGAAGCATTAGCCTTTTGAATGTAAAGTTAAAACCCATCCAAAACATAAATAGTTCAGTATTATGAATTCATAACAACTGCTATAGCACATTAAATGTGCATGCGTGTCCATTTTTCCTTTTGCTGTGTTTTCTTTGTGGGAACAGGCAGCATCATCTAGCTTGTGACTTGATTAATGTACACTGAGCTACAAGCTGTGAATTTTATTCTCAGAGGAAGACTATTCCTCCCTCTTTTCCCTCCTTCCCCACTGTTTTGGCAGACAGACTTTGCACAGATGACTTGTGTTGACCTACTGTAGACGCACCAACACCTCAAACACATACACACACACACACACACACACACACACACCTGCAATTTGGTAACCCATAATATAAACTTGCCTGCATACACCTACATTTCTGTGCAGTCATACTTTATGTAGAAACACACAGGTTAGGCCTGTTACAGATATTTTGAAAATGGTCTATTGTAGTTTTTACTCTTTAGATATGAAATAAAACTGAAACTGATATTTGGAATCAGTGAGATGGCATAGTGAGATGTAATGATGAGACATGTTTTTCTTTAACTGGCTAAACTGGTAATGCACATGTCTACTAAATCTCCCTTTAACTCCAAAAGACTTCCCTCTTTGTAACATATTTGCAAGCCAATCATATTAATATTTGGTACTTGAATAATTCTTGGCAAAGCTCCTGTGATTTCATATGTAATAAAATCTTTTCACATCTTCTAATTCTGTAGCTTTAATTTGTCAGCAGTAGTATTATTATTTTAGTATTACCTCTATGATGCTGTGCTCCTCTGCAACATCTCTTGGTGAATGAAACGTGCTAACTGCATATTCTTTTGTTCTCTCCTCAGCAAGGTGCAGGCAATGCAGAAAAATTTGACTATGTAAGTATAAGAAGTCAGACCTGGATCCAACATTGAAGTCAAAAGTACTCTGAGTTAACTTTTTCTTTGTGAAAGGGCCTGAGGACTAGTGATAAATATTAATATGATAAATATGACACATTGTGGACTTATACTTACTGTATCATGTTTCCTCTTTACACTTTTCCTTTTGAGGGTCCCATAGCCAAGTTACAGTCAAATTCTGAGCAGGTTTTGAATATGTTCACACAGTAAAGTGTGGCAAAAAATAGTATACTCAGAACAGTCAGTATGCTGACTAAACTGTCAGTTTTGAAATGTGCTGTTGATGGATATTAATTTCCCATAGTGTCACAAGGGAAAAGGAGGGGCTTTTTTGTTTTCTATAATAATTCCAAACAGGGTATACTAAAAGAATCAGTATATAGGATACTTTATACAACTTAGTGTATAGTACAGAACTGGGACACGCTGAACAAAGTATTTACATTCCATGTATAATAACAGTAGCATTGGATACTATGACACTTGGTCTAGAGTTTATACTGTTTACAATTACTGTGTAGTATGGCTAGAACTATTCATAGAGTTCGACCTCATACCATGAACCCCTGTTGATCATTTTGTCACTCTTAACTCTCCCACTGCTTCTCCTCCAGGTCATGAGCTTTCTGAAAAAGATGGCAGGAAACGAGTATGTAGGTTTCAGCAACGCCACGTAAGTCCCTCTAAATCACGAGGTCTGCTTTCAAAGTTTCTGTATCCCTTCTTTCACTCAGTGAGAAGGACAACAACAAATGTGAAGTTAAAGGCATGCACGCTTCATTTTCTTCGGCTCAGGTTGAATTTGTGAAGTTGTGTGCTAATTGGAATATAATAAAGGAGTTAGTTGTTCCACCCTAACAGATATAGCAAAGCTATGAGAGTGAGGGAGATGCCAGAGTACACACCCACACATTAAGTGAAAATGTGTGTGGGTTAGCTCTGTTGTAGACACCATAACAAAGCCCTTTTTCATGTTTATAGTGGTACCATATTTGATATTTACCTGTTTTTACTTCACTGTCAAATTACCAAAGCCTCTACCGCACCATCAACTGGGCCATTGCATTTACAAACATGAAGACTAGCTGAAGATAGAGATCATACCTGCCATCTACTCTGTTATTAAAAACTGGTTTGTCATTGTTAAGTAAAGCCAGGCTTTAAAAAACTCTGCTTAGTTCAAGTGACTATATATAGGCAAAGTTTTCTTTTCATAAAGATTCTGACATGAGTGAAGGAAATCAGAGAGACTGGTAATGAGGCTTAAATGTTCAGGACCTTTTCCTCAGGTAATGGAAAGTGTCTGTGTCAGTTCATTCAGAGCAGAGGCTAGGTAGATGTTTGGCATTAGAACAATGTGTGCAGTGTAGTGATACATTGCTGTTCACTAGAAGAGGAAAGTATTTTAAGTGGTAAACTTTCTTAGTTTAACTCTTTGTAGGTACATTACCTTTGTGCCAATTTGCTACACAGTAGGAGTCATTTCCTACACTGATTTGTGATTGACTTTATTAAGGATGAGTTCTGGAATTGGCATCTGTGTTGTAAAGGTCACTTGCATGTGTATGATTTATGCTGACACCACATGCTAACAATGTCACTGGAAAAAGAGCAAGTGCTGAGGCTCATGTTGCAGTTTCATCACATGACAGCATGACAGCTCTGGTTGTACTGTACACATGAAGGGTGGGGGTGATGGAATTCCAACACACAAGTGCAAACACACACACACACACACACACACACGCTCACACTCACTATGCAAATGTTTCCTTCCTCTATTTGATGGGAGTGCTCTGCTCTTTGTGTGACAGATTCCAGTCAGAGCGTGAGTCAGGAGATCGGAACTTTGCCATTGGCTATTACTTGAAAGAAAAAAAGGTTTGACCTTGGATGAGTTATACTTCATTGCTGATGTTGTTGACTTTGCTATCTCTCCATTTGTTTCTATGTACTAAAAAGCAGAATCATAATTAAAGGAAAAATACATAGGCACATATGATTACCCATACATAGCAGTGGGTAAAACGAGAACAAAGGATATAACAAGATATAAGATACAAATATTGAAAAAACTAAATAGGCAACTAACAACTGAATAGGTAAATAAATAAAGAGAAAGGTTAACTTGCAGATCCAGTTTATCTGCTGCTATATTTTCCAAGAAGGTTAAATAGGTTGCCAGGCTGCATAAAATCCTATCAAAATCATGTTATAGAGAACCTAGTTTTTCTAAACTAAATGTTGTGAATGACCTTCCATAAGCCAGAGTCCATGCACTGGTGGAAGTGGCTCCTGCTGAAAGTTCAGAGGGCCGTCATACTGGCCTCAGACCCATTCAAGTGAACATTGCTTTGAGGCTACACCACAAAGTGCAATAAATGGAGACTGTAGTAGTATAAATGATAAACTTGTGTTATTTTGGACACATCCAAAAAATATGTAAGAGGATACCTGGTTACTGTTTGCATCTGCCACATGTAGGATCAAGATTTGCTCTAATCTTATACGGTCAACTTTAGCCCAGTGTACAATTTTAAACTAAACTACTGCGTATGTTTTGCCAAAGCTCCTCTGAAATTTTTAAATTTATGTCTTACCCCCATTTATTTTTAAGTTGTTCTAGTTGGTCTGTACTTGTGGTAAGTTGGTGCATAGTACTGATGACAGGGAAACCGATCCAGTAGAAGCTTTTTCTAAAATTTTGATAAGCTTTGATACATTTTTCAAGTCAAGTCTCTCGGTGAGGCATTGTAATTATTTGAAAATTCGATTTTAACATGAGTCTTGGACAACACAAAGTTACTGTGGTTGAGGCACTATTATTTCTGTTTGAAAGTTTCTAGAAGTAAATTATTGCCTGATCAGTAATTTTATTCACAATATAAATCAGAAATATTCACATGTATAATTAAGAATATTAAATTTTAAAAGAAAAATCTGCATTTTATGCGCTCCTCAACTGATTATAATTCTCCTTCAGTTTACATTTACCTTCAGTGGTGTGTGCTGGATTCTGATAAACCTTTACTAGGCCTACATGTTTTTCACCGCAGCAGAGGTTCCCTAACAGTAAAAATATGGTTGTCTATTCCTCATTCAGAGAAGCAGAAACATGGGAATGTAGTTGATAAATGTTTATGTGTTTATCTATATGCTCTGTGTTTTAAACTCTTGTGTTTCTCTTTAGTGTTTCCCAGAGGGGACAGACATGACATCTGTACTGGACTTCTATTTTCAAGTGAGTGTAGCAGTGATCTATATATACATTTTTTTTTACTCCTATTATTTTTGGCAGAACACTGTTTGCCTGCTTTGTTGCTGCTCCTCTTCCATTATTGATTTTGCCCCTGAGTGAAAGTGACCCTGATCTGACCTGTTAGATCCTGTTTCTGCTTTTCTGTCAATATTAGTCACATGTTCCTTTCTTTCTGTCAAACTGACTCTGTTTTTTAACTTTAACTTATCTTTACTTTCACCTCCACCACCACTGCACTGCACTTTCACCTTGCCTATGTCAGACTTTACTTTCTCTTTTCTGCTCTCCTGTTTCTCCACCAACAGGATTCCATTTGCTGCTGCGTGAGAAACATGCTTTGCTCAAAATTGTGACAGAGAAATGATGCAAATTGTCTTTCATCTGAACCCCCAGCTATGTTCCATTGAGGTTACCTGTGAGAGCGCCAGTGTCATGGCAGCTACCCTGGCTAATGGTGGTATCTGCCCAATCACGGGCGAGCGCGTGCTAAGCCCAGAGGCAGTGAGGAACACCCTGAGTCTGATGCACTCCTGCGGCATGTACGACTTCTCAGGACAGTTTGCCTTCCATGTAAGTAGAAGACACATTTTCACAAGATGGCAAGTAAGAGCTGAGGAAAGAAACAAAGCAGTGAGCATGAAACAAAATGATTTACTGCTTTGATAACAGGTAGAGTGAAGCAACTTCTGTTCTATACTTAACATATCACATGATCTGTCTGAGCTGAGGTGTTTGTTGTGACAAGATGGCTTATCTGCCAAGACATTGAGCAATGTGTGATCACATCCTCAGCATTTCAATTTGTCATAATAAGTCACATCTGGAGCAGTTGGTTTTGACAGCAGTGAGACAGCGACAGTGACAGCAAAAGTGAGAGTGTACTCTGTGTTCTTTCCTTTTGCTATAGTTTTAAGTTAATAAGATGGAAACAAAACCACTTTCTTAGTTAATGTAAATGGTAGAAATAGTGACCTCTCTTCTGAGGGGCAGAGCACCAAGCAAAAGAATGCCCACTCAATAATTAATTATTAAATTTTTCAAATATATTTCAGTACAATGTCACAGTCAAGGGAGTGGGGGCATAGATGAATAATGCTGGTAAGAATCCTGTTGCTAAGTGATTACTGAAGCTGTGCAGACTTGCTCTTTGCCGACTTTTTCCATTTTCAGCATTGCGTCATTGTTGTCACGCTGATACTGCAGATACACACAGCTGATCGCCTGTTATGTAACTCGTCTTGTTTTCCCTGTTGTAGGTCGGTCTGCCAGCCAAGTCTGGAGTAGCAGGGGGGATCCTGCTGGTTGTACCCAACGTGATGGGTATTATGTGCTGGTCGCCCCCACTAGACAAGCTGGGCAACTCAGTCAGAGGAATACAATTCTGCACGGTATGTAACATCCGGTAACAGAGGAGAAGATCACTGTGTCATGCAGTGTGTACTTGCAAAGGAGACATTCTCAGAACCCAGACACCACTTTTATTTTTTTTAAACACACCAGTGCTAAAATAAAATTTCAGTAGCGTGAGAGTGTTTTGATATAGCCCAAAATGTTTTGCTTGTATCTGTGTTGTAGCTTTACATCAAGAATGCATTACTGTGTTGCCAAAAAGTTGTTTTGGACTGATTGCATCACAAAGCATGCCTTAAATACACACTCACATGCATGCACACATATCAGTGTTTAGTCACTCCCACAAAATATAGGCCTGTTGTACTCTTTTAGGTATTACTGATGTATGAATATATTTTTCAGTTATACTCTTTGTATTTTGATACTTTTTAAATTATATTCAAGTGACTTCAAGAAAATCAGTACAGTAAGTTAAGTATTTAAATAAAAACTCCTCATGAAAAAAGGGTTATTAATGATTGGAGTGGCCTTGAGTTTTCTTGGCAGACATACCTGTAAAGCGACTGAATCTGTTTAATAAGTAAATAATGCTTGATATATTTACTACTGACATCAGTGCTTTTCAACTTTCACCATCATCAGAGAGAAATATCACCTTTAACAGTGTAGTAGTGTAAATGTATTAACAGTAATAAACATATTTACCTTTTCTGATCTAATCAATCTTGTCTTTCCAGGACCTCGTGGAGCTTTTCAACTTCCACAACTACGACAACCTGAGGCACTTTGCCAAGAAGCACGATCCTCGCAGAGAGGGAGGGGATCAGCGGGTAAGGATGCACAACACCTTGTTATTTTGGGGGGGGGGGGGGGGGGGGGTGCAAACATTTCTTTCATCAGATACATTACTCAGCACACCCTCTCCAAGAATGCAAGAAGCCAAGTGACGCTGAACTTACTGTTGATTTGCAGCTGTTGGCTGAACACATATTTAGCTCCATAACTGTACAAACAGTACACCTAAAGGGGAAAAAAAAGACCTAAAATCAGATGAAGAGCAGAATAGGACAATCCTTGTCTCCTTTTCTCCCCAGTCTTTGCACTGCCTCTTTTTGAATTCTGATGGAGGCCCTTGCAGGTGTGTTATTCTCATACTTTTCTTCTAGTTGGGTCCCTTTTAAAGCAACATAAGAAACTAAATTACCAAAACTTGTTTAGTTGTTTGCCAAAAATCTGGCACTTTATACATCACACTGTGACACTTGATCCTCTGTGGTGCATCAGCTAGCCTCGTCAAAGGTACGACAATAATGCATGCCCTTGCCGACGAAAACTGGTTTTGGTTCTGGTTTTCAGAATATGTTATGCAAACTGCACACCACACCTACAACACACATACAAACCCACAGAGGGAGTGAGACTAATTTGTTATTCGTGTCAATTGAAACAGCAGCACTCCTTCGGACCCATGGATTACGAGAGCCTCCAACAAGAGCTAGCTCTGAAAGCCCCTCTGTGGAAAAAGGTGTCTCCCACTGAGTCGCACCAGGACAGCTCCACCACTGTAGTCTATAGGATGGACAATGTCAGCGAGTGAAACGGAAAAAAAAATTAAAAAATAAGAAAACATAAAAAATAAAAAAAAGGACCTATTCGTCCCATACACCCCCACCTTGCCTGATATCTCCCCCCACCTCTTGCAACACACCACCATCTTTCCTCGCCCTTATATTTATATATAAAGTATGTAGACGATTATTTATTGCTTTGTGAATCAGTTACTGTGTGGACGGACTGGGAAGCCTCTTCTGTTTGTATCTGTGATGGAAAAATGGGTTGAGTTACTACTTTTGTTTATTTTTGCTCTGGATTCCAAATGAACTCGTAGCCTCCACCTGCTCCGTTGCCTTAGCGTCTGTGTAGGATCTGATACAGTGTACAGGTTGTTTCATCTCACCCCTTTTATTGCAGTATTATGTTTATTCCGTTTTTTTTTTTTTTTTTTTTTCTTTTTTGACAGAATCCTATTTCAAAATGCAGGCTAAGGGTTGATTTGAAATTCAAATTTTATTTTAAAAAAAAAAAAAGAAAGAAAGGAAAAAAAGTGTGTGAGTGTGTTTCCATGTGTGGCGCTTCGATGCACCCAGTGTTTAGACCAGCAGTCTTCAAATATACACTCAGACTACTTTCTTTGAATGATTGCTAACTGTAGCTCACACTGAGGCCTGAGACTCTAGCTATTAGCATATAAATACAGATGACTAGATGGCTGTATGGAACCTGTAGTAGAGGGGTCGAAGGAGAATATTGATAACGTGAGTTAGTTGCGAATGCATGAGTGCTGCGGAGCTAAGTTGGCTAAGTTTCTCACCTTTCAAAAAATGAGTTCTGAGTTCTGGAGGGATTTTAGTAACACCGGTTTTTGCTTTTCTAATCGTACATGCTGGACCTTGCAAAGAAAAAACAACAAGCTTATTTAAATCACTCACTATAGTGCAATGTTTCTCAACCTTCTGACAGACATTAACTTTGCCTCCAGAGGTCTGAGTCAGAATAAATGCAGACCATTAAGGTTTATGGGAACCCTGCATTAAAGTTAGTTCATATGCAAAAAAGTTGAACACTGCACACTTCTACGTGTTAAGGTCAAGGTTAAGAAAATTTGAAAGCAGGACTTCAGCTTAGGTTTAATTCAGTATTTGTGCAGGACTACAGCTGGGGCTGATTTTTCTGATAGTGCAGGTGTTTGTGCAACACAAGCAAATAAAGGTCTGTTTAACCAAAAAGCTCAGGAGAGAGGTGAGGAGTTTTGAGGCTTGTTGTGGAGACTCACTTGACTCGGTTGTCCACCTGCCAGTGCTCTCAGGAGCGACGGCCTTGGTGGACTGGCTGCGGAATTCTGAGCTGCTGTTGAGTTTGGATGGAAGGAAAAAAGAGGGGTGGGGGTGGGTCTGGCTGTGCCATGTGTGTCTATGGTTTGTGAGTACACTTAGTATTACATCAGCTGAGGGGAGCTTTGGCATGTGTTGCAACCTCCAGTTACAGCCCCTCATAGCTTGCATTGGTCTGAACAGTCCTCAGACACCCTTTAGCTTCTGTGCTGTGAGCGGGTGACTGCAGGGTTTATCTAGGCTGCACTCCAAAACCATTAGTGTGTTAACACTCGGCACAAAAATATGCTTGTGTTGAAACAGGATTCTTTAGTCTGGAAATTAAGCTGCTTTCTAAGTATAAAATAAAGCAATGATCTTGAAATGATCTGAACTTAAAAGTTAAGTATCTAAGGTGAAAGTCATACCTGTACCTGACATACACACGCAGAGCATCAAATGAAGCTGGGTATTGGAGCCTGATACTTTTGTGGTACTGCCTGAAATGTGTCTTTATCACAAAGTGAAGAAAAATTAAGTGGCAAATGGCATAAAATGGTCAGGTGTACGACCTGGTTTATATATTCTTTGACCAAATTTAAATCCAAATGTAGCAGAAAAGCAGTTGCATATACATTGAATTCTACATTTGTGGAGTGTATGTGCATTACAACATTACTTTTGCAGCACAGTAATGTTTCAGGAGTTTTAATTTAATGCAGGAATGCTCTTCTTTTTTTCTTAAAGCCTCATTTTCATATCCATAATATTAAATGTTCTTGACTATTAATAAGCAACAGTTAGAGTAAGGACACATCATTTTTAGTTACTAGCAAGATTAAACCATTCTAACCTTAGCAGAAAACAGTGAAGCCTCAGTTATACTCACTTGCAGGCGTGTACATGGACAGCTGCGGACACCATGGATATGTAGTTATTTTCAACTGTACTTAGCTTGGAATACACATTTCATACATGCGCAATAGATTGTTGTCTATGTGCACTATGGATAAAATCAAAATGGTAACGTCCATACATTGAAAGTAGCATAAGAAGCTAATTCACAAAAGATGTTTTCAGGCCCTTCAAATCAAAATTCTTTCTATTTTATATAGACTATAGATTATATATGTAACATTTAAGAACTTGCGCTTCTTTTTTTAAATGATAAAAGAGTAACATGTTTATTTATCTCAAATTAAGGTATCATGAAAGTATCTACGATACCCAGCTCTAGCAGCAGGGGGATTTTTTAAATTTTCATCTTGCAGCAATGTTTTTGGCAATATCAAATTGATGTTTCCAAGGTGTATTAGAAGTATCAAATCCATTGATCAAGAAATGTTCATCCGTGTGTGTGCGTGTGTCAGTATGCATACATACACATGTATCCAGTATTGTTCTCAAAGTGTTACTCTTAAACTTCCATAGACATAATTTACTGAACTTCTGAATGTACATAGCGGCAGGTGTGTATAGCTTTCGGGTGTGTGTCTGTACATGAGTGATGATCCTCAACAGCAGACCAGAAGGGGTGTTGAATATACACTTCAGACGTTCCAAATTTATGATATTATCTCCTCCAGGAAATAGAAATACTTGCACATGAATGTCGTTTCAGCAGATGCCTTAGATGTCACTCTATTGTGACTGTACTGTTTGTGTGTGTGTGTGTGTGGGGGGGGGGGTTATCCGTTCGTTACTCAGTCATTGTTGAAACTGTACAACTGGTGTGTGGTGTCAGTGGGTTTGAGCTCCAAGCGATGGTTGCCAGAGCCAATAATGCCCAGTTATTACTGTCACGTTGTTATCATTTTATTTCATGTTTTTAAGTCACAGACTTTTGTTGTTTTTTCTGTTTTAAATTTTCAGCTCTTAATTATGTAGGGGTACAAAGTATTCAAAAGCCTCTGTTGTCTTTAATGCTCCATTGAAAGCTTTTCTACATTATGCAGTAAGTTGAGCTGGGTCTGTTGACTTTTTTTAAATGATTTTATCTGTGGATCTGCTAAAGTTTGCAGAGGAGTGTCTAGAAAGTACTGACAGCGGTATTAGTAGGACAGTGGCCCTATTTGGTAAAGTTATAATCCTTAAGATTTTCATCATATAAAACACTATTTGATACGGTTTGTGGCATTTATTCTGCTATAGAGAGAATGCACATTCCTTGGCCATGTATAAGGATAACCTGGTTTCTACTCTACTTTTTATATGTACACATGCACATGACAAAAGACTACAGATCATTACATGGAGCAATGCACCTTCAGCTACAATAACCAGGTTACTACAGTGCATGCAAACCCATGTAACCTTCTCTTAGTAATCATGTTGCTTAAGTACATGTAAATGCTGACTGACACTGGCGTATTCCGCCATTCCCCTGCTTGATTCAGATGGGATTGACAGGAAACACACACACATCAACTTTGACTGAATGTGAAAGACAAGAACCAGCACCTGCAAATCAACTAGAACTAAAATCTGGAGGATTACAACTTTAAATGTACAAATATACCATGATGGTGTGTGTTTGCTCAACTAGTGCTAGTGGATTGCCAGACACAGTGATGTAATTTTCATGATGATAAAGTCAACTTCATTACGGTTTAGTTGGGTTTTCATTAAATGAGTCATGGCAGCAAATACTGGCCACAGTATGCGGGATCAACTCGATTTTCCCTCAGATGTCGGTGGTAGCTCTTATTTCAGCATCTCATCTCAGGCCTAGTCCTAACCTCAGCTGTCTTTTTTTTGTTTTGGGCCAAACAATCATGAAATGTGAATGAAGGGAATTTGTCTCTCAATTGTAAGTCTCATTGCTGCTATAGGGTATTTCCCCCCTCACTGGCACAAACTCTAAAACACAGTGCCTGCATGTCAGCAACACAGGACCAGACCAGTGGTGACATGAGACTGGCTTGACCTTATCACAGCCAATCAGAGTTGATAATCTGACCCATTCCACTTTATTTTGGTAAATGGGAACGACAAACAAGCCTGGTGTTACTTTGCAAGAGGTTCAATGAACTGTATTACTTGAAGGTTGTGATCAGTAACCCTTTTCTTACTCCTCAAAGTGTGATTATTACTCTGCAATCAAACTCATGACAGAAGGGCTTTTGAATGCAGTTATGAGTATTTCCATTGAAATCATCAGATTTTCATGACTCAATTCATTTATGTAACATTTTCTGTTGTTATCCCTTTTTTTTCTCTGTGAATTCTCATTCTCCCTCTTGCATGCATGTTTTTGTATGATTTGATAAATGTCTCTTTATTCATCCCATGTAATCAGTTGGAAGTTAATTTCATTTCCTCTCTAATGTCTTTATTTATGTTGATTTGTGTCTGGACATAAATTTTTATCCTTTGTGACAAGGAAATTGCATATAAATTAAAAATATATATATATCACTACCATTGCAATTTGGTGACCTTGGAACTGTAGGGTTTTCTAATGTCTTGGTCAGATATTAGATATTTATTTATATGTCATTTTTAAGCTTTTTATTGTCGAAAATGTGACAGAGAATATACAAATTTACAAGTTTGAACAGACATTACATGAGAAACGAAAAAAGTTATGTGTAAAGAAAATTCCCCAAACCTCCGGTAGATGAAACCATACAGTTCCAAGCTCATGACTGTCAAACTTTTCTATGTTTTGATTTCTTTTCTCTGTCCACATAGTTGTAATTCTGTAAGTAAAGTTTCCATAAACTCATGAACTGTCCTGTCTGCTTGGAGGAGGAGACATGAACATGTCATCAAATTCTGACCAAATACTTCAGTTTTTTTGGCTGTGATGAACTTGCAGACATGACAGTGAAAGTGGTGTTATGATTTTTGTTGCCTTGGTGTCCCTTGTATAAAATCCAATAAAGCACTGTTACTCAACATCTCTTCCTCTGCGCCCGCAACTGTTCTTGAACAACTACTACTCTTTCCATGTTTAAAGAATCTCATTTGATACTCCTCTGTTGCCTAGTTTGTTATACAGCAAATTGTCATTTTTACATATCTGTTTTTATTCAGATTAATTTAACAACATGCTAATCAGGGCTTGGTAGTTGAGTTTTATTACTAATTGACAGAACCTGGCTAGCTGTTTCCTCCTGATTCCAGTCCTCTGTGCTAAGCTAAGCTAACCAGCTGCTGGCTGTGGGTCCATATTTAACATACAGATGTGAGAGTGGTATCAATCTTCTCATCTAAGTCCTCACCAGAGTGAATATTTCCTTGATAGTTGAACTGTTCCTTTAATACTCACAGACTGAGCTCATCTGCCTGATTACTTATTGAGTGCGGGTGTGGTTTGATCAGATTTGACTGACGGTAACCAAACAACCTACTGACTGTCACAAAAGGCTCCGTCTGCAGCCAGCAATACTTAAACTACACCCACTAAGAATTTTAGAGTCTCTCTCTCACTCTCTTGCAATCTACATTCTCACCACTAGAGACCACTAAATTCTACACACTGGTCCTTTTAAGTTTTACAGGGCCTTTGAACTAGAGGGCCATTTTTTTGCCCCACCATACTGCAGTCATTAAGCTTTAGCAGCAGCTTCTTTTTTGCGTGTGATTAATATTACAGAAGAAACAAGCTCAATTCACAACTCAAAAAGCACCTGATGATCACATAGCAGCAATATAGATTTCCCTCCTCAAGTCATAGTAAAAAGTAAAAGTATGAAGGATGGTGACATGAGGCTGTTTATGCACTAAACTTCCTGAGGGCAAACTGTCACCAGCAAAAGTGACAAAGTGACATTTCATGTTGTTTAACATGGTCATCCATCAGCGTCACATTATTCCAGTATTACAGCATTTTGCAATCTGATGTCCCAGGTTGTTTATGTAACATGTGTTCTGTGATTCTATTTATATGGACAGATCCCTGCTATATGTGTGCACACATGTATTATGGCACATATAGCATAAATTAATTGCAGTACTTGTCCCTAGATAGCTTTTTCATGAAGAAAGGGAAAAAAATTAACATAAAATATCTCATTTTTGTCTCTCCCTAGATGTCTGTTCACTGTCTTGTTTCAGCTCACGTTGTCTCACATGTTGATTCCCTGAACTGAGAAGAAGCGCTTTACTATCCCCTGTAGATAAAAAGATGAACCCAAATAAATGAGCCACAGACCCTGAGAGGATTCACCACATGTCATTGAGCCTGTTTAATTAAGACATTATGATAAGATGACTTTATTTACACATTTCCATGGAAAATAGAGCAACAGTGGACTCAGGTTCACACTGGCAATATACTGGAAAGTCAATAAAAGAAGAAACCGGTTTCTGTAGTATTTATAAACTGTTTACTGCACACACTGACCCCCATCAGTTTAGATACAAATACTGGCTGTTACTGATTAGTTGGCAGTAAAGTTACTGAGGGCTAAAACCATGGCTAAAACCATGACCTGTAACTTCAACACAAAAGACAGTATAAACTGTAATAGACTGATGTTATTTCTAAAGCAGAAAAGGCCTCTAGAGAGTCTTACCGGAGTGAGGCTCTTATTCTGGTGAAATTATGCTCTTTAATAATTTTGTTCTTTAGTCCTTGCTGTATACGTTTCTGCCATTTCTTAAAGAGTAACGTAACACTACCCTGTCATTTCTGGTCGAAACTTTCAAGCCTGTTTCACCTCTGGATGTGGTTATAAATATGGTCTGTTGAACCTGTAACTCACAGCAAATGGTGATGTCACAAGGTTATGGCATAGACCTGTACATTGCTGAAGCAAGCTGAGAAGTTAAACCACTAGAGGTCAGCAAAGAAATGGTTTTCAGAGGGTGTTAGTTTACTCTTTAAGCCTTACAGTGTCTTTTACATCTTGTTTGCACCAGAGATAGTGTACATGTTTGCTGTGGCGTTTGGTTTCAGCTTGGCACTAACGTTGTGATTGGTGTATTTTTAATATTTTAAATGGTGTTGCTTGTGCTGCATGGGCTGAAATATTGGCTGTCTGCATCGTAATTTGCCATGCTTCTTCTTGCAGTGTTGAAGTATGTACATATTTGTACATATATGCCATTATGTTCATGTGAAGAGTTAATCTCTACTGCGCAGAACTTAACTTGGACATACCCCATTCAATTCAATTTTCAATTTAGTCTTATTTATATAGCGCCGAATCACAACAAAAGTCATCTCAAGGCACTTTTCATGTAGAGCAGGTCTAGGCCGTACTCTTTAAAATAGGTATTTACAGAGAGAGACCCAACAGTTCCCACCATGAGCAAGCACTAGGCGACAGTGGCAAGGAAAAACTTCCTTTTAAGAGGCAGAAACCTCGAGCAGAACCGAACTCAGGGTGGGCGGCCATCTGCCTCGACCGGTTGGGTTGGGGGGGGGGCAGAGAATAGCGAGAGAAGAACATAGCATAACACGGGTTCCATGTAAAAAATGTAAGGTGATACCAATAATACAGTAATAGTAATGATAGCAGTGATAACTGTATGACAAGTATTAACTGCTAACGTAGCAATACTAACTAATAGCAGTACAAGTCATTTCTAATTATAGCAGCGGGTGTTGAGTGGAGTTGTAGGAGCAACAGGAGACTTGTCATCACAGATCAGACTCTACAGCTCCAGAGGCAGAAATACCTGCAGAAAGAGACAGAAGAGAAGAGAAAGATGGAGGAGCACAATACTACAGGAAAGGGAAGATATTGAGTTAGTAACATGTATTTATGGGATATGAATCCATATTGAGTGGAGAGAGAGGGAGAGAGAAAGAAGCTCAGTGCCATCATGGGAGATCTCCCGGCTAGTCTAGACCTATAGCAGCATAACTAAGGGATGGTTCAAGCCTGAGCCAACCCTAACTATAAGCTTTATCAAAAAGGAAAGTTTTAAGCCTACTCTTTAAGGTACAGAGGGTGTCTGCCTCTCGGACTGAAGTTGGGAGAAGGTTCCACAGTAGAAGAGCCTGATAGCGGAAGGCTCTGCCTCCCATTCTACTCTTAGAAACTCTGGGAACCACCAGTAAACCAGCATTCAGGAGAAATATGGTCTCTTTTCCTATTTCCTGTCAATAATCGTGCTGCAGCATTTTGGATCAACTGCTTTAGAGACTTGTTGGGGCAGCCTGATAATAATGAATAACAGCAGTCCAGACTTGAAGTAACAAATGCACAGACTAGTTTTTCTGCATCCTTTTGGGACAGAAAATGTCTATGCAGGTGAAAGAAGGCAGTCCCAGAAGATTGTTGTATGTGTGAGTTAAAGGACATATCTTGGTCAAAGATAACTCACAGATTCTTGACAGTGGAGCTGGAAGCCAGGGCAATGCCGTCTAATGGAAATAATTAAACATCATTAGAAAATGTATTTCTGATGTGTTCAGGACCAATAACAATGACTTCAGTTTTATCTGAGTTCAACAGTAAAAAAAAATTGCTTGTCATCCAAGTTTTAATGTCCTAGCAAGCTGGTTTGGTTAGCTGATTGGTTTCGTTAGGCTTCGTTGACAGATAAAGCTGTGTATCATCTGCATAACAATGGAAATTTATGGAGTGATTCCTCATTATGTTGCCCAAGGGAAGCATATACAAAGTGCATTTTGCCATAATCCAGCTCCAGCTGTGCACACAAAACAAAGCCTGGTTAGTTCCTCTCATCCTTCAAAATGATTATCAAATGATACATTAGAATGAGCAGAAAATCCAGCAACAGTTTTGTCAAATGGGTGAATCATTTAAGTAATTTTTTGGGGGAAATGTTCTTAAAAAAAAAAAAATTACTGGTTAAATATGAATATCTTTATTAGTGAATCTGTCCGGTTTTGGACTGTTGCTCAGACCCTTCAAGCAAACTAAAAAAGTCTACGTAGGCTTTGGGAAATCATAAAGGACATTTGATACTATTTTCTGGCATTTTATAGACCAGTCCATTAACCAGTTTATCAGGACATTAACTGACAATGCAGATAATGGTTAAATGTAACTCTATTACACAGATAAAAGTGTAATATTGTCATCCAGATATGATCTGTTATATATTACATATCTGTTGGTATTTTAAGTGTGAGTATCTATTCTCTTTATTTAACATTTCAAATGTTCCTTTGTAATAATTCAAGTCTTCAAGTTTTGCTCATAGGAAATTATTTGTTCCTGTTTGATGGTAAGTCTTGATTGATGCAGGGATATCTGTGTTCATAATATTCAGTCACTGTGTAGATGTAACTGTGTTTGTGATGGTAGTTAGCTGTGATGAATTCTCTTTCACGACTTAAATACATTGTCCTCAAAGAAAATATTTTGGTTATTAAAGGTGGTAATATCCAACCTAAGATAATTATATGAGAAAGAATGATACTGAAATTCCCCTCAGTGTCGCTTAGAAATGAATTGTGTAATATTATTTAAATGGAACATAATACATGGTAAAAATTAACCAATACTTGTTTTGGCTATATTTTAACTGCTGGAGTCAATGGAGAGGTGAAAGTGGAGTGAATCTATGGTCCCTCTGCAAATGTTCTCTCTTTGTCTCCATCTTTGTCCACAGGTCAAGTCGGTCATCAACCTGCTGTTTGCTGCCTACACAGGAGACGTCTCTGCCCTGAGGAGGTGAACAGCTCACACAGTCACCTCTGTTTTAAATGTTGGCCAGAGATGAACACAGGGTTATCTCACTTTATTTTTTATTTTTTTAACACGTACACCGTATAATTATTTTTTAATAACATTTTCCTTTGAAAAAAGTTAATTTAATTTGAGGGACAAGTGCAGTGTTTCTGTTTGGGGGACTAGACCACTACTCTGTTTCAACCTTAATCTGTGATATTGGCTGATAAAACAGGTGTATTTTTTATATTAAAAATGTCATGGTACTTAGATAGTTCAGCACACTGTGTGTTTATGTGTGTATGTGTGTGTAGATTTGCTCTGTCATCCATGGACATGGAGCAGAGGGACTATGACTCCAGAACGGCCCTCCATGTGGCAGCAGCTGAGGGTAACATGCAGCCTGAAGTCAACCTGTCAATCTTAAATGATATTACTGTTGTCCCACACACTTTGTGTTATTGATTGTGCCTCATACACCAGTCTAACCTATCACACAAACCAGTCCATCATGACAGTTACATTGTGTATGTACACTGAGGTTAAGGCTGGACATCTTTCACCACGTTGCTTTTTAACTAGTTTTGATTTAGTGCAATTTTTTATGACTACATCACATAGTTTAGAATAAGGGAAATCATATTGTGGCAGCACAGTAATGATGCTCTTGGTGCCTTGTGGTGACAGTTTAGGGAAGGCCTTTGTAGCAACAGATTTTTGCCCAGTTTTGGAATGAGAATTTTGGAAATAGGAAATGAAATGTACTGAAATAATGAACTGCTGACATGTGTCTTGTGTGTCGGTGCCATGCCTGCCTGCTGATATATGTTTCCAACGTCCGCTCTGCTTTCAGGGCACACAGAGGTGGTCCGCTTCCTGCTGGAGGCTTGCAAGGTGAACCCAGTACCCAGAGACAGGTGAGCCTGAAATCTCTGTCCTAAGTGTGGTCTTTCTTACAATCTGCATCTCAGAGGAAATTCACGAATGATGAACAGCAGAATGCACATCTACCTTTGACAGAGGTGTTTTGTTGTATTGTCTTCCTTCTTTTTATTCAATGTGGGTCCAGCATTCCTGAGAATAATGTTCAAGGTTTATATCCCTCTGTACATTCCATGCCACCACTTGAGGTAGTTCCAATGTTAAAATCAACTTACACAAACTTGCATGAGATCTGTATGTAATATAAAATGTAATATGTCATTTTAAGGCTCTATTAGTTTCATCACCAGAGGACAGTTACATACAGACACACAGGATCAACCATTTCAAAACTTGTAAACAAAACAGGGTAAGACTGATTCATTAGTATCATCAGTATGTGCAAGTGTAAACTAGAGGGAAGTTCACTCCCATTCAGTTTGTAGTTCTTGATTTGGTTTCCTATTTCATGTGACTTTAAAAAAATGTGGCTTAAATTATAATTATGATACGGTCAGATCTGCATCTTGATTTCTGCAATTCTAAAATATGTAAAAACAAACAAATAAACTAAATTTAAATGAAATTTTAAAAATTAAACTTATGCTTGACAAATGGTCAGCAGTAATATTTTAGTAAATGGGCTGAAACATGCAAACCCGCTGGTTTTAATAGTTTGTGTAAGCAATTTTTAAGTTGTTAGTTCCTCATGCTTAGAGTTTAAGTGTATCATACCTATCCATTATATTTCAGTTGAAGAATAATAACAAGGCCACAATATAAGCAGAAGGCCACATACATTACGTGACTCCCAATCACTGAATTTACTTTTTTACAAAAAAGGAAGTCCTGTATGTCTTATATCTACTTTTATATAATTAAAGGTAATTCTGTTTACCTGTCATGTAGTTCTTAAAAGGCTCATCTAAAAAGATGAGTACATCAGGACAAAAGATACACAGGTTTAGCAGTGTACTGTAACTCAAGTTAGTGTTAACTGCTCTATGTAAAGGTTTGTTTGCCCTATGAAAAACAGCAAGAAGCAGTTTCTCCAATTTGAAGACACATCTTAACTACATTGATCATTAGGAGTTAATAGCCCCCAGTTGTGCTTTTGGTTCATGGTTTTGTGAGAATGCTTCAAATATTGAGGTCACTCAAAGATATGCATATGCTGTCATGTAGCCTGTGATATTTTTGTGATACATATGATATATTTGAAGTTTTCTCTTTCTTTTTAAATGTATAATAATGTTTTCTCTGTACAGATGGGGGAACACACCGATGGAAGAAGCGGTGCAGTTCGGCCACCACGACGTGGTCACCATCCTGCGGCACTACCACGACAAATACAGCCCCCCTGCCGGGGGTGACGACAAGGAGAGCGCTGAGAAGAGCCTGGACAGCTTGCTGTAGACCTGCTGCAACACATCTGCAATTTCTCGGTTTCAGCAGCTGGCTCATTTTGATTTTCTGGAATAACTTTGTATATCAGTGCTCAGACATTTGAAACGTATGGTGCATTAGTTATTTGTTTTTCTGTTGCTGCGTCTCGTCTGGTGTGCTTTGCTCTCTAGGCTGTATATCACTGCTCTACTTCATTTCACTTCCTCACCTTCGCCGATGTAATGTGTGTTGTATCTGTGTGAGCACCTTCTCGATACTATTTAAACAAATTATACAATATCTAATATCTGTAATGCAATGTTTACAATATATTCTCATGTAATTTGTCAGTACTGTAAAACACAGTTGTGCTATCATGGGATAGTATATTAGTTTAGTTACAGTAAAGTACTCTTCTCTACCTGGTAATATTTTGGTGATACTCTGACTGTATTAGTTTTGTGAGATAGTGAGGTGTTTTGAAATTATGGTATAAATTTGTATGATGTATCTCTGATTGTGTAAACATGTAAAAACCACCAGGCATCATGCTAATGCTGCAGTTTTGTGCCTGTTTCATCTCCTCATACTCCTCATCTCCTCTCAGATTGTACTCCTGACTGTTGCGAGGTCATCAGCAGGTTTTTTTGTGAAGCAGAAGCTTCACATCTATTTTGAAGTCACTGGAAGACTGTCTTCTGAATGTATTTCACAGTGGCAACATTTGCAATAGAAGCAGTGTGTATTTATTTCACAGAGAGACTTTTTAATGTGTAAAATGAAGTTAAGGCGTAAGAGAATGTTATTTGTTGCATTCATGATAAACGCACATTGGTTTCTTTATTTTTGTTGGCATAGTTACATTTTTCTGTGTATGTTCCATGGGTTTTTAAACTTGACAAAGAATGCTGATAATATAATGTTGATAATGTTCATAAGCAGGGGAGTCATCCTTCACCTCATGTCAGCGATCGAATTCTTCCTCAAATTCGCCTTTTTCCTTCGGAAAATAACTCTGTGACTCCATAAGCAGAATATATATTTTTGCAACGTGGTTTTATTACAGGCTGCTCATTCCTGCACAGAAAAAAAGTTTACCAGCACCAAGAAAGTCAAAATATTGAATGGTCCTCTTTCAGTAATTCTTACCCAACTGATGTCCCCAGTGCTTTAGATTTAAATTTTTAAATGGTTTCATTCAGATCTCATTCAAATCAAAGTCTGTGAATGTACTGTAAGAATATACCAAAAAATAATAATAAAATACGTTCGCAGGCTTCAAGTTATGCTGTAACATTCCAAGTGTATTTCCTGTAAAAAAAAAAAAAAAGTACATATATATATATATATATATATATATATATGCCACCTTTGTGCCCTCTAGAGAGCGGGAGGAGGAGTGGGTGAGGGTGTGCATTGTCATTCTGTTGTTAATTTGTCACCCATCTGTATATTATGTGTATCAGCCACAACAGGTGAAGTGAATAACACTGATTATCTTGTTACAATGGCACTTGTCAAAGGGTGGGATATATAAGGGAGTTCTTGATGTTGGTGTGTTGGAAGCAGGAAAAATGGGCAAGTGTAGCAATGTGCTGCTGGGAACCCTGTGGCATTCACACGGATGTCACTTTCACATATACAACATGCCTAAACACTGCTTTACACTAAGTACACCCCTTCATGGTGATAGTATTCCCTGATGGTAGTGGCCTGTCAGCAGTATAATGCTCCCTGCAACACTATAAAAATAGTTAAGGAATAATCTAAGGAATGTGACTTCAATGTCTTGACTTGGCCTTCAGATTCCACAGATCTCAATCTGATCAAGCATCTGTAGGAGTGTGCTGGAAAAACAGGTCTGATTCATGGAGGCTCCACCTTGCAATTTACAGAACATACAGAATCTGATGCTGTTCTGGCGACACAAGACGACCTACATCATATTAGGCTTGTGGCCGATTGGTGTGCAGCTGAGTACAACTGAAAACACTTTAAATGATGGAAGTTCAATTAAAAAATATACATGCGTGTATTTTTAAAGTTATATATGTTAACTGCAATGAGTTGATTAAAAAATTTAAACACTCAGTGCTACTTTTTTCATCTTTAACTGGGTCTTTTTACTTTTCGATTTCTCACAATATATTACCTAAAATGCATGACTGGTATCTGATGTATCACTTATCTACAACAATTACGAAGGACCAAAGATACAAACTGGATGAATCATTTCCTTGCAATTTGAATTTCTTCTGGCCAGTGTTTTCCTTCGTCATATTTTTGTAATCCAGGTGGTTGGTATCATGTGTAACATTCGCAATGCCACCCACAGTTATTAACCAAAGAGTGCCTGTTGTCATTTCTGGCAATACACACACCCCAAACAAATCAGTCCCTGCATTGTTGACACACCCTTCTCAATGCCAGGAAAATATGTTGTTGTTGTACTGGTCAACAAGACTAACATTCTACAGCCACACAAGGGGCTCTGTGAGGCGATGCATAATGTCAACATGCTAACATGCTCACAATGACCATGCATTAACCATGTTCACCATTTTTGAGTAGTGCATCAATATGCTATAACTTACAAATGAACTCTAAATAAACAATACAGCTGAGGTTGCTGGGAACATTTTTCACATATTTGGTCATATAGCCTTATGGTAACTTTGGATCACCAAAGTTAATAGGATACATCCTGTCCAACATGTGTTATGACTGAGAAAATAAGAAAATTCAGAAGGTGAAGTTTTTTGAGGTTTTTCATTTATTTAAAGGTACAGCACATTCACATTTATATTAAGGAATTTTAGATGGGAAGGTATAGATTCAGTGTCATATTATTATAAATGAAAATACAGGCCTGTTCGACTCCAGTGTATACACTCATTCAGCCTTCACATAATGTCTGAAGACCCCCTGGTGTGGTGTCAAATTGCAATTGACTCATCGAGTGTTGTGAAATCTGAAGGTGAACCTACACTGGCAAAAATACAAAGTGTTTCATTTTTTACAAAAAATATAAATGATTCAGCTGAATTTTATGATGCACATGTAGTCAGTACATTTGACTTAACAGGTAAAACATTAATGACACTTGTTGCTTATGGAATTTAAGTGAAAATATGGCCTGGAACTATATGATATATTTTATTTATTACATATTAATACATATTTCAGTAGTTGCAATGTGCTCTGCAGTTCTTTGACTTTCTGATTAAATGTTTTCTCTGATAGTATGTGGATTTCTAAAAATACTTTTTGGCACTTTCCAGTACTTATTCTTTTCCCTGTATAAATAAAATAATAACTACAGGTTCAGCAACATATAATGCCAGATGTTATCGCTGTTGGCAGTGAAATGCTTTCTAATATGTTTATTTTAATAAACAAAAGTAAAAAAAAAAAAAAAAAAAAAAAAAAACACATCACCAGTACAGCATTGTCATTTTTATCCACAGCAGCAGGATTTTCCTCTACAACATACCTAAAGAAAGCTTGTACAAATATTCAACTTTAAAAAAAGTTACACTGCCCAACTATCTTAACATTGAATGTATCTTGTATCTTATCCTATGTAATGTATACATTTAATACATGTAGCAGAATCTTAAGTCCCCTGTAAATCCACATTTATTTTTGTATGTTAATATTCTGTATAATACTCATACCACACATACACACATATTAACATATTTACTTTTTAGACTTATTTGACCTTGTTCTGTTTTCATATTTTTAATGTATTGTATTGTATTGTATTGTACAAATACCTGCACCAAAAAATGAACAAAGAACAAAATCAGCATAAAATGACAATACACGTAGTGGATTCTTTTCCATTCAACTTTCTGATTCTAACACAATAACTTGGCTCATTTCCAGATGGAGAAAATATGATCAAGAATGTTGAGTTTGTGGTGTGTCTCGACCAGGTGTCCAACATGTAAATAAATCACCAAAATCATGGAAGAGCTCCTGAATCACTGCCTACAAGTAAAGAAAAGATTTTGTTAAAATTTTGTTAAAATAACATAAGATCCTGTAAGTCCTCTAAGTTTTGAGGTGGCGCGTCCATAGATCAGACTTGCTTTTCCAGCACCTCACACGACAAAGAGCCCAAGTTGTTGACTGGGCTTCCAAATTCCTCACATCCCAATCTGATCCAGCATCTGTGGGACCTGCCTAATATTGTGTAGATCCCACTTGTGCCACCAAAACAGCTCTGACCCATTGGGGATGGACATGAGATATCTGGGGGGTGACTGGGGGGTGTCTGGCACCAGGTCATTTGCAGAGGACCATTTGGGTCCTGTGGGTTGTCCATGGAGGTGGGGCCTCCATGGATCTGACTTGTTCTGGATCATCCCATAGATGTTGGATCAGATTGGGATCTGGGGAGTTTAGAGGCCAGGTCAACACCTGGAACTCTCTGTTGTATTCCTAAAGACATTTCTGAGCAGTTTTTGTAGTGTGGTGGGAGCTCTGTCCTACTGGGGGAGGCCCCTGCCATTGGGGAGTGTTGTTGCCATGGGAGAGTGTGCTTGGTCTGCAGCAACGTTTAGTCAAAGTAACATCCAGATGAATGAAGGACCCAAGGTTTCCTAACAGAACATTATATTGTAACAAAAAGTGTTATTCACTTCACATGTCAGTGGTTTTAATGTTGTGGCTTGCAGTACTTGTGTAGCTAATTAATATCCAGCCATGATTTTGGAATACATCCCTGTTATTATGGCTCACAACTTAAATTTTTTTGTTTGGTCCCATCCCACCTCATTTCCAACAACAACCCACTGTACACTACTGCCACCAAACAGCACAGACTTTAAGTTAGCAAGAGGCTCATAAACATAGTGCAGCATTTGGCAGCTAAAAAACAGTTAATATTTGACTTTAAATATGTCGGGTGGCTTGAAGCTTGACTCCAGATGAATGTCACTGGAGGTGTTAATTAGGCAGTAAGTCTACAGGCTGATCATATGTGCATACTAAGTTAGCAGATTGTTCCACAGCCTCCAAGTGGCCAGAAATATAAATGAGTGCAGCTTTAAAGGACTGCAATGAATTTAGATACAAAATGTCAAACTCACATTTACATCTGGGTCCATGTCCATGTGTATCAGAGGTGGAGATGGAGGTGGTGTAGGATAGCTGTAGCAAAAACATAAAAGATTAAGACAAATTTTTACTGTATGGACAGGAAACAATGCAGAGTGGTGAAATGTTTGTGATGCAAAGCATTTACTCCTGATGGGTTTTTTTGTTTAATTATTATTGTCTTACTTACCTTGAGACATGGAAGTGTCTCACGGTCATGTACCACCTGTCCTTTTTAGCTGCCAATGTTTCTGCATGAACAGAGGTGATCAAGGTCATTTAAGGACTCTTGTTCAATAATGAACAGTGTGTTTTTAATAATATCACACACTAACAGTAAATTGGATAAACTATGCAGTTACAATGGCAACATATATGCATTAGTCAGGGCTCCAGACTATGACCAATTAATCACATTTTGCAACCATTTTTGGAGACAGTGCGACTTGCAAATATGCCCCCAACCCCATTCTAGGGTGTTTTCGTATACATTGCTTTATTTGTGGCGGCCCATTTATCATTTGTGTTGCTTCTGATAAGGGTCTGGAGGGATAGAGATAAAATCCTAATGATACCCACCCCTACAGCTGGTTAGAGGCTTCACCCTGACTTCAGGCAGCTGAGCAAATCACTGTTCAAATCACTTCACTATAAGTCTGGTTTAACCAGTGATATTTTGTGATTATCATTTTTTATTGCACACTGTGTGATCACTCTCAAAAATGTTGATTGCTTTATTTTCTCCCATACTAAAGGGCAACTTAAATCATTCATGAAGATTTGAATAACACTTTTTCCTTTAAAATAAAACAATACGTTGTTATTGTCTATTTATTTGAATATGTTGCAATGAATATTGATTTAAATGGTGCTCCTAATTTTTTGGCTGGTGCTCCTAAAATTTTCAGTAAGGAGCACCAGCGCTACTGGAGGAAAAGTTAGTCTGGAGTCCTGTTAGTCATTACAACTTGGAGAGTGTGAGGAGTTTCAAATCAGCACAATAGTAATGTTAGACTATATGTTTCTGCAAGAAACAAATTTGAAAAAAAAAAGAAGAAAAAAAACTGAGACAAATTCCTGTTTGTCTGTTATTGCACTTGGTGAATAAAATGATCAAGCAACAGACAATACCAGTGCTGTAGTAGCATCCAAAGGCAGTGTCTCTGTGGATGTCTGGGTAGAGATAGAGCAGAGGATTCCTGGTCAAGTCCTCCATGCGGTAGCGGTCAATAATGTCTGGCAGAGACTGTCTCAATAGATCCTTCTTGGTGAAGGGTTCTACTGGATATATATGAGTCTCTATAGGGGAACCACATACAGAGTGAGAGTAAGACAGAGAGTAAGCAAACACAAGACAAGTGTCTGAATGCAGCATGCCGCAAGAAGAAGAAAGACATGATCGATCGATACATTACAGTTGTGCTCATACGTTTACATACCCTGACAGAAACTGTGAAATACTGGGCATTTTTAGGCAAATATGAGTGATAATGCAGAACAACTTTTATTTCATTCAGGGATAGTGGTCAGGTGAAGCCATTTTTTTTTTAAATTACAGCATTGTGTTTGCCCATTTTAAGGTATAGTGATAACTGAAACCACCCAAATGGTCCTGATCAAAAGTTTACATACCCTTGAGTGTTTGGCCTGATAATATACACACACACACAAGCTGACACACAGGTTTAAATTTGAGGTTTGATTGTAATTGGTGTCTGTATAAACAGTCAATGAGTTTCTTAGCTCTTGAGAGACCCCTGGACATTTCATCTAGAGGTGGACTGACTTTGCTGGAGCCATGGGGAAAGCAAAAGAACTGTCAAAGGACCTGTGATGAAAGGTAGTTGAGCTTTATAAATCAGGAAAAGGAGATAAAAAGATATCCAAATATTTGTCAGTAGTCAGTAGTGATGGAGGGAAGAGGGAACTTTGGGGTTCTGTTGATACCAAACCATGGTCAGTTAGACCAACAGCTGGAGACAGTTCTGGGCGAGTAAAGTAATGAAGTGAGATGCTGAACTCAACATTTCTTGTAGACTGCTAAGTAAACTGGTGATGCTAACGTATGTAGCAATACCAAAACTTAGAATACTTAAAATAGCTCCTCTAAGAATATACTTCTAGTCGTGCTCATAGGCGTATGTGTGGACACAGTGATAAGCGTTCTCAGTCCAAATGATAAGTGGGTTTATGTGAAGTGACAATGATGTAGACATGTAAATGGCATCAACTGCCATAAAAACTGAAAATGAGAACTCTGGCTTTACAGTGTGATATGGTTTGTCCCAGTGCTATTTAAGAGGGTTTTCCAAAACTAAGTATTGGCCTTGAAAAACCCTGTATAATTTAACCCTAATTTGAAAGAGTTTTGAATTTTGTCCAAACACACATTCATGCACAGGAACATACCACTATTGGAGTGTTCAACAAAGCTGAAAGTGACAGCTCCTTCTTTACTGCTCTCGCTAAATCGAATCAGAAAGGTTCCAGTCGGTTTTTCCTTCAACAGGTCCCGTGTTGTCTCCCTGCTTACGAACCCCATGATGTACCTGAAAACCCATATGCACAATAAAACAAGAGCTTAGTCAACTGAGAGGCATAGTGACTTAATCCCCATGTACGTTCCCAAATAATAATACTCAGAAGTCAGTGTTACTGATTTCGTGGTCACTGCATCATTATTAATGTGGTAATTATTTGAGGATGAGACAATTATGCACAATGAAACACTGCAAGATGATTTCAGTCTGTCTTACCCATCCTGCCAAAGATCCACTAGGTGTCTTTTGATCAAATCCAGGATTCCATCAATCCAAATCCAGACACTTTCATTCTGTGACACAGGAAAGCAATGGTAACAGGTAATGAGTATACAAACACACACATCCTACAGGTTGTACCAATTGTGTAAACTACAATATGGCAATGACCTTGCCCAACTATTCACCTTGGAGAACTTGTTCCAATGAATGATACCATCAGGATTATCTGTGGAGGAACCCAGTTACATTAAAAAAGTCACAAAAAAACATGAACTCTGAAATAGAGAAATGAACACTATCTTATGTCTATCCAAGCTATCCAAGCAATGGGTTTAACTTAAGAACTGCATATCATATTTTAAAAATATGGTTACTGACAGACTCGTTAATTTGGAATCCTACTACAGATCTGGAGGAAGGGGTGATATTCCGAGAAGAAAATGTTGTATCATGATATCTGTCCAAGCAATGGGTTTAACTCAAGAGTCACATATAAAATATCTGAATATCCAGGGGATTGGGTGATATTTGAACAAAAAAGTCTGAAGTTAAAATTGTAAATTTAAAGAAAAGAAAACCACATATTTCCTTTTTGCTAAATCTGATTGCAAATAATTATTTTATTAGGTCATCCACTGCAAGTATAATACATGGCAAGTGGCTGCATCTGCAATGTGTTGAGGTTAATCCAGCCTTGCAAAGTGAAGCGATGTGGTTTTCTTTTTTTCTTGCAAATTTCGATTTACACTGTCAGAGTAAATTTCAGATTTTTTCCAATATATTGTTGAGTTTTCTTGTGAATTTACCACTTAAATCTTGAAAAAAAAAAAAAAAGTGCCTCCCACAGTTCTGTGTTTTCTTTTTATTCGTACAACAGCATTAATACTGTAGTATCTAAAGGAAAAGCCCAATGTGCTGGAAACACTACAGATTGATATAAAATACAAATATAAAGCTACAGCCTAGCTTAGACTCAAAATAAGGGGGAAACAGCTAACCTGGCTCTTTCCAAACTATTAGCACCTCTGAAGCTCTAAAGTTCACTTTATTTAATCTGTTCAAAGAATGAAATATTTTCACAATGATGTCCAAGAATTCACTCGAAGGCTTCTCATCTAACTCTCTAAGCTAATGGATGTCAAACTAATTTATAATGTTCACACACAAAGTAGTTGACAAAGATTTACAACTTTCACCGTCTCCAGTACTGACCAGTATCTTGTTGGATCAACATTCCTAACAAGGGGTGAAAATAGAAAGTGGCATGGTTCAATCTGATAGAGGAAGTGGCCAAATACTCACCCACAATTTTGTCTCTCAGCATGGAGAGCTGATCTTCATCAAGTCCTCGTTGGCCAACAGACAAAAACTGCCAGCTCAGAACCTGTGACAGCTGCTGCCAGGTGAGCGGAGGAGGGTCGACAAACAATGACAGGTTCTACAGAAACAAAAATGGAGTTTGAACACGATTTTCTTCTGCAGTGACACAGCATGTGACCATGATGTGTCCCTGTGTGTAACAAGCAGAGTGTGCACGCATTGTACACCCACCTATGAAGGTGGATATTACTATCTTGATAACGTGCCCTTAAAACAACAGTGAAAACTATGCCATTGACTTCAGACCAAGGCATGGGTTTGCCCAGTGAGTAAGATAGGGCCCTATACGTTTTAAGTTTTGCAAATATGAACTTATTCAGCACAAAAAGAAGAAATAAACAACAGATAAAACTATAAATAAAGATGAAACTACAAAATATGTAATAAGTATACATGGAAGCTAATGTTCTGTACCCAAAATGCATTAACATTTCGGTGTAATATGAATGTTTGCTTGTTGTGTTGAGGTCTGATGGCTTTACCCTTGGTTCGCTGGTGGACAGCATATTGCACCACATGACAGAGGCCCAGGCACTGGGGATCTGACTGGTACTGGAGATGACAATCACAGGCAGGGAGCTGGCCTGGACAAGCAAGAGAGGAGGAGGCCATTCATTCTGACACCTGTGGCTGTTAAGTGAACTTCAGTCAAGTAAGTGGGAGCAAGCATCCATAAAGTTCTTCCTAAACCTGTCTCTTTACCGGCTGTGTGCTTGGTCGGGGTGCACAAGTCGCAGTGTGCCCGTAGTGACGCTACCAAGCAACGTGCAAAATTTAGCCAGGTGGTTGTAACTTAGCTGCACTGCAGGGTTGCAGCATTGGTTTGTTAGCTGATGAAGTAATTATCAAACAGCAAGCTTTTTGCAATCATTGCAATCTTTTTATACATTTGCAATGAAATGCAATCATTACATGTAAATTGATTCAAATTCTTCCATAGTTTAGTATAACAGCAGAGAACTATTTCTTTTGTGCTTCATTAAAGTTAAAAATGAAATTGAAATGCCTCTGATTGTAATTTAAATGTCACGTTCACTCACCTCAATGTTATAACTCAGACCAGCAAACTGGAGCTCTGTCACAAACTTAATGATGTGGAGTTCTTCGGTGACTCCCAGATGACTCTGATAAAGGAAAAAAAAAAAAACATGGTTTCTGGAGGAAATAAAATCTTATAAAATTATTACTTGCAAGCACTTGAAGTAGCACGGGGAAAAAAGCTTCTATGGCTGATTAAGTGTGCTGGTTACATCTACCTGCCTGCCATAAAACCTGAGTTTTAATGTTTCTATTCACTGAATCCCATCAGGTTGTATCTATCAACATGTGGGTGTTACTGAAACACATGGAATGTTATACGTCACAAATGCTCATGTGAACGTTGCTTTAAACCTGCATTAACAGATTTCTTGGCCACTTGCTGGCAGTGCAACAAGCTGTAAACAACACTGGCATATTACAACTTTACACATCCAGCAGATACAGAGCAACATAAGCTTCATTTGGAGTTGTGGGCTTTAACATGCTGAGCTACAAGGCAGGGATTACACTCAGTAGATCAGAGTTTGATGTAATGAAAAAGTGCTTCTATTTCATAATGAGTGGATTCCACTTTCATGCCAAAGAGAGACACATGAGAGCTCCTAGTTGAGTTTAATGACCACAGCCAGCAGGTGATGACAAATACACAGTGTATCAAGTGTTTGTTTATAACAAAAATGATCTAATATAATAAGTGAATATATACATTACCTCGCATGATCCTTTGGGTCTTGCTTTGCTTTCCTTGAGTGTCTGAAAGTTTTTTTTGAAAAATACATGTAGTCATTATATACTGTACAATCATCATTTGATTTACGCAATGTATGCACTGTATTACATGTGTTGTTGTTTTTGCTTTAACCCATGTTTATGTCATGCATATCTTCAACATATAAGTTCTGCAGTTTGTGGATTTTTGTACCATGTGCGCAAATTCTGCCACCAAGCCTCCATCAGGCCTGTCCACATCCAACACCTTACTGTTATCACTGGTGAAGTCAAAGTGACGGTACCTACAAAAACATCAGACCGAAGTGAGTCTATGATCAGAAATGAATCAGTACTCTTTAAGTATGAAGAATAATGAGGACCATTTACCCACCCATTAACAGTTGTGGTTTCTTCTACATCCCTTATTTTTAGGGGGAAAAAAAGGAAAAAGACTTATCAGAAAACAGACAAACCAGTCAACCAATTGTTTTAAAAAGGCAGATTTGTGTTAATGTAAAATAGTAATGTTCACTTACTTGTCAAATACAGGTTTCACTTTGAGCTGGCACTTGAATTCAGGGAGATTTGCCAAGAACCTGAGGAGACAAGAAACAAGACACTGCTAGGAGCACTGAGTTATCAACCAACCTCTGCCATGGTTTCCAGTCATCTCTCCCCATATGAATATTTTTTAATGAAATATGATATGTCTATGTCATTCAATTACCTCCATAGAGTTTATTGGTGAAGCAGTGATTGTCTGGAACATAATGGTAGAGATATGAAGCTAAGGAGTTAAGCCGATTACAGCTGCCATCCTCCACAAAGGAGCAAGCTACAAAAATGACTACAAAAGTACAACGCAATTACACAGCCTCAATACAGGTTTATAGGAGGTGAGTATTTGTTACTTAAAAGATTAAAGCTACTTCATCTTGACATGGGGAACAATTTATGTTTCTTCAAGTTAATTTAGAAAAAAAAAACAAAATTATAATTTCAGTAATTTAACAGGAAAAACTACAGAAACACTCCTTGCAGTACAATTTGATTTGATTTTACAGTTCATTCAGAAACAACGTCCTGGAACGTCCATCTTTAAACAGAGGTTAAATACCTGGGACTCCCCAACCAGTTCTCAAAACTGAGGAAGCCTTTCGGATGAGAGGTGAAATGTCTTCAAGAAACCTAAAAGAGGTCCAGTTGCCTTTAACTTACGCACTTAAGACTACCATGACCTGGATGACTGAGAACCTACACAGACATTTCAGAAACAATGTACATGAAACAAACCCTATTTTTTAAAAGTGTGAGTATAATGAGACAATTTCATCAGAGCGAGGCAAGACTTTTTTTTTTTTTTTTTGAAGGACCTGCATGACAATACTGCGTTAAGTACAGCCTTACCTGACTGCTGCTGTGAACCGCACCCCGGTCTTAAGAATCAGAGGTCGTTGTGGTAAACTCGACATGATGGGTTGTTTGTCCACCACTAGAGCACTGCAATGCAAGACCACAAAAAAACACATCAGCTATATGAAAGTGTGTGTGTTTAACTGTATATAACACAGGTGAGTCCTGATGCCACTGTGTGATGTCTCACTTTGCCAGAAGTTTTGTGAGTAAGGACAGTGTAAAGTTCTCAGTTTCTCCAGGGAAGCTGGAGGCATCAGGGCTGTTGTATTTCTTGCTCTGGTCTTGTAGTTTCTGCAGCTCTTGGTTTACTTGTATTAGCACGTCTGCCACAGCTGTGAACCTGCACACAGAACATCAGCACACACAGGCACACGCAACACAACTTAATCATTAAGCATCAAGTGTGAGACGTGATGTCAAATACACACAGTATCCTCCACAACATGAAATATGAAAAACCAGCGTGGCGTTGTGGACTTCTGGTTCTTACCACTCCTCGAGGTGGTCCAGACTGGTGTCGACTGGACCTCCAATGCAGGCCAGTTGCTGCCTGTGCTTCCACTCAGGCAGCTCCACATCAGTGAGAGCTGCAACAATCTGCTCTGCCTGGTTTAAAATGTCCACTATCTGCTGCAGCACCATCTGCAACACAACATATCAAGCATCATAATGTGAGGAGGATATCTGAATTAATATGGCTGTAACGATTCTTCAAATCCACACTTCAGTATCGCAGTTCTGTCTTCCCATATCACAATATGATGAAGTGGACGTCTGCATCGCAGTTTGTGTCTCTGCTTCACAATCATTACACCCCTGTTAAGCTAAGCTGCTTAACTGTGACTGTACTAATAATGTAGAGATTGTTGTGGCTTAGAATCATTTCTATCAAGAAAGACATCCATGATGTGACGTTTTGTTTTACAGCGAGTTTATGCATTGAGCTCAATGCAAAAATGAATGAGAGGGAATAAAATTTGACACTTAAAAATGAGTCAAATACAGCGCTGTTAGAAATGACTTGTTAACTCTGTTAACATGATGAGGTGTGGGGCAAAATGTATCACTTGTGCATTTTATGTCTCAGCTTTTAAAGAACATTGATTGAAGAATATCTGATGATGGAATTTCCCTTTAAATTGCTTAAAACATTAAAGTTTATGCTGTATCAGCAACAACTCACCAAAGATGCGTCTACAGTACCTGCTTTGTTTGCATGATAAAGTTGGCCTGCTTCAGACACCCCTCTTTCACAGCAGCATTGGATTGGGCCAATCCACTGTCCTGCTCCACTGATAATGACAAATGAGATAAACATGAACTCACAGCAAACCTATCATCTGTTTCTTTATGTCTCCCACCATACCTTTGTTTTGCCAGGTCTTCTGTACATAGTCAAGGTTTTCATTCAGGAGCTCCAGTGACTTAACTTCCTTCTTTACCTCCTGCATTAGAGTTAAAGCTTACACATTTACAAAATAATAAAGAATAGTTTTCCCAGAATGTTTGTCAGGTGAAATAATGAACCAGCAAATAACTGTGCAATCAAAAAAATAAATAAAGTTTACCAAAGTCTGTCTTTTCAGTTCATTGACTCCTCTGTCCAGCTCTTTCCATTTTTGTTGCACAGCTGGACTGCCACAACCCTGATGAAAACAAAGATATTTCTTTCACTCTTTTGCTGTTATCAGGGTAGGGTGATGATTCTCACATAATACACTCTTACGTTAACAGTGTGTGCCAGTGTGTACCATTACAGAGTGCACAGCCAGCATTAAAAATTAAAGAGAAAGCATAACATGTATCTGTCTCATTTATGACAGAATTTAACAGTAGTAGAGAGTAGAGAAAATGTTTGATGGGCGGCTGTGGCTTAGGAGGTAGAGCAGTCGTCCACCAATCAGAAGGTCGGTGGTTCAATTCCCGGCTCCTCCAGTCTGCATGCTGAAGTAGAAGGGCAAGATACTGAACCCCAAATTGCCTCCGATGTGTGTTTCACATCAGTGTGTGAATGTGTTTAGAAAGCACATTAAATATATAGAATGTGTGTGAATGGGGTGATTGTGATCTGTAGTGTAAAGCGCTTTGAGTGGTCGAAAAGACTAGAAAAGCGCTATATAAGTACAGTCCATTTACATTTGACCACAAGGGACATCATATTCACCTTCATTAAAATGAAATAGAAAGTTCATTGTGACAGCTGATATCAGTCATTTTACCTGTTTTTCAGAGGCTGAAGCCAGAACTTTCTTTTCCTCCTGTAGGCATTCAGAGAGGATTACAGCCAAGTTCAGTGGCTCATCTTGAAAGTGTTTCTGAGTTTTTAAAAAAGAAGGAAAAAAAGGAATCAAAACAAAACAAGAAAGAGTTATATATTTCCTCTAAATAACAAGTAAAGAACAGCTAAGGATGCTCCCAGAGAGAAACCCTACCACCAAGTAGTCTTTCATCCCTGGAAAATCAGGTCCTGGGAAAAAGTTATTGTCCTGGAGAGAATGATTCCACTGTTCATCCAAATACATCAGGAGTGCATGGAAACAAGCTCTTGCTTTATTTTCATCCAAAGCTGCCAAATCCCTAACATGGAGCAACAGAAAATTCTTATTACTTGAAGGCTTGTGTCATTCTGTGTGTGCTGGATGAGAGCATACTTTGCATATATACAATAATTCAACATCAAAACTAACTGGGATAAAAAAAGCTATTGTATCTTTTACAGTCAAATTTTAAGTAAGCAAAACCTCTAACACAGGGGACATCTCTGAACAGTAAAAACCATGGAGTTGACCTCACTACTTCCTCACCCAAATGGAGTTTTAAGTCAGTCAGCCTCAGTGGATTTGTAACCTGGGTGTGTAAAATATACTGCCTGCCTTAACTCATCCTAACTTTAAGTAGAGTAATAATTTTGTCATTTACATGTGTTATGGTGTTAATTGTAAAATAAAAAAAAATGTTTAGTTACATCAGCAATGTAATGAGAGCTCAACAAGCTGCACCTGCAGTGATGACAGTAGGTTGGAATTGGGTGGGGGCTCTGCCTTCCTTTATCACACTGCGAGACTGTGGATGTTTACTATTGTATTTGTGTATTGTGGTTTTCATCCCTTGTAATAGAATGCATTTACAGCAGCATCTTCTTTTCTTGCTGTATGTTTCTGCCTTTCTTACTTCCTCTGTATTATTATTATTATTATTATTATCATTATCATTATTATTAGATAGCAGTTAAATACTGTGTACAGGTATATGTATGTGTTTTCCCTAATGACTTGACAAATTACGTTCATGATTAAGAAAAGGTGTCACTACATGGTCCCTAGGGCACAGAAAGAACTATGAGCACCCCACTCTCTCTTTGTGTGTGTTTTAATTACAAACTGGTAACTTTATGGTTATTTTAACTTAGCTGAGCACAATTTCTATAGTAAAATGCACCACCTAAACACACTAAATGCTGACAAAACAAAGAATATCACTGTTGAAACTGTGTCCCCACTCATCCCAAAGCCATTCAACACGCACTATTCTCAGACTGTGTCCCTTACCAGTCCTGGCTCTCTAAGCAGAGGCACAGAGAGTGGCGGATGTGTCTGGGGAATTTTCTCTCATACAACTGACTCAACCGGCCCTGGATTAAGTTCCGTCTCAACAGTTCCTCCCACTGGGTCATCTGCAAGAATAAAAACAGTGACCATGAAGCCTGCAAACCTGCTGATATACAGCCTTAGTTTTATTATGGATATTCGGCAGAAATTCATTCCAGATCCAGTCGGGTCTTTAGAAACCTCAATTCTTCATTTGAGGAAACACTAAACATGGCAATTTTAATAACTTATCCCCGCCTGGACCACATTAGATCAAGTGCGGATCAAAAAAAAACGCTAAGACTTTGACTAACTTTCACTCTAACACACTTTCACAACAAAAACTGAAAACGGAAAACGGTCGCTCAGTAAATTAGTCGTTTATACATTACACTAAGAACTAGCTAAATACCAAATACCATAACAAAATGCAAGTTTTTCCACTACGTCTTCCTACAGACAACATTTTTTTTTTTTTTTACCTTAAAGTTGTCGGTGTTTGTCGTTGCTGTAATTTACTGCTGAGGTGAGCAGAACATTCCACAGCATGGAGATGGTTGCCGGTATTTATAATTACCTCACTTACAACACGTGATTCTCGAGAAACAGTCTCTCTGGCTGCTGCCTAGAAACCGGTGGTTACACTGTTCTCATTTCCTCTTCAAAACACTGAGAGTAAAAGGGACCCATTTCTTATGGAGTTCCATAACCTTCTGCCTCCAGTTTCAGCATCATACAGGAGAACTGTAATAATCTTCTTATCCCACTCTCGTCCAAGAAAACAACTAAACGAGTTCCCAAAAAGTTAAACTATTCAAAACAAATAATTAAATTATGGTTTGTTCGTGTTTAGCTTTGGGCCTATAGCTAGCAACCACATGTGCCAGATCCAATAGACTTAAAGCAGCATTGTAACTGAGTTGGAGTTATGTCTATGAGTGTAAGTCCAATTCACACACGTTTTCACCTGTTTACCTGAGGGAAATATCTGGCTATTCAGCCGCTAAATGCTCCACTGTGTTCAGCATCACTGAGAACAGTTAAGGCTGATGGAAGCTGAGATGCTGCAGACCACAAGCCCAAAACAATGAGCTAAAATAGGATAAAAATATAACTGCGTAATATAACTTGTCACTATAAGTGAACTTCTGATGCTATATGTCTAATTTAAAATATTGGTTAGTGCTGTTTTAAAAGCAGCACTAGATGACAGGGAAAGCACACCGTCACCATGGACTGTATTGAGCCAGCATACACAGTTTAATACATGTAATGCAGTTACACAAGGGGAACTAACGGCTGTTTTAAAGGGTTTAGCACAACTGTCAAGGTAGTCGGTCGTATGCTATTCAACACCACCCGGAAAGGAAGCCCCCCAAAAATAGAAAGTCCCATTTGTAAAAAAAAACGACGTATTCTCTGTGTTTTAAAGACGGAAATTGAAACCGTGTACTTGTGTAACCACTGGTGACTTGATAGCAGCGACAGAGACTGTTTCTCGAGAATCACATGTTATATGTGGGAGTGCGGAAATGGTAAATATCGCTAACTGGCTCCACTGGTAATTGATGCTCGCGGTTGACACAGTGTAACGGTGTTCTGCGTGTTGGAAGGTCTTGCCCACCTCAGCCAAAAATGACAACAATGGCAAACAACGACAGCCACAAGGTAAGTCATTTTGTTATTTGTAGGAAGATGTTGGGGGGGGGAAACTGCAGTTTATTTATGGTATTTGGTGTTTAGCTACTCGTTGGTGCTATGTACTTCGAAGTTACTAGACGACGCTTCAAGTTCTGGGGTACTCCCTGAGCGATTTTGTACCATAGTCTGTTGTGAAAGTTAGACACCCTAGTGAGAGTCTTAACGCTGTCTGAAACACACTTTAAAATCCATTAAAGTTATTTAAAGTTATTTATTGTGTTTGTTAAAGCTCAAAGATGGCAATTTCACAGCCAGTCCAGTCCTGGTTCTCTGTGCTTGGCACAAACATGCACTGTTGTTGTATGGCTTAGAGAGTGGGGACACAAAACACGCAATGCATGTATTTCATTTTAATGAAGGTGAATATGATGTCCCTGGTGGTCAAACATTTTCTCTACTCCTGTCAAATTCTGTCAAAAAAGAGACAGATATGAGTTCAGCTTTGTCTTATGTAGTTTTAATGCTGGCTGTGCACTCTGTAATGGTACACACTGGCACACACTGTTAACGTAAGAGTGTGTTATGTGAGAATCATCACCCTACCCTGATAACAGCAAAAGAGTGAAAGAAATATCTTTGTTTTCATCAGGGTTGTGGCAGTCCAGCTGTGCAACAAAAATGGAAAGAGCTGGACAGAGGAGTCAATGAACTGAAAAGACAGATTTCGGTAAACTCACTTGGGGGGGGGGGGGGGGGGGATACACAGTTGTATGATGGTTTATATTTCACCTGACAAACATTCTGGGAAAACCATTGCTTATTATTTTGTAAATGTGTAAACTTTAACTCTAATGCAAGAGGTAAAGAAGGAAGTTAAGTCACTGGAGCTCCTGAATGAAAACCTTGACTACGTACAGAAGACCTGGCAAAACAAAGGTATGGTGGGAGACATAAAGAAACAGATGATAGGTTTGCTGTAAGTTCATGCCTCATGTTTATCTCATTTGTCATTATCAGTGGAGCAGGACAGTGGATTGGCCCAATCCAATGCTGCTGTGAAAGAGGGGTGTCTGAAGCAGGCCAACTTTATCATGCAAACAAAAGAGGTACTGTAGATGCATCTTTGGTGAGTTGTTGCTGACACAGCATAAACTTTAATGTTTTAAGCAATTTAAAGGGAAATTCCATCATCAGATATTCTTCAATCAATGTTCTTTAAAAGCTGAGACATAAAATGCACAAGTGATACATTTTGCCCCACACCTCATCATGTTAACAGAGTTAACAAGTCATTTCTAACAGCGCTGTATTTGAGTTTTATTATTTTTAAGTGTCAAATTTTATTCCCTCTCATTCATTTTTGCATTGAGCTCAATCCATAAACTCGCTGTAAAACAAAACGTCACATCATGGATGTCTTTCTTGATAGAAATGATTCTAAGCCACAACAATCTCTACATTATTAGTACAGTCACAGTTAAGCCGCTTAGTTAACAGGGGTGTAATGATTGTGAAGCAGAGACACAAACTGCGATGCAGACGTCCACTTCATCATATTGTGATATGGGAAGACAGAACTGCGATACTGAAGTGTGGATTTGAAGAATTGTTACAGCCATATTAATTCAGATATCCTCCTCACATTATGATGCTTGATATGTTGTGTTGCAGATGATGCTGCAGCAGATAGTGAACATTTTAAACCGGGCAGAGCAAATTGTTGCAGCTCTCACTGATGTGGAGCTGCCTGAGTGGAAGCGCAGGCAGCAGCTGGCCTGCATTGGAGGTCCAGTCGACACCAGTCTGGACCACCTCGAGGAGTGGTAAGAGCCAGAAGTCCACAACACCACACTGGTTTTTCATATTTCATGTTGTGGAGGATACTGTGTGTATTTGACATCACGTCTCACCCTTGATGCTTAATGATTAAGTTGTGTTGCGTGTGCCTGTGTGTGCTGATGTTCTGTGTGCAGGTTCACAGCTGTGGCAGACGTGCTAATACAAGTAAACCAAGAGCTGCAGAAACTACAAGACCAGAGCAAGAAATACAACAGCCCTGATGCCTCCAGCTTCCCTGGAGAAACTGAGAACTTTACACTGTCCTTACTCACAAAACTTCTGGCAAAGTGAGACATCACACAGTGGCATCAGGACTCACCTGTGTTATATACAGTTAAACACACACACTTTCATATAGCTGACATGTTTTGTTGTGGTCTTGCATTGCAGTGCTCTAGTGGTGGAGAAACAACCCGTCATGTCGAGTTTACCACAATGACCTCAGATTCTTAAGACCGGGGTGCGGTTCACAGCAGCAGTCAGGTAAGGCTGTACTTAACGCAGTATTGTCATCAACACAGAATGGATGTGAGTCTTAAGTCTTGTCTATCTAAAGTGCAAAATGTGCAGTGATTTCAGGTTTCTCTTTTTACTCACTCTTTTAATAATTAGGGTTTATTTCATTTACATTGTTTCTGAACAAGCTGTGTATTGTATTGTACTGCAAGAAGTGTTTTTTTCTGTTAAATTACTGCAATTATAATGTTATTGTTTTCTAAATAAACTTTAGGATATACAAAATATTCCCCATATCAAGATGAAGTAGCTTTAATCACAAAAGTATCAAACACTCACCTCCTATAAACCTGTATTGAGGCTGTGTAATTGCGTTGTACTTTTGTAGTCATTTTTGTAGCTTGCTCCTTTGTGGAGGATGGCAGCTATAATCGGCTTAAGTCCTTAGCTTCATATCTCTATCTTCATTATGTTCTAGACAATCACTGCTTCACCAATAAACTGCAGAATACAAGCTTGGAGCAATATGGAGTCAATAGCATGACACAGATGTATCATATTAAATTTTTTCAAAATATTTATGGGGAGAGATGACTGGAAATGATGGCAGAGGTTGGTTGATAACTCAGTGCTCCTAGCAGTGTCTTGTTTCTTGTCTCCTCAGGTTCTTGGCAAATCTCCCTGAATTCAAGTGCCAGCTCAAAGTGAAACCTGTATTTGACAAGTAAGTGAACATTACTATTTTACATTAACACAAATCTGCCTTTTTAAAACAATTGGTTGACTGGTTTGTCTGTTTTCTGATAAGTCTTTTTCCTTTTTTTTCCCCTAAAAATAAGGGATGTAGAAGAAACCACAACTGTTAATGGGTGGGTAAATGGTCCTCATTATTCTTCATACTTAAAGAGTACTGATTAATTTCTGATCATAGACTCAGTCCGGTCTGATGTTTTTGTAGGTTCTGTCACTTTAACTTCACCAGTGATAACAGTAAGGTGTTGGATGTGGACAGGCCTGATGGAGGCTTGGTGGCAGAATTTGCGCACATGGTACAAAAATCCACAAACTGCAGAACTTATATGTTGAAGATATGCATGACATAAACATGGGTTAAAGCAAAAAATCCCTCTTTTTGCATCAATATGCTATTAAACAAACAACAAACATATAGCTTTGTACATTATGAACAATACATGTGCATACGTTACTTGTACAGTATATGATGACTGCATTTACTTCTTAAAAAAATTTCATTTTTGTTATAAACAAACACTTGATACACTGTGTATTTGTCATCACCTGCTGGCTGTGGTCATTAAACTCAACTAGGAGCTCTCATGTGTCTCTCTTTGGCATGAAAGTGGAATCCACTCATTATGAAATAGAAGCACTTTTTCATTACATCAAACTCTGATCTACTGAGTGTAATCCCTGCCTTGTAGCTCAGCATGTTAAAGCCCACAACTCCAAATGAAGTTTATGTTGCTCTGTATCTGCTGGATGTGTAAAGTTGTAATATGCCAGTGTTGTTTACAGCTTGTTGCACTGCCAGCAAGTGGCCAAGAAATCTGTTAATGCAGGTTTAAAGCAACGTTCACATGAGCATTTGTGACGTATAACATTCCATGTGTTTCAGTAACACCCACATGTTGATAGATACAACCTGATGGGATTCAGTGAATGGAAATTCACTCTGTGTGGGCATATTTTGTTTACCTCAACATCAAAACTTATTTATGAATGCAACAGATATTAACTTTAAAAAAATTATTGTATTTTGGGGGCTTTTAGCCTTTATTTTGATAGTGACAGTAGAGAGAGACAGGAAACAAGGGGAGAGCGTAGAAGAGTGACATGCAGCAAAGGTCTACCCAGATTGGGAACTGGGGCCTGGCCGCTCAGAGCACATAGGCCCATTTGGTACACACCCTAACCATTCGGCTATGAGACGCCCCTAGATATTAACTTTTGTTAGTATTGAGTTGTATTTCATTAAGCTTTTTTCTCCATGCTACTTTTAAGTGCTTGCAAATAACTTATTTTACAAGGTTTTCTTTCCTCCAGAAACTATGTATTTTTTCTTCTTCATCAGAGTTGTCTGAGCATCACTGAAGAACTCCACATCATTAAGTTTGCTGCACTGAGTTGTAAAATCGAGGTGGGTGTCTTCATGCTGAGAGACAAAATTGTGGGTGAGTATTTGGCCATCAGATTGAACCATGCCACTTTCTATTTTTTTCCCTAACAAGGATTTCAACCCTTCTTAGGAATGTTTATCTGAACTGATTGTTAGAACAAATTTTAATTGCAAAATACAAATCAATATTGGAGACAGAAAGGCAACTTTCTTGGTGAGAGTTAGATAAAATGATTTGATAATAATTTTTTTATAAATTGAATAAATAAAGATAATTGTTATTAATAGGCAGATTGTGTCACCTTTGGAAAGAGCCAGGTGTTTCCCAGCTGTTTTCCCCTTATTTCAAGTCTGAGCTAGGCTGTCCAGACAGTTGTTAGCTCCATATTTACCACATAGTATCAATCTGTAGTGTGTTTCCAACATGTTGAGCTATTCTTTAAATACTACAGTGTATTAACACTGTTGTAGGTACAAAGACTTATAGAACTGGAGGAAGAATCTTGGAACATTTTCTTCTCTGAATATCACCCCTTCCCCCAGATCTGTAGTAGGATTACAAATGAACGAGTCTGTCAGTATTTTTAAATATGATATATATTTCTTAAGTTAAACCTATTCCTTGGATAGACATAAGCTATAAATGACAAAGTGTTCATTTCAGAGTTTATGTTATTTTTGTGACTTTTTTAATGTAACTGGGTTCCTCCTGATGGTATTATTTCATTGTGTATAATTCTATCATCCTCAAATAATTACCACATTAATAATGATGTAGTGACCACTAAATCAATAACACTGACTTCTGAGTATTATTATTTGGGAACGTACATGGGGATTAAGTCTCTATGCCTCTCAGTTGACTAACCTCTTGTTTTATTGTGCATATGGGTTTTCAGGTACATCATGGGGTTTGTAAGCAGGAAGACAACACGGGACCTGTTGAAGGAAAAACCGACTGGGACCTTTCTGATTCGATTTAGCGAGAGCAGTAAAGAAGGAGCTGTCACTTTCAGCTTTGTTGAACACTCCAATGGTGGTATGTTCCTGTGCACAAATGTGTTTGGACAAAATTCAAAACTCTTTCAAATTAGGGTTCTAAGGATACAGGATTATTCAAGGCCAATACTTTTAATACTTTTGCAAAACCCTCTTAAATAGCACTATCCAACTATCCAGGATGAAATAACACTATAGAATTTTCATACTGTAACAATAGTCAAACCAAAGCCAGAGATGTCTTTGTTGTTATGGCAGTTAATGTCATGCCTAATAACAGATGGACCTTTAACAAGCAGAAATGTTGTATTTACATGTGTTTTATTTTCAGTTCACATTTGCCCATTTGCCATTTGTACTTAGGAAATTTAAAGGAGCTACTTGTAAGTTTTGGTATCGCTACATACGTTAGCATTACCAGTTTACTTAGCAGTCTGTCTTGCCTTGTCATTTCAGGCAATAGACACACCACAAACAAATCAGTCCCAGTACATCGATGCACTCTTTTCAGTATCACGTACCGACGGGAAAATATGTTGTTGTACTGGTCAACAAGACCAACATTCTACAACCATGCTTGGGGCTCTGTGAGGCTGTGCTAATGTCAGCATGCTAACATGCTCACAACAACCATGCATTTACCATGTACACCATGTTAGGTTAGCTCATTAGCATGCTACAACTTACAAATTAACTCTAAATAAACAATACAGCTGAGTTTGATGGAAGTGTTGTACATATTTCACATATTTGATCATATATCCATCCTTCTGGTGACTTTGGATCACCAAAGTCAACAGGATACATCCTCTGGGGACCATGTCTATACTCAAGTTCACTGCAATCCATCTAAATTGAGATATTCCAGTGTGGACTGACAAATGTTGTTATCCTTAGAGCCACGTAGCTAGCATGGCTAAAAATTGACACAATTTAACATGTGCAAAGACTGAGAAAATAGGAGAATTCAGGTGAAGTTTTTACAGCTCAATTCTGTAATTTATTTACCATGTTACAGTACATTCACATTTATATTAAGGAGCTTTAAATGGTAAGATGTGGATTCAGTGTGTTTGTCATATTGTGATGCTTGTCATAAATGAAAATACAAGCCTGTTGGACTCCTGTGTACTCACTCATTCAGCCCTCACATGGTGTCTGAAGACCCTCTGGTGTTGTATTAGTCAAATTACAATTGATCCATAAAGTGATACATCAAATCTAAGGATGAGCGAACTCTAATAAAAATATGTGTTTAATATTTTGAGAAATCTAAATGATTCAGTGCAGTCTAATGATACACAATTAGTAAGCTATACATTTGACAGGTAAACTGTCAAAGAGACTTGTTGCTTTTGAGACGGCATTTATTTAACAGCTGAGAGTGTGGGCCAGAGCAACAGTATAAAATGATACATATTTCAGTAGTTGCAATGTGCTCTGCAGTACTTTGACTTTCTGATTAAATGTTTTCCCTGACAGTACATGGATTTCTAAGAATACCTTTTGGCATTTTCCAGGACTGAAAACTTGTGATATGCAGGATTTAGTGAGGCCTAGGATCACTAAATGTTTTGTCCCTTTCTCTGTATAAATACAATTACAGTTTCAGTAATTAATAAAGACAATATTACTTCTTTTGGCGAATATTTTTATTTTAGTAAACAAAAGTAAAAAAATATCTACAGTACAGCATTGTTATTTTTACCCACAGCAGCAGTATTTTCCTCTACAGTACACATGAAAGGCAGAAAGAAAGCTTGTGCAAATAATCAACTTGAAGAACAAAAACACAATTATACTGCCCAACTAACACTTACACTTATATCTCTGTGTAATATATACATTTAATATATTCAGCAGCATCTTGACTTCCCTGTAAATATAGTAATCCATATTTATTTTTGTATGTTAATATACAGTATAATGCTTATACATATCAACAATTGCTTTTATAACATTTTCTTTTTATACTAATTGACTTTGTTCTGGTTTTATTTAAATTTTTTTTTGTTGTTTTGTATTGTACAAATACCTGCACCAAAACATGTAGAACAAAATCAGTGTAAAATGACAATGCACGTAGTGGATTCTTTTCCATTCCACTTTCTGATTCTAACACAAAGACCCGGTCCATTGTCAGATGGAGCTAATAGGATTAAAAATACTGAGTTAGTGGTGTATCTTGATAAGATGTCAACCATACAGGAGATCCACATGAATCATAGATATCGTGGAAGAGTTCCTGAATCACTTGCTCTGCCTACAAGTAAAGAAAAGATTTTGTTTAAATTAACTGCAGAGTACAAGTCTCATACAAACAAGGAAAAGTGAACAATTTGAATCTTTGAAAAACCTGGAATTACTGATATGGTGAGATTATTAAAGCTGCACTAATACTTTAGTAGTATGTGTGACGTGAGAGGTGTTGTCATCTCTGCTGAGTTTTTTTTAATATTCTTTTTCTCTTTCAGTTTGTTGTTCCTCCCTGAAGCAGCTTTAACAAAAAAAAACAAAAAAAACATTTACACTGAACTGAGTCGACAAACCCTGAGACCGGAGACGCAACAGTTCTTGATTCTGCTGCGATGAGCAAGTATGTGAAAAAAAGCCATCATCAATGGGGCTCTGATACTACAATCCACAATGGCAACATGTAAATAAGGCGCCTCCATTTTAATCCAGTGGAATGTGACATTAATGCACACAGTAACTAACAAACTGACAGACCAAGGCAGCAGTATTCTAGCACCTTCAGTGTTCTGCTCTGTTAAATTATTGTTTTTGTCAATGGAGTCTGGTTGAGATAACAGGCAAGGTTTCTGGTCAATAAAAACGTCTGTCTCGAATCCTGTCCATGAAGGTGTCAGATACCACTTTAGTGGATGTAATTTGACGCAAGCAACGCTGGATTGATACAAAAGATCTTTGTCTGGTTCGATTATTTACACCCAAAAACGTGAGAATAATGGAGTTATCCAGTTTTGACCTTTAATTCTTGGTCAGTCCAGCATAAACTCTGGTCCCATCCCACCTTACTTCCAACAACAACCCATTGTACATTACCTATCCACCACCAAACAGTACACACTTGAAGCTAGCAACTAGCTCGTAAACATAGTGGAGCATTTAGTAGCTCAAAAGCCAGATAATTTACCTAGGTGTTAATGGAGACAAAACTTCAAACCCACACTTACATCTGGGTCGATGTCCATGCGCACCGGAGGTGGAGATGGAGGTGGCGTAGGATAGCTGTAGCAAAATCATAGACAATTAAGACAAAATTTTATTGCACAGCAGGAAACAATACAATGCATTTTTCATTGATTATTATTATCTTACTCTGCGACTTGGACGCGTCTTCTGGTGACGTACCCCGTTATAGGTGCCTTTTCTGCTTGAACAGAGGTGATTAGAGGTCATTTCAGGGCTCTCGCTCAGTTAAACACAGTGTGTTTTTAATAATATGTCAGACTTTCAGTGAACTGGATAATCTATGTAGTTACAATGGCAACATAAATCCATTAGTCATTACGAGTTGGTGAGTGTGAGGCGCTTCAAATCAGCACAGTATTATGCAATTGGTAATATTACGCTATACATTTCTGCACAAAACAAATTTGAAGAAAATGGAACAAAATCCTGTTTATCTGTTGTTGCACTTGGTGAATAAAGTGATCGGATTCTCAGGGTGAAAGTCAAGCAACAGACAATACCAGTGCTGTAGTAGCGTCCAAAGGCAGTGTCTCTGTGGATGTCTGGGTAGAGATACAGCAGAGGATTCCTGGTCAAGTCCTCCTTCATTCGATAGCTGTCAATACTGTCTGGCAGAGACTGGGCCAACAGATCCTTCTTGGTGTAGGGCTCTACTGCATGCACATTGTTCTCTATAAGGCAACCACATACAGACAGAAAGTAAACAAATGCAAGATGACGAGTGTCTAAATCTCTGAATGCAGCAGTATGCCGTAAGAAGAAGAAAGGAACAATTCATTGTACGTTATATATTCTCAGTTCATAGTGGTTTGTTTGGCCTTTTTATCTCACACAGTGTCTACAGAGAAGGCGTAGTGTAAGCAGCATGTTAGCAGAGCAGCAGCTGCTCTGGTACTGTGTAGTGTCTTAAAAATCATCTCATATTGTGTATTACACCATCTCAAAACACACGTATAGGTTGTTATAGTGATTAAGAAAAGACATAAACTGGAAAAAACATTAACACAGCATATGTGATATTTTATATTGGTTTTCACTATGTTTAAAATATAATAAAATATAAATACTTAGAATTACTGTGATCCTGGTTTTTACTTTTCCTCTACGGGCTTGACTTTAGGCTTGACCTAACCTCTGGGAGATTTTTGCTTATCTCCGGTGGCCTTTTTGACTGTTTTTCTTTGACTCTACAAAACCTCTGAAGAACAGAGAAACAAGGGATTGTAGCTCAGGTCTTTAATCCTGGCCCAGACCTGAGGTTCTGAGATTCCACAGCCGCCTGTGGTGTCTACACAGGAGGCAGTCAGGCACAGTATTGAGTTGTAGGTCACCCTTATTTAAATTTGCGAATTCTGTTAATGCTACATAGCCAACATTTTCATTAACAGCTGTTTACCTGCCTTTCCAAGAGCTTTAGCAATTGCTGCATTTACTATACAAGAGGTTATACAATACTCTCTAAGCAGTGCTACTTTTTCAGAGCAGACTGGACACAGTGATTTGGTATCAGAAAGTAATGAGATGGTCTGGCTGGACCAGGGCTGGCTGGTTAGCTGGTTAGCATGCTAACTTCAGTAGAAGAAAAGGTGACAGAAATGAAAGCAAAACATTGGCGTTGCTTCCCATCACTGAGACAGCTCTTGGTGTGTAAGGTGATAAAGAGTGATGCTGGACTCAACATTTACTGTAGACTGGTTAAGTAAGCAGTTAATGCTAACATATGTAGTGATAGCAAAACTTAAAAATAGCTCCTTTAAGAATACACTTCCAGTTGCGTTTATGGGCGTATGTGTAGACACGCTGTTAAGCTTTCTAGGTACAAATGATAAGTGGGCTTATGTGAAGTGACAATGAAACACATGTAAATACAATGTTTCTGTTTGCAAAAGGTCCATTTGTTATTAGGCATCACATACACCACCGTAACAATCAATACATCTCTGGCTTTGGTTTGACTATTATTACAGTATGAACTATAGTATTATTTCATCCCAGTGCTATTTGAGAGGGTTTAGAACACACATTCATGCACAGGAACATACCACCATTGGAGTGTTCAACAAAGCTGAAAGTGACAGCTCCTTCTTTACTGCTCTCGCTAAAGCGAATCAGAAAGGTCCCAGTCGGTTTTTCCTTCAACAGGTCCCATGTTGTCTTCCTGCTTACGAACCCCATGATGTACCTGAAAACCCATATGCACAATAAAACAAGAGCTTAGTCAACTGAGAGGCATAGTGACTTAATCCCCATGTACGTTCCCAAATAATAATACTCAGAAGTCAGTGTTGCTGATTTAGTGGTCACTGTGTCATTATTAATGTGGTAATTATTTGAGGATGATAGAATTATACTCAATGAAACACGGCAAGATGATTTCAGTCTGTCTTACCCATCCTGCCAAAGATCCACTAGGTGTCTTTTGATCAAATCCAGGATTCCATCAATCCAAATCCAGACACTTTCATTCTGTGACACAGGGAAACATGTAATGAGCAAAGAAATGCACACGCGTCCTACAGGTTGTACCAATTGTGTAAACTACAGAATGGCAGGGACCTTGCTAAACATTCACCTTGGAGAACTTGTCCCAATGAATAATACCATCAGGATTATCTGTGGAGAAATCTGGTTGCATAAAAAAAGTCACAAAAATATCATGAACTCTGAAATATAAACCGATGGGTTTAATTCAAGAACCACATTTATAATATTTTAAAACATGACTGCTGACTGACTCCCTTCTTTGGAATCCTACTACAGTTCCAGGGGAGGAGGTGATATTTTGAGAAAAAAATATCCAAAATTAAAGTCAGAAATTTATGAGAAAAAAAACCCTCAGATATACTCCAAAACTATGAAGTCATGAATTTGCCACAGTGCTTCACTTTGCAAGGTTGGATCGACGTCACCATACACTAGTGAGGAGATGCAACAGTATGGAAACTGGCTATATCAGCTGATAATGCACAAAATTGCAAATGTCTCTTCAGATTCTGGATGCTTATGATAATACATTTTAGCTTAGACTCAAAATAAGGGGGCAACATCTGACCTGGGTCTTTCCAAAAGTTACAAAATCTGCCTATTAGCACCTCTAAAGCTCAATAATTAACAATACTTATGTCTTTTATTTAATCTGTACAAAAAATGAGAAGTGAGTGGCATTAATCTTCTCATCTAACTCTAAGAAAGCTAATAGGTATATTCCCTATTAACATACATAGACGTTGACAATGATTTACAACTTGCACGGTCTCCAATACTGATTAGTATTTTGCTATTAAAATTTCTAAAAATCCATTTCTATCAACATTCCAAACAAGGAGTGAAATAGAAAGTGGCATGGTTCAATCTGATGGCCAAATACTCACCCACAATTTTGTCTCTCAGCATGGAGAGCTGATCTTCATCAAGTCCTCGTTGGCCAACAGACAAAAACTGCCAGCTCAGAACCTGTGACAGCTGCTGCCAGGTGAGTGGAGGAGGGTCGACAAACAATGACAGGTTCTACAGAAACAAAAATGGAATTTGAACACGATTTTCTTCTGCAGTGACCATGATGTCACATCCCTGGTGTGTATGTACCAAGCAGAGTGTGCATTTTACTATCTTGATAACATTCCCTTAAATTAACACTAAAATACTGCACCATTGGCTCTGCAAACATGAACTTACTCAGCACAAAAAGAAGAAATTAAAGATAAAACTGAAATTAAAGATGAAACTACACAATATTAAGTATTCATAGAAGCTAATGCTCCGTGCCCAAAATGCATAAGTATGAGCTTTGGATGTTGTTGTTGTGTTGAGGTCTGATGGCTTTACCCTTGGTTCGCTGGTGGACAGCATGTTACACCACATGACAGAGGCCCAGGCACTGGGGATCTGACTGGTACTGGAGATGACAACCACAGGCAGGGAGCTGGCCTGGACAACCACAAGAAGAGGAGGCCATTCAGTGAACTGCCTGGTAATGTTTTAAGTTTGATGGCAGAGAACAATTTCTTTTGCGCTTCACTGAAGTTGAAAATGACACTGAAATGCCTTTAACTAATTTAATTGTCATGTTTACTCACCTCGATGTTACAACTCAGTCCAGCAAACTGGAGCTCTGTCACAAACTTAATGACATGGAGTTCTTCAGTGACGCCCAGGCGACTCTGCTGAAGGAGATTAAAAAAAAACAAAAAAAAAAACATGTTTTTTAGAGGAAATAAAATCTTGTAAAATAGTTATTTGCAAGCACTTAGAAGTAATGTAGGAAAAAAGGCTCATATCTGTTGCATTCCTGAACAAATAAGTTGTGATGTTGGGGTAAACAAAACACGCCCACACAGAATTCTATGGCTGATTAAGTGTGTTGGTTACAGCTACCTGCCCACAAAAATGCTTCTATTTCATAATGAGTGGATTCCACTTTCATGCCAAAGAGAGACACGAGAGCTCCTAGTTGAGTTTAATGACCACAGCCAGCAGGTGATGACAAATACACAGTGTATCAAGTGTTTGTTTATAACAAAAATGATCTAATATAATAAGTGAATATATACATTACCTCACATGATCCTCTGGGTCTTGTTTTGCTTTCCTTGAGTGACTGAAAGTTTTTTCAGAAGTAAATGCAGTCATCATATACTGTACAAGCAACCTATGCACATGTATTGTTGTGCAAAGCTATATGTTTGTATACAAAAAAGGGATTTTTGCTTTAACCAATTTACATTACAAACGTTGGGTAATTATTCAACATTTAAGTTCTGCAGTTTGTGGCGTTTCTTACCATGTGCGCAAATTCTGCCACCAAGCCTCCATCAGGCCTGTCCACATCCAACACCTTACTGTTATCCCTGTTGAAAGCAAAGTGACGGAGCCTACAAAAACATCAGACCGGAGTGAGTCTATGATCAGAAATGAATCAGTACTCTTTAAGTATGATGAATAATATAATAATATAAATAATTCATTAGTTAACATCATTGTCTTGAGTACCCTTTACCTACCCATGAACAGCTGTGGTTTCTTCAACATCCCTTATTTTTAGGGAAAGAAAGAAAAGGACTTATCAGCAAACAAATGTTTAATAAAACAAACAAACCAATCAAAAATTAAATTTATGTAAAATAATAATGTACTGTATTATCCACTTACTTGTCAAATACAGGTTTTACTTTAACCCGGCACTTGAATTCAGGGAGATTTGCCAAGAACCTGAGGAGACAAGAAACAAGACACTGCTAGGGGCACTGAGTTATCAACCACCCTCTGTCATCGTTTCCATTCATCTCTCTAAAATACCCCCCATGGATATTTTTTTTTAATTAAATATGATACATCTGTGTCATGCCATGACTCCATATTAAACTGATTACAGCTGCCATCCTCCACAAAGGAGCAAGCTACAAAAGTAGTACAAAAGTAGCAACAAAATTACATGGCAACTACACCGCCACAATACAGACAGTAAATGGTAAATGGACTGTACTTATATAGCGCTTTTCTAGTCTTTCCGACCACTCAAAGCGCTTCACATTACAGATCGCATTCACCCCATTCACACAGCACTTGTTCTATACAAACAGTGCTTTCTAGCACAGACACACACATTCGCACACCGATGACACACGTCGGAGGCAATTTTGGGGTTCAGTATCTTGCCCAAGGATACTTTGGCATGCGGACTGGAGGAGCCGAGAATCAAACCACCAACCTTTTAATAGGTGGGCGACTGCTCTACCTCCTGAACCACAGCCGCCCCACCCCACAGTGAGTGATTGATACTTCATCATACAATAACATTATGATTACAGTAATTTAACTGAAAAAGAAGTCACTGCGATATAAATTACAGTAATACTTCTTGCATTTGATTATATAGCTTATTCAGAAAGCATGTACATGAAACAAACCCTCATTTTTCAAGACTGAGACAATTTTTTCAGAGGTAGACAAGACTTAAGACTCACATCCATTCTGTGTTGATGACAATACTGCGTTAAGTACAGCCTTACCTGACTGCTGCTGTGAACCGCACCCCGGTCTTAAGAATCAGAGGTCGTTGTGGTAAACTCGACATGACGGGTTGTTTCTCCACCACTAGAGCACTGCAATGCAAGACCACAACAAAACACATCAGCTATATGAAAGTGCGCATTTAACTGTATATAACACAGGTGAGTCCTGATGCCACTGTGTAATGTCTCACTTTGCCAGAAGTTTTGTGAGTAAGGACAGTGTAAAGTTCTCAGTTTCTCCAGGGAAGCTGGAGGCATCAGGGCTGTTGTATTTCTTGCTCTGGTCTTGTAGTTTCTGCAGCTCTTGGTTTACTTGTATTAGCACGTCTGCCACAGCTGTGAACCTGCACACAGAACATCAGCACACACAGGCACACGCAACACAACTTAATCATTAAGCATCAAGTGTGAGACGTGATGTCAAATACACACAGTATCCTCCACAACATGAAATATGAAAAACCAGTGTGGCGTTGTGGACTTCCTGGCTCTTACCACTCCTCGAGGTGGTCCAGACTGGTGTCGACTGGACCTCCAATGCAGGCCAGCTGCTGCCTGCGCTTCCACTCAGGCAGCTCCACATCAGTGAGAGCTGCAACAATCTGCTCTGCCTGGTTTAAAATGTTCACTATCTGCTGCAGCATCATCTGCAACACAACATATCAAGCATCATGAATGTGAGGAGGATATCTGAATTAATATGGCTGTAACAATTCCTTCAAATCCACACTTCAGTATCGCATTTGTCTTCCTGTATCAGGATATTATATAGTGGATTTCTGAATCTTGGTTTCAGTCTCTCATTACACCTCTATTAACTAAGCTGCTTATCAGTGACTTTATTTATATAGCTGTGGCTTAGAATCGTATTGAGCTCCATGAAAAAATTAATGGGAGGGGGGAAAAAAATCTATACTTAAAAATAATCATAAGCAAACACAACACTGTTAGAAATCATGTGTTAAAAAGATGAGGTGTGGGGCAAAATGTATTGCTTGTACATTTTATGTCTCGGCTTTTAAAGAACATCAAAGTTTGTGCTGTATCAGCAACAACTCACCAAAGATGCATCTACAGTACCTGCTTTGTTTGCATGATAAAGTTGGCCTGCTTCAGACACCCCTCTTTCACAGCAGCATTGGACTGGGCCAATCCACTGTCCTGCTCCACTGATAATAACAAATGAGATAAACATGAGGCATGAACTCACAGCAAACCTATCATCTGTTTCTTTATGTCTCCCACCATACCTTTGTTTTGCCAGGTCTTCTGTACATAGTCAAGGTTTTCATACAGGAACTCCAGTGACTTAACTTCCTTCTTTACCTCCTGCATTAGAGTTAAAGCTTACACATTTACAAAATAATAAGCAATGGTTTTCCCAGAATGTTTGTCAGGTGAAATATAAACCATAAAAATCATACAACTGTGTATAAAACAAGCAAAACAAAACAAAAAAACAGACCAAGTGAGTTTACCGAAATCTGTCTTTTCAGTTCATTGACTCCTCTGTCCAGCTCTTTCCATTTCTGTTGCACAGCTGGACTGCCACAACCCTGATGAAAACAAAGATATTTCTTTCACTCTTTTGCTGTTATCAGGGTAGGGTGATGATTCTCACATAACACACTCTTACGTTAACAGTGTGTGCCAGTGTGTACCATTACAGAGTGCACAGCCAGCATTAAAACTACATAAGACAAAGCTGAACAGATATCTGTCTCTTTTTTTGACAGAATTTTACTTTGACCACCAGGGACATCATATTCACCTTCATCAAACTGAAATAGAAAGTTCATTGTGACAGCTGATATCAGTCATTTTACCTGTTTCTCAGAGGCTGAAGCCAGAACTTTCTTTTCCTCCTGTAGGCATTCAGAGAGGATTACAGCCAAGTTCAGTGGCTCATCTTGAAAGTGTTTCTGAGTTTTTAAAAAAAGAAGAATCAAGAAAATAAGAAAAACAAGGAAAGGTTGTATGTGTCTTTTAAGTAACAAGTACAGTCCACATAACAGCATGTCTTCCCTACCACCAAGTAGTCTTTCATCCCTGGAAAATCAGGTCCTGGGTAAAAAGTTGTTCTCCTGGAGAGAATGATTCCACTGTTCATCCAAATACATGAGGAGTGCATGGAAACAAGCTCTTGCTTTATTTTCATCCAAAGCTGCCAAATCCCTAACATGGAGCAACAGAAAATTCTTATTACTTGAAGGGTTGTGTCATTCTGTGTGTGCTGGATGAGAGCATACTTTGCATATATACAATAATTCAACATCAAAACTAACTGGGATAAAAAAGCTATTGTATCTTTATTTTATTTTTTTTTTACATAAGCAAAACCTCTAACACAGGGGACATCTCTAAACAGTAAAAACCTCACTACTCCCTCAACCAAATGGAGTTTTAAATCAGTCAACCAATTAGAAAACACATTTGGGCCAAACAGGAGGTTGAACTTCCCGTTTAGCTCAGTGGATGTGTAACCTTGGGCTGTGTCTGAAATCACTCACTCTTTCACTACTATTCCATGCATGGGAATTAACTTGTGTAAACTGGAAAATTGCAAAACAGATTAGTCTATAGCAGGGAATTTAAATGTAGTTGTAAAAAAATCTTACATCATAATCTTAGTTACAACAACCAGATTTAGTGCAAATTCAGTTGAATTCCTACCCTGCACTGTGCATTCCCCAATCGCACAACACACTACTTACTGCAGGGCTATTAAGGCCACACCCTCTGCTTGCACTGTGCACTCCTCCATCACATGCACAGATAATTTTGAGAATCACATTTGTTTATACAGTAGCTAGCTAGCCAGTAAATCAGATATGATAGATGTAAGCTAACTAACTGCACTTTCAGTGGTGACAGTAGGTTGGAATTGGGTGGGGATTCTGTCTTCCTGTACCGCAGTGCAAGATTGTGGACGTTTTTATTGTGGTTTTGGTCTTGGTTTCAGAGTCGTTACACCCCTAATAATAGCATTTATTGACAGCACTATCTTCTTTACTTGTTGTATTTTTTCTGTTTTTCTTATGTCTTTAATATTATTATTATTACATAGTAATTAAATACTGTGTACAGGTGTATTTTTCTATAAATTATATTTTGGAATTTTGTGTGCAGAAGTTAACATCTGGTGTGTGCAAAATAAAAACAAATATCATCTTTGGCCAGTTAACCCAGTACAGGGCACAGAAAGAAGTATGGGCACCCACTGATTCCTGTTTTCCCCAATCTCTGTGCATTGTGTGTGTGTTTTAATCACAAACTGGTAATTAGGTTAATTTAAGAACGCATGACATGACAAAATAGAGAGCCTCACTATTAAATCTGTGTCACCACTATAAAAGCCATTCAACATGCACCACTATTCTCAGACTGTGTCCCTTACCAGTCCTGGCTCTCTATGCAGAGGCACAGAGAGTGGCGGATGTGTCTGGGGAATTTTCTCTCATACAACTGACTCAACCGGCCCTGGATTAAGTTCCGCTTCAGCAGTTCCTCCCACTGGGTCATCTGCAAATACCGAATAAAAACAGTGACCACGAAGACTGCAAACCATCACTGAGTTCTTCATGTGATGTAGCCTACAGCCTTGAACTTAGTTTTAAGTTGAATATTCGACAGACGTTCACTCCGGATCCAGTTTGGTATTAAGAACCCTATAGGCTATTTGCGGAAATACTAAATCTGCTAATTTTAGCAGCTTTTCCCTTGACAAGCTAAGTGTAGACCACTTAGCTCGTCAAGTGTGTAGACCACTTAGCTTGTCAAGTCTGGTCTGCAGTACCTGGTCTGATGTGGTCTTCATGGGAGGAAAAAACTGTGACAATGCCATTTTTGAGCTTTCATACACAGAATAAATACATTTCCTAAATGTTTAAGTGTGTTTCAGACAGCGTTAAGACCTTCACTAGGATGTCTGACTTTCACATCAGAAAATGGTACAAATTCGTTCAGTGAGTTCCCCGAATTTGAAGCGTCACCTTCGTCTTTCGAAGTACATTGCACTAACGAATAGCTAAACACCACATACCATAACAAATCTGAAGTTTTCCCTCTGCATCTTCTTACAAACAACAAAATGGTTTACCTTGTAGCTGTCGGTGTTTGTCATTGTCATTTATGAGTGAAGTAAGCAGGACATTCCAATACAGAGAGGTGTCTGTGTACTGTTCCAACCGAGAAATAACAACTGGCAATGTGCAGGTCACCGGTATTTATAATTTCCGCACTCCCACACATAACACGTGATTCTCGAGAAAGTCTCTCTGGCTGCTGTCAAGTCAGCAGTGGTTGCACAGTTACACAGTTTTAATTTCCGTCTTCAAAACACTAAACTTAAGTCTTTGTTTTTTAACAGAGGAGTTTGTACTAGCTTCCTTTCCGGGTTGTTGGATGGCATACGACTGACAAACAACTGTGCTATAAACCTGTGACCTTTCAAAACAGCCGTTTGATTTACCTCGTTTGTTTGTAACTGTCCTAAATTACCAGACAGCTGGGATTAACCTATTTCACAGCAGACACTTAAACACGTCAAATTTACTTGACTTTTCATTTACAGGTGCAAATTGTGTATGGTGGCTCGCCGTGATGTCTTTCAGGGACACTATGTGACGCTGTGCTTTCCTCGTCCCTCATCAGAGCTTTTAAAGCAACACTAACCAATATTATCACATATATTAAATCAGAAGTTCACTTATAGTGACTAACAAATTATTACCAACTCTCAAATCAGATTTTTTTTTATTTTTAGTCTTGAACGATCCGACAAAAAAACATTTTACACAAGTTTGCAACTAGCAGGTGAACATTGTGGAGAATTTAGCAGCTGGCGAGTCAGATATTTCACTCAGGAAAACTGGTTAAAAGCAGTGTGAATTGGACTTACACACCACAGAGCCGAAACCTGACTTAAACTATTTTTAAAAGGAATAGTTGAACATTTTGGAAACTGATTTATTTGTTATCTTTGACGACAGTTAGATGAGAAGAGCATTACTGTTCTCCTGTATGCTGCTGAAGCTCGAGGCAACAGTCAGCTTAGTTTAGCATAAAGACAGGAAACTAGCTAATACATAAACACACAAACAAAGATGGCACCTCAAAATCAATAAATATGTGGTTCAGACTATTACAGACTTGCTCATGACCTCATGGAAACTAGGCAGAATTTTCTTACTAGAAGTCCTGTCCCCAATCTGTCTTGCAAAGACAGTTTTGAGCCCAGTGGTGCAGCAGGTGGTATAGCCCACTCAGTATACTAACAGTTAAGTGGATTTGCATGCAAAGCATCGTCTGTTAAAGGTATGAAAGGGCTTTATGCAATATTCTTATTGTGATAAGTGGTTCAAACATTAACAGAATAATTAATAACCCCATTTGGACTAATAGTCAGTTGTAAATGGTGTCCAACATGTTTCAAACATAAGACAGAATGAACACTGAATTAATATCAAAATCTTATGATACTGGATGTGAGTGAACCTGTAATTAATTTATTTATTTTTGACAACTGTCACACAAGCAAGAATGCTTGATCGTTATTTGCAGGGAAAAAAAATGTTTCATCATTCTGGGTGATTGCGCCAACCATTGTTTAATCATCGTCCCACCTCATTCTCCGGTAATCATGTGATTCTCGACAAAATTTGTATCAAGCAAGAAGTAGTGCGTTGTAGGCATTTTTTTTTACTTCCGGCTGCTTCCAAAAATAAAAGCTCTGCAAATTGCAAAGTTATCAGTAGACCGTGTCATGCCTCCTCATGGTCGATAGGTGGCAGGTGAACTAACCATCAATGAATATGTGAATGAGTGTGTATGTATGCAACGCAGGTCGAGTCAAAACATTGTAACAAACATTCAACTTCAACTGTTGCGACTAACAGTTACAAAAAGAGACAGTAGTGCCAGTGATGCAGAAATAAAATAGCAAGCTAATGTCAATATGGTACACTGCACATGTTTAAATTGTTTTATATACAATATAGACTTCATAGAAACTCATTCAACAGTTAAAATATAATTAAGTCAAAATGAAGTTGTCATAGATCTACAGAACCACATCAAAATTTCTTTTAAGAAGTTAGGAATGTTAAAAGCAGCTAACAACAGCTAAAGTAATGAATCCAGTTTTACCACAAAAACCTTAAAACTCAGCAGGCTGTTTCATCATAATCAAGATGTAGACATTGGTTGGAGACTGGCATCAGATCAATGGGAAAACTTTGTGAGGAAGGATTCAAAGAACGTTTCAGCACACTTCATCTTGTTTTACTCCGAATATGGAGAACTCATCTGTAAAGTAAAATGAGAATATAAGTGGCAGATAATATGGAGAGGTCCTCTACAAAACAAAAATAGCTGAGTTTTCAGCTGAGTTTGTGGACAAGACTGAAGTTATTCTACATTTCTTATTGTCAGTACATGAAAAGACCAAAACTTATTTGCTTTTAAAGATTTACATTGGATTAAGAATTTTTTAATTCTTTATTTTTTAAGTAATTCTCTAAAACATCTGGGAGTGTGGTTTTTGTTCAGTATCACTAAGACAGGAGGAAATAGCGCATTTTGTTGAGGACTATTTTCAGCTGTGGATTAATACACATTTAGTGTACTGATGAATATTTACAGCAGTAAGACAGTTATAAGGGACTCAAAAGTCAAAATAAACTAAGAGTGTGTTCATGGTAAAACAGTGTTGCTCACTGATGTGTTTTTAACAGTTTTTGGACAACAGTAGAGTTCTATGGCACAGAGGGATAATATCTACCAGGCTTTGGATATATAAACAATATTTGTTGGCAGGATCAGTCCATTGTTTATTCTGGGCCTGTAATCACAAAGCATCTTAAGGCTAAAAGTGTTGATTTAGGAGAAATTCCTGAAAAATAATGGGTAAGTAGATCACAAAGCCACTTGCTGCTACTTTGAATTGAATGTAAGAGGGGAGCTAACTATATACATATTGTAAAATAAAATTCTCCCAGGTCTACACAAATGTCATCACACAGATGCATTTTGGAAAAGGCCTGTATTTGTTTATTTCTTACTGTTTTCTGTTTATTACTGCCGGATGTTGTACATGCGTTTTTACCAGCACAGACCAGTCTCTCATCAGCCAATCCCTGTGGTTATTGCAAGAAAGCTCCTCCATGAAAATTGTTATCAAAGCAATAGCATAAAGTTTTATTTCTAACTCACTTATCCTTGGTAAAAGTTGGTCTCAGGAACTTTGTGTATAAAATTTAGAAGAAAACTTTTAGTGTGACTCTCAGTGGTAAGACAAAATGCTTTGTGAATACATGCCCTGGTCTTTTCATGGGATTTATTTAAGAATAATATCTCTAAGAATATTGCCAACATTATCCTTAAAAACAGAACTGGTATAGTCCACCAAATGATAAAGCGTGCAAACTTACCGTGTCAATGTCGAAGCATAGCTGCTCACTGAGCATGTCAAACTCCCCAGGAGTCATTGGGGGCTCAGGAGACTGGCAAGAAGGTGGCGTGGCGCTTGAATTAGGGCTGGGACACAAGGGAAAGGGAGATATTACAAGTGAAGGGACTGCTTCCCACCGGTGGAAATTCATATAAGTCTTTACGCTGTATGTTATGCTGTATAAGTGATGTGCCAAAATCAACATTATTCATTATATCATTATTATTCCCCAACTTTGATTTAAAAATTAAACATCATGGTGAAATTATGATAAACTTACTTTAACACAAAGTGAGCAGAGTAAGGGCCTTATGTAGCAGTAATAAACTCACCGCAATTCTGAGATGGGGATCAGGGTAGATGGTATGTATGGATGGACTGAAAATTTAACAAAAGATATAAAAGAGATTAATGATGCAGCCCACAATCTGGTCAACAATAATTTCAAAACATGATCTGAAAAAACATTAACTCTAAATGAAGAAGTGGTTTGGCACTCTTGCCTTTGCTGGGTTGACTATTGTAAAGCCGACCGAAGGCCTCGTCTTTGGGGATGTCGGGGTAGAGGAACTTGAGCGGGTTCTCCGGGACAACCCCATCTGAGATCACTTTGTAGTCTCGTATGATGTCGGCAAATGGGAGAGCACTAAGCCGGTTTTTAGTGTAGGGCTCCACAGAGTTGAATTTCACATCTCCTGTTGTGGAAAGTCACTATTAGCAAAGCACAGCATCAGATCTAATAATAAAGCCCACCTGGAATGTTTAACCAGGAAACTATGTCAAACTACTTTCTGATGACCTATCTATGATCTCCATAAAGGATGATTATTTAAGTGACTAAAATACAATAAATCAAAAATCGGGAGTTTAGTATTTTAATGACACAATTGGTAGAGATGGTGTATTTGAAAGACACCTCACCATTGTCGCTATGCTCCACCCAGGTAAAAGTGATTCCTCCAAGGTGGCTCTCACTGAAGCGTAAGAGGAAGGTGCCCGGCTCTCTGTCCTTCAGCAGAGTGCGCTCCGTCTCTTTACTGACAAAACCCATGATGTAGCTGGGAAACAAAAAATAAAGGGGTAAGAATTGTAAGAATTATAACTGCTTGTGTGCATGTGTTTTATGTGCTTTTTCCTTTTTTGCAGACTTGCAAAATTGAAACTGGAGCATATTAGTTTCTGATTATTTATTGCTGTCTGCCTTTGGATGGTTACGTCAACATGGCTACTTCTGTGGGTCTGAAATGCTGCTGCAATGTTTTTCCCATAGATGGAGCAGTTTGACAGAAAATGAGTGTTAAGTGTTTGGTATGCTACATTTTATGTTACAAGCCACTAGTTTGGAGACATAACCAGCTACTGGCTGCTGCTCTAGATTAGCACAGACATGAGAGTGGTGTCAATATTCTCATCTAGCCGTCAGTAAGAGAGTAAATAAAAGTCTAGAAGGATTTACAGAAAATGTTCCTTTAAGTTTTAGAGAGTCTCACACTGGCAGTTAGTGGGACACTTCCTACATTTATGCTCTTTAGAAAAGTGAAAACAGATACATTCAAAACAACACTGAGGATAGTATATTTACTGAGACAGTTGAAGGGGTGTGGAGGGTGAGATGAGGTGAGACATTCTTACTTCTCATTCCAAACTGGCAGCAAGTGTTTCTTGATGAGTTCCAGGATGGAGTCTAGCCACATCCAGAAACTGAAGGGCTTTCCTGGAATATTCTCCTTGAAGAATGTACAACGCATGCAAAGAGATTCAAATTACATTTTTTTGGTGTTTAAATATCACATTCTATATGTAATGTAGCAGCATGGGGCACAGAAAATGCAGTCTAATCAACCACTATTTGGCACATGATACCACATGGTACTGGAATGAGGTAATGTAATGTAGCACTTACCTTAGAGAACTTAGACCAGGACACTTGATAGTCACTACAGGAGGCATGCTGGCCTATAGAAAGACACAGTGTATATACCATAAAACATAACTATACCCAAGGTAGCTTGACAGTTCTAGTCAGCAGCTATGGGTCCTGTTGAATTGCCTTTAAGGAGGGTACTGAGCGACAAGTGTAATTTTTATGGGAAGATGAGTAGGTTAATGCCACCTCATATGTGTATTTTATTTTATTTTTTTTTACAGTTATTGCAAAATCTACAGGCATCGTGTTGAGTAAACATACCAAGAAGCTTTTCTCCCAACATGGTGAGCTGCTCCTTGTTGAGGCCCCGACCGGCAAAGGTGGAGAACTGCCAGCTAAGGACCTCAGAGAGCTGGCTCCAGCTGGCCCGAGGTGGGTTTCCAAAGAATGACAAGTTCTGGCAATGAATAGGAAGAAGGAGAAACAGTTCTTAATATAATGCAGCACTGTTCAACTGTATCATTAACTACAGCATCAAAAGTGACCATAAAGTTCAATCACCACCCCTCTAAAATTGCCGTATTAGCCTGCTTTAATTTTAGCTGGGTGCGCATGAGCGATTAAACTGGCAACCGCCAGGCAACTGCTTCTGCAGCACTTTCCATTTTTTAAAAGAAAAAAACACTTTTTGTGTTTGAGTGTGTTGGCTCACCCTTGGCTCATCCGTCAGAAGGTTATACCACATGACGGAGGCCCAGCCTCCAGGCAGCTGGCTCACGTTGGAAATGACCACCAGTGGCAGAGAACACGTCTGATGGAAAAAAAAATTCACATACACAATAAGCAATTTGCTGGCCGCTACAAAAGACAGCCGAACGTCAAACAAAATCTACGCTACTTCTAACCTCCAGGTCGATGGTGAGGCCCTGCACCGTGAAGCAAGCCTCAAAACTGAGAGAGTGAAGTTCCTCTGTCACAGAGAGCAGACCCTGCAAAACACACAAACACAAAACTCAACACTGCATCATGGACATTCAAATTATGAAGCTCATTGGGTACAGCAATTTTAAAATGATTGATTGTGATGACATAGTTTGCCATTACCATTGTTTTAACTTATTTTTATTAATGTATGAAAATAATCCACAAATACAATTAAGCTGAACGTAGCATAGGTTTTCAGCATAAGTGTAAAGAGAGCGCTTTGTTGGTACATCAGTGGTGAGCTCATCTACATTTCTTACCTCATTTCCCTTTGTGCCATTGATATATTTCTTCTCTTTCAACTGCTGCAAGATACAAACTCAATGTCAGTTGGCTTAAAATCAACAGAAGAAAAACAAAAACTAATAAAGAAAATCAACAAATCACTGATGACTAATGACTAATGATGAATATTTTAAACTATATCCAAATATATGTGGAAACTGGATTTAGTCTACAGATACTCTATGATAGCTACTGAGAAAACTTAAGTATGAACTCAAAGAACTAATACAATGACTTTTTCATTAAGTTGGGGAGAAATCTGCTTTACTGCTTTTCCCTCTCTCTCGGCATGCAATGAAGGATTGGTTATGTGCTTTTCTTTTCAATAATAAATGACACATAAGAATGAATATAATCAGACAGCGAACAGGTTGTCTTACCAGGTGTCTGAACTCCACCGAGAGGCAGCCATTGGAGTAGTCCTCAATATCCATAACTTTAGTGTTGTTGGTCAGGATGAAAAACTGACGACTTCTGAGGAGAAAAAGAAGGTAAAGCAGGAGAGGGGGAAGCCATGTAAATATTCAATTACTGTAAAATACTTTAAGAAACCAAAATGTAGACATTTGTCATTCAATAAATATGGATGCTTTTAAATTGCTGGAGCTGGAGTTTATCTATTTTAGTTTTTAATGGTTGACTTGTTAAGCTGTTTGGAATTAACCAATTTCTTGATGTGGTGAAGTACTGGCTGCAGTATGGCAATATATGTAAATGCATGTCTGTAATCTGGTGTAGTATACTGTTGGCTATGGTTCCTCAAACCCACTACCATAGTGCTACACTGCTTCTATCTGTGCTAAAATTAAGCATCAGAAGTACGTCCTGTACTCACACTCTGCCGGGGGGGAGGTCCCTAGAGACACAAACACACAAATATAAAAAGATTAGTGCTGCAGACAAATTCATCTGCAGGGTATGACTTTTACATTGCAGATAGAAAATTAAACAAAATCTCACTTGTCAAATGTTGTTTTCACTTTCAGCTGATAATCCACTTCTGGGAGTTTAACCAGGAGTCTGGGAGAAATCAGAAAGAGAAAAAAACTGAGTTCTCAACCAACATTATTACAGTTTTTTTTCTTTCCCAAGTGATGACAAATAAACAGATAAAAATGAAAACATTAGAAAATGTCACATGCTTTTTACTTAAAGACAGAGGTATAAACAAGAATAATATGGACAAATATAGCAGGAAAAAAAAAAATCAAGGAAGCATATTAGGTTACGTAATGATACCTGACTTTGGTGGTGAATTGAACTCCAGTCTTGATGATGAGGGGCTTCTGTGGATGTGTGGGCATGCATGGCTGCTTCTCCACAACAAATGAGCTGAGAACAAACCGCACCTCATATGATTTACACAGTTTTCATCACATTCATTTCACGCATGCATGTGAGAGGGCATTCAAGCCACAGTTGGTCGTGTCCTGAATTTAGCACCTTTTTGTACTGTGCAATATGTTGCCAATGCTAAGGAGGAAATCATGTTACTTGTAATGTTGGTGTGCTCAGCCATCTATGTTCAATCTAAGTGTTTACAGAGATGAAAAAATACATGATGCTACACAAATTTCAAGCTGTAAAGCCAGAAGACTTCCTTCCACAAAGCCATCATGGTTAGTCACAGACAAACGGTAAGGAGTTGCTGACTTCCCTCAGGTGGTGTTATTTTGATTTCTGTTTGTCTTATTGGAAATAGAAACATGTTGAACTGGAAACACTCCACAAAAATGCTAAATAAAGTTGCTGGACAGAGTATTGCGTGTTCAAACCACCTAATTACTGAAAAAGTAAGTATATGCACATACTATCAGTTGTGTTTCATTGCCTGTTTGCTTTGTGTGGTGCTCAGTGTACCTCTTGATGAGGTGATAGATAAGGTATTTAACTCGCTCCTCCATCTGAGGTTTTTGCAGCGGGATCGGGTCACTCTCATAGGTGACCTTCACAACCAGCTCCCCCAGTTTGTCCAGCTGACGCTTGATCTGGAAGAGACTTTGTGCTGTCAGAGTAAACCTGCAAGGGGACAGGTGAGAGGAGGATGAGGAGGATGATAGAGAGATTTTATGCATATTTCAAATACGTGACATTCATATACCATGTTAGACTGATCTGGGCCTAGCCAGTGTGGGTGAGAATTCATATCGAAGTTGAAACTGGTTGGTCTTACAATGAAGTTGTACTTTACACTACTGGAGTTTTTAGCTTTTCGCTTCTCGATACACTTCAAAAGTAGGTGAAGTTTTGCCATATATGACCCACTCTCAGAATTCACATTGAAAATAACTGAGCAGTTTGATCCAGCTTTCAAGCCAAAAACTTGTTGGGGTCATTTGTGAGGTTGATGTATTTGGATCACACTGGCTGTGGTCACAAGCGTGCTAGCAGATCCATGCTGCTTTATAGCACTGCTCTGAGCTACAAGCTGATGTCAGCATGCTAACATACTCACAGATGACAATGCTGATATTTAGCATGTGTAATACTTATAGGCATATATTAACTCAACTTTAGTTGTATTGTGTTAGAATGCAAATGTATGCTAATCAGCAGACAAATAGTGCTGCTAAGGCTGATGAGAATGTAAAAATTTGAACCTGATGATTTAATTTACAGCCAGAAAACAGCAGCACTGTAAAAGTCAGAAGATCAGTAGTGTTTATCTTCTGGGGATCACAAATGTCTGTACAAATTAGTTGTTGAGATATTTCAACCTGGACCAAAGAGGTGAACTAACCAGCATTGCTGTCACTAAAGCCACACCACTAGCTAAGAACAGATCAGCAGCGACCACTTCAGTGATTTACTGCTGTGATGTTACACACAAGCAACCAGGTGAAAAGTGGTACAGAGCGCAGCTAAATGTCAACAAATGGATGAGAGTGGTACATCTTCCCAGAGGAACATCTTTGGTTAAATTGCAGAGGGCCAGCGTGTACAGAAAGAGTATAACTACTCTAGAAATTAAGTGAACAGTATGTTTCCACAACAAATTATGAAAAGCTCTTCAAACAAAATGAGATTTCTTGTCAGATGAGCCAGTTTATTCAGATCTAGCTGCTATCCTGAGCTCTTGTTCATGTCATTTGTGGAATAATGGTTTGATAAAAGCAGCTATTCAAGGTCAGCCTACACGCTTTGTTGATTATAGGTCCAGTTCTGAACCTGATGTCGCTCATAAAAAATTAAAAGGAAATCCACTGATTTGACAGTATAATCATTATGAGGAGTTCTACTCAACCTGTAAAAATAATGCAATGTTTCCTGTGTGGAGGAGCTGAGAAAATAACCCTGATGATGTCATTAGGGCTATCTTGGCTTGGCAATTACAGATTTATAACAGAAAACCCACATAACAAACTGAAGGTGAGGAGGCTGAAAGGGCATTTATCTGACAGTGAGTAATAAGTGGTTGCATCATGGGAAATGAAGGATCCATCAAGATATCTGAGCCTCTACTGCTTGTGTATTGTGGGTAGCCTGACTTTACAGTTAGAGCAAAACTTTGAGGGTATGTTAGTTACATATGAAGTTTAATCTGAGATTACTGTGCTCATTACCAGCTCTGCAGCTGGTCCAGGCCAGTGAGCAGTGGACCGCCGATGGCGGCGATCTGCTGCCTGCGCTTCCAGTCCTGCAGCTCAGGGTTGAGCTGAGAAGTCATCAGGTCATCAATCTCCTTAATCACAACATCCATCTTTGACAGGATCTCCTAACAGACATATGAGGAACAGTTGTGATGGTTTGCGAAATGTAAATTATACAACACGATGAGTCTTTATTCGTACATTCGAGAGCTGTGGGCATCTTTGCCCACATGCATTTTTATATTTGGAGACATTTTGTGAGACTCCTTTGCCCCTTATATGTTTGAATTTTGCATGATGATACAAATGCATACCTTCCTTTTAAAGTCGAGTCTGTTAAGCATTTCCTGTAGTCTTGTTACTTCCTGTTTCATCATGTCAGAGTTCCTATCTGCTGATTCTGACAACCAAACACACAACCACAAATACATAGTTTTGAGCACATTATTGAGTGTTGGAGGCAGTGCAGCTTTTTACGCACATGCTTTCATGCATTCAGGTAATAAGGGGCTTTTTTTGGTGTCTACATCTTATAACAGGACTCACCACGAGACTGTAGGGTCTTGTAACGAAAATCAAAGTCGTCCTGCATGTCCTCAATGTATTTCACAGCCTGGTCCATCAACTAGACATAAGCAGTCAGACAGTTTTTTTAAAAATTCATTTAATAAGAAGAAATGTTGTAATATCTTTCTTTTGCTATTCCCTGAAATCCCTGAGTGTTTCAGTTACCTGCACGCTGCCCCTGATGATACCGACTCTGTTGTCCATGTTCTTCTGCCTCTCAAAGGCCACAGAATTCTGCAATGATTTCTCCAGTGGACCCTGATGAGAAATGTTCTCTTTAGTCATCTTTTTATTCTCTATTAATTTACTAATTGTGTTTTTGAAACATACACATCAAACATCATGTAAACCTGTAAACCTTTTTTCCAGTGCTTTACGGTATGCTGACAAAACTTCTTAATTTCGTAATTTACGTGTGAGAAATTCTTAATTTCTCAAACTACCGGCAGAACACATTTACTGACATGACAAGGTGCTTCAAGAGAATAGTTAAAAATAATACCGAAACACAACATTGTTAGATAATGATAACCTGCTGATGCTTGGCAGGTGACGTTCATGATGTCTATCATCTTAATTTAACATATTAGAATGCTAACATTTGCTAATTAGCACTAAACACAGAGTACAGCTGAGGTTGATGGGAATGTTGTTACTTTTAAAGGCATATTTTGATCACAAACCAAAGTATTGGACAAATTGAAAATTTGACCTGTTGATTGTGCTAGATTAAAAGTCAAACAATCACCATTTATTAGAATTAATCCTCTGAGGACAATGAATGTTTGTGCCAAATTTCTACAACAAGTAACTGTTTTCATATATAAGTGGTCATGTGATACATTGTTAATAAAAAATCTTGAATATAGACGGTAAAAGAAAAAAGAATTAAAGGGGAAACAAATCTTTTGTAGCTGTAAAACCTTTAGTATTTATTAACAAACACTGAAGACATGTCTTTTAGACACTATAAAAGTTGTTCTGGTTTTGCAACTAAAATTACTCTTTATTTATTGTCAGTTATTGTTGGTTCTGTTTTACAGTGTATTCGCAGCAGCCTCTCTGGAACAGTGCCACAATTTAAAAAAAGAGAAAAAAAGTTGTTTATGGTTATGGCACGCTTAAACAATTACCGTAAGTGTCAAGGATCAAAATATTTTGACACTCCACACTATTTCTTGGGAATACAGTGAAGTGACTGGGAATGTGGGGGTGTAAATAATACCACACGGTCTTCCTGGTAGCAGCACTGATTTACCAGCAGCAGTTGCTATTAAGGAACTAGAGGGACTTTCCCACTGAGGGAGACGGTGTGACAAACCTGTTCCTGCGTGCAAGCGCTGGAGAGGATACGACGCTCTTCCCTGAGGCAGGTGGAGATAACTCTTGCCATGACAGCAGGGTTGGTAGAGTATTTCACCTGTGGAGCCAAACACACACGTGCACAATAATAAATGAATGAAGGAATTAAAAAACACTTTCTCATAAAGACCCTGATGAGAAATGTGAAATTTGTTTTTCATTGAGAACTGACATCATGGGTCTTCTCAGAGACTTTTTTACTGGAAATGCTTCACTGAATTGAATCGATAAAGGAATGAGGTTCAGCTTGACTCTGGCAAGATATAAAAGGACCATTCTCCAGTCATAATGAAAGTGCAAATAGAAGGCAGGTTGTCAGAGGTGTGTACAGATACTTGGAGCATAACCGCTTTTTTTCCAAAGGCGTTATAGCCTGTAACCATAACGTTTATTTGAATCTTGGAAAACATTTAAAGGGTGTGATCCTCATTTATAATGGATCAGGTTACATAAACAAAACAATACGCAAGTGATTCGTGGCTATTTGAATTGATTGAGGATTGATTTTTAAAGCTATAGTGTTCATTCCAGGGGTGAATTACATTATATTGTAACACAGGAGATAAAAATGTATTCCTATGGACTTTTATATTTTGGGTTTAGGTACAATTATATATATAATAGATAATAGATTACAGTTGTTAATGATAATAACTGAATAACAACTGTAATAAATTACAGTTATTGCAGTAATAACTGTAATAAATTACAGTTGTTAATGATTATAGCCAATTATCAGCCTAATAGCCAATAAAATATGAAAGATTCTTTGAAAATAACATGTATAGAGTGATAATGTTTGAGGCTCATTGTTTTCAGACCACATTTTTGTAATAGTAGTAGTAGAATGTTTGACATCTATTAACGCACTTCCACAGAGCTGGGGGACTCACGTAAGACTCAAAACTACAAAACACACTTGACTCTTCATTTCCCATGATGCAACCAACTAGGCCAACCCACTATGATAAGCCTGATAGCATCACTGACCTTAATGTGTAAAATCAGTCCTGTTTCATGCATCAAGAGGACATTGTTCTTTCAGTACAAAGGTAAATGTGGCAATGGCAGCTCAGAATATGCTCATAGCACAGGGTTTGTTTTATGAATAAAATCAATGTTTTATATTCTTACAGTGCATCTAAATACGGAGAAGCCACAAACTTTCCATCGGCCACACTCCCTCCTCCTCCCTGCCTCCGTGGCTACTTCTGCACGACCACATGGTTCTCATGTTTAGCATGAGATTTACATGAAGAGTGTGGCGTTACTTTGCCCATCATCAGCCCATTCACAAGAAACACACTTAGAAAAGTGCAAAAAAATCCTGCTGTGGGAAGAGGAAACTTTTTGTCTCGCCTCCAGCCGTGACTAAACTGTCATGCATCAGCATCATTGCCACAATGATGCGGAATGATCGAGGACGCATCAACACACACCTACACATTCATTTTCATTACAGTAACAAGCACACCATTCGGCCCTGGCAAGTAAAAGATTAGTTTGGTTTATTGTTTATAAAGCTGCTAGTCACAAGCCCACTTCTCTTTTTAGTTGACCTGCACTTTTCAGCTAAAAATGTATTCTGGAAACAGCTTTGGTGCTCATCTCTCACTGTGGTGGTGTTAACGGAATACACACCTCAGAGATTTCTTGGTATTTTCCTGAATTTCTGATGAAGACCAATAAAGGTCAAATGGGGGGGGGGGTTTCCCAAGAATGACTGAATGCTTGACTCTGTGTGGTGAGACAAACAAATGGAAGAGTGATTCAAACATGGCTCTGCTTTAAATCTCTCTTGTTTCTGTACAAATGGACAGCAGAAACGACTCTGGCGCACGACAACAACAACAAACCGCAAACGTTCTTGACTGCCGCACAGGAGTAACTACTTCCTCTGCAAAGTGTTGACTTTGACACATGCACACACATTCCGACACACAGGAAACAGCGGTATGAGCCTAGTGGGGGTTTGTTCTGCAAAGGTATATGTCTTTTCCAGAATAAAATGTGCGCTGAGGCTTGTGATGTGAACGAGCGCTGACTTCGACCAAACATCCTGTTACAGCTCTAGGAGCAGCCTCTACGCTCTCATGAGCTAAACAATAACATTAACATACCCCTCCCTTAATACATTAGTATGGTCTGTTGTTTAGTTAACCGCCTCAGAACTGAGCAAAGGTGTGCTCAAATGCAAAAAAAAATTACTTTAGAATTGTAGTCAGCGAACAAGCAAAAAATAAGTGTTCTCCTGCCTCTACATTATCATTACACTTCTTGCAAGAATTTTCATGCAATAAATGCACACTTTATAAAAGAATAGACTTTTGAGTGAAAGGTAAAGTAAGTACTTGGCCTTACTCACTTTATTTGACATTTGAGTCACTCAGAAGTGAAAACAATAGCTGCCTCTCTCAGGTAACAGAGAAAACAACACAAAAATAGAACCAAGTCACACATTCAAATGAAGTTCCAAACTGAAAGTACAGTCAATACTTTTTCATTTTACTTCCCTGTCACCTCCAGTATATGGCCACCATAGACCACGAAACAACTTCTCCTTACTAGAAAGGGCTTTAACTGACTGCTGCAAATGATGATAGCATGATCAGTCTATGGTCAAATTTCTCTTCCTCTAACAAGCACAAAATCTTTCTTTCTGCCTCCAATTTTGTAACCTCAAACTTTCTACAGCAATTTTTCAAAGGAACATTTGAATCCTATTCACCTAAATACATGATTTCAGTTTCACCAAACTCTCACTAGTTGTTTCATGATCGAGGTTCTTCCTTTCTACTGGCTATGCGCTAACGTGTGTCAACCAAAACATGTAAGTAAAATGATCAATTGTGCAGTCACATCATTCTCTCTTGCCTTTGCCGCTGCTTTCACACTTCCTTTTGTTTACTCTTTGCTCTCTAATACAGCCCACATGGTAGTGAAAGTTGTTTGTGTCATTTATTGAGTATGAGCATGTCAGACAAAAAAACAAACAAGTCATATTTTTTTTTTCTATTTTTGTCACACTTGTCTCTTGCTGCTGTAACATGTAAATTTACCAAGTGGGATGGTTATCTTATCTTATATTATCTTTTTTTTGTGGGGGGGGGGGCTTTTGGTGGTTTAAATTTTGGTATATGCTGCAAAACAGCAGAAAAGTTCTGAAAATGTAGCGAGTGTCAACATAGCAAGGACATGAAGGGATGAAGGAGGGGCAACTCACCTGAAGCTGTTGTTGTATTATTTTCATGTTGTGCCTTTGTAAGAAGTTCTGCTCCTGTGAGCGCACCCTCTCCAACTGGGACAGCAGGTTGGTGAACAGCACCGCCGCCATTGATTCGTCGTTAGCTGCTGTGTCCCTGGAAAACACAGTGATGAGTGTTTCCAAGTAAAAACCAATGAAGAAGAGGATGCCAGAGGAAGATTAATAAAAGTACAAATACGCATACTAGCAACCGCTAATGGCTGCTTAAGGCTACTGTAGAAAAACTTCATTACCCAGAGGTCATGGGAGATATTAATAATCAACCTAACACTCATGCTTAGCTTCCCTTTTGGTTACTCTCTAATATTTTTAAGTAAACCAAGCAAAGGAGCGTGAAAAAGGGCAGTGCCGAGCACAGGGTCCTCCTATCAGAGAGCGTGCTAGTTTATTTTGGAGTGATGGCATCTCCAAACCTGCAAATGTGTGTACTTGCACAGGTGGCTGCTAACAAATATGCACATGAAATTATCAGTGGAGGAAAAAAACAAAAACAAAAAACCACAATATTTGATATACTATCACATGACTATCACATATAAAGTTGTTATGGGTGTTGGACTCTTGTTTCTGTCCATCTGGCAGGCTATTACTCAGTCTCCTGATTTGATCTGCGGGAAGTATGTGGCTCTTTAGCTGCTAAATGCTCACACATTCTGGCTGCTATCACCAACACTCAGACGAATCAAAGTCAGTGACAGTAAAGCTGTGGGCTGTACAACCAAAATGATAATAAAATCCTCTGTATGGGGAACTCCAGTGTTGGGTGATAATTCTCTGTGGGTTTGTCTCTACAGGTACATCATACGGCGCCATCTGATCCATTGATAACATAAAAATATCAACTGGTGTGGATGAAAGCCTGATGTTAATCCAGGAACTAATGTCTAAATAAAAGTGAAATGGTAACCTGTGTGCTTTTGTTCTCCAAGTGTTACTTTGGCTACTACGTGTGTCTGCAGCATCTACCCAGACAGCAGACGATAGGCATCTGTACAGCAGCCCCACACTGAAATGGAATTTAAAGGATCACTTTAAATTTTTACTAAATTTCACTTTTATTCACTTTGTCCATTTTTGAGATATCTGCCTCTGAAATATCTGGCTCCACTTGAATGCTCTGGAACATTTTTCCACTGTAATTTGAGATTCATGATCTTTTAAACTGAAAAAAAAGAGAGCACTGGCTTTTTCTGTGACAAGAAGAGAAAAGAAACAAAGAAGTTGTTGTAGATTTTTTCATGCTCCTCTGTTCCATTTAAGATGAATATGACCAGGACAACATGAAACTCTCTTTCTCTCTCACACACACACACACGCACGCACACAAAGACATAGAGACAAGGGGGACTCACCAGTCCTGAGACTCGATCCAGCTGGCCAGACCCTGTCGGATGTCCATGGGGAAATTATCATCATACAGGTAGTCCACATGTTCGAGGAGTCTGATCTCCAGCTGCTGAATCTGCTTCCACTGGCTCATGCTGCTGTGCGCACAGACAGCACAAAACACACCAACAGCCCGTTATCACCAGGGTTTAACAGAGAAAAAAAGACGATCGCATCTTATTTCTGCTCTATCATTGGTTACATTTCATATTTATCTATTGTAACAATTAGTTTAGTAGTTGAATTCTATTTTTTCCCCCTCGTATTTGTTACCTGAGACGTCTCTGCGCTGCTCTCCGTCAGTCACATTCACCATGTGCACTTGTTTCCCTCTTTGACTTTCGTTTTTTTTTTTGTTTTTTTTTTTTTAACGAGTCTCAGTTCAGGAAGCGACCTCATTTACGCTCAGGGGCTGTGCTCACTCACAGGTATTCAAGAAGCCTGCCTATTCAGTCTCTCTCTCTCTCTCTCTCTCTCTCTCTCTCTGTCACGCACACACACACACACACACACACACATCTTTGATCTGCATGTAAGATGAGAGTAGATTTACCGGTAGTAAGAACATCTGGCGCAAAACATGTTCTCACAGGGGGCAGTGGTGCCAGTTTGTAACGAAGTATTTCGAAATGAAATCACAACCAGTTCCTGATTATTATGTAACTGCCAGGACTGTAAAAGCCTTGACGATTAATTACTGTGGTCCATGAGGAATTTGACTTGTAACTGTTTAAAATGAACATATGAATTCTAACTCCTGACAGTAAAACTAAACAGCTGTTGAATGAATGTGATTCCTTTCAGCAGCTTAAAAAATGTAATTGACTTTTATATGTTTAAACAACAGTGTTTGTGTTAACATTAACACTGTTTAAGGAAGAAAAGTGGGTCATCTGAACAAAAAAAAAAATAGTTAACAAAGGAGGAAGGAAGCGCTGCCTGGCTTCGACTGATGTCACGGGTCTTTTTTAAGTGAGGCAGGTAAAAACACAAAAAAACAAAACCATGGAGAAAAAAAAAAAGAACCTAGGCAGTATTCATTCCTCAAGAATATGGGCAAACAAACCAATGATGTGGCCTACAATATGAGAGGAACAAAAAGGAGATTCAAAGAAAGAGTTAACGAGGATAAAACTGCAATTTGTATAAAAGATCCAAACTGCACTACAGCTGTTCATCCAACAATTATCAGCTGAAAATGAAAAATTGAACAGGGCATTGCATTCATCAAAGAAATAAAATGATGTGTTGTCATAATCACAAAACCCATATAATAAATTGTATGAAAGAAATATTTTTCTTGTGACTAAGTGATAAAGATTTCTTGTCAAAAGTGGCACGTGAAACCTCACATTCACATGACTAACAAAGACTGTTGTGGAAGAGCAGAATTATGTTATTGACACATTTATAACTATAAAGGTTAACTAATGGAAAGCAGAGGTGCTGGGTGAACTGACCCTGTGGCTGCCAATTACTGAACATGTGATTTTGGGTAAAGTTGTTGTAGCCTATTAAGAGTATCATATGACGAAGACCAATCAGCCAGTTCTTGAGGTTGATATAATAATATAATGTACATATGTTATTTTATTAGAAATTGGCACTCGCAGAAATTAATTGATAAATCCAGTGAAACAGTGTTTTGTTATTTCATGTGGTGTGCAGATAGAAAAGCGCGCTTCAATGTGAAGTGCACTTTTGACCAGTAAATGAAAGTTCATAAGATGACTTAGTTCTTAGAAACAGGAAATGGTCTATAACACCAAACTTCTACAATGACAAACTTCATTTGGCGGAGGTAGTGTGAAGCTGGTGGTATTTTTTTCACAATTAAAATTGTTTTAGTTACTAGTTTTAGGTCCAGTTCAGCTTACCACTCTAGAACGAACACACACACACACACACACACACACACACACTTACTTGCTTGTTCTTCATTTTAAAACATGTTCATCTTAATCCAATGAATTCACCTTACAACAACAGTAAAGTCATAGAAAGTATGAAAACAAAAGCTTTAATGGCCTCACGCAGTGTAGTAGAGATTCATGTCTTGATATGATTGACTATTGTGGATTTTTTTTTTAAATGATATTAATTCCCTTTCTTCACCTTGTTTCATCCACGTCACATCTGACCCTGCCAATACAAAAGAAACCCAACATGCCCTTAATGTAATGTCTTGTTATCCACCTTGCTGATGGAGCCACTAAGTCTTCCTGTTCCTGTTTTCAAGAATTAGGTTAGCTAAAACTCTGTTCTGCCTCTGTGGTATAAATGTGTCGTGCAATGAGCTAAAACTTAAGATGAACATGTTTACCAGAGATAATATAATAGGCTTATTTTTTTTATTTTTGCAATAACGCCACACCGTTACACTCCAGCCCAGCAGGTGGCAGTAAAGCGTGTTTAATCCGTCTCTCCAAGCGGTTAATAAACACAACGAAGAAGAAGGGTCAGCGGTCAGAGGTGAAAGTTGACTTCGGTAAAAACATGGTTGAACACGGGGATATCCGCGTGGTTCACCGAGGTGGCAGCAAAATAAACTTCAGGGAGCCTGTCATAACCAATGATTCAAGGTTAGTGTGTGTTTTTAATCCGATAACATTTAATGTTGGTTGGAAGAGATTCTCGCGGCTTTAAACGTTTCTATGAGCCTGAGAGCTAAAGCCGCTGCTAGCTGTTAGCAATACAAGCTGCTTGCTAAGACTTATTTTTTCAGCAGAAAATATCACCAGCTTGTCTCATTTTTGTAACATTGTCAATTTTCTATAGCGGCAATTTAATATACATGACTTACTAACCAAAACATGACTGTATTTTGTGCATAAACTGTTAAGTTACCATGTGAAAGTTGAGGTTTATGTTGTTGCAGTTTCCTTCTGTGCGCTTCGGGGGAGTGTGTGAAGGTGTTCAGCACCTCCACAGAGGAGTGTATCCACGACCTGCGGGGACACACCGACCTGGTGACAGGTGTGCTGCTCAAGCCCTCCAACCACCTGCAGGTACATTCACCTCACTACCCAGTTTGTTAACGGCGGTGGAAATAGTACAGCTCTACCATAGTCAAGTAGAAGCTCTGCTCACTCACCCTGAGGAGGACTTCTTTTTACTTAAAGCTCCTCAGTTCTAACCACAAAAGTGCTTCAACTGAAAGACTGCTCACAGCCATGAATGCATACTGTATGCTGATTTATTGTGTAACAGCCCGTGTGGTCTCCAGCTCCTCTCCAGTTTAGTGATGGTTTCCAAACAAGCACTGATTTCCTGAGCGGACTAAAGAAACCTAACGCCATATTCATTTCCCTGTTATTTTCTATGATTATTTATTGTTTGATAGAGTTTGCTTCGTCTGATTGATAGCCCAAAACTCAAGGATATGAAATCCATTCCATATAACACAGAATAGCAGCAAACTGTTCAGCTGCTTTGCCTGATAAATAACATATTCTACTTATTCTGTTGATCATCTAAGTAATGAATTTACTCATCTTTATACCTTTTATGTGAAGTGTGTAGATCCATCTATGGTGAAAGACATGCACGTGTACTATGCATTTGGAATGATTTAATGAGGTTATTGACACAAACTTCATTTTGTTTGTTTCTAAATATTCTTCACATACACATTTTTATCTAGCTTTGTCATGATTTCCACTGTCACATGAGGATATTTTCTCAAATTCAAACCTGATTAGAAGAATGATTAGAGCCTTATATTTACCTTCTGTTTAGTTAGTAAAATAAGTTATGAGAGACAGCTTGAATTCCTGTTCACTCCACATCACCTTACCTGTATTATTATTATTAATTTTTTGTTTCCTGTATTTTTTGCCATGGCTATGCTTCCCAGTAAATCTCAGTCAGAGCCAGGGCAGACTTTACTGTGGGCTGTTTTCATTAAGCAACACTGGGGTTTGGGATAAATTAATGATTCACTCAAATATCGAATTTGAATAAACCTTGAAAAATATTTAAAATGCATTTCTTCCAGTGTTATCCCTGACATGTTTTGTATGAAACTACTGTATGTTCTACAACAGCCACACATTAGTGCGGATGTCTTCCTGTTTTGTTGCAGGTCTACTCTTGCTCAGCAGATGGCACTGTCAGACTCTGGGACTTCACAGATGGCATCCTTATCAAGGTACAGCTTGATTCTTGTATTGTTTTTGCTTTCACTGTGCCTCATCCCAGTCTAGCAACCACATGCACGTCCTGCCCACTTTGTCTCTGAGATAATCTGACTCTCACCCTTTGATTACAGAGCTGTCCACGTGTGACTTTATGTGCAGTGACACAGTGGTCAGGGATCATCTATGTCGTGTTTTTCTCTGATGTTTGGAAGCCATTTGTGACAGCTGTGTGATCTCTTTCAGACTTATGTCATCGGATACCCAATTTACTCCATCTATGCATCACCAGACCACGAAGGAATCATCTTTATTGTTACCCCTATGCTAAGTGACAAAAGATCTGGTAGGTTTGACACCCATTCTAATTGTGATGATTGCTTGAGTTTGTTGTTTCAGCATCCGTCAGAATCCCCATGGGCTTTGACAGATGAAAATTTTGGTGGACAATTTTAATGTTGTTGACTTCAGTCTGAACCAAGAACTTTAGCATTAAGTGTCATGCACTTACTCACTAAAGGAAAGGATGAGAGTAATCAGCACTAATGCTGAAATGGTCTTTATACCACCACTTGCAGCAGCCTGTTATTGAAATGAAAAGCAGGGATTTGTTGGTTTCATTTTTAAATGAAGGTATTTTTGCTTGTTTGAAAATGAAACCATCCCGGTGGAAACGGGTCAGAGCAGGGGGTGCACTGGGGTATCTGTATGCATTGCTGTCTACTACATAGTCTTTTTTCACACTACCACTAGGAGTCGTCAGATACAGAAAATGCCAAATCAGTCTCATAGGGGATTTAACATGTGAGAAGTAGAAACTGGGTAAGAGGTCACTGGGTAAGAAGATGTAACAGGCTGATGTTTGACTGTGTGTGTATGTGTGTGTGTGTGTGCAGAGTTGTTCCAGCTGGTTGCGGTCCATCTGCCGCAGAGCGGCGATCAGCTGGTGGAGGCCCGGGAGCTTTCTGCTGTGCTCAGCGACGTCAGCTCCAACCCAGCGGCTATCACCATCGGTAGAGGGGTATGCTCACACCACTGCTGTCACCAACACACCATCTTGAACTGTTACATTCTCAAAAGTGAGATTCTCCCCCGCTTGGTTAGTTTGCTGACGTATGTGAGGGATGTTGGTTTGAAAGCTTTTGGACATTATCAGACTTTCCTCTGCTGTGCTAAATGATCCAGTACACAATACTTTTGCCATGAGAAGTACCGATGGGTGACAAATTAAGGGGAAAAACTGAAAAATGAGTGGGAAAACATAATGATAATACCTCTATCCACAGGGTACAAGGGGTCACTGACTGATTTGATGAGTATGAAAATGATGTAAATCATATTCTATGGCCTTCACAGTCACCAGATCTCAGCCCAGTTGAACACCTATGGGAGAGTTTGGGCTGGTGTGTTAGACAGCGCTCTCCACCACCATCACCAAAATTAGGGAATTCTTCTTCTGGAACAATTGTGTTCCATCCCTCCAGCAGAGTTCCAGAGACTTGAATCATTGCCCAAGCAGATTAAAGCTGTTCTTGTCGCTCACGGTGGCCCAACACCTCACTAAGACACTTTATTTTGGTTTTTCGTTTACTTTGTCAGTATCTACCCTCAAAAACTCCAAATAAATCCCAATATATAGCATAGATTAAATGACTTTAAAATGAACTTTGGATTCCGGTTCTTGTAGTTCTTTTTCCCCCCAAAATGAATATATAGAATAGCAAATAATAACTTTTTATCCGTATGGTTCCCTGGTAAATAGCGGGACAAACCCTACTTCAAATTGGCAAAGGCATTTTTCCAAGAACAGGTTTCAAATGCAGATCATGGGTCTACCCACTTAACTCACAAATCAGTTTGTGTGTTATAGTAACCTAATGTTATCATCCTTACAGGGGGAGTATTTTGCTTCAGCTAAAGGTTTGCAGCTTGAGGTCTACTTCTTCAGGAAGCAGAAGTCTTACAGGTGAGTCAGTCTGTCAGTTACCAAGTGTAGAGAAGGAAAATTAATAAGAGATTGAAAAAAGTGAAGTTGTCAAACCATATTTGTCCACAAAGCCATGAGGATGTTTAATAACACCATACATCTGACCTTGTGTGGCTTGCTAGGTTTTCCCTCAAAGAAGGCAACAAGAAAGGAGGGAGGAACACATTCACATGTGTTGCCTGCCATCCAAAAGATGACTGCATTGCCACCGGGCATGAAGATGGCAAGATTCGTTTGTGGTGAGTATAGTGACAACATGGCCTTGAAACACACACTCCACTCTTAGTTTGTTGATAATTCCGAAAAACTGGTTAGACTAAACATCTGCTGCTCATTTGTTTTTTTGAGTGTTTTGCTGATATTTAGTTTTATATTCGTAGCAATAAATTCCCATTTGTTCTTTGTAAAGCAACCATTAAGTCCTTTGGATGGTGCAGTGTTTACATAAAATGTATTAAAGTAGATCCACAGGTCAAGGTGAAACTTTCTTAGTCTTAACATTGCTGTTTATCCTTTTCAGGAGAAACTTCAACCACAAGAAGGAGTACACATACACCACTCTGCACTGGCACCACAGTGCCGTCAGTTCACTGCGCTTCACTCCAGAAGGTGCACACATGTCACTCGTTGCCTTACCATTTGTTCGGTTTCTTTCCCAATATGTTCTGCAATTAAATAGAATCAAATCTGGATTTCCCTGCAGTATGCTATATAAATGAATCTACCTGTGCTTCCGAAAGGTTACATATATGTTTGTTATTGTGAAAAGGGAAAATGATGGGTTGCCACTTTATGCTACTGACAGTGCTGTGAAACAAAATATGTGATTTTCATATTGGAGAACATATACACTCTTATGATATAGCTGTGATTGACCAATATTGGCTAATATATCACCTGGGCTCAAGTTTATGGTTTTTCTTTAACCAGGCACCAACCTGCTGAGTGGAGGCGTGGAGTCGGTGCTCGTCCAATGGCGATACAACCAAGAGAGCCAGCGGGACTTCCTGCCCCGCCTGGGTGCCGCCATCACACACATCACCATCTCACCTGATGGAGCACTGTTCTGTACCTCACACAGTGACAACAGTAAGGCGCTTTTACCTCAGCTTTTACACACTCAGATGGCACACAATAGGTAATAGTGGTAATAGTGGAAATAGGTTTATATAAAACCCTTTTTGGAGCCAGCATCTAGTGGCCACTTGTGGAACCACAGCTGTTTTGGCTTAAAGATTTTGGTATATGACAGTTAATTTTGTATCAAAAGGCTCACATTTCTGTCATTGACTGAGATAACAGAGAAAGCTAACACAAATGGAAGCAGTGACTGCAGCTGCAAGGTATGTTGACCTGATGCAGAGTTTTAGCTGACGTCTGTCTCTTCCTCATTCTAGAGATCACCATCATCCAGAGTTGTGTGAAAGTATCAGCTGTCATTCAGGGCCTGGTCAAAGGTGAGTACAGACTGTGGGTGGCACCAGCGCATAGATCGATCATCAACATGCTGCATGGGCTCATAAATAATACATAAACACATACCAGTCTTGCTTCTAAGGGAGATCTTGGCCATTATAGAAGAAGCTTTTAATTCAACAATATTTTTAGCTTAACAATAAACCAGTCACCCACGTTGACACTGTAATAGTGCAAGACTGTAGAAAAATAACCAAGACATCAGTTGCGTAATAAGCAAATTTGGCAATAGCTAATAAGATTCATCTGTGTTAGCTCAATTAGCATAAAGGTTTCAACACTATTTGGATTGCGTAGTCAGAGTGAAATGAAAATGACCTTTTTTTTGCTTCTTTGCTACCAAGTCTATGATGTCTTAACAGTCTGGTTTTATATCTTGTATTTCATTGTCAGCAGGCCCAGCAGATTTACTTGATGGAAAACAATGTATCTTTTGTTGTTACATCATCCTGTATGAGTTGGCCAGTGATAAAAAATTTTTAGCCTGTAAAACGACCACAGATTTCTCAATAATCGTGCCTCTATGTCTCTGGCATCAAACCTTTTCTTTGTTCATATGACATATAAAAAAAAAATAAACAAAACAAGGTTTGAACCTGCCAGGTTACTCTGTGCATGTACAGGAAGCAACCATCACTTTTTTCCTGTTTTGGTGCAGGAGAAAGTGTCAGGACCGACTTGATGGTTGACCCACGCAGCAAAGCCATGGTTCTGAACGGCAAACCAGGCCACCTGCAGTTTTACTCCCTCCAGAGAGACAAGCTGCTGTACAATGTAAGTACTCTGCTTTATAAACCCACTTATCTATACTGCCAGCAACAACTTTGTTTGTTGTAGCCTTAATAGATCAATTCTGAGATCATGCCCTGTGTTTCCTGCAGCTGGACATTGTACAGCAGGAGTACATTCATGAGTCGGGCCTCCAGCAGTTTGAGGTGGTCAAAGCAGCCTTCGATGCCTCTGGAAATTGGCTAGCAACAGTGGAAGAAAGAAAACAGAAAGCTGCTGAGCTGGAGCTTAATTTAAAACTGTGGGAATTTGATGAACAAACACAGAGGTACATATTCAGGTGTAGACTGGTCTAAAAGTGTTTTTGAGTTTGTAGTTCATTCCAGTAGTGTTTTTTTTTCCCCCTCATTTTAAGTGCAAATGTTTTTTTTCTTGATTCCCAACCACCATTCTATATTCACCATGCTTTCTAAATCACTCGCAGTTTTGTGCTGAACACGACCATCTCGGCCCCCCACGAGGCCCAGATTACAGCCATGTGCTTTTGCCATGCCGCTGACAGCCAGACCACCATGCTGGTCTCCACCAGCAAGGACGGACACTTCAAAGCCTGGCAGCTGGCCACACCAGCCCGCACAGAGGGTAAGTAGTCCAGCTCTGTTTCTGAAAGTCCATTCTGCCAAAGGGCAGAGTTTGGCTGAGCTGTACAAACTGTGGTAATATTTAGTGTCTTCTGTTAGCTTGCTGTCCGTCTGTGTTGTTGTAGGCTTTGACTATTCTGATTCTCTGTGTGCATCTCAAATTTACCACAAAATATTAGTATTTTTTAAACTGTATCGGTATACTTAAAATAACCTAACGTACATTCTCGAACTCCACCAATCACTTTTTCTTTGATCTCAGTGAAAACATAATAAGGTCGATGTATAGGTCACTGTATATTTTCATTCAAGCAAATACTGAAGCAAAGAACAAGACAACTTTATGTATCACCTTCGATTATATACAACTGTCGGGCCAAACAGACCAAATTACCTCTTGAAAGTTGAAAAGTGTAACTCCATATTATAATGTCTTTTCTACCATAATGTCTGTATCCAGAGTGCTTTGTATAACCATGATGTTGCACATTTTTAGTCTCAGACATCAGTAAGAATCAAGTCACTTTGTTGGTGCCAGACTCTACCCTTTCAGTTACTCAACACATTCAATTGAATTTAAGGTTTTAGCCAAATTAGGCTGTATTTCTCTCTAATCTAACGCTTTCTGTGTCTGTCTCCCTTTCTCTTTTCTCTTGAATGGCCATACAGATGAAGGTCCTTCCTGGTCGTGTGATTTTGTCGGAGCCTATCACGGGCTGGTGCCAAAGTGCTGCTGTTTCTCAGCTGATGGTTCTTTGTTGGCCGTCAGCTTTCAGGAGGTGGTGACTGTGTGGAGCCCGTCCTCCTGGGAGCTCCTGACGACTCTGTCCCAGCCACCAGGAGCTATCAGGTCAGTGCAGATACATGTACACAAAGACCCCCACAAAAAGATTCAGTAGTGCTTACAGTACTCCTTTGATTATGTTTGTGGCACCGTTAAGTATTGAAAATGATTATTGAATTCTTGGTCAGATTTCTTATTTTTTTATATTTCTTATATTACACGCACAACTGCACAGATTACAGAGTAATGCATTTGACAAGTTTTACTATTTTTACAGAACGGTGAAAAAAGTTTTTTAATAGAAAAACATATTTTCTCAGCAAAGTAGGTAGCATCTGTTCTGAAATTAAGATATCATATTTTTACCTGTATCCAAAAAATTTGACATAAACATTTGAAGGTTTTTACTCAGCCCTAACACACACATACATAATGAGAAAGACACAACTAACATAAAATGCTTACAAAACCACAGACTTTGTCACAATGAGCAAGCAACTAGTGTTTAAGATCAGCACAAACTGATATAACAAGTACAGAGTGGTTAAGGGACATCAAGGCCTCACATTCAGCTAAAAAAGACAATGGATTTGGACAGGATAACATCTGACATTGCAAAACAGCAGTAAAGCCTGCAGTAAATGGCATTTTTAAGGTAGAGCTATCATTATTTTGTTTTATGTTTTTCTTGCTGTCGAAAAGATGCCATGAAAAAAACTAAAACCAACAGTCCTTCTCTAAACACACTGATTTCTTGGCCTTGTTTGAGGAACTCCAGCCCCAAGGCTACTGGTTCCTATTACAGACATAAATGTTTAAAAATGGGTCATAATGTACCGTGGCAAGAAAAAGTACATGAATCCTTTAGAAGGACCTTGTTTTCTACATTAATTGGTCATAAAATGTGATCAAATATTAATCTAAGTAACAGTAATGAACTAACACAATCTGTTTTAACTAATGACATAAATAAAAGCTAGTTGGAGTCAGGAGTTTGCAAACCTTTAGTCAAATCAAGGCAAAGAGTTTGGAGGTATGTGTCAGAGCTACTTTGACTGCTCTCAAAAAAAAAAAAAAAAAAAAAAACATTGCTGTGTGCTTGGAGTTTGCCAAAGAGCATCTTGACACTCCACAACACTACTTGGAAAATGTTTTGTGGACTGATGGAACTGGGCTGAATTGTTGGGAGGAACATGCAGCACCTTTTATGGCACTGAATGCCAGCATGAGAATCATCATCCCGAAACAGTGAAGTACAGTGGAGGGAGCATCATGATTTGAGGCTACTTTGCTGCCTCTGGGCCCAGCTCACCATCACCAAGGGGAAAAAGTTTATCAGTGAATCCTTCATGAAAATATCAGGGTGGCTGCCCACCAGCTGAATCTCATTAGAAGTTGGGTGGTGCAGCAGGACAATGAGCCTAAGCATCAAACTAAATCTACTGCAGAATGACTTTAAACAAAGAAAATCCACCTCTTGGGATCAGAGTCCAGACCTTAACCCTTAACCGTTCTCTCCAGACATCCCAAGAATATGCCTGAGCTGAAGCTGAGGAAAAACAGTCCAAAAAGTCACAGAGCACTTTCTTAGAAACACCTGTACACCGGCTTCTTCACGCAGTTATCCAGCCAATCATGTGGCAGCAGAAGTGGAGAACTGAGGCATGGATGAGTGGAGTTTGTTTCATGAAAAAATATTTGGCAGAAATGAGGCATTTGTTTGGGACAGTTTTCAGCCCTGGGTTAACACACATTTCGTGATCTAGTGAGTATTTACAGTGGGACTGTGTTTGTGGGATAAACTCAGAATGAACTAGTGTGTGTGTGTGTGTGTTAATGGTAATAAAAGAATGTGTCACTCGGTGCACATTGTTTATTTGTTTTTAATAGGTTTTTTCAGCAAAAGGGGAGGACAGAGCTACACACTCATAACTCAGATTCAGTCTTCTTATTTTTAAGAGGGATCACAAAAGACATACAAGTAACCGTAACACACACACACACACACACACACACACAAAGTCACTAAACAGTTAGCTTTTGTAGAGTTTGGCTGTTTGCTATTGAGGCTCCTCAGTAGTGAATGTCTTTGAGCAATTAAATTACCTTGTCAGCTCACTGGCAGAGGCCCAGAGAGTTGTTTCTCACAGCAGAAAGGAGATGTAACCGCCTGAGTAAAAGAAGTGCAGCCTGTCATCCAGCTGAACACGGAACTAGCAGTTTCGCAACGTTGCTCGAGCCTCACAAATGTTGCCAATGTCCCTGTTTAATGAGGACATAAAACTACTGTCCCTAGTTTCTGTACCACTTTTCTGAAATAAGCCCAAAACAGTCAGCATTTAAAATATTTGCTAGAAGGACAGAGAAAGATGACTTGTAATTTATGTTAAAATGAAGGAAGCAACAGTAGGAAAGCATAAAGAAGGGGAACGTCTTTTTAAAAGTGTCTCCGTCTGCAAAATTAGAAAAGGTCTCTTGGTAATTCATGATGAAGGACAGACTTATTTGTTTTACCTCTTACATGAATGTAAGCTGAATTAATAATGTGTAATCAATGGACAGCCTCGCTCCGAAAACCTCTTTAAATGAGCACGTTTCCTGAGCTGGAAGAGAATTTGTGAGTAATAAGACTTCAAAGTTGAACGAGGGAGAAACTGGAGGATATTAATGGTCAGCTGTTTTGACAGCTGCCCGGTGCCCCTTACATAACTACCACCTATGGATGTGCAGAGCTGGGTGAATTGCATCACCTTCAACCTCACCAACTCTCAACTCTTTACATGTAGCTTCAGGCATTAATAATGTCTTGGCTCACTTGCCAAAGGCTTATAAAACGGATGCAATTGACCTGACAGGAGTAATTTTATTTAGTAGTAGTAATAATACATTTTTTTCATGGGCATGCCACAGACTTACTTTAAAAGATATGTGAAAGGGAGCATTTTGAAGTCTGAAAAGCTGGTGATTGATTCATCTGCCATTGATTCTTGGTGGGTGTTCAGATCCTGCTTACTTGTTCTCATTTGAAGCCCCCAAAGCAGAAAACTCTTCAAAAGCTAATCCTGTGAAATATGTGTGGTGTGTGGAGCTGGGTGGTTGGGAGGGGTACACTTAGGATTCTTTACAGTCAATGGACACTTAAAGGGACTTTTTTTTTTTTTTTCCTCCATCAGGGATCTTTGCTTTGGTCGACTTAGTTGTTCCAAGTATCTGCTGGGAACGACTGCCAGCAACCTGCTCTGCTGCTGGAACCTCCTCACCTGCTCCTGTAAGACCAACTGTATTTGCAACTGTACGCATTAATTGAAACTGCTATTTTGCTCTGTACATATATATAACCATACTGTGCTCTCCACTCACAGTGGAGTGGAGCACCTCCATGGACACCAGCCTGCTGCTGGCCGACCCCTTCTCTGAGAACATGGCTGCCTTCTGCTGTCAGGCTGGATGCACTGACTGTAAGTTGCCCAAATTTGAGTTTTCAAGTTGGAATCTGAACATCTTAAACCACACATGGACATTTTATTTTTTTCCCCAAATCAAATTTAAAGCCACCGCAACCATTTCTGAACATTTTTTTAATTTCACTCTGTACATTGTTTTTGTTGCTGTGTATTCCTACTAGCATACAGATAAATAAATTCACCATTTTACCTCTGCAATTAGTCTTCTTTGAACTTTTTAGTTATTACAGGAAAAAAAGTTTATCTAAAAACCTAATGTAGTTGGTCATTGGTTTGGCAGTAAAAACATTCCATGTCTTATTATAATTCTTTTTTTTTTTCTTTTTTCTTTTTTTTTTTTTATTTACCATTTCTGTTTCAGTATTTGTTTTCAAGCCCAGTGAGCCTCGACCATTGTTTTCCCATAAGGCCGTGTGTTCAGGGAAGGTGACTCGTGCCGTCTTTGCCCCGAGGGAGGACATGCTGGAGAGCTGTGAGGAGAGCAGCCAGTGGCTCAACTGCTCCCAGCTCTACTTCCTCACTCAGTACATGGTAAACACCACTGTCGGAAAAACATTTCAGAAACATTAATGTTAAATAGACATCGAAAACTATAACAGAGGGTGGGGCAGTTTTTCGTCAATATGAGGTATTGTCATAAAAAGCGTTTATCTTTGTATTCATACACCATAGGTTATACTGGTTCTGTTTTTTTAATACTTGGACATTTGAACATAGAACATGCAGTTGCCAAACTATGGGCATTAATCTGCTGCTATAACACTCTCCATTCCCCTGGGGGTTTTCACAGTATTTTGCAAGCTGGCTATAGGGATTTGCTCCCATTCAGCTGCAAGATCATTAGTGAGGACCAACACCGACGTCATTTGGTGTTCCAGTTCATTATGAACACCGGGGCTCTGTGCAGGCCAGTCAAGTTCTTCCACACCAAAGAGAGAAAACACATTTTTTTGTGGACACGGCTTTGTGAACGAGAGCATTGTTCTGCTGCAAAGAGTCGAGGACAAAGTGATGATACAAAATTGGAAGCTCACCATAGTAGCATTAACATTTCCTGAAATTCAATTTTAGGGGGGCAAAGCTTAAACCACAAAGAATAGCTCTGACCAAAAGTACTCAAAAATATTTGAACATAGCTTTCCACATTTTGTCAACATAACTTTGGCCATGTAATGTATATTCATTTCACACTTTAAACCCAATTGGTCAGATTTTATATTTGGATAATGATCAGTTTCCTCACTGTGCTTGGCTTTTTTGAATTACAGTGACTGGTCCAAAGGGGGTGCTACACTGACAGGTTTTAACAAGGTGGCATTTTTATTACTAATTGGCCTATGGAGGTTTACTGCATAATTTAGATAATTTATATTGAGATACCAGTTGTTTCTTTTTTTTTTTGGTCCCCAAGTGCACATAACCCCAGGCCTGAAACCTAATTAAATAAATATATGAACAGAAAATGGGTGAATTCAGCCACACCAAACGGAGGCAAACTAAATTTGGAGTCTTCTTTATGTGTGCTCTCTATACCATTCTTACGTGATCTGAGTGTCATGTGTATTATCATTATCATTTAGTTACAATGTGACGTTGGGAAAATGCAACATAAAAAGAAATCTGTTCTATAGCTACCTTAGGACATTGTGTGTGTTATTATTGTGTTCATGCTGTTGACTGATGTGGACTCTCCTGCAGGACCTCATGACATTCATCACCAAGGCAGAAGAGGACAGACTGATGGCTTCCAGCAAACAGGTACAGTTGCCCGTGCAACATTTTAGTCCTGGGGCTCAAAACCTCAAGGTGTTTGTTGGTGTCCGCGGTTCCTCATGTTTTCCAAGTGGAACATCTCGCTTCATTTGTTTTCCAACACCACTGGCATATCACGGAGAAAACCCAGCTCATGTTTCTCTTATCTCAAATAAAAATATCAGTGCTGAAGATTTACCTCTGTCCTACCTCTTAAAACAATTTTTCATGAGACATTTCCTGTTTTTCCACTAACATTGCTTGTGATGTTGTTTCCCCCCCTTCAAGCTCGTGATCGATGACAGCGTCGCCATGACACCGTTCTACCTGTTGCTGGGGAAACACCGGCAACAGCAGCAGGAAAATCAAGACACACTGAGCACCCTGTCTGCTGAGCGAACACCTCTGCCGCAGGGCTCTGTTGCCATTAAGGAGGTTGGTAATTCAGCTCTGCATAGATTAAGTACATTACAATCACTCTCTGTTCTTAGATCTCTTTATGTTCAATTTGTGTTATATATAAGCTGGTTCATGCGGCTAAAGTCAACAAGTGAGAAGTTCTTGTTTGTGCATGTCAAATTTGTGATGCACAAATTTTAAGATTTTTAAGAAAAAAAAATTTAAGAATTTTTTTTTTTTTAATTTAATTTTTCAGACTTTTGTGAAAATTTAACTACAAAGACATCTTCCTCTTCCTTACAGCTTCTGCAGACCCCAGCCCACGTCCTGCCCTCTACCTCTTTCCTCTGCTCCATGTTTGTACAGTCTCTGCTCATCTCTGTCACAGACTCCAGGTCAGTAGTCCATTAAGGCTGTCAAGCTTTAAAAATGTGACATTCTTCCTGAATTGGTGTCCAACTGTTTGTTAATGAACTGACCAATAAAAACAGTCCTCACACGAAGTGGATAATGATAGTGTGCAATCACAATGATTAATTTGAACATTTTTAATGTTATCAGTCGGTTGGGCAATGTACAATGTAAAGTTTTTATCTATCACTGCAGCTCTGATAATGTCAGCATGAGTTGACAAAATGCTACTGGAATTCAGACTTCTTGTGATTCAGCAACCTAAGATTCTGGCTAAAATGGTGCTCATGAGAAAATGTGTGTTCTTGTTTATCTCTGAAAATATGCAGAGTCACGTTAATATATTTTTTTTTTTTTTCCATGGATGTTCTCATGGCCTCAGGGAGGAAAGCAAACATGCAGAGGAGGAAATGGAGAGCGAGAAAGAGGAAGAGGATTCGGAGGGGGAAATGGAATCCAGCACCTCGAGACCCAGAGAGGCGTCACTGGCGGGCCATGCGACAGAGACTGCAGCCCTCGCTCTGACAAAAGCCCAGGCCAGGGAACTGAGGAGGGTGAAAAAACTTGACCACAGTTGGCTTTCAGGCCTCCTGGACTCTTGAACACGACCATTGTCCAAAAACAGACACTCACACAGATGCAATGCCTATAGAAAAGTTTTCGACACATCATTGGATTTTTTAATGTTAGATTGTTTTTCCACCATTAACTCAGAATGGATTTCTTCTAGAAAGAAATATCAAATCTTTTCAAATTGTACAGAACATAAATATTTGATTGCATATGTATCTGACCCTTTTGCAACAAATACAGCCTTGAATCAGTGTGGATCACTTTCACTCATTTTAACAGTAAAAAAAATTCCCTGTGAAACTGCTGAGGCTCTGTTGGACAAGTATCACATGTGAACAGCAGTTTTCTTACCCAGAACTCTGGACTGTGTTGAGGACTGGACTCTGACTAGGTCACTTCTGTATATTAACGTTGTGTGTGTGTTTTTTTTTTAAAGCCATTCCTGCGTAGCTCTGGCTGTATGTTTGTGGTGTCTTGTTGGAAAATAAATCTTTTCCCAAGTCACAGTTCTCTTGCAGACTGCTGCAGGTTTTTTCAGTATTTTGCTGCAAGTCTGGGCCTGTTTTACCAAATTTTTCAACGTGCAAGCTGCAATTTTTCAACATTAGATCATTTTCCCGATCTCTTTGTTTTAGGTGTTTCACCAATCAAACCGAACACAATATTCCCAATAAACATACAGGCACGTAAATGCTGTGTAGGACTTAAAAATTCATCTGCGGTTCCTTTACTCTTTTACGTGAGACCTTCATCAAGTTTCCAATCTCCTGTTGCACAGAAACATCCCCGGAATACTTGGAATGAAATGCATCTGCCAGACTTACTGAAGGAAATTACCGTAATTTCCAGACTATTGAGCGCACCTAAATATAAGCCACACCCACTAAATTTAAAAAGGAAAAAAAAAAGTACACATATAGGCCGCACTTGTCTATAAGCCGCAGGTGTCTACATTGTAACATGAGATGTTTACACATTCACGCTGCCGTCTCCAACGTCTCACCATAGATTCATTGCTGCCAAGAAAGAAAAAAAAGTAGCGGCTTATAGTCTGGAAATTACGGTATGTGGTTTTACAGATGCACTGTCTCTTGTTTACAGCTGACAAGTTTAGTATGATGATCAAAAGGCTCCATTTTGGATTTAGAGAATGGAACCTTCTTTTATGTCATCTCAGTCTTCCACATGCCTGCTGGCTAGTGTAGGCTATTTGAGGATATCATAGTTTTGAATTACAAAATTGCACAATCCTGTTCATACATATTTGAAAACACTGACCACAGCCACCTTTTGTTACATACGGACGTGTGGAGCAGCAATAAACAATACTTTTCAATATGTTGATCTTGATAAGATGATAAAAGATACATTTACCATTTAGTAAAATAGGTAATTCATACCTTACTTGTAACACAGAGTTGTAAGACACAAATATGGAGAAATGTGTCAGATTGTTAATAAAATATTAGTATGAAGTCCATGCATACCTAAGCCTTGTGCAACAGACCCTTTTGCAATGAGCAAAGGACATGGAAAAACTTAGCAGCAGATAAGGAGGTAGTAACAACAGTAATTATAAAATGATCAGTGTACTGTGTCGATGAATAATCTCCACATCTGACTGTTCAAAAGCCAGGCCTTGAGACATAGTGATGGTGTGGTAAGAGGTACAGTTTCTTATTTCAGTTGGAAGGGTGTTCCACAGTTAAGAAGCTCTTACATCAAATTTGTATTCATACAACTTTGACTTAGAGTGGCAGAAGCTGGCCATTTGAACTATTTATAGATTACTTTTACATAGGTATTTTTACTTTTCTAATGAAGAATCTGTACCTTATCTTGTTGTAACTTCAGAATTACCTCTTTGAGTATATGTACTCTTTATTGGAAATTGCTGGTCAAAGAAAAGGGTTTAAATAATTATGCTATCATTTATTTTGAGATTAGTTTTTTACTTGTGCATTAAAGATTTTTGTTTTCTGTTTTTCTTCTGTCAAATACTGAATTACATCCACTATGAATCAAAGTTAAAACACAGACAAAGAGCTTGGTGACAACTTTTTATAGACATTGAATGCATGTACATCTATTTGCAGTTTTTCTACCCTTTAAAAGCTAATAAAAATATGTAACTCTCTTAAAGCTTCTGGCCCCAGTGATCTTGCCTCATCCCTCACTCTCATACACAACATCAGTGTGTCTTCCAGAGTCCAACCTCAGCCTTTTTCCATAGTCAGTGCTGTGACATATAGTTGAGCAGACTATTGAAGGTTACATGACGTTTCTCACATTGTTGTATAAGCTGGTGAACTACGACACACATCTAGCCAGCCTGTGTTTCAAAACTGATCAGGATTAACATGGGAGGCCAAATTCATGTTTTAAAAAAAAGACCAAATTATGCAATCATGATATCTTGTTTGAATTGATGCCTATGATTTTGCCCATGATATTTGGTTTTACAGTTACACGTTGCTTTCTTGGAAAGCTTGAACTGTAAACTTTTCTTGGACCTTGAATTATCATGTTATCAGTGCTGTAAAATCAGGCTGGAAGCAGCAGACCCTTGAAACTTGAGTAACAAAACCCGAAGTCCTGAGTAAGCTGTCCTACTGTTTAAGTGGTCGAATAAAACAGCATGTTTTCATCTCAGCATTTTTCAGTTCCTTTCTCTGTCAGGTGCTCCAGCTGGCCCTATGCCTCCAAAAATGAAGGACAAATTGGTCATGTCTCATCATGATCTCTACATTCGAGTCACCCTATATATCCTTACCACATTCTAAACTGTTTATCTGTCACTTTTATTGACTTGATATGAGCTAGGGTTGTAAAGCAGATCCAGTAAATGTGAAAAAAAAAAACAGCCTTGTACAAATGATAAACTTTCTGTGAAATGAAAGGGAGGGGAAATAGCTTTGATTCATCACTGGAATCTGATTTATCTGTGGAACTTTGTAACAGTTTTACAGTCTAATTTTCCTTTACATTTACCCTTGAGCAAGGAACATAACATTGAGGGAGAAGTAAAAGCTAGAGTAAAAAACCTATAAAAAAAACAACAAAAAACTAGAATATCTTTTTAGCTTAAAGAAACACCTTGACCCCTCCAAGACTTGTCACCTTAACATGGGGGAGGGGTCCATGTGTCTTGGTGATGCTGAGAGCTGTGTTGTCAGGTGCAATAGCCCCTGGTAGGGTCTGAATAAGCAAATTGTTCCCTGAAGTGAGGCAAGACTGAAAGTAATTTACATACTCCAGTGACAGCAATATCAGAGCTTGAGTACCTCATCCAGATTAGGCCCCTTCTGGAGTCAGAACTGGGAGGGGAGCTGGCCGGACCTTGAATCATGGGGGTCTGGTTGGGCTCAGTCTGAAGAAATTACATGGAGCTGCCCCATGGGCCCACCACCCATAGGGATTGGCACTGGTGTTGGGTGCCTAGAAGGCTGGGGTGGCAGGCAAAGGCAGGGACCCAGGTGCACAGACGTCTGGCATTGCAGACTGGTTCTGCAGACATGGAATGCCATCTTCCTGGTATGGAGAACTGCTGACCTGGACTGAGGATATTGTTGAGTGGTGGAAAGAGAATTTTTAGGAGCTCCTAAACTTGAACCAACATACCCTCTGTGGAGGAGGCTAAATCTGAAGACGCAGGGGAAGCCTCACCCATATCCCTGGCAGAGGTAACAGGAAGTAACAGTCAGGAAGCTCCTCAAGATGCCAGCTGTGGATCAGATTCACCCTGAAATGGTAAATGGTAAACACAGCACTTCTGTAGTCATATCCACCTCTCAAGGCACTTTACACTACAGGTCACATTTATCTATTCACACACTAATGCTTCAGGGGCAATTTGGAGGAGCTGGGGATTGAACCGCTGGCCCTCTGATTAATGTGCAACCTGCCCCTTGGGAAAGTTTACTCCAGGGTGCTATGGGGGTCATGGGAGTTTTCAGTGGGTGTTGGACTCCGCCAAGGATGTCCCCTGTGTCTGAGCCTGTTATTCTTGGACAGGATCTCAAGGGGCAGCTGACATGAGGAGAGTGTCTGCTTTGGAAACCTCAGAACTGCATAACTGCTATTTGCAGATGATGTGGTTTTGTTGGCTTAGTCAGACCAACATCTTCAGTATGTACTAGGGCACTTTGCAGCTGAGTGTGAATCAGTTGGGATGAAATTCAGCACCCCCTGGTCTGAGGTCATGGTTCTCTGCTAGGAAACCAAACCCAGCGTTGCTGCCCCATGTGAAGGAATTCAAGTACCTCTGGATTTTGTTCATGGGTGACAGTAGGATCAGGAGTGGGAGATTGACACAGATTGGTGCAGTATCTGCGGTAATGTGGATATTGTACCAAATAGTTGTGGTGAAGAGGAAGGTCAGAGCCAGAAGGCAAAGTTCTCTATTTTCCAGTCAATCCATGTTCGAACCCTCACCTATGGTAGTGACTGAAAGAATGAAATTACAAAAACAAGCAGTGGAATGGAGATTCCTCTGTAAGGTCCTCTGTAGAGTGTCTAGGCTTAGCCTTAGAGACAAAGTGAAGAGCTTGGAGAGCTGCTGCTCCTTCCTGTTGAAAGGAGCCACGTGAGGTGGTTCAGGCATCTCATTAGGATGCCTCCTGGGCACCTTCCTTTGGAGGTTTTCCAGGCACATCCAACTGGGAGGAGACCCTGGTGTAGACCCTGGTGCAGACCCATTACATATGCTATCTGGCTTGAGAACACATAGGGATCCGCTAGGAGGAGCTGTCTGCTGCCACCACAACCTGACTCAAGATAAGCGTAAGAAAATGGATGGATGGATGGAAACAGCTCTGCATTTTGGAAAGATGCTTTTTGCTTTCATGCTGAAACTTAGATTAGAAGATTGGTAATGTCCTGTGATTGTACAATAAATATGAAGCTGATAGTTAAAGAAGAATTTGTTTATTTGGAAACCGCTAACCCAGCAATGTCCAAAGGTGACAAAAGATTAGCATACCTGCACCTTCAGTCCACTAATTAGCATGCAATATAATTAGTCTAATTTGTAAAAAAAAAAAAAAAAAAATTATGGTTATGGTTTTATGGTGGGTAATGTGCTGGACAATTTTTTGGCTGGGTGCTGTGATGGCATCCCCAATAAAACCAACTTTTCATTTTAAGGTGCTAGTTTAAAAATTTTGTTATCTGTGCTCAGAGCTAGGCTAGCTGTTTCCCCTTGTTTCCAGTTGTTTTGGCTAAGCTAAGCTAACTAGCAGGCTGTAGCTTCAGATTTAACAAAAAGGCCTGAGTGGTCTCAATCTTCTCATCTAATTCTCAGTAAGGAAGCCAATATGCATATTTGTCAAACTATTCCTTAATGGCCTGCATAAAACTAAGCAAGAGATTGTGTTTGGAGCAAATGCAGTCATGTGTAATAAATGTGCCTCACTACAGAGCTGTAACTTAAATGACTGAAATTGAAGCAGTGTTCAAGCATCTCACACCTGACTTTCTCAATCAGCAGTGTTACATGTTAAATATTATTTCTGATCTCACTTTTGACATTATTTTATTTATTTATTTATTTTTAGGAAACCTTGGCTTCAGTAAAACGTGAATGCAAAGCCTTAGCAAGAGATGCTGACCAAACATACAAATGTATTCTGTCATTCAGTAAGTGCTTGTTATTTAAGACACTACTGATCTTATACATAAAGAGGAAGCGATATCTCCAAGAGTTCACTTATCTTGTGTCCCAATTCCTGTCTGTAGACATTGGACTTGCTACAGTCAGCAACCTTGTCCCTCTCAAAGTATGCAATTATTCAAGTATGAGGAACTGTTATTACTGTTGTTCAAAATGGAATAATCCTATTAAGGTAAACTGGGTGATCCTTTATATGGTAAGAAATGAAATAAAAGGGTTGTCAAAATCTGAGATATTTCTATAAATGGTGTCTGATGTTGCAACAGAACATTTGACAAGCAGAAACAGCCTTAAGGTGCTATTGTATTCATTAGCTGCCTTTCTGATTAGCAGTTGAATTAGTATTTACTGTTATGTGAACTACTGATATGAGCATCACAATATGACCATGGTTTTAATAGGTGAGCCAAATATAAAATATATAAACACACCAAGTATTAAAATGCTAAAATGCCACAAAATGATAAAATAATCACAAAAGGCAGAATCAGAGCCTACTAACAAGTCTCAGGCCCAGCCCGTCTGTCGCTTGTGTTGTACAAAACCAGGTCACTCTTTGTCTTTTCAGCAGGCATGCAAGCCCAGATCATCCAGTTCAGCTTAAAGTCAGTCAGTTTAACACTGGCTGCCTGAAAGAAAATAGATTCTAGGGAGGAAATTAGCTGCTAACTCTTCTGTGGTATGTGACCTCACACAGCAGCAGCCAAACCCAAGAAGAGAAGCAACTAAGAAACCCTGCGAACATAAGGCTGTGCAAATGATAGCAAAGAAATAGGCAGGTGATTGTAAAGGTTTTCTTTATTCAAGAGACCTCATGCAATACAAGCAGTACCGATGTCCTCAAGTGGAGTGCTATTATTACATAAAATGAATTTGATTCTTTTATGATTTAATGTTTTTGCCTATTGAACTATAACACTGTTATATATGTATATATATATATGTAAATATATACACAGAGATATATATTGTCAGATTGAAGCAGTATGATACAGATGTACTGAAATGAAATATAGTAATTGCTTTATACACAAATTTCCAAAATCTTTAAGAAACCTCAATTTGACAAATGCAAACACTAGGTATATAAAACGTAAAAAAAAAAAAAAAAAAGTTTTCAGACAAACAGCATGACACAGTATACACAATATATTTTTTTTTTACATTTTGCAATTGTATATTTATGTAAGTTTAAACTGAATAACCACTTATTTACATTAAAAATATAAGGTTTATGTGTTTATATGTGATATTCCTGAATGGGCAGACCGACCGTTGTAAGAGCAGGTTTTGTTCTCATGCCCAGACTGAGTTTGAGGTTGAATTAAACCCGGGTGGATAAATATTAAGCTCCATTCTCAATGTGTCTGCACCTCATGGCACACCTGCAGACATCCTGACTCAGCACCACTTGTTCTACCAGGGTTCATGGGAATGCACTGCTGAAAAGTAGCCTTCTGTTCTCCTACATCTGCTGTGGCTACCTCTGTTTCCAACCAAAATATTTCCATCCACTATTACCTAGATTTTGGCAACACAGGCTGGTTTTTTCATAGGTGAGGTGTGGCTACTAATTCTTGATGTAGCCACATGTGTGCGTTTAACAGCGGTCAAGACTAGTTTATAGTAAGGCATCAGAAATTACTGAAGATAGAAGGGAAGTAGTTACAGCTACATTATAGTTACTTTGTTTGGGATGTTTAAAGCAAAGCTACTTCCAATGCCTGTGATTTTTAACTGTTGACAATGTCTGATCAATTGATCACTTTACAGAAAATGACATGCAAAAATGCTACTTATTTTTGTAAGGTAATATTTTTCTACACTAGTCCTGTAAAGTCAAAGATGTCAACATAAGACAGAAGACGAAACTTTGACTTGAGTTAAATGTTTCCTCCTCTGTTGAAGCTTAGAGCAGTACGAGAAAAAATCCTGACTGAGTCCAGGTCCTGGGTTTGTTGGCAGTCTGAAGCGGTAAACTGAGATCAGATCGAGGAACGCTGACCAAACTCCCTCGAGGTAAACTTGGGGTGTATTCAGACTTTTCCACAAGGGCTATTGCAGGATTTCCTCATGAACATGTGGTGCAGAGAGTTGCAACATGTGCCTTTTTGAACCACAATCCTCCCACAGCGCCTGAACACACTGACTGAGAGGCTATAAGTGATTGAAATAAAATTGTGCAGGGGTGTTTTGGGGGGAGTCGGGACTTAAGCCTTGTGCAAAAATATTGATCAAATACCTGATCATGCATCGGATGTAATGACAGATGTTGATCACTTAAAGTGCCTGTGTAACAACAATCATGATTGAAAAATCACTCAAGAGAACTCAAAACATAAAAAATTAAAAGGTGACAAAATTAATCTATCTATTACCAGAAAAACAAAATTAAAGTACAATCTCAGAGTGGGTTAGAAATATTCAGATATTCTAGGGTTATATGAAAGCATTAGTGAACCTACACTGCTGTCACCTGATGCAAAAATATATATTTGGAATGCTTCAGAACAGGATTGGATTCCCTCACTTCCTTTTATGCCGCATATGGACTCTGACTTTGGTAACTGAGATAACTGTTGACAAGGGTGCATAGAATTTCTCATTTGTACCTTATGGCACAATCATGAGCGCACAACACAATACTGATGATACAGTTATTATAAAAACCACCGTCTCTATTTCCTGAATAAATACAGTTAATTGAATAACCATTATCAGCACGCATTAAAGAGACTAGATCCCAGTTTTGTGTTTGATCAGATGTAAAGTTTTCCCCTTTGGGATTCATAAAGTTCATCTTCTTCCAGAAGAAGACATCCACAACCTGCTCATCATACATGTATATGTAAGCTGACACAACCAAGAGGAGGCTATCAGAGAACAGCTATCAAACACAGCTACAGCACCAGTGACATCACTGAAAGGCAAGTGTTGAAAACGTAGGGATGCTCTGTCTTTAAGGATATCAGACAGTTGCTCCCCTTAATTCAAGCCTCAGTGCCTGCTTCCCTGCAACGTTTCTCCCTGGTTTTGCCCTTTTGTTAGCTGAAGCACCTTTTACAAATCTTTACAGCTAGATCCAGGCTGTTAGGAGGAGTATATTTTACAGTGCTTTATCCCCTGGTTTCTTTAACAAGACCCAAAATGGGCTCACGAGCCTACAAGTGATGGATCCTTGTTTGACAGTACGTGTATGTGTTCAGGAGCATGGGCACATAGATGAAAAGCTGAGGCTCCCATTTGACTCCTGGAGTTAAAAAGTTAGAGAAACCCAGCCTTGTCTAAGATTTTACTTTGGATTAGTTTTCTATGACTGTAAGCTTTCTACTCACCTCCCTCTGCCAATGATAAATGCTTTATTAATGGCTATGCATAGCATGTTAAGTTACCTTTCTATGTTAGCAGTAGCATTTTTTCAGCAAAAAGCCATGATGTTAGTTAGATAAAAGAGATACAGGGTTAGGGTAAGGCTTGAGAAATATGTACCCAGGACAGAGTCTCTTTAATGGAGTTAGACGGTGGTAGGAAGTGAGGGGCTGTCTACCGTCTCCACCTTCTGCTCCGGCGAGCAGCAGAGGAAGAGGCGGCTACCCAGGCTCTTGAAGGCAAACCTAAAGTACATGATGTGACCCATGGCCACAAAGGAGACAGAGATGATGACCAGCAGGCCGAAGGCCTCCGGGTTTGGAGCCAGAATCACCATGATGAAGTGCAGCAGGTCTAAGAGGTAATTCATGGAGTTCTGGACACCGTTGATCACACCTCGCTCAGATTCGATCACATTCTCCTGGATGAGCTGGGTCACTGTCAGGTCAAAAGACCACAGACCTGCATGACAGAGATCAACAGTCAGTCCTAATTTTACTTTTACAGCCACAGTAGCTGTAGGGGAAATTATCAGTCCATATTATTGGCATCAAAGGTTGCAGATATTGCTCTGAGAGATGCGTAGAGGTTTGGTGTGAAATTCCGGTGACTTATGAAAAAGTTCAACCTGTGGACCTGCTGATACATGATAGAGTGACCTTTAGGAAGTCATACTTTGGAAAACAGCCTTTTATTATCTTATGAAAGGAAGTGAACATGCCAACAAAGCATGGACACAAATTCCAACACACTCTAATTTCCTTTCAAATAAAACCTCAACTTAGACTTTGCACCATTTACCTCAGAGGCAGTCAATGAAGATTTGCACTTTGGAACTACTTCTCTACTCTAAAACAAAAGTATTGAGATAACCACACAGAAATGGGGGGAAAAAAACAAGGGGAACTGCTTTACTCACCAACTCTAGCAGCAATGACGCCGGCAAACAGCAGACTAACAGACATGTAGGACTGCAGAGGTGGTTGCTCTTCAGCCGGTGCAACAGTAGTGGTGTTCCCACCGGTGAGAATGCTGGTGAGGCTGTGGTCGGCCTCGGGCAGGGTACTCTCTCCAATCAAGTGAGTGTAAAGGTCCTGGAAGGGTGAGACGCTGAGGTCAAAGGGGCTCCCAGGAGTGAAGACGGAGACTACGCACAGCATGAGGCAGGACAGCTGAGCCACGCCCGAGATGAAACCTGTGCGGATCAAGCCGCACTTCTTGCGAACCCAAGTGAAGGCAACGGTGCCGCAGATGCCCGACACGGCTGAAGCCCCCATCAGCAGGCTGAGCACTGAGCCATTGAGGCCCTGTGTATAGGCATAGCCTGTGGTGATGCAGTCGAAGCCCAGCACTGTCATGTAGAGGAAAGCCAGAGACATGCCGGCGAAGAAGATGTTCTGGTTGTAGTACGCAACCCAGCCAGCCTTCAAGGTGCGCAGAGGTTCAGTCACTTGGTAGCAACAGCCATGCTGCTTGGGAGAGTCAGGCTTGGCCACAACTGAGGTTTCATTCATCAGTGGCTGAGAAGACTCCTCAGGACTCTGGCCATTCTCCAAGTCTACAAAAGGGCAGTAGGATGGAGAGATTCAGTTATATTAGGCACAAATCACCAACCATGCCCAAAACTCTCCCTGTTAAATAAGACGCTTGTTAAAACAGAATTGCAACCCTCTACCATGATTTTTGTTTCACATGATATAACACAGCTACCTTTTGGGGGACTGAGCTGTTTGAGCTCCTGCTGCTGCTCCTTTTGTCCGGCTTTTGTGGCCAATGCTGGCGTCTTCTGATAGACCTTCCACAGCAGTGCGTACTCCAGACACATGGAGCACAAGTTCCAGCCAGAGATGAAGCCGCAGCCAATGAAATGGGAGCCAAAGGCCATTATCTGGCCCACCAGCATGGGAGCTAGGATGTTGGTCAGCTGGTCAATAATCCGCACTGTGGCATTCATGTCTGTTAGATACAAGAGGTGTAGGTCAATATTAACTTGGTGAATGAATAGGAAATGTGATCAAATAGTGGTCCCATTGTAGTCCTCATATTTGTGGTAGGTTTTACACATTCATATGTTAGCAGCTTTTACTAGAATGACAGTACAAGCACAGCACATTGATAAGGGTCACCAAGTTCATAAATGCTGAGAATGTTTTCCATCATGTGAGCAAATCTTTTAAATAGCTTATAACAATCAGAGGAAACTGCAGGGATATAAAAGGTGAAAATGAGAGTGAGTCAGCATCAAGGATTCAAAGTTTGCCCCACTGAGCAGATCTGATAACAGGTCATGTGAGGCCTATATTCGATGATAAGACCGCTGCAAGCGAAGCAAACACTAACCTGCCAACTTGCTGCTGTCCTGACCTGCCACAACCACAACCCAGTCCCTCTGGATGGTGATGGATGTCGCCGTGCTGGCAAGGTTGGCGATGTTGGCGATGCTGATGACCAGAATGTAGCAAGTGGTCTAAAAAAACAAAATTTGATATTTTTACACCTGTATGTTCTTGTAACATTTTATCAAATATCTTATCAAGACAAGACTAGGGCTGTTTTTAAAGGACCCAAACTGACAATGAATTGATAAGAAAGACAGTATATCTTATTCCCCTGTGCCATAAAGCTCCAGTATTGTCCAAAGCCTATTAAAAAACACCAGTATGCTACACTGTTGCACTTGATAACATGTTTTGTCCTTACCATGAACAAACACACTCAGACCCACACATGCTGTCTTGCTGCCCCAAGTATCAGCTATCCCATTTTAGCTTGTGACCCCATAAATGAAGAAGTATTCTTGGTATAGTGTCATTAATTGTAAGCTATTCAAACTAAATTTTTGATTTTTTTTTCTTTTTCAGATTGTTTGATTTGAAGGATTCTTATGGGGCTGAGGAGGGTTAAGTATCAAGTATTATTTTTAAAAATGTGAACAAAAATGAGAAGCTTTTCTGTCTTATTTCTTTTGTGGAACCCCTTAGATTTATCTCCCCATGCCGGGAACCACTGATGTGGTGCAAATGTGTATTAATTCACGACTGTCCCCAATAACATAGTCCCCAATAAATGCACTTGACAGTGAAGAAAATACAGAATGACACCAGCCTATCCCTTTAACGTATAAATGTAGTATAAAGTCAAATCTTTTTTAATGACAATATCCTTTTTAACCAAAAGTAAACATCAAATGCTATCATGTCATCTTACATAAACTAGAAGGAAATTGATTACTTCCTGGGGGAAAAAAAATCTATAACTTTCTGTGAAAAACAGAGTGTGACAGCCAATATAACATGTGACCTCAACTACAGCCACAATAAAGAAGTACTGAAAGACAAAAACATGTACAATATTTTGTCTAGAAATTACCTACTTGTGAAACACACAGCTACTTTGTTTGTTGAACTGTATGTGCACTGTAATGCAGCTGCTCTGGTCAGAATAGACAACATTCTTCAACAGGCCAGGCCACATTTCTCTCTCTCTTTCTCTCTCTCTCTCTCTCCCTCCCTCTCTCCATCTGTCATGTGACTGGCCTTGAAGAACCTGCTGACTACACAGCCTTAAACAAGACATTCGATCTCCTGTTTCAACAACCTGCCTCCACCTCCATACACACTCCAACACTGGCTGCCCCTCTAAACTCTCTCACATGGCGAACCCCCCCCCCCCCCCCTTTCAACACTGCAGACATTCCCCTCGACAGAAAAGCTTTGTGTTTGAACCCACCACCCCAATTTGTCTACCTTGACCAACAGCAAACTTCTTAGCATACAACTTTGCATCTCAAACTTGGTTAGCTGCAGAATCAGGTCCAAATCTTTGTGATGAGGGAGCTTTTATGAAGTTACATAGCTCAACAAGTGTAAACAAGCCCCTTGCAAAACAGTGACACAAACTCTTTCCCACAGAAGGCTGCTGAGGACATGTGTGTGTAATTACCTCTCATGCAATTTATTTCACAGTATTTCACAAATTATGATTAAATGATTTACAAGATAAATATACTGGGTACCATATATCAAATAAGAAAATAAATTATTTGATAGATCAATTAAGTAATTATTATTATTATCAATCTCTATCAATTTCAGTCAGTCTTCTGGGAGTGAATTACTCTCATTTAACTCATCTATAAAAGCTGCTATGCGGCCATAGATAGAAAGAGGCCATAAACATAGCATATCAGTAAATGTAAAAGCAAGTTTCAGGGGTCAGAGTGTTGTACGTGAGGACAAGGGGTAAAAATGCTTTGCATGAAAATCATCATCAGACCACGGTGAAACAGCAAGTGTGTGAGAGACAGTACAGGGGGGGGATCTTACCAGAATCCATCCATTGTAGAGCTCCACAAGCTGTTCTTTGAACTGGAAAACAACCATCAGGAGGATCCCGCACACGATGACGCAACTGTTCTGGACGAGCAACGAAGTCTGGGCCACTGTGGAAACACCACGATGAGCATTAGGGACAGAAATCTGATCAAAGACAACAGATTTTTGTCAGATAAACAAGTTCATTCGAGCGCGTCCGCAAGATGGTTGGATACACTCCCCACTTCCTGATCTAATCTAATAGTGTCTTTGCCAAATTCCTCTGGATAACATTTCACAAGAGGTGCATCTAACTGGGAAAGAGAGCGAGGACAAGTGCACATATGCACATTGTATGTGACACTCTGATACCAGTCCCTTGGAACTCGTCACACTTCTATTTTCAGGATCGCATCTACAAAGTTTTGACATTTTTTTCATGACAAAATAATGACAATCAATCAAGAACAGCTATACTTGGCTATGTGCTGCCTTACCTTTGAGTCTGGGGTTTCTGTCCACCCAATCCCCAATGATGGCCCCAAGCAGCAGCACGGAGCCGGCCACCACCAGCCCGTACACGGCTGTGAGCAGCAGGCTGTTCCCATACAGCTCTACCAGGAAAACAGCAACGGCAAAGTTCCACATTCGGTCACCCTGGGAATTCAAAGAATTATTTATAGTGCAAGGCTTGATTCAATGTATCCAGGTTGGGGCTGACAGTAAATATAGTTTAAGTGCTGGATAAACAGTAACTACCCTGTCTGCTTACATGGGCTGAAAAACTAACATCCTCCTCAGTTTAATCTGTCTTTTAAACACAAGAGCTATTTGTAAAGACCAGTATTGTGTGGTAAGCTACACAGGGAAAACATGTCATTGAGTATTACAATGTAACACATAATGTAACGATAACACATTAATGTTGTATTACATTTAGTTTGACACAGAACAGCCTCATATGTAGCCTGTCATCATGATGAACATGTAGGCTACAAATATATGATGGTGTGTCATTTAAATAGACAATAACGTGGCTAATTATTATGGCTTCAGTGTTCCACTTACCCATGTTGACAGAGCATGTCCCATGTAAATAAGGAATTTGGCTGAGGTGAAGAAATCTCGGATAGATTCTGTAAAGAAAATGTTAAACTGTCAGAGTCAGAGACATGTTAATTGGTGGTCCTTACTTGATGCGAAGAATCCGCTGGGGACCTATTTTTTTTTAATTTCATGCAATGAAACATAACCTACCGCAGCATGTCTTCTTAGGTCCGGAATTATCCATTTTAAAACTGTGCAAATGGCAAAAATAACCAAGAGAATGTCGGGTTTTTTTGTTTTGTTTTTTTTTTTGTCTTTTGTAAAATAGGCTAAAGGAGGTCAGCCCCGGGTACCACAGCGACTCAAACACAACAAAAAGAAGACACGGCGTTTCTCCCCTTTTCTCCTTTCCAAACTTAGCTATCACTGTAGCTGAAGTTGGAAAGAAATAATTCTATAGCCTAAAAGGCTAGTTAGTCGCAAAAACACGAAGCTGGGAGCTGAATTCACAGCCGCACCGGTGGACGGTTCGCTCTCCTCTGCTGCTCTGTTTACGTCCCGCCTCGAATATACCCACGGTGTCACGTGACCACCCATTATTTACATTGTGTCAAAAACAAAGCTGTTCCTCTTATCGCACGCGCGATGCAAGAAAAAAAAAAAAAAAAAAAAAAAAAACCGGACTATATCCGCACAAAACCCCTGTAGCCCTCTTTACACTGGGGTTAGTGAGCTTTTGTTTGAATTGGCTCTTATCTGCTTGTTTACCTGCAAGCAAGGTGCACATGGTTTTAGAAAAAAAAAAAATGAGTTACCTCAATCTAAACCTGACCAAAGACGTAAGGATGTATTCTACGACGATAACCTAACGCTTCATTACAGCGAATGAATATATATTTGGCCTACTGTGATTGTCCTATCAGAGGTTGCAGGTCTGTGTGTTTGTTCGCTCACTTCCACCACATCTTTAACTCGGTAAAACTAACAATTCTACAGGATAAAAATACTCCATTACAAGTCTTCTTTCTTAATCTGATTTAGATGAGTGCTCGTGAGAAATGTACTGAAGTATTAAGTAAGTACATGTTATGCAGAAACAGCACTGAGCGTTATAGTATATTATACATTTCAATATTATTACTGATGCATGAATGCGTAAATAACATTTTACTTTTGTAGTTTATTCTAGCTTTATTTAATGTTTGATTTGATTTAATATGAAATATCAATCAATAAAATTCAGTGACTGAAACTAGAAAATAGAAGGTGCTAAATGTACTTACACACAGTCCTTGACTCAGTCCTTGTCCTTCACTGACTCACTATATGAAAATAAAGGCTATAGATGTTGCCAGTTACAACAATAAGGTCCTTTTTAGGAAGTGAGATGCAGGTTTTATTAGGTTACACCAAACCTATGTCACTGATTATGGCAAATGTTAGTAGAAATTCAATTCACTGACTCTGAAACAGTTCCACCTTAAATGGAGAAATCTTTTATTCTCACAGCTCCACCACATTTACCAAATCCAATAATATCATTTGAGACTTTGATGATATAGAAAGACATACTTAAGGTGGTTCAAAGAAACAAACAGCTTAAGAGAGCAAAAAGATTTGCAAGAAGTTAAAGATTAACTGAACTTGCCTCTGCGTGTGATGCCACACAAATTAAACTTGAACTATTTGAACATTTTGGCAACAGAAACTGCCATTATTGCCTGGTGAAGCTGTTTATCAAAAAGTCTGTTGCAATCAAGCTTGGCAGTGAACAGAGAAAAACTGTTATCATAGCATACATTTGGATGACTTGCACTTGTCCACCTATGTCAACAGAACAGAATCACAGCTATAATTACAGGCTGCATTCATGAGAGCTCCTTCGCCCGCATCCATAAAAAGTAATAAACACTGGCTCAGTGAGCACATTGCTAATATGCTTTTTTTTTAAACTTGAGACTGTACAGAGGACTATAAAAGGCTCTTATCAGCTGACTGGGACCCCGTTGCTTTGTGCCACCACTAAAACCTCATGTCTATTCTCAAGTGGTATGTTTAAGGTTTTTCATTGGACTGACTGTGTCACGAATAATGCCAACACTTATAGTACAGTAGTGTGCTGCAACTTGTGGCTGTTGTTTCTGTCTGGTTTTCATATCATATTGCGAAACTAAAGAGTTTTATTTTAAATGGCACTGATGTACATTTGGTCTTGTTCATATCCTCATACTGTTCATTCACAACACTCGCACTGCAACATTGTACTGATTGATACACTCTCTACTGTTCATTCCAGTTTTTTCAAATCATCTGCACAGTGTTATGAAAGCTCAAGTATGACAGCAAAAATGTACTCCATCAACTGCTTAATCTCCCCAAGCACGCACAAAGACAAGTACAAAGACACTCACAAACAAACACCCAACCTTTGACCAAAACCAACTAAAATGACAAGTGCTTTTTTTTTAAAATTCCATTTTAATTTCATTTTAATCCAATAAACTTTCACCATTATATATCCAGCCCTGTTACAGCATAGGTGTATAGAGAAGGAAGTTTTTTTTTTGCCTTTATTTGATAGGAAAGTGAAGAGAGACAGGAAATGGGGAGAGAAAAAATGGGCAGAGCAAAGGTCCAGCCGGATTGGGAGTCAAACTGGGGACTCACTGCGCAGAGCACTAACAGCCATGTCGTGTGCACCCTCACCATTCAGCTATCAGGTCACCCCCACAAATCAAATTTTTAAAATGAATTGTTAAAATAATTTACCACAAGAAAGTGTTTAAAAACACAACACATAGCATTAAGACAAGAAACAGGGAAATAGTCCAAAAGTAATAAAATCCACCAACCAGCACTTAACTGACACATTATATCTTATTGCCTCAATTGATACAAAACATTAAGTTCCAGCCAACCAGCACTGCAATGGTCCCTGTAACAAAGTCTTTATCTACATAAGTAATTATTACTATAATTTGGCTTTTATCACTGTGAATGTATGTGAAATCACACACTGCTGGGCTACTAACAAATCAGATTCATTATTTTCACATTTCAGCATGCACAAAGCACTAGTGTCTTCTTGGCCAAGAGCAACACGTACACCGCCTCTGTGCCATCTCATTGCATAAGAGAACAAAACTGACCCTAACAAGTAACATAGGCACATATTTTGAGCCAAGCTGATGACAAAAGGCACTCCTAACCCTTTGTGATCTATTCAAGGATCACAGAGAGCTCTCAATTGTTTGAAAGTCTGCACACATTGAGCTGGTACAAACAGATTACCAGCCGCACTATTAGTGGGCCAATGTGTCAGCCAGGCTCAGGTACCCGTCATCAGCGGTCTGTCGGCTGCTGTGTCATTTTGTGGCCATGTGAGCTGCTGGTATGTCTGTACCTGACGGGATCTCTTTTCAACCTGGCTCTGGAACAACAAGCTGTGTTTACATGGGCTAAATTTATACTTCCAGGACTAAAATATGAGAATGACTTATCTCCTGCGGCCTTAAGTTGTCTGACACTCGCAAGCCACAGCGAAAGAAGGGATAGAGGTGGAGGCAGGGTGTGAAATATCATCTGAAGAACAGCGTACGTGAGGTTGGATTAGATTATTCATCAATTCTTCATGTGAAGCTTCTGTTTTTTGTCCTGCACTCTTAGACCATGTTACAGGGTAGCTAAAAGGTATTAAAGAACAATTCCCTTGACTCAGGCATTTCAATGTAACTGAGACGGAATGACTTGACTGTTGAGGACTCCCAAAATCTCACGATGCTGGACATAGGAAGATTACCAACCATCTGAGTGACACCAGAAATAATGATTATAATTATTACCTTTACCCATTTTGGAACATAACAATGTTGTGGTCTTATTGTTTCTGTGGATATATACCGCTGCCTGCACCTAAGACTTTGATGTGTGCCTGACAGCTACTCTCAGTCCACCAGAGAATGATAAACATCAAAGGTCACTGTCTGGTTGTGACAGCCTTGCCACCTTTCCCAAAATGACAGCCCTTGTTTCCAGGGAATGAGACGGTAAACACCTGACAGCTGTTTCAGATCAATACATTGCAGGTCAGTGGGCAGAAAGCCAATGTGAGACCTCAAACAGGTGTGTTTGTCTGTCACACTGCAAGTTTGAAGGGTGCTTGACCAGCTGCTGGAGCAAGGTCAACATCTGTGTCATCTGGGGTAGTTTTTCCTCACTGGTTGTCAACTGCTGCCAGGCCTGTGAATCTCAGACACTAAAAAATACATGTATAATGCTATTATATTATGTAATCTGAGAGATTATAATGAAAGACAGCAGTAGGTATGTTTGATTGGAAGGTTGCTAGTTTGAATGCCTGAATGCTCCAGTTGGGAAAGTCTGGATTGGGGATGTGAGTATTTTATACCCTCCATTTAACTAATGTGGCATGGGGATGGCCAATTTTCTGTTTGATTTCTTAGGTCAAGACTGAAATAGCTCATCAATTATTGGACGGATTGCCATGAAATTTGGTAATGGCATTTCATGGTCAGAGATGAATCCTACTGACTTTGGTAATCCCCTGACTTCTCCTCTATCGCCACCATAAGGTTGGCATTTATGGTTTTGAAATGTCTTGACAATAATTTTGAAGACATGCACTGAAATCTCACCACAGGATGAACTGTAGCCTAGTAAAACAGGTTATCCTGATTTTTCTTCTAGTTTAACCATCAGGTCAAAATTTGTCCAGTACTTTGTTTCAGTGGTGGTGATTTAATAACTTCAATAATTGGTTATTTAATCTGTTTGCAGATTATTTATACAACACAAAATATGATGAATTAATAAATTAGGCTATGTTTATTATTATAGGCTAAAATAAGATAGGACGAGGTGTTATCACTGGGAAATTTGCTAGCTACCGAGCATAAAGTAATTTAAATCAGCCCCACCTTTACACTTTAATGCATTGTCATCATGAGCATGTTAGCATTCTGCTGTTAGTATTTAGCTCAAAGCAAAGTGTGTCTAATTACAGGGTCACGGAGCTGCTAGCATGACTGTGGTCTTTTTTTTTAAATGTACAACTGATTTTATTTTATCACTTCTGACCCTTGGGTTTTGAACTGACTGTTACTACAACAGAAATGTCTGCAGCTCTTTCCAGATTTTTGTTCCTACGCTCCCTTGTGATATCCTGTCACCACAGAGGGGTGTGTATCGCGTGGTGATTTCCTTATTTCTCCCATCATCTGAGTCAATAATTCTGCCAAGGTGGAAACAGCAACATGAGGACTAAACTCATATGACATCTACTGAGTAGCACAGGTCAAATGTCATTTTCTGGAGACTTAACATATGGCAGCATGGTCAATCAGTTGGTAGCACTGTTGCCTCACAGTGGAGAGTCCTGGGTGTTTGATACTGTGTGTTCTCACTGTGTGTGTGCAGGTCTTGTGGAGATGTAAATATGAGTGTGAATGTGTTTACCGTATGTGTTAGCCCTGAGATAATGGCCTGTCCATGGTGTACCCAGACTCTCACCCAGTGTACTCTGGGAAGGCATCCATTCCCCTACCACCTGTGTACTGACTGGAAACCACTGAATGTCACTGTGAAGATTAAAGTAAATGTTAGGTTGTCACTGTGCGTGTAGAGTTTGTTTGGATTGATATGTAGCATGCATGGATGTTATCTGAAATCATCTACAGGTTTAATTACAATGTGATGTTTCAGAATGGTAGTAAGGGAAGAAGGACATTTTAAGATCCATTAAGTGGAGGTCTTTTAGTTTTGGCTGTTCGACCATTAGATAAAAGGTAAGATAGGCAAGACACATGAGTTACACTTCTGGAAATCAAATTAGGCTACAAATGTCAAAACATTTGTTATTTCGCAGATTTAAAAGTATAATTATTATAAAAGATTTTTTATGTACTCAAAGAAAACTCATATAAAAACAAACACACTTTCAACTACATGTACAGATATACATGAATCTAAGGCAAACAAAGAACTTGTGCAGGAGGAGATAGGAAGATCCTCTATTCTCTTCTATTTGAATTTCATTACGCATTGCGGATTCAATCAGACATTTAAGACAGAGCGAGTAAACTCCAATAAAAACATTTTTGTAGCCATTTGTTTTAAAGTGGTGACTGCCGAATCTTTCATTGGGAATAGTCCACCATAGGGAATCTCCAATGGACTAAAAATAATGTGCGTTTAAACCCTCCGCCTCCAGGGGGCAGTAAAGTAAGGACTGGACCGACCTCCGCACCCGGAAGAGCTTTCACTGAAGCTAACGCTAAACATGTGTTGACACAGGTTAACTAACTTCAAATAAATTAGTACAAACCGAACCTTTTGACCAAAATGTCTGCTAAAAACCGGGATAACGATGAAAACTTTGAGGGACAGTCTGCACTTAAGGAGGAACTGAACAAAAAGGTATCTTAAGCTAAAACATGTAGCTGGTGGCTAATGTATGAGGCACAACTGTTAGCTAGTAAACATGTAAGTTAGCAAATTTGAATTTATAGATGTTATTAGAAATCTGTTGGTTGTCTACTACATACATTTTCGTGAGTGTACAAATATACAGACTCTTAAGGCTCTGTTTCCTGCTAGCTGTTACTTTTTTAGTAACGTTTTGTAGCCTGAAGAAATTCCATTTCATCAGATCAGTGAAATAATTCGTGTTGCTTATTTCCAGATCAAGGAGCAGAAAGTTGTGGTGGACGAGCTTTCCAATCTGAAGAAAAACAGGGTGAGCGGAGTTCAACTGTTGAGTTGTTTACACGTGAATAGGAACGTTGCACGTTTTTCCTGTGACGCATTTGCATAGAAAAATATTGTTGCTTTTACATTGTTTTTTCCCTCAGAAATATGTGTTTTTGTATACATCATATTGCCCATTTTGTATGCCCCCCCCTCCAGAAAGTTTACATCCAGCAGAGGAACAGTAATATATTCTTCCTGGCAGACAGAAGTCAGACACTGGGTTCGTGCAAAAGTAAGTTGACTGCTTCAAAGTTGGGTGAATTCATATCATTTTGATAGATAAACTAACAGGTGTCTGTTTATTGATTAATAACTTAGGCTGCATGTAAATATTGATCATCTTGTGTCATTATTTGATGAGTGTAATGGATTAAATTTTCTGTCTCCAGAGGAACTGGATAATATGAAAAAGGAACTGCAGGATATGTGAGACTGATCTCCACCGCAACAATGTGTGGCATCTTTTGTCTGCTGAGTCTGTCGCCCGCTCACTTTGAGTGGGACAAAACAGTTTACGAACATTTGAAGAGAAGAGGGCCCAACTCAAGCCAGGATCTGACAGTTACGGGCAAAAATCCTTGCTATCAGTGTTTATTCTCTGCCCATGTTCTTCACATGAGAGGTCTTCTTACCCCTCAGCCACTTCAAGACAACACTGGAAATATCCTGGTGTGGAATGGGGAGATTTTTGGGGGTCTACCAGTGACGCCAGTGGAAAACGACACTGCTGTTTTGTCTGAGCGGCTATCGTCCTGCAGCAGCCCTTCAGAGGTTCTGTCTGTCCTGTCCAGGATAAGGGGACCATGGGGGTTTGTTTACTACCAAAAGGCTGGAGACTACCTCTGGTTTGGCAGAGACTTCTTTGGAAGGCGGAGCTTGCTGTGGAAATTTGATGCAGAGGTTTTGACCCTGTCCTCTGTGGCAGCTCACACTCCTGGGGCTGCTCAGTTTGCTTGGCAAGAAGTCCCAGCAGTTGGTGTGTATAGGATTGACTTGAAGGCTGCTGCAGAAGCTGGCTCTGTGACGTTTGAGGTTTATCCGTGGGCTTACTCAGGAAATGATGTCATCTCTATATGCAGTGAAACTCTGTCACAGTCTGTTCCCCCTGGCTGCACTGCTGTGATGAACCAATCAGGACTGGTTCTCACCTCACCTGTTTGCCCTCTTAATATGTCCATCCCGAAGTCATTAAATGAGACAGAAGCTCATTCAAACTCACATTCACTTGTCAAAGATCTGGTGGAGCTGCTCGCAAGCAAAGACAAAAATGATGAGGTGAACTGTCTTATTGATGTTCTCAGTGAGGCAGTAAGGCGACGTGTCCAGTCTCTGCCTTTTGAGGGGCAAGACAATTCACCTCCTAATAATAACAATGCTAGTGTTGCCATACTTTTCTCAGGTGGTATCGATTCTATGATTCTGGCTGCCTTGGCTGACCGTCACATACCTGCTCATCAACCAATAGACCTTCTCAATGTAGCGTTTAAACTACAGGAGCCAAAGAAGCAGAAAGAGTCTGCAAAGAAACCCAAAAAGCACAAGAATAAACCCACAGAGTCTAAGACTGCAGGAGCTGCTTCCCAAACATTCAGTCCCTTTGATGTCCCAGACAGAATTACTGGAAAAGCAGGTCTCAAGGAATTACAAGACTTGAATCCTGAGAGAAGATGGAATTTTGTTGAAATCAACGTAACGCAGGAGGAGCTGCAGAAAATGCGGCAGGGGCGCATTTGTCATTTGGTGCATCCGCTGGATACAGTGCTTGATGATAGCATTGGATGTGCTGTGTGGTTTGCAGCAAGAGGGACAGGGTTCATCACGGAGGACAATGACCAGAGGCCTTTCACATCATCCGCAAAGGTGAAGTACAATCATCAGACTTTGACCTTTCCTCTTTGCCAGGAACTAAGTGTTCTGAGCTCTATTTAACTTTTCAACAAATGCACAAGATTTGATGCAACCGTCACCTGGACTGTTACACCAGGGTAAATACCGAGTAAAAAACAATTCAGCTTTCAAAGGGAAGGGGGTATAATCTGTTCAAATAATTGATCACAAATGCATTTTTTCTTATTAGGCCCTTCTTTGCAGCATACAACAAAAATAGTCATAATTAATAGATGTTTCACACTTCTAATTGACCTGCTTTTCTTTCTCACTACTGCAGGTCATTTTGACAGGAATTGGAGCAGATGAGCAGCTTGCAGGTTACTCCAGACACAGAGTCCGATTTAAGATGTCTGGACATGAGGGACTGGTCCAGGAACTAGCCATGGAGCTGGGAAGGATCTCCTCCAGGAATTTGGGAAGAGACGACAGAGTTATAGGGGACCATGGGAAGGAGGCTAGGTAGGTGTGGAACTTGTTTTAAATACCAACTTCAGGTTACCAGAATCCAGTTTTTAAGTGACAAAATAGTATTTTCACATCACCTCTAAACCTGTGGAGATTCTTTAAATTAAGCAAAAGTTGTGTTTGTAGTCATTGCCTCTCACCAAAATGTCTTGTGTATATTCTCAAGGTCTAACAATGTGTTGAGTGCATTTTCCTCCACCTAAAATATTTGCAAAGCTGACAGTTTAAAAATATTTGTACATTGTTTACATCAGTGTTTCCTGTCTTTGTTGGCACATTGCTTCATTTCTTTGTGCTTCTGCCACCTACTGTTAATCAGTGGAATTACATGACACCAGTGGCGAGAGTCACCCTCTGTGCCTCCATGCCTAATACAAACAAAATTCGGACCCACTCATAAACACATTGCTCTATAGTGCTTAAAGTGCTTGATGCTGTGGTAAAACAAGTGTCACAGTATAAATGGCAAATAATAAATGGAAGCAGGACATGACATAAAAGGACAAGACACAATATGGTAACAGACCTTTTTTGCAGAAGACATTTTGCCTCGTCATACTGATTCTATTCATGTGTATCTAATTACCTCAACAATGGCTGTATTCCGTATAAGGTTTCCAGGAATTCATGTCATTGAAGCCAGCAGGCAAAAGCAAAGGCTCTGGAACAGGCAATCGCTGTTAATGTTAATAATTACACGTGCTTTTCCTGCTATCACATGTCAAAATGTCTGCTGTGAAAAAGGACTACTACGTCAGACAGTATAAGAGCCGTGACAGTGCTGAAATAAAGTCTGGCAACCACATCCTGACAGATATAACCTTAAATAGGGGCTGTGATGGGCTTTATCCTGTCATAAATATTGAAACTAAGAATGAAAGAACACAAAAATAGTGTCAAGTTTTTGTTTATACTTAAGAAATCAACACTTTAGTGTGTGAGTTACTTTTGATATTAGTTTCCATCCAAGTCAGATGAGCAGATGTTTGCTTTGGGCACCTGCTACAATGGGACACATTACATTTATTACTATTTAATGGTACAAGGTGTTACCTTGCATATTTCCTTGCACAGTTCTGCCCATCTTCACCCTGAACAGGGGTCTAATCAGCCAGAACTGAAAATGCCTGTGCATGAACAGTGAGCAACATGCCAACAGTTTTCACTGGAACTACTTGTTTTCCCAAAGAAGTAGTCTCTATACAAAGTGTGTTGTGTAGAATTTCTGGAGCAATGGAGACATTGTTAATGCAATTTGTTTGTTTGTTTTCAGAGAATACAATCTGTCAGTATCATTCTTCCATCTGCAGATTTCCCTACTTGGACGAGGACGTGGTGAGCTACCTGAATTCTCTGCCTGTGTGGGAGAAGACAGATCTGTCACTTCCTCGAGGTGTCGGGGAGAAACTCCTCCTGAGACTGACAGCGAAACAGCTTGGCCTCGGCCAATCGGCAGTCCTGCCAAAGAGAGCCATGCAGTTTGGCTCCCGCATCGCAAAGATGGAGGACAGCCATGAAAAGGCCTCTGACAAATGCACAAGACTCCTGACTGGGTAGAGAAATAATTGGTTGTAATGAATTTTACAGAAAAAAAATGTAATAGAAAATAGTCATAAAATTAATATTTACAGCCACAGTTCTTGATTTACTGTTACAGATTCTTGGTCATGATTTCACTTTTCAGGTGAGTTTTTTTTCCCTCCACAATAAACATGGTGTTTATATCTATTTCTGTCTCCTCTACACCATGTAGGACTTGACATCTTGAAGTTTTTCTCTGAAGTAAAGGTCACATTCAATATAGGAAGGCAAGTTTCCAACATCAAAACGCCCAGAAATTTGATGAACGTATACAGGCTTCCTGAAAGAAAGGGGGAGAAAAAAAGATATTATTGAGAAATACATTTGCAGATAAATTTAAAAAGCATATTTGTTGCCTGTCTCACAAAGCAGGATTACCAAATTATTTGGATAATTTTGCTGAGTTAAACCCCAGATCCCTGACCCTCAAGGGTCCAGCAGAAATTACCTTGGAATGAGCCAAGACACAAAGTTTCCTGGGGCATCCCTCTGTTCAATAGGAGCCTCCTATGGAAATATAATGGTGTGCATAATAGTGAAATTAAAAAATGCATAATTTACTCTTGTCTTTCTCATAGCACGTGGGATTTTTGATAATTAAATTTACCCTCTTTTCCTCAAGGAAGGTATCCAGCAGAGGAAGGCTTTTCTTTGACAACATATAGAAACAAGGACACTGAAACACAAATGGAACAAAAATAAATAAATGCATTGTAAAGGTTGGGCATTACATAAAAATACCAGTGTCCTTCACAAATCAATATACATAACCATGATGTTTTTAAATTTTAGAACAATCTAACAATGATCCTCAGCAGTCAAGGTAACCAAAAGAGAGTTTTTATGTGAGATGATGAGAATGTTCTGGACAAGCTGAGTTAATCACCTGACCTCAATCCAAGTGATAATGGTGTATTATACTTGATCAGGTCAGAACGGAGGCAAAACACCTCTGAAACCACCAAGAATTTAAGATGGCAGGCGCTGAAGAGTATCACTGGGGAAGATACTAAGTGTCTGCTGATGTTGATGTGTCAGAAACATTAACTGCAAATGATTTACCATCAAAGAATAAATATGATAGCTTAATTTGTCCGTTCAAATTAAATGACTTAAAAGGTTACAGTTCTTGCACTTTTCATCTGATGTTGATGTTAGCATCGTAAAACTAAAGCTGAGCTTCAGCACTTTAAGCTACTATTCACTGTTTCTTTTCAAAGCTGAGGATTTCTAGTAGACAGGAAACACAACAAAAGTTGCGTTATTGTCTTGATACCATCTAACTGCACTGTAAGGACAGGGAATCTGGTTGTCAGCTCATCCGGCACAATAATAATTTTTCTCAAGACTATCAGTGTCACTTTCAGTTGGGTCCTTGTACACTCTTTTTCTACAAGGTTGTTTGCCATCATAAATATTTTTTTAAATCATTGACAGGCCTTGGATAGTGTTTATGGTGAACTTACTGCTCTCCTTGACTTTGTCTCAGAAGGAAGAGGTTTTTCTTTCATACAGAGGACACAAAGATCACCGTCTACTTCCAGTATCCCATATTTGTGGGTTTCTATAGACAAAGACACACAATACAGAACTAAAGAGCAAAGCCAAGATTGGCATCCTAAGATAAGACTCACCCACTTCCTGAGCAGCTTTAATACGGTTAGATTTGAGACTAAACTTCTAAGTGAAACTACTCAGTGGCCAGTCATGTCATAGTCAAAACATCTGGTTCTAAAGGCATCAGCGCCACTTAGCTATGCAGATGCTGTAAAACTCACCTTCATCTTTGCACTGGTATGAGAGCACTAGACAGCTGTCCTCATGCTTTGCTTGGAGGTCAGAAAACCTCTCTGAGACATTACCGAGGCTAAAATCTTCTTTGAAGAGGGTATCACTGTTTAGGATAGGGGAGAGAGAGAGAGAGAGTTGTATGAGTTTGTCAGGACTTGTTAGGACAGGACTTGATTTCACAGCTCTTAAGACCTGACTCTGCATGGTGGTACTGATAACTGTAAATTTAGAAACATACCCCCCAATGACTACAACATGGTCGTCTATCTCAAAGTGCTTCACTGCCAGCTGCAGGCAGGCCACAGCACCAAGACGCTCCTGGTGGAATGAGAACATTAGCTTGATTTAGAGGTTTATTCTTGCCGATATAAAGAAACCTAAACAAGAAATGAATTCTGAAGGACATGGCAGCAATGGAACATGCCTGGTACTATGAGACTTAAGGTTACTGAGTCAGGGGATGCCAAAACATGCCACATAAGTAGTGTTGATCGTGAAAACGATAACTGTAAAACTTTTATTTACATCATTGTTCCTTGTCTGATCGCTGAGAATCTTGACATTTGTGAAATGTGCAGCCCACTCTTCAAATGCAGCATGGTATAGAGCGTTGGTCTGTGGGAGAACAGTGGAAAGAGATGGGGAGAGCTCATTCATTCTCAGGTCAGAATTAGACCTGAATATCAGTCTGACAAAGAGAATTAAAATCATTATTGATACATTAACATGTAAACAATATGATAATGGTAACAAATGTTATTGAGCTAATTTTAACTGCTTTATATAGCCTACTGCTGGGTTGAGTTTATAATAATGCATCACATTTTGTTTGTAAAATCTTAATATGCAAAGCTCCTAGTAAGCATTACTGTTGATGTTGTGACGTTGTTCATTAACTGTAAAGTAGCACAAATGTAGGGTACCTTAAAATGTATTTAAAACAATACTTGAGTAAACGCACTTGACCTGGTTACTTCCCTGCACTGACTACACTGTAGTAACTACTCACAACAACATAAATGCAGTCCACAGCGCCAGAGGCGGTCAGGGCATGGACCCAGTGGGATATCAAAGCACAGTGTCCCACCGGCAGCAGCGGTTTTGCAGTGCCAACCAGGTGAGCGAACTTCCCGCTGCTGTCGGCGACCACATCCCTCTGTAGCCTGGTTCCGTAGCCAGCGGCGAGAATTACAGCTTTCATTTAAACTCTGAACCGAGAGAAGCGCCGTGCAGTTGTTAGTCGTGTTAACTGGTAGGCTAGTTACAATACAGCATTTGAAGGCCGCTGAAGCAGACCGGTTAAAAGTCAGAAAATGACAGGTTTTCACTCTTCTCGCGGACTTTGATTACACGAGACCAGGTTCGGGCTTAAAGCGCTTCCGGTTAATGCTTACAAAATAAAAGCAACACGCATCCTCGGTGATTTCACAAGAAAACAATATATAAATAATATTCTGCTATAACAAGGAAGGAACTGGTGAAATTGGCGGAAGACCATAGATATTGATTAAATTAAAATGAAAGGCTATTCTGTGTTATTTGATAATCACTGTGACCCACAGATCAACCCACAACGCTAAATTCTGTGTATTTGCAAAAGTACTGTACTACTTATATATTTTAAAAACAATCATTCACTTACAAGTGACAAAAGCTGTTAAAAAAAACCACTTAACTGGCTAATGAAGTGTCCATTTTGCATTTTCAAACTGGTCAACTCGTCAAGAAAGCCATTTTGGAAAATACCTGGAGCTCTGTGCAACAGAGACCAGTGTGTAGTTTGGTTTCATTAATCATCTTTCACAACTTTTTCTTCATTGGTTTAATACAAACATTTTGCTTTTGCTTCAAACCTACATACACATATCCACATCATGAGGGTGTGCCAGCAGTTGTTCCAACACTCTTTTTGATCTTTACATTTTATTTCAAGGTTTAACATGCTGCTAAAAGTCTTTGAAAACCAAACACTATTATCCATGATCTTTAATATGCAGTTGATAGTTCCTTGTTGAACCAGTAGCAGTAGTAGAAAAAAAAATTGCAGCACAGAAAATCAGTGTTTTGGTGATTTATTTGCCAACTCATCATGACATGAAGGCATATGGAATGCTTTCATACACAAATTTAATTTGTATTCATTTACTCAAAATCTGTTTTCTACAAATACAAAACGAAATCCTGAAAAAAAGGTTGCGGGCTGTTTACAGAGGACAGAAATGTTTATTTATTTTGAGTGCATGTGTCTTGAGCAGTCATTCTACATCCTTGCTGCCACTTCCAGCCTCAGATTCTGCGCTGTCAGCTTCAACATCTTTTTCGGGCTCTTGGAGATCTGAAGGTTCAGATTGAGCCGTCTCCATTGGTTCCTCAGCTGGTTCTGGTTGAGGTGACGGTGTTTCACTTGCTCTTGCCAACTCCACCTGAAGAGAAGCAAAAATTAACTTAAGGAGTATTTACAGGAGTCAGAAAACCTTTTAGTTCCAATTCTTATCAAATTCACTGTCTATTGCAATGATAAAAAAGGCATGCAGATCATATAGATGTATATAGATGATATGCTGCACTAACAAGCTCTTGTTTTAGGGGTTTAATTGCTACAGGGCCATAGACATTTAACATGTACATAGATCTGTTAGTTTTATATGATTCCAAGTAACTTCACTTTACCTGGGAAACAGTGTTAACACTTTCCTCCTGTATCACTGGATCTGACTGCTCTTGCTCCATTGGTTCTTCCTCATCTTTCGTGACGGCAGGGTCGTGCTGGTCTGGCGTCTCTGGTTCTTTTAGCGTCGCAGTGGGAGCCTCTTCTGAAACCGAGGCAGCTGGAGCAGTGAATGGTTCACTCTGCATGATAAAGGGAGGGAGAGAATTATGAACAAATAAATGGATGGCAGCCTTGTTTTTGTGTCAAAACAGTGGACCATAATGGATTACTTTACATGAGTCATTAGGTAAGAGTGGTCTGAATAGAATTCTGTGACACTAATTTACACTGACTCCTAAAGAGACTCAATAAATCTTTATCCATTACCTCTTTCTCCTACGACAGGCTCTGCAGGTTTCGGCTCTGTTTTTTTATTTGCTTCCAGGACTGCCATGATGGAGGCAGGTATGTGAGCTTGCTGTTAAACAGAAAAAACAGTAGGTGGTAGATAAGTACATTACAAGAGAAATAGAATTATGGTGTGTGAATGAGCTTCAGTAAACTTGTTACCTGATGAGGGGTGAAGGAGAGGACATGTTGTAGTAGAGGCTCTCTCAACTCCGGGCAGCGTTCAAACACGCTCGTCAGTGGGGCGGGCGGCAGCTGCAGGAGAACGCTGTACGACTGCGGTTTTGTCCTTTGGCAGCACTTCACAAATCCCTCCCACACCTTAGGATACTTCCACACCTACAGAAGAGCATAACAACCAGTGTTGGTGATAACAGTGATCAGTATTTATTTGTGGACATCTACAACTTTATTGCTGAGTTAAAAGAGAGATTATGAAAAAAAAAAAAGTACAAATTCTGAGGCAACAGAAACTTGGAAAATAAGCGGCTGGAGTTCGGTACTGACCTGCTTCACTATGAGGCGGGACAGGATGTTCATGACGAAGCCGCCCAGTCGGGGGTACATGGTGAGGGACTGGATAACGGTACGCATGAGCAGCATGGGGAGGGGACTGTGCTCCATCAGCTGCTGCATCACCACCGCCAAAACCTCCGACGTGTACACGTTCTTCTCCCCAAAACACAAGTTAGTAGCTGCAGTTGAAGACACAGAAACCAACATGTTGTTTATTGCAAGCAGTGGTAGATGCCAACAGAGACTCGTCAATGAACCAGTGATCATAAATGAAAGGTTGCCTGCGCTCAGCAAAGCATAATTTAATTTAGCTTATTATATTTCAGGCCCAAATCAAATTTACAGTACATGACAATGATCCATTTGAGAGGAATTGAAAACCAACTAATTGTTTTGTAACTACACTGAACAGCAGAGCTGATGTTACCAATTACCTGTCTGTCTGTAACCAACATATCTCAACATCTATTAACTGCATTGGCATTTAAATAATCTTATTATTTACACTTTAACCTCCTGAGACTTTGCATCCTCATATGTAGACATTACATTTTGCTGCACCTTGTACTTCATTTTGCTAAACTCAGACCTGTTGTCCTTGTTAGCTGACACTTTTTTGCGCAATCTAGTGTTAACAAAATCTCAATGCGCTCAACGGTGTAAAAACAAGATGGTGGCTGCCAACACATTCTACATCCAAGATCAAGATAAAAGTATAAAAGGAACAAAACCTAATCAAAAATGCATACAATATCAACGCTAAGGTTAAGCTAGCAATATAGTGGTACCCTTCCTCCAGTCAGAATGCAAAATTTGGGTGCAAGTGATGAGTGTGTCACTCACTACAAAGTATCAAAAAGCTTAGTCAGCGGTGCCTTTGGGTTGATGCTAGAATCAAACTCTAAAACAGTGGTGGACCTACACTCTTCAATAGCTACATAGGACCAGACTTTTAATGTGGGGGAAAAAGAAAATATTAAACTTATGTACCTCAAATGGTTCTGCAAAGGGATTAGAGTAACAACACAATGAAGCACCAGCTGCAACACTGGTAAAGCAGTTAACAGACAACACACTTTGGATTGAAGGCGGTGTCAGTGGACAAAGACCTTTTATGATAGACTTCATATCACATTTGGTTGAGTCTATGTTGTGTAAGGCAATGAGCAGGTCTCCTGGGGTGAGAGGGGACACAGATGAACTTCCCTCGCCTGAAAGACAAAACAAAACAGTCATCATCAGTATCCTTCACCTCAAAGAATCTTCCACAGAAGCGGACAATAAATCAATAGTGTCAATAACATAGGAAAGGAGAATGACATCAGCAAGTGAAAGACATAAATGATTCTTACTGTGCTGAGTTCCCAAGAGACGGTTGAACACCTCCTTTACTACAATCGGGTTCAGTTTGATCAGCTTGGGCAGGGCCTGGATGACTTCGTTCTTTATGAGAAAAACAACCAGAAAGGAAAATAAAATCCAGCAGAAGATTCATTATGATCATCAAGTGGGAGCTGAGATGCAGTGTGTGAGACCTATACTGTGTTCACCTCTATTACACTACTGTGAAGAGTTTTAGAACATTACCTTTTCTAGGCCGTTTATGACGGGGATTAGGAAACGAACATCTGGCACTCGTTTGTGGTAAAGGTCTCGTACTCTCTCCACCAGCTCTGGTGACGGAGGCACTGAACAGAGGAAAGAAAGACTTATTTTTCACATCAACACCTCTAATTTGACTTTCTCCATTGTGCATCGGGACTAGGTGTTTAGCTAATTTTCATAGTGAATTTGTTCAAAAGCGGTGAATTTTTCTTGTGCATTGGCTTTTTACCTTTATCTGTCAAAATGTGGAGGCAGCGAGTGACTAAAGTCTCTGCTCCTTTAGGACAGTTTTCAACCAGAAGCAGCAGCTCAGGAGAGTTCATCCCCATTCCACGAATCTACAAAAATGGTGAGAAAACTTGTCAATACTGTTCAAAATGAACAAAGCTCAAGACATTCATTTATTTAAACTCATTTTGTCCAATCTAGGTTCTTCCTTTGGATGAAGACGCAAACTAATTTTCTCGAAATGTAACTTCAGTCAGAAAAAGAGGAATTTGCACCATGCACTGTTTGTTCTAACTAATCTTCCCTTGCAGTCAAACCAGATAGAACCAGATAGATGAAATAGATAAACATACAGTCCAGACTTTACACTCACTTGATTTTGTCATTCTAGACTTTCCAGGCAAGCTTAACTTCTGGGTATCTTCTCCTGATACTCACAGAACCTTGCGTTTTGGACTTAATTTCTGCTTTTGGTTCTTAACACAACTACTTCATGTAAACATCACTGTTTTAACTTAAACGGCTTTAAAGATGCATGGTAGGAACTTTCCTAGTTGTTTGTGGAGAGAGCTGTTCATGTTCCACACATTAGGTAGGCAGTGCGGAACATGAACAGGTACAACACGAACAATTAATTTCAAATTTAGTTCTATTCAAGGGACAAAAGATGGAACATTCTCCAAAAGACAACAAACAACAGAGCGAGAAGCGACTTACAGGCTGCTCTATTGCTCGGAGCACGCTGCGCTTGATGTCAGCGATGGCCTCCGTGTAGACCGAAGCAAGCTCATGGACGAGCCGGTGGTTTAGAGGAAGCAAGGACAGGTAGAGGAAGAGACACTGTCTAACTGTCTCCTCAGTCCAAGGGGCAGCCACCTCTGTCTCAACAAATACACAACATGTGAGACATCTTGCAAAAAACTACAGAGGTCCCCCAAAACAAAGTTACAGCTACTACACATCAGCATCATCTTGAAATGATCCACATGTTTTACAAACCTGTATCTTTGTCAGCCCCAAAGAGCAGAGATGGAGGGTTGGGGTGGACCAGAAGCTGCATGTAGTTCAGGGCAAACTTCTCTATGTAATCTCTGAGCTGGTCTTTCTCATACATACGCTTCAGAAAAGCCAAGGCAGTGGTCCGGACCTTAAGACACAACACATTGATTAAAAAAATATGACCACCTCACCCAAAAATAAAATCAGTGAGTTGCACATTAACAGAATATGGACAAGAAATATCATCACCTTCTCTTTTTCATGTGAGCTGAGATCCAGCAGAACGTGCAGATACTGAAACTGCCTTGAGGGCCGTTTGACGATAAGCTCCTTCAGAGTCGTCATACCCAAATACACCCGAGACTGAAACAAAGGTCACATCAAACAGTTGAGCGGACATGTTAGGAGCCAACACTATACAAGAAGTTGCGTCCTGATCCCGCCATTTACCTCGTCTTCACAGTAACGCCTTATTACTTCCAAAGCTGATTCTGTTATAATGGGAGCCTCCAGTACCAATTTGGTGAAAAGCCTACAAGAGACAGAAAATGAAAACAAAATGTGACTCAGCTTAGCCTGCTAATCAGATCAGTATCAGTAAATAAACAATGCTTTACCATTTTCAGTCATAACAGAAGACAAAACCAGTGATCTATGCCAAATTTTTGAGTTAGAAGAAATTGCAAACATGAGGGAATTATGACTATGTTTCCTCACCCATCCCTCTGCTCTGGTTTCTCCTGCAGACCTGACAGCAGCGTGAAGAGACAGTGATCGTAGCTGTCCAAAAGCCCAGTGGGCAGCTGGCTGAGGTAGGTGTTGTACTCTTGGTAGAGGAGAGAAAATGCCAGGTCACTCCTTGTCCTGATGTCATCTAGGATAAATTCCAGCACATCTTCTTTCATCATCCCCTCAAATTGCGTAACGAGCCTGGAGAGGAGCTTCACTCGCACCTGTCGCACAGATGTAGCATGGTTTACTTTCGAAAAAGGGCACTTGTTTTGAGCTCAGGCCTCAAGTGCTTCTTGGCCTTAATGAGACGATGAAAAATTCTGTATGGGTTGAGTACATACATGAGACATGCCACTTTGAGAAATCGCCTTTTCTGAATGCAGGATGCGTTTGATCGCTCTGGAGGTTAACTTCTCAATCTGGGTGTCAGATAAAGGCTGGACAACATCTGACAGCCGAAACACCTTTTTCCTCCCACTTGCCCCTGTCATTCTGTAAAACAACAAAGTCATAAAGATTAATAAGTGGACAACATATATATATATAACTTATAACAAAAGGCGCAGCTCACGATACTCCTTCCAGAACTCACTTGGTTTGTGCAGTGGGAAGGATGGGTTCAGGAAGCCTTTTGACTGCGGCTGGAGCCTCAGTGGTTGGAGCCTTTTCTGCGTAACCTCCCACCACAGAGATCGCTTGGCCCATCATCACGGCCGGGACTTTGCGCTTGATGAGCAGGTCTTTAGCACCAGAGTCCTCCTCATTATCTTCCTCTTTGACTGCATCATCCTCTCGGGCTTTGCACTGCTCAAGTCCTACAGTAAATACAGAAAATGTGTGTGGTGAATTCTAATATTAAAAGTAAAAATACATATCTGATGATGATATTTTATCCCTCTTTTATACATTTTTCACAAAATCATTGACTGATAATGCAAATAAATGTTCATTGTTTGCAGCTCTAATCAACTAGCAAATATACCAGTGTGGCTTCATTTTTTCACAGTGATTAAAAACATATTTATGCCCAAAAAAAAAAAAAAAAAAAAAAATCAAACGACACTCAATGCTCTACATTCTAGGCCCTTCCATGGTGCAAGTCTTCGGTACCAACCTGGACCAATCCCAGCTGCAGTCATCTGTGTGGCCATCAGCCTCGCCAGATGTTTAATTTGGGCATCAGTGCCTGCTGACTCAACAGGCGTGTATGTGGCCTGGAAGGATGCTGGCATGACATCAGGCAGATACACCATGCTGATGAGCACCTAAACGATGACACAGAGATATAAGCATAGCTGTCACACAGTCTGGCTTTAAGTGAGAGAAACAAAAGGGGGGGGGGGAAGAAGGCCACCGCTGCTCACCAGGTTGGCTACATTCTCAGGGGAGAGCAGTGGGTGCAGGAACTCAGCTGTGAGGTCAATGGCAGATTGTGCGACTGGAACAGCGGCTGGTTTAGGGATGGTGAGAGGAGCAGGCTCCTCTTTGTCCTCATCATCTTCAATCAGGGCCGGCTCTGAGCCAAAGAGGAACAGGTGTCATAAATGCTGCTATAACAGAGTCATCCTGATACATATGCCACTGACTCCACCAATAAATTTTACTCTTCAAAGCAGTATACAGGAGTATAAGCCTGTGTTTAGGACAGGACAAAGCAAATTCAAAACTTATGAAAATCTGGAAAACCACAAAATACTAACACGGTCTAATTACGACAGTCACGATGTCTCTGTGACTCTGTGATCACTACTCACCCATCTTGACCTTTTTTCCCTCTGTGTATTGTTCATGGCGAGGCCGCTTGCGTTGCTCGCGCAGCGCTGGAGTAGAGCGGGTGATTTCACTCTGTGGCATTCCCAGGTCCAGCAGCAGGGTGCTGATTTGACCCTGGAACTCCAGACTGCAGGGGTGCTTGAGGACGGCCACCAGGTGCAGCTTCAGATTCTTTCGCACGCTGCTGACCTGAGACTTGGCCAGAGTGGGTGGGAGGTTTGCTAAAAAGGTTCAAGTACATATTAGTTTACTTTCCACCATACAGACAAATGTCAGCCTGATGCAGAAAAATGTTAAATAGCGTTTTGTGATTATGGCTCCAAAGCACTAACCATGCAGTGTCTCATAAGCCTGCACCACCTCTGACATGAACATTGGCCGCTGACGGGCAATAGTGGCCAGTGAGCCCAGTGCTGTGGTGAGGTTGATGCTGGAGATGGCTGGATGGACCATGAACTTCAGCAGCTTCTCCAGTGCAGACTTTCCCTCCTCACACAAGACATCTGTAGAGAATTGAGAATGGCATTTGGACCAAGATGAACTTTAATGAACTGTACTAAATCAATATGTTAATATATTTTTTCTTGTGACAGGATTATAAAATCAATACCATATCGAATGTACGTGTGATCTTTGGGAACTTTATCCAGGCTGATGTCACCCTCTTGTCGTTTGGGGACGTCAGAGTCCGATGTCCGTGGCGACAGAGTGATAATTAGTGATTCTGTGAACTTGATGGAATGAGTGCGAACACCATCATTTTCAGAATCCAGCAAGGCCAGAACATCTCCTTTCATCTGTGTGACCAAATCCCAGCACGCCTCCTGCATGTCAGATACTGCTTTGGAGCGCACCAACCACTGACATGAAAGAGACAGGAGAGTAAAAAGGTGTGAAAAGACAACAATTAGTGGTGATACAAACTTGATTTTGTTGAATATTCTTATGAAAAATAAATTCTGAGTTACTGTATTAACCTGCAGAGTAACTTTGTACAGCTGAGTGAGTGTGAGGATGGCTTTCTTAACCACATTCACACTCTCATCCTTAAGCAACATGTTCAGGTTTGCGATCAGTCTGAGGAGGAGCTCATTGTCCCTTTTACTGGAAAAGACACAAAACAGTAAAAACTGAGAAAGCTGCAGCACATTTTCTTCCACAAACATGAAATTTTACAACCACAAGGCTGGTAAACGTCTCTGTCTACTAACTCACCATGCCTCCTGTATGAAGCCAATGACAAACTTTCTCACTTCGATAGACTTGTCAGTCTGAAAAGCGATCATCTCCTACAAGATGAAAAGACCAGTGGCAGAATTGTGAATCAGTGTTTGATTTTTCCAGGCTGATACAGGTCAACTACACAGTGCCAAATAAGCTACAGTTAGTAAGGAAGGCTGCATAGTTTTACTTACATCCAAAAAATTGTCAAGAAGAGACGGATCCTTGTTGATGATAAGCTCCTGAACCTTTAAAGTAAAAAAAAAGATTGCTGATTCAGTATCTCCCTATATATACCTCCTCCTTTATATGACTGCAGGTATGTGGATCATATCCCAGTACACACTGGGGTATAGGGGAGGGATGCACCCAGGACAGATTAAATTACACTGCAATGTAAAGTAATCAAGTTATGGTTGGAAAACATTTTTTGTATATTTAAAGGAAAAAACATTCATTTCACACGGATGTGACAGTAAGCACTGACATCATGATTATGAAGCCACTTTTCATTAATACTCCTTGGATCTCACAACTGTGAAAAAGATCAAACTACAAACCTGTTTGAGCACATTTAGCTTTTCATCTGTGGGTATCAGAGCAGCCTGATTCAACAGATCCACCACCTGAAAGGGCAAAGACAGAGAGTTTGTCTTTATAAAGGCAATAATATATTGCTATACATTTTACTGTAAATTGATGAAAGAAATGTCTGGTGTCATCATAAAATAATAATTCCAATTATATTATTGTTTATGTATAAGTGTATAAGCTTGCTTGCTTTCCCTCCAAAAGCTTTATTTTTAGCCGCTTAACACTAAGACCAGACAAATTTACCAATGTAGAAATTTTGCATTTGCATTGTACAGTTTTCTGACCTTTCACTTACTTTTTTCATCTTTACTCTTTCTGTACACACTGTATCATAAAGCACAATTTTCTGAAACATACCTACAATGCAAGGACAACAGGTCCAAATTTATAGAGCAAGCAAAATGTTTTAAGAGAGGAAAGCAAGGTTTTTTAACTAAAATGTTATGAGTCAAGGCATCGGCTGAATAAAGCAGACCACAGAAACTGAGCTTAACACATCAGCAAGAATGTGTGATCCTGAAAAAACTCCTATATCACAATTTTGTTGACTAACTCAAAACTGTTACATAAATATTTTTGATATTACTATTTGTGCCTTAATACAATATTTAATTACAGCTAGTAGTGGATGAAATTGTTGTCAGGAAAAAAAAACAAACTGGCTTCAGAACACGCTTGCAAGGATTATACACTCCATCAGAACTCCACCAGAGGCACCTAGAAATATTTTGGTACTTTATTATAATACCAGCCGATCTCTAATCTCATAACTAAAAACCTCTGTTGTGTCAGTATAAATCCCTGATCTACTCGTCCATATGACACAGCATTAGAATGTAAACAGCATAACGTTACCTTTTCACTGGTGGTCATATCGATGACATGAGAGGTTTTCCCTTCCTCCTCTGGAGAAAGCTCCATGATGCTGATCTGCTTCCCTCACTCTGCAGTTAGCATAATCTTCAAAAATACGACTTAAAACTGGGGCCCCTGTTAACATATAATAAAATGTTGTTAATATTATAAGACGGCAAGATTTCTCACAACAGCTTTCAGAGTTTTAGTAATTGTGAGATTTGAGTTGACGCTACACGTTCATGATTATAAAGTATGACTCAATACCCAGATATTTCTACTCTAACAGTAAAGTACATCAACAACACTTTGGTCTCAGCTAAATAGTTAGCGAACTAGCCCCATGCTAACCGCAATGCTAGCGCTGCAAGCTGTTTTGACATTATACGAACAGTCAAAGCTACTTACAGCTAAACAGGCTCCTTGCTTCGTTGTAACAACAACACTTAAATGCAGCTAATGTGACAAACTCATCAATGTAGAAGCTTTAACGTTGTCAATAAGCACTACGATCACTCTGTTCGCCTATGAAGGAAGCGGCCATGTTTAATTGAAAAAGCGGTGCCGCTTTTCTTCTACTGTTGGTGAGCGCATACACAGTCTATAGCAGAGAGGTAGCCGCCCCCTGCTGGAAATATCGAGTACTTGCCTTTGGTTTCGAAAACGATCAAAATTACAGTATTGCTGTAATTTTAAAATGTGTATTGCAACACAATCTCGAGTTTATTCAAAAGCGATTTATATCGTGAGTGGAATTATTTATGATATAAATATAAATAATATAAAAATACGTTTCAAAGGAAGGACTAACAATATTCGTCACTTCAAGACTTCATATCCCAGAAGTCTCCGCCACACATAAGTGATGTCACCTGATAATGAAGAGGGCAGGGTGTGCTAATGTTTACAACCATTGGGTTGTCAATAATTTTATCGTAAAAACTGATTGATTTGGTTGATTTTTTCACAATATAGGATAAGAAGACTGAATAATGGCGCAAACTAAATGACCCCTCCTCGTATTCAGGTAAAAAGACTACTTTAATACAGCATTTGACCATGTAATCAAGCAAGCTTGTTAGCGTTTAGCTCGTCAAACGTTAGGTATCTGATATTGGTAAACAAGTAAATGTAGCACAGCAATGTTACTTGCTAACGTTAAGTAGACAAACAGGTGAACCTGAACCAACTCCTTTTCAGTGAGCTACCCTTAACGTTACATTGAAACATAGCCTATGGCGTTACTTATTGACCCCGAGTCTGTAACAGTTTAATAGCTACTAAAACAGCTAGCTTGCAAACTCTTTGGATAGCTCTCAGGGGTTGAGGAAGCAGCTCATCTAACAGACACACAACAGTCAGCTGAACGTTTACAGATGGAAAATAACCTATTAAAAGCTAACTCAGTCCAGCTCTATTTTACAGGCAGTTGTTTACTATGTACTCTGCAATGCTTTCAGCTACCCACATCTGACATGTAGCTAACTGACACTCCACTGCCAGATTTTAACATTCAGGTAAGTCGAGACATAAACTTGTTATTCATTAGTAAGTTTTTGATGGTTTTAGAGTCGCATATCATCTCTTGTTACTTAGGTTTGTTGTGACATTAGAGTTTGAGTTTGAGTTGTTGGTTTTAAAAACAACATTACTGTCTTTTGCTTTCTTTTTGTGGCAGGTTTTCGTTAACGGTGAATTCCCCTGTTTGGTCTTGACTGTGTACAGTAACTCTGAGCTGGCGTCTGGAAGGACCAAGGACAAGAATTCAGATTGTATATTTTGTTGGTGAACAGGTGTGTACTGCTGTGTAACAAAATAGTTTCATCCAGTTCTGCCAATGCAAGTTATACTTTGCATTTGCTGTGTTATTGTCTCTTCACCTTTCACCCCCTTATCCCCTCATTTCCTTCAAATTTTTACTTGAAGGAAATATTGATTCTCAAGCAGTATGACAGATTTCCGGGTGACGGTGGCTTTTGTGTTCACTTTCTAAATGCTGGGTGCAGCCGTGAGTTAGTAACTTGAACTTGTTTGTGTACATTCATGCCTCTCTTATCAGTGTCCCAATGGAGTGGGTGTTCATCATGAATCGGATGAGCTCTCAGGGTAGCTCTGCAGCCCAGCGGAGGCGGATGGCTCTGGGGGTGGTGATACTCCTGCTGGTGGATGTCATCTGGGTAGCCTCCTCCGAGCTAACCTCAGTAAGGACTTTGTCATTGTCAGTCAGTTTTCCACACCTCCTGTTGCAAAGTGGTACAGCAGGAATTAAATGAGAGAGGGGCTCCAGATGTACTCAGTAACTAGAGCGCACTGAGATGTTCTAGGATGAAAAGACAATGGTGTAATCTTGATATTTTTGTTTGTATTCTTAAATTTTTTTGTGCCAAAATGCGTGACATAACTTTGCCTCCTTCTCGCCTAACAAGTAGATAATGAAGTACTCAATTTCTTAATGAGTTATTATACTGCAATTCTATTAATGTGGAAGTCTGAAATTCAAAATTCCTATTTTAATTTTTAACCTTGTGTTTATGCACGTATTTAAATACTGTAGGTGCTCTAATCACTTTTATACTTCTGGATATTCAAACTTTATAGACCATTTCACAGTTTCAAACGTAAACTCAGTCTTAAGTAGATGCCGGTCAAGACAGTGACAGTGGTACTATTACAAGAGAAGACTACAGGATGAAACCAGCAGATATATATAGCCTCTCACAGTCATAAATGCTTTGCTGAAAAAATTAAGAAATAACTAGACAAAGAAAAATAGTCACTACTGTCAGATTAATATACTCAAATAAAAAGGGAAAAAAGTACTTTTTACATGGAGTGGAGTATCGGCTGTTGCAATTAAATTTCTTGCTCTTCTTCTGTACTCCTGGGAAGAACTGTATTTAACTTAACAAACTAGAAATGCAAAAGAAGATAAACACTAGGAGTGTCTGAAAGGGAAATGTGAAGTGGAACATGCTTGAATTGAGAGCACACACCTGTGAAACCAGACCTGGGGCTTTAAAAAGCAGCTGACCAGTGGTTATCCTAACAGTTTCTCCCTGTTGATTGTATTTCCGCAGTACATTTTCAAGCGACAGGAGTACAACAAACCTTTCTTCAGCACATTCACCAAGACCTCCATGTTTGTGCTGTATTTGCTGGGTTTCTTGCTGTGGCGGCCCTGGAGGCAGCAGTGCACCGGCACTCTGAAACGCAGGCGCTCTGCATTTGTAAGTAGTCAAGCCACACGTTTACCACATGGGGGCAGTATGTTTAAATATTTTCTTTCTTCCAAATGCTTGTGACTGTTCATTTCTCAACCTCAGTGTCAGGTTTATTTTTTTTTTTTTAACTTTATCTGTCTTGGCTACATCTGCAGCAGAAACAGAGAGTTGAGGAAAAATTTCCAGAAATCCATGGATCATGATTGTTTTTAATTGCCAGAACACCAGAACACACAGTCTGTTTAGACTGAACTTCCCTTTATCAAAAAGCAGATTCATCATGGTTTTTGATGGTCTGATAATAATCCCTTTGATCTGTTTTTAAGTTCACTGAGAAGCTGCTGGAGAATGTCTATTAAGCCCTGGGGTGAACAGTTAACCTTTTTAAGATAAGATAAAACTGTAAATGATTGTTCAGTCACTGCAACAGAAAATCAGAATTCTTGGTTTTGGTCTGTTGACCCTCTGAATTGCGTCTTTCTGCAGTTTGCCGATGCTGAGGCTTACTTTGCACCCTGCACCACTGACACCACTGTGAACAACTGTTTGGTAAGTAGTTTAATTGCAGAGTAAGTGATGACCTCTCTAACTGCAATGTACTGTTTATTTTCTTTTACTGTTTCCTAGTCTGTTGGCAGTGGTAACCCTGAGTCAAGCTTGTAGAAATGCTAAATTCATATTAAGTGTTGGTTTACTAACAGTGCACAGCTCTTTCACAATTATAAATGTCTGACTCTCTCTCTTGTGCAGAGTGAACCACTGTATGTGCCAGTGAAGTTCCAGGATGTACCTGCTGACCACTCAAATTGTTTAATTGGAGACTGTGAATCTTGTGAGTACATAGCTAATATTTACATTTTTTGAAACAATTGAAGCATGAGTCATATTTATTATCCTGTATGAACATTGTATCCCCCTCTGAATTTGCTAAGCTCTCATAGGCATGTTTAAGTGCATAAGTTTTGACTGATATGTGATTGATAACCTCAAAATCAATTTGGGCTCACTAATGAGAAATAAAATTGGAACAACAGATGGCAGTGCTGAGCCACGAAGAGAGATACAGTCATTCTTCAGCAATATTAAACATTATAAGAAACCTCTGTCTCTGACTTTTTCAGCAACTCCCAGACAAAGTCCTTTTGTTCATCTCGTCTCTCTCCATCCACACACCATCATAATAAGAACAAAATGACGAACAACAGGATTCCTCTGTCATCTGGCCGAGCTAATGATTCGAAGATTCTTTTGGCTTTCCCTCCCTTTTAAGTGACGCCTGTCAGGAAAACTGTAGATTACCTCAATTTCTAGAGCTAGCTGACAGGCAGTGGTTCCTCCACAACCCAAAGCCACACAGAAGAGGTTCTGAGACAGTTCATCAAATGTGTATTTAAATATCAAGGCTTCACGTTTGACCCATGTATTGAAAATGACGCTCATGTTCAGCTCAGTCTTGCAATACCATGTGATAAGGGTGATATTTTCTGTAATTCAATAAAAGGGTGGTCTTGCTACAAAAACAAATGAAACCTCCAAATTATATAGCATTTTCTGTGTTTGCGCATCTGAATAAAAGCTCTACTAATTCACATCTTGCTCTATTTGTACCTCCCTGCAGCTACCAAAAAGCAGCGGGTGCGTTTTAGTAATATCATGGAGGTGCGTCAGCTGCCCTCTACTCAAGCTCTGGAGGCCAAGCTGTCCCGGATGTCCTACCCAGCAGCCAAGGACCATGAAGCCATGTTGCGCACAGTGGGCAAGCTAACCATCACTGATGTGGCCAAAATCAGCTTCTTCTTCTGCTTTGTGGTGAGTGGAAGTCAGTTGGAATGCCAGCATTTAATTTTACATTGCTGTATCAATTATATTCATATTTCATGCTACATTAAAGATACATAACACTGCTGAATTCATTTAGATTATTGTTTTCCTCCAACTCCTGAGAGAATATTTGGCTATATAGCAGCTATATTTTCTAAATGTTCACCAGCTAGTTGCTTTGGCTGTCTGACATTAGGTACTGGCAGTACTGGGTACTGGTTTAAGTAATGTTTGTTAAGTTAACTGAGAAGCATGTTTAGTAAATGGCTGCTTGCTTCTGCCGAAAACAGGGCAACATAAATAATCAATAATCAGTTTTGATTAGGCCAGTGGCCAACCTTGACCCCAGACCTGCAGCCAGAGCCATGCTAGGTTCGGCATATTTATTTGCCCTTTTTGCCATCACAATACACAAAGGTGATTCCGGAAGAGAATTGAAAATATGACTGTAGTGTGTTATAAATAAATAATTTGTTCCACTGGGGTGTTAGAAAGAATCTGACAATGTACAGTCTGGGAATGCTGTGCTCTCAATAACAACAACAAAAGAAATTTAAAAAAGACACCTTTACTACTCCATTGAATAAATTGCAGCTTATTCATGACTAATTAGCAAATTTCAGCATTCATAGTTTATACCCAGCTCTAAGCCCATCAGCACACCTGTCAATTTAAGTTCAGCATCATACTTATATATTCAGTGTCAAATTATGTTATTCTGATTAAGTATGACTGCCTGGAAGATGTCGGGATATTGTCCAGCCCCCAACTCAGGCAAAATACAATTGGCACTTGAATTCATAGACTGTATATAAGACAGACTGTAAAATCTTTAATTACACAGCAACGGGGAGCTGTAGATTCACCCAGATACCATCATAAGAAAAACTGTGATTGGTCCATTTCCCATTTGGTTGCATTAACACACTGTTTTCCTAAACTTATTTGTGCACATTTATGATGATGATGATCTAGAAAATATCCTAATTATTACAGTAAATATAATCTAAAAATAAAAATTGCTGTATTTTGGCTGTATGCTTTGGGTCAGTGTGCTGAAAGGGGAACCATCACCCCAGTCTCAGGTGACATACACTCTGTGGAGTAGGTTTTCTTTAAGGAACTCTCTGTATTTGGCTACATTCACCCTTCCCTCAATTTTGACCAGTCTCCCTGTCCCTACAGCTGAGAAGCCCCCCACCCCACCCCCACTGCATGATGCTGCCACCATCATGCTTCACCATAGGGATGGTATTAGCCAAGTGACCACCATAAAGACAGTGCTGCTGAGATGGTTGTCCTTCTGGCAGGATCTCCCATGTCTGCAGATGACCCTGTTTGAGTTACTCTGTTAGAGTTAGGTTCTTAATCACCTACCTACCTGACCATCGCCCTTCTTGGCCAGATACTCAGTTGGATGCTGGACGGCCAATTCAAGGAAGAGTCCTGGTGATACCAGACTTCTTCCATTTTACCTTATTAAGGCCACTGTGCTCCTGGGAACACTCAAAGCTTTAGAAATGGTTTTGTACCCTTGTGTGTTTGTCCTGACATGCATTGTGTATTTTGGGTCTTTTATATACACAGGTGTGTGCCTATCTGAACTATTTCCAGTCAATTCAGTTTGCCATAGTTATATTCCAGTACTAGACTCATCTCAGGGGATAATTAAAGCAAACAGGATACACACAGTTTGGAGTGCCACAGCAAATGGTCTGAATACTTTTGTAAATGGACAGATGTTTGATTTTTAATGAATTTGCATAAATCTCTAACCATTTTTTTTTACTCTGTCATTGTGGATTATTAGAGTAGAGTCTGCATTCAATCACCCATAATGACAGTGTGTGTAGAATGATGAAAATTAGAATTTTATCCATTTAAAATGAACTCTACAAAATATAATGTGAATACTTTGTGAAGCCACTGTAGCTCTACGCTGTCTCTTGTTTTATGCATTCTTTTAGTCACTACTACTATAACACACACATTTATGCATTCTTTTTGTGCTATTTGCCACGCCATGTGGCAACAAGAGTTTTTCAAGTGTGTTCTGCTTGTAATTTATAAGATGTGCCTTTGGCATGTAAGAGTTATATGACAGAGCAGAGAGTAATAGTTTATGAGTGCCAAAACTGCAAGTCATTAATCATGTGGCCTTTAAAGTGATGAACTGTTTTTAATTTGTGACTCATCAACTCTGAGCACAATGAAGAAGTTCTGGAAAGTATCAAAGCAGAGGATTTGATGTAGACCTAAATTTAATTATATTCCAGGGTCATTACATTGTCACAATACACAGGTGATTACATATTATATCTACCCATATTTATCTATTTTTCTCCTATGAGTTTTGATATCTTGAAATTTTGGGGGAAGAACTTGGAAAGGTTTGTACCTTTTTTGCTGCCGTTGAAGATGTGTTCCATTATAAATTAGACTGTTAGTGAGTTGTAAGATGTTCCTGTTATTTTGTCCACTTTCTAATAGTTCTGCAGTGTGTGACTGATGTGCCACAATTTTGGCAGCAATTGCTTAGCCAGCAAGAGACAAGTGGGCTGCTTTTTACCACAGGCCTATTGTATTGTAAGGTGTTTGTCATTTTGTCCACTGCCTCAAGCAAAATGTCACATCACTGCCTCTGTTTGTCTTCCAGTGGTTCTTGGCTAACCTGTCCTACCAGGAAGCCCTGTCTGATATGCAGGTTGCAATTGTCAACATTCTGTCATCCACCTCAGGTAACTCTCTCTCACTCTCTCTGTGAATTTAATGACAATAAGTAACATTTAAAGGCGATAAAGGAAAATTAGTCTTGGTTAGGTATACCCACTGCTATGTCAGCTGTCTGCATTCTCAGTTTTCTGATTTAACTGTGCTCTACCACCTTTTTCCCTTCAGGCCTGTTTACGCTCATCTTAGCAGCCATATTTCCCAGCAATAGCAGTGACCGCTTCACCTTGTCCAAACTGTTAGCTGTGGCTCTGAGGTAAGGGCTGAATAAATATGTTGGCAGCTGAGTTGAGAAGGGCATGTATTTGTTTTATGCTGCTTGTGTCTGTCTAATTTGTCTCCACACTTTCAGTTCTCTAAAATGCTGTTTATCACTTTGGAAAAGTAGTTTTAATTAGTCGTAGTTTTAATGATATCCAAGAGTTATTGTAGCAGCTAATGGCTTGGTGATATTTTATCACTTAACTATCAACAAATCCCATGAAAAGACTAAAACCAGCAATGAATTTACTCTGCTAACAAGTAATGCTGGTGAAGCTGCCATCAGCCATTCTGTTACACACAGTGACATATCCTTTGATTATGATTAATACAGCCAGTGTAATTTATTCCTCTCAGTTTGGCCCTGCAGGTTCAGGTCCAGTGTTTCCTAAACACCACTTTATTTGTGGCGGTCCAAATCATTTATGTCCGCGCTGCTGTCTCTGACCACTCTGCCTGGGGCGGGGCTGCATCCTCAGCGCGTGCGCCACACACACATGCACACATGGAGCGGAAGTGAACTGGGTGGATTTAAGCAACTCGAGTTAACGACGACTGTGCCCGTTACTCTAAGTGCATTAAAAAGTAAAAGCCTTTACCTTGTCTTTATCAAATCACCTGTTCAACAAGCCCTTAGAAAAGCAAATTTTCTTTTTTTTTTCTTTTATTTTTATGATTTTTAAGTTTAACAACAAAACATACAGAGTGGTAAAAGTAGCTTATACATATATATTTGACAGCATTAAATACCACACATAAAAAAGAAAAGGAAAAAACCCACCCCAAACTAACAACAATAGCTGCAGTGTGTTAGAAAGAGAAAAAAGGTGCACAAGCGATATTTTCAACAGTTGTTCGCAGTGTCCCGACATGTTTAACACAACCATAGTGCACTGGTTGAGCTAATGTCGAATTGTTGTTAAGAAGCCAAAACGAAAGCTATCTGTATGTATTCTAACTGGTTAGTTTGCCACTAATCTTAAAATTTGACAAATTCCTGTAAATTTTACTTGATAAGACAAACCAGCCCCTCAACATTTTATATTTCTTTCCAGTGAGGTATTGAGTTTACAGTGATTTAACTGTTGTGAACGTTACTGTTGCTGCTCTAGAAAAATTATTTAGTTGTATTTAAAATATGACGCAACTCTACTCCTGTTCTGAATTTATTCTTTAAAAAAAAAAGCAAAATTAAAAAATCCAGTTATTTAGTAATAAAAAAGAACCTGTAACAGTGTGAGCCGGACTGATGAGGGTCTGGATGGCTAAAGATAAAATCCTAATGATACCCATCTCCCACCTCCCACTCCTAGCCAGTGATAACTAGGAAAGCAGTGTGAACACAGAGCAGCTATTCTCATTATGCCCTCTGATTTATGACTGAATAAAATGCTGTTTCTTTTGGAGGAGATGTAATGTTTGTTGTTTTTTTTTACTCACCCCCTTTAACTGGGCCAGACCAAGGTATCTTGATAACAGCTGGCCAGATTTCCACAAAATCTCTGGTAGATAGAGAATTCATGATCCCCAGTGGATAAACTCAAACTGTTTTTGTGATGTGAACTTTGAACACAAGACATTTAATTTATTGATCCCATCACCTTGGTCTGTTGCAAGTTTTATAGCTTTTAGGGTGTCTTGAAATGTTAATCAATTAAGTATTAAGGGAGCAGTTCAGCATTTTAGAAATATGCTTATTTGCTTTCTTGCTGCCAATCTTATGTTTGCAGAGCAGAGCAATTTGGCTCTGAGACAGCAGTCAATAGCTGTAAATACAAAAAACATAAATAAACACCAGCATCACTGTTGTCTCATCTGTTGTCTAGCATTTTTCCTCCATTTCTAGTCTGTATGCTAAGCTAAGCAGTTGCTGGCTACAGCTTCATATTTTTTTATACAGACCTGACAGAGGTATTGACCTCCTCATTTAACTCTTACCACGAATGCAAATAAGCGTTTTTACCAAAATGTTAAACTACAGTCAGTGTAAGCGAGGTCAGTCCTTTTACTTCAGAAAAGCAGTCAGCATGTTGCTAATTGTGTTGTGTTGTTCTTTTTCTTCTTTTTTAAAAATAAATGGTTCATTGTTTACCTGTCAGCTCATTTGGTATCTCTCTTGTTTAGCATGGGAGGTGTTGCCCTCGTGAGTCTTTCTAGCATGGATAACCCAGACGACAAAGGCATCATAGGTAACCATGGAGGCAGCAAGTATCTGTCACGCTTTCATATTACTATTTTGTAGTTAATATAGTTTGAAGCCTTCTTTCCAAATGTAATGACTTCAGTTTTTATGTAGGTTCTTTGTGGTCACTGGCTGGGGCGATACTTTATGCTGTCTACATTGTAATGATCAAGAGACGAGTGGATCGGGAGGATAAGCTTGACATTCCCATGTTTTTTGGTAAGCAAATGCTCTGTATAGTGTGTACCAGTGTACCAGTATTCTTAGCAATGTCTGCACTGTATCCATGTACCAAAACACTCAGAAAAATTGAGACCTTTCTAATAATTTGTATACCATGAACTTGTAGTTTTTATGGCTGACAGAAGTCGTCTTTAAAGCTGTTTATGTTGGACTTCTGTGTGTCTCTCAGGGTTTGTGGGTCTGTTCAACCTGCTGCTTCTGTGGCCAGGCTTCCTCGTGCTTCACTACACGGGCTTCGAGGCCTTTGAACTTCCCAGCCAGCTGGTGTGGACTTACATCCTCATCAATGGTCTCATTGGAACTGTTCTCTCAGAGTTCCTCTGGCTCTGGTGAGCACACGATCCATAATTTGAAGTAGGGATGCACCGATACCGATACCAATTCAATTCAATTTTATTTATATAGCGCCAAATCACAACAAAAGTCATCTCAAGGCACTTTTCATATAGAGCAGGTCTAGACCATACTCTTTAAAATAGGTATTTATAGAGAGAGACCCAACAAATCCCACCATGAGCAAGCACTAGGCGACAGTGGCAAGGAAAAACTTCCTTTTAAGAGGCAGAAACCTCGAGCAGAACCGGACTCAGGGTGGGCGGCCATCTGCCTCGACCGGTTGGGTTAAGAAGGGTGGGGTTGGGTAAAGAATAGCGGGAGAAGAACATAGCATAACACAGGTTTCATATAAAGTGTAAGGTGATGCCAATAATACAGTAGTAGTAATGATAGTAGTGACAATTAAAGCATTTACTGAGTATTAACTGCTAATGTAGCAATAAAACTAATAGCAGTACAAGTAATTTCTAATTATAGCAGCAGGTGTTGAGTGGAGTTGTAGGAGCAGCAGGAGACTTGTCATCACAGATCAGACTCTACAGCTCCAGAGGCAGAAATACCTGCAGAAAGAGACAGAAGAGGAGAGAGAGACGGAAGAGCACAATACTACAGGAAAGGGGAGATATTGAGTTAAAAGCATCGGGTATCTGTCCGATACCCTGTTCCTGTACTCGTACTCGTATTCATAAAAGTGTCCCAATACCACAGCACCCAATACCACTTTATGGCAGCGTGACGTTCAGTTGGGCAATCAGGTGCTAATTGAGCAATGTTGGCAGCACGGAGGTATTTCAAAGTGGATGATGGTGACAAAAGTAAAGCACTCTGCAAAGTTGTCAAGAGGAGGGATGAAAGCGAGTACTTTCAACACAAGCAATCTGATAAAACATCTAAAAAGCCAACACGATGCAAGTTCAAAGAGTTTGCTAATAGCGGGCTATATTTAAGTGAAATATGTGGCAAGGCTGTTTGTTGAAAAAAAAAGATGCAGTTGAATGCTAAAATGTCAATAACAGTACTTCTATTTGAGTAAAATGTGTGGCAATGCTATATATAATGGAATGTTCAAATGTCAGTCGCAGCAATTTCTTACAGCCAGCAGAATGAAACAATATCTGATGAAAATAAATTAGTCCGCAAAAACCATCTGATGAAAATAAAACACGTTTTCAAGTAAATGTACTAAGTGTAATGGCATTAATAAGTACTCATATTGGTACTTGGTATTGGCAAGTACTCAAATGTAAGTACTTGTACTTGTAATTGGATTGAAAAAATGTGGTATCGGTGCATCCCTAATTTGAAGCAGGTCACAATTCTGGTACCAAATCATCACAATTTACATATTGTATTAAACATTTTGATATCGTTAGTTGAGTTTCCATACAGATACTCACATCCTGATGAATAAAATTTAATTGATGGTTTGGATAATGTACATTGTTGAAAAAAATATTTCATTTCTGACTGGTGATGTTGCTTTCTGTCCAAAGGGGCTGTTTCCTCACATCATCTCTAATCGGAACTCTGGCACTGAGCCTCACTATCCCTCTCTCTATTATGGCAGATATTTGCATGCAGAAGGTAAGTCTCCCACAGCAGGCACTTAACAGTCGGTCAGAGTTTGAAATAAGAGTCGAGATAATGTTTATTTAGCACCAGCAAGACTCCGGGTCTGGACATTCTCCAGTGTTTCCCTTTCACACATGCAGGACACAGTCGCAGAATGTCCTTCTTAGATGTGTTCTCACTTACTGGATATATTCTGTTTGGTTTAGGTGAGTGATGGTGCCTGCAGGTAGCGCGTGCAGGAGACTAGCCCTGCAGGCGAGAACATAATCAACACAACCGCTTGCTGTGAATTCTCCAGACAATTACTAGCTTCATTCACACATGGGCTGAATTGCACATTATACAGATTTTATTTGGGAGCTGGCAGGATAAAATCTGTTAAATGTCTGGTCTGACTGATTTAAATATTTGCATTCATATACGGCTCTGCTGGGAAATGTCTAAAAAAGTTTTTTAAAAAAAACATTAAACCGTTAAACCATATTTAATTGGAAGCAACAACTTCGTCAAAATGGATATAAATTAGTCTGCAAACATATTTTTTACCAAAAGTGGTATTTTTATGGTTTCAACTGTGCATAACCTATTCTCTGTATACTCATCACAGTTCACAGTTGAGTTTACAATATGAGGATTTGGTGGGGATGCTATTTTGCACTGAAATAAAACCAGGGAGTATGTCTTTATAGAAGTTGTTATGTGACATCATAATTATCACATTGCTTTACCCATTTTTTTTTTTTTTTTTTTGCTGAAGTTAACGTTATGATCTACATATTTGTCTATTAAGTTACAGGTTAAATAATGGTTATAAGTCAATCTTAAAAAAAAAAAAAAAAGTCCAGTAATGACTGTAGTTGTAACTAGTTACTTTTGCTCTGTGTTTGGACAGGTACGGTTCTCGTGGCTGTTTTTTGCTGGGGCAGTTCCTGTCTTCCTCTCCTTCTTCATCGCCACGCTCTTATGCCACTATAACAACTGGGACCCTGTCCTAGTGGGGCTGAGGAGAGTATATGCCTTCATTTGCAGGAAACATCGCATTCAGAGGTACACCCATTTTTCTCCACTTGTGACATAATAGATACTAAGCAACTGAATTCATTAACCACATCTATCAGTATGATAGGTAACATACATATCCCCTGTAGCTACAAATGACATACTCTTTACCATTGACCATTTTCAAGCAACCGTTTATTCCAGTACATTTCTCAATTCCATGAAAAATGGCTTGCAGAGACTTGCTGTTTACTTGGTGTAGGTAATCCATTGGATATAAGACGGCAACACTTATTCTTTTTGGCAACGTTACATTATTGTTGCATGGTAATGCTAATGTGAGCAGGGACTATTCTGAAACCTTTGACTTTAAGTTCATTTTCACACAACTGAGATTTGCAACTTGATAGCCAGAAACAATTGCATGCATCAGTTAAGCTGTCAAAGAAAATCAAAGTGAGTGGATGGAAAAAATAAGTAAACATGGGCGCTTCTTGAATGGTAATACAATGCGCTTCAATTCCTGGCAGCAATGCTTTGGTTTTGAAACCCAACATAATATGGTTATGTGCTCTAATACACTCTTGTTCTTGCATGGAGATGCACACATACAAATATAAAGCCTTTTAATAACAGCAACCACAACACCAACAACCGTAAGAATAGTAACTACTCCACTGGATGGAAATGTACAACAATCTGTGACCAACCCTGCAGTGTGCAGTAGTACAGTAATTAAACTGAGTTAAATACAACCACAAAGCACCTAGATGAGTTGTGTATTTAACAGCTTGTAACACCTCAAAACAATCTTGGCAAAATGTGGCAGCTGAAGAACAGACAACTGTTTGTTGTTCAGCTTCTGAAATGCTTCCATTATCATTGGAGCTGTGACAATGCCGTGGTCCAACCGGGACATGTGCATAGCTTATTGTGTGTACGAATATGAAGACACATGACAAAACGTATGGGTTACAGTTACTTCTGTATGACTTGGAGGCAACTCATTTCCATATATCTTTCTTTTTCCAGACACGTTATTAGTCACATTGAGCATTATTTGTGTACAGTCATTTTCCAGTGGGCTGCCTCAGTAGCATCACAAGTGGTAACTATGGCATTTGTGATGCAAGTGCAAAAAGAGTGTAAACAGACATGCAAGCTTAATTGGTGAAAATGTTGCTTCCATGAGTTCCAGTTGTTAAAGGTCAGGCTAAGTAGTTAATTTACACTCATGTCTGTGCAGGAAAGGAGGTTGTGACAAAATATGAACATTCCATGAAATAGTTTCCAATCCAGTTGTTTAAAAAGTTAAAGCTCTTAAAGTTTAAAATAGAAATTGAGTTGTTGTGTGTGACCTATTAAAGTTTAATTGACCTTAGCTCTGACACACACTTCTCTCTTCTCTGACATTCTCCCAAGGACAAAAGACTCCATTTGTAGCTCACAGCCTCGCTAAGTTAAGTCTGTAATCAGATGTACATGCTTGACTGACTAACCTCTCTGCGGCAGTTATGCTGTCTATTCTTCTGTGAGTGCTTGTTCCCATTTGGTGATGGATCATTATAATAATGATGGTTGTCAAAATGATGACTGTGATGATGATTGACACCCTGTTCCCTCCGCCTATAGGTTGCCAGAAGACAGTGAGCAATGTGAAAGCCTTATTCCTTTGCACGCTGTCTCCCCCAACGAGGGAAGCTTCTGTTCGTGATCCAACAATCCAACACAATGTAAGTGATCACTCAACCCTTCCTGTCCTTGACATGTGTGTTTTTGATTGTATGTTTGTATTGTGCGTGTTATTGTGTGTATGAATATGAAGACACATAAGTCAGTTGGGTTAGTTAAAATCTCAAACTTAAAAAAATAATGATAACATTCACGGAGCACTTAATTAAGAACACCATACTAACATTATGTAGCCCCTTTTACTGCCAATGTCCCACTCTACCAAATCTGGTGTGGTGACTGGGGAGGTCACTGAAGTAACTGAGCTTATGTTCATGACACCAGTTTGAGATGATTTTGCTTTGTGACATGGAGCACTATCATGCTGGAAGTAGCCATTAGAAGATGGTAAATTGTGGCCATAAAAGATGCACATGTTCAGCAGCAAAACTCACAGAGGCTTGATTGATTGGTATTACGGGGTACACAGTGTGTAAAGAAAACATTCCCCACATCATTAGACCACCACCACTAGCCTGGACTGTTGACACATGGAAGGTTGGGTCCATGGATTCATGCTGTTGATGCTAAATTTTGACCCTACCATCTGCGTGCCTCTGTCTTGATGACCCCCTGCTCACAGCAAACAAGAGTAGAAAATGATGTGGTCTTCTGCTGTTGTAGCCCATCTGCCTTAAGGTCGGGCATGTTGTGCATTCTGAGGTGAGAGTTTCTGCTCACCACAGTTATAAAGCTTTGTTATCTGAGTTACCGTAGCCTTTCTACCGTCACCATCCAGTCTTGCCATTCTCCTCCGACCTCTCTCACAAGGCTTTTCTGTTCACACAACTGTCACTCACTGTTTTTTTTTTTTTTTTTTGGTTGTTGTTTTTACACCATTCTGAGTAAAAAAGTAGAGTGTTGTGTGTGAAAATCCCAGGAGATCAGCAGTTTCAGAAATACTCTAACCAGCCTTACTGGTACCAATAATCATGCCACAGTCAAAGTGACTGAGATCTCATTTTTCCCATTCTAATGTTTGATGTGAACATTAACTGACACTTATGAGCTGATCCACCTAATTTTATTTTACTGGTGCCACATGATTTGCTAATTGGATTGCATGAATGTGCAGGTTTTCCTTATAAAGTGCTCGGTGATTGGATCAGATTTTGTTAATGTATACATTGCATCAAATTACTGTGTGTAGTATAAGGAGATAACTGAAGTCTCCTTTAGCTTTACAGAGCTTTTTAGCCCATTTTCTGCTCTTTTCAACCCTTTGTCCAGGCAGCCGTTAAAACCCACTCAGTGCTACCTGCTCAGAACCAAGTGACAGACAAGGTCTCTAATATGCTGGTGATCATATTGAAGGATTTAGCAGATAAAGAGCAGCCTTACAGCAGGGGTTGGTGGAGAACAAAACAGAGCTAAAAGGAGAGTGAATATTGGACTTGAATTCAACAGGTGCCTAGATAACACGACTCCAAATGAATGCTAATGTTGCTCTGTGTCTGCTAAATTTGTCAATAGGCAGTTAATTGCTAGTACATTCATCACAACCACTTCAAAAGTGTTGCATTTAGCTTTTTCCACTGGCTAAAACACTGGCTAAAACAGGAAAACAGTTTTTCCAATAGTTGACTGAACATTAGGATTTCCCCTATCTTCACCCTGCCTTCTTTCATTTGTTTACCTTAAACATCTGTCATGCATTTGTCTGACGCCCTCAGTGTTTGGACATGGTGTTGAGTAAGAGGGACAGAAGATGAGCAGGACAGGATGATCATCAAATAAATATTTTAGATCAGAGATTGGCCACCCACTCTACAAAGTATGCATCTCAGTGAAGCTGCTGTCTCTTCACTATTCATAGGTTTAGTCAGGCTTTCCTCATCTGCTTCCCAAACCCGCACAGTAATTGCCAGCAGGGCAGAGAGAGATTTTGAACTCAGCATGTGGTTTCTAATCGAGGCGTTAGCAGGGAATGAAAACAGTGCAATTTAGGACATGCTTAAGCCTGTCTGCTGGATATATAGTGTATGTGTGTGCTTGTCAGTCAAGTAAAGCTGCAACTGATGATTATTTCATAATGGATTAACCTTTTGATTGTTTGTTAATTGAATAATTGTTGAACTATACAATGTCAAACAATTCAAAAAAACAACAACATCCATCCATCCTAGGCTGCCAGAGCTGAATGTGATCTTTCAAAGGTTTCTTTTTTTGCCTGAACAGTCCAAAACCCAAAGATGTTTAAATTATAATTATATAAAAAGAGAAAATCAGCAAAATAACGCTAAAATTGTTTAATTATTTTTTTTTTTCATTCAACATTTCAGACCCTTAATTCAGTACTCAGTTCAGGTTTATCTCTTTGGCAGAGATTACAGCCTCATATCATCTTGAGCATGATGCAATAAGGTCTGCACACCTGGGTTTGGGGATTTTTTTTGTCTTCTCTGAACATCCTCTCTAGGTCTCAAGAGGAGATGGCAGAAACTTCCAGAAGGATAGCCTTCACCGAAGCACTCCACTGATCTGGGCTTTATGGCTGAGTGGCCGGACAGAAACCTCTCTTCACTGAAAGACACATGAAAGCCTGCTTGGAGTTAGCAAAAAAGCACTTAAGGGACTCTCAGACTGTGACAAGAAGAAGAAGAATCTCTGATCTGATGGCCCCAATTCTAAGCATCATCACACCAGACATCGCTCATCACCTGCCCAATACCCATGATGAAACATAGAGGGGGCAGCATCAAGATGTGGGGGTATTTTTCAGCAGCAGGGACAGGGAGACTGGTCAGGATTGATGGAAAGCTGAACTGAGCAAAGTACAGATATGTCCTTACTTAAAAATTGGGTCCAAAGCACTTAGGACATCAGACTTGGCCAAAGGTTCAGTTTCCAACAGGTCAGTGACCCTAAGCACATAGTCAAGACAACACAGGAGCCAATCAAACATATCTGGAGAGGCCTGAAAACGGGCGTCCACCGACCGAGTTTAAGAGGATCTGGAGAGAGGAATGGCAGAAAATCCCCAAATCCAGGTGTGCAATATTATCATTATTATCAAGAAGACTCGAAGGCTGCAATCGCTGTCAAAGTACTGAAGAAAGGGTCAAAAGGTCTGAATGCTTATCTTAATGTGATGTGTCTGTTTATTCTTTTTAATAGATTTGCAAAGATTTCTACAATTCTGTTTTTGCTTTGTTTGAAGAGGGAAAAAAAAATGTAATGATTTTAGCGTGCAGCAACATAACAAATTGTGAAAAAAGTGAAGAGGTCTTAATACTTTCTGAACGCACTGTGTGTGTGTGTGTATGTGTGTTTATAGACATGAAGGTTTAATCTTGCAATAGTAATATTTTTTTCCCTTTATCTCCCAAGGTGGCAAATGTGGAACTTGCTGAGCTGACAATCTGGAAGCTTTCAGAGACATTGAACTACCCCAGTGCCTCCTATTAAAACTATTTATTTTCTACAGTGTTGAGATGACCCAGCCATTTCTACAAGCTCATTTTATTTCATGTCAGTCATCACAGACTGAGATTCACTTTTTGGACGTTTTCTGTGTTTTAAAAAAAACAAACAAACTTTATGGTACTCAAGGTGCTGGACATTATCAGTGATTACTATAGTGTCATGTGACCAAATGAAACGCTACATGTTGAACTTGATCTAGCTGCGTGTGTGTCTTTGAAACATCATCAGTGGAAAAGAGTTCCCATCACTATTATATGAAGGACGATGTTCTGTACTGGACATGGTTCTGTTCGTCCATAAGCCTTTTTAAATCTTGCTGCTTGTTCGGAAGTGTATGTGTGAAGCAGACACAATGAATTTTCATATGGCCATTTCCTGTATGGCTGGCTGCACACTCATGGAGCAAACCTAGTCTTTCCTGATGGTGTTCGTATCAACAAGTTGGCATAATAGTGAAGGAAATTTTTACTTTTCAGGTCAGCCATGTGATGCACTTCATATGAGTCAGTGTATATGACCGTATTCTTTTCATGACCAATAACCACACTCAATAGAATTAGAAATTCAGTAATTCAATGATGAGTTCATGTATGCTGGAAGAAGAAAAATGAAATCACACTACAGCTGAACAAGATCCTACAGTTCAATAACTTTCCTTTTGCGTCTTGCTCTGACAGTGCTGGATCCTAACAACAAACTGTGATAGAGACGTAATCTTTGCATTTGAATATGAATCGACAGTAAGCCCTCCGCTATAAGCTATGAAACGTCTTGCTGCAATAACAGTTGTCTGCTTGAATGAACGGTTTCCTTTTCAAATGGGTGTAAATACTGTACACATTGAAACATTAGCAGAGTATTGATGTTTGTATGTGAACCTCAGATGAACACTACAGATTTATCTTCTGAGATTATGTATCAGTTTATATTTGATGTATTATTGTAAATGATTTCTGCCAGAGGAAGAGTTTGCATCACAGCCAAATTCTCTTTTAGTTGCAACTGAGATTATGTCACATCAGTGAGACTGTTGTATGTGATCCATTTTTTAAGTAAATGAAAAATGACCTATTTACTGTTTCATGTGATGAGAAAAAGCCTTTCTTTTAGCAGCCTCAGTGTTTGTCATATAATCAAGGATGTATACATTACAGTTGAAGGTGAAATGTAAACATTACTCCACTCATCCTGTTAAATGTCAGATGTGTGTACATCTTTATGGAGTGTTGTTATTGCACTCAGCACTGACTGGAAGTATGAAGTGGAGGAAGTAATAAGCGGCCGGTGAAGGTAAATTAACAGGTTGAGCACTTTAAGTGACAGATAGAAACTGGTTTCATTCATGTCCATCATTGCACTTGCTATGTTTTTGCCAATCATTCCCACCTTCTGTCATTACTGCAGGTTTGGGAGCTTTTTTAGGATGATTTGGTTACAGGAAGTGATATTTCCCATACTGTCTGCATAGTTCTAACTGTAGAACATTAATTTTTCATCTTTTATCTGTGGTGCTTGTGGAATCATGTATGTGTTTTTTTTCTTTCTCAGGTTCTTCGTCTTTTTTTATTATCTGAGCAATTTCTTTGTATTTTAAGTGTCATTAATGAAGGTGTTATAAGATTTAAAAGAAGGCCCAGAAAAAAAAGGCTGTGATAGCAACATCCCTTTTATCAGCCTAAGCTCCCGAATAATCCTTATTATTTTGCAAAACTGTTCTCATACTTACACTGCACTATTAAAACATATCATTTTAAATATCCGCTTTAAATGATGTATTTCTACAGGAGACATTGTCAATGTTTAGATGTGTCAGAACAACAGCAGTTCTTCTTTAATCTGACTTTCATGTATCATCTCCATCATCTCCTGACTGTGAGGAGTCTGCTGTGTAGATTCATGCTTGGTGCCAGTGCCACCATCAGATCTGTCTATTCTGTCATTTACCCAGTACAGTCCTGGCTGTGAAAGTCAAGGCAAACTGGGATATTATTAGACCATGATGAAGCTAAGTTTTACATAGTTGCTGCTGTGGTTGATCATTTTTAGCTACGCTAACAGCATGGGTCAGGGAATGGCAATGTCCATCAGTAGGTTGGTCCACTACTTTGGTCCAGACTGAGATAGTTTGACACATAAAAATTTCCCTTTCCAGACATTCAGTCTTGTGGATGAAACTTAATGACTTTGTTGCTGACTTTTTGTCTAGTGCCACAAGCAGGTCAAACATTTTATTTATCCAGTGAAATATCTTAGCATTTACCAGACTGGTTGACCAAATACCAGCAAAACAAAACGAATGACATTCTCACCTTATCTTTGGTGCTAATTAGCTAATGTGAGCATGATATTCTAAGATCACGAATATGCTAATTATGCAGTGTGTGTGATGTTAACATTTAGCTCAAAGTCTGCTGATCAAGAAAAACAAAGAAGAGTTCGAAATGCTATCCTGTTACAGCTCATGCTAAAAAGAGTCTGTCATGGAATGATGATTGATGCACAAAATGTTCTCCTTCATAATGTGTGAAAACATTCTGACTCTGCCCTCACATTCCTTTCAGCTTATAGTGCTGCCATGATGGTTTTTAATTTGGACAAAAGAGGCCAAACACCGTAAGTCTAAATTGTAGAACACGAGTTGTCTGAATCCCTGCAAACATGCGCATCATCAAGTTTGGACGTATAGACTAGTGGCCTACATATTGGCTCTAACCTGCTTTTACACAAAGCAGTAAACATTTCATGCCTTACAAAGTATAGAGTATATTTTCCCTGAGGCATCACGTATTCGCATAGACCTAGCGTGTGTTCCTTTTAGTCTTTTCAGTGTCAAGTGGAGACTCCAGTGAATAGGCTTTTGCCTTGACATTTCATTTCCATTGCTTTTTTATACTGTAAGAATGACGACTAGGTCTACGTAGGCTAAAAGTTATCCTAATTGCTCCAATACATGACTGGTTTATAAATAATGAATAATTAAAATAAATAATTGAAGCCACTCTCATGTTTGTCAGCCATTATATGATGCCATCCAACAGCTGTGGATCTTAATTCTGCAGATACAGGGCAACACTAACCATGATGTGATTGTCTCAAAGTCACAAAGATGGTTTCATGCGGTCTCTTACACATGAACACCTTGTTACTGAGATCAGATGAATGTATGGTCTCATGCTATGTAATTACACAAAGGCATCTGAACACAATAGCAGATAATTCAAATGAGATCTGAAACATAAATTAAGAGGCTCCAGTATCATAATGAACAATCAACCTTGATTTTCCTTCACTCACTTTAGTCCGTGAACATCTGGCTGAAAGTGTGATGCCATGCGCACAAAGGTTTAATTGACAGTATCTGACAATATTCAATCAAAGTGAGAGGGCACTCGAGGCTTTTATCTAATCAGGTTTAACCTCTCTAAGGTCTATGGTTTTAGCTTGTCTGTGACAGCAGAGGCAGCAATGTGACTGGGAAAGGATTTATCCAGTCAGTGTTCTTCTCACCTTGATTGAAGTGAAACTAGTCTCTTAAGAGCCCCAGGAGTAGAATTTTATCTACTGTACAAATGTTGTAGATCTGGCAGGGACTGATGGTGTGAACTCCCATGCAGCTATGCCTGGCTTGTTTCAGTCTTGTTCCTGTTTGTACTTTTCAACTTCCCTACTTTATTTATTTGAATCAAAAAGCTACCTCATTCATGTTTGTCTTCTTTGTGCTTTTAAGTGGTTATTGTCCATTGTTTGTATTTCTATTTCCTAAGTTCGTGCTCTCAGCCATGTTTAAGGTGTGTGTCACTTTCAGGATCTCTGAGTGTGTCATATCTCTTTATCTAATCAAAACTACCAGCTTGTAAATCTCGTTCGGTTAGATTTATTTTGTTAAAATCTGGAAAATGTTTTCCTGCTTTTTCCTATCTGTGTGCAAGTTGCACCACCTTTTAATTACATTTCTAATCTCAGCTGTAACATTAAGTAAAACTAAATGTTTCTGTAAGAGGGAGGTGCATTAGTGCTGATGATAAGAAGTGAAACCAGGCCTCAGCACTCATGCTGGCTGTGGTTGGGTTTAATGTTTAACTGCCCTGCCCTCGTAGGAGGAAGGAGGGAGGAGACTTGTGGGACTTGAATGTTGGCTAATACTTTGCTGAGACTGAGGTGAAACCACGCAACACTGGACTAGGATATGTGAGGACTCTTGGGGGATTCGAGATGATCATCCAAAATGGGAGGAGATGGACCAGACTTGGAAAAACATTCTCAACTTAGGGGTTAAAATTAGTGTATTAGTATATTTAGAACATAATAGAGAGTATAGATAAGTTCTTATATTTTCTTCTGTGTAGTGTAATGAAATGATATATCTGGTGTAGTTTTCAGTCCTCAGTATAGGCTGTTTTATTGGAACACTGCTCACCTCAGGATCTTGGCTCTGATCACAGTGACTGCGCCCAGCAGGACTGATAAGCTAAAGGACAAAATCAATTTGTGGAAAATCTGAGCTCACTACTCTAACCATGAGTGAGGAAATAGAGATAGCAGAGGAGAAGGACTGGCATGAACTTGAACCCAACTACTCTGTCAAAATCTTCCTGACTGTCCTTTACAGCTTCATCTTGCTGACGGGTATTGTAGGTAATTCAGTGACTATCAGAGTGACACAAGTGCTGAAGCGAAACGGCTACCTGCAGAAGAATGTGACCGACCACATGGTGAGCCTGGCATGCTCTGACTTGTTGGTGCTTGTCATTGGTATGCCTGTAGAACTCTACAGTGCCATCTGGTTCCCATTCACGTCCGCATCAGGCAATGCTTCATGTAAGATCTACAACTTTCTGTTTGAGGCTTGCAGCTACGCTACCATCCTCAATATAGCCACACTTAGCTTTGAGCGCTACGTGGCTATCTGCCACCCGTTTCGCTTTAAAGCCTTTGGTGGGAAACGTACCTCTGCCCTCATTACCTTTGCTTGGCTGGTGTCTGTGCTTGTGGCTCTGCCATTGCTGGTTGCTACCGGAACGCAGGGTCATATCCCCTTCCTAGCAGATACACCCTGTCCAGAATCTGACTTTCTGCACCAATCTGAGAGAGCGCTGGGTGATGTATAGGGTCAGCCTCTTTGTGGCTTTTGTCGTCTACATGATCGTCTTAATCTGTGTGGCCTTCATGTGCCGAGCCATGATCCTGGTCTTGCAGAGGCCTTTGGGTGCCGTGGATGGAGGAATCAGTGGAAGTCAAAGACCACCCAAGCATGAAAGCTCGAAGGCCAAGATGGCCAGGAAGCAGACCATCATTTTTCTTGGTAGGTTGCTGCTTTAATGTTTTTTGGTTTTTTTTTCAAAAAAACTTGTTTGACCAAGTGTGTCTGACCAAATAAATTATTTTAGAGCTCAGTTCATATTATGTCTTTAATATCTCAGCAATAATACCTTTTAGGATCTAATTGTCCATGTGAGAGTGGAAATCTCTGAAGAGCTAACAGAAATGTTTTAAGTGATATTTTCGGTCCATTGTGTGTTGTGTTGTGTGTGTATGATGTTAGTTTGTTACCATGTTTGGACGTGTGAGACAGCCTCTTCATCTGTTTACAGGCAGTCAAAATACCTTATCTCTGTGCCACAAGGCTATGTTTCCAATCTTATGTCCATTCAAATGACTGGTCTCTTAGACACACAAGTACATACTGCTACACACACACACTCCTGTCTAGAGTGTGTTCTTGAACCAAAAGAAACAGTGCGGATTAAGCACAGTGTGATAGTAACTGTCTTGTTTAAGTTTGTTTTCATGATGTTTCAACCTTGACGTTAGCTGTGTACATAGAAACATGTTCAGTCTTTGCAGCTGTCAAGTCAAAATTTGATGATACAGATACCACATACCCATGGTTTAACTCAGAAAACCCAAAACATAGTTTCAAATACAGCACAAACTACTGCCATTAAATCCTCATGAGGACAAAATAAGAGAGAAACTTCACCTCACAGAGAAGGGCAGTCATGTGTGTATTGCCAAAAATTGACAATAGGTGGCCAACTCAGATAAAATTTCAATAACAAAATTTGCAGAATGAACAGTATGTGAGCACTGGTGCAGACATCCTGAGCACACAAGCACTGCCTTGGTCCACTGGCCACCAGGTAGCATCGGACATGAGGAAGGGAGTGTCTCATAGATGTTAACAAATGCTGATGTATCCCACTGGAGACAGGCCGAGATGAAAAGAGATAGGAGACATGCCAATACATACAGCAGAATTCCCCAAGTCCCTTAGTCATGCAGCAAACCTGTCACAGACAGTGACCGCATGAATAAACAGCTCACTGACAGAAAACAGGACTCATAGGAACTAAATTCAGGAAACTGGAGAAGGAAGCTATTTAATATAAATTTACTTTTATTCCCTTTATAAAATATGTTTTGGTTTTTTTTTTTTTTAGCAATGTATAAAGAAAAGTGATTTTCTCTTGTTTATGCAACTTGTACAATACAGTGTGAAAGGTATGTATTTTGGTGTGAAACCCAAATCCGCAGTCCCTTTCAGCTCTATGGACCATTTTCAGCTCATTCTATTGTTTTTTCCAACTGCAACTTTACTGTTTCGGTTCACTCTGTAGGCAGCGGTTGTCTCTGATGAACCCACTGTAGACTATCTGCCCAGCAATCAAGTTAACAATTAGCTGGTGAACAAAGCGTTGCTTTCAGCAGCTGAAGACCCAGATATCTTTCTCAGGAGTTGTCGGCAACCAAAGCAGAGCAATAAATAAAACAGACAATAAATATTGGACTTCCATTTCTCAGGTCAGAAACACAACTCCAGATGAATTCTAATGTTGTCGAGTGTCTGCTGGATGTGTAAACAGGCAATTGTTTGCTAACAACCTACCCACTTAATACAGCTTGTTCTGCTACCTGCAAAAATTGCAGTTTACATCGACGTCTCTCCAGACTCATATAATATATGTAGTGAAAACTTTGAAGGAATTGTAGCCATGGCAGGAAACAATGCTTCAAATATGGATGTTATTGTAAAGATTATTATTGTCAGATATTTTTACTAATGAGACCACAAACTTTTATCTATGTTGTGCTGCTTCTCTGCATTCCAGAGCAAGTCATCACCATACATCCTGTGTGTTTAATGAAATAAACACACACAGACACACAAACCACTCTTTGATTTAATGATGTTATGTTGGATCAGTTTGACATTAAGTGTACACCAAATACTCTCCTTTATCGGTTTGAGTCACAGCGCTGGAATTCATGTACAGCTCGATTTCACATCTTTAGAGTAGTGATCTCATAAACTGGCTGTTTACTGGCAGAGTTTCAGGGTCAATGAAACACATACTTATGTAAAATTATTCCTGTTGTGTTGTACTATAGCATTTCTGTCTACCAGTACTCAAGATTTTTGTGTTAATCAGTAGAATACAAAATATGCATGTGCTGACTTGAAATGTAAAATAATCTCAAGCTTTGAAAATCTCTCTCTCTAAGTGACCAAAAGACATCTGCATGCCAAGTTTTAGCCATAATTTGAACATAGATTTTTTTTTAAGTAATACAATTGCTTTCTTCAGTATTTAGCCCTGTTTACAGTGACATGAACCAGTTTCAAAAGTGATATGTGATGCTACAACACGCAACAGAACAATAATGATAAGACATTAATGCTTTATGTTCCAAAATGACATGAAAAAACTCAGATCTTTCTTTTCATTTTGGAAGGTTCAACTCTGGAAGATGTTTTCCTCTATGACAAAAGGCATCAGAGCTCAAGTCCTAAGGACAGCCATGTATCAGCCACACTGAGTCACTGAGACATTTAATCAGCCTTGCAGCATCCTGCTAACCCCTTAACCTTTTATAAGTAAGATAATGACACATCAACTCATCTTAGTTAACACAAGAAGCTGCCTCTCATTCATACAGAAAATAATTAATGAAGCGTGAGCATTATGTTCCATCTATTCATTCACACCTGTGTAATTTTTTTTTTACCGTTTCCTTAAATACAGGACTGTGGAACCTCACTCATGCTCTGATTCAATTACAAGTCATTTGTTCATCCTCACCAGTCTAGTTATGTATTTAGTATTGGACAACGTGTGAATCAAATTGAGTTTCTGTGCTCTGGTGACCGCGGACGGATTCAGAAGGAGGTGTCAGATGAATTAATACAACGCATATTGACATTAGCTGTTGTTAACCGATGAAGATGGTGACATGATGATAATGATGATGACTGTGATAATTGTGAAGGAAGTATGGAGGAATGAGGTGGTAGTTATGATGAGGAGGAGGGAAGGGGGAAGTTCAGGATGGTGATAGTGACAGTGACTATGACATGATAATGAGCAAGAGAAAAAAGAGGAACAAAGAAGGAAAAGAAAGTTGATGACAAGGATTTGTCTATTTTAGTTCTCATCAACATTGTTCCTCTGTAAAGTTCTTATTAACGCCACTGAACACCAACTGCTCAGCTGCAAACAGCACACTGACACAGTTAAACATATTGGCTGGTGAACACAGTGGAGCATTAGCAGCTAAAGAGCCAGGTATTTTTCTCAGGTGTTGGTGGAGACCAAAACAAGGCTAAAAGGAGAATGAATATTGAATTATATTAAAAAGGGAGGAACATTACTGCAAAAGAATGTTAATGTTGCTGTGAGTCTGCTCTGTAAGTGGACAACTGATTGCAAATGAACAGCCATAATAACTTTATAAGGTAATGCATATTTTCCTTATACCTCACCACTGGCCCCATTAAATAAGTTTAATGAACCTCTATTCACAATTTATACTAAAACTTTAACTCATACCACACTTTTGAATTATCTTTAGTACTTAACTCAAGTATCCTCTAACTTGTATGCACTGTGACTTACAGTTGTATTGTTAGACTTTTGCTTCTAATACTTATTGTTACTACTTAGTCTGTGAAAATATTTGTATAATGTCTTTAACCTCTGCTGCATTCAAGTCAACTTTATGGAAGTGCAATGCTAAATCGTCCTTAATATGCTGGTGACGTCCAGAACTTCCAAACTGGCTGCCAGAGGGTGCACACATACTTTGCCACTTCAGCCTCTGCAAGTTAGAAGTGGAACACTGATGAGGAGTTGAAGGTCTAACTCTGTTTTATTTGTGAATCATCTCTGTTGAATACAGTGGGAATTGTAAATTTGCTGCAAGACATTTAGCTTATACAGGACAAATGTTTACAGTGATTAATTCTAATATGAGCTCTATTTCAGTGTGAGAATTCAAAAATCACAGTTACAGAGAAATAATAAACAATTTATTCCCCAAACAGAAAGTTTGATATTTATGCAGGTAGTTTGAGTAAATTAACAGATTCCCTCAGTAATAGATGGTAATGCGTTTCTGAAGTACACGTTTAACAACACAAATAGGAAGTCAAACTCAGCAAAATACAATATCACGGGTAATTCTATAAAATGGTTTTATTACAAAGGCTGATAGTCATGTATTCCAAACAATCAGTCAGGTTCTGGGTTGTTCTGGATGTCTGGGTGTTCTGGATTGTCTTGACAGCAGTGTTTTGTGTTCAACACTGTCCTCTAAGCTGCTTGTTGCCTCAGAACTCTTTTTATCCCCTCTTTATTATTTTCAGAGGATGATTCATGTGGCCTTAAATAATCATTGCAGAATAATGCTGGTTCTTGAAGAGAGTTCAAACAGCCTATTGAAATACTGTGGAATAAAGGACATTCAGACTCCTTGCATAGTCATTTTCTTTAGCTAAAAATATGCAGTAGGTTTAGAACTTGGTGGTTAATGGTCTTTATGGTACTCTTTTTTCCCCCATTGTTCCCCACTGTTTTTCCCCATTTGACGGTACAGAGACAACACACCAAAGTCACAGCCAGACTTGAACCAGAGACGTTGCAGTTCATAGTCAGTGTGTCACCAAGGTGCCCCTCGATCAGCCACAAAAAGAAAACCACTGACAGGTGAAGTGAATAATACTGGTCATCTCATTACAATACAATGTTCTGCTGGAAAACCCTGGGTGTTGCCCTCTGATCTAGTATTTCTGGAATGCACCGGAACAAGTCAGATCCATGGAGGCCCAACCCCACATCCCACAGGGCTACAACAATGTTTAGGTGGGTGCTACATGTCAAAGAAACATCCAGATGAATGTCAAATTTTCCAGCAGAACATCGTGTTGTGACAAAATGATCAATGTTATTCACATCACCTGTCAGTGGTTTTAATGTTGTGGCTGATAGGTATATGTATACACAGTGTGTAAAACCTGTGCTGACTTTTGTCTGAGTCGCATTATTGGTATGGTAGTGCAGTTGCAGTGCACAGAGATTTGAAAGGTCTGCACTGCTTTCATAATACACTATTTAAGAATAATGTAGAAATGAATTCAGGCCAGAGAAACGTAGTAGATGGAAACTGTATCTAAAAACAAAATACTCCATGAAATCCTGAATTAGATAAGGAACGAGATGAGGCAGATGAAGGAACGAATATGAGGAATGAGAAAGAACAGAAAACACTGAAATAAGAACTACAAAAATATATGCAACACTACTATTTTTGCATCTTCATATTCTTTCTAGTCACATGCTTGTGTGCATTAGCTGAATATTTGCATACATGCTACTTTCTGAAAATAAGCCTGAATAGCATTTCCAAATGATACTCTATATTCAGAAATACTGAAGTGATATTGCAGCATCAGGAAAAAGAATATTATTTGTCTGAGCTCAATAAACAGTGAAATTGACTGGAATCTACCCTCTCCATATTGTTTGGAAGAAATAACTGTTGCCATGTCATACTGCATATACAGTATGTGTTTATTAGGTGGTTCCACCCTTTGGAGTTTTGTTTTTATTCAGCAGCTAATCCTTTATTAGGCTTAAAGTATACTAAAGGGTTATTCCAAAGTGCATAGAGAAAACTGATGTTTTTAGATAAGGAAGAAGTGGAAGTCTGCAACTAAAACTCGACAGCCTCGACTGATTTTTAATCAGGCGACATGTAATGACATTCCTCAGTGTGTGATCGTCATTTATGCAAACAGTTTTCCTCTGCTTTATCTCAGTAGGAATTGTGTGGGATGTTTACTGTACACACTCCCAGCTTCACATCTCTTCCCTCTGGGTTTTTTGCTCTGCTTATAACCAACAGACTAGAATATTGATGTTTGTATAAATATTGATGAGTACAGATATGGAGTGAATTGTGTGTTTCTTATACTTGAGATACAAGTCATGATGGTTTAATATTTAAACTTATATTGTAAACAAATTTGTAGTAATTGAAGTGATTGTAAAATAATGAAGATCTTTTTAGTCTAACAGACCCAGCTGAATACCTAATTATTATTTCCTAAGAACGATATAATGATATAGCAATATAATCACCTCACCTGCCCTCCTCTCCAACATTATTATGTCTGTCATATTTCCAAATTCACAACAGCTCAGTCCCCCATAAACAACAACTCAAGCACCAAAACACTGTGAACTGGACTTCATCATCTTCATAATGGAATATTACATTTCACTGAATATTACTAGGGAGGTCATGACATAGTCTGCTGGCATCAACAGTATTCGCTCACGTCCTTATTGACTGCTGGCTTACTCTGTGCAAGAATTATCTGAGTTCGAATTGAATATGAATTGAATTGTTATTGCAGTTGGCAGACAGAAAAGACCTGCTGCAGATTGCATTGAGTTCCACTCTGATGCACACTCGAAAAACAGCCGTTCCTGTTGTAAGCACTGATGTCAGTTATCTCTCAAGTGGCCGCGTTGCTGCCACCGCTCGACTTTACCTTGAGATAATTTTTAATCCCGGTTGGGCTCTGCGACTGTGGAGAGTAATTAAAAGCAGAGAACATCCTTGTTAAGTTGCCCACACATAACATCCCGGACAGAAGGTTAATTGCTTTAGATTGCTTTTTTTTGGTCACTGTGAGCCAGCATTTGCAAAATGAATATTAATTCTGTTTTGGTGCCTTCAGCCTTTGGCCTGTGAGCCTTGATTTTTGCAGACCATTTGTAATGGGAGCACTCACTGAGGCTGAAGAGATGCAGCTCCGACACTGGAGAAAAATAAAAGGGGGTGCTATTGTTATTCTTCAACACTTTTTTTTCATTATGCGTGCAGTGATAATCCTGTGCCTTCACCCATATTATTACTGCTGAGTATCCAACAATACAAAAAATTATTGAATGAGGTGAAGAATTATAGCTATATGCTTTGTAGCACAACTTCCATAGTTAGTACTGTATCACATGAACCTTTGTATTGTGTGTGTGTAACTGTGACATTTAGCTTCAGACCGGAGTAAAATGCAGAACAGCTCTTCATCCTGTATAATTACTCAGTTATTTGAAGTACAGTTGACTGCTGGTAAACAACATGTTTGTGCACTCCCGCTCCAACAAGTACATTTAATAATCCCCTGTGTTGGATCCTTGTGGCAGACACCACCCACACAGTACCGCACACAGATCCAAACACAAAATAATTTGTTAAAATTATTTGACATCTTCAGTTGTTTTATAAGTGGACTCTTAACATTCACCCAGTTGTGAGATCAGCTCATTGTGTTGCGTTGTACATACAGTACATACTTTTCCTCTTCAGAAGAAACTTTCCTGTATTTCAGTGAGCGATCAATTGGAAGCGTATAACTGTATTTAATGAGGTTAGCAACAAAGGAAGACTTTGGTAATTAGGCTCAATCAATGTGAAACATCTTCATATGATGAAACAGGGTCCCCCACAGTGTTGCACTCAGACGGTGGTGGAGTAAAACCAGCAGGTGGATGATCGAAACTTTCAGCTGAGTCTCTCTGGACATCCTGGTGGTTATGGTGGTGATGGGGACGTGATGAGGGTGCAATAGTTAGGTCTGAAGGACAGACTGATAGAATTGCAATAATATTTAAATAACCAGAATTTGGGGACTGATCGGCTCAAGGAACAGAAAGTAGAAAGATATGGTGACGTTGGAATTGTGAATTTAGAGATTTTGATGTGGGAGTGCAACCAATTAAGTGTTATTTTTATACAGAGATAATCTTGTTAATGTGTGAATGCATCTCACAAAAGACATGTGCAAGATGTGTGAGTTCCTGGATTACAAGGCCCCCTTGTAACACTGGTCAAGTTCAAATAGGGCTTTTTTTTTTTTTTTTTTTTTTTACAGGAACAAGTGTTTATATTAAAAAAGGAAAAAAGGCCCCAGTACCAGTGCAGGTACTGCAGAAATGATAACTCATGAGTCCAAACATAATAAACTGAGGCCAACTAACAGTGGAAGAGAATCTCAGTGTGTCTTTTCCCTTTAAGTGGATTCAAAACTTTCTTGGTCTTGCATTGTCTTGCCTGCTCCCATCATCCACTTTCCACCAATCTGCCCGAAAGGGACAATAGCTCACAGAGTGCTGCGACAGCCCAATTGCCACCCATGAACCTCTCTTCTTCCAATCGATGGGGCTTATTTACTGTGTTTGACTGCAGTTCCTGCCTCCCTGTCGACCTGTTTATGTTGCATGGGTGGCCTCTTTCAAACCCTTTTACTATCAAATATAAAATAAACCTTTGGGGAGGATTTGTTGAGGCTCTTTGGGCAGGTCGATGAATGTGCTCACCATTCCTCCTCTCTAGTCCCCCCTCTTGTCTCCCAGCTTCCACTCTGCGCTGAGTGACAGCTGCATAGTTAAGCAATAAGCTCCAGAGCCCTGTGGCCCCTTGGCAGCCGACATAGCTAAAGGCAAACCTTCCTGCGAGTGACAGTCTGCACTCACCAAGCCGCCTGGGAGACAATCCCGCTGATGGCTGAGAGGGTGACTGTGTAGCTTCATGGTGTGTCAGGGCTCAGAGGGAAAATCACAGGCTATACTACGTGGGTGTGTTTACTTATCTGCTTTACAACACCATACTTTACAGTGCCACACACACTGATATGCTGCAGCATGCCATCACCTACTGCTAGGATTGAGTAATATTTGGGTGATGTCATCAGATGAACAGTCTCAGATTTTATTCTGATAACTTTTTCACCACATTTGGCCAATGGGACAAGAACATCACACAACTCTGACTTATTATCACCTAATGATGTTGTTGTGAATAATTGCTGCCACATATGCCATTATTAAGACCAGAGTTCACTGTCCAGCTAAGTCTGTTTTGGTATCCAACAACTCCTGAGGGCAGTGGTTCAGAACTTCCTGCCCTGGACTGCGAACAAGGTTTATGAGGGTGGTGACATGAACCAATGATATTTGCAGGCTCTAGAATCAAAACTAAAATTAACTGAATGATTCTAAAATGCTTAGAAGAGCTGAGGGCAACTTATTTGTGATAAAATCACAATACACATAATCATCATAATCTATTGTTAATGTAAAAATACAAGCTGATTTTGAGTTGTAAACCAGCTGAATAAACCTCACTAAACTTTTAACTGACAGTTGGAGTAGAGACTTCAGTAATGCTCTCAGCCTCAAACACAGCATGCAGCACTAAGACCCTGTGAGGAGATTAGATGTGTGACTTACTGGTGTGCTTCACTCACAGCACATAACTCTCACTGTGGGAGACTCATCAGGACCACACTCTCTCGTATGTACACTAATTAGTATTTCATGATATACTGAACCATTTTATGGCATACTCATAATCTTGTTTTGGCTTCAAGACAGCACTAAATAAATCAATTAAAATACATTTTTACATTAGATGAAATTCAATTTCTGCCCATGGGTATGAGAATGATGACTATAAACAGAAAAATCGCTCTTTGTGAACTGTAGTCAAGACCATCTTTGTCTAGTTCAAGTTAGTGTTCCAATCCAAAAAAATCCTTATTATCAGAGAATGATAGCATCTATTGCGTTTTTTTTTTTTTTTTTTTGGACAGGATATGGATTAAATACAATAAGAGTCTACAGCCTCATGAACTGCTCCGTGAAATTCTACTTAGGCACAGTGGTGGCTTTGAGTTCAGCACTAACGTCAGCATACGAACAGGCTCACAGTGACGATGCTAACCTGCTGATGTTTAGCAGGTATAATGTTTAATATCTATACCAAATTGTTTTAACATGTAGGCATGCTAACATTGGCTAACTCGTAAATAGTTTAGTTGATGGTCACGGGAATGTCATTAGGTTTGAAGGTTTTTGGTCATAAACCAAATTATCCAAATTGATTATGTTTCCAAGCAGCTGCTGATCACTCAACAAACTGTAAGTTAATGCATCACTGATGCTTTCACAACAATTAATGATGAAAAATCTGAGAGAGAAATTAATAATGCATTAAAGGCAAAATTTCAAGTCTTCAGATCCAAATCACATCTGAACACCGCTCTGCTCTGTCTCTTCAGGAATCAATCACAGCACACCTAAAGCTGGAAAACTGCTCTCTTCCCTAACGAGGAGCCTTTGTCATGTTGGATGTTGCTGAGAGTGAGGCTGTAGGCATAAGAGTGAGCAGGTGGGAATGGTGGAGCTTTTTAATGTCTTGTGGGACGCAGCGCTTCAAGGAGCTTTGCCTCAATCAAAACAAACTGGCATGTTTTGCCATGTTAACTCTTAAAAAGCAATTAAATACAGGAGATGAAAGCACAGGCTGTGCCCTGTAGGATGAATGATGACTAACACTACTATGTCATTGTTGCTAAAGGACACATTTGTTGTAGTTTTTCTTCTGTGGCAGCAATGTCTTCATGATGAATTATAGCGCTGCTAGGCCACTATTACGTATATATAGAATATACATATATATATATATAAATATATACAATCCACTGAGCCTGCTAGAAGCGTCTTCATTGGCTTATCTCATACGATGAGACAAACCCCGAGAAGCCTACAAACTCCACCCACATCTCTCTTTTCTCCAGCTGCAGCATGTAAATGCTGTTGGCCAGAACCTTAGCAACTTTAAAGGTATAAAAACCCACCATACACTACCTGCTTAGCAACAAACAGCAAAGTTAGTGACTGGCTGATGAATGTAGTGAAGCATTTAGCCGCTGAAGAGCCAGAGATTTCCTTCAGGTACTGGAGATAAAAACAGAGCTAAAAGGAAAGTGAATATTGGGCTTACATTCATTAAATGGAAAAGCTCCAAATGAATGATAATGTTGCTCTGTGTCTGCTGGGTATATAAGTAAGTAACTGATGGTTAACATGTCAGCCATGACAACTTTAAAGTGATAATGTTCTTTACAGCTTGTTCAGCTGCCCCCAGGTGACCTTAAATTTGGAAAATATGGTCTATTTCTACCAGGGAGTAGATCAATACTGCTTTCATATATGTGTGATAAAGAGCTGCAGAAAGCAGCCCATTAGCTTACATTAGCATTTAAAACTGGAAACAGAGAAACATATGACAAAAATCTGCCTGTCAGCACCTCTAAAGCTTAAACTTCACAGTTGTTCAATCTAAGTATTAACGTTGCCTCTTTTTTTTTTGTTCTTGCTGTTGTTTTTTCCACTCTTATTGTAATTGGTATACCTACATATTCTTTAAAAGCATTTATGCATAAAATGCAAGACACAACAGATCATATGCTCTAGCTATAGTATTTCACATTTGGGCTGTTCAGCACAGTAGTCAACACAATATTGTCATCATTTTCATCTTTATTTTGTTAGCACTTGTTTGTTTCCTGTTGTGTGATAACACTGTGTTGAATGTTACTATTAATTTCCTCTGTTTACTAAAAGCCTTTTATAGCCACAGCACAGAGACATATTTTGAATGAATCTTTTTATTCTTGAATTGCTCATGGTTATATTACAGTCACAGCAGGTTTGTGTGTGTGAGGCAATACCGATTACCACATTTATTCCTAGATTATTTTCTGACTAAACAATCATAAAACTGAAGCTGTGAACAGTAGCTGACTGGATTAAATTAACTGCTCACAGCTGCTTGTTCAGTTTACTTCTACCTCTAATAACAACAAAAACTCTAATGAAAAAAGATGAGTCCTTCACAAGAGGTTAGAAGGCACCATAACATTATTACTGGACGGAGATAGCAAATGGCCAGCTGTACTAATGCAAGAGCAAGTCCAGCCATGATAAATCTTTAATGTGATTCATCATTAAATAGACTAAACCTTCCTGGAGATCTGTATTTGTGGTTGTCCTTGCACTGATAGCATGTTAATTTGTGACGGCTGCTAATATACATGCATTCCAGTGTCTATTTAGCCTGGACTGTGAATGCCACTTTCAGCTGAAACCATATGTAAACTATATACTACCTGTCAGTAGTTATGGAGTTGTTTCTTATGTGTTGCTTATTGCTGAAGATATCTGTCCACACTCATTGATTGTAAAATGTGACTTAAAGTATGCATCTGGCATTCAGAATAAAAGTGGGTAATTGCATATATTTTTTAAAGAAATGTTATGCAGTATTTTCAAGTTGAAGAAGGTTGAAGACACAAAGGCGATGCCTTTGACCACTCTGTTTTTTCTCCTTACTTCTTTTCCTTCATCCTACCATATACGGGTAATAGCCCATAATCGATGGATCCATTCCCACACCAATTGTTTTTGTCCAGTAAAAAATAAATAAAATAAAAACACACAGAGAGGTAACACTGGTCTGCAGTGGAACAATGAACAAAGAAAAGCAGAGTCTTCCATAAAGTCAGCAACAATTGCTAAGTTATTTTTTTTTTCGCAGTCTATTAATGAAAGGGGAAACTGAGGCATTGTGTTCAGCTAGGTCTTTGTTACCATGCTCACCCAATAAATGAAGTATTGTTATGACACCTCCATTTAATTGTGATTAAACCAACATCTGTTTCAGCTTGGACTCCTCTCCAGCATTAGTGTGATTGATGCAGACTTGTGTGAGATGAGGTGATTAATAACACTAGATTATGCACTTTTTGCTTTAATTCATAGAGACTAATCAAACTTAGTGAAGTGTTATTGAGAACTGAAGTACTTCCTGCTGGTCTTGCCTGAGTCTGGTATCCAGAACACTTTTTTTGATATTTTAAATTTGTCTTGGTTTCTTACCTATAATGTGTTTTAACTCTGTAATCTGTGTTTGGTGAAAATCTCCCCAATTAGTAATGTATGGGTCTAATTAAAATGCCACAATGCACATTAGTTACATGGATATTAACTATTTCCCTCCACATGAGATTACCTATCATTGTATCACATACGGGTCACTTTATGCTGAAGCATATATAACCAGCTGCATCATAAAATCTTGGCACACATGAACATCACCATAGAATCATTGCAATGCACTGTGCCTGTAATATACAGGACAGACAGTGAGCCCTGAACAGCCAGACCTTTATGCTAGTTTAGCACATGTGAAGGTACAAGTACGAAGTACAAAGTGTGCTACCATTAGTATATAATTTATGACACTGTCAAGAAATACTCTATCTTCTATGACTAAGATATTTGACCTTGCTATTAACTTTAGGCACACTTCTGCTCAAGTAGAACCCTTGAAATATAGATCTTTTGTCGTCTTTACATCTAATTATCATAGCATTACTTTGTTCAGCACTAAATCTTTTGTCACAGCCAGCACCATATTGAAAGTTTATACACAACAGATGTTGTAGACCAGCTCTGCAGGCAGAAAATATGACCACGTCACCTGCATACATAAAAAAGATTAATAATGAGATTACGAGACACCACCACCAGCTGTTTTATAACCATCCTGGCTAACCCCCTGTTATTGATATGGAAGTGTCATCTATCCTGCATGTTTTGAAAGTCACATGAAAAATTAAGAATTTTGAGTAGATTCTTTTAACATTATTAAAAACCTGTATGTGATTGGTCCCAGATTTCGTATTGTCATCCAGCTCTCTTGTAGCTTGAAAGACCTTACCGAGGTCTTATCTCATTAATAGATTTTTTCCGTGGTAGTATCAACTTCTCAAAATTTCTATTGAGGATAAAATTTACATTTTGAAACTAATGCACAGTGGACTGATATTTTGTTCTTCATCCTTCTTTTAGCTTCAGCATTGCTTTAGTTTAAAGTCCTCTTGTTGGGTCTGACCTTGGATTTGACTAAGGTGACAAACTGTATCAACCTTCAACTGCAGAGTGGAAATTTATTGAGGTCAGAATGACAGTTGAGGGTAATGCTGTTTACATAATTTACATAATTTATGGATCAAACGAGTGAATCTAACCCAAACTCACACACAATGAAACATAGCCACACACTTTAAATGTCAAACAAATGTAGACTATAAATGAATGTGAAGAAAATTATTTGCATTAGAATTAGACCACAACTCTGTTCAACATAACATCCTCTCCAAGTTTCCAAGATAACAAACAAGAATCTCCTGAGCTGGATTATCTATCAACAGACACCCATGTCTCCATGAGAAAATCTCTTCTAAAAATGATTAGATTAGTTCCATTATGAATGATATTCCCCTGTGACTTACCCAAGTTATTCAAGAGGTTTAATGACTGAGGATCATCTGTTAGCCTCCAAATTAATTCGTTCACACTCTTCCTGGATTTCGGCGCAACAGTCACTTCCTTCTCCATTTGCAGTGGGAGAGGAAATCATTCAATTTGTGCCTGACAGACTCAGAAATGAGTTTAGATTTTCTTGGTCTGAGAGGCTTTCGTGGATAAGATTTAATTAATTCAATGCAGTTGTTAGACAGTGGGAAGAAACCTTAATTGACCTTTTTCAAAACCTATTTGCAATCAGTCTTCATGGGTTAATTTAACTTTTATGTATAAAATTAGTGATTGCCATGAAGGACGTGATTTATGGTAGAAATGTGTAAGTGTTATCAGACAGTGTTTGACTATTTATAATTAAGGATGTTTTTCTGTGATTTATGCCTACCTGGCGCTGTCTGAGTTGGCCTGCTTGTTAAACCCACCCATCTGGCAATCCAAAAACTCATTATTATGCGATGGATATGCCAAACTTTCAGTCTACAAAAAGCTCCTTTATACTCTGTTGGTGTAATTCATCCACAGTGCTTTTGTCTGCTTTCTCCTGGCAGTGTGTGTGGGGTTCAAGGGATTTTTGTATTCACTGTCACAGGCTTTGATAATGTTTATCTTCATCACAGGTTGCTTATTATCCACAGGATAGACTTTGGATACAACTTCATCCAATGTCTGACGAGAAAATCTAAGCAGATCAATAAGGCGGCTGCTAGATTATTTACTCATCTCAGTGCTGTGCATGACATAGATTTTCTTTTACTTTCATTTCCCTCACTAGTACAGTTGTGGTTTGTATTAATGTGCGGCCAGACATTTATTCACTCACTCTAAATTTTTGTGTTTCAACACACGCATGCAATTATTATGTAATATTAAGTATGAGCCCATGAAACAGAAGGGTAATAATATCATTAGGTGAATAATTAAATACAAGTTTCTTTAATCTCCAGTCATTTCATAATAACAAAGCTGAGACCACCAATCAGGTCACAGAACAAATTACTTAATCTGTTTTGATCTCCCTTTTCATTTTTGTTTTTCAACTACTTTTTATGTCTTGTTCTGTCTTTTGGCATCATGTGTGTGTGTGTGTGTGTGTGTGTGTGTGTGTGTGTGTGGTCAGGGCATTATTCTAATTGTGGGGACCTAGAAATACATATTTTAATTGTGATCATTGATTGTGAAGATTCACATGCCCTTGAAGATGAAAATAATGGTATGAAGGTCACAGACTTCAAAGTTCTCTTAGCTGGCTAATGTCAGTGTTAGCGTGAAAATACTAAAATACTAATCTAATCTCCAGTATATGGATGATTAATAAATACACTGGCTAATGTAGCTTGCCTCAGCTAAGCAGCTAGTTGAAAAGACTGTGTTAGTGTTTCAGTCAGCTAAGTACCACTCATCTCTCTTTTATTTGAATTTATTATATTAACTGATTGACAGTATTTTTTTTTAAATAACTCATTGGAGGTTTAAGGAAAAGTACAATATAAAACTTTATATTTTACATTAAATTTTAATTTTAATTAAATTCATTGATTTATTAAGTTATATTTCTTGACTGTGTCAGATCAAGTCAGTATTTTGGTGGTTCATTACACTAAATGTCCTACTGATGCAGACTGACATAAACAGCTTCTGATGGTGAAAACAGTTTCTAATCATGCAGCGAACAAGAGAAGCTCATTCCTTAACTTTCCCCTCATCACGCACATCTGAGTAATTTCACCACACGTTCATCTTCTTCTTCATTAACACTTTTCATTTCGATAGTTGTATAGATTTGAAATATGCTTTAAATCAGTATGCAATCAAGATGGTCATAAAGCAGTTGCAGCTACTGATGAGTCTTCAGTCAGGCAGTATGCTTATATACTGGAGGAAATATTTCACATCTCTTGATTATTCAGTTTGAATCTACAGAGGCGTTTCCAATCATGGAAATGAAGGGCATCAATGATGTGGTGATGCCCTCTATTTGAAAAGATCTTCACTGAGTTATGAAAGAAATTTAGCATTTTCAAAAGCTCTGCTAAACATTCATGTACCGGTTTATGCAGGCAGTGCAGGTGTGGAATTTCTGGAGCAGACGGTCTGCTTCCAAAAGAGTTAAACAAAGGAGTCAAGTCAGCTGCAACAGCTGCAAAGTTTCCAAATTGATCATTTCAAAGTCTTTGCTTGTGTTGTTGAATATTCAGTTGATTACAGGGGACTTAGACCCAGACTCTTTAGTGGGGGAGATGTAGTTGTTCTGAGTCACTGGTGGTCAGCCTCTTCTGTTTGAAAGCACATGTAGACAAACTGATTCCAGCAGAGCTTCAAATTGATCAGATAAATGATTTATCAGTCAAAAGTTAGTACAACAGTTGAAGATTGACAGATATGGTCTGGGTGTGATCAGATAATCCGTCATTCATTTGTAATTTAAAAACAACAACAACAACAACAAAAAAAAAAACAGTCAGTCTGTTATTTATTTCAAAACCAAAAACAAATATGTATAATTTATTTATATTACTTATTTGTAGCTGATAATTGTGTTGGTGTCTCGCCATCAGCTCTTTGAAATATCATTTATTGATTTTAATTGTAATGTATCAACAACATGCGAGTGCCTCATACATGCACAAGAGTGGAGTGCACACATGCACTTTGACAACTTCAGCTGCATGCACTCCTCTTTGCGGGGACATTACTGAATTTTGCTGACTCAGTGGCAATTTTCCAGATGAACGCCTGGCTGTGATCAACGAGCCAATGTGACAGGTAGAACCAACGCTCCCCCATCTTAAAGAGAGATACTGCCATTTCATACATGATCTGTTGCCTTGATCAGAGTCCGACCACCGATAATAAATGCAACTAATCAGTAACCAGTTGCTTCATCTGTCTACGTGACATTTTTAGTGGCCTATTCAAATTTTGAACTTTGTAAGTTTTAAAACACCAGAACTAACTGCCAAAATGTATCATACCCCCAAGTTTTATTGAAACCAGATCAGTGCAGTGTGTGATACATTGGAACAGTTAGTGTCATTTATAAGGATGGGTAGATAAAGGATGGCAAGCTTTCATCAGTTAGCCCTCAAGTGTAGAAAACTGAACTTTTTAAAAGCTGCAGTGTTTCACCAATGGGTGGGGGTGGAGGGGCTGGACTGCCATGACCCATTGTGCATATTACTACATATATTACATATATTTGTACAATTAGTTGACCTGCCAGTTGGCAAAAAAAGTTATCAGCAACACTTTTTGTAAAAGACTTGCTGCTTTCCTCTGTTCATATTATTGTATTTTATTTCAAACATAGGACAGGATGGTCAGTGTCCCTTATCTTCTTTGCACCATAATGATGTTAAATGCCAGTCACTAGCAATAGTTAGTGACGCCCAGCAGATGTTAGGAACATATTATCAGTTGTGTACCTTAGCATCATCAGGTGTTTCAGCCTTTTAAACATAGATACCCTCAGCTGAGGCAAGCCCACCATAGGTTGATCAAGCCTAGGTGTATGTCCCTAACATCTTGGGGCCCAGTTGGGGTCTTTCCCCTTGAGCCAAAGCCATTGGCTGCAGCGCTCTGCAGTCTCAGACAACTCTTTTATAGTCTGATGCAGGCCTTGTCCAAGATACCAAGCTCTTTAAGCAACTTGATAGTGGATGTTGCAAAAAATCCCCTGCTGCTAGACTATTGCTCTCCAGCCTTGTTGTTCTGCCTCGATTGCCGTTTCCACATATAACAGCTTCTTCCTCTCATTTGCTTCATCCGCAGCATCCTCTCGGGGCACTGTGAGTTCTATAAAGTAGACGATGTGCAGGGTATTGGACCAAAGCACCCGATTCGATCTTAGGGTGGTGATGGCAATTTCAGGTGGGACTGACAGATGGTGGTGGATGCAGACCAACATCTGTCAGTCCCACCTGAAATTGTCCCAGTCTCCCCCCAGTTGACCGAACCTGGTCAAAGATGGAGCTCCTGCCCGACCCTGTTCCCTCTCTGTTCTCCCTCTGTTCCGGAGGTTATGACATTGGTAGAAGTTCTTTTGGTTTTGATTGCTGCTGCCAGACTTTTCAGTACCTGATTGTGTCTCTATGTGTACCTGCCTTGAGAGAGACTCACTTTGCATCCAATGAGGATATGCCTGAGGGTAGCTGGGGTTGCGCAAAATGGGCAGGATGGATCTTCACCCACTGCTGGAGCTTTTTTGGTGAGGGCAGAATGTCATAGGTAGCTCTGAGTAGATAGTGAATGCTAATGGGGAGATCATAGTAGTAGTAAATCAAATATCAATGGATTTTAGAGTGTTGCTTGAAAAAATATAAGAAGCCATCTTTGGATGTTATAAATTTAAATTCAAAATACCACAAACCGATTGCTTACAGCCATTACTATACTGGCCTTGTAGACCCATCAAGGTTTGTGGCCCTTGGCAGTGACCTGCTTTTTTCAGTTGGTAATCCAGCCTTGCTAGAGGGTAGAAAGTTTCAAAAACAGTCCACATTAAGATGGTTAAAATTGGGAATGTATGTTTTTCCCTCCATTCCATCTCTCTGTCCAAACTGAGATGGAGTCTGTTTCCAAAACAGGGTTTTTCCAAAATGGCCTCCACAGTGTGTAAATCTGAAAACACTGGCTTGGTATTTCATGATATTGTAAGCCAGCCCACTTAGGGTTGGGGGCTGTGTGAAGACATTGTTTAGTTGCTTCTGACTTGATTCTTTCATTTTAAATGCCAGCTGTTGTCATTAACTTGGACCACAGAGAGTAGGAGGACACTGTGCAATGTGCTGTCACTTTGCAAAATGCAAACTGGCTAGACAATGTGGTGACAATGACGTAATGACTTGATCAGCTGGGCTCTCTGTCTCACTCCTTACCAGATGTTGGCTGAAAGATGATTTGTTGTGTGGCAGAAGGAGAAGAGATTTAGCAGTTATCATGTTGTTCAGGTGTCTCACTGCGAACGCAGGTCTCCCCATTTTAAAATTAGATGGCTGTATCTATATACTACCAGTCAAAACAGTTTTACAACAAACCCATTTTCCCAGTTTTTATTGAAATTTATGCTGCTACTTCATCTATCTGCCATGTTCAGTTGGGCCAATGCTGTATCCAGAATAAATAGTGTAGGAAATGTAATACTGCCTGCTTTACCTTTTTTAAAAATAAATAAATAAATAAATAAAATAAAATAAATAAATAAAAAATCAATTGTTAGGAAACAATGTGAATTTATTGTATCTGGCAAATTGCAATTTGTTGATGCTGAACAAAACTGCAAACTCTTCTCAAACCTGTTTCATTTATTTACCTACATAATATCTCTCTGCTTGTTGTAACAAGTAACATTCACTTGGTTTCTCTGGGCTTTGTACTTGTTTACTGGAAATACCTGCCTATGGTTAAATGGAGGAGTTGATGAGAATGGTGAGACTCAACAATAAAGTCTGTGTCTGCGATGTAAAACCACAACAAGCTACACTGAACCTAAAAGTTGCAGAGATGCAAATCTGGGTGCAGAATATATGTAGGTGCAACATTAAGAGCAACCAGTTTTATTTTTGTTTTGCCATTTGATATAATGCTAATATCTGAAATATAACAAGTTTAAAATAAAAAAAAAGTAATAATGCAGATAAAGAGAAAGTAATAATGGCGATTGCAGTGCAAAACAATCAACCACTAATGATTGTGCCTTTCATTTGTGAATCATCTTCTCACATTAAGTAAGAATAGTAGTGGTGTATGAGACACAGTTTTTAAATGCTCAATCACAACTTTATGATGTGTCATCACACCATGTTTCGTCAGTGCTGAAGATTGACTTGGTGGACACATGTGGACACAGCTTTTTTTCAAACTTTGATTTTTGAGGATATGAATTAGAAAAAGTTACATTTCTGCGCAAGCAAAGTACATGTTTTTGGTTTTTTTTATAAAGTTGTCAATAACAATTTAATGTTTATCAGTCATTTCCACAGGCTTCCACTCTGTAAATGTCCCTGAAAAACCATGAAAGCATGTAAAACATTTAATGAAAGGCATTATGCATTTTGACATTAAACAGCCTGTTATACTCCATTAAATACTCAACAGATGAGCCATTCAGGAACAGACTGACATCCTGGTAGCTTGGCAGGATGTTTTCAATCACAAGATTTGGACACATTTCAGCAAGTCACAGTTAGGATGCTGAATAACACCCTCAATATTACCTCCTGTTGGACCCATAGATTAAAATAATGGTGGGCTTGTCTTTTGATTACAGAAAATGCTTGTGTAGCCATAAACTTGGGATGTGCCTCGCTGACCAATAAGTGTTTGGGTTTTTGAAAAGGGCATGAGAAGAATAAATTTGACAGAGACTCATTAAATTACCATTGTGCTTTTAATTATCTATCAAATCTTCAGGGATAAATGGCGCATGGCAGCACTGTTTAAAGGAGTGGCTTTATCCCTTCCTTTGTCTCTGCTTATTCATGTATTTTCTGTCTTTCTTCAGCTCTTATGTGACTAATGTCATTAACTATGATAGATCTGGACTGGAGTTAGCAATACTGATATTTCATTTTTTAAAATAAAATGTCAATGGAATGACATTTTTTTTTTTTTAAAGAAAATCATTGGAGTTCCCATTTGCATTTTATTTGCATTTTTTATCTTAAAGCATTAAAAGCAGACAGTATTTCAGTCGTACATTGTCAGTGTGTGATGCACAAGATTGCGGTTTGATCGTGTTTGAAGTGTGTTTGTGAATATTCTGCTTGTCTTTGACAGCTGTATGTAATTTCTTCAAAACTGGCAAAGTTCTGAGACAGACTGTTTTAAAAAGTAACTATTAGGGTGTATATCTTAGGTTGCATATAATATACAGTATTTGCCTTGCATTCAGCTGATTCTCACTCCTGTCACATACTTCATCATGAAGTCTGCCAAATAAATCAATAACACATTTCTTCACTTTCAGCAGGTGGCATTTTCACTTACTGAATGCCATTGCATATAAATGGGATCATATTATTTTGAATGACTGAAAAATGTAAATAAATGTAATATTGCAACAATTACAAATAATCAATAAGCAGTAATTAGTTGATTACTTTAATGTCAATGCACAGAAAGGTCAAGATCTCTGTCAGGACAGAGAGATGTTATAGCTGAGCAGATGACGTTTTGCCAAGGACAAACATTATACAGAGAGCTGTATTTGCATCTGTTTTCCTTATGTCTTGTTTGCATTGCTTAAAAGCCATTGGACCAAAACTAAACCTGTGATGATGGGGCGGGTGAGCCTGCTGAGCAACAGCATGTGTTGCTCTGGAAACGGGGCTGATCTTTCCTAACGCCTAGCAGACTGGAGTTACATCAGAAAGCTGATGGACTAGCATCTGGCCCACAATGAAGCTGTGTTTCCATATGTTGAGAGCTGTCATGTGCTGACCTTCTCACAATGACAATGCTAACACAGAGATGCTAAGCAGGTTAGCTATTATTTTTGCTTGTTAGCATGCTAACCTTCACTAATTTGCAGCACATACAAAGAACAACTGTGGTTGATGGGAATGCCATTAGTTGTGCAGGTATTTGGTCATAAACCAAAGTTTTTGACAATTAACGTTTTGACCTGAAGCCAGAGGAACAGAAGTCTGGTGGGATCATGAATATACAGTACCAGTCAAAAGTTTGGACACATCCTCTTGTTCAATGTTTTTTCTTTATCTTTTTTATTATTTTCTACATTGTAGATTAATAAAAATCATTTTATATTTTAGATTCTTCAAAGTAGCCTCCTTTTGCTTTGTTGACAGATTTGCACACTTTTGGCATTCTCTCAATCAGATTCATGAGGTAGTCACCTGGAATGGTTTCCAACAGTGTTGATTGAGTTCCTAGAGGTGCTACCTTCACATTCACGTGGTCCAACTCATCCCAAACAATCTCATTTAAGTTTAGGTCAGGTGATTGTGGAGGCCATGTCATCTGACACAGCATTCCATCACTGTCTTTCTTGGTCAGATAGCCTTTACATAGCCTGTAGGTGTGTTTAGGTCATTGTCCTGTTGAAAAACAAATGATGGTCCCACTAAGGGCAAACCAGATGGGATAGTATGCCGCTGCAGAATGCTGTGGTAGTCATGTGGGTTAAGTGTGCCTTGAATTTTGACAGTGTCACCAGCAAAGCATCCCAACACCATCACACCTCCTCCTCCATGCTTCACAGTGGGAACCACACATGTAGAAACCATCCATTCACCTTTTCTGTATCTCATAAAGACATGGCAGGTGGAATCAAAATCATCTGGACTGTCATTTCTCTTTTCTTAGTTGAGTGGTTCTTGCCATAATATGGATTAGAACAGTAGTCAAATAGGACTATTCACTTTATAGAACGGTGTACCAACCCTTTCTCTGCACAACACAACTGATGGTCTCTCACACATTAAGAAGACCAGAAATTCCACAAATTAACTCTTGACAAGGAAGCTGTCGTTAAAGCAAAAGGTGGCTTCTTCGAAGAATCTAAAATATAAAACATATTCTGGTTTGTTTAACACTGTTTTGTTTACTGCATAATTTCATATGTGATCCTTCATAGTTTTGATGTCTTCAGTATTAATCTATGATGTAGAAAATAAGAAAAACACTGAATGAGAAGGTGTGTCTAAGCTTTTGAATGTATATGAATACATACCAAGGTTGTTGAGACATTCACTCTAAACCACAAACTTCATGGTGTGCTAGAGGAAAAGTCAGATGATCACCAAAGTCTGTGTTCAGACAATATTTACTATGGTAATACATTCAGTAATCTAATAATTAGAACCATGCTGCAAAATCATCAAGAACAAATCTGCCAAGATTACTTACCTGCAACTTGTTTGTTTGGCTTTCAAACATGGTAGATTTATTCATACTGATCACTGAGAAGCACACTTCTTTCCTAAAGGCTCTAGTGTTTTTCTCCAAGGAAAGCATTTTAGTGACAAAACAGCTTGTGTTCACACATCCACCAGCATTTGCTGCACTTTTGAGACCTTAAAGCAGAGCCAAGTAAGTCCAAACAATGTAAACAAAACAAAATAACATAATTAAAATGCACTTCAAGTTGATAAAATCCCCAAGTTTCCACAAAAATACAGAGGTCTTGCACTTGGTGCCATCAGTGGTAACTATGAATACTGTCTCTCGCAAAACAACTTTAACTCAGACATCTTTATGCAGTTCTTCATTTTCATGTAAACAAACAAGACTGTGAAAAAAAACTCCATAGGTTGTCTGTGGAAGGAGCTTATTATGACTCATAGTTACATTTTATTGTTAGGCGATCAATAATAATTACAAGCAAAGGAGGAAATCAGACCTCAGTAGGTCCATGTTAGGAGGATGCATGGGTCAACAAAACACAGGACTTTCACACAGGAGACTGCAGTTTGTTTTACATGTGAACCTGATACTTAACATTGTTTTTGAAACCATGACCATTCTACAACCTTAACTGCATGCTTATTATTGTAACCATGGTAACAAAAGTCCTCTAATCTTAACGAGGGAGTAGTTTAGTTTGTGCCAAAACCTAACCCAACCATGACTATTACACAATGCTAAGCACATGTTTATTAATGTTACCCTGACGATGATGCTAATGGAGGTGTTGCACCAGCCACTGGTTATCCTTTTATGGGTTGCATCCAATGGTAGGGACAAGACAAGAGGACTTGAAGAAGGATTGATTGACCTCTTGACTCTTTGTAAAGAAAATGTTTCACATTAGTTTTTTTCTTTACTGAAATGACACTGGAATAAATTAATCTCCATCTTGGATGATAGAGTATTATAAATAAATGTGTTGATATATCTGTTACCCTACACAGAGTGATGTCTCAAGCCAGATAGTTTAGTGAATTTTGAAAGGTTGTTTGGTAACTGTGCGGTTCCCATTAAAAACACTGCAGGAAATGGATAAACACCAGATTAGAGAAGGAAGACAGTTAGACTTTCCAAAGAGTAAGCACATGACTCAGACCTGACAGATAAGAAATGTCAGCAGGCTGGTTTAGCAGTCAGTGAGGCCATCAGGTATCCTGGAGGTCAGTGCACTGGTTTACACTTTTGGTAAATCAGTAGCAAAGCTACCCAAAGCTGCATGGTACAAGTGCTGTTGTTTATTTTTGGTAATACTTTGGAGCAACTGCTGTACATTTGGACACAGGATCAGACTGGGAGGAATTAAATACCAGCAGGTACGATGAACCTGATTTCAACCATGCCAGTTTGAATCAGCCCATCATCTTCACACTGAAGGGAAAGAGTGATGCTGTCTACATTACAGTGTTCTGTCAGTTTGGTGATTGAAGAATACAGTGATGTCAACGCTTCAAACAAACGGGTGTCATTGTACAGGAAGTGCAGAATTGCTTGGAGTTCATACAGCACCTTAATTAAAGAATAAATGAAATTAGTCTTGGAGGATAAAACACTTTTTTGAACTGATGCCCTGTGCATGAAGTGATAATTAATGGTGTTCAAAGATACTAGGCAGAGAGTCTAAACAGACCATGGCAGCCAACTACCAGTTACTGGCATGATGAGACAAAGCAGGACTATAAAATGTTGCATTTACTCTGGAATCATATTTGCTATCAGCCTTTCTAATGAAGCCCTCCCCACACAAGCTGAGTTAACATTGAGTCCAAAGTCCCAAAAAATAGGTATAATTACTGTATACCTGCTTGCTGTATTTATTTATTTTATTTATTTACTGCTCTGACGGACTACACACTACATACATACATACACACACACACTGTACACCACGCACCTTAAATATGGCATTCTATTTGCACTGGACTCTGCACTGGACTTGAAGTTTCCTCACTGTGTTTTTTATTAGCAGTGTTTTTATTATTATTCCCAATATTTATTGCATGCCTTCGACCCTTTATCTTAAGTTTGTTGATGCTGCTGGAACTGTGAATTTCCAGTGTGAAGTATCTATCTAATCTATTTTTTAAGGGGGACAAACTACAGCATGACTGTACCCCTTCCAGTAAAATTTTGTTCTTCCTTGTATTATCTCCTCAAAAGAATAGTTCAACATTTTGGAAAATACACTTATTTACTTTTCTGCTGAGAAATGGAAGAGAAGGTTGATACCACGCTCATATTTGTCTGTTAAAAATGAAGCTAGAGCCAGGAGACAGTCAGTGTAGCTTCGCATAAAGACTGGAAGCAGGGGGAAACTCAGCTAGCCAGACTCTGATCCTGTAAAGCTTGCTAATCAACAAATTATGTACTGGGTTTGTTTGACCCACACAAAAATGACAAGCTGTTTTACACCTAGCCTGGCACTGTTCATGGGTGAAGCCTCTCAGTGACAAGACTCAAGGAGGTTGTTGCACCTGGCCAGGAAGTAGTCCAGCACATAACATCCCTAAATCATTTTGTTGTTTCTCCATGGATTTCACAAAACAGATGTAATGTGTTAGCTGCTTCCTCCCATTTCCAGTCATTATGCTCAGGTAAGCTAATGACAGATGACAGATATGAGTCTTCTGTCTGCAGCAAATGAAATAAATGTTAAACTATTTCTTATTTTGCCCCTTTGATTTTTCTTTTTGACTTCTTCTCAGGTCTCATTGTGGGATCCTTGATGGTATGCTGGCTTCCCAACCAGATTCGCCGCCTTATGATGGCCGCTGTCCCCAAGTCCCGCTGGACTACTTCTTACTTCCAGAGCTACGTCAAACTTCACCCTGTGGCTGACACCTTCTTCTACCTCAGCTCTGTCCTAAACCCTTTCCTTTATAACCTGTCCTCCAGGCAGTTTAGGGAGGTCTTTGTCCAGGTCCTGCGGTGCCACCTCACCATCGAGCATGTGAACAAGCGAACCTTGCAGAGCTCCCATGCCGCTTCGGCGCGACTCCCTCCGACCCCTGCTGATGAAGTCCTTGCGTCGAAGCAGCCCAAACAGCGGCACCGTTGCACAAGAAAAAACTCCTCCAACCCTTACAACCTTTCAAAAGCAAAGTGATTCAGGGGTGTCTTCAAATACTCAGTCTACATCCCTCAGCCTGACTGAAGAGGCAGGTTCAGTTCTCAAAACAAATACAGATGAACCATCAGAGACTGAAATATAATATGCTGTACAATTTAATGCAACACAGTAAACAGTAAAAACAAACATGGCAGAAACTGTTTAATTCAAGGACACTTGTACTGTGCCATTAAAAACAAATAGAGAGATGTTCCTTATATGCAGTAATCACAGTACAAAGTGCTAAGTCAGGAATTTCACTGACAGATCACGCTCAGCTGACAATTTGGCACAATAGAAAGCTTGATGCATTAGAATGACATGTAAAATTAGGGAATGTGAAATTTTTATCTAGTCAGAAAATGATTATACAAAAGCTCAAATATTCAGTTCAGCATGAAGGTCTCACAAACTGAAATAAAATTAAAGGTAACATAAGGAGTTTTTGACCACTGGTGGTGCTGTGGAGCACCAACTAAATTTGAATTTGAATTAAACTGATGCATCATTTGGAGTTCCAAAATTACTTGTGAATGTATCGCAGACATCTCCTACTCTACAATAATGCATGACGACACATATATACACTCATAAGCTTGCTGGTGACACAAGATGCTTTCCTGTTGACTGCAGAGAGTGGAAATGTGTGGTGCATGCAAGACCCCAGGAAGAGCTGGCCCAAGAGATACTTTTCCCCTTAGGCAGGATGCCATATAGCAGAAAGACATCCAAAAAGCACTGTTCTTGGGTATGGTTTCTATGACAACAATATCATGACAACATATCACCACTGTCTTTGTAATAGACTACCATCTCCCATTTGCTTTTTTACTTCTATACTTCAGAGATTTTCAATTAGAAGTGCTTAGAGCTGCTGCACAAAAATAGTAGAGTGGCCTGTAAAACAACTAAGACAAATAATGTTGCCAGTCTTCTTGGGAAGACTCTCACACAGTAAGCATAACATGAACTGGGGACCACCTTGAAACCATCAAAGAAAATGTTATTCAATTCCCTTATCACTTCTGTGGCATGCAAGCTATGTGATGTTCCTCAACTTCATGCTATTCCACTCTCTGACAGCTGATGGCGCTAACATCAAGAAACATAGCAGTGCATCAGAAAAGACGAACAGGAACACATTCAACATGTTTGTTAGACCTCAAGGATACACAAAATGCCTTTTTGTAAGAAACACTGAATGTGAACACAGCTGTGTTTGTTTACGAGAAAACTCCACAGGTTACCTTTAAGGTTCAGGTCAATTTCAAATAAAACTGTGATACAAAATGCTAAAACCAGCAAGAAACACATTTTTCATATTTCAACTTGACCACTGCAAAAGCAACAAAATTTTACAATTCATCTAATCAATCAATAATCATCATAGTATCATAAGTTTAGCACATCAGATTGCCTCCTGTCATTAAGGATAACTTTAGAACTACTCTCCTTGTCATAAAGTATCTCTCTAAAGTAACTGGTGGGCAAAACTCCCAAAAAGCTGGTGTAGTCCGTTCTGGACAGTCACTGACAGCCGCTCTAGGTGTCCCTTATCTTACCAATTGCTCTCTTCATTACAGTTGCTCCGCCTCAATGTATACTTTTAATTTTAGTCATTAGCGTTGCAGAGATTATGTGGTGAGTAGTTTTGAAAAGGTTTGTGTATTTCAGCCTGCTCTTGTATCTCTGTGTATGGTATTTCTGAGCAGAATACAAGGCTGTTACAAAGAAAAGTTTCAGGACAAATTTTTTTATGGCTTGCACTGCATGTTTCAGAGCTGTCACTTTGATGAGATTATGTTGTACCTGTGAGGGGCTTGAGGGCTTAGGATGCTATAATCACTGGCATATCCAATACCTTTTTTTCATGACTGTACTTTTCTTTCCAGAATCATTAAACAATATCATTGTCATACATACCACACTCAAGTCTTTTTTAGTTCATAAATATGCTGTAAACTTGATGATTAATGGTATTCATATAGAATAAATCATGGAGTTATTTATTCAGGAGATCTTTTCCTAAGGCTGAGAGAATGAATGATGAATGTGAACTTGCTTATCTTTCCTGCAATATGCCTTTTTTGACCTTGCAGAGTAAATAAATACAGACAAATGAGGATGAGACACCTGCTGTCCAATAAATAGCCAGAAGCTGTGTCATCCACGGCACTGTCCTTCACCTCACCTTACTCAACTCCACTTGCAGCTGCACCATGATTCTGTTTGTGACATGACATGTGATAAGAAGAATTCCCACCACTCAGTGTGGCGTTTGAACTTTGGAGGCAAGCTGCGACAAACAAGCAGGGGGAGTAAAGAAAACAAATACTGTACAAAGCTTCCACACATCTTACAGAATATGCCTTTCAAAATATGTATGTCTCAGCTTACACAGTTCCAGTTCATGTCTTCGGCACTGTCTGCAGCAGAACTTTTTATAATGCACATCTTAACTCAGTGTGTGAAGGCCTGTCAGCACAGGGTGGAGGACAGCAAGAGGAGGATGTAGAGAGAAAACACAGAGTGATGCGGCGTGGTCAGGGCGATGGCAGCAGAGTGTTGGGGTCGTTTCTTCTGGCGCGGTCCGTTACACAGCGGTGTGTTGCAGCAGGTGATGCACACTGAGTTGAGCTTGCCGGTGCAGAACTGCTGGTAGCCAGAAGAGGCGATAAGACAGGCTCCTGATGAGGCGCAGGACTTGCGGTAGTGTATCCCTGAAACAGGACAGACGTAAATGCATTAGGCTTGTAATGAGAGGATTAGAAGGTGTGTGTATGTGTTGGTGTGTGTGACAGAGAGAGAGAACAATCTCATCAAGGGGATTTCAGTTTAAAGGGAAATAATGATTTTCAACATCTCTTTATAATTGGGCTAATGCTCCTAATGCAACTAATCATTACAGTTAGGTGTCTTCTGCGTGCCTGAAACACTCTGTCTCTTCAGTAGATACGCACATACTGTAAGTGTCAGTGTCAGCAGCCAGTGTAGTATAATTAGTTCATGAATGAGGAAAAACACAGCTCTTGCTTCTTGCTTTTTAACTGCTTCAATGGATTTGACTTCTCTTTTTTGTGTTGAGCCAAACCAGCAGCACAGTGAGTTTCAGTATAATGAGTTACAATGTGGACTGTAAAACTAACACTTCTGAATGGGATTGAGGATATAGCACTTGTGCCCTCAGAAAACCAGCGGACCAGTAGAAGCACACAGCACATTAGGTGGTTATTCATACGAGCCAGACAAACACAAGAAATTGAGGAGTTACAGGGAGACACTGAGGCAGCAGCATGAAACACAAACCAGCAGTCAGTCAACCAGCAGCAGCAGCAGCAGCTCTTACTCAGATCATACAGACAGATCCATCCTGTGCCAAAACAGGTAGCGGGGATGAAGGTTTGGTTTCCTTCTAAGTCATTCCAACACTCGACCATGAAGCATTTTTCTTCTGCCGTACAATATATTTTACTGTGCACACACAGGGTGCACATGGGCGTATGAGCAATGCATTACATTTAAAGAATTCAAACGCAACCATCAACTCTGTTCTTAAACATGTCAAACTGTTTGACACATTGGAATAAGTGGAACATCAGCTGGTAATTGTGTCTCTGGTGCTGGACTACAGGACACCTACACAGCTGGGTTGTGTGACCCTTCCAGGACAACAGACCCTTTTAAAAGCCAAGATATTTTACATCTCATACAGCTCTCTTAGTAATTTAAATGGAATCTGAATAACATTTAGATATTTAATCAGTTACACCTTTAAATGTTTGAGAGAAAGTCCCTACAGTACAAGGAGGTATACAGTAAGAGAAGAGCATTAAAACTATTAGCATCTTTTACCTCTGAACTCTCAACTGAATTTACAGTTACAGGTTGATCAGCCACACTCTCGTGGTTTACCTACACAGATGTTTTTCTTATTCAGACTTTGACTGAATGATATCTGTCTTTACAGCTGCTGGTTTCCGTGGGACAATAGACTACATCTCAGTAAGACTTCAAATGCATCCCTGTCCGCCAGTTTAAGGGTCTTGGCTCACTGAAATGGCTTACTAGGACATCTTATTGAGCTGAGCCATCATTAAGGTTATTAGCTTTGCTTTTCCTGCTATATGAAGTTTGATGACCCTATGCATTCTTACCAGAGCTTCAACCACCTTTACCCTTAGCAGAGGTCTAATCAGCCAGAGCAACTTAAAACACCTCCCTACGCTTTTGATTTATCAGCCGAGCTGCATGCACTAAAATTTCATTTTCTTCATAGTGATATCAGACTTACAGATATAGCCGTAATAAACATGAATACAGTAAAGAGCACAAGAGTGAATGTACAACCATGAAATCTCCTATACCTAATAATAGCAATGACAAAATCCGATGGTGACAGGAGCAGGTGCCTTGGCCTGGATAGTGAGACATTTGGTTATGTCTCACAGCAATGCACATTCCTAATACTGTGCACTGCTTTGCAATTAGCAGAGGCATTTCATGACTTGAGTTACAGAAGTTTACCCTCCGGTGTTCATAATCTGGACTGAGAACGGCACTTCATGGTTCCTGTTGGCACTTTGAGCTAAACTCATTTGCATTCCCTCTCTTTAGACATTTTAACACAGTATGTAGCAATCTCTCTCTGTGCATTACTACCAAGTACTGCCTAGAATTTCATTAATTACCATCAATCAGTTCATGATCCTCACACATTCATTTATGAATCTTTTGTAAGGTCATTTATTGTGCATCCATCTGAGGCCATGAAGAGCTCCAAAAGCAGGTTAGTTTTTGTGAATAACAATATTAAGACTGAAAGACTCCTAACACCCACCAGGCTCTGTCTTATTTACTTTTACCTATTTATTTAATACTGTGCAAAAAATGAATGTGAGGGTTGTGTGAGGTTTAGTGAAAGAAAAATTTCAAACTAATAGCTTAGAGCCATTTTCAGTGACTGTAATCAATTTCCAAAGATTCTCTGAGAAGCATTCATCTCAGAAAAGTTGACTTATCTCCACCAGCTATAATCCACATAACAATAAGGTTTACTTAGGCAGACTGGGAATTAAGGAGAAGACCCTCAGCTGTGACCATTTCAATTGGCAATATATTTTTCCCTCTATTTTGCACTATGAGCATTGATTTGACTTGAGAAGCTCGTTGGAACATGTCAAAGTTGTTTGTGAGATTACTGGAGGGAGGCTTTAACATTTGGCTGACATTTTACTTCAAAGAAATTTAGATATGAGCACATGACCTTCCAATAACCCTTGTAATGTTTCACTCCTCTCTCCTGCCAGAGTGCAACAGATACAAGCACGGTAACACCCGGAGAACTGCATGTTCATTTAAATTGTGCATCCTCCCATGTATTATATACTGCAAATATCAGTGGGGGTCCCAGAAGGTGTTGAGTAATCCAGCGGAAACACGGTGTGATATGTCGCAAGGGCCTGGAAGGAAATGCACTGACTCACACTGTGTTTTTACCCTTAATTTTAGCTGTCTGACTCTTACTGGATGGCTGTGTGGATCTCTGTCAGTTTCTACTCAAACCTTAAAATAGCTGTTAATATTATGACAACTCAAGAAGAAAAGTGGGACAAATACGTGAAACAACTCAAAGTAAGAAAATCAAATGATCATAAATGCCTGTATAATCTGTTGGCTTTTATTTCAAGCAGTAATTGGAAAATAGCCAGAGCCGATTACATGGGCAGTCAGTGGAAAATGAGGTGTAGTTAAAGTGGGAAGTGTCAGTGACAGAGAATACAGATTTGATGGGTTTTCTCACCTCAAACAATTACTTACCAATAGGGTTGCAAAGGGGCGGAAAATTTCCGGTATATTTCCGGAAACTTTCTATAGTAAGTTAAGCTGGGGAATTTTGGAAATATTCCAAGACGTGTGCTAGATGAAGAGATGAACACTCATCAATCAGCTGCTGAATCAAACTACCGTCTTGTATGAACAGGAAACTGACTGAAGAAACAGCATCACAGTTGAGCTAGCTACCATCTTGATTGGGAAGCAGCACTCTATCATAATAGCTAGTCTCTTAAATTCAAGTCAAGTCAATTTTTATTCATATAGTGCCAAATCACAAACATAGTGCTCTTTATATAAAAATTTTTACAAAGGAAGATCCAACAGTTCCCACCATAAGCAAGCAACGGTGGCAAGGAAAAACTTTGTTTTACAAGACAGAAACCTCGAGCAGAAACAGACTAAAATTGTCGATAAAATAGTATTAGCTAGCTTACATTTACCATCTCTGATTTACTGGTTAGGTAGCTACTGTATAAACACATTTTTGTTTATTTTTTGCTAGTTAAGCTTTAAATGGACTAAACAGACTGTACTTATATAGCGCTTTTCTAGTCGTATCGACCACTCTAAGCGCTTTACACTACGCGTCACATTCACCCATTCACACACACATTCACACAGTGCTTGCACTACTACAAAGCGCTCCAGCACATTCACACACTTCAATAGTCCTGCTGTAGTGAGCAGGATTCTAGAAATTATCTGTACTTGTGATGGAGGAGTGCACAGTGCAGGGTAGAAATTCAGCTGAATTTGCATGAAATCTGGTTGTTTTAACTAAGATTATGCTGCAAGATACATCTACATTTAAGTTCCCTGTTGCAGGCTAACCTGCAAATTTCTAGTTTATTCCCGTTAATTCCCATACATTTCTGTTAATTCAACATTATCCCTGTTAATTCCCATGGAAAGTTTCCAACTTTGAAAATTTCCAGAATTTTGCAACCCTACTTATCACATTTATTAGTGGGCTCACACTCAGCAATGCACACTAAATTGGACATTTCAACTACAAACTTAATTCATTCTTGAACTTGAACTTTATCATACTGATTAAGCTTTTTCATACCTTTTGTAGTTTTTCAGTGATTGAAGTTCAAGATTTTGAAACCTTGAGTGGATGACATCATTGTGCTCCCTGGTTGTCTTTCAGAGTTTATGAATAGGACCACGAATGTCTAAAGCAAACAAGGACAAGGAAGAAGGGTTGCACAGTAAATGATGCTGCATGTAGCAGCTCAATGCCAGTTACTTTCAGAAACCTTAGAGCAATGAAAAATAAATGCAAAGATAAAAGAAAGGTTTGGAACCATGCATCTTTATCGCAGTTCTTGCTAAGAAGAATGACCTCTGTGTATTCAATTCAATTTTATTTATATAGCGCCAAATTGAGTAGGACCCTGAAAATGAAGCATCTAAATTGAATTTGACCACAATTAATTTTATTATTTACGCCCATGCTTTTCCTACTGTGACATTTCAGAATCTATTTTGTGAAAAAGTTCTATTTACTCAAGTGTCTTTGAGCAAAGCATGCAATCCTTAACCATCTCTGTCAGCACCTCCACATTTCTTACTATGGATGTTTAAGCTTTTTTTCACTTAGAACTAAAATATGAAAAATTTGAACAACATTTTAATACCTTTAAAATGTTTCTATTATATTTTCATATTAGTACAAATGCAGTCCATCCCTTTTTAGCATGGGTGCTTCTAAAAATGAAGGAGCATTTGACTGAAGAGATCTTAAGAGATTAAAAACAGTGATAACAATTAAACTTTACAGCTGAAATGGAAATTAATATAAGATTATTAACTTAAATGATTTTCAAATGCAACCGCTAGTTTGACACATGACATGATTAAATCACATGACATGATTAAATCATGTTCAGTCTTTCAAAATTTGTTGTCTAATTCATTACTGGCAATTTATGCTGAATTTTAATAACCAAATATTTATGATTGCTTAAATATAAGAGACAGAAATATGTGATATTATCATGGACTGCTTCCCTTAATTTTCAGTGACTACTTTCAAGAACTCCTGCAAAGAGTGTACACTAATTATAACAATGTACCACCAAGGTGAAACACTGCTTTCACAGCACATTCACAAATAGACTGGAGCTGTCCCAGCAGATAAATGTGTCGAGGCAGTTCAGTTTAAATGCAATTCTAAAACTGTGGGAAGAAGTGAGGCAACACCTCAATGTAGCTGTTCTTGAGCTGCTCTCAGCAACTCAGGAGAACACTTCAGTGGGGCTGACACTTTGTTCTGATACAACAGTACAACATTATCTAGTAGTCTTAGTTATAGTGGTTTTTCTGAAATTCTGATGAAGTTGAGGGGACAGATCACAAAGGGTTCTTTTTCAACTTAAAATATTAGAGTATGATTTTATTTATTTAATGCTTGATTCATTACTTTGGGGTTATGCATTTCCAGGAACACCTTTCTAATTGAAATTCAGGACAAATACACACAAACATCATACACTCTAATACATGGTGATTATATTCCATATGTCTCAGTTATGAGCTAGGTGCTGATATGCAGTGCTGTGCCACATTTGTTGAGTAAATATCACCACAATGAATCTCAGACAGCAGGGAACAGGGAAACAGTCTAATGTCTGAAGTGTTTGGAGGGGATTTCATTTAATTTGTGCATGGGAATTCTTAAATTCAGCACTTCAACCTAAATTATAGTATTGTGTTAATTTATAGGAAAAAGGGGAAAAATTCTTATCAACTTTCAAGTGCTGAGAGAACTAGCACTGTTATTGTAATGAGAATCAGCATGGTCAGCTGCACAGGGAAGAGTAAGCAATCCAATATGTCCAAGCGTGTGAAGAACTTTCGATTGCTCCCTGAAATTAGATTTTAACCAAATAAATCACTCACACTGAATAGCATCAACATGAGCATTTGTTTCTTAGTATGTTGATGCTATAAATGTCAGTAAAACATGATTTGTGCATAGTTCTTTCGTTTCTTGCTTTGAATATGATATTGTTTGTAGTAGTGACTCCTTAACGTGAAGAAGAGAGAAAGAGAGAAACTTGACAATACAGGGAAATCAGACTGGAGTCATTATTTGAGCAAACATAAAGATGGCATCCAGATAAATGGTGAGTAGGGACAATAAAACAGATGGCAGGTATTTTGGTGATAAAAACCAGAATTTAATCATGACATAAAAGTTACCAAGTTCTATGGCAGCAACACTTATGGATGCATTAATCTGTAATTTCTTTTTATAACTTTATTCAACCAAGACAGTCTTTTCAGATCCAAATCTTTTTCAAGAGAGGTTTGGTGATAGTTGCAAGAATCAGGACAAAATTCTGGGTACAATTGTGTTTTTACGTTTCACCAGTAGAAACACCTGATACAGTATTTCTCAACTCATCATTAAAGGTCTGGTCACATCAGAGAGTTGCATAGCAACATCCTTGTAAAATAGATGGTGCTACCATAACTTTTTGGCGCTGTGACTACTCACAGGTCTACTTGGAGAACTGCAGTAGCTGAAGAGCTGACTGCTAATGTGCAAGCCGACCGTGAACAAAAAACTGAAATAGAAATTCACACAGTTTATTCAATAAATGTATATTTTATTTTATATAGTTTATACTAATCCACTGACACCTTTAAAGTGAATTGTTTTTGCTGCAAAATTCAAATTAAATGCTGCCGTGACCATGCCTTTGTTATGAAAACAAATCTGTTTTCATGTAATGAAATAATTAAGGACACTAAAATGAGTGTTGTTGAATGTTATGTACCATTATCACTGTCTTTCTGCACAAAAGGCAGAATACAGCTGAAGCTTATGGGAATGTCCTTAAGTTTTGCAGGTATTTGGTCATGAAGCATCCCTACAGCCATGCTGCTAGCAAGGCTAAAAATGCAGGGAGTGATTTTTAAGGTTAGAAATTGTATTTGAAATTAAACTGCACCTTAACAGCAGCTAAGCATCTAAAGTACTTGCTGCAGTGACGTAAAAATGCACTCAAGGTGTGAACAGTACACACTGAGACACAGCTTTAACTAAAACGTACCTCAAGGTAATTTCATAGTAAAGAAAACTATGATACACCCCCTCCCTCCTTCCCCCAATCCATGCTCACACGCGCTAACAAACTTCAGCAGTCATGTACAGTCCCTTTATTTAACAAAATGAATGTAAACTACTGTGACTAACCACACACTCATTTCCCTTTTCCTGATACAGTAAATTAACTTTTGCAAATTGCAAAAGCTAATTTAGATAAGCCATAAAATCAGGGAGACAAGAATACAGTTGTTGCTCGTCTCCAGCCTGCTCTGTGTTGCTCTGAGGTGTCCTCATCAGGAAAAGCAGCGTGGCCATGACAGTAAGCCTTAGCCTTGTACCAGCTGGGGTTGGGTCACCATTTATGGTTACATAATCAGAACTGTGAATTAGTCTGCTATTACCATCTTTACAGCCGTCTGAACTGAACTTGGAATTCTGAGGAGTGATACTATCTGATCCTGCCTCAGGCCATAAGCCCACTTGATGACTCCAACCCAAATATTCAGAATCATATCACCAACGGGTCACTATAAAATATATATCAGCATCTTAAGAGAAGACTTTAAAAAAAAAAAAAAAACAATAGAATTTTCTCCTTTGCCAGTAAGATTCTATTTATCAACTTTTAGCAGCATCACCTGCAGAAGGTTCCAGGGTCGAACCCTGGTTTGGCCGGGGCTTTTCTGTGCTGAGTTTGAAGGTTCTCCCCTGCGCATATGTGGGTTCTCTCCGGGGACTCCGGCTTCCTCCCACAGTCTAAAGACATGCAGGTTAAACTAATTGGTGACTCTAAATTGCCTGTAGATGTGAATGGTTGCTTTGTCTCTATATGTCAGCCCTGAGATAGACTAACATCCTGTCCAGGGTGTACACCCAGTGTCTGATAGGACTGGCTCCAGCCCCTGTGACTCTCAAGAAATAAGCGTTACAGCGGATGGATGGATTACAGCTCCACTTAGTGTGCTGCCTCTGTGGATACTGTGTTGATATTACATCTCTTAGGGTGAAGACAAACTGTACAAAGTTATGCTGCTACTGTAACATATTCATCTGTATGGCATTAAATATTTATTTTAAGGCAGTTTTGGAAGGAAGTTAAGGGAGTTGGTTTTGTGTGCTAGTGCTGTCCACAATATCATGAGGATACTGTATCAGCAGCTCTTGCTGCTCTTTAGTTATTTGTCAAGGTAACTAAATACTACAGCTTCTTTACCATTCATTGCAAGGATAGCATATATTTTATATAATATTATGATGTTGCTCCTGTTGTGCTGCCATTGTGCTGGACATTATAAGAAAGACAGTATAAGCTTTTGTCCCCTGTTTAATATGTTTTTGCAAACCTGAGGGTCAATAAATTTGTGCTATTGTATCTTCACTTAACGTAATCAAACATTAGAGCAGTTCTTTCCTACAAAAAGTTCCACATTGCAGAGGTTTTCAGGCTGCAAGAGAGGTGAAGGGGAGGAACATCCATGAACCTGCTTAAGAATCACAGAAAATTATTCTATAACTCCAGAACTTCCCTTACAACTGTGTTTTTAAGTTTTCTTCAGTATCAAACTCATTCAGAGATAGCTGTCAGTACATTTAGTGGTATATAGCAGGAACAGCTAATAGTGAATTCATAAATATCGGCTAAAACAAACAAACAAAAAACCAAAGCCAAAAAACCCCAAAAACAACGGGACTCCAATTGTAGCCTATGATGCAACTTACTCGTAACTCGTGGCAGAACGTGTTCTTGCACAAGTTTATCAAGATTATCCAAAAGCTTTGTTGAAAAAAAAAAGAAAAACTACACATATTCTAGCTCATACTCAACAAACTACAAATACATATGCACACATATACAAATATGTGTGTGTGTAGCTTATATGTACATATTTATATTTATGTATATATTCACTGTATGTACATATACATCAAATGTAAATATCAGTTAAAGGACCACTGTGTAACATTTATGGGGCTCTATAGGCAGAAATACAATATACATAAGTATAGTCTTATTAGTGTATAATTACCTAAAACTAATAATTGTTGTGTTTTTGTTCGCTTAGAAAGAGCCATTCATATCTACATAGAGAGCAGGCCCTCTTCCATGTTGCACTGCCATGTTTCTACACTAGTCCAGAGTGGACAACCTAAACCAAACAGTGGCCTTTTATGTTTTTATGCAGATGCTGCAGCTTGCATATGGAAGACAAAGAAGATGAAGAGGAAGAAAGAACAGTATGTCAGCTATTAACTATGGTTTTACAAACTAACAACTAAATATAATATCAAAGTATAACTATATAAATGATTAGTTGATGAGGTAGATGATGCCATTTTGTCACCTAATGGCCATCACAGACTGTCTGACATGCTTGGCATGGGAGGGGACGGTTATTCAGTTAGCTGCAATCTGCAATCTCACCACTAGATGTCACTTAATCCTACACACTGGTCCTTTAACTTCATAGAGTGTAGAAAAGAAAAAAAAAAACTTAAAGTCTTAACCACAATAGGCTATATACAACTTTTTTTTTTCTTTTACATATGCAGTAGTACTCCCCACTAGTGTCAAACCCACAGAGATTCATCCTGTAACTCTGCAGTCCCTACAGTTCTACACATTTTTTTAATTATTATTATTAGTTTTGGCCCATAACCTCCACTTTTATCAACTCTGTTTCCTAGCAGCAGCAGCTACTACTGCTTTGAGACCGAAGCATACCATAACTTTGAGGACACAAAACTAAAATAATGGACTGAAGGATGCATAAACTAAGATGAAGGATGACTACAGAATTTGGTTATAATTCTGAATGAGTTTTTCAAAATGAGTGACCCACTTCACATTAAACATAATAATTCAATCTGTTGTTTGTATAAAAAAATTGATTAAAAAAGAACGAAAATAATACCAAAGTATTATGTTTGTGGGACCAACAATTTATTCATTATCATTATTCACTAAGATGCAGGATTATTACAGCAAAGTCTAATCCCATGCTTTTTTGGTGTGTCTTATTACATAATTTAGATACTGTTCCTATGAAATTGCCTCTGAGAAATTGAAGGGTAGCCAGTTTCACATCTGTCATCGCAGTACATCTTACCCCCCACCCCCACCCCCCATTGAAATGTAAGGTGGCCCACTGGAGCATGGCAATCATACTTCTTTCAAATACAGCGGGAGAGAGGAACACTTACATAAAAACGCACACCCTTTTATCATTTCTGAAGACATAATCAGAGGAGAATGATGATGGTATTAATAGGAAATGGGCTTGGATAGAAAGCCAGGCTCATCTCATGTTGCCTAGCAGAAAAATAGCCATCATCTTACTGGGGTATTTACGTGGGTCTCTCACCTCTTGGTTGGTTTGACAGAGGAAATTTACTCTTGAGTTATACCTCCATGTTCTGCCAGCCAGCCTCTTTCTCAGCTGGAGAGCTGTGTTGTAAGAGCGACCACAGACAGGCTTGTATAACACCCTCCAGATACAGAAGGGCTAATCTGTTGGCTAGGGGGACAGAAAATGGCTCAGTTGAGGATGTACTTTAGCCAGTCTCCTAGAACTGAGCTGCATGCCTTGTCACTGGCACTTTCAGACAATCATATGGCATAGTATACTTAGGGAAGAAATCAAACAGTCTCAGTGATTTTGATTCTTATCACTGATGCAAATTGCACAGAGGTGGCAGTGCAATTGAGAATATATCTACTGCATTTCAAATAGTGATAAGGTGCGGTCAGTTGAGCTTCTAAGCCCTATTTTCATGCAGAGCAGCAATAATATCACTGGGAGATAAAGACTGGGATGTACATGAGCATTCAGGCAGAAATTTTCTTATTAAAGAACTGTCGACTCTATAGCGTGGTGCGTCTGCCCTTTGGATTGGGAGCCCCATTTCCAAAGATGGGAGCTTATTGCTTTTGCTCATCAGCAGTAGGGAGAGGCAATAAAAAATGGCCACCAATTTTCACTAGGTGTGAAAACGAAGCAGACCTCAGGCAGGAGGAGTGACCTTTACTGTCTGGGTTCTAACCACCTGCAGCAAATAGGCACGTCAACACAGCAGAGACACATTATTCATCACTAAAAAGGCAGCGATGAATGGCAAAATCTGAAAACTCAAGGAGTCTTTCTTACCTAGAGGACTAAAGTTAAAGTCTTGTTCCTCTGTGTTCAATAATCCATGACATATTATCCTGTTTTTCTTTTTCATTTTCTCTGTTTTGAACAGTTGCAAAGAAGCACAACCTGAACCAAAACAACACCGTGGATACATAATGCATTTCATACAGCCAGATTAAACAGATGCTTTATTGTGTAGAACATTTTAAACATTTCAGACATTGTGATTCAGAAACACTGACAAACAAGCCAAAGCAAATATTGGAGGTCTCCTGTTGTTTGGCAACCTGAGTGTTGAGAATAATTTTGACTTTTTTGATAGGGGTCATTTAAATCAGTTTTTAAAAGAACTGCAAACAAGATTTGAAAGGAGCAGCTCATATTCAGTAAAAAATAATACTGTCAGTGCTCTCTGTGCAATGGTCTGGGCTGTAGCCAGAATTTTAGAGATCATTTTGGGTCATGGGTCCATATATATATACATCTACATACATACATACATACATACATACATACATATATATAAAAGACCAATATGGCTTTTTCAGGCGATAACCGATATTTGGAGCCGATATTCATTTGTAGTAAAAGTGAAAATATTGGTGTCAAAAGTTTGAATAATACAAACTCTAACTACAACACTTAACTTCATTTAAATGCCTTTAAGCATGTTTATTAAGCAGCTTTTCAGATTTGCAACATGTTAAAGGTTTTTTTTTATCTTAGACAATAGACATCTTTGTTTTAAAAATAAAAAGGCTCAACAGCAGCAAGTTACATGAAAACATAAACAAATAAATAGCTTCCTGAAGTTTTATTACTCATTCAAAACAGCTCAGTCATATTTTATATAAATTTTATTTCCTTGCAAGAGAAATCATCATCCTCTCACAGCCATAAATAAAATTCTGGAGAGGTAGTGAGTGCATATCAAATCACAATTCTGACCTGAGTCCCAAAATGAAAAGTATCTGTAATATTAATAAATAAAAAGAGGCCAGATTCTATGGTTTGTTGACATTTTTTTAAAATATAGTCAAATTGTGTGAGATAGATAAATCTGATAGTTCCTGAGTTAATTCAGGAAACTTTCCCTTTTTATGTTTCATGGAACACTAAAGCACTGAACAGTTTGAAATATTCTATTAAATTTTAAGAAACAGTTAAACAGAAGGTTTGAGTTGTCATGCTAGGAAAAACACAGGTAACGTTAATCATGGCTTTGTTTTATTCAAGTATCCCACAACACTGACAATAATCATATTATTAAATTGTTGATGTGTTAGCAACTGCTGCTTATTTATACATCCAGCAGAGCTTTAGTGTTAATCTGTTTCTGTTTCTGGCACCTGATTGAGCCGTGTTCAATATTCACTCTTCACACTTTCAAATTTGTTTTGCTCCCTGCCAACTCTTAAGCAGCTATATTCTCCTCTATTTTCACCATCTAGTCGCTAACTTCGTTTGTCTGCTGTTCGATGCTGGGCAGGTACCATACACTGGGTTTATCAGAGCTCCCTCACTGAAAACAGCTGCCTGCTGTGACTGAGGTTGATAAGAGTAGTGAGACTGAAGCAGACAGTCAAGTTGTGGGCTACAAAAACCAAAACAATGAGCTGACAGACAAGAAAATGCTCTGCAGAACTGATAAAAACTGCAGTTTTTATATGTAGGTCTGCCACTCCTTTCACATTACACATAGTTAATATTAAATTATTGATTAATGCACATTAAAGTATATTGAGCATAACATGCTGGAAACCACAGTGTAAGTGTATGTTTTTAACTTTTAATATTCTCCCCAGCGGCTGCTAAAATTCACAAATTCACTGAAAAATTACAGGGGACATGATCTACTGTCACTGGTAACCATGGCACTGGCAAAGTCAAGTACCACCAACAAGAATCTTTTTTTTTAAAAAAAAAAAGAATTAAACCACTGCTGAAGTAGAGGGTGCTTAAATATGACACAGCTAAAAGAGCTTCAGTCAAACCTGTTTGTTTCATCAATTTGAGGAAGGTCTTCTCTTTGTCTACAGTCTTCTCTTTGCCAACCTGATCTGATGGTTTTGTCTCTTCAGTGCTATTTAAGGGTGCTTTTAAACCTCTAGTGAGTGCATTTAATCCAGACCGAGGGGAAAAAAATGCATTGTTACTTTTTAGCCCTGCTCCAGTTCATGTTCTTGTTGACTTTTTTCAAAAGAACTAAGAGGAGTAAACATGAAGTCATACAGAATGACTCTGTAACTCACTCATTGGACAGTTCTGTTGATGTAATCCTGCATCACCAGTGCATCATCAGGACTAGTGTGGGAGACTCAAATTCCAGTGACTGATGGTTGGATCATGCAGGACTTAAATGCTTTTTATTTGTATATTCATGTTCTGAAGCAGCATAAGAGCTCACAAAGATGTAACTGATAATGAGCATTATTAGTGTTGAGCTGATGACAAACAGGTTGACGCAGGATGGAATAGAGATGTCTTGTAAGATGTCTTGTACAGTAACATTACTCATGTTGGGGTATTACTTTTGGGATCGCGCTGTGTTTTTAATGGATTTAATGAACCGTCAAAGTGTGCAGCGTATGGTTGCCAAATGATTTACATTACCATCCCTTTTTCAGATCAATTGGAGGATTTCTTTCTTGAGCAATTCATGAAGAACCGATTAAATTTTTGAGTCAATGCTAAAATCACATGTCTGCAATCACCAAATACTGTGGTCCATCTGCTTTCAGGCCATAAACAAACTGCACTAGGATCTCCTTGGAAGTGAACCGAAACCCTTTTCTAGTGGTCTCAGTCCGGTTGTTTTGTCCACACCAGAGTTGGGCAGACAGCTTTTTCACCAGCCCCAATGAACCATACTGGCCACCTGAGCTAAGCATAAACATTTTTTGTGATATGCTGACTAAAAAAAAAAAAAAAAAAAAAAAAATCTCATGCTTACAGCTTTTTTATGTGAGAACTGAAGATGATATAAAGACATGGATGGAAACACTCATACTGTTTCTAAATGACCTCAGTTGCTTATTGACCAACATACCAATATGTCTGCATTAAGCTAATAAGGCTCTACCTTGTTATACAATAATAACACAATAACACACCTGACACTGTATGCAGTGCATGAGCTGAAACATTTTCCACTCAGATGAAAAAGGAACAGTTTATATCCATGACTGCTATTTCAAATACTGACCTAGAGCTAAAACTTTCATCGTCTAATGATAGTTACAGAACACTGAGGTGCCTGTATCTGCTGACCTCAGATCTGTTTGGTTTCTGGTCACAGCAAAGAGCCTGGCTCCTGGCTGAGTGTGCCGGAGAGCTCTCTCTCCCTTTGTGCTGTCTTTGTATTAAAGGATACTTCAAACATGGCAGCAACACTAACAGCTTCATTGGTGTCATCTCAAAACATCCTTTTGTTGACAATATTCCCATTGATTCAGAAAATATGACTGCCCAAGCAGTGACTGAACAATACAAACAAACTCATCCTGCTCATGAGCAACTGGATGACGCTTGAAGAGTGCAACACAAATTAGTTTCCCACACACAGACGTCACTCCTGTAACCTCGGTTTTAAGCTAATTTGATGTCATGCCAAAGCAAAAAGACTACACTTCAGATCCTGAGTCAAGTCCCTGGATTCAAGATTGAAACTCTGTCTCCATTTTACAACCAAAATCTAATCCGATGTCCTTGGATTGAGGCCAATCTGTCCAGATTTCACTGAAACCTGCTCTGCTCTGAAATATACTAACAGAAAAATAAGCAGAGATTAAAATATATTCATAACGGGGGTAAAAAAAAAAAAACAGTCAAGAGGTGGAATATGCTGGACTCCAGAGATGCAACTTACCATCATCCTTCACCAGAACCTCCTTCTGGCACATGTCCTGCACATTAACAGTGCAGTTGACAATGAACTCTGGGGTGGAGCAGTCATGTGTCATCTCCTCACACTGGTAGCACTGAATCTGCAGAGCCAGCCCTGCAACCAGGCCCCCCCCCATACCCCAACAAAGACACACAGTCAGTTACTGAATCTAACTATGTTCACTACATCATTTTCACCAGGTCAAATTGCTTCCACCATGAATCCACCATCAGCCATAACACATGCTCATTTTTTATTTGCATACTCAATTTATTTTCCCCAGTATCATAAATAAAGAATAAAGGGGAAAGTTTTATCTCAAATTAAAAATTCAGTTTTAGTTTGGTAAATATTCTAGTTCCTTCAGCTCCGACCATTTCAAATTGATGTGACAGATGAGCTCAATTATTCAGCTGTGTTTGAGTTGCTGGTGGTACATTTATCTTACCAGCATGTTGTTGCAACATTTCATCATGTCTTGCTTTGATATTATTAGATAGATATTTCACTATTTCTACTGTCAAACTGACTTGTTTATAGTGAACTTGCTTTACTGAGTGTTATTCAAAATGTATTCAGAGTGGTAAACAGTTTTCCATGAACCACTAGAAATACCCTCAGCTCATGAATATGTTGACAGATTTTATTTAGACCCATCATTTTGTTCTGATTAGTAGCATTTCAAATCTTTTGGCTTTCAATGTAGCACTGCATTGGAAATTGCTAAAGTACAGCATATAGAATATATATAGTCTAGTATACTCTAGTCTATTATGTTACGTGCATTGGAGAATTTATCAACTGATAAAAACTGACAGTACCTCTAAGATGATACAATACAAAATGGACTTCACATTTTATAAAGGCAAAGTGAAATTACAGCAAATACCTTAATACCTTCACTTATATATATATATATATATATATATAATATATATCACTTATATATATATATATATATAAATTTACTTGAGTATTTCCATTTTAGGGGGAAACGTTGCACTTTTAACTCCACTACATTTATCTGACAACTTTTGTTACATTAGTAGTTACATTTCAGATTACAATTTCCATTGAAAACACAATATATTTTCATCATGAATCTACCCAACATAATATAAAGTAGGTCCAGTGAGTTCCACATATTACAATGCTACTTTACATTAAAATCTAATGATAACAACCTGATATATGACATATAAGACGGTTGACTTGGTACTTTTACTCAAGGATCTTAATACTTCCCCAACGCTGTCCGAGACTGATAAAAATAAATTGCATTGGAAGCCTTGACAGAGAAATACGCACCGTTTCACTGTGCCACTGCGACTGCTGCGTAACATTATGGCAGATTGAGAAGAGGTCAGATTCAGGGAGATGTTTCACAGCTTAAAGTAGAGTGAGACTGGGCTCTACATTGTTGATCAGCAGTCCTTGGAATCAAAACTTACCTGTATCGTTTTAGACGCACAGGAGCGCAGTGCCACAGCCAGGACACTAAAATCTCTCAATGGTAAAAATAGTAAAAGAGTGGCACCCGCTACTTTAATGTAAGTACATCCAGATTTGAGTTGTCCATCATCATAATGATGAGCCAGAATCAGAAATCTGCTCAACTTTAAAGAAAGACAACGTTAGATTGGCTCGGGTCCCTCCAAGCTGCGCGCGCTGCGTCTGTCACTTTACCGTGTACCAAAAATGAAAACCTCCCCTTCACCGGTACCCTGCGCTCCTTCTCCAAAAACAAGCGGGATTGAAAGTTTTCCCATTAAACGACAGCCTATACCAGACGCTTTGAAATCCCGCGAAAGTGGCGAGAAAGAAAGGCTGTGTGACCGTACCTGAGCTGAGGAAGAACAGGAGCAAAGTTGAGACAGTGAACAGCCGCATCGTCCGCTTAATGGAACTCTGAGCACAAACATGAGAGACGGATGTTCGTCGGTTCGGAGGCGCAGAGACAGAGCAGCTGGCAGCTTGGCATGGTGAGCCTGGCACCTCCTGCGATGCTTCACGTATCTTATCCGCTGCTGCGGACATGTGCTCACACATGCACGTGCACGACTGCATTGTGTACCACGTGATCAAAAAGTGTCTGCTCTGACAATGATGCATAAGTACCTTCAACCTGGTTTCCTCTCTATTATTATTACTGTGGACCTTACATGTTATATCTGTGCATGCCCCGATAAATCTCATTACATTTGCTGCTGCTGCTGCAGAGAGCTGATGTCACCACTGGGATCTATAAAGTTGAAGTGTCAAAAAAGGGGCTAACTGACAGGAATAATGTCCAAGATGCCTGTATTTTTGCTCATCCCAGCACCCAAATCCTTGTTGAGAAAAACAACTGCAGAATCTTAACATGCTTTATTTATAGCTCATCGTTTAACTAAAATTAGACTATAAACTGACAGTGCAGATTTAGTTCTGTGACCTCCAAAGTCCTCAGAGTTTTATTTATCTCAGGGCTAAAAATCAGTTTTATTACTGTCCCTCAGTTTTATCTAGATTCCACACTTTGACCCAATAGATGACATCTATTAAAGATAATAGCGCCTACCCATTACTTTGGTTATAAAATGAAAAGATTCTTTTTCATCCTCAACAAAGTAAGTGGCCTCTGAACACTGATTGTAAGTCAGAGGACACATACAGGCACCAGAATGCTTGGGAAAGCTAAATTCAACCCTTAACAGAAATAATGAAATGTTTTTGTGATGTTGTTAAACAGTACAACTTTTATTTAACCAGTTAAACCCCACTGAAATTAGAATTAGAATTCAAAGGATAAGGCTGGTGTTATTCTATTCTAGTGGTGTGATCAATACACAGTTGTTGCACTAGTGAGGATTTACAGCAGCAGGGTGGTGCATGTAGGACTGACTCAAACTACAGTGTCCATCCATCCATTCATTTTCTTCCACTTATTTAGGGTTGGCTCGCAATGGTAACAGGCTAAGCAGAATATTCCAGACATCCCTCTCCCTAGCAATGTTTTCCAGCTCCTCCTGCAGGATTCCAGTGTGCTCCCAGGCCAGATGAGATATATAATCCCTCCAGCGAGTTCTGGGTCTACCCCGAGGTCTCCTCCCAGTCGAATGTGCCTGAGAATCAGATCAGATGCCCGATACACCTCAACTGGCTCCTTTTGACATGATGGAGCAGTGGCTCTACTCCAGGGTCCCTCTGGATGTCACCCTGTCTCTAAGGCTGAGCCCAGACACCCTGTGGAGGAACAAATTTTGGGCACTTGTATCTGTGATCTAATTTTTTTGTTCACTACGCAAACTGCCCCAATGTGCGCTGAAGATCACAGTCTGAGGAAGCCAACAGAACCACATCATCTGCAAAGAGCAGAGATGCAAGTCTGAGGTCCCCAAACTGGACACTCTCCTCACCTCGGCTGCGTCTTGAGATCCTACCCATGAATATCACAAATAGGATTGGGGACATGTGAGTCCAACACCCCCCAGGGGACAGGTTCATAAGCCTTTTCCAAGTCCACAAAGCACATGTAGACTGGATGGTCAAATTCCATTCCTACAGCACTCCTGCGAAGGTATGACACCAATCCAAATTGCTCCTACTGAATACGAGGTTCGACAAATTGTCGGAGTCTCCAGCACCTTTGAGTAAACTGATGTAAACTTTCCTGGGGGGCCTGAGGAGTGTGATACTCTGATAGTTGGAGCACACTCTCTGGTGTACAGTGTGTGCATTTATGGTAATGATAGAACAGTGCAACGGTTTGGCTCAGTTATTCATTTTTAATAGTTTTTGGGCAACAATCGAGCTTGATGGTACAGAGGAGTAAGATACACAGTAGGGTATCAGGCATTAAATATTTGTCACTACAAGCAAATTCGGATGTTGGGATTTGTTGATAGTAAAAAAAAAGACATCGTCCTTCAAATGCAGCTCACTGTCCCTTGGTGTTAAGTCCTGACTTGCAGTTCATATTTTATTAGCTGTAACCATGATCTTTCTCTAACCTTAACAAAGGTTTCTGTCGCTAATCCTAATCTTGTCATTTGTCATAACCTTTCCATACATAATTTTTCAAACTACTGGTGTTTGTTTGTGTGTAATAAGTTTCATTGTCCAGTGCATTTAATGAAAATGAATGATTGAAACACAATTCAACCACAACTCTATCATGAGACCTCTAAGGACTGCTGTTAAAGAATGAATCATAAAACAAGAGTTAAAACAACATGTGCCAGAAGAAAATATTGCTGGTGATGAAATGCATCATAAGTTAGGTTAAGTAAAGTAAGGCAAATAGAGAGGCACGCTGGTCTCTGGTTCAGCGTGTGGTCACACTGGTGCAAAAAAATCTGTCACTAAAGGCCTGGCAATAATAAGACTCTGTGAAGTGAGGCACTTTTCAAAGGCATTTCAAAAACTAATAACATTGTCTGCAACACTTGGTGGGTAAAAAAAAAAGTTGGATACTCTTTCACAAATTCAAAAGATGGATTGCTCTCTTCAGCTCTGCACAGTGTGGGCTATTATTTCATATAGGGCTGAAACCTGGCTGAACTATTCCTGCTCAACTCCGCTTAACAATTGTGGCCCTCAGCGCTGAGCTCGACTCCACATCAGCCTGCTCTAAACCAGACCCCAAACTAATTTATAGTGTATATGCCTCACTACACCCACCAGCACCCTGCTGCATACGGAGTAAGAGGATTTCAGTGCAGAGCAAACCCAGATGAGGGCAAACCGCTGATCTGCAACGAAGGAGGGTCATGTTATGCTTTGTCATTGTTTACTGGTCTCAAGAGAAGCAGAATTTTAGTCTGTTTCAATCCTTTGCCTAAACTTCAGTAGTTTTATTCAGAGTTGTCATGATCAACCTATTTTAATTAGTGGATGAAACAGTGTGTCAGTGCTGCTTCAAGGGGCTGTGGAGAAGTTGTTTGTGATTTACTGTGCTAATCAGCTTAATTGGAACTTGGATAATTACACATTAAGACACAATTAAATATTATGAATCCCTACTTTGGTGAAACTTTAAATTAGCTACCGGTCATTTACATTACATTTAAGAGACGAGAAGAGAAGATTTACATCAGCAACTAAGGAGCTTTTTACTTTGAGATGAGATGTCCAGGAAGATAATTAAGCGAAACCTTGCTGGTTGTGAAAGTAAAAGACATAATGGGCAGCTACTGAAGCTGTCACTTGATTAAAAGATGGCATGGTATTTTAGAAGAAAAATGTTCCAAATGACTGCTTAAAATTCATAATACAAGAGTTTTACTTTATTTTGTTTTTTTTGTTTTTGTTTTTTTTTCCGCATTAGGATGAACGATTATCACTCAGTCACACACCAGCAGTGAGTGCAATATTCAGGAGAGTTGAGTTAAATGCGCAGCAGCTGTAGTTTCTCTCTATGGCAGCTTCTGAGCAAGAGTGCCATAACATGACTGATGGCACACTGGGAGGCATTATGCATACAGCTTTTTAAAAGAGTAACACTAATCAAGGATGACTGACCATCAGATCAGAAAAAGCCTTCTGCATACACAGTGTGCTCAGCATCTTAAAAGTGGAAGTAAAGCTTTTTAAGCAAAATGTCCAAAAATTATACTCAATTTATAAGTGAAATATGAGACTTTTTTGCTTTTGGAAAATGTTATCTGATTTGTGTCTATAAATCAAAAAGAAGTCATTATGTCAAAAACAGTAAGTGAATAAGTAAGGCACTGACTCTGACAGCTGTAATGGCTCAAGGTCACAGGAACCTTCATACTTCCTGAGAGGCTGTTTGCTTACCTGATATGCAGTTTAGTCCAATATTTAAATATTTCTCTCCCACACACACACACACATTCAAATGTATCTACAGTATAATCAGTCATGTCTTCTTGTCTTTGCGAGAATGTAAATCTAGGCAAACTGAAGCAAAGGAAGGAGAACTACAGTGTAATATATATAATTTTAAATAGCTTCCCAGCTCAATTTTACACACAGACATCACTAAACCACTTAACCCTGCAATCACACAGTTTGAATTTTGAAATCAAGTCTGTTTGTTCCATAATTACAGCTAGTGGCTCCAAAGACACATGCTCATCACAAAAAACCAACCCCATAATTTCCTATCTTTATCCAGACTCCCCGCAAACCTTCTTTCCAAAAACTTAACATTTTCATACAATCAAATTAAACAACTGAAATCAAATAAGCACAAAATGCAAATTGAGATTTCTTGTTTTCAATAAAAATTCTGTGCAAGCACTGCTCCAAAACAATTTCGATTATGTGATAATAACATGAACTAGATGAGACATTTTTGCCTGTTGAACAGATTAGCTTGTTTACTAGTTTCAACTATGTTAAATACTGGTATGACAAGAAACAAAATTTAGATTTGTCAATGGTTTGTCAAAGACAGACTTACTGTTTCTTTCTATGTGGTTAAAGGCGATGACATTAAACTACAGTCTGTGCAGATGAATCAACTTCACACAGTTCCTTTGTTGTAGGAAAACATTTTTATTTATTTACTTTTCTTTTGTGCATGTGCATAAAATATGCTATATTTAAATAGTCTGTTGGCAACACTGTAGATTATCATCCAGGCCTTCCTGCTCACTTGGAATAATATATAGTTTGGTAGTTATAGAAAATGAGATTTGCACAATTGCACACTAAACAGTCTATAATACCATTGAGCAAGATACTTATTTCACTTGTTGTAAATCACTCTTGAAAAAAGAACGTTGAAAAAATTGCAAATGGACAGCCAACACTGTCTGGTTGTCCATGTGTGACACCCAAACACAGTATATCCCAGCACTGTACTGGAGCCCAGCAGGTGCCAGGTTTGTCATAGGCAGAGTTCAAGGGAGTTTTGAATTTAGAAATGCGTCCACACCAGATGGCCTGAGACCTCCAATGCCCAAATGTTTCCCATGGCCAGAGCAATAGAAATGCTCCTTTGGCTGCAGTTGTGCAGTTCTACTCAAGCTTGTTTCCTGCCGTTTATACACCAACATTACCTCATATTAATTATATGCACATATTTTGTATTAGCAAAATAGATTTTTGCAGAGCCCTTTAGTTATCCAGACTGTGCTTTTACTGTACATGTTCTACAGTTGGGTATTTCTTTTTTCACATGGCAACAAAAGTATGGTTTTGGTATAATTAAAATTAACCAAAAATGAATCAAAACCACTCACTGTAGTTAAAGGAATAGTTAAATATTTTGAGAGATACACTTACTTTTTGCTGAGAGACGAATAGATATTACTCACTCACTGCCAGGAGATGGATAACTTAGCTCAGCATAACAACTTGAAGTGAGTGGAAACTACTAGTCTCGTTGTGTTGAAGGTTAAAAAAAAACTATTTATCTGCACCTCCAAAGTTCACTAATTAACATGATACTTCTTGTTTTTACACTTTGGTGGATAAAATGCGTTAACTAGTGAAAAGTTTTTTTTTTTACCATTAGATGGACCAGTGCTTACTGTTTCCCCCTGCTTCCAGGCTGTTTGCTAAGCTAAACTAACTGTCTCCTGACTCCAGCTTCACATTTAATTGACAGATTTGAGAGTGGTATCAATCTTCATTTCTGACTCTTGGCAGAAGATGAATCAACGTATTTCCCAAAATATCAACCTCTTCCTTTGAGGGAAATATTTTGGTTTGCATTATGGACAGATGATAAAAAGGTCAACACTGACCACAAGACAGGAACAATCAACCCAGAGTACTAGTGTTGAACTATATTAACCTCACGCAGCATATGAGCAGAATTTTTGTAGGTGACAGAGTTGTTAATAAGTGTAATAACATCTGAGCACATGCATAGATTATTATTCATGTATTGCCTCAGAAGTCTCACTGAATGATTTTAGAAGTATGTGAATATCAATTTGGGAATATACATTCTTCATTTGTGTTTGTTTTTTCATTTTAGTTTTCATCTGTCAACAGTGTTGGCTTCCCAGCAGGGGTTTGCTTCCAGTTTGTGAAGCCCTGGTCCACTGACCCTGACACACTGGTTGGTATTCTGCAGATTGTGTATTTTATTTAATGAAAAAAAGAACTCTTGTTGTTGTCACAGAGTTGGACAAGTAAGTTGGACTCCATGTCCATGTAGAGATGCTTCTGTGGCGCCTTCATCTTTCATACTGGCAAGGACAGAGATTGGGTTTGAGCCTGAAGTGAACTCTCAAGCTGAGTCCCCCCTGTTGGCATAGAGTCAACAGCTTATACCAGTTAAATATGACAAACCACAACACAATATCCTTGATGTGCTATAAGTATTGAAATAGTTTATTTTTTCTTCTTTGACATAAAACAAAGAATATCAGTAATATACAATTCTCAATTTGTACTGCTAAGGTGACTGTCACACAAGAACATCAATGATATTATTGGGTTCTGAAAAAAAAAAACATTTAGAAGGAGATTTACTGTAATAGTGAGTAACAATATGTGCAATAAATGGTAAATTACACTCTTCAGTGCTGAGTACAAATACAGGGCATTAGAGTAAATGTTAGAAAAATACAATACTCTTGTGAGAGTGACGCTCTTCATTATGTGAGCCATTTTAAAAACACAGACACCATGCTCCATCTACCCGTATCAGTACAGCCAATCTGTTCCCTGATCCATTAACACCTTGTTTCACCTGTGTACGCTACATATTTCATGTAATAGACCTGTGTGTTGCTACTGGCATAAACACCACTGCAATTTTACAAACATTACCTCACATATACATGTAGCAAGTGAGCAAATATTCAAAGAAGAGGTAAATACAGTAAGATGCCACAACTAATGGTCTTGTGCAACGTTACAGTGCTTTATAGTTCTACATCACATGTAAACTGTCTCTAGTGTTTCAAAAGAATATGGCTATAGTCACCATGACAAGTCTGATATGTAGATTTAGTTGCATTCATTTTCTGTATATGTGATAAGCTCAGAGCAGTGTTTGGCAATATGCATTTTGGCAAATATCTACACATGAAAGGCAGGGAGCTGACAAAGGTGGGAGGGGGAGACATTGCAAAGCGGCTAAGACTGTCAAATATGTCAGGATGCATTCATGACACCAAAAACATTACTATAAAGGACACAGCATACAGAATAAAGGGAGAAACTGAGCAACCATGGTGCGATATCTTACAGTTAAATGTACAGACAAAAACAGACAAGAGGACAGGTAAATATCCTTAAACCATTACAGTGAAATCTGGTGTGTTCACTGGTTGCAATGAAATGGTTGTACTCCACAGCATCTATCAGAGACAATATATGGTATTTTCCCTGAGCTAGCACAACAATGTCCACTATGTGCCTACTAGGTGTTTTATAACTAAGGTTACATGCAAAACTTACTGCTTTGTCCTGATGTCATAACTGTGGAAAAAATACAAAAAACAATGCAATTCACATGTAAAGAGTTTCATTTCTAGAGGAGATGTTCACTATATAAATGAGACAACTATTTAAAATAACTGCAGGCGTGAAAAGTCAGTTTCACTATAGATGATTCTCACAAAGTAGTGACAGATTATGTGTGATATTTCGTAAATACCAAACAGTGCACATCAAGTTTTGCAGTCAGTACGTTTCACCTCTTGTGGAGAAACTGATGGATATGATGATGGATATAAAATTCATATGAAGCATTTTGTGGTTAGAATAAGCCAGAGGGTGGTTGCATGCAAGTTGATATTCACACTGTGACAGTAAAAAGAAAAAAGAAAAAGAAAAAAAAAATCCAAGTTAGTGCACACTTTAAATAATCACATTATTCAGTCAGGCATAGAGCTCATGAATGGCAATCAGTAGTAAGTGCTGTACATAAGGTATTCTCAGGAAGGAGATCATAGAAATTATAAGGTTCCATCAGATGCTTTACTCAAAAACTCATAATGACATAATTATTTTTGTGTAGATCTTCATTAGATCAACAGCAGAATTAGATCTTCATGTAAACATTTATTAAAATGCTCACACTTGTATAGAAAAAAGGAAATAAATGAGCTACATAACCTTTGTTCAGTAGGATTTTAGTAGAGGTCTTGCATTTGCATCTCTAATCTCCAATAGTGACCACATTTGGTGCCATTAGGGAGGTCTGGTGACAAACTGGCTGTGTTTGTGAAAAGTTATTTGAATATTTAAACCTGCATTAATTAACATTTTTGACAAGAAAATATTGTCAAATGATGCTACGATGTGGAAGCGGTGATGCTGAAATCAAAGACATTTAACACCTACATCTGCAGATTTAGAGAGCATTTTAGCTTCTTCTAGCTCACTTTTATGGTCATACAACCAGTACAGTAAGATAATTGTATTTGTGTAATTGTGACATTGTGCACCAACTACCGACATCAAAAGACTAAGTTACAAAGTGGCTGATTCACATAGTCGAGCATCTAGCGAGTCAAAGATCCGACACAGAGATGGTGGAGACCAAAAAAGAGAGAATATTCTTCTTTGATATGGATAAGAAGGTGGTAATTGTTTGCCAACATGTTAGCCATAACAGCTCTATTAGGCAATAGTATGTTGGGAGTAAGTTTCTATCATTGTATTTTGTAGTTTTACTGACCCCTAGTGGCCAAGATCAATAATATGGCCAATAGATTAGCATTTTAATATGCCTACACTTAACTCCAAAAAAGTTCCATCATGCAGGTACCATTATGCTTCTTCCAAAACATACAAGGCTAATTAGTTATAATTTGTAAGTGACACGGTTGCAACACCATTGATGTTCCAGTAACACACTGTTCAAGTTATATACAATGACAGTTGTGTACGGGTGCAGTAGATTCATTTAGTAAATTACAGTTATGCAAATTCTCTGATCAGACTTCATTTTCATTTGCATACACAGGGGCAGTTAACTGAGCTGGTTAATGTCTGTGGATGCTAACGTTAGCTTATGTGCAACTTAGATGTGTTTAGAAGAGGTGATTAAAACAAAAAGAAACAAGCAAAAAAAAAAATACTGTTTATAAAATATTTTGTTCTCAGAGGAGAAGAAAACAGCAGAGGAATTAATCATGTCTATGTAACTCTAATGATCCAGCACAGTTGTACATTTAGAAACTGAATCAGGTACTCACAGCTTATGCCAGTGAGCTGCAGACCTCTAAATGGCTGCCAGAGGGTTCACGACAACACCTGAAAGGCTACTGAGTATTTCAATACCGTACCGAGCACAGGTGGAAGCCTACCATGCCAAGATAACTTTCAGTCCAGTTCTGAGCATTTCATGCTCACAGTATCCACAGTATCCAAACTGTGGATCATCCATGTGAGTGATACAGAGTGATAAATCCAACTGATAGCTCAATTCCTTGCTTCAGGTTGACTTCAGCTTCAGAAATTCTGAAATGGAAGGTGTAGAGCAGAGTGAGATGCTGTGGCACATGTAAATGAAAAATCTGCCAGTTAAAGAAACATAACATACTCATACAAATGGTTTATATAACACAACATTTAGAAAATGGGGTTGAAGGTAATTCATAATTACACACATACCAGGGTTTCTCTGGTTAGGAGATGCTCAATAGAGAATTTCAGTTTGTGTTTAAAGGTTAAAACACATATTGCAATATAGTTCCTAGTTCCAGTTCCTTACACACACACACACACACACACACACACACACACACACACACACACACAAGCAGTTTTATAGAAGCACAAGTAAGCTCTTTCTACTGAAATTACAGTTTATGATGATTTTATGGTAATAAAGTGATGCTGAAAATAATTTTGCATGTTTCACTCATTGGAGCAACTTGGTTTAAATGCAAATTGAAAGAGACTATGATTTGATTGCGCTGGGCCGAGATGATATTCACAGAAACCTCCTTCCCTGCATGTTGATATAAAGTTACATTGCTTTACTGCAGTCTAAGTTAAAGTTCTGTGTGAAGGTTGTACAGATGATTAAATATTTGTATGTATTAAATACTTGAATAAGCTATTGATGAAATCCACAGGCAAAGGAAGACAGCATTTTGAGCGTGTGTGTCATGGGAGCTGCGTGCAGGCTCAAACCTGTGGCTAGTTTTGTTAATCCACAGGCATACCACATACACATGCCTGTTATAAATGCCAGCGTTAATGTACTGTAGTAAGATGCAAATGATGTTTGGGAAACTTGCGTCAGTCATGTGTTTAGTCACCACCATTAAGCTTGCTTTCTTGCTCAGTGGGGATGGAAATTAGTTTTTATAGTTAAGTATATCATTTTAAGTGCAGTTCTGGGGCAAACTGCTTTTTACAACGTGAATAAAAGTTAAATTGTTGCACTTTTCTTCACCTTTGTGCCTACCAGCTGCAGTGACAGCGGTGAAAGGCAAAGTCTGAACATGTTTGACAGGGCTATTGGAAGCAGATTCTACATTTATCTTAATCTTCAGCAAAAAAAAAAAAAAAAAAAAAAAAGAACTGCAGAAAGATTATGAAACTTTCTTCACATTTGCCAAAAGAATTAATCAGTGTGTCAAAAAACAGAACAAGACCCAAAAACGAATCAGTGGTGTCTAACTGATAGGAAGAAACTATGAGTCTTTTGACCTTAGCATCTGGCATCTGGAGAGGTTTTAAGATAAGAATTTGAATATAGTATTCTCTTATATTATTCAGAACTGGAGAAAATTATCTATTAAATATTAGAATAAGACCTTTGTGAACTAATTTAGCCATTTAGTAGATAAAAGGGTCATTTTGACTTTCAGAGGTGATAATCTTAAAAATAGTTCCAGTAATTTATTTGTGTGTGTGTGTGTGTGTGTGTTTATGTGTGTGTTTTAACACTGAATAATAAAGTCAGAGAATGAAAATGTGAACATCAACTGTGGTTGATGATAAGTGGGCTCAGAATATGACATGGCCAATAGTTTTCCCAAATGTGTCACTTCAGTAAATCAGTTCCATTATGTCTTACAGTTGGCAAGCTGAAGTCTTGTCTGTTCTTTCTGTTGGCTCGCAGTGGCTCGTGTTTTCGATTTGATGTAGGTCAACTTCTTTGGTTCCATTCCACCTGGAAAAAACACACAATGAAACTCATTTCAGAAGTTTTCTCAGCAGTCAGACTTAATTCTCTCTCCTGTCAAGAAGAGGAGTCGAATGTGGACTTAGGAGGACAGCTGACACTGACAGACTGACATCTGACATCTTCAAAGAGAGCAAGATTATCACTCTGAATTCAAAGTGGCAGGAGATGTGAGTGACAATAAAGAAGCAGCAGCTGACATCTGGAAAAGAGGACAAATTTATAATTCTGAAAACCACCTCAACTAAAGTGCTGTGCAAATAAAGCCAGGGTTTAGTTTTACAGATATGGAGTGACAGTTTAGGCGGCTTAAATCAAACAGCCAAAAGTCTTCACTGTCAGAAGGGAAGTCCTTTGAGAGACAAATATTCAAATATGCATTTCACCACAAAACTATTCTGTCTGATGCAAGGTTAGCAATCTGAACTGTCTGTGGGTTGGGAAAGGTTTCAGTGTCAGAACTCTTTTCCAAAGTAATCCAACAACTCAGTGAAATATGTATGACCATTAGCTAAACCTATCCCCTTACCCCTATGTTGAAGCAATGTGTATATAGTAAGGCATGTGAAAGGTTTGGAGGGTTGTGCCTTTAATTTAGCCCTTCCAAAAAAAAAAAAAAAAAAAAAAAAAAAAAATGTAAGGAGTGTATTAAACTGAGTGCTCTAACGCAAGTCGCAATGGTTAGCATGCCCGGCTAACTAGCTTACTAGCTAATAAATAATTTACTTCCAAAGCCAAGGACCATTTCATGTGGTGTGGCTAGTGTAGGCTAATGTTAGCTGCTCTGCTCTGTTGTATTTGGGAAAGTTCACACTCCAGCGACCCCAGCTAAAATCTTTATCCGAGATAGCTACACTGGCCAAACACACTGCTTAGCTCTCATCCCAGAAGGTTTTTCTCTTGTAATATTAAAAGTGAAAGTGCAAATAAAGCATAAATGTAACCCCTGTTTTACATATCCAAATATGAAAGCTAAGTGGCCAAATAAGGTTATGATCAAATAGGGAAAAATAGAACCAGTCTAACATTAGGGATGCACAGCTCCAAACTGCAATGCTCTGTCTATATTCCCATATCTTCCATCATTACCTGGTGAGGATGCTAAGTTTTTGCCCTAGACATGTAGTTTACTTACATGTCATATTTCAACATCTTTTACAGGGTTACAGGACTTAGCAAAGGATCAATGTGTTGCTATGGAGTAGTACATAGAATAGTTTCAGTTCTCAAACCTTTCAGGCTGTACAAATAAAAAAAAACATCAGATTTCTTTTTCTGTTACAGTCACAACATGACTTGTGATGCCAAATGCACTTCCGAGTAAGAATGGTAGTGTACATATGTACTTCTCCCATAACCGTGCTTTTGAAACTGCAGATGAAAATACGTATTATTTGTCTGCTAAAAAACTCTGAAACACATGACTCTGAAACACATGACACACACAAAAACATCAATTTCCTCTTGACAGTGAAAATTTGTGTTTTTCTTTGGCACATGCTGTGTGATTAGCATACTGATCAGGTCATGCCTACTGTGTGTCTTCCTAAATGAGTGCTATCAGTGCAGTGATAAAGGTTCTTGTTGTAATAACACATCACGATCACTGCTGCTTTCAGGAATCTATTATCTGTATGTTATAAATAGAATTTGTCATTGATTCCAATTTGAAATTAAAACATGAGGAAAATATGACAGGAGCAGAGCTCATGAACTGTATATCCTCATATGAGAATGTGCCTTCTCAATCTCCTTAAAGTGCTCCTTCGAATGGACGGATGACTAATGACTAAGCAAGATTTTTGACAGATATGTTTTTTTTTGGAACTGAGAGTAGATGGCAAGGATGAAGCCTGTTCTTTATTGTGGCTGATACATCAATATCTCTTTTCTGTCTGAACTTTTCTTTCAAAATGTTAGAAAAATCCACCTTCAGAGTTATTTTAAAAGTAGAAACCCTACCTCAAATGACAAAAATCTAAACTAAACAGAAACAAGGTACCTCAGTGTATTAATTAATTGATATAATGCTTATTTCAGCTCATAATTTGGAGCTTGTCCAGTCAGTGAGATACATCCCCAATATAATGCAGTTTCCCAACCACAGCTACACAAAATACAACTGTGGCCACAAAAAGTACCAATCCAGATGTATCATGGGTATCACATATTAGCAACAGATTACAAATTGCCACATAATAAAATTTAACAATGTCACAACACAATGGGCCTCAGATTTATTTTTAAGTGCTACATACACGTTATTGAAGAGAATTTGTCACATTCAGAAATGTTATCCAAGAAAAGTTTAATCCTGAACTTGGTTGTATATACTTGAAGATGTTTCACCTCTCCCCTTCAGTTCTGAAATGCTTTCAGAGGAAGAATTATATATATATATATATACATATTATATTAGAATTATTATTATCAGAATTATCTCTTAGGCATGAACAAAATTCATGAGTGGTCCATACCTGTGGTTTGTTTTAAGTTTTTCTCTGCTTCAAGTGCTGCAATGTGGTTCTTGTTACTCTTGGATAACATTTTTGTGAATGAAACTTGGTCACTAATGTAGCGAAACAGATAGCATAAATTATCAATTTAGGGATACTGAATATGTTAATGACCTAACAAACGCACAGACATAGAGATGGCATTCATTAAGTCGGAACTAGCAGTTTGTAACATGTACCATGTTTGTGTAGTTAAGAGATCTTGCTGAATCCAACTTGGACCACACATATGAGCAAAATGCACAGAAAAAAGTAAGAAAGGTTTAGGAAACAAGCACAAAGAGTTCTTGCATGAATCTACAACACTAAAAGGAGAAAACCCTACTGGCATCATCATTACTGCTGAAGTCCAAAGGTCATGCCTCTTACTGGAGCTTTTGTGGCTTTACCATACCTTGTGGCGCTCTGGGTAGCCTGCTCTGGGTATCACACACACTGGCAGAGGTCACAATGGGTTCAGACTGGGGTTGGATGGGCTGGAGGAAGGCCACAGTAGGGAAAGGCACTGACTGGATATGGGTCATGGAGGAGTCGGACAGGGAGTTTGGCACCCCTGCATGGCTGCTGTCCTTAAAGCTGGAGGGTATCCTCCACCGGGGTAATGGGGAAGGAGACACGTCCTCGCTGGAGGAACCGGGGACACTGGGAGGACTGAGGGACTGTTCTGGGGTTGATGAGGATTTAGGGAGGAGGTGCAGGATGGAGGAGAAGAAGGAACAGGATTCAGGAAGGGGGATGGTTCCGATGCCACTGTCCAATGTTCGCATCTTGCAGCCGGAGCCTGCGGCACAAGGAGAACAGTTGAAGTGGTTCAGGGTAGAGGGAAAGAAAGGGAGCACAACATGAATGAAAAAACAGGGTAACCATGGTTGAAGTGGTGCTAAAGAAACCTTTAATCTTTTTTTATTATTTTACATCCACTGTATTGTAAGCGTGCATCAGTGTCTCTGAAATAATAACTGGGGAATCAGTGAAAGATCCTTCACTGATCAGTAATAATGGATCTTCTCTGTAGTGTCATATGATTGTTTACCGCATGCCTCCTTGCAATTTCCTCCACATTATCCTTACTGCTTGTTTGAGCTTTGAAGCAGTTGATCCTGGTGTTGTGCTTTGGTCATTTAGATGCAGACACGCAACAGATGGTTAGTCTGTTTTTTTTGTTGTTTTTATTTTTCACTCACTCTTTAACTTGGCAATGACTTCCTCTTAAAAGCCAAGTTGAAAAATTGTGGTTCAGTACAATCTAATTACATACAAGTGTGAAGCAGGGTAATGATTTTTTCGCTAATTACACCATAGCACTCTGCCACAGAGAATGACTCAGCCAATGCAAATCAAGCCCACTTGAACCACTGCTTTGTATTACAGATGTTGTTTAATGGGTGTGTGACATGCACTGATCACACTGGGAATATGAAATGCAAGTAATGGTATATGAAATGAAATTCAAATACACCGCAAATGTGTGTATTTTGTTTGCAATATATAAATCCTATCAGACAGACCCAGTAATGTGTTGTGTGTTCTCAACTTTAAAATGTAGAATTTGCATTGCCCAATCAAAAGTCTGACACCATGCCTCCAGATTTATACATTAGATCACATATACATATAAACCTTGAAGTTGAAGCTTTGTACATTTCAAATATGCAGTGTTTATATCATTGTTTGTGTCAGCTGTTCTTGTCATGTACGTTTCTTTTAATATGTAGCCTGTAGCATAAACCTGTAGGCAATCACACACAAGAGCAAAGGCAACAGCTGCTTCCCCTTTATTAATTAAGGCCTGCACACATGAGACTATACGCCCCTCAATCTAATTTTTCTTCACTTTTTTCTCATTTCATTTTTATGCTAGAGTGCTCATATTAATTGAGTTCTTCACATTTGTCACATTATAAAAATATGAAAATGTGGATATGGTAAGGGTAAAAGTATTACAAATTAAGTTGACATTTTTTGTAGTATAATAGTTGCAGTTTTATGTATAGTTCAGTTATAAACAGGATACAAACTATTTGTATTATATCAATAATTAGGTGCAAATTTCCTTCTATCCAACATCAAAAACATCTCAGTAGCTTTATTTAGAGAATGGCTTATGGCTTCAGACTGGCAGCCTTACTAACATCCATGACAGTTATCAATTGCAGATTGCTGTAAACAAGAACAAATATTTAATTGATGAGACATGGACAAAGTCATTATTGATTGGTTTGGTCTTTAGGTGGAAGTTAACAAGAACTACTGTGACACAATCTCCCCTGGAAAGGCAGAATCACAGAGGCTGACAATTGATTGGTCTCAACAAGCCTTTAACATAGACATTGGGGTTGTTGAGTTCCTCATATCTCCCCTCTGTTGTATCAAGCTCAATCAATAACTCCTGAATGTCAAAAGACAATACTGCAGTAATATTTAAAAAAAAAAAAAAGCATTGTATGTGTATGGAAATAATATGTTGTATTTGCAGCAAGTCCTCCTACGTAAACAACCATGTACTGTAGGTTGTTTGACCGTATTCATGGATATGTCTCATATCTGACCTTTATCATCATGGTTACACTAGAAAACACATTACTTGTTAAAGTTAATCTAAAATCACAAATGTCTGCCCTATTTGTAGTCAAAAATCATTGACAAAGTGACTTTCGAACAAGATACAAGTCCAAGTCAGCTGAGCTGGGAGGTGGAGACATAATGTGAACAAATTAGCATTGGTAATAGTGTCCAATACATGGACCAATAGCATTTGCTAGCAGTGTTAAAAATAAAGAATGCATCATTTAAAAACCTAACTTACCAGTGTTGACATGACCAGAACACCAGAGCTGCTCGCTGTGCTACAGTTGACTAATTAGCTAACTGGCATGCAAATTGTCAACAGTGTACTTTGCTTGGTAGCGCTCTCATTGAGCCATGGTCTGACACAAAATGTGTCCATGCTTGTAGATAAGAGACATTCACCTGAAAGCTAATGCAAACAACATTGTGGCAACAGTCTTTAAAGCCAAAATTAGTTTTTGAACTGGTTAAAGTTAGTGGGGGAGGAAGGGTAATTATTTGTTGAGAATACTATTGGTGGCTTTGAAGTTGCCTTAGTGTACAACATATCGAGGGGGCTTCAAAAAGTTTGTGAAAAAAGGACAGGTGGAAAAAACTGCTTAAGTTATGATTATTTTTGTGTCGCAACATGCATTTAAGGGTTCATGTCAGAACATGTTATGACACGTTAGTACGAGAACGTACAGGTGCATTGAGATCTAAATCCCTGCATATGACTTTAAGCTATGTAGTTTTTCCACAAATTTTTTGAAGCCCCCTCATATATGCAATGAAGAGAATCACTTTCAACTTAAGAACTAAACAAAATGGATTATTTACCAACTTTCAGACCGGACTTTGTACAAATATGTATAGGACATACCTTTGTAATCCTCAATCTCCCATTGTCTGTGAATGTATGCAGTGGTTTCCCTATTTTGTGTTTGAAAGGTCTTCATGTTCATATAGTATTCATTTTGTTTATGTAGATTTTGTTTATTATCTCTTTAAAAGTCAATAAAGAAATATAGCACAGGTTGTAGTTTAACATCTGTAGCCCTTTTTGTGTTGTGACACTGCTGTTGTCTCCTTTTAAGCCAGTGTCCCCATCAGTCTATACTAGGATCAAGATCTAGATCTATTGCTTGCTGAAACAGACTTTTTTTTTTTTTATCAAAGGAGAACACATGACATATCCAAAGGAGATCTGTATACTGTAGAAGAAGTAAGGACATGCAGTTTAAATTCAGTTGGCCTTTAAAGTGACATCAAAGACTGAAGATTGAAGAGTACATCTGCAGCCAAAAAGAAGTTCAAATGCAGCTTCTGGGTATATTGTTAAAACACAGACATTTTATTATTAGTTTGCACTTATTTTTGTTTGTCCTGTTTTATTTTAAAAATTGAAAACTACTCTGTCAACATTATATAAGGACCAACACGTTTATGTGTGGATGGAAGAATTCAGCTCACAGCTGAAGGCAAAGTTAATTCACTCAGTTGTGGCTTGGATGAGTGTGCTTAGCTGGTGCAGTGCTGAAATTTAATGAGGTGATTAACCCCTGAGGGCACGTGTCCGTCCATATCAAAGCATGCTTGATATTTGCAGCACTTTGCCGATGGTGTCACTCTGGCCAATGGAAATTTCAGCAGGGTCTATCACCAGTCCTCTACCTGAGCAATGTGGATAGGTTATATGCTGCTATTTTTTATTTAATAAGTAACTGCAACGGAATAAGAACCAAATAAAGTTTTACTTTGTGTCTAGTTTCACCCCTTTACTTGCCTGCTCTCTGTCTATCTCTTATTTTAACTAGATTGCTACTCCTTGCTTTAACTAGGTAGTGACTGGCAAAATGCTTATGCGTGTGGTTGGAGTGAGCAAGCAAGAGAGATCACATCTGTACCAAAGTGTCATTGAATGGCAAGTTGCCCCAAGCCCAATAGAGCTTGAGTGTTTTGACATATTCAGGATACTCTGTGGTCCAGAGCTTTAGACCCAATTAAAAATGAGCTGGTGCCAAAAAATAGAGCAATTTTGAATACACTCTTGGTTGCTGTAATTTTGCACTATATAGAAAATACTGTCCATAAAAATGAATAATTTTTTTGTATTGATCTGTTTTATTAATTAATTCCTTCAGAGGGTCGTAACATGACTTTATTTGAAGGAATATACAAAAAGAAGAGTCTATGGAATCCCAGTCACGCTGTAATGGTTACAATGTAGCAGACCTCTCACCATGTTTTGTATTTCTAGACAGACTGTCAAATAAAGGCAAAAAATACCCCAAAGTAAGCCATGCTAGCAGCTGTTAGGCTGCGCTTATGTACAGTGTGGTCCTACCACCTAAGTTTGGCATGTTAGCATGCTAACATTTGATAAGTCACTAAACACAAAGGACAGCTGTGGCTACAGTCTAAGAGTCTAAGTTACTGCAATTAATTCTTTGGTAGTCATGAATGTGTGTACCAAACTTTGGGAAAAAACAAAAATATCAACCTTCCTGAAAAGTCAAGGGATCACCGGTATCATTAGATTAGATCCTCTGGGCAGCAAACTTTGGTGCCAGTCCACCTAGTGGCGGTTGAGACAGTTGAAATGTTTCACTCAATGAATAAAAATCTTGACCTGCTGTTGTCACTAGTAAACACTGGGGGATCAGCAAAGTCAGTAGGACTCATCCTCTACATGTGATGAATAGCTTTATAAAATCCATCTAATTGTCATTAAAATATTTCAATCTGGACCAAAGTGGTTGCCCGCCTGCCCAATGGATTGACAGAGAGACCGACATTGCCATCCTCCATAAAAATGCTTCAGAAATTTACACTGCTCTTTGCTACTATCTGTAACAGCAGCACTGTTTGTCCACTTGTGTGCCACTTGGCCCAAAGTGATTTAACATTTTGAAACGATGGTTAAAATTTCAGACCCACACAGCACTCTACTCAGGACAGTTCCATCCTCAGTCCACCTCAATATTACAATCATACCACAACACAATCCAGTCAATCTTGGTTTCCTTCAGTAGAGTGGTCCACGCAAAAACAGTTAAAGCAAATTCATTATGGGTCCACTACTTCCCCTAAGCTTGCTTAGGATGGAGCTTGGGCTCCTTATGGATGAATATGTTCATCCTGATTGGATGAGCCTGTGCATGCAAATTTTCAGTGCATGGATCTATGAAGATGAGCAGTCACACCTACTATACATACAATATCTACATTAAAGAGCAAACTCTGAATGACATACAACCGTGATGAAATGGTTCCTATTTTCCCTAATTCAAATTGCCAATCAAACAATGCACAAATAGAACAAATAAAATGAACATAAAAATGGAGGAAAAAAGCACACACTGACAAAATAAGGCATTTAGCATGTTCATTTGCTGCTCATAGCATATTCATCATGTTTATAACTTACACATATTTGTCATATTTGGTCTTCACTTCTGTCTGCAAACTGTAAAGACAGATAAAACCTTGGGGCTAAAATGCTTAAATAGACACATCTAACATTGCTATTAAGTTAGCTAAGTTTTATTTGTCAGGTACCAAGATGTTCAAGAGGCATCCATTACTTACTATTTGCAGTTGCTCTAAGCAAATATAAACAATCCAACACAACAGAGAATAGAAAAATCTGACCTATTACTGCATCCTGGTTGGGGATCTTCACAGTAGATCCATTTTCACCATCAGCTCTCCGGCTCATCATCTGCATCTTTGTGTTTTGGTGCAAGGACAAAAAAAGTTAAATACATTCTCTTTCATCCTCATACATGTTCAATGTCAGTGTTTGGTTTTGGCTTTTATCTATTGTCTCTTATCCTATTGTGGGTGGTAATCTTTGTGTGGCTCTGGCTGACAATGACAATCCTTAACAATGTCAAAGTCAATGCAAATGCAATGCAAAACTGTAATGCAAAAGTACTGTGGTTGTGTGCTTTTGCCTCTCCTCACATTTTCTTCTGGACTTTCCATCAACATCATGTCACCAGCATCCCTTTTTTTTGTCTGATGCATGTACTAAAATATCGTTGACATGCTTCTAAGAGTTTAGGAGGAAGAGGGATCTCATGTCTTCTACAAGCATTCCTCCATGCAGACATTTGTATACACCGTTTCACAGTTTTTGAACTTTAAATAATAATCACATATTCAAACTACAACAAAAACATAGTGTGGCTGTCAATGAAAAATACACTCTCACTAGATTCCACATACTTGTGAAAACTCAAAAGTGCTCACTTGTTGAATTACTCATACATTCTTTGGAGGAATAAATGGACTCCAATGGATAAGATTATGCACACAATGATAAATTTAAAGGTCTTAGAATTAGAGTTAGTAATGAAGGATGATGAAATGGTATGTAACAGGGTTTAAGGGACAGTTGGTGAAATTACCCTAAAGTACATCTCACTTGTTTAAACACTTGAGAATCACATTATGATTCTCATTTTCTATAAGGCTGTATCCAGTTTTAGGCTTATGTGAGAAAACACAGCCCCTGTGATCAGGACAGTTAAAAATCACAAACTGCTGTAGTGTTTTGGAGTCTGAGAAGTCTTTAATTGTACCACGCTCTTACTCAAACTGGACTTTTTATATTGTATATTATGTATATTGGTACCTGAAACAATGCCTCCACCAATGTAGCCTTTTGCATAGTCTTAATGCAGGGCTGATTCCATCCTGAATGCTCCTTAATTGTCTAGAGTGTATCTCTAACCTATTTTCTTTCTGTCTTTCTTTCTTTTTGATTTTTAAGGTGCCAGTGCAATTTGCATGATGTCATATTAACAAACATCCTGTATAAAAACAGGGAGTACACATCTTTCTATATAGGCATTTTTGTAAATTAACTGGCCACCTTATATTGAGTAATGATTGAATTTACCTTTGGGTCCCCAGTGATCTCAGGATGTCCTTGTATCTCATTCAGGGACATTCCTGGACAGGGCATTGATATGCATGCCCGCACTGCATCATGAGACTCTCTTCTTCCCACAGAGCTGAAAGAAATCAGTTCATCAACAAACCACTGCTGTGTTCCTCTGATACTGTATTGACTCAACATGCCCAGGATGATTCAATGATAAATTACTCTATATCTCTTAAAACCTGGCTGCAATCCCTTGTATGAAATGTGTCTGAACTAATGCCAGGGCTACAGAGACTGATAGATATGTCTAAGACCACTTGGTGAAACTTGATCAAAGTCATTTGAGGCAGTACTTCTCTTGCATTAACCTATTCAGAAATCTGTTGCATTAAATACTGAAGGTTTACTGTAATGTTGAGATAAAGTTAAGTCAAAAGATGACATTCATTACTGATTTACTACATTTCTTACCAGTCTTTTCCATCACTTTTTCGCCTGTCTCTTTTTTTGTCAGACTTTGTCTGCTTCCCTCCCAGAAGCGATGTAATCTTTTGCTCCCTCTTGTCCTCCTTTACCTTTGGTGGATCAGTCTTTTTGCCACTTGGAGCAGGAAGCTTACTCTTGCGAAAACCAAACCAATTTGCCAAGGTTGAGCCAGATTTTTGTTTCACATCATTGCCTCTCTCCTGTTCGTGAGACTTGTGCAAGTTCTCCTCTATGCCAAGCATCACTTTCTCTTCAATTGTGGTAATAGTACTTTGTCTCTCTGGCTCCTCAGAAACTGGCTCACCAAAGGCGCTTGAGAACTGTTGCTCAATCTGAAGGCGTCTAGCTTGCTCCCGCTGGAGTTTAAGACTTTGAAGTCTTTCACTGGAGGACCCCAAATGTGAGGGAACTGTCAGGCCCTCTTCAATCAAGAAGTTGTTCAAAAGGGATCGATTCATTGGACAATGGTAGCTGCTGGAGCAACTCATACTTCCTGGAAGGACATCACCAAGAGAGTTCAAGGAGCTCCCTGAGTGTGTTTTGATCTGGGTGCGAACCTTTCCAGATCTGTTGAAGCTTGGCCTATCCATGTAGCGTGCACCAAAACTCTGACTACGAGCCTTGGCCCCGTTCATGCCCATCACTGGCTTGAGGAGAGGTCTGGTTGACACTGACACAGACCTTTTAAACAGCCAACCTTCCTCATCGAAACCCCAGTCTAACATCACACCACTGTCTGATGCAACGGGTTGAACAGAGGGCTCAGAATCCAACGAGTTACAACGGGTCTCAATCTTTCTGCGGACTTTCTCATGAGCTCCACACTGTGGATCACATGTAAAAGTCTGAAAGGTCTGGACACTTTTTGTAGAACAATTTGTATCATCATTGTTCTGTCTTCCAAAAATGAGGAAGGTACTAGTTTCCTGTCCAGTGATTGCCTCATTAGATTTAGCATTAAGAGGAAGAGCCACTTTTACAGCTCTCGAAGTGGAACTTTGAGAATTGTTGGAAATCCCATGGTAGTAAACATTAGAATATGCCTGAGGCAAGACTTCAGAAAGTTTTGGCTCACTAATGCTCTGTTGGGATCTCTTTAAAATGCTCTGACTTGGCAGTATATATGAAACACCATTTTCATCATGGCAAGTGGCTGTTCTGTCCATAGATATCTGGCTTGACTCTGAAGCTTGAGATTCTTGAACTGGTACAGATGTTATCTTGGATGAGTGGGTATGGTAGACCTTAGCAGGCACATCGTTCAGTGGTTTACCTTCAGCACCCTTTTGTGGGGCTGTATGTTGATTGTCTTTAGTTGTGCTGGATTGTTGAGGCTGTAGAGCAGAGGAAAGCTGATGTGATTGTGGCTTGGTGGTACTTGATGTTATCTTTCCTATAGTAGAGCTTTGAGCCTGACCTACAGATTTATTAGTTTCGGGTAAGGAATCAAAACTAGGTCTAAGAAGAAGAGAAGTAGTTCGACCTGGAGGTGGTGGAGGGGGTGGGGACCTAAGTTCTGAATGTGAAACATCACAGTGCTTATCTTGGCGTCGTTGTTTTCGTGGAGAGCAGGGTAAGTTGTCATATATGCTCTCCTCCACAGAGTCATTGCTTGATTGAGGTTTTGTGATTTGCAAAGATGATTTTGTTGGGCTCTTGGAGCATTCATTGACCCCTGGAGACTTAAATGTCTTTGAATATTTCACAGGGGAAGCAAGAGGAGAGCACTGGTGCACACTCTCAAGAGACTTGGAACTTGTTGATACCTCAATAACCTCTTCTTTCTCAACTTTAGATAATGCTCCTTTGCTTGAACCATGTGTTTTGCTGAGATTTGTTCTTTTGCTGGGAACACTGTGCCCAGTAGGGTTTGACTGCCCTTTGGACTTTTGACCCTTAATAAGCTTTTGGTGGAGAGGAGAATGTGTATGCTTAGCTTGCTCTGGTCCTCCATCTGCACTTTTGCTTCGCAAAATAAAAGCTTTCCTTGCTGAGTCACATGGCTGAGGTTTCGGTTTCCTCTGTGGAGATTCTGAGATCACGTAGTCCTGGCTTTCACCACCAGCTTGACTCGCCTGGTCTCTGCAATGAGGAACCTCCACTGAGGAGCTGCGCTGTCTGGCTTCATTCACAAAGCTAAGAGCTCTTGCCGCATTATGTGGAACAGACGAGTTCACATCACCTGTCCCTGCTTCCATTTGCTTGATCGGAAATCTTCCCTGTTGTCTTTTGACATGATCAAGTCTGGATTTACGATCAGTAGACCTCTCTTGGTTATTGTTTCTGTCACTGTACTTCATGCCTGATGTTTTGTGTTTTTCTAGTGAGTCTTTATTCTTTTCCTCTCGATGTGTAAGGCTATCTGTTGGGCTTACACCAGGTTTTACCATGGGACCCTCCAAAAATAAGAAGTTGTCTGTCACAGGTGAGGGGAAGAGACCAGAATTCCCTGCAAGTTTTACTGGATCTTGAAGAAAATTGCCATCGTCATCCCTAGTGACATCCAATTTCTCCAAGCACAGAAGCTCTTTTGTTGGTTGGTTACTAGATTCCCTACTTTGTAATTTAGGTGAATCATCATCTGCATCATCAGAGTCTAAAGGCTGAGAAAGGGCAGCAATCCCTTTCTCAGCCTTTAGAGGTTTACTTGTAGGGGATACTTGTTTGGCTATAGCCCCTTGTAGGCCACACTTTACACCAAGGGAGTATATGCCTTCATTTGAGGTCATACAATCTTTGCAGTGTGGTACAGATGCATGTGAGGATGCCTCTTTGGAGCTGCACATTTGGAGACGCTTCAGGCCTTTCAGAATGTGGCCTTCCTTCCATCCCAGTTCTGTGTGCTCAATTGGTGCTGAATGATTGCTGGATACCGAACCTGTACTCATCCTCTTGTCCCGACTTGCTGCACACTGTGTATTACAAGACATACAATGATTGAAATAGTATTCATAGGTTTTTCACTTGTTTTTTTTATTCAAAATGCCACATATATGTTAGCAAGTACTTTACTTTGACAACCTACTCATTCTTCAAATTTAAGGAAGATGAATGGGAGCTGAATGTTGCCTACCTGCTTGGAGAAGCCACGTCCTTCTGCCCAAGTGTGGGAGCCACTGGAGTACTCACTACAAGCACTGGATAGTGACAGTTCACTGCTACTGCCACTACCGCTGCTGCGTGGACATGTTAGGCTCAGCAGGCTTGGCCACCTTCCTGCAGGAATACCTGCTTTTCCATTTCGTTGGACCTCCTGGAAGAAAATTAATTAATTAGAATCACTCACTGAACAGAAATTAAATAAACACTATAAAAACATGGATGCCACACTTCAGATTATACAATAATAATGAAAACAGTGCAAGATGTGACAAAATTCATCTATCATTGACAGTAAGAGACATATTAGTGGGATATACAATTACATTAATCAGTACTGACAAATATTGCAATTATGGCTCGCATTCATACCAGTGAACTCAATGATTGTTCATACACGTAATTCCTGACATTATATTCAACAGATTCTCTTTGCAGTGTGAGCAGTATACACAGTCTAAGAGACTGCCCCATGGCTCTTCATTTGTCTCTGTCACAGATCTCAAAGAATCGATATGCTGGATACATAGCTGTCTCTTTCCATCCAAAGGCTAACTGAGAAATGGAATGGCATTTTCCACTTCACTAGTTAGATGGGTCCTGTTTTAAAACACAATGTGTTTTCATTTTTCTGTAGTCTTGCAGGTATACTGTGATTATTTTGAAGGGGCTGATGAATGAGACATTTTAAAGTGATGCCTCTATAGTTATATGGTATACTGACACAAAGGCAGACTATTCACTGAGTATGCCTTTACATGTGTGTTCATTCAAATTTCAAATGTAACTGCACATTGAACAACTAGTGTTGAATGATGATGCTCTTGTGGTCTCCCAAATGAACTAAAATCAATATTCACATAGTGTTCCTATGACTGATGATTTTTAGTAACATCTTTCAATGACTAGTGTCTGTGGGTTGTATTTTTTAAAGCATGTTGAAAAGGACTGTTTTCTTCCAGTGCCAAAGAACATGTGCCCACATGGTGTACAAAAAAGAGAATCAAACTGTAAGCTTCTTGAATGAATAGTTTAGTGGAAAAGAAGAAGTATAGCTCATAGAATCTTGTAGAAACTAGATATCACAGAACATTTTCCTTGAAAATGTCTTCAGTTGATGCAAAATACTTGTATTAAAAGTCAAGAGGATAGATAACAGAGGACATTCTCTGCATATTTTATTATGTTAATATTATTTTGACTCCCCTGTGTGAAGCAGCAGCTCTCTGTAATGTTGACTGAACTGTCATCTGTCCATCTAAGGCTTATTGACTGATTGACTGGTTAATTGATTGATAGTGTTGTATCCTTCTTAAAGATACCGTTAAATCCCTTTGAGTTTTTCAGTGGTTCATGTATATAGAATGTAAGTGAAATAAAAAGGTGGGGCATAAGTTTCAAGTGATAATGTGACACTGAATCAGATGACTCAGTAAGGACAAACATTATTCAGGCTAACATAGATTATATTTCAGTCTCACAGTTTTTATCATTCCTGATGAGTGTGAAGTATCAGCCTAGCATGAAATAGCAAAGAGATTAAGTAAACAGTGACAGGATAAAAAGTAGCCAGCTAAAAAACCTTGAATTATTCAGAATAACAGATGATACCAGTGTATTTCTATGTGGAAAAAGTTATTGATAAGCTTTTAACATTTTAATGCTGAAATGATTGTTTAGCCAGTTTGAGTATTAGTTTTGACATTACTCATTTGAGAATCTGCTTTTGCAGCACACTTTTACCCAACCTATCAAGAATTCTGGGTCGCATGACATGTCATGCCCCCATCTTCAGCAGCGTGAATGCTCTCTTGTCTGGTCTTTCCTAAATCTAACCTATTAGACAACTTTAGCTCATTCAGAATGGCGCTGCCAGAACAAGGAGAACTGAAAATATTATTCCTAATTTTTTTTCTGGCTTGCAGTTACTTGTAGAATAGATTTAAAGTGCTGCTGCTATTTTATGAATCACTCTATAATCTCAGGCCAAAATAGAGTTCTTATGTCCTTGAAGATTATAGACTCTATAGATTATAGCATGGCTCTTAGATCTTTAGGTAGCAGTCAGCGGGTAGAACCTCCAACCAAACCAGAACCAAGCAGGGTGAAGCTACTTTCAGTATTATCACTATGCTGTACAGAGATGGAACCAACTTAAAATGTGTACCAACTCTAGTAAATTTAAAATCCAAATGAAAAACTGTGCTGTGCCTTTGCCTTCCCATGCCTCTGATTGTTTGGCTTCTTGACTGCACTTTCATTTCCTTTGCTGCATTTGGGACAGCTTACAGCTCATTACTCATTACATAATTTTATCACATTTTAAAGTCAAATTGTATTCTATCCTCTACATATTATTGCTTACAGCTCTACTGCTTACTATTCTTCTTTGACCTAATCCTAAAGCACTTTGAATTGCCTGGGTTTAAAATTTGCTATACACCATTTCTGTGTCAAGAAAAAACAAAACAAAAATGAAAATGTCATCAGTTTTGATTTCAATAAATTGAAAGGTATAAAAATTTACTGAAAAGTTCACAGTTCAATTTTTTCATTTCATGGTTCATAGGTCCACTTTTCTGTGAAGGCTCCTGTGTAGAAGGTCAAATCTGTTATGAGGAGCTGCTGGCACAATTCACTGGCATACTGCAGATGCTGTTTGCACTGATGCCATTTCCATTCAGAGGGACCCAAAGGTGTCAAGTGGTATAACCTCATTTAAAACAGCATTGATCGTTTGCAAGGCTGCCATAGCCTGCTTCCTCTCAAAGTCATTAGTGTCATCTGTTAGCAATAATTAATGTGAATAGGAAATAATTGCATAAGGGAGCTGGGGACTAAAGTGATTTGGTCCATTCATTGATATTCACCTATTATTTGATTATCTGTGCTAGCCTTTATTTCACAAGCACTGTAGGAGAAGGCCACGTTTGACCACGCTTGTGCGGATTAATCTTGGAACTAATTATAGTCAGCATGTTGAGGGGTATCTGAGATTTGACACAAGCGATACAGTTTAACAAAACCCTCAATCAGAGTAGTGCTGTGCTTAAAAGTCAAGGGCAAATTTGAAGGCTATCGAGATGTTTTTTTTCCCATTCACATATTTCAGTGTTTTTCCACTTTGTAAAATGACTTTTCTTAATATTTCATTCCTTTTCCATAAAATTCAGACATGACTATTTTATAGGAAGAAAAAGTTCATGTCCCTACTATTAAAACATAGAGGATAAACACTGTCTGAGAGATGGCAGACATTATCAGTTTTCTGTGTATATAATGTAATGTAATGTGTGTGTGTGTGTGTGTGTGTGTGTGTGTGTGTGTATGTATATATATTTATACATTTGCATTCTGAAAGTTTCTTTCATCACAATAAGTAATGAGTTGCACTGAATATAACCGGCATCAAATAAAATGTTAAACCTGTGGTAGTCAACTATTTGTAAGGACAGTATTTATATTGACATGACTTTCTAGTTCTTCTGCTCTTACCATCTAATCATTTTGATGCTCAAAAGCTTCTGTAAATAGAGAGATCACAAGAACATTTTTCTCAAAAGATGTAAAAGCTCAGTCCCAGGCTTCTTCTTTTTTTTTTATTTAAAAACATCTATATCGAGGTTAAGATGAAACATAAGGGAATAAATAAATGTATGACACATTTAGAAATAAAAGTGCTAAAATGACTTGATTGTTTTGAACTGATTTTTATGTCTGGCTTCAGTGGATCAGAAATCAAATATTCTATGTGAGTAATGTTTTTGTTTCATCTTCACAAAATATTACCATTAACATTATTTTTTAGTGGTAGCTAGTATTATCTCTGCTACGGATCTAGCAAAATAAATTATCAAATTGCATTATAGGACATATATGAATCAAGGTTTTGGAGCTTGACCCATAATAGAGGCTGAAAGTCAGATAAGGCCACAGACTTGTGTAAATAAGTCACAGTATTGCTGCATTCATCCAGCCTTCTCAGGCAGAATAATACAGTATGTTCTATATCAACTGGTGGGTCGACAGTTTATGAAAGCTTCTCTACAGAGCATATGCTATCACAGTGATGCTTTTATCCCAGCGCCATGGCTTTATACTTTTAGTGTTATATTTTACTGGACGGAAATTTAACCACTCAACCTCACAGTTCTGGAGATTTTTCTACCATTGATCATAGCTGATCAGCATTTATCATGTGCCAAATAAACATAACATATACATGCAATTGTGTGCAGTCTATAATTTGGTGAAAGGAGAAAGGATCCACTGAAGCAAACTGAGAAGGGTGGGTTTATCTAAAAGACATACTTTTTCTATCAATCAAATACTGATAATATTAATCTCAAACAATTCTTTTTTGGGCTTTCAAACTGCACACTGTATACATTAATGGTAAATAGTGTCATACAATCAAGTAAACAGCTCAAATTATAAGGCTGGATTTATTTCAATATTTTTCTTGTTATAAATAAATGCCATAATAAGACTAAAACCAACAATATGTTAATCTGTATTTCAGTGATTTTTTAGATTTTCTAACCTGTCTGTTTCTCCCAGCTCCAATCGAATTCACTCACCGAAGACATAAGTATTTGAAAATGAGCCATAAATACAATAAATACAGTTTTGAAGAAAAAAAAGGGCTCAGTAATTTCCTGAAACAGATGGGCATGATAGTTTTTCGCATACATCATTCAAACAGGGGTAAGAAGTGCATTTGTTGTGGACTGTTTTCAGCTATGGATTAAAGTCATTGTTGGTTTTGGGCTGTTAATTGGAGTTGGTGAAACTAACAAAAATATAGAGTATTGCCAACATAAGTGCCAACAGTAGTTTGTTCTTTAGACACATTCACACTGAGCTCCACACATTTTCCCTCTACTGGTTAGTATCTGCTTTAAGTCTGTAAAAAAATGTGAAATTATGGCATGTCCAGGATATTGAAGAGGTGATTTGTTATTAAGCCATTATCAGATTCACTGCCTCTGAGCCAGGCTGCTGATCAGCAAACCATTCAGCCAGAAGGACAATGGACTTCTGAGTTCACTTTAAATTTCACAGTCTCATTCAATTTCATCTGTGCACTCCCATGAGCAGCCCAAAGCAAGGTTACACTCATTCAACCGCTCCTCAGACCACAGTTTCCACCACTCTGGTCTTTTGAAATGGTCCATCTTTACCACTCTCATCTCATTCACCATCACATGCACCAACAACCACCTCACCCACCCCCTTGTCTTCAGGCACCTGCCGTTTTTTCATGTCACCTTCACCTCCTCTGCCCTTTTTCCTTGCTGCTGCTCAGTGTTTTGCCTGCCGGGCTGGGCTCTAACTAGATGCACTGCTGTTCACTTTGGTGTCAGTGCACACAGAGAGGAGGGCAGCAGGGGTGAAATGGTGGAAAACAAATGCAATAGCAATAGCAAGCAATAGCTAGTAGCTCTGCATGGTGAGGTTTGCTGCTCCAGTAAAGGACTGTGTGTTACTGACATTGGTAATGCTTATCTAAAAAAGATTTGTGAAGAAATATGTGACAATAAGTGATAATGATGTGTCAAACTGTATATCTGCAGATGGGCAATTGTGGTTAAGGAAAGCTGATAAAGCAAAGTAATTAAATTAAAATTCAAGTCAGTCAATGTACTGAATGATTTGCCAATCACCTTTTTGTTATTAATAAGTAAAAACTGTGCATGTGAATTTTGTAAAAAAAAAAAAAAAAAAAAAAAAAAGGCCAGTGAGGAAAGTTGTTGTTTGTGTTATACATTGTACCCCAGTTGTAAATCTCCCTCCTAAGCAGAAGCAAATAGACACTTCAAAAAGGGTAAATAAATTTGACTTTACATGCCAGCAATATCAAATGCCATTTAAAGCACTTCAAAGGGGCAAATTCATTTGAATTTATTATAAATTTGCCTTTATCTTTCACTGCAGCCCTCCCAGGAAGTTTATCTGAGCAAAGAGACACCTGCCACTGTTTAAAAACCTCACAGTCTCAGGTCTCCAGAGTGTCGCTCTGCCGCTGAATTACAATAATATTGTGACAGACAACCCTGCCACAGAACCACTAGATTTTTAACAGCCAGGGCTCCCTGGCACAGGTACACGGGGAAATGACGTTGCTGTTGTAAACAGTCCAAGCACTTATTGAAACACCCAGAGGAACCAGAGTCTAATCATAGAAATAAAGTAAACAGACTGTCAGAACTCGTCTGTACATCACGCAGGTCCCTGTAGCCTATTTCCCATGATGGGCTACTGCGTGTGCCGAGCATATCAAATTAACCATGTGTTAAGCCCCACCAACCTCATTTATGTCCCTACATCTGTCAAGCTGTGTGTCCTCACAGAGCACATTCTGCAGCAAATGATAATGGAGACAGATTTGCCACTCAAAATTTGTAATAATTTTTGAAACAATGTGTACTTCATCTCAAAGGCAGACAAAAAAAAGCTTTCTCATATTTGCCAGCTGAAATGACAACTATCTCTTGCAGATTTCATTAGTTGTAGCTAGCTAGCTAATAAAGCTAATGGTGGTGCCACAAGCAGTTAAAAAAAAACACAATTTCTGGCTGAATTTTTAAATAAAATTTTAAAATGAAGATCTTCTGAAGGGGCTAAATATGCAGTTGATGTCTACATACACAGTTTTGTGCAAAAAGATTGAGACCAAAGCTTAATGTCTTAAATAAAAAGTCTCCAGTAACAACACATGTAGAGAACATTGAAATAAAGAAAAAACATTTTTTAGTGTTTGCAATGTGGGACTATGTTAGTCCTAGGATAATTAAGTATGATAAAGAAATTTATTTTGTTCTGAAATATTTTTTTTGGCTGCTTACATACTTGTTCATATTTTTGAAACAGTATGCCAGATTTTAACATGAGGACTAAGCAACATGTATGGCAAATGTAATGCTATTTCACCTAACACTGGCTTCAGTTGCTGAAGTGTAAACCTCCCAAAATCTAATAAAGATGCTTTGATAGAAATATTAATCAGAGCACATGGTTGTGAACATTAAAATGTTTCTCATGTTGCTCCTTTGCTTCTACTTTTTTGCACATTCTCTCAGTAAAAGAAACAGCCTGGAAATGACTAGAAAAAAGCTGTTCTCACTCTCTCTCGTTATCTCTCGTGTGTTGTGAGCAGCCTTGCTGTAACCTCGCTCACAGTCAGTCAGCCTGACTGGAAACAGGTGTGCTGTCACAGTGATTAAGGAACCTAACGAGCATAACCCACGGTGAAAAACAAATTTTCCATTTCAATAATTCATACATCATTACCTCTGTGTTATCTGGTAAATTGATACACAACCAGAGTGTTATGTCTCCAATAAAAAAAACCCCTCCAGATAATTTCTCTCTCCCCATCACTGATTGTCCCATCACTGATGGGGACAATGGAATGACCTGTGTTTCATTTTTTTTCAAGTACTCTCTGCAGCTGTAACAGAGTGTAGAGTCTAATGGATTTTGGCCTCTTTGCTCCCACTTTGTGAAAGTACAAAGGCCATGATCTCTTGTTGCAGTAATCACATTGTTCATCTGTTCATCTCAGAAACCTGGCTCATCACTAAGACAGGTGAGTGGTCCGGGGTCTCAAGAGAAAAGGGGCTTGTGAGGAACAATGACCTTAAATTGTACCATGTCTGGACACTGAATGTGTTTGGCATAAAAAGATGTTTCAGTTGAGACACCAAAAACATGTCTGAAAGCTAAAATCAAATAATAACCATAATAAATACTTAAAAGCAAAATGGCTGTCAAAGCAGAAGTAGGTTCAGTGCAGACTGACCATCATGTCATTGGAACAAACTTAAGAGGGAACTGAATGCTGTTAGAGCTGGCAGAGACAGAATAAACTACAGATAATTTTGGATTTAAATTCTTCAGGTTGACAGAAACACTAAGTGAGGACAAAGTCAATGCTAACATCAGCTGGATAAGCAAACTTGTTCCAATATGTTAAAGCAAAAAACAAAACAAAACAATATTCACCATTTTAATTTACTCAACATTTTGTGTACCAGTGTTGTTTTGTAAATGAATCATTGTGTTACCTAGAAATTCTCTAACCTCTCTCAGTGAATTCACCAATCGGTCATTGCCACAAATAAAACGTTGTTAAGCTGCACAGCAGAAAATCAAATCTGTAACTTTTCTCAAGAAGACAACAATCAAAATACCCCAAACTTTGAAATCAGTGATTTAAATGCAAAGCTTGCTCTCAAAACTTTTGTTCATGACTTTGCTGGAGACAAATATAACAACTATGCTTAATATTCAAGCTTTAGGCATGAGATAATTATCTTACACTACTAATGTAGCCTCCTAGATAACTGGGAAAGCTGCATTAGTGAATCAAAGGCTCAGTATTTGGCACATAAAAGGTTTTTTTCCTCATGCTGCCAGCAATGTTGTGTTATTAACATTTCGAACATTTTTTTGTTGTAAAAATCCATCTTCCCTGGTGAAACAGTGAAATAGCTAGTAAGATTTGGAATTCAACATTCCACCCTGACAAATGGAGGACAATTAAGTCTATTTTCTAGCCCGAGAATGATCTAATAACTATTTTAGTCTGTATTTAATTAGAAGAAAGAGTGTTTAATCAGAGGAAACCTGACAGGAATAAAGAGACAGACAGCAGGTCAAATAGTCTCAAAAAGTACACAAAGCATCATCACAAACATTAACATTTCTGTGATATTATTCATATTAAAACAGTCCAAAATTCAAGAAATGACCAATTAATGGTCATTCTTGCAGCTCATGAAATACTTCATTCTCATATTAAGCAAACACTGCTGCTTGAATATTCTGTCACCAATGCTCTCAACTTTCCAAGAAACAACCAGACAACCAATAGAAAATGTTAAATCAACTGTAAATTAATAATGAGATCAGATTTAATCACTCTTTAAGGAAAAACATCAGCACGTACAATACTTTTGTCCAACAGAAGCAGCCCAGCATCACTGTAGTGATACATGCAGTTCTCCTACAAAGGCAGAGTCCCTCGTTTAGCAGAGTCTGCAAGTTTGACCTTTACAGAAAAGGTTAAAGATGAACGACAGCATTTCCTCCTCAGCTAGGCTCACAGCATACTCAATGACCTGGTATAGGAATTCCCAGACCTTCCATGATGATTCTATGAGATGGAAAAAGGAATTTTCATGATACTCCCACAATTTAGTCAGTATTTTTATGTAATTACCAATTTGATAGAAAACTGGTCCTCTGAATACGAGGTGTAGGTTTGTCAGAGGAGAGGAGTTATGCCGAGAACCCCGAAAATCCAAAGAGACCTTTAGAAACAAAGAAACTTCTTGCCTGTCTTCTGCATAATGATTATAACTCTCTGCAGGAGAGAGAGAGGTCATTTCGGATTTAGGATTTGACTGGTTTAGAAAAGTTTTGGCTGGAATTCTACAAGCACTCTGGGCAAGACCAATTATGCACAATTATATATCTAAGTTTCTGTTGTGGCCATGATGTAGAAAGGGAGTTCAGTAGAAATCCAAATTTAATTTAATCAGGCTAAACACACTTTAAACTTTACTACTACTTTGTATTTATACTAAAATACCTTACCTGTCAATATAACTTCACTTCATAATGACCAGTAAACTCTCTCTCTTTTGATACATTTAGTGACATGCACATGACATCACTGACAACATTAATCTTCCCCCTTAAGACTCTAAATACATTTGAAGCTGAAAAAGACCCAAAATTGAGAAGAGAAAGTGACAAAACTCAACATACATGAAGATGTTGGGATTCAAGAGCTCTGCGTGTGTGAACCCTTGTCACCTAAAGTAATGAAAACCATGAATATTTATGAACCAATACTAATGCTGAAATGTGAAGAAAAACCTGATGTCCATAAATTGTCCCGTGTACTGCGGTAGTTTATATATAGGTATAGTTTTCATCAAGGAATGGCTTTCTTCTTCTGATATAGCATTAGGATTAGCAACCCTGAATTGATTCTAAATAATAATAAAGAGCACATCTGGTCTTTAAACTGCCAGATGGTTCAGTGATGATCCAGTTACGCTACCATAATAATGGCATTTCAGAGCAGGAATATGACTACGGCAGTTACAGGGTAGCATTAATGAAGTTTTGGTGAAGTGATGAGAAAAAACACTAGATTACCTGTTTGACTTTCTGTTCTGTCTAATACAGAATTGAAAAAAACACCAAAATAATGCAAAACACAACAAAACAAGGTATTTAATTATACTGACAATGGAATTGGGACCGAGGACTACATCCCTGCCACCAACCGGATAATAATGAAAGCATGTGGACAAGTAGTGTTTGCAGATCTGTAGCTATTCAATAGCTCAGCAAACGCTTCAAACTCATGGTAATTGGCCTCAACGAGCAAATGTAATTCCTGCTGGTATAATAACAGCAAGAGATCCTCACTGCAGTTCAATAACCCAATGTTCCTGTCAATTACAGCATACACCTTTTTGAATGTAGAACTAAAATGAAGGGCTTACATGCTGGGCTCAACCATCCCTGACAGGAGTTTTCTTTCAATATTCAGCTCAGAATGCAAGAAAAATCATCTATCCATCAAAAGTATCATCCATCATTAATTATTTATGGCAGAATTGGCCAGCTGACTTTAGTTTGATACAGGAAGTTTCATCACAGGAGACATGCTTCTGTCCAAGACACTGTTTTATGAATTTGAAAGTGTACAACTAGTAATAAAAGGTTTTCTTTGTCATTTTTTTTTACATCCCTTTTTTTATCTAGAGATTATAAGAAATATTTGGCATTTTTGGAAATGAACTATTCTACCCAAAACAAGTCTTCCAGTACTATGAATGACTAGAAAGTATGACCCAGCTCACCATTCTCACTTTGAACCTTTTACTTCAGATCTAAATGGATTTGATCATTTGAAAATGTGTCTATCCAGGCAGCTTAAGAGCTGAATCATCATTGTTGACCTTATTGTCAGTAAGGTTATATAAACAAACTTCAAAATACTTATATATATAAAAAAAGAATAAGCCAACCTCTGAATCACAGGTTAAAAGAAAAACTTTACAGGGTGCTGTCACATTGTGCACCATTGCTGTTGAAATAAAGAAGGAAATGCAGAATTCCACTTTGTTAGTTTTAGAGTTATTCTTCCTTGAATTCTAATTATTCTGACTTCTGCTGGCTTAAACAGACTCTGCCACAAGTTACATCAGTATTTAATAAACTTCTTGACATTGCCTAAGCGTGTCTCAGTGACATGTCTGACAACCAAAACCCCTTTCCAAGGCATCATGAGGAATGATTGACCTCAAAGTTTCAGGTAATAGATAATCAGAAACCAAATGTTGACAGGTATCATTGCCATGGTGCCACAGTGCTGAAGTGTGTGGTGATGACTGCTCATCATCACTGCAAAGATTCCAGACTGAAAGCATATTGGAGGTACAAATTTAAAGGTTAACCTTAAAGAGTAACTTAACAGCTAAATCCATCTTTTTGTGTTTTAAAGTAAATTGAAGTAAATTGCACATGTAGTACAGTTACACTTCTTCCTGGTCTCACTTAATAGTTTTTGCAACAAAACTATTGTCTAATTCTGTCCTGTGTACCCCCATTACAAAACTGGGACACTCTGCCCCAACTCTACGAGGTAGTGCTACCTTCACCCCTCCATCCCTAACATATGTGTTAGTGTATCCGCAGGAGAATAAAAGACATGTAACTAAGAGAGGCACCTGAAGAAATACTACAGCAGAAGTAACACTGCTTGCAAACTATTACATTACAGTGTTGTAAGTGATTTTTGGCCACTTGGGGGCAGCAGAACAAGCCAAAAGCAAAACACTGACATAATCACTTTCTAATCAGTATCTACACATTGAACAGGAACAAAGCAACATTAGCAAATGATAAATGAAAGCTCAATATTCACACTCCTTTTAGCTCTATTTTAATCTTGACCAACCCCTAAGAAAAATATTTAGCTTCTTAGCTGCCAAATATTAATGTTCCTTTAAGGCTGAATGCCCATATGGCATTTTTTTTTTCCCCAGCAGGGCGCGTCATCCCAGTGCTTCATCAAAAAAGCACTGCGAATTGGTTGTGTTTCTATAACAATAATATCTTGACAACATCTATCACATACTGTAGCTACAGTAAGTACTTGTTCGTAAAAACCCTACGCAGAGCTGAGAGGAACTGTAGAGTTGGGTGATAATTCTCTGTGGGGTTGTCACCACTAGACTCCCTTTACAGTACACATAGTCAGTTAAGCCATTTTTATACTAAAATATTGATTAGAACAGCTGTAAAGCTCCACAGTGCAGTAAGTGATAAATCAGTTGTCATGGTGGCTACAAATACTACAAGAAGGCCTGAGTTTTAACCAGTTATCCCTAATGTTCTATGGTTGAGAGCATTCTAATTAAAGAGACATGTCAGCACAGTTTCTGATTTCTACACCATCACTTTGCAGCTCGAGCTGGATGAGAGGTCACTTGAGTGTACTCAAGCAAGCCATTGTGACACTAACTACGCTATTTAAGGATGAAAGAATATAAAGCCCAAATGAATTAATCATTTCTAAATCCTGTTGTAAATCTACACAGCCTAACTATTTCAATTGAATTGTATTCTGGGTGGATATCTTTCTCTCTTTGTGGTCCTTTTGAAAGTGAGTAACCTTTAGAAGTAGAGCACTGCTCATGTAAAATTCAAACAGCCTTGAAGCAGGCTAGGTCTGTCAGTGTCTGTTTGTATCCATTGCGCCATGTGTTCCTACCTGGGAGACAGGAATCGTGGACATTTTGACACGTTGTTGAAACAGCACACTCAGTATGCGGTTTTGCTGCTCCAAGTCAAACACGCGGGTCCGCAGCTTCACACATTCCTCTTTCAAGTCCTAGAAATACCCCAAAGGGAAGAAAAATGGACAGGTAACCGTGACTATGAGGATATTTCAGAGACCTACACATGTATCAGTTGCTAATTTAACACCTACAAGACACAATGCTGTATCCATGCGGAAAACGCGTCTCTGATATGAACATGATAGCTATAGTAGTTACTTTGCAGTAGAGTCCATATGCAAGACTTATTCATTTGTCAATTAGATCCATGGTCATAAGTCTCATTTTATCTGTGTTCCTGCATTGTTACAAGTCCTTTGTTCTACACTGTCCTCCACAATATTTCCAGTTTCCACACTTCCATTTTCATCACCATACAATTAGTTATCATGATCAAGTTGTCAGTCTTGTTTACATACTTAACCTTAGCTTTATGAACTTATTCCAAATGAAAATAAATTAATTGCATCATTCCAGTGCATTCCAATGCAAGTTTTGTTTGTCATTCAAATGACAAATCCCCATCATAGTGTAATATCATAACTGTCATGTTTCCTGGTTTCATTGGTCTTTCAGAAATCAGAACAATTTAATTAGGATAATGACTTTCATTTTCATTTTCACTTTCATTCAAGGTTGCTCCCTTGTTAAAGGATAACTCCAGTATTGAACCTGAACCTTATTTCCCATGTTTTTGCATGTGAATGACTGGTGTACTGTGAACTGCAAACAGCTGCTGTAGTGTAAACAAATGGTAGAATCAAGGCTTGTTATTGCTACTGACAGGCTGTGATTATTATTAAAAATGTCTGATGACATTATGGATAGGATTCCTACAGAGATAGACCTTTTAATTAAAGGGTGAGACCCTTTTGGTTCAACCAGAAATGTAGCTATATATCACCCCTAGACTCCATTGACAAAAACAGTAATTTTACCTCACAGAATATGTGAGTTGCTTGAATATCAAAGCCTTGATTGGTTAGTTAGTTTGTGCAGTAACACACAATAACAAAGGAACTAATAGATCAAAGCAGCGGTATTAAAGCAACTCCTGTGTTTTGCAAGTTAAAATGACTGTTTTTGTCTATGAATAAACAAAAGGATCTCACTCTTCAATTAAAAGGTCTATCTCTGTGGGAATCCTATCCATAATGTTGTCAGACACATTCCGAGCCCGCCAGTGGCAAAAACAAGCACTTTAGTGGACATACTTTGATGTGGACAACTGTCCATTAATAACTGTAGCAGCTGCGTGCAGTGGGTAGGTACACCGTTCTTGCTCAGTATTGTACTGATTGTAAAGAATTTTCTCCAAGTTGATCATTTATACCAAAAAACATGAGAAAATGAGGCCCAGGTTCAAAAATACCAGAGTTTTCCTCTAACAATACTTACTTTATTTTTGTTGTACATCTTATCACATGCAAATATTTAACTGTTGTTAGGAAAATGAGTCGATTGACTGCACATTTGTTTTATAACATAACTTTAATTTTTGGGCTTGAGGAGGAATTGAGTTATTCCAAATCAAAAGGCTACAGTTCATGTGGAGTCACAAGTCATTGGTTTTACAGTCAGTCTATTTTGATGTGCAAGTCTTTTTGATTTTGCCAAGTTATTGAGATCTGTATCAGATTTGACATAGGTCCACAGAGTCTGGATTGGTGTTGAACTGATTATGGCTGCAAAAAATGCAAGTTGTACTTTTTACCCAAAGGGTTTTAGAATTTCTTTTACTTTCAAAAATCATGAGGTAAGAGGTATGCTATTAATCCCTCTTTTGGTTAGTGACTAGCAGCTACTCATCATTATGAAAGTAATCATTTCTCTGGTTGGTTCTAATGGCTGTAGAGAAGACAAAGACAAACCTTCTGAGTGAGAAGGGCCTGAACCACCTGGTTAGCCACCTTGAAGAGACATGGGGAAAAGAAAGTAAAAACATGTAAAAAATTTATCATGAGTCCGGTCATTATTTTAAAATGAATTTCAGGGCTTTCTGTGAAGCTTTGAAATGCAGGCAGACTTTAAATGAAAATGACCCAGTACAAACACCATCAGAGAGAATCTAGAGGCATGTAAGATGCTGTGAGGACAAATTGACAGCATGTTGCATCACACAGTGAAATCACACAGCAGTTGCCTGCAGTTAGTGTATCAACTTTGTCCTCAGTAAGTAAATAAACCAAAATACAGTCAAAAGATTTTAATAAATGTCTTTTTCTTTATGGTCTCTTTAGAATAAGATTTGTCTAACTTTACTGTACGTGTTTAGAGACAGCAGAAAAAGTTCTGTTTAGTTTTAGTTTTGTGGCCATAAAAACCACACAATCTGAAATGCTTTCTTCACTGCTTATTTTGATTTCTGAAGGAGAAGCACACATTGTCTGTTGACACTGGAATAATAATTCCACTTTTGTGTGCTGCAAAATGATTTCCCTGCACCTCTTTCATCAATCTTTCAAAACGACTCGCCTCAACTCATTCAGACCATGGCAGAAAGCCTTCTGAATGATTTACCCAAAAAAGATTCATATGTATAATGAGACTGAAGAGCAGCAGAAGAGAAATTAATCCCTCAGCAGAAACTCTGAAATTTCTGTCCTCAGCCGGAATATGCTAAATTCTCATGGGCAGCAATATCCATGGTAACAAACCCATTAGTGACAGCCGATGGGAAAAAAAAGGTTTAGTGGTCTTCTTGGCTGGAGAGAGATGGAGGAAGAGAGATGGAGAAACAATCAAAGTGTTGTCAGGGAGAAAAGAAGAGGAAAGGAGTGCAGGTAGACAACCCACATGCAGGAGCTGGGAGTCTGTCCTGAGCAGTGCGGCTTGCTGCTCCAGCTCTCATTCTCCAGTCGCCCAGGGCTCTGTTGTCTGTCCACTTCAATTAGAGATATACCCTTCTCTTGGCTGTCCTCCATGGACTTCACCAACACTATAGATAATAGTCAAAGTGTGTATGTGAGTCTCTTAACTACAGGTACTGATGGTCATCTCTAACTGAGGCCTGACCACCAGAAAATTTTGGCTGGCCTTAAGTTAAAAAATAAAGGAACCGTTGAACATTTTGGGGAGACATGCCTATTTGCTTCACTTCCAAGATCAAGATTAGGAAGATCCCACTCTTATAACTGTGCGTTAAAGGAGCTATTTGTGAGTTTTGCTGTCACTACATAGCCAATGTTAGTATTAACAGCTGCTTAATTGCCAGTCTAGGGGAAGCATTGTGAATTCAGCACCAAAATTTATTCCTTTGCTCTCTAAAAGCTGTCTTCAGTGGTGGAGAGCAACGCCAATGTTAACTCTTGTTTTGCTTCTGTCGCTATCACTTCTTTTCTTCTACTGAAGTTAGCATGCTAACCAGCTAGCACCAGTCCGACCAGACCATCTCATCAATTTCCAATACAGAGTCACTGTAGCGTCCAGTCTGCCTTGAAGAAGTAACACTGGTCACAGGACATCTCATAACCCCTTGTATTTTAAATGCAGTGATGGCTGAAGCTCTTTGGCAAGACTGGTCAGTAAATAGCTGTCTAGGCTAACGTTGGCTATGCAGCAATAGCAAAACTTACAAAATGCTGCTTTAAGTATGGACCTGGAGTCACAACTAGGTTTTTCTAATTAAAAATAAAAACTGAAGGCTGGGAGAAACTGCTTAAAGTGCTGCTTAAATTGCCTACCAACAACTCTATAGCTCACAAATGTACTACATGTTGTATCTTTCTTTAGTCTATATGATAGTCAAGTGCACAAGTAGTATGGTACAAAATCCCAGTAAAAACCATAACTTGTTTTGACACAGCACCATACAGTTTCTGTGAAGTAAAAAAACTTGATAACATGTATTTATGATCTTTTGAAGTCTGTATAGTCTGCAATATTTATGCTAAGCTAGGCTAATCACATCCAGCCATCCACCTCCTTACTTAACACATGGGAATGTGTCCAATATTGATCTTCTCATCACACTCTCACTATTTATTTTTCTTGTTGACAAGAATGGTAATGCTCTTGTGTCTGCATGCTAAATATGAAGTTACAGCTAGAGCATGGATAGCTAAGCGTAGCATAGAGAATGTAAACAGAGGAAGGAGAGGATAACTTTCAAGATAGCAAAAATTCTAATTTCTGAAAATGTCAAATTATTCCTTCAAAATTTGACATTGATGTGAGTGTGCAGCATATCTGTGATATCTAAATTCTGATTCTGACTCTTTAAATGTTATTTTCATCTCTGTTGAATGGTTACATGGTTTCCCTCAACCAACTTGATAAAAAAGTAATGGACATAGCACATGTTTGTTCTTGAAAGTGTTGCAAGAATGCTAAAACTCACCTCATCCAGACAGCGTTCATACTGCTTCCTCTGATTGTCGTTTTCCATCGACAGAGCTGAATTCTCTGCCTGTAAACAAGAGACAGATACACTGCATGAATTCCAGTAATTACTTTTAAATGTGCTGCTGCCCAGGCATAATTTAGTAAAACCTGTATACCTGAGGTTTCACATCTCAGCTGAGTCAAATACACCTGACAAATAAATATTTATTCCAGCAAAAACCTAGTGTGCAATATGATAAAAAAGACATTGTCTTCTCTTAGAAAAACAGACAAACAAACAAACAAACAGACAGAAAGATCCAGAGGCTGTCTTCCTGCAGCACTATGGGATTTGCAGGTTCACTTGAGAACAATGGTTCTAAATGAATAATGCTTTAAATTTCAGGCATCTTGCAGACCCTCACTGTGTCTGCAAGGCTCACTTGAGGTACCCCAGCTATAATTCAATTACTGACAGTCGTTTTGTCCGACAGGGAACAGAAAGCACTCTGGGAACTCAGGATGTGACTTTCCACTGAAATGATTAATCCAGTAAATCTTAAAAGCGGGGCTACCTGAGCTGGCTTGTTTTCACTTATGTGCTGTGGGCATCTCCTCTGAACAACACTTCCACAGAAAAGCACAGAAATGGCTAATAATCACAAGAGTGAGCTGGGTTCAAAGAAGAATTCACCTCACACAGCTCAGTATCATCTTAACTCTACCCCAAGGTGACAGCCAAATATAATACACAATATTATACCACAACATTTTAACCTGGTTCAATGACAGGCTGCTGAAATGATGCTGATAAATGTCCTGAGACTGACCACAGTAATCAAACAAGACTGGATTGTTCTGACTCACTCTTTTCTAAGGAGGCAACAGTGGCCTTAAAATGGTAAATTCTAAGATTTGAAGAACTTTTTTTGAATCTGCATAATCTGCAAAAGTATCCTGAATGTAAAAATAAATCACTTGCTAAGATGTAAATGTTTGGTAAGTGTTTACCGCCGTGTTCTCTCATCCTTGTTTTCTCACAGTTAACATGGTTGATCTGCAGAGAGCATCACATCAATCAGTGTTTTAGGCCTAACTGTCAAATTTCAGTGAAAATGACTTTTTGGCTGAGGAGCTGAGAGGAGTCACTGACTTCTCTGTCTTCTCATCCTTATTTGTGGTTCTTAGAGACATTTTTTCATTTTTCATGGTAGATTACATGGAAGGTGCTCAAGTGTGCCATAATGACTGGAAAGTAGTCCAACTAAATGTAAATTCCTGTAATGTTTCTTCAGTTCAGTGTTAAACTTTTACATTTTACATTTAATTACAAATGTGAATAAAATAAAGGCAGTCACCATGAAAAGGCAACGGCATGAAAACCACAAAATACACTCAATTATCCATTAGGATCATCAAAATAAAGAAAAAATTATTCTAGAAAATCATCACTATTGACAGAGTGGTTATGCAAGCTTTCTTAAGTACTTAATAGTAGCAGTACCACAGAAAATTAAATATCACTAAGATATCACTGAAATGATGTCGAGTAATTCAGTAAACCACAATTATTTTGACATTCTCTGGATGCAAGATGCAACATTAAATCATTTGTAGTTGATGTGCATGGATTACATATGCTGTACGTAATGTTGCTAAAATATGAAATATTAAAATGAAGCTTAGGAAACTTCAGTCAGGAGGACTATCTATCTGTACATGCCATCTGAATCAGAAGCAGTTTCTATCTCTAAGCCCTACCTGCTAATTCTATTTTCATCCAGTCAGAAATTGACACGCTTGCCTTGAGCCAATCACCTGTAAGCATCAAAATTAAAAAATGTTCTCTCTCTCTTCTGTCATTCAGCTGTGCTGTGACATTCACCCCTTCACCACCCCAACTGTGGAGGCCTGGCCATCTTCTGTCTACCCACTGATGAGAGGTAGACAGAGGTTTCTTCTCATGAAGACGTCCCAACCTCTGGCTCTCAAAAGCAAGTTTTTCTTTGCCACTATCTCCTGGTGCTTGCTCATAGTGGGAATTGTTGGGTCTCTTCTTCATAAATATATTAACATAAAGAGTACGGTTTGACCTGCTCTATATGAAAAGTGCCTTGAGATACCTTTTGCTGTGATTTGGTACTATATAAATATAATTAACTTGACTCAGCTTGACTTATCATCACCACCTAGGCTCCTGGGGGATAGTTTCCTACATATTGGATGCACCACTTACATTTGACTGCTTCCCATCTCTACCGATGAAATGGCTGCTACCACTCACTGTGCAATACTGTTTCACTTAGAGTTACTATTTCAAACAGTGCAATATCAGTACTCAAGTCCAGTCTCTTACTGTGTACATAGTCCTGTTTAGATTGTTCACATTTTTAATTTTATCTTGCCTTTTTCTATTCTTGCTGCTGCAACAATGTGCATTTTCCCACTGTGGGACTAATAAAGGATTATCTTATCTTACCTTATCTTGGCATGCTATTGTATAAGTTCTACAGTTACAGGGAGGTGATTATGAGGGGTGAGATGTTTTCTACATGGTTTTATAATATTTATTGGTGATGGACATCAGAATTAATGATATCCTGGAAAAGTGTAAGTCACTGAAAATATAGGTCTGTGTTTTCAGATTTGACTGAGTTAGAGGTGCAATTTTTGACGATGGTCTGTTTGTGCATGGCTTCATGAAATCTCCATAAATTTAATTTACTTATGCAAGAATCAGTCTGTATCACTGACTTTATGCCACTACAGCTACACTAACTGTAGCATAATTCTTGGACATTAATAGTTGAATAATGCACAACAAAACAGAAAGATTAAAACAGCTCAAAATAATCTGTAATAAGCTTTACAGTTTTTATTTTTGTCAACCAACTTGTTTTTATTAGTTGATTTATTTATTTTGATCAAGCAACTGAAAGCACATTTTACTGACTTCACTGTACATTAACACCAAGAAACAGCAATGTGTTCAACTCAGTGAGTCTCCACGTTTGTCAGTCTCAAAGACACCTTGTGTTTCAGCAATTGCAGGTGTCTGATTAAATGAACCTCCATCCTAACATCTCTAGAGATTAGCACTAAAGTGTGACATCCTGTAATTATCTCTCCTCACATCTGCTTGCATCTATGGTAACAACACATACAGTGATACTGGTACTCAAAGTCACAATTTTTTTCTGGGTTGAAGTTCCCATTTGGTGAGTCAAAGGTCTATTTCTCAAACTCTACAAGTCAACAAATCTCTGTTCCCTGGCTTTAAATTAAAGCATAATTGTCATTACTGATCTTATTTTTAAAAATTTAAAGATGATAGTTGCGAAATATGAAATAGGCCAAAATTATCAAATTAGAAAACCACATAACATCCAGTGAAATAAAACAGACAAAGCAGAATAAGAGAGTGAATCCTGTTTTTGGGTGGATTTTTCCTTTAGGCTATGTGACGCGGTAGATATAGCAGCGTGATCAGTAATGGCTGTCTGAGACCTCTCAGCAGATGGTAAGTCCTATTACCTTTTCAGCAGGGAAGGTGTGACAGAGAGGTGCACTGTACATTCACTGGAACACTGACTCCAAATGTTAACTACCCTGTCAGCATTTTAATTACCACCTCCTGGATATGAATAACTCCTTTGTCTTCTGTTGTTCCCCTGCCCCTAGAATCACTCTTTCACATAATGGGGTCTCATTTTCCGGAGTATTCCGAGATGGATAGAGGCACGATAAAACACTAATTGTACTTGTTTGTCATCTACATGTCCCATTGGTATTTACAGATAAAGCCACATAGACTCAGATGTTATGAATGACACATGACAGGAATTAATTATCATTTGAGAGCTTGAATAAATTCTGTTCATTTCATATGCTGATATAAATGAGTTTTATAGTCACAGTAACTGACATGTTTTATGTTCCAGTATTCATATTTACCTTACATAGCTTTTGAAGTATTTTTATTTTGAAATTTAATGCCACAAAACCCAATGCGACACTATAAAAAATAGCAATTCAAAGCTATGGCACAGGGGTCTGCAGTAAATTTTTGTGATATGCCTTAAAGTTTTGTTGAAATGATCAGACCTATCATCATGTAGCCACTACATCAATTTTCAGGCTTATGCCGAGTCTCTATAGATATCAAGAGAAATACATTTAATTCAATTAAATATGCAGTACCCTCAGTATATCGATCAATCTGACATTTTGGGGGGTGAAGGGAAAGGACATGGGGAGCAGGAAAAGTAGTGGGGAAATGGGGAAGGGTAAGAAGCAGACCATGCAATCCACTTTACCTCCAGGGCTCTGAGTCTCTCTAGCAGGGGATTGCTGTCCTTTGAATTTTCGTCCGTTCCACCACCAGCCTCAGGCGAGCTAGGCATCTCTGCTGCTGTAGCTGTAGGACCCTCTAGACTGTCCTGCTGCTTCCACATTTCCTCCAGGAGTTTGTCCTGGAATGCAGTAAAAACAGGGATCAAAGATATATGCCTCACAAGTCACAAAGAAATTAAGAGCAAATTCTCCATATCAAAGTGTGCTCTAGTTATAATAGCAATGCATTTAGACTTTAAAAAACATACACACACACACTGAATACCACATAAATAAAATTTCCACTTGGCTTCACTTGAAAGTTTTAGTAATCCATACTTTTATTAACACAGTCAAACAACACTGTGAGCTGTGGTATTAGGCTATATGGAATTCCACCCTCCTCAGTGCTCCATTTACCCAGCCCTAATTTTTTTCATATCACGCCCCAGCTATTATTTGAAGAATTTATGATTTGTGGTTTGTCAGTGCCCGCTAAACTGACCGATAAGACAATTAAATCCAAAATACTGTATTAGCATCTTTGTAAGAAGGTTCCATGTTCTCTTTGGGTGCTCTGGCTTCCTCCCACAGTCCAAAGACATGCAACTTAGGTTAATTGGTGACTCTGAATTGCCTGTAGGTGGGAATGTGAGCGTGAATGGTTGTTTGTTTCTATGTGTCAGCCCTGCGATGGATTGGCGATCTGTCCAGAGTATACCCCAGCTCTCGCCCAACGACAGCTGGGATTGGCATTTTTCTGGTAAGGACAGTCTGCCTAGCTCACCAGCTCTGAGTCAAAATGCATTCATTATGTGCATTTTGACTGCACTGCATACTTCATGCGCAGTGCGAAATGGCAGACAAACTTAGTGTTGACTTAGCATTTCTAATTTTGACAATGGCTTTTTCGACAGACGTCAGTTCAGCAGGAGCATAACTTCTCCTACAGTAAGCCACAATCACCATGACTGTCAACTGAGAACACATTTTTTCTAAACAAGTTTCAATGTGGCAGCATGTGGTGGCAATTAATATTTCAATGCTAACTCCAGGAAATGTATTTGGTCTTAAATAACTCAGGTCTCATCCCAATTTGCTGGAAGTCAGTATAAAACTGGCACAAACAAAAAACTTGAAATTCAATTATAATGCAAAAATATTTTGGGGAAATTGGGAGAAATAAATTCAGTATTAGACCATTATTTTCTTGAATTAACTACATATTAATCAATCACTTTGTATTGTCTAGAGGCAGAAAGCTAAGTAGAACATGGTGGGTGAGAATCTTTCAGTTTTGCTCCTCAACCAGGCAGACATGGATGTACTCTAATGCTTTGTCCAATACTTTAAATAGCTTATTTTTCTTTTATACCATAGAAAATAATTAATTTCTGCTCTTTATTTTGGTCCCTGTCTTTCTCCAAACTCATACTTTTTTTCATTTTGTGATATTGCTTTTCTAATATCTTTACTTTAAATGACTCATTAAGTGTCACACATTTTGTACTCTAATGTTTTCTTTCGTCTGACTTGTCACTGGGGCATGTTGTCAGCATGAGAACGGATAATGAGGTGTCTTCCCACTGTTTCTTGGCCAATATTGCAATTTTGCATTATTTAACACTTTGCATTAATGTATAGTGTGAAATGGCCAAAACCAAATTTAAAAAAGCACTGATTCAAGAGGCAGGCGGATGGTAGCATAAAGAGGACAGAAGACTAATAAGGACTAAGGGGCGACGACATTGTACTGGAATTAGTAATATAAATTTGCGTACTGTGATTTAACATGTACAGACAAAAAAGCCCTCAAAAAAACTTCCTTAAGTGCAATAAGATGCATTACTGCTACACTTTTTGTAGTATCATAAGCTAGAGCAATTTGTAAAATGTGTAGGTTACTCATAGTGGTAACTGTTGGGTCTCTGTAAATAATATCCTAAAGTCTAAACCTGGTCAGTATGAAGATTGCCCTGAGATAATTTCTGTTAAGATTTGACTTGATTTCATGTGATTGAAATCAAAATGATGAGGGCAAAAACAACATAACCATCACAGCAGAGTTAAAGGACAAAAATGATACCAAAGAACTTGAACATATCTGGGGATGACTGGAGGTCCTTCTTGTACCTTGTATGCTTTCATAAGGTCCAATGGGTCCACCTTGGGGCTGTCCAGTGAATCCTGGTTCTGTAGTAGCGATCGCACTGTCTCCTCCATGCTGTGCTCAAGAAGAAAAAAGGCAAACTGGTCAGTGTGTAGCCCACTGAACAGGAGATGAGTGGTTGCAAGTGCTAGGAATCAAAGTATTCGAGAAGGTTTATATATATCTTCCAAAAGAGATAATCATCAGGGATAGTTACTATTTCAAAACCATTTTAAGACCCCACCATAAACTGTAATTTAAAAGTTTGACTTAGATGAATATGAGTCTCCAGCCACACAAACATGCTGCTTGCTATGGGAATGTCATTAGTTCCCACCCCACTTAGGAGATAACAAATTCAGCAGGATACATTGTCTAATTACTTTGAAAATGCATACATAAAAAAGTCAACTTTATGGTGGCACAAAATTCAGGCATTCACCAGTCTTTAGTCATTCATGTCTGGGGACCATGAGTGGCTGTACTGAATTTAATGGCAATCCCAAAAGTGGTAGTAATAAGATATTTCACTCTGGACCAAAATGGTGGACTGATCAACACTGATGTCCTTTGAGCCATGCCACTAGCAAGCCTAATAAAAATCAGCACTCTGCCTGTGTCTGAGCTTATTATATTTGAAAATATAGGCCTGCTTAGTTAGTTAGCCCTTTGTTATCACTTTGGGATCACAGTTGATGCCAGTCCTCTGTGGTGTTAGTGTCACTTATCACTGAATAGTGAAGTTGACAATGTCTAAAGCACAACGTAATTTTTCCCAGTCCAGTGGATACAGTAATGAAGTCTGCTAATTGGATGCAGATGTACAGAACTGAGGGATGTGAAGCTGATAAACCTGTTGATAGAGGTTCTCATGTTAAAGGGACATTACACTTACTTAATATCTTTACACTTCATCATTCGCAGTGGCTGCATGAATATTCAACATCAGAACTGGATCTGGCCTACATTGCTCAGACTTTTCCACATCCATACCCAGTGATGCAATGATAATTGGTAACAGAAAGCAATTTAAGGGTGGTAATGATTTGAGAAATGCTGTCACCACACATCCCATCTACTGAATGAACAAGCAAGTGTGCTGGTAAAAATGTTATTTGATTTAAAAGAAATCTGAAAAAACAAGATGTAAACACAAACTATTACCTCATAGTGTTGATTCAGCAATTGTGTTCACAAACAGTTGCTTGTTCAAGCAGATACAGAGGAGAGTTTCCATTTCCTTGATGAATATCTCCAAAATTCACACTTTTAGCTCTGTTTTGGTCTCCACCAACTCCTGAGGGAAACGTGTGGCTCTTAAACTGCTAAATGCATCATACTGTTCACCAGCTAGTTGCCCATTTTAAGTGAATGATAGGTTTATAAGAACTTTATTGTTTAAAACAGCTGCAGCAGGCAGAAAAAGCAAAACAGTGAGCTAAAGGACGCTAAAATGCTCAACAGAGCTGAGGAAAACTCCAGAGTTGGCTGATAATTCTCTGTGATCAATATAAGTGACCCCTTTTACTTGACACATAATCATTTGATCCATTGTTAATATTAAAAAGTAATAGTGCAGCTTTAACATTTGATTTCAGGTATTATCTGATACAAATTAAATTGGCACGTTTTCAAATGCCTAAGTCACATGTAGGCAATAAATATTTCAGACATTATGTAAACAGATTGTATGTTCACAGTTAAGTGCATCACAACCATCAAAGCTCTCTTTTCAACGTGTTTTTTTTTCTGCCTCGGAATAACCATAATACTGCAGCTGACATTTGTTCAAACGGCTTTGTATCAGTGTAGTCTTGCCTTGTGATTTTGTAATTGTTTTCCCTCTGAGCTGTGTTTGCTTGATAGGCACTGACCAGTAAGCGTTGACATTTTGCCCTGTCACTTCCAGAGCAACATTTTTCCCCGTTTGATGCATTTGGCATAGCCATTAGCACTAGCTGCTGACTATGAACACAACACTGGCATTCCTGCCCCAAGTCACCACCACTGACCTGAAACAAACCCGACCAAATCGAAAACAGCGGGTGCAGGGGGCGAAGGGCCGGTGGGGGGTGGGGGTGGGTGGATACTGGACCCCTGCATTCTTGAATGTAAAGTCCAGAAAAAAGGCAAAGTGAATCATTTGATGTGAATATGTGCAGATGTGAAACACAGATGTCACTGTTTGAGCAGACTATCAAAACTGTCAGGGTTGCCGATCAAATCCTATCAGGATAGCCCACTGAAAGTGCTTGCAAGTGCAGGCATTTCAGTGATTGAGGCACTTTGGGTCTGAATGTGTCCACCAAAAGGAAAATGCTATGAAACTTTAAATTTACGACAGACCGCAGGTGGAAGACCTATTGCAGAAACTATGCCATGGAGTCAATTGCTACAGTTTGTGCATGTTTATATTGTAACACATGATAATTCTTTAAAAACTGAATGCATATTCAGCTTCATGTTAATGTTTGCTCCACTGAGTTTGTCCTGAGTTTGTCCTATTATCCTCTGAGATCTCTCAGTCAACAAAAACAATAAATAAATAAATAACAACCTGTCAATCAAATTTGAGGAGAAAATATAACCCTGCAATGACACAAAACAGCTTACAAACATTCAAGTCAAACATAAATTCATTTTTTGTTTTTTTCATTTTGTTCCTTGGTGTTTGTTTTGACTTTTTGACTTAGTTACCAAAGAGAAGAAATGTACATTTTATTTTATTTTTTTCTGCTGTGAAAGCAGACCCTACACTAGTGTTCTCCAGTGATGGGAACATTTGATTGCAAATGAGTTTCTGTAATTTGGTTGGTCCAATATCTGCACTAACACCACTAAATATAGTTTGTAATATTACTTTGAATTCACAAACCATAAAAGCCATTTGGGGGCTGGACGTTAGTTAGTTTTCCCTTAGGACCATCTGTAATTTCAGTACTTCTTACCTTGCCCCATGATGCTCTGAATTACTCTGCACTTAGAGTTAAATGATCAGGTAATGTACAGAGTGCTGTGGTTGCTACCTGTTGCTGTGAGTTTTCAGAGTCATTTTCCAACACCACACGTAGCTTGACCCTCTCCTTTGTGTGATGCAGGATGAACACAACACTGTGTGTGTGTGTGTGTGTGTGTGTGTGTGTGTGTGTAAGGGCTGTTGGTAGCTCAGCAGGAACTGAAGTGACATTAACTAAAAGTGAATGTTTAGGGTGAATCACTGCTACTGTTAGCAAGCTAGGCTGACCACTATCCACTTGCTAGTTAGCCTATCTTGCTACCCTCCATTTTCCAAGTTAAATCCAAACCTAACAACACAATGGGGCCTCACAAATGTCTGAAGGGACTTTGACATGCTCCAGTCAGAATCAGAAGCAGAAGCTCTATCTCTTAGTAAGTATAACTATTAGTTCTTCTTCAAAAAATGTATATTTCTTCTTCCTATGATAGTCCTATACAGCACTGACTGTGACATGTGTAAGTACCACACTGCTGCACTGCTGGCCTGTTGTCTTTACGACCTGTTCCTCACCAAATTGACAAACTGAACTAAATTAAACATTTGATGCCACCCTCTTTCACCGCCAACAAAGCCACAACACTCTCTCCATCGATAAAGTTGACAAATCTTCCTATGGGTCCTGTATAAATATAGATTACAAAATGTAACAGTTAACGCTATGCAATTCTCTTTCTGCATTGCTCTTCACAGCACCTGACATGGATCATCTTCTCACAGAGCTAGAGCTAGTCCTCTGCAAAGTTTTGCCGAATCATGGCTGCCCCCCACCAGCCCCACCCCAAGTCACACAAGTCCACCTGATTCCTATCAAAATTCATGTTATTCTTAGCAATATTTCATTCATTGCCTCCCCTTTTTTCCCCTTTCAGTCATCACTCACCCCATGCTGCTTTCCTACCGATGCTGCTCATATGAAATGAGGCTACCCACACAGGTCCTCAGTTTCCTCAGTTCAGAATTAGTCATCATTTTGTGTTTGTGATTGGGCACTGAAGGGAAAGTGGGTCTCTTGGTCTCTCTGTGGACCATGAGGGAAATAATGTGCAGCTGAGTGCTCTCAGAAAGGGGGAAAAACACAGCTCCCACCCTGTCTGACTCTACCCATACTAGGCCTCGTATACTTTCCGTGCCATCCCAGTCTCTTGCAGTCAGGCAAGAGAGACGTCTGCGGTCTGATTGTCCCTCTGTGTTGAACCTCATTTCAGAATTGCTTCTGAATGAACACTGAATTTTTTGCCTTTACTTTCACTTAGCTAGTAGGAAACAGGATTTGGAAAAATGTTGCATTGTGGCACTGGCTACTCTATGGATCTGTAAAAACATGCAATTATTTTCTGAAGTATGTATTCACTGCTTACACTCCCACCACAAACTATAGTTAGGTTTGGACAGATATTATGGGTCAACATTTATCTTTTGATAAAAATCAACTGACATCCAGCCAGTAAATGAAAATAATTATCTGGATTCAGCAAATAGTTTCAGTAAGAGCTATTTGTAAAACCTGTAATGAAACCAAAGATTTCATTATTCTTGATTTCTTTTAGGATTTAATGATGACTAAAACAATAACAGTATTTTACGTAAGAACATACACATCAATTTATAACAATCAGCCACAACATTACTGTGAATCTGTAAACAACCGGTAACTGGTTTTAACGCTGTTGCTAATCCATGTGATCGCTCTGGCCAGCTTGAGGAGGTGGGCTCAAGCACAGTTCAGCTGGACTCAGGCACAGTCCGCATCTAGAGTGAACGCTAGTGAACGAAGTATAAGCTTTAAGTTCAGTTCAGCTATACTGACTGCTTGAATTTGGATTTTAGCTAACAAGCGTATGAGTTAGAAAGCATTTAGCTCAATCCTGGTAGCTAAAAATTGTTTATTAAATATAAAAATATGGACTTATACGTAATCAATTTTTATTGGTTTCTATTATTGTAAGGATTCTTGAAATCAGAAATACCTGCATGTAGTGTTATTTACACAACAGAAACAGCATATTGTGCAGTACATACACATTTTAAGCATCATACGTAGACACACATGTGCACCCACGCATGTCTTTACTCTATGTATATAACATTGCTTCAGTGACCATGCATAGATATTTGTCTTAAATGGAAATGACCCCTTCCTTCTTACCGGAGGGGTTTCTGCTGCTCTGTGACTCACTCACAAAGCAAGACATTCAACTCATTATGCACAACAATGTATGAATGAATGGCCTAGTTTCTTCCTTAAGTAGTGACATGACCCCTTTCCCCACCTCAGTGAATACCAAGCTCTATGGGGACCATCTTGATGCTTTTCTGTTTTCTGGGTTTTAATCTGTGATTCGGGTGTATTTGAATAATAAAGTGTAAAAGAATCAAGTAAAAGCTCATTTGGTTGCTACTTTATTCAGTGTTCAAGTTGAGGCACTCCGCTCTTACTAGACCTTGCCCTATATATCTTGAATTACAATTCCCACACTCAAGGTAGGGAGGAAGGAAGAGAGAATTGCTTTAATTTCAATACATGTTAGAATTGCTTTGACAATGTATCAATAAGAGACATGAAGGAGGTCAGCTCCTTAACTGCTCTGTATGCTCAAGCTCCATGTGGACACTGTTTGAAATGTGTGGTGGTTTACGTGGTTGTTACTAGGATAAAAGTTTAGAACATTATTAATATTCACAAAATAATCAGGTGTAGATGTAGAAGGTGTGCATGAATATGTTCTGGTTTCATTTCAACTCATACTTTCATCTGTGCTCACTGGTCTCCTCTGTTTCCATCCTTAAATCTGTCCTCTGCAACTTCTTATTCCTATTCACAGTCATACAGCAATACAGGGGATGTACACCTTAAGCCTGAGTTTGCAGGTATTGTTTTATTTGTCATATTTTAAATCAGATGTTCAATTTATGTGGAGACAGTGCATCAAGACATTGCATTTTGTGTAATATTACAGAAATGAAAGAAAGGACAAAAAGGGTATATAGCAGCTCAAATGGTGCACTAGCAAATTACTCGAAGATTATTGTCAGGAGTTTAAAAAGCACTGAAACTACTTAGATCTCTTTATGTGTCAAATATCTAAAACCCTTGGAAGCCAACTTCAAGTTCTTGGTGATAAAATTCCACTGTAAATAAAAAATGAAACAGAAAAGATCTTCCTGAACTTCACTCTCAAGGTCCTCAGAGGCAAATATTTAAAGGCATGTCACCGGCAAATGAGTATTTCATCAGAGCACTGAAAGTCAGGGTTTGCTTTAAAAGGCTGCTTTGTGAGACCCTGTCTGCATGTAAGAAGATCAAATGGACCTAAAAATATAGAATGCAAGAATGTGATTTAATTTAAGGGAAACATAGTTATGTCTGTTAACAATTATAAGGTGTGATCTACAGCTGACTAAAACATCACCCTATGCGAGCAAGGAGGGGAGAAAAAAAAACTAATATCTAATTTTCCCTAAATACTGGGCAGAAGATCAAATCCATGGCAGGGGTGAATTAACTCACGGACACAAATCGTTGGGGCCTAATCTCACACCTCGCTGAGCATATGCAGATGGGCTCACACTTGGGATCACGAGGGGCCGTAGGTAGCCGAACAGTTGGCCGGACATAATGCTTAATTATTATTTCCCCTTATCACATGCTGGGAGGAGGAGATCAATAAGTTGGGACACGGTAGTCGTCTCTCACTGCAGATGGCTGACACTTCATATCAAGCTTGAGCGTCCAATAAAATTGAGTACATTTTTTTTCTTTCAAAGGCGACCTCTACATAAAGTGGGCTCTCAAGGTAATGAAACTGTCGGATGTCACCACAGAAGCCAGGCAGTTCATCGTGTTGGCGGTGTTTGGCCTTTGATGGATGTATGCTATGCATTATGTTCATTGTGATGTTGGATGGTTTTTGTCATTGAGTTGTGGCCATCAGCTTTTAATCTGCTATCTATCATATAAGGTACTGTGATAGAGGGGAAATTCTCTAAAAACAATGTACCTCACAGAGAAACCTAATTTCCCTTGCTGTAAGCTATAATGTTGACCAGCTGATGGCTTGAGTGTATTGAAGAGAACAGTGGCTCTCATTTTCATAACAAAAAATGAACTAATCTGACATGAATTTGTCACTGGACATCTTGCAATACCGAAATCAGCCCCTACATTACTCCATAACCATCATGGAGGTCTGTAGGGGAAATGGCTCTCCATGTGGCATGGTGTTTTATGCTGATAGTGGCTAATGTAACCTCAAGCAAAGATGAGGTGGAGGCTACAGAAGTGGGGGGGAGCGGCTTCATTTTAACTCTACACCCCCATTTTTTTTCTTCGTCTTGAAACTTGTAGCCCATCTGAATTTATTAGATTTTGTGCAGCTCCCTGTGGAACCACGAAAGGCTTCTTACAGCTTTTTCACATATACAGCAGTTACAGGAGTTCCCCTTCAAGTTTGTAAATATCTGCGCTGGTATTGCCCTAAAAACTTTGGTCAGGCTGCGGCAAAGTACGAAACTGTATTACAGCTTCCTTCAGCCTGGTGTGGTGAAGGTGCTACCTGGAGAAGTGCTGCTGCAGTGTCACCATCTGCCGCCCGCCCTGCTGAGACTTCACCCTCTCCTTTCTCTCTGCGTCCAGATGTTGTTTGTTCTCCAGCTGGGGATTATTATTATGGATCAGTCACTGTGGTGTAGCTGTAGGGGAGAGGAGTAAACACAGTTAGTTAGTTGTTAATCTTGCATATCATAATCCCACTGAAGATTTCAAACATACAGTACATCTGTTCATTCCCCACTTACCCACCACCTCTCTCTCCTCTCTCTCTCTCTCTCTCTCTCTCTCTCTCTCTATAAAAGCACACTTTGTCAGCAACTTTACTTGTTTGGAAAAGAGCAGGACCAGTGTGCAGCCTCTCCTCTCCTCTCCTCTCTCCACCTCACACAATGTAGGTTTGTATTAGCGAGGACATCCGTGTTTTCCCCACAGCTGACAGGTTCCGAGTTAGACAAACTCCCTACTCATGACATTATTACAGGGCCTTGGGGTAAACTGTCATTTTGGAATCAAATACCTGTATATTTAAAAAAGATTTAAGGAAGCCCTCACACAGTTAAGGCAGCAAAAGTTCAAGTGTGGTTAATATTATAATAACTGTATTACCTTGGGGTTCGTCTTTTGGGTGTTTACGTGTCTGGATATTGCTGACCTGAAAAAAGCTGTGCTACATATTCAAAGAGAGTTAACACCTCTGTGTGTGAGCTGTTCATGTTGTACTGCCGACTGTAAACATGAGGTGAGAACACAATATATGTGATTACTGATACTGGCTGTAGCATGTCCTGAAAAAACTGATATATAATATAATACAGTGGTGGAAAAAAGTTTTTGGACACCCTTAAAATTTTACACAATCTCAAATATTATCATGAAATATTTGGGGAAATTTTTTTTTGTGTGTTTCAAAAGGTGTGGCTACATTAGACAGACACAAACAAATGCAAATTGATATTTTTTTGTTTATTGTTTACAAGGAAAAACTAACAACACTAAATTCTTGACAGTTTCAATATTTCAGTTCTCAACATTGTCTGTATCAAAGTCAACAAATAACAGAGAATGTGTTCAAACCTGAACAAAAAATAAATAAACCATCACATCATCAAATTAATATTTAGTAGTCCTGCCATTAGTACGCAGTAGACTCTAATCCTGGCTGGCATGTTCCTCATGAACCTTTCACACTGTTGAGGGTAATCTTCTCCCATTTTTCTTGAATTACTGCTTTTAATTCTTCTAAGTTCTTTGGTTTACGCTTTGAAATAGACCTTTTAATAACCCACCACAGATTTTCAATGGGGCTCATGTCCGGGTATTGAGCTGGCCACTCTAAGACCTGGATACAGTGCTCCTGCAGCCAAGTTCTACTGGCCCTGGATGTGTGACAAGGGCATTATCTTGTTGAAACATCCAGTTTGACCTCGATGGAACAGTGCAGAATGAGTGAGAATGGCGCAATACTTGGCAGAGTTCAATGTGCCGTCACAGACAGTGAGATGACCAACACCAGCAGCACTCATCCATCCCCAAACCATGATACTGCCTCCACCATACTTGACAGTAGGTACTGTACATGCTGGAGATAATGCTTTGTCTGGCCTTCTGCGTACCCTCACATTATCAGGAGGAGGATAAAGCTGGACTCATCTGACCACAGAATCTCCTTCCAATTTGTTGGATTTGTTGGGTCTCTCTCTGTAAATATCTATTTTAAAGAGTATGGTCTAGACCTGCTCTATATGAAAAGTGCCCTGAGATGACTTTGTTTGTGATATGGCGCTATAATAAATAAAATTGAATTGAATTGAATTCCTGGCTGGACAGTTCTCGTGTGCTTGGGCCCAACGACGCCGGGCTAACTTCTGTCTCACATTGATCAGGGGCTTCTTGACAGCCTTGTAGGACCTTAAGCCATGATCTAAAAGTCGGCCACGTACAGTGCGGGTGGAACACTGGACACCAGTTTGGTTTGACCACTGCTGCGGAAGCTCCTGTGATGTCATTCAGTGGTTTCCCTGCATATGCGGATCAGTATGCGGTCATTTCTTGCTGAAGAAACCTTGGACGCCCAGATCTTGGTTGTCTTCCAAGCTGTTGGTTCGTCTGTATTTCTGCAGAGTGTATCCAACTGCTGAAGGACTGCATCTGCACTTCCTGCTATCTGGCGGCAGCTGTACCCTTCCTGGCTGAGAATCTGTATCTTCAGGTGTGTTTCCTGCATTAGGTTCCTTGTTTTAGCCATTTTTGTCTCTGAAGAACTTTCAAATGTGCTGGCTTTAATATAGACAGGAAGCACAGCAACAAAAAATGTGTATTTAATAAAAGCACAACCTTCATTAGTGGAATACCCAAAATTTTTTATGTATTTTTATGGAACTAATCAATTTTAAGTTTTTAATGGCTTTTTTAGGATTTGTTTAGTATTTTGGCTGTGACTGTACTAAAAGAAATTGCACTTGAAGACCCAAGAGTGATTCTTAATGCAGTATTTCACAAATGCATTGGGTGTCCGAAAACTTTTTTCCTCCACCGTATGATCATTTCTCGCTATATATTACTGCTTTCTTTGCATTAGTGTAATGGAAATCTTTGTGAAGAAAAGCTATTTTCTTCAGCATCAGTCTATGGAGAGCTATGAAGTGGCCAACGGAAGTGTCAATCAAACTGATAATGAATCCCTGTTTTTTCTTTCTTTCTTACAGCCTGCTATAATACCAGCCTCTAGCCACCAGTTTGGCTCCCTGTGACTCATTTTAGCCATCACTCTCAATTATTTCTACTCCACCATGCAGTGCTGCAGTACAGCAACAAAAGCTGAGGTTTCACTACCTCACCTATGCTTTAAAAAAAAAAAAAAAAAACAAGAACCAGTGGTTTTTGTTCAGAAGAATGTGCATGAACATTGAACAAGGCTCAGCTCCATGAAACCATGAAAATAGAGCACCTAAATGGAATGTGGCCATTGTTAATTTGATTATTCACACCAGATTTATCTGCCTGCAGTATCCTGTAATTAGCAAAATTAAATACAACTTAGCATGTATAAATGGTGGTTGTGAAAAAGCTGCTTAACGATATTACTCTTACTACAGTTAACAGACAACAGTAATACCACATCTCTTCAAGTGAAATATTTTAGCACTGAAAAATGCACATAGAACAATAGCAAATCAAAACAAAACTGAACTCTCCTCTTTCAGTTTTAGAGGTGAAAGAACATTTTCAGAACAGTGATTTTGTGTAGATATTTCTGGCAACTAAACTTAATTAATGTGCATAAATTAAAACAGATCAAGCATTAAAATGTCCTCACAGTCACACCTGCTCACGTTCCCAATACGCATTATTCATCAGTTAATGAGGTATACTGGAATATGCTCATCATTTTTCAGTCAAGTAACACAGGAGTCAAGACTCTGACACACAGCCACATTTCCACTGGCTTTGTACTTGCAAGCAGATACTTCAGAGTCAGTACAGAAAGGTCATTCAATTAACAGTCATGTGATGTTTTTATTATTTATTTATTTTATAATCAGTCCTGTTCTGGGAAATGGTTTTAATTTGATATTAGGATTTAAAAAGATAAGAATTACTGATCATTACTAAAGTAAAATAATAGCGATTACTGTAATTGACCAAATGATCACTCTGAATCATCCTTCATGCCAGGAATAAAAATGAAAAATCAGTTTTTCAATTACACAACACTTGAAAATGTATTTAATCTGATCTTCCACATTGTTCGTCTGTCCTTCAACCCATGAAGGCATATAAACACGGTGAAGAATAACAGGCCTATACTAAGTGGATAAAAATTTAGTCCATTTTTTCTTCATACATTAGATGCAAAGAAAACAAAGAAAGTAGTCCAAAATGAACTGATATTGTGGGACTGGTAAAAATGTTACCCAAGCTTTCAGGTCTTTAGAGTGTTGTATATTTTACACTGAAAAAGTCTAAATTTGGGCCTGGCAAGGGTGTAAAATTTGAATCAGCACTGCCATCTAGTGGTGTTGCAGATCACTACCAGGATGTGGGATCATTGCACACATTTAACATAAAGTATAGAATTAAAGTACTATATACAGTGTATACACACTTTATTTTATAAGGAAGTAACATTAACAGTAAAATATTGTACAATAAAATAAAAATAAAATAGCGATAGCAGTAGAGAAACAGTAGTAGCAGAGCTCATTTTTGACATTGGAACTTAGTTGTGGTGGTCAAGAATTAATTAATTAATTCAATCTCAACTCTATGCCAACATGGCTCTGAAGTTCTAAAAGTGCTCAGCAAAATGGAAATTTGAACAATGACAGTTCCATTACAGCTGGACAAAGCAGTGGTGTAATGAGCCAGCACTGGCCCGGTGCAAAATGACCAAAGTTGGCCCAAATGCAGCATCACCCAGAATTCCTCACTGGCATGTTTGCACATTTTTGAATTTTTCAATTTCAATTTATATCATCACACATATCCATGTAATTGATTTCATATACAGGACATACAAAAAGAAAAGAGGTGTATCCATCTTCCTTTTGAATGTATTGGATTTTAAACTTAATGCAACAATATATCCAAGCCTGAGAGAGAGAAACTGATTTCAAACTGTTTTGTAAGTATGTTTTCTTTGGTGTTGATAACCTCTGCTAACTGTTTCTTTTTGTTTATTTGCTTTGTTTTGTTTCACTCCTTTGGTTTGTGAGTGATGTAGTCCTTGAATGATACTCAATATCATCAATATCAATATCATAAATGTTTACATAAATCAGGCAGAAACAACATATTGACATTGAAGATCTAACAAGGTTGAAACTACTCTTTATTCATAACTAGAGAGAGAGAGAGAAACTTTCACAGTTTTTTTTTAATTTATTTCACAGTCCTGCTATTACAGATGTGAACAACCAAATCCACTTGTGATATGTTTAACTTTGATTACTGGGCGAGTGATTTATCACCATATCCATGGCTGTTGTCCTTGTTTCCTATTCCTTTCTTTTTTACAGTACATTAAGCCTGGCTCCAGTTAAATAGTACAGTCTCTCGCTAAGAAAAATAGATTTGTTCACGGTTCTGTTGAGGCAGCCATGTATCTAATGGAGGCTTTGTATCATAAATTGCTCCTTTTCAGCTGTACATGAAGATTTCAGCCTACCTCCTTCAAGGAGCACCATAGCCTTTTTTTTGTTTTTTTTTTTTTACTGCATTTTAAAGGTTAATCCTTTGAGCATACCACTGTCTTTTTGATATTAATATAGATATCAATAGTTTAAATATAGTAACCTAACCTGAAGAGACTGTTTAGTTTTGACATATCATAGCAGAAAAAGCTCAATGATGGCTGCATTCTAGACCTGTGCTTTTCCTACTATAACATGTCAAAATGTCTGTTGTGATAAAAGACCCTTTCTGAGGTGTTTATTATATAGGTTACCTGATTTTCAGTCATGACACTAAGAGCCATCTTGGTCCCTTCTACAATTGCCACATTAAACAGTCTGAATAATGCTGAAATATGTTGTCCATATGCTGCTTGTCTGATGGAAAATTAATTAATTTAATTTTAATTTTAATCAAGTTATATTTATGAATGCCTTATGGATAAATGATATAAACTACTGTTTTCTTACATCTTTGAATTGTTGGGTTGAACATCTTGTGGCTTGTGTGACAACATAAATGTGTTTCTCAATACTTGTCCAGTAGATGGAGTTCTTCAGTCAGTTTCCTCTGTAGACTTGCATCATCTGACTCTATCACCTGCTTCCTTGCATGTGCATGTGAGTTCATTTTGCGATTTATTGTGTCTCCATTGAGCCACACTGAAAGCAAAGCTAGAGAAGGCGAGGAAAATGGGCAAGATATGCGTCTATGAGCCAGATTACACCTCAGCCTGCTGATGTTGGCTCTGTCAACTGAGTTACATGCTATCTTCAAATGAGTTATATGACAATGATGCTCAGAAATAATCCATCTGTTTGAAAGGAGAACACCTAACTTAACATACCTGTTAAAGTAAAATGATCTAGTCTGGGAACAAACAAATCTTTTTTCTCCTCTGAAGTGTGTTGAGTCTACAGCTTTGCTTACATGTACTATTTTAGTGTGAAATACTGACAGAGAATTTTATTATTTCACCAGTAACTGCACAGAATGTTGTAATAAATCTATGTAAATGTTCACTTTGAGCTGCAAATAATTGTGTAAAATGGCAGATGTCTCATTTGTATGCAGAGCTCTTCAACTGTACCCATTGTGATGTTATTTCTATAGATCAGCTGGTTCTATGTTTCCCTTGGGATGTACGGAAATGTCAGTTGCACACTTACACTGCACATAGAATACAATAGGCTACTGTAATTGCACATCATTATAAGCCCATTATACTGAGAGATCTCTATTCTTAAACGTCATCCACACAGTGACGCACAGTTCTATGGACACGATCAGGCCAGTGTACAAATGTAACAATCACCAATATAGGTTAGTTCTATCTTCACTAAACTATATACACTGATTTTATTCATTCATGCATCTCAATGAGAGTGAAATAGCCATTTTACTCACAAGAGAAGCATGAATATTGAGGATTTAGATAAAAAAAAAAAAAAAATACACTAACAGAGAGAAGAACAAATGCAGACAATGGGTGGTAGCATGGATGTTTATCCACAGTTTATATTAATGTGCATCAGTGCACGTTAGCAGTTAAATAAATCTATTTAAATAAAAGCTATGACTCCCTGTGAAATGTAGATGGTATAAGTGGAAGGTATCTAAAATTAAGTACAGAACAAAGCAACAAAACTATTATTGAACAAAGAGCTCAGCAGACTGCAACTTACTGTCTATAGACAAAAGGAAATGTAAAAAAAAAAAAAAAAAGAAATGACCTCAACACTATGATAACAGATATTGAACATGCATATGTATTTAGAATATTAAACCTCTTTCTTCGGCTGCTAAGTGCTCCACTATGTGTCCATCTGCTAGTCACTAACTGTGTCTGCCTGCTGCTTGGTGTTGAGCAGCTGTGTGCAGTTGATTTTCAGAACTTTTTGAGTTACCTGCCGCAGTTGAAAAAGTGCTATGAGAGCGGAGACAGTGAGCCCCAACAATAAAGTTGTGGGTCGGACAGCTAAACAATGAGCTGAAAGTCACTATAAAGGTCCACAAAGCTGAGGGAAGCTGCAGATTCAGGTGATAGTTTTCTGTTGGCTTATCACCACCAAGATCCTTTTGACATTATAAGACTGTTGTAGCTGATTTAAAACTAAACTAAATGTTGTTTTCTCTTTTTGCAAAGAGAAACTTCATTCAGTTCATTACAGGCTAACAATTATCTGCCTAAACCTGCGTTCAGCAATATCATCATCAGTACAACATTATGCAGTTACAATGGTAATCTGATTATCACTGTGTACTTGCATGAGATGACAGTATTCAGTCTGCATAAGAGCCCCTATTATGGTGTTTACATATCCTAACATACTTATCAGTACTTTCAGTACCATACCATCAGTGCCACTGAGACAAACAGTTGAAAAGTTCATTGTACTTTTCGATCACAGTGCTGCAATGCAGAAGAAAAACAAAGCTAGCGTGTGTTTACTTGGAGACCTCTCAGTGAGGGAAGCACTCCAGTGTAAATAGTGTAATTACATATCTTCCTTTTGGGTGGGTGGGAGGGTAAATTGGTATAAATCAAGGCCGCAGTTCAGCCTCTGGCATTGATGTTGGAATGAATTAGGACAGGACCTTACTGAGATTTTGCCCCCTGGGTATCTAATGAATACATACTTCTCCCTCAAATCACATCCTGCTGATATAGTGGCGAGCCAGTCCTGTGACTGTGCCATACCACTCACACAGGGAAATGAGTGGTGCAGGAAATGTAGATTTAAAATGGAATTTTGGGTGCACTTCTAGACATCAAGCTGAGGCTCGGAACTCAGACAACTTGTACTGTGTACACAAGGAGAATAGAACAACTCTGTGAATTAGATAGCTTTTGTTGAGTATAGTGTTTAGCCCTCAATTTCATAGAAAGTGAGGGCTAAACTTTAGTGTCTTTCTGTGCTACTACTCCTCTATGTACTGCTACTACTCATATACAGTGAGCTGCTACACTCTGAAACTTACTAGTTCATTTTGTCAATTTAATAGGTGTCATGTCCAATTCAGGAAATCTGCATATGTGCGCTAACACTTGGCCAGTAAATTTGTAATTATTTGAACACAAACATAAGTTGCTGTGACCCTTGGTTAAGCAAACAATAATCCAAGGCTGGCTATTGCGTGGTCATCACTATATGCATGTATGACATTGAAAAACATAAATTCAACAAGACTGATGGAGTCTACAGTCAAGCTGGCAGCTCTGTGAGGCTGTGCTTAGGTACAGTGGTGTTTTTAGGTAAATGCTCACATTAGTTTGCCATCATGCTCACCATGACAATGGCAGCATGTTGAATATATATATATATATATATATATATATATACACTCCCTCCGATTGTTGACAAGATATTCAACTTAGCTCCACTTTTTAATTTTATTTTACAAATGTCAACTCATGGTGGCACTAAAGGAAAAGTCAGGAGATCACAAGAGTCAGCAGGATTCATCTTCTAGGGACCATGAATGTCTTTATAGAATATAATGGCAATTCATTGTGTAGTTGGCAAAATATTTCAGTCTGGACCAAAGTGGTGGACTGCTTAGAGTTCTCAGATTTAATAAAAGACAGATTTGTTAACTCTGAGCATACACAGAAACTATAACAACAACAAAAAACAAATAATAAAATAAATGCAGTGACTAATGACTGACCCTGTGACTGATGGAGAAATACTCAAATGTCCAGAAAAAGAATACTTCACTCTGTTAGTCATGAGCCCATCGAAATCCTGACAGTATTTGTGAGTTTTTTTTTTATTGATCTGGTAAACATGGAAATATTATGCATCCCTCTCTGCTTCCACTCCATAAATAGTCCTTGGTTGAGATATTTTTAGCACAAAGCTATTTTTTATGCGTCCTTGATGTTGCAAAGGTTCTAACTCACTGTAATGCTGTTACCATTCTGTCGTTCACAGCCTCTAATCTGATTCTGCAGCAAATTTTTATGGAACAGTCAAGTTAAATCTTTGATGAAGAGCTATTTATTACAGATTTGGTTTTAATTTTAACTTTTATTTATTCAGAGGATGATTCAGCTAAGCACACATGCTCTTTCTCAGTTCCACTCTGCTGAACATTTTAGTTAGATCTAAGATCATCTATGCCATCTAGGTCATCTATCACTAACTGTTTTTTATGCATCTTATAAACCCACTGTATGCTATATGCAAGCACAAGTTACTGACTACCATATGAACACAGTGAAGCATTTAGCAGCTGAAGAGCCAGATATGTTGGTGGAGACAAAGACAGACACACAACTCCAAATAAATAGAAAATCTGTGTTTCCTGGATGGTAAATAGACAACTTCTTGTTAACATGTTAACAATATCAAATGTGCATATGCACATTTGCATATTGCATATGTGAGGAATTATAAAATTATGTGTTATCCAGCCATTCATTTCTTTGTTTGTCAAACTGTGACATGTGAAAATGTCTTCTGTGAAAGAAGCCTTTTGACTAATACCAAGGGTCATCAGGAATAGCAGCTAACACAGCAGTTTACAGCTAATATCTTTTAGCAAGTTGGCAGCTGCTGTTGAATTTATACCACCTGGCTGTTGTTAGATGGCTGTGGCAGTGTTGGCTAAATAACTAGGTGTAACCTGACAAAGCAATCAACACTTTTAGAAGTAGAATGTGGCAGCATTGCAACCCTTGGTAAATACGCTGTTATAGTGTTTCATCACATGCAAGCATATAACAAAACATGGTTATGTAAAAATATATCATGGTTATTAGCTGCATAGCTGCAAAATCAACTCTCCTTTTAGCTCTTTTTTGGTCTCCTCCTACATTTATCAGGGTGTTTATTGATAGATGCTCAGCTTCCTTCATTATCTAGTTGGTAATTTTGTCTGCCATTTGGTGTTGGACAGGTAGCATACAATGGGCTAATCTGAGCTTTTTTGTTGAAATGGCTTTCAAGAGGTTAATAAAATCATTTTAGAACACACAGCTCATTTGCAAACAAAGCAACTGGCTAAAAGAGACTAAAAAGTCTTTTTAACACTGAGTCTATGTTAATTTCAAAGATATTGATTACTGCAGTTTTAAGATTTATCTACAATGGCTCCTGAAAGAGATCTTAACTCATGTTTTACCCACATATTCATGACCAGCAGGAAGACTCCAGTGACAGCTCTCCCTGTCAAAACCCTTCTTTAACCTTTAGGCTACTGCTGAGCCCTTTTATGTGGCTGCACAATGCCCTCATCTTGTCTCCCAATCGAATGCATTAGGCTATCTGCCTCAATGCACCAAACGTGAAATAGATGCAGCTACAGACAATGTTATCCCCTTGCCCTGAGCTACTGTACATGCAGGCTTTTTCTGCATTGAGGTCAGGTTATCCATGTTGCTACAATAATACTTTACAGATGTCTCCTACTATTGAATAAGTCAACTAACTCCAAAGTATCAGAGGATGTTGAGAAGATAAGTGAGGCTGGATATTGTAGTAGAAGTCACACAGCAATAACAGAGGCAGGAGTATGGGAATTGACAAATCCTTATTTATTTATTTTTTTAATGCCATATCAGTGGAGCAGTTAAGTTTGTGTAATAGGTCAGAGTCTGTGTGGTAATTTCTTTGCCATGGGGGACAGGGCCTAGTTGTTCACTTTTCTTTTTTCACTGTAGTTCACAGCTGTCACATTTGCTTCAGCTCTCTATTTAGCCACCTCACATGTTAACTCTTTCCATTCTTTCTGTTGAGCTGAGAAGCTACAGCACCATGAATGGTCTAATAACCAGTCTGATACAATAGCAACCACTGGAAACACTGCTGTTCCTACAACTGTCATTAGCACTACACCTACACAAATATACTGTAGCCATTCTAGTGGCTTGCAGGACATGTGAATAAAAGACACCTTTTGGTGACGTCAAACCCCTTTAGAAGTGTTGACTACAGATTTTTGTAATTACTGGAAAGTTCTCTTGATGGTCTTTAGGTATATAACACCACTCTTAAATGGAGCCATATTTTCCATGACATAACTAAGGAAGACAAATTTACACTTACTGAGCACCTCAGTAGGAACACCAGTACACTTATTCATGCAACAATCGACCAATCATGAGTGTGCACCAGTGCAATACATAAAATCATGCAGATACACGTCAGGAGCTTCACTTAATGTTCACATCAAACATCAGAATGGGGGAAAATGTGAACTCAGTGACTTTGACTGTGGCATGATTGTTGGTGTCAGATGGGCTGTTTAGAAACTGCTTATCTCCTGGGATTTTCACACGTAACACTCTCTAGAGCTCATTAAGAATGGTGTAAATAAAAAAGAAAAAAAAAACATCCATTCATCCATTCAGACAGAAATGACTTGTTGATGAGAGAGGTCAGAGAAGAATGGCCAGACAGTTTGGAGCTGACAGACAGGCTATGGTAACTCAGATAACCACTCTTTACAACTGTGGTGAACAGAAACGCTCTCAAAATGCACAACACATGAACAGGTGAAGACTTGAGAAAACACAGCCTGGTCTGATGCGTCTGGAATTCTGCCGAGGAATGCAGATGGCAGGGTCCAAGACCATGAATCCATGGACTAAACCTACCTACGGTCAACAGCCCAAGCTGATGGTAGTGGTGTAATGGTGTGGGAAATGTCTTCTTGGCACACTTTGGGCCCCTTAATTCCAATCATTCATTGTTTGAATGCCACAGCCTATCTGCCTATAGCCTATTGTTGTTCATCCCTGTATGGCCACAACTGATCATTTTCTAATGGTTCCTTCCAATATGATAATGCCCTATGTTACAAAGCAAACATTGTCTCAAACTTTCATGGACATTACAATGAGTTCAGTTACTTTAGTGACCACCCCAGTCACCAGATCTGAATAGTAGAACACCTTTGGGATGTAGTAGAACAGGAAGTTGGCAGAATGAAGGTGCAGCTGACAGATCTGCAGAAATTATGTGATGCTAATCATCTTAACTTGAAGCAGAGTCTCAGAGGATTGTTTCCAACATCTTGTGGAATCCATGCCACGAAGAACTGGGGCTGTTTGGAGAGCAAAAGGAGGCTCTACCCAGTATAGCATTACAGACTTGAGTCTGTCCTGCTGATACCATTGTGTAGACATTTGTGCCACCAATGGCACAAATGTTCAAACCGTATGTCAGACAGTTGGACCACAGTATGCCTTTTCATCAGATGTGAGTTTTGAGTATCTAACTATGGTCTTAAATGCATTACCTGCAGAAAAGAATCAGTAAAAACTATGAAAATGTGTGTTGAATTATATTGAATAAATTAACTGACCAAAGGGCCTGGGTTAGGGCTCAAAATTCTGAAATTATGAGATGACTAACTAATGTTTTTGTAAATGTACGACCTGCCATTATGCTTTTTCAAAACTATTTGTCAGATTAAATAGAAACCCCTCACCCCACAGGTTAGGGGTTGTGTCCAGCCATTTCTGTAACTTTCCAAAACTGACAATCCAACATTCACACCCACTTCATGCTGTGATTGGCCATGTGTGTGGGGGTGAGGAATGAGGCAGGGTTTGAACTTCTCTATCAAGCTCTCATTATTGACACAGCTAATTCTGTCACTTATCATGTAAACAACAAAACTGAAATGTCTCTCAGGAGAGATTGTCTGGAAATGTGTGTCATCCCCCCATTATGAGTGATTGCATCTTCCCTCTTCTCTGTGACGGTCGACCGACCCTTTTTAAATAAGTCAGTAGAATTACAAACATCTTTCTCACACTACTAAATCAGCATCCAAGGGAAAACAAATATGAAATATGAATATAATTATCACAAGTGAAAGGCCTGAAGTCGGCACTCCTCACAATCATACCGCATGTGTGTAATTACTAAATGGAATGAGACAGGTTTGCCCCTTGTTGACCTCCTGACCTTTGTTTGACCTGAAAAGTGTCTAATCTCTGGTCAAATGACTCCCACTACTTTGTTTTGTGGTTAGATGACATGTTAATCTTTGATGTATCTTATCAAGTTTTTAAGGGGACTGAATAAAATTAAATTCAACTGAACTGAACTAAGTTGACCTGAAGCTGAACTGACCTACACTGACCAGACTGAGGGGGAAATGACTTGGATGATGTTTATTAGACTGGTTCATTTAGGATTCAGTTGAATCAAATTTATCCTTCCTAGTATAAAGGAACAAATAGCTTTCGCCTCATGCCCATTGTTCCCACCAAGCAGACTAAAGGCAAATGCTTTCAGAAACCAAAAAGACTTTAATAAATTATTTATCCAGGTTTTCGACTGCCTGTGCCATCCTAGCCTACTTTCTTTGGTACTTTGGGGGAAGCACAGTTACTTGTTGCTCACTATCTCCCAGGTCATACATTATACATGGAGCTATTCTGCATTTTGCATGCATACAATATGGCATTCGGTTCATTATGGAAGCCACACCATGGTGCACTGTGAAGCCCAAATTTTTTTTGTTTTGTGTTTGTGTCCAAGACGGAGCAGACACATGAGTGGAAAACAAAAAATGGATCTACATGGTTGTAGTAATCTGTAATGTATTCATTCAACACACAGGCACACACACTCAAAATCCATCACCTTGACATTTCAGCGTGCAGGTCAGAGCAGTGCATCCTTACCCTGTCGGTTGCTGTGTGTATCCACGGAGACAGATGTCAGCAGAGGAAGTGGGCTCAGAAGTCTCTGCCGAGGTGTAGAGCATGTCTCGTCCACATTCACATTCACAGACAAACCAAGGAGCAGCCCACAGCGAAGAGCCGCCACTCCACAATCTGGGTCAGTGCTGCCGGTGCCATCCTTATGGGGAGGAAGATAGCCACGGAGGGGAGCGCATACGTCACAGGCCCACATGGATCCTAGATCCCAGCCACGGTCGCATCCTCTGTCTACAGCTGTTTTGGATCCAGATGCGATGAATTCCACTGAGACTCAGAAGGGAGCAAATCCATGAGGGTTCTCACATCCACCCACACGACGATACCTTTCTGCTATGAGAATATAACCTCATCCGCGCAAAGCATCACAGCCCCAGCGAAAGACTGCCTCTATTTCTCCTCCTCCTCTCCCTGCCTGCCTAATTCACTGCTTTATCGCTCTATTTCTGTCTTTCTCTGACGCTCACCCATATTTCCACTTCACTGCTCTCTCTCTCTCTCTCTCTCCCTCTCTAATTCTCAGCTGTGTCTCAGTGCTCTGCTCAGCCTGTGCCTAGAGGATGTTGAACATGTGTTTAGGGTGGGGGTTGGGGACTGCTGACTTCATAGGTGGCACGCTTACTTCCCACACTGATAGGTTAGAGAGGATGGCACTGTGCGCTTACATAGCAGCCTCTAACTGGCAGTTGCTTTAGATAAAAATCTGCCTGGCCTCTTTTTTCTTGTAAATGTGCCTATTTTTGATTCAAACATCTCAACTGTCATGAATGAGATGAATAACTGTGATTAACCGTCACACTGTACTTGATTGGTGGAAATCTGGAGTGGTACAACAATGAGGGGAAGGAGGATTTCTACATGTAATATGATAAAATCGCTGTCATCTCACTAAATAGCCCCAAAGGACTGACAGAGGGGAAAAAACAAACCCTGCAGGAGCAGAAATGATATGCAGCACAAGAGTGTTTTTGTTCCCACTTAACACTACTGCTTCTTCCTAGACAGACAAGAGGTGCATTTCTCTACATTGTACGACTGGAGCAGAGGGAAAAGAGAAGATGTGGGAGGCAGCAGAGAGAGCGTAGGGAAAAAAATGGACAAACAGAGGGGGGGGGGGCGGGGGAGAAAAAGAAAGGGAAAAGGAGAGAGGGGGAGAAGAGAGAAAGCAGGAAGAAAGACAGAAAGAAAGAGCGGGGGAGAGAGAGAACAGAGAGCTTTGGAATATTTATAGAAGGCTGGAGACTGATGTAAAGAAATAAGCTCCTCTATTTCTGTGCTGTGACACACAGTTGCATCTCGGATGATACGCTGTCAGCCTAAGTCATATCAAAGGGATCCTATGGTGCTTCTGCTGCAAAGATGCACATAAACTGCAGCAGCATGCATGAAGATACGTGTCTTTATTTTAAGCAGATGATACATATAATCGATCTAGGTTAGGCTTCAGTTGGGAAGCGTCTCTTAAACGGATGCTGATTCAGTGATGAGTTATGGAAGCATCCAAAAGTGCACTTAATCAAGGAAATGATGGCCTTGTGACAATCATAAGAGCCATTAGACTGAGTCACACAACCAATGAGGTTATTTGGGAGGGAAAAGAAGGAAATGAAAATGGGGGAGGAGATTTTTGGAAAATATGAAATTTGCTGGATTTATTTATAGTCTTCGTCTTCCTGGGATGTGAGGTGCATCTGCTGTCAAAATGAAAACCTTTTCACGGATAGCTGAAGGAAAATTAGTTCAGTCAGAATGGATCTTATATTTTAGATGTGTAATTTTGCTTTCCAAATTTAAATACGTGACTTTAAGTGTGGTGTGTGTGTGTGTGTGTGTGTGTGTGTGTGGAGACCAGGATACCTCTGGGCTTATGCTGTGACCTAGATTAGGCCTTGATGCTCCCAAGCCTGGCAGGCTGAGTGCATGTATATGTGTGTGTGTGCTATGCATAGAGTAAATGCGTGTGCAGAAGAAGAAGAAGACAGCCAAGAGGAGAGAGAAACGATGCGTGTGTGTGTGTGTGTGTGTGTGTGTGTGTGTGTGTGTGTGTGTGGAAGGGTGGTGGGGGGCAGTCATGTATGTACGCATGAAATGAGGCTGCATTGAAGCTCGCTGTGTTGCTTGTGTGACTAAGAGCCTCAGCTGGATGGCGTACAAAGAGGCAAATGTTCACGCAGTAAGAGAGCTTATCCAAAGAAGCGCGCACACATTGATGAAAATTGCACAGCTTCTGCCTCAAAGGGCAACCTTATGTAACTACAAATGCAGAGAAATGAAAAAAATTACACAACATAATGAAAGGACAGGTAAAAAAAAAAAAAACAATAATTCTAAAGCGTGCCAATCTCACTGAAAGATTTGTGATTCATACTACCTTGGTTTGTGTGTAAACAGATTAGCACTCTGTAGATCAGGCAGTTACTGCCAATGCAATCGTTAATTTCCTTTGCATAAAATTAAACATCATCCTATATGATGCATTTTATGGCTTTTAAAACAAACTATGCTTCTATGCTGCATCTGTGAAGTCCAACGTTATTATCATGAAATGTCTGTCAAAAATCCATACCTCCTTACTCCATGAATATGCTGCTATTTAATGCATTACATTGGCTTTATGTAAGAAATGAGTGGAATCATCTTGCCCCAGTTAATTCCTGACCTGTTCTCTAGCCAAATTCGCCTCCATGTTATTAAATAGTTAATCCTGTACATCGTGTGCTTACACTTAAAGGATTGACAAGAAAATATTAGTTTTGCATATTTTGGTGGTAAATGGCCATAAAAATGATAGATTCCCCAAACTGGGTTGTACACTGTACACTTTAACATGTTCATTGAAATGCTGCCAAAGTGCTGGATCTCTCTAGAAGAAATCTGTCCATGACTTATGATAAAAATAGCTGTTTCACACACATATGGTCACTCACCCACAGAGTCATGCATGGTAAGGCTGATGGTGGAAAATGATGGGAAAAGACTCATCAGCAGAGAGTCATCAGTAAACACAAGTGTCCAATTTGCTCAAAACAGGAAATGACACACACACACACACATGCACACACAACAACACACAAAACATAACATACACATAAATAAATAAAAATAAAAAATCCACTCTGGAGGATGGTATGCTGGGATTTATGGTTTTGGTCTCAGCGGAAAAATACAGAAATAAAAACCCAAATCTCTTTTACCTCAGGTGTCAGATTAGGAAGGTACTGAGCAGACAGGTGTGTTATAGAGTATGTGGAAATATTACCTTCAGTTTGACTTGATCCCCCTCATGAAAATAATACCAGGAAAAAGATATTTGGCTGATAAAGTATTTATTTACAGTAATATTTCTAAATCAAATTAAATAACTCTAAACAATGCCATTAAGGTTCCAGTTAAAAGTGAATAATTCATTCACAATGCTGTAAACAACAAAGGAGTATTACACTCTATTATTATTCAATTATTCAATGGACTATTTGCCAACAGCTTTGGATTTTTTTTTCCCATGCTGAATTAGTGGGCATGGAACTCCAGTAACAGTGAGTGTTTAGAGATTGATGTGTCTTTTCATTTTCCTGTTCAAATACAAGAGCAAAGTGAGATGAATTCAGCAGCATGTTGGTCTGCACTAACATATGCTACATTCATTAGCATGCCTGGCTAACTAGCTACAGCAGTATCTTAGTATGACCTCCAAATCTGAAGAGTTTAGCATTAGCTAACTACATTATTTTGTGGGATTGAAGGTAAAATTAGACCCTGTGAACATCAAGGCTATGCTAAAACGAATATGTTTTGATCACATTTTGTATACTGTATAATGCTACAGCTGACAAGTTCTACCCCACAACACAAGAACAATGCTGCGCCTTCATTTTCATGTTTCTGCTTGGATCATTTAATGGTGGGACATGCAGCTTTAGCCTCATATTAGCAGCTTTCACTAAACTTGCAGTTGTGTTGTTAGTTAAAGCAACATAATGCAACTATTTTACTTTAAATATCTTCAAAATTATTGACACCTGCTCTTGCATTATGTAGCAGGCACAGTCTCCTGCAGGAGCTGCTTAACGTGGCACTATCACAAACCATCAACTGTCGGTCTTTAGCTGGCTAGAAATAGAAGATAGCTTGGTGATTCTTTCATTTACCAACCCCTTCAATGAAGTTTGTGTTGCCTGAGCGACTGACAGGCTTTGTTTGCTGTACATGGGCTGTTAGCTTCTGGGGGTACACTGCTTCCAGTATCTTTAACCACCCAAAAGAGGATGCAGTAGCCATTGGTCAGCAAAAGTTACACAGTCCTGCTTAATTAGGTACTGCTAGATAACTATAGGATGATATAATGAGCAAGTGACAGCTGAAAACTGAATAGCTGATGGATGTTGAATGGATGATGAATGATGGTTGAATGGGAAACCTGACATGTTTGAAGTTTAAATTGGCTTTCACATACGGATTCTGCGCTGCTCCTTCCAGAACTCAGCAATTCCTTGAGACAGTGCTAACTCTGCTAAGCCCCTGCACTCATGGGGAGTGAACCCCACCAACGCTGTGCCCTTTGTACCAACCCCCTGCTTCCCTGCCAATTCTGCAACCCTCGCTGTGATGAGGGAAGCTGGGGCGTGACAGTATGGCTGTCCCTCGATGCTGAAAGACGGCCAGGGTCCACCTGCAGTCATGTGACTAGGTGGGCTACCCTTCACACTTTCCACGTTACAAGCAATTTCCACAGTGCCCTCATGTGGCAAAGCCAACACCTGCACCCCTGGTAGGCCCCCAGGGGCTGACTCTCTAATGGCCTTGGCAATGTTCCGTCCCATGGCGATGTCCTGGGTGTTGATTGTGACGTTGCAGTTCATGACGTATGGACTGGCCCCAACACCTGCAGGACATTAGCCAATGTAATTTTCATGTTTGCTGTATCCATTGTCCCTCAAACAGTCGCTTCTGCTGCAGTTCCCAGGATTGTTTACAGCAGCTCCAGAAAATGATCATTTGGAGCTTTTACTTATTATTTGAGCACACTGGTGCAGAGAACAACAGCACTGTAATTACTAACTGTAAAAGCAACGCATTACTCCTACAACACTATTCTCCACATAAACACTGTCTAAACACTAGACAACAGCCGGTCTAGAAAGACAACTTTAATCTTTGATTCTGGGGACTATTGTCTATCAAACACCACCGAAGGAGCAGTAGAAATACATTGACAATGACTGGCAAGGTTGTTTGTAAGAATTACATGACCAAACAACAATATGGACTCAGGTAATCCAAGGTAGATAACACCAGCAGCTGTTTTCAAAGATTCTTCTCTATTCATACAGTCCTTACAGTACATGCTGTATGTAGCTATGTGATAAAAGATGTTAGTTGAAATGTGCCTACACCATGAGAAATTGGTGGATTGAAGTTCAGCCGAAGAGCAGTCCTAGTTAGCCAGAACAAGTGGTTATCTTTGTCCAGGTAGGTTCACCACTAGTGTTACATGCTACTACCAGGATGTGTAGAAACATTGCCCCCATGTTTTTGCACTATGATAAGCTCCATTTCTTTTATTTGATTTCATTCAGTTTTCATGCTGATTCACTGGACCTTTTTAGCTTACATTTTAAATAACATGTCCAAAGCAAAAGGTAACAATAATGCATAGATATTTATAGTTTCCGCCACACAGCCTTGATAGGGAGCTCATTACAGATTTGCTTTCCCAATATTACTATAACTCTTCCAATCGTGAGTATTGTAAGAATGTAGCTTTAAAAGGTGCAGCCGTTTAATTGTTTAGATCAGTTTATATTTTGCCTTTAAAAGGTCAAAATAGAGGAGACAGATTGCCTGTGGTCAGGCTGTAACAAACACTAGTTGTGTAAATACAGAGATTAAGTCATTCAGCATTGTATAATGCTGTCAAAGAGACATTCTAACCTTCCTTTCAGCCTAAAACATTTACCTACATCAGCATGTCTGGGATAAAAATTTGAGTTTTTTCTACCTGTGAGGCCAAAACGTTTCTGTGGCTGTGTCCCCAGATCGGGCCTGATTTCCTGCAAGTCTGTCGTCTTCTTGAACCATCCCACCTCCTTCCTCCGTTGCGCTAGCCCCCGTTGAAGGGGGGTGTCCGCCCAGCCAAACAGGAAGGCACTGGTGCCCTGGACTCTCTCTGTGAGACCCTGAGCCACAGCTGAGCCCAGGCAAGAATGCAGACATGTTAATTAACCAGCAAATGGAGCACACGTCATACATACACAAGAACCATAGGAGCATGCCAGACTAAACACACCTGAGGGTATATATTTCAGCCAGAAGGAAAAATATGCACACACATACATAAATACAGTGATTGTTAGTGAGCCTGCCAGTTATTATTCTGCAATCCCACCACACAGATTAGCATGCTGAGAGCACACTTCAGGCATGCGGGCCACATGCTGAGTTACTGCTCATTATCAGCAAGACACATGGCTGCTAAGTCAGCTGGTAAACTGTGAAACTAATTACCAGCACAGGAAGCAAAAGATGTCAGATCATCATCCACCGCAGTATACAGTATTACAGTATTACAGTATATACACATTTACAATATATCACAGGAGATAGGCAGTTTTTGATACTTCCTAAATGACTATGGTATCATATACTAGGAATGGAAACCCAACACAGGGTTTAATACATATTGCAGCAGTGTACTGCAAAGGAAAAATGAATTTGCACCACTCAGTAGAGTCAAAACATCCCTGTCCTGAGCATGTGCTGGACATGAATACAAAATAAGAGACTCCAGTGATTACTGTGCCGTGACAGCTAATGAAATGGACAGGACATATTTCTAAGTACAATAACACACACAAACACACACACAGACAAATGGCATCTCACCTCGAGCCTCTTTAGCGCAGTCTTCCACTCGCACCTCCTCCCCCAGGGGGTAGATGGGTATGAGGTCGACGGCACCCATACACGGGTGGACCCCAGTGTGAGCGCTCATGTCAATCAACCCACAGGCTTTCTCGCATGCAGACAGAACCGCCTCCCCTGGAACACATCAAAAATTACATCAAACAATGCTGTGCATCAAACATACTGTCAAAATGAGGTACTGATGCGATGTGTGGGATGGAGACATTTTTTAAGTTACAGTGTCGTGTATTAGGTAGTGATTAGTCTAGGTGAGTATAGGACATACAGCTTTGCCTGCATTGTCAGAAGGTTGTGTTTCGGATAAACATTCAATAAGATAAAGTTTTTTAATATGATCTCTGCCAGAAAAATGTTCATCCTGAATTTTTTTGTGTTTAAATCCCTGACAAAGCTTATTAAAGGATTTTTTCCTCTCAGAGGATTGTGAAGCAGGGGACAGAGACTGAATCCCTACTGTAGCAGCAGTGCTACAACGAGTAGCTGACTCTATCTGTCCTTCAGAGTAAGAAAATGAATGCAAACATTTTATATTCTCGTCGGGCTTGAGCAAAAAACTTAAAGATTAAATACTTACTGATAGAGTCGATGCCGGCCACGATGGTGATGACAGAGCGGTTGTAGTCATGGTCATTAAAGATGTTCAGTACTGTGGTCCCCTCTCGTCTAACACCTGATGTATAATCATTACAAAAAATGCCTAATTTCAAATGTTTCATAATTTTATATAAAAGGTCAAATGTGAGCATGTGCTTTTGAGAGCTGCCATAAGAAATGAAAGGTTTCAAGAGCACTGTAGTCATTACTCATATGTCTCTATACAGGTAACATTACACTTGCCTTCAGTGTTGTATAAAGCTGCCTTAGCCACAGTCTCCACCAGGTCTTTCCTGCGAGCCTCGGAAATGTTGAGGAGACAAGCCACCATTCGTCTGCCAATAGAACTGGAGGCCATGTTACTGCAACAGCACCAACACTGAATGACTTAGCCTGCTACTTAAAGCACATGACTTCAATATGAAGAGCAGAGACCAGACTTAAGATGAAACAAATGCTTACAAAAGGTAGAAATGTAAACTTTTCCACTCACAACTAACATTCATCTGGACAAAAACGTAGCCGAGATAATGAATTCATTAACAGCTGAATTCATAAACAGTGAAATACATTGTTGCTCACTTCATTACACTCAGAGGTTTTGCTTCTACTGCGTGATTTGGTCTGGTATGACCAGCAGTTTCTGGTGGCTACTCTTAGCTGATGTCAGCAAACTTCAGATAGATATTGCTGTGTAACTAACACAACTCTGTCACTCCACTCTAATTGTGCTTAGTAGTTTTAACATTGACCGTTATCCCCTAATTATCACAGTGACAGCTGTTCAACAAGGGTTACACAAAGTGTAAGCAAGTCCAGTTCGCTAAAAGTCTTTTTTTGTTGTTGTTGTTGTTGTTGTTAATCCACCTGTACTTTTTGGTTTGCCACTAAATGCATTTGAATTAGCAATTTTATTGGCTTGGCTATTTGGCAATTAGTGGAGAAATTCTGTACTGGATGTATGGCTACCATAAACTTTAAACTGCCAATTGTAAAGTGTTCATTCAAAATGAATGAATGTCTTTAATGATGATGCCATCTACAGACGGTTTGTGGAGCTGCCTTTTTTATCACAGCAACAAACAACAGAATATTTGCTATTGTCTTGTAACAAGCAAAACAAAAACAAACAAAAACACAATATTCATTGTTCTCTACGTCTGCAAAATTTAGCATGACAGCAAGAGCAGTTCTAGAAAACGTTCAAAGGGCATGGCAACATCTACAGAGCTGATCTGACATGTGACAAATGTTTAAGAATATAGGTTACCTTTCAACAGATGAGAAGAGTCCCTTTATGTCTAGACTGCGTCTGATGGTTTAATAATTTAAATGTTAAATAGTTTATGAAGTCATCCAGTGTGGCCTATGGGAATTCTTAAACTGGGTGGTGTTGCCCCATATCAGTGCTGTCTGTCTGGACTGTTACAGAACCTGTTCAAAGTCCAAAGTGGAGTAAACTAACTCACTACCGTGGCATGCAAGTCAAAAATATGTCACGTATAACATACTTGCGTTATACTGAATTCTCTTTCAGGACTGACATGTGCAGAGTATTCTCTGGTGTTGTACCAAGGGGGAAAGGCGCAATTAACTGATTTCTATGCGTAAACACCAAAAGAGCCTTAACTTTAATGCAACTGGTAAACCATGCACGTCTAGGTCCTCGAAATCGTACTCAAAAACGTTTTAGCAATTCTAGCTAAAGACCAGAGAGTTCAGCGCAAGATGGTTCCCTCCTATTACCAACCTACCAGAGACGTCCTCTCTCTGGACGGCGCGAAGTAACTTTTCCGTACAGCGTTTTTTCATGTATGTGTGTATGTACGTATGTATGTATGTATGTGTGAGGGGCACAATATGGTTAATTGGTTTCATGAATCTATTAAGGTATTGTGTATATTTTTACACTAATGTTATCACTTCGTATCGTTTTAGGAAAGAATAAAACCAAACTGAACAGCATCGTTTATTTATGAATATAGTCATCTCCGTATATATCTGCTTTGTTTTTGTTTTTCCTGTTTGTTTGTTTTATTTTTGCCATATTTCTTTGTCCTTAGCCCTAGACCGCATGACTGTCTGCTGTGGTTGACCCACTCGTCGAAAACGGAAGTACATACGAGTACACCATCTTTGTACTCAAGTATCTTTGGAGAAGGTAAAAAGACATGCGCACTAGTGCTAATAGTTAGTTCTGGCTTTCTCCACTGTCAGCTTTGGTCGGTAGGTGTGTTTTTGATAAACAGCGCCTCTTCGTGGACAAAAAAGACCCAAAAACTGTCAGAGTGATATAAGGGTATACGTTTTGTTTAAATCTGCGGCAATGAGAGATAGACAACGGTTAGAAGACGGCATGCAATGCTGAGTATTCCGGTTATAACCACGAAATAAGGCTCCCGGGCCTTGTTTTTACGTTAACCGCCGATAATGTGATGCTGTGTGGCTATCGAAGCTATTGTTAGTTGACAAGCTAGCTGACAACAGCAGCAGCATGGAGTGACTCTGCGGAGAAAGAAAACGCCATATCATTTGCTTATTTTAGAGTCCATGCTATCAGCCAGAGTAGTTGCGGTGGGTTTCACTCTACTAACGGCGGCCAAAGCAATGACATCTGTAGCACCAAACACATCCTCTGAGTCCCGGGGGCTGCGTGCAGCAGCCAGCCGGGATGCATACTCTGGTAGTCCGCTGCAGAGGCTGCAGAGGCTGTCTGCGGTTCCCGGTTGCGTCCCGAGCCGAGTTAACGACCTGCTGCTCCTGCGGCCTGATACAGACAATCAATGTACTTCGGAACCAAAGGAGAAGAGCAACAACAAACACGTCATGTTTTTCCATGGGGATATTCAGGTGAGTAGGATGGAGGGTGGGAGCACCACTGATCTGGGAGGGGTCTCACGTTATCCAGGGGTCTCCACAGAAAGATCCCGACTGGCCTAAACGGAATGACTTTAATGGCTATTATATGTAAGTTAGTACAAGTAGTATCTCTGTTCACTGATATCAACAGACCCGAGACAAGCAAGTAAAGTCTTGTGAGAGGTCAAAACAGTGTCAGTGCTTATTTCTCTAGAGTTCAAGTACAACGTGACATAGCATTTACATTTAAGATTTGCTGTTTTGTTTAGTTTGTGCTGGAGGTTTTAAACAATTTGTGTCGCTATATATTTACTCTATGTGCTGCTATATGGCTCGGTTATATAGCCATTAAGTGCCATATGACATTTACAGGGTAATTGTGATGTATTTTGCAGATGTAGAGGGTTTTTTTAAAAATAGATTTTACACAACATGTGACACCTTATGGGTGCCACTAAAGGTTATCAGCATAGTAAGTCATTTTTTAGTGCTACTGCTTGATAAGAAACAACTCCGGTAACCATTACCTGCCTATCATTGTATACCTGAGGAAGCACATTTGGGCTTGCTTGCCTTAGAATGTTGTCTTCCACTTTAGTGGGAGTATGGAGTTCCTTCTGCATGAATTATTGTTAACTGTAACTTTATGACACATATCTGGAACTCGGATATCACATAATATATAGAAAAAATCTCTGAAAGAGGATTTCCACATATGAGGGTAGATATGTGACCTTGTCACACTTGGCTGCTCTCACCTACACTGATATCAAGTGAAGTTTATTTATAAGGACCGTCTTCAGGGTAGGAGTGTGTCTAGAGCTTCGTTATAGTCACAAAATGTAACTGAAAGCAGCACTTCTGGACACCAAGTGAAAGAGTATCGAGCAGAGTATACTGTGCACTGTGCATTGTACCTGTGCATAAGACAGGTACAGTAACATCTTGTCAACAACTGATTGGGGTTAGCACTGCAGACGTTCTTGTTTGTATATTTATGCCAGCTTTGTGTGTGATACAGAGTGTTTTGATAAATATCACCATGTTTATCTGACTAGGAGCTGAAACTAACCAAACTACAATGCCCTGAATTCATCTGTGTGTTTATGGTTTGCAATTACAAAAGAAGTGACAATAACACATTGCATATTATAGTGATAGTATCATGAGACAGTTCTGTAACACATTCTGATATAATACTATATAATATAGCATTGATAGAAGTCAGACATGTTCACTATATCCAACTATCTTTGTAAATAAAGAGGAAAACATGCACATCATTCTTGATTCAAAATCAGGAATTAGTATGTATTCACTGCATTATTAATGCGTTCAGATTCACAATATATATTGAGCTTCCCCAACCTCCCAGACTGTAGAAGAGTATTATGGGAAATTTTGCAGTTCTGACACATAGTATGTTGCAAGTATGACATTATTTTTCTTTGCCTTCAAAGTGCATGTAGGCATGTTATGTAGTAAATTATTGTGAATAGAATAGAACAGAACATAATCCGACTTTACCATGGAAATGCTCTCCATAAAACATAACATCAGTGGTCTGCATAAAGATCATAAGGATTGAAACTGAGGTCAATATTTAAAATTATCATCCCTACCTACAGAAAATAGTTAAATGCAGAGGAAGGTTCTCTTTTCATCAATGATAACTACTGTTGTTTAAAGAGGATCTCTCATGCGTTTCCTTATTTTCTGTCATATATATATAATGTTAAGTGTTGGAGGTTCATATTAAACACAGCTAAAGTTACAAATAATGAGGTAAATATATATAGAAGTAATCCCAGTGAGCAAATAGCACCCACTTCAGACTTATTCTTCTTTCAGGCAGAGCTAATGTCAGCTCTTGACATATTCCATATTGTATATACTCAGAAGCACTGGCTTACTATAGTTTGTTTATGTTGCTCTGGAAACAGAGGAAGCTTCTGGAAGGTGACCAATCAGAACGGAGTGAAATATTGAGCCAGATAAAAAGCATAATCGGTCTTCTTGAAGGCCTCCTGAAGAACAGAGCACTGGGGACATTAGCACACATTTTGTTGTTAGCCCGAGACATTGGGGTAAAAAACAAACAAACAAACAAACAAACAAAAAAAACATATGTATGAGGAAACTGCAGAGCTGAGAAGAGCAACAAAGAAAAGTGTTTCTACTGGTAACTGAGAATGTGGCAGTGTCTCTCAAATGTGTGCCAAATCTGTAAATGCTGCAGCTGTCAGATTATGCAAAGCTGCCTCAGAAGCTTTTTGTTCCTTTTTTTAGTAAGATGAAGAGGCATTTACTAATCAAGTGTAAAAAATATCGAGGAGTTAAAAGAAGTTAAAGAAGATTAAATATCACACTTTTCTAATAGCCTTCAAGAATTCCAAGAACTGCCCTCATTTATTACAGCTTTTTGAGTGCCCACTCCATCTATTCATTGTCCTCATCTGCAATTCATTAGGCAACTTTCTAAGCAAGTGTTAATATTCCCACAGTGTGCTGGTATTTCCCAGGAGGTGTTCGTATGCGCAGGACGCTGTCACCGTGACGTTTCCGTGTAAATAAAATGAATGAAGTCCTTGTGTTGAGAACCACACACTAACAGTCTGACAGCAAAGTGAGAGGAAGCTGCTGATGGAACTAATTAAATGGGCCAGAGATACACCAATGTGTGTGTGTGTGTGTGTGTGACGTCTTTAGTCAGACTTTCACCATGGTTGTTACCAGCCATTTATTTTGCTCACAGACTGAAATAAACATTTGTGGAAAAAAATGTCTTGAAAAAGTTGAAGGAGGAATTAAATTTTTGTTTGTTTGTATCTCCTCTTTAATTAATAAGCGTTTAAAGGCCCAATAATTTGGCCAAAGCAAACCCCTCTCCTACCTAGTTAGTTAGTTATTCCAGTATGTGCAAAACATGTAGTGTATGTTGCAGCTTTGAATGATCCCCTGTCTGTGTGTTGTCTGTGCAGAACTTCCAGGAGGAGATGGCTCTGCAGCCCGAGGGAGCTCAGTGGCTCTCCTGGAGTCTGGAGCAGGTGGCCTTCACCCTGGGCCGACGTTTCCCCGACCGATACGTTTGGGTTGTCAGAGCCTCGTGCATGTACCTCCACAAGTTCAGCTGCTACCGCAACTTTGTGGACAGCAACATGTTCGGGGCGCCAGAGCACTCGCCGTACTCACCCGACTTTGGAGCGTTTCGCCATCTCAGGTTTGTGGCCTTCTTCGCGGGAACATTTGCACTTTGCACATCATCAGTTTAGTCAGCGGTTTTGCAGTTTCTCTAGTTAAAACACTTTCAGCCCATAAACATATGAACATATTATTTATTTATTTTGGTTACATACCCAAGATGACACCACATATTATGTAGCCATCTGCTGTAATTTTTAAAGACAAGTTTTTCATTTAGGAAGCATGCGTATTTGCTTTATTGCAGAGACTTTGATGAGGTGATGGGCACCACTTTTTATATATGTCCTGTTAAATAAGAAGCTGGGAGGGGAGTTGAATTTCTTTACCAATGCAGCTTTTTTCAATTGTCTGTATAAGAACTCTTCCTAAATAATTTAAATGTAAAATTGGCAGAATCTTGAATTCACTGCTAGCTTTTGTTATTCTGCACTTTTTAAAATACTGCTATGGACAGATATTAGATGGTACCAAAAACTACTGAGGTTTGATTCCCAACTTTAGTTTAATAAACACGTAGCATTATGTTAGGACTGTGCTCAAAAATATGGCAGTTTACACAGAAAGGCTATAAAGAGAAAAAGTGGTCTGAAAGGTACTTGTGTTTGCAGGGCCCTGCTGAGCAATGGCATGGAGCGAGCCAACCTCCCAAACCCCCTCGAGCCACAGGGCGGGGCTGATAGCATCCCCTCAGGATTTTCACTGACGTTGGTGGGCTTCAGCAAAGGCTGCGTGGTGCTGAACCAGATGGTGTACGAGCTGGGCGGGGCACGCGCCGACCCACAGATGTCCCCTTTCGTCAAATGCATCTCGGCCATGTACTGGCTGGACGGCGGACACCCGGGGGGTAGCGAGACCTGGGTGACGGACAAGCAGGTGCTGAAGGAGCTAGCCGCCAGCGGGGTGTCGATTCACGCCCACGTGACACCTTACGAGGTGTGCGACCCGATGCGGGCCTGGGTGGGCCGTGAGCATGGACACTTCATCAAAACCCTGGAGGAGTTCGGAGCCTGTCCAAGTAAGAAGCTGCACTTTGAGGACGAGCCCCCCTGCATCGAGAACCACTTCAGGGTCATTCAGGAGTTTTGAATTTGGTTCAGAGTGGCTGTAAGCACTTCAGACACCACACACACACACACAGACACACACATCAGAAACCTGAGCTGATTGTTTGAACATCACTGAGCGCTTTAGATTACCTATTAGAATACAGATTGCGTGTCTTATTCGCTGGTCTTACCTCAATATTTTGGTGATTTAAGGGCTCAGACTTTAGAGCATGCGACAGATGCTGGTGTGTTGTACTTTGTATTTCCTTTCTACTGCTAAACGCACTTAACCTGAGGTGGAATGATCGAGTAGCCTTCCCCTTCCCTCTAAAAAAAAAACAGATCTTGGATCATTTTGACATCCAACGTCTTCCTTATTTTATTATTTGACTGTTTAGGTTAAATGTAAGCTTTTACATTTCATTTTGGCTCCAAATTTGATTTGCTGCAGAGCTGTTGTTTGAGAAACGTGAATGATTCATGTTGCTTCAGTTTGATTTTGCTTACAAAAGAATTTCTGTAATGAAGGTGTACGAGAGGTAGTGTAACATTGTGACTTTAATTGAATTTAAATTGAATTCAATGAATGTTTGGCTGAAGCAGAGCAGCTTATTACATTCTCTTTCTACCTGCACTTGCGTTGAGCTACTTTTAGACACGTGAATGTCTGAATGTCTGAACTTGACTCTGCAGTGTCAGCTTCAGACTTCATCAGTTGGTCTCTCAGCAGTGATGATTCTTGATTGTATTTTAACTGTGGCCAGTTAATTAAGCCTTGGTCAGAAAGTTAAAAATGGTTCTTTCATTCCTACATTGTGTATCAGTGGTGTATTTCCCACCAATAATAATTTGCTACATATATTCTGTTTAAATGTCAGACAGCTGCACTGTAAGAGAAAAAGGAAAAACCAAAATGTGGAAGCTTTATTTTAGTAGTATTATTTATTTTTACCTTAGCGTATTGCTGCCACCATGACAAAAAACATCAACAAATCTGTTCACTTCTCTTCATCAGAACAGTTGATACAGTCTCCACTCAAGGTCTGTTTAGTAGTGTGTGTTCTGGCACTCACGTCACATGATCTTCATCAACCAATGGAATTTGGCTGCTTTGAACGTCAACTGCTGATAAAGATCATGTGGACCTTGAGGCAAGATATGGTCATCTGCTGTTTTAATTTTTAAGGATGAACTTTCAAACTTATTGTCATTGTAAAAACATCATTCTTTGACATGATTTAATGATAACAAACATTGTTACTACATGTCATTTTTTTCTACTTACAATTTAGTACAATTACAAGTACTTACAAGTTAATTACAACAATTAACTTAGAAAAGTTGTAACTAGACAAACTGTAATGATGTTTACAATATTCATTTTTTTGTTAATGAAACAAGTTGCTTTAACAGGGTGTATATGTTAATTTCCTCAAAATGCTTTTTTCTCATGGTTGCAGATATGTGTTCTCTATACTGTACTGTTTTAATGACTGCAGCAATGTGCATTACAGTATGAAAAAAAAATGCAGGTTGGTTTAATCTCAACTGTAAAAATCAAGTAACTTGTTCAGATTAGATTGCTGATGACCTGTCAGTGTTGGCAGCATGTGTATTTATCTCTGTATGTTTTATTCCAGCCTGTAATGATTTCTTTGTAAGCTTACATGGCATCTTTGCACTTTGCTGATGGCTGCAACTCATTTTGCTGAATGTAACTTCAGAGCATTCCATTAAGTTTACTACTCGCTGTGCGTTGTGCTGTTAAAACAAATCCCTGTTAGTCTGCAAGCAGGGCAGATAGAAGCCTTTTTGTGCCCAACATAATATGTATCATACATCATCTGCTCACTAATCGGTACACATTAACACTATGCCACTTTGTTCTGGGGACGGTTAACCAGTGATGGGGGAGTTTGCAGCAGTTACTGAAGAGCAGTTTGTTTCAGCTCTCTGGAATCAGCAGGTGGCAGCAGTGTGGAGAAAGTAGAAAACAAAGAACTGAGGAGAAAAAACAGTTTCACACCAGACTGACTCAACAAAACACATCAAATACTCCATCGGATATTTTCTACAATCTTTAATGAGCTTTTTCAGTTTGCTTTGTGATGCCTATATATTAGCCTGCAGTTGATCAGAATACAATACGGATTATGTCTTTTTTTTTTTTTTTGTTATTTCAGATGCAATCAGAATGCTCATACATTAAAAAAAATATATAAAATGCAAAATAAACATACATCTCTTAAACATTTAATTGCTTGTGCTTGTGGCTGGTTTGACTTTAATCTACAGTGACCTTCAGTCTCGCTGCAGTCACAGAAAAGAAACGAGTGTTAAGTGACATCAGTGGTGCCCCATTTCTCGAGGATGACGGCCCGACTACCCGGCGAAGCACCTCCCGCTCAGACAATGAGCGCTCACACACATACATATACATGCACACACACACACACACACACACCGAGGCCACCAAGTGACTAGCTGCTGAAAATAACACAGTACAATAGCTGTACAAAATAACATAATCAACACCACAGCATAGGTCATGTTCAAGTGACAGACAGACAATGCCAGCAAACACAAGCCACTTTGCCCAACCCGTTCGAGCATTTCGTCATCCTGCAAAGTGAGATCACGGACATCCCTGCGCTGCAAAACAAGTCCATCTTCTCTGGAGATTTACTACCTGTCAAGTCTAAACGTCATGCTTTTTACAGATTCTGCTGCAACAGGAAAGATAGCTGCACTTGTTTTGGTACAACTGAGCTTGAAAATTTAGACTTCCTTTATCAAGGCACATGGTATTAGCCTAAATCAAGATTATTTTAAGACCTGTCACCTGTTTACAGAGGAGGAGCAACACATCTAGACTTTGAGACGTTTTGAGATGAGTCTTGAGATGAAGTAAGAATCGAGCTTACTTCCTTGTACAGTAGTAAAAGAGGCTTCGCAGCGTCTCTGGTTTCGATAATCTCCTGACAGTATCGCACTGACATACTTGTCAGCTGTTTTTACAACAAGCTCAAGTAGAATCTGCTAACTCAGTGAGACTGGATCTCTTACTGAGATGAAAATCTTTTACAGTGTGGTGTTCCAGTTTTAAAGGATGACAGCATACAGATGAGAGCATGGCCGTGGCTGGAGACACCCATCGCCCCCCCCCACACACACACACAAAGGCCATTGTGTGCCTGCTGGTGACAACAACAACAACAAACACAATGTGGTCTTATTCAGTTTGGCACCTCGCAACAAAAAGAGGAATGTTTTGGCAGAGTTGCCATCACTGCACTTTAAGAGGTGAGTTTTTTTTTTTCTCATTCAAGTCTTACTTGAATAAAAGATGGCAAATCCTGTGACTCAATAGCACCTCATATTTCACATTTTACAGTGGTTCTGTCACGCTTCCTGGGACAAACATCCATCTCTTTCTAAAACTTTACAGTCAAATCATCATTCCTACTTTATCACCACCCGGAAAACCTTTCATGCCTACGTATCTTAACAGCCAACATCTGAATACAAACAAACAGTTCTACGTATTGGGAAATACCCTTATTTCCCATTTGTTGAACTACTCCTTTAAATGCTTCTTTCAGGACTCACACATCAAAGTATTTAATCATCTTCCTCCTGACTAACATCGCCTGACTCATCTGTCCATTTCCATATTTTTCTTTACTTCCCAGTACCACCTTAAAAACTAATCCTCGCTTTCATCTCCCTAATTCACTGCAAACATGTATTATTTATTACAGTCACCACAACAGCATCTTCTTGTTTTAAATAACACCTTTATCATTTGAAATCACCTGTCTCCCACCACAATCTTCCTTAATAAGACATGTGAGCACATTATTTACATAAAAATATAAAGTATAAGTCCAGCACATAAATAATAATAATAGGCCTATAAGAATAACATTAAGAATACAAAACAAAGGGAGGAGAGAGTGAGCAGCACGCCCTGAGATGAAGAAAACAACAGGAATAGATCACTTCAGGCACCCGGACCCAGGAGGACCAAAGTAGCTTTTAATGCTGATACTATGAAAAGCTGACTGAATGGCTTTGGTGAGGGACAAGGACACACGAACATACAAACGTTCATAAATAGCTCCCGTTTTGCTTATCAGTTCAGAACGTGTGCTTATGGAGTAAGTGCTAAAGTTTCTCTCCTGGCCCAGCTAACAAAGAGGAACGCAGAGCTCGGTGAGGAAATCATTTGAGTAAGTGCGGGCGTGGCATATGAACCACTGTATGACTCATTAGTTTTCTGAGCCATTACAGTTTTAAATTTCTATCTTACTGTTGTAGGATAAATAAGAGTTCTATGGGTACCACGATTTGTTGCTCACTTTATACCTTCTTGTCAAAGCAGTTTCATCTAGAATTTTTTTTTTTTTTTCTACAATAACCCAAAAATATGATTAACACTACATGTGGAGGCCTCTCAGTTCTGTGAACGGGGACTACACTGTGGATCAAGTTATTAAAATGAGTTGCGTCTTAAACCCTGAGCTAATTTTAAACCCTCAATCTACAGCAGACACAGAGAAAATCAACGTTTGACACCGTGGTACAAGGCAAACATATAAGGAATGTAATATGCTTGTGTGTGATCATGTCCTCCTGCTGCTTGGAATGGAAGTGCAGCTCGGACATGAAACACAGCAGAGCTAAGACATGGACAGCAGCATCTTTTATCAACTTAGACCAAAAAAAAAAAAAAAAAAAGCACATAAGGCAGGTTTCATTATTTAAAACTCAACCTGGCTTCCCATAATGCTGCTGTCCAGCTGCGCCTTGTTCTCTTTAACATGCAAATAAGGACGTTCTCACTTCCTCACTGCAGAGGTGCCTATCTTGATATCACTCATTTTCTGCTGAAGCACAAGTGTGCTGGAGCTGGTGACAAGAACACTTCACTTCCCACCTTAAGGCAGAATGCTATTTTTAGCTTCTTTAAGGTATAGAAACGATTTCAAAATATACATGAGAAGTATTGCATAGATTTCCCTAGAAATACTCCACAGTAGCCTTCATCAGCACGGGGACAAATAACAACGCTTGACACAGAGCAGGTTTACTCAGCCCCTGAAAATACCAAAGATTTGAACAATGAAAGGAATTAAATACTTAAGGTTAACCAAACTGCATTAATTGAAACATGTACATTTTTACATAGCAATGGATCAGTGATAGATCTCAAACTTAAGCTGGTTATCTTTGGTTTGACTGGTCGATCTTGGAATTTTGCAATTAAGTGGAATATAAACACAACCTAAGTACTCTTGAGTGGTGGGCAGTAGAGCCAGTTTTGTGGCTTAAAAGAATTTAAAAGCTCAGGGGAAGAAGTGGCCGCACCTGCTTTTCATTCCTCCCCCTTTTTCATTTTTTTCTTTTCTAAAAGTCACCGTCTCCGGGAGCGGACGTTTCCTCATCGAAGCGAAATCTTTTTGCGTGCGAGTGCGGGGACTCCAGGAAGTTCTCCTTGTCCTCTGGGTCTTCAGGCGGGGCTGCCCACTTGGTGCCGCAGCTCCTTTCGCGAAAGGGGCGGGTGGCAGTGGGGTCGGGGCTCAGGCAGATCTGCTGCTGCTGCCACAGCCACGGGTGGCTCATGCACTCGGCGGCGCTGGGCCGGTCCCTGTGGTCAAAGCACAATGTAAAACACTCGGAATCTAGCCTGTGATTAGAGTTTACTGACTCCTAGACTGACAACTCCTGATTATTTTCATTATTGATTAATATGTTGCTTATTTTCTTAAGAGGGAGAGACATCACCATTTAAGGTCTTTTCACATACAGTGCGACGTAAATAAACAATGTGAAATACTCTCCCACCAGCTTCACCAGGGTGAGTGAGTCTGAGGTCCTGTTTTATTAGTGCTGCATCTGAGGAGGCAAAGGACCAACTACTGGGATCCTTTGACCCAGAGCAGATTCTGGCAATCTGTGTGTCTGCCTTCAGTTGCAGTGCAAAAGCTCAGCAAAATCAACCTCCTTCCAAAATAAAAAAAATAAACTGATGTGCAAATTAATGAAAAAACGTCCCCAGTCTGAAAAGACCTTAAGGAAAGTCAGAATCATGAACAGAGGTGAGTTACTTGCTAAATTCTAAACACGTTCTTGTAGACAGAAATATTTTTTTGCGTCTAAAAACAATGAGTGCTTGATTTGCTCTGGAATGTGCACCAGCCTGCGTGTGAATCCTGTCACACACCAGTGGAGCTCTAAAATAAGACATTACGTGATGGGTTTCCTCGTGGGAAAAACATGTCTTTTGTTTACAGCTCCGTCTTAACATTCCGTTCAAAATAAATCATTTGAGTGTTTCACCTGTGTGAGGGAAGTTTGAAGTGAGTTCACACACTCTTACTGTCTTTACTCACTCAGGCGCTTTGATCAGCAGCTTACGGATGAAGTCCACAGCCAGCTCAGATACCCTTGAGAAGGCCTCCCTGCTGTAGTCCACGTTGACCTGGGACACGTTCAGATACGTCTCCTGCTTGTCGTCCCCGGCGAACGGAGACTCGCCCGTCACCAGCATGTAGGCTATGACACCCACACTCCTAAGGGACACAGACATGCGTGAAGGACAGGGTCAGTCATACTTCTGGCTACCACAAGAGTGAGAACAAAAGAAAACTGTACCCAAACTGAACTACAGCTATGACAGAGCTTGGCTAGAATGGAACTCACCATAGGTCAGTGGCTGTTGTGATTGGTTCATAATTCAGGATCTCTGGAGCTGAAAGAAAGAAAAAGTCAGTTGACATTCAGAATTACAAGAATGTCTCCTTGTAATTTCCTTTATCATTCCATGCCTCATGTTGTTTTGTGTCTTTGTTTCACCACTACAGAGAGTGCATTTCAGTTGTGTCTTTATTCTGTATTATAATAACAATAAACAACCAAATTAAACTCATGGAGGTGCTGGCAGAGTAAAATTAACATACCAAAGCTCGAGAAAAAAGTGCAAGGATAAGACAAAGCTGAGGTTTCTTGAGGTGTGCGGGAGTGGATTAAACCCAGTATTTCTTGCATGACAGCGGGACTGTGTTTAAAGATGATGCCTCTGTCTGTGTGTGTACTGAAATTAATGCTAATGGCACCAGTGATATTAGAATTTGTAAGAGATTCTGCCTTTAAAAAAAAAAAAAAAAAAAAAAAAAAGCACCCCTATTAGCATAACATAAGACAGGTTTTACTGACTCTAATGTGGTTATGTTGGCCTCATCTGCTCTTGTCTGATGTTTCTGAGTAATGGAAGCCTGTTTTATGAACATCACCTTACCCACATATTCAGGTGTGCCAAGAATCTCTCTGAGCTCTCCAACCGCACCCAGTTTACGTGCCAGGCCAAAGTCTACAATCTTTATGTCTCCTGGAGGAGACAGGCTGGTCAGGAGAATATTCTGGGGCTGAGAAAAAAACAAAAAACAAAGAGGAAACACAGTGAACATGTGAAAGCAGAAGTGGTGCTAAGATAAGAGGTACTTTTAACTTGAGAGCAAAATGCATAACACATGTCAGGAATTTTCTAAACTTTTCTTTGAACATAACTCTAAAGGAGAGGTGTATTTCAAACAGGATTACTTGTCTGTAAAACTGAAAATATGTTGACCATATGACACTGTGTAAACACTATTACTACATTTTCATTCTTTACAAGACAGGACATACAGTACGTGTTTGTTCTGTTTGCACAACAAACACAACTTTTTTGTGTGTCTGACAATGATTAGCACAACTCTTGTAAAATTCCCAGCTCTAGTTAAAGTTATATAGTCAGTGTCTTAAACATAGGGATCCACATGTGCTCTCAGGCCAGTAACAGGCCCTTTATTTAACAGCCTGGTGCTTATGATAATGCAGAAGTGGTGTAAAAATCCCTCATTTTTACACTGTGCTGTTGAGCTTTCTCACTTTGCCCTGGGCTAAGGCTTCTGTTCCTACCTATAATTCTAGTTCTAGACTTTACTGTGTCACGGAAATAGGAAATTGGGGTTTTGAGCACACAGCCGCACTATAAATAGGAATACTCGGCCGAGCACTCAAATGTGAAGTTTGTGGTGAACTGAGTGAACATGTAAAAATAGACTCCCTTGGCTCCAGCTACATTCATGCGTGTGATTCTCATTTGCTGTGTGTATGTGTGTGTGTGTGTGTGTGGTGTATGTGTGTGCAAACCTTGAGGTCTAAGTGCACCAAGTTGCTCTGGTGGAGGTGGTGGACTCCCTCCAGCGTTTGCCTGATCAGACGGATGATCTGTGCCTCTGGCAGCAGCTCCTCGGACACACAGTGGTCAAATATCTCTCCACCTGCAGCACTGGGCAAACAGAAAACACAAGCATGTTGTTAATACACACACACATACACACGTGGACTGTTCAGGAAACCGTCATCCACAGAAGTGGCCATGTATACAGAAACAGCAGGCAATTTTGTGACATCAGATGCAGTTTGGATGTGGCATACTTTGGACAAGAAATACACTGCATTCATGAATTGAAGGGTGGCCTGGTGGTTTAAGTGGCCAACCCATAGCCAGAGGGTCACCAGTATGATCCTACATGTCCTGGCAATGTGTTGTTGAGCAAGAGAGCAGCCTCGTCCCTGCTTAGAAGTGTAGGGTAAGAGTTCCAGCCCAAGACACAGAATGGAACATGCCTTAAAACTAGCATAAAGAGAGTATAAAGTTCATCTAATTTTATTACGCTTCAAGTTATTCAAGTTTATAATTTGGTATTTTTATTTATTTTCTCTAAAGCTTCTTTAAGTTGTCCAGGCTGTCTTGCATGAAGAAAGTGAGTTATTTACACTGTCTTGGCACTCACAAAAGGAATTAAGTGTCTGCAACAACAAGTATTAAAAGGTTAGAGAAATCATAGCATTTCACTTTAAGACTACTGTTCTGTGTCTTATTTCCAATCTTGGTCTTGCATCTAGTTTCTGTTTTGGTGATACAGAGAAGTAAGATGAGTGATATGCCAGACAAAGAAGGACAGTTCATTTACAAACATGATTTAACATGAATGACCCAGTTAGGAAATTGTGAGACTTTAGATAGAATAATATCAGTCAAGTCATCTACAACCAAAGTTTCAGCTCAAGCTGTGCAGTGAGTTCCTAAAACACGATGGGCCTTTTAGTCTACAAACAAATCCTAATAAACCTGTTAGGAAGAATGAGCTGTTTATATAATGAGGCATTATATAAAAACAGTTTATATGGCAGCTCCTTTGGACAAACAGGACTTTGCCCTTAAAAAGGCACTTACAAGACTAGAACAGTTTAGCCAGTGTTACTAGTATTAGACAGATTAAAAGATGAATTCAATGTAAAGTACCATATATTAGACTAAGAAAAAAGGTAAAAGAATGTGTTACTGGTTCTGTTTTGAACTCACTATTCCAGCACTAAGACGATGTCATGATCTGTCTCATAAGCAGCGTGCAGGTTGACCACCCGGGCATTGTTACGGGCCATCTCCAGGACGGCCATCTCGTGGATGACTTCGGCCCGGCAGTCACGACCTCTCCTCCTTTTCCGCAGGAACTTAGCAGCAAACACTTTCCCCGAGATCTTTTCCACGCAGCGCTTCACCACTGCAAACTTCCCCCTGAGAAAGAAAGCGGACATGTGGTTAAGGTGGACCCTCCAGAGAACTGCAAATCAGCAATTGAATTTAGTTTGGTAATTGCGAAACTTTGATTGCATTATGTGGTTGATTGACATACATTTGACTACAGTAAACAAATGTGGCACTGGGACAACTGTGCCATACAAATACTGGCATTTGATAACAGGCACCTCCAGGTTACTTAATGTCAGTACATTCCTAGATCACTAGGGTAACTGTTCATGACGTTCAAGACTAGGAAGAGACAAGTAGCTACTGGCTGCTAGAGTGTAAAGTGTCATAATTCATCATGTCTGATGAACCTGAAAAGAACAATTCAACTATACAGGATTATGAATAGCATGCAGCTCTAATATAGTGTTCACAACATGCAATATAGATTTAAGTCTGTGGTTTAAGCTTATCTTCTAAGCTAATTCTCCAGTGAACTACAGATCTACATTCCCCTCTCTAAAGACCTTTGGCATTCAGCCGATATTTTATGCAATTTGAGAAAACACTTCTCCACATGGCCTTGCAGTGACTGCAACAAAAGAAAAGAATAAATCTAATCCAAAAATAACAGCTTTACACGCACCAAGAGAAATGACTGAAGGTTACAGACTGAGAAGGACTTCTCTTAAAGAATAGAACAATGGGGCTAAACTATTCTAATCTCATAGCACCACCTATCACTGTTATATCATATTTTCATGACGTTTTAGCATTTGATACACAAAACATGTTTGTGCACATTCTCAAAGCTTGATAGCACAGCATGAGAATCGGGAATTCTGGGGAGACCTCTGCTGTGTTAATTGTTAACGTCTCCCTGTAGTATCTGCCAGGTTACAGCCACGTGACCGTTTCTTTGTTTGGGTTCTAGGCCCCTCATCACACTAAAAAGTACTTTACACAATTCTCCAATCCAGTACTGCTGTCCAATAAAGTAGAGTGACTTATGATAGACAGACAAAACATACATGGAGAAAATCAAAGCAACAGAAGCTGAAAGATTCTAACATTTGGTCCCTAATATGAGCCAAATCCAAATTCCCTGGAGGCTGTAATTCCCATAATGCAGTCAAAAGTCTTTAAAACTTCACACCTCCTTGATGACTTTTGATGAATCCACATTAATCAACTTGTGGGAAGAAAAACACAAAAAAGGTGAGAGATACACATTCACCATTTACCATCAGCTTATAAGCTTATTTTGTCTAGCTGTTATGGCTACCAAACAAACAAACAGGAACATTTAGCATTTACTATGTCCCATGTTCACGCTCCTTTTAGCTCTGGTTTGGTCTACGCCAAACATTTCTTTGGCTTATGCTATGCTAACCAGCCAGTTTAAAGAGAGCATCGTTCTGTCAACTGCAAAGTTAACGGTCACTGTCTGTTTATTAAGACTATATTGTACCAGAGCTGTGAATTACTATACACTACAGAACTAGAAACTCTCTAACCTAACACCACTGCCCTTATCATGTTCTTAAAAATATTCCACCTCAGAGCTTCCTGTTTTGACAACATACACAAACACACAGACATAGACTCACACACACACACACAAATAAGTTAACAGAAGTGGCCTGTGCCATTTCTTCTTTCTCAAGCCTGGTTTGCACATGTTTCCTTCCTCCTGTTTTGAAAGCAGAATTGTACAGTGCATGGTGTATGACACACTACTTCAAACACACCTCAGATTTCTTTGGATGTGATCATCAAGCCTAAGCAGTTGCCATGGCTCACACACTGTGCCAAACACATGACAAAGGTCTACTGTAGCATGACAGTCAGGCCCCTGGCACTGCAAGGCTTGTGTGTTTACAGTGGTTAAAGCTTACAGTCCAGAATCCAAATGCAGTTAACATTAGTGCAGTGATATGTGTCATCTGTGGTAGACATGACAGCAAATATATAAGTATAGAAAATACAGCCTTAAATATATATAAACTGATATGTAAAGGACACAGTAGTCTTTGCCAAAAAGGATACCCTTTAAAAGTTTCTGTTTTCTATATGTGATTTGTGAAAATTATTCAGATCACACTCATATCATCTAAATCTGTAGTGATAATGCAATTTTGTTCAGTCACATTGATCTTCACTCTTTTTAAGAGCACAGAAACTGACCCTCATTTGTAAATATGTAACAATACATGACACTGTTTTGTTCAGTCCATGGCTTTCCAGTTAATAACTGCTTGTCTCACCACACATTTACTTCAAGTTCAGTTTAACAGTGTGGTAGCGGCTGTGGTAGTCGAACTAAGATGTTTTTGATATTGTACACCAGTCTACTGTGTCAGCAGCTGCTAAGACAAAACCAACAGTGAATCAGGAAATGTTTGGTTTCAGAATATCATCTAGGATTGAAAATGATGCTAATTTTCCTTATTGCTGATGAATCCAGAATGTCCAGAACAGAGTCCAAGATGACGTCTTCAAATAGCTCGTTTGTATTCTCAGCAGTCCAAATACATATATGTATGTATGTATCTATGTGTATGTGTGTGTGTGTGTGTGTGTTTCAATATATGAAACGCAAATTCTTACATTTATGGAACTGGAACTAGGGAATGTTTTTGGCTTTTGTTGAAGGACTCATACTTCATGGTAGCACACTACACTGTATACCTCCATAACAAACTGAAAATGGAAATGCCTGACACACTCAGGCTCTCTCTGATGCACTAATTGATAAGTCTTTCCAAAGAACTGTAAGGCTGGAGACTTGATACTACTGACATCAGACGTCCCGGTAATACAATACTGTTTATACTGTGCTGCTGGAACTATTTCTAATAGTAGTTCCTAAGAACGATTCAAATGAATGCCAAATACAAATTTAACACTTGATAAAGCCCACTCCTATTTAGTTCTAGTATTATGGTACACACATGAGCAACTTAAAAACTTCCTGCAGACCTTATTCTGCCCAGAGGAGACCCTCTGGACCTTTCTCATGAACAGCAGTCAGACATGTTTGCCTCACCTTCCCAGCTCTCCGGTGATTTCATATACATTTTCCATCGGCTCCGTGCTGATTGGGGTCTGAATTTCTCCGAGAAGCCCCGCGGGGAGTCCGCTGCGACTGTCCAGCCGCCTCCGAGACATCTTCCTCTCCTTTCGGTATGACTCCTGCTGCCTGCTACCACACTGGACACCGCGCTAAACGCGACGTAAGTGAGAGATGAACAATAAAACTAACCTAAGTGGCTAGCTAACAAAGCCCACATCACATTAGTTACATGTTAGTGTTAGCTAAGCCGGTGGTCGTACTGTTGTTTAGGTTAATTTACCGACTCTGCTTAGCTCAACTGTCGCTAACTAAGTTAGCACGACGGTCAATGTCGCGGATTCAAAAGTGAGTAAGCCCGAATTTCCTCAGCTGACCTGAAGAGAAGCGACGAGTCTATTAAATCTTTGCCTACGGCTGACTCCTGTTAGTAGACTATCCGAACTACCACAGCGTGCCACTGTTAGGCAGCTTAACAGCTAAGTTTATCCGCAGAGTTTTCGATCATTTTTTACATCCCTCTGTTTGACACTTTCGCGACACGTCACTGCTTAACGCATGCGTACTGTTGCTCTGTTTGAAAAAAGCGTGTCCAAGTTTATTTGAATTACAGGTCTGACAGTCTGTGGTGCTGATAGGTAACCTACCTAACCTGAAATCATTTACTCTCTAACGATATGAAAAAATCTGCGTATTTCCATCTAGAAAAGAAAAATGCAAAAACTGAAGTTCGGGAATGACAAAAAAGTCACGGTAAGTCAGAAATATAATATAATGGCAATGTCTATGTCTGACATTTATATAACATTACCGGAATGTTAAAACAAAATTTGGACTTTCAAATTTCAAAAATATGACAAATTAAGTCACATTCATAAGAATCTGATGAATGAAAGAATCTAACTTAGATTATAATTGAACGTTTTTACTCTTCAGGACATGAATATGAGACACAAAGCCAAAATTTCGATTTACTGTCTTATTTGTAGTTTTAAATATCGGACTTTTGACATCGTTTATCGTACTAACTTTTATATATTATTTAAAAAAAAAAAAAAAAAATATATATATATATATATATATATATATATGTGTGTGTGTGTGTGTGTGTGTGAGTGTGTGTATGTATATATATATAATTAGTAACTCATATATATGAGTCAATATAACCTTTTGAGATAATGCATGAAGTTTGTGAAATAAAAAGTCTCTATTGTTCTAATATCTTTGACGTAGAAATGTAATGTTTCATTGTATACGGCAATTATGGCTTAATATGTTATGATTTTAATTTACTGTGAATATCTTTTTATTTTTGTTATTTCTAACATTTCATCTAGTTTTTCTTTTCCTGGCTAGAAGTGAACCTCCATACAAATCCATCCGCTGTGCACATGCAAATTTATTAACATCTGGCAAAGCATCTGGAGGATAATAGAAGCTTCACACTGACCTCAGCATTTAACCTGCAATCTCTCATGGAACCATACCATTACAAATGTATAAAGTATGCATAGGGATAGTTTTATAATTGAATTATATAATATATTCTTATCAATATTATCTTTAAGATTTTTTATTTTGTTAGTTTCACTTATCGTATTTATCTTTTCCTTTATTTTTTATATATTTGGCTGGAACAGGTGAAACCCTTGGGTTTAGGAGAAGACTGTTTAATCAAGAAGACAGAGAGATTGCTTGATGATGAAGTTTCCCTATTTTGTTATAAAATTAGTTGTTATCTCTACTGTTGAGATAATACATTTAGTTTTTTTTACACATTCAATTGGTACAACATTTGTGAAATTGATAAATAAGGGTCACGTATCATTAATCAAAATTTGCCATTTGTTCTCTTTTATTACAATCATTGGGGTGAAATGGAGACACACATACAGGAGCTTTGCATAGAGTGGAAATCTGAAAAGTGGAGCCGGGTCCTGTCAGAAATGTACTAGGAAAGAAGAGAGGTGCAACTGTCTTCACTTGGATGTGAAGAAAGTAATCAGTCTTATCAGTCTTCTGCTGCAGAAAAGCCTCATTATGGAAAATGTCAAACTGACCAAGTGATGTATATCCTAACGTGAAGCGTTGCTTGCCCATGCCAGAAATCTGCCCCTTAAGCAAACGTGAGGTGATGCTCTGTAAGGATGTGGCAAAAGCCAGAAGTGCGATGTGTTTGTTAGACTGAAATAGAGAGCAGGCCTAATGGTTGATTTTGCAAGCCCCAAACCTTTGGTACATTCGGTGCAAAATATATATTTATACACACAACAGGACAGACATACATATACAGTTATATACAAAGAGACAAACAGGACCGCACACATGGTACACGTACATGTGCTCTCACGTTTCACAAAATCAAAACAGCCCTATTGATTCATTACTGATTCATGAGCAATGAGACATAACCATCGACCTATTACTAAGATAGGCAGACGCGCACATGTGAAATTAACAACATTTTTGAAACATGCTGCCGAGATACTCGCCATTACACTGTCATAGAGAAAACGAGCTGCTGCATTCACACATCATCCATTCCCAGAGCTAAAACTAAGACTGACTGAAGCACCTATTTCCCACAACTTCTTCCCATGAGCTTCACACTCAAGGTATGACAGTGCCAGGTAAGCATAAGGCCGCATGCCTCAAGTGAGCGCCACAACCAAAGTGACACGACTTAACCAGCTCCCTCACCCCCTTTTACTGAATGGATAGCAATATCCTCATGCAAAAAAAGCTAGTAAGGACAGTGTGTTGCACTAGTTCAGCATGCAATATCGAGCTATAACACAACGCCATCTAGGGGGTTTCTGCCTTGGTGTGGCTCACAGAGCTGACCAAGAAGATCCCGCATGCAGTATTGGGCTGGGAGAGGGGGGCTGGGATACGAAAGTCGGCCTCCACATCTCGCATCGCATGTGGGGCTCTTTACCACTATTCCAGCCCCTGTGGTCTAGCTCCAACGGGACTCTGTACAGTAGGTGTAATCTTGCATGCACCCCATAGAAAATGAGTATGTCTGTGTTTGTATGTGTGTGTGTGTGTGTGTGTGTGTGTGTGTGTGTGTGTGTGTGTGTGTATTTGTGTGCATGTAGAAGTGTGTGTGACACAGAGTGAAAGGGTCCTTAGGGATTATGGTTGTGCACTTAAGAGTTACAGAAATGTTTTATCACATGCTTTCAGGACAAAACTATTGTCTGTCATGGACTTGTATGCCATTAGTTCTTAAGTACAATATCCATACAGCCCTAAAGGTTAGGGCTTGTTCCTGACAACATCATTATCACACCTGGTCAGGTGATTCAGTAAAGACACATCACTGTTTTTTTTCTGCTCTCAAAGTGCCATAGTAATGACAGCACACCTTACTGCCCCCTTGTGTTGATATCTGTTCAGGGATTTTAACCGCAGCTCCTTCAGTTTCATCATCTTTGATTTGTGAGACACATGAATCTGGTCAAATTTCTACAAGGAAATAAAATGGCTTCCCTTAAGAAATTTCACTGTATGGTCAAGAAAGCCCAAGAGGCACTGAAAAAAAAGAAAGAAAGAAAGAAAGAAAAAAAATCCCGCCACTGTACCCTGACCAGGGAACCTGGGCGACACCAGGTTTGTGTCTTTTCAGCGAACAAGGCCTGATCTGGTGCCAACATCGAACGAAGCGCCTCCTCGTCCCCTCAAGCAACTGCATCGCATTTGATTCCCTTTCCCTCCACTTCCAGCTTTGTGTTTCCTCTTCAGCCTGTGTGAGGTTTTTCCTCTGGGGGGGTGGGGGGGGAAGCAGGGTTGCTTGAGGTTCATACATTCAGTCACTGATTTGGTACATTCATCACTTTCATTGGGTGGGAGGCGATTACATCAGCGAGAAGGACCTTGCGTGTCATACTTACGAGCCGGTGTCATCTGTCTGTCTGAGAAAGTGCATCTGTTGCTCATGATGAATGTGTGGGACAGTTTGAAAGACAGGAACCCTGCGTTTCTATCTGACTGGAGTGTGTCAGTAAATGTATCTGTGTACTGCACTGGAGTGAGTGCATCTGGTACACTGTAAGAAAGTACAAGGCTAATGCTGCAGTATTGTACGTATGTGTCTGTGATAGTGGGTGTCCCTGGTGAGTATACCTTTTGTGTTCATATAAGAGCGCAGATGTTGTAGTATTGAAGGTAACAGTCCTGACTAGAACCTGCTGTCATTATTACAGTGGGTCCATAAATATCTTGCTGATGATTCCTGACTCAGTTCCTAGCTTATTCAGGAATCAAAACTGTGTATTGTTAGTGTTAGAACAACTGATTTCTGTTTATTTATCTGTGTGTGTGAGTACTTGTGCACACCAGTGCATCTCCGGCTATCAGACAGACAGGCAGGGAGGACCAGTCAATATCCTGTTAAAAGTCTAAAATGTCATATATTTCCATGCTGATAAAAAACTTTGGGGGCGGTGGGGGGGGCACTGGTTTGCACCATCAATAAAAACAAAATGTCCCATATTTGTGTGTTGTTTTGTGCAAAGGTGATGAGGGTGTATGTGTGTGTGCGTGTGTGTGTGTGTGTGTGTGTTATAGTTTATAACACTGCAGCCCCAGTGCAGGAAGGACACAGTTTAGAGGTCCAGGGAGGGGAGAAGGGAGCTTTGTGGTTTTAGAGCAGCTGTCTCCGAGGTGCAGCTTGGAGGAAGAGGAGGAAGAGAAGAGGAGATGCTAGAAATCCAGTAACCAAGGCCATTAACTGAAGAGATAAAGCACACATGTGGCTTAGGGAACAAGAAACTGTACTGTACAGCTTTTCAAACTATTTTCCAATTCTGCGCCTTTCGTACGGGTGTCCACTTGATCGACCTCTGTCAGAAATGTGAGAGAAAGGCAGAGGATTGGAACGAATCCTGCACGCTGAGTGACAAAATGCCAGTTGGAAAAAAATTGCAGAGTTATCCATGGGTGGGTAGTTGCCATTTGAGGATATTAGTTTTATTTCCCATGTCCCTCCAAAGTGAGAAAAGTGGATTTCCAGTTTGGTTCTCTGTCTCGAGTGTTAGACCTGGACGTGAGCTGTTTACGAGGTTATTCCAAACCGAACGTGCTCGTTTCCTCTACAGCAGTGACCAGCTTCTCGTAGAGCATGGAGAAGGAGGGGTAAGGTGGGAGGTCCAGACGATTAAAGCAAGTGTGAGCCCTGCGGAGACAGAAACATACATCAAGAGATGAAGAGATTATGAGATGGATGTCAAGATAACTCATCTGTGAAAGATCAGTCTTAACATAAATATATAGCCCCTTCCTAGCATTAATAATATTTTATTTGTACCCTCAAGTAACATGTCAAATAATATAACGATATTGAACTTATTTAACTGTAATTTCACCTTCACCAAAATTTAAACTTGAATAGTTTGATGATATAATAATTCTTACAATAGCCACCAATGCACCTATTAGAGGTGGAAATAGTGTAAAAATTACAGCAAACTTAATAACATGTCCACTTTATTGCTCTCTTTTACTTAAAAATCTGCTAAAAATGGTAACTGCACCCACTGAAATCACAAATCAGACCAAGGTGGCAGCTTCGTGGGTGCTGAGAAGCTTGAGAACTATAATATTTCTACCTCATCCACTGATTCCAAATGACCAAAAAAAAAAAAAAAAAAAAAAGAAGAATAACAAAGAGATCAGATGATGTCTTATTTGTATGAGGTCAGATGTCTGAATTACATTACAGGCTAACAGCATTTGTATGACTAATTTACAGATGCCTGGCAGAGAATGTTTAGTCATTTATATTAATGAAAAATATGACATATTCATCCCATTAGTTAGTTGATAGTCATCCTATTAGACAGTAATCCTACCTGGGTAAGGAGGTGATTTTTCCCCACTTCTCCACACAGAATCTGCGGGGTCCATTACTGCCCCGTAGAGAGGCAAAACCCTCATAAGGAATACTGGAGGTACCTGTCACAAACTGGAGACAGGAAGGCCCCCCAAAAAAAGGTCACACAGAGTATGAAAACAACACCTTTAAATGACTTAAAATGGATATTATTTTCAGTTCTATATATTTATCTGAATTTAAACACTGAAAACTTCTAATTTTATAACAGAAATTAAAGTAGCATCAGCTCTCTAAAAGCACAGTTTTCACAGCAGTAAACACAACTCCTGCAGCGCCTGCAGGACACCCAGCCTCCACGTGGGGGCAGCCTGCGTGCATGCGGTCACCCACGTGCCCTACCTGCAGCAGCCTCAGCCTCTGCTCATTGTTGAATCTCTCCACAGCTGCCCAGAACCAGCGAATCACTATGTGGTTGTCGTGGTAACCTGAACGGGTGGGGGGGTAGAAGATGATGGTGCATGAGTCAGATGAATAACAAATAAGATCTTTAGTCCCCTGTCCCTCTCCTCTTCCTCCATCTCCCACCCTACTATTCCTCCACTGTGATGTTTGAATGGGCCCTGCTATTTAATGTTTAATGGCCAGGAGCTGCTCTGTTCGTCTCAGTCGATTCCTCTATTAAAAGAGCCTCACACTGACTCATGGCGGATTGTCAGGTTGAGTTCTCTTGAGTCCCTGGCTGCTGGCGGCTTTTCAAATGTACTGGCCAGACCCTTAAAAAGCCCTTTAATGTGATCTCTTATAAATGCTTTGGACACTGGCACTTACCAGCACTGTACACAATATGTATTACAATAATTAAATAGCAGTAATTCCCCAAAGTTTCAAGTGCTCATTTTACAGTACATTACAGTAAAGCCTAGTACAATGGTGATATAGGAAATTGAGTTATTTTTCAAAATTAGGAAGCACCATTTATTTTCCTGTGACATAAGTAAAAAAAAAATAACAGCAATAATTCAAGGGAGTAATACATCTTTTTACACATCAACTTTACAACTTACACTCAGGACTATATCTTGTAGGAGTAAGTTATCCTAGAAGTTCACCTGCACTTGTGGTGGTTAGACCTGTAAAAGTTATCTACATTTGTCATTTACTTTATTTTTTCTCACACACTCACTTTAACCCTCCTAAGTGATTACTTATCACCGATGTTCCCTAGAGCAAGGCAGCTAATCCCCCGCTGCTCAAAAACTTGAGGTTTACTGGCTGCACACGTTGCTGTCAGCGTGCCACGAACACTGCCATCTACATCTCTGCCTCCCTCCAGCCGTACACACCTCCTCTGTACTCTGTGTTGTTCCTCCAGTCTGCCAGGTCGATCTCCGCCGTGCCGGCAATCACCAGCTCCAGCTCCCTGGCATCGAACACGGACACCAGTCGCACATCCACCACCTAACAAACAACACATACAAAATTGATGAGCACATGGATAAACATATGGTATGGGCCTATTCATTCATCACAGTTCTCCAACATATGTCAGACAACACAGTTGCAGTAGATGTGTATTGTGGAGACCATCAGTGAAACAGGTGGCAGACGGATAAACATTGCTGGGGAAAAAGCTTCCATCAGTTTGTTGACAGTAAATTCTGAATTTGTTTTGTTTAGCAAATTGGAGCCTATAAACTAACACAGGACCCAGTAATCTGTCAGCCTGCCAGACCGGGGATTTTAGCAGAGGTGGGATCTGTACTAGTTATGTAAACACAAGAATAAAGCACTGGTCCAGATTACATTCCAGTCCTGGTTCACTTTATCATGCTGGGTTTTCACAGCATGTAGGACTGTGGGCTATCAGATCCTGCTGTTATTCATTGTACTATTAACTGCATTCTCTGAAGTACAAATACACACCAGGTTTAGCTTGTTGTTATTCAGAGTTGGAACAGACCACTCAGACATGAATGGGACACGTATTTACACTGACAACTGAGCAGTGCACAAAATCTAAACATTCTGTAACTACAGTGCATTCACTGGAATTACAACAGGCATGAAAAAGATGCTACTAAATAATCTATGCCATGTATTTTAATTTATCAATTTCATTTCTATCCCTCTACAGTTCCCTGCTGGTAGGTAAGCTGACTAACAAGAGTTAACACTGAAAACAAACCTCTGGTAAAAAAGCTAATATGTCACGTTGTCATTCTCTGAAATGCAATGCTGCTTTGTCATTTGCTCTTTTGGCTTGATCACAAGCATTGTGACACCGGTCGTTTGCTCCAAGCATCATTGTCCACCACTGAAAATGCCAGATGTCAGTACGAGGGAGGGTGTGTGTGTGTGTGTGTGTGTGTGTGTGTGTGTGTGTGCGCGATCCTGGGTTTGTACTGGTCAAAAAAAGGGAAATCTCATCACCTGATGCAATGATGCAACCACACTGCGTCACTGATATTGATCAACAGTCCTGTCACACTGCATCTTATGGCTCTTGTGTGCTCTGAAGCCATAAAATCCTACTTGTTTCATATTTAAGAAAGGCTTGTAGCCTCAGTAACACCTCTAAACACTGACAAAATGTGCCGTACCTCATAAAAGCCTCGGACCAGGCTCTCCGTCTGCTGGGCCACTCCTCTCTCGATACGCCACTTGACCATTCGCTCAATGTACTCCTTCTTATTCTTCTCTGACACGGGGATACCAGCCCCGCCCGGCTTCAGCTCTCTCTCCGTAATCTGCAGAATCGCAGACAGGCAGGGAGACTTGAGCTTCGACCCTAGATTTATTTTTATTTTAAACAAATCTAATAAAATCAAGATGATTTATTTTAATCAATCACTCATCTACCTGTCCAAAAACCTCCTCATTGACGGTGAAGGTGAGGTCCAGCATGTCTTCGATGTCGTTGTCCTTCATCCACTGAAGGCTCTGGTGGAACTCCTCATCCAGGAACTCCAGGTCGCTCAGGTCACATGGGCTGCATGAGCACAGGCAGAGGTTACACAGAGCTTACAGAGGGAGTCAGTGAGTCGGTATTGACCCATTGCCCCACTCATAAACCATAGCTGATTGTGAGAGGAGGTTGAAGGTCAATTACCTGATGTATAACAGCATAAGACAGCTTTCCCCAGATGTAACTCAAGTGCAAGTCAAGTAAATAGGGTTATTCACATTTACACAGAGACACACTGATAATAAATAAAAGGAGAAGGCAAAGCACATTTGCACAACAGCACAACATGTTTGAGCTGAAATTGAGATGATTTGGATTTGGCGAAACACACAGCGAATGTATTTAACTGACCTGCTGATATATTTTGGTAGTTTCCCCACTACTGTTTTCACCGTGCCTCGGGTGAAAGAAAGTATGTTGCTATGGATACAGTGAGGTAGCTGTTTATAGCTGGATTTTTCTTAGCTTATACATTTTTTTTTTTTTTTTTTTTTTACATTTTGGTAAAACCTGCACCATGAAAAGTACAGACAGCAAGGACCTGGATTATTTTTTACACTGTAAGAACTAAAAATGCTGATTATTAGTAAAGATCTACAGCAAATCAAAAACTCAAGGTATCTTATAGCATCATTTTCTGAATATTCCTCTGTAAAGCAGCATTTGTTGTATTTAGAAACTATATGATTTTTATTAGAATTTGAAATCCATCTCTTTGATAAATGCTTATCTGTGCAGTGATGGCGGAGCCAAGAAAGGATCCATTTTGCTGATGGGGTTAAGAACCCTTATTATTACATAAACATCTGTCATCTAACCCTTAGCAGAGACATTTGGCAGGATTTTAAATTGTTTGGACAAAGCTATTAATAATGGTGCTGCTCCTGCTGATAGGAAACTCAGCCAGCTGCTGGCTGGGAGGATCTGATATTCTAACATCTTACAGTAAGTGGGTGGGGTAGGGTGGGGTTGGGGGGTCTAATTAGAAGTGCTGGTGCCCTGCAAATTATGTGGAATGGGAAGGCAGGCAAAGGGACTTACATGCGAAGAAGCCCCTTGTAGAAGGGTCGGGTGAAGAAGGCATCCAGCAGGTACTGATGGACGAGAGCCAGCCCCAGGATACGCCCACTGAAGCGAAACCTGGACACAGAAGAGGAAACACAGGTGAGTACAGTGCACCAGCACCATGAATCTTCAAAACATCTTTCACAGTAAGTGATGTGGCCTGCTTTGATCATTTCAAATGTGCAATATCTGTATTTAGTTCACTTTCTGTCTATGTATAAAGTTGTATATTGCTCTTCTGTTAATATTTTTTATTACATTGTCATGTTTATACTGTTGTGTATATTTTTATAACCTTATCTTGTTTTTATTTTTGCCCTTACTTGTATTTATGTCTTTCTAATTTTTTCAATCACTTAAATTTTATCTGCTGCTGCAACAATGTAAATTTTCCCACTGTGGGACTAATAAAGGATTATCTTATCTTATCTTATCTTATCTTATCTTATCTTATCTTATCTTATCTTATCACCAAATGCAGGGGGTTATTCTTCTTAAAACTTCTTTAATAACTTATTTTTAATTAGTGAAATTAGTCAGCTTATGTGCAGTTGTTTCCTCCATGACGTATTTAACAGTCTTAAATACCCACATCTGTTATCGTCTTCATCCAACCTATGACATTATGATTTTCCAGTCTAGTTATCTGCCCATCCTCTCATCAGTCTGATCATCCATCTATCCAACCATTCATCCATCCACCCGTCCATCCAATCACTGTCACTGAGGTGAAATTGACTGGTGAGCCACACAGTGCTGATCCAAATTTCCGCACAGCATCCCGCAAATTGCTTCTATTTTGGGATCAGCACACAACAGCAGCGAGAGCAGACAACGATGAACACTTTCCAGTCAGCACAGCAGCAAGTGTAGCTTCAACAAACGTACGATGGACAGGCAGACAGGTAGATGTTGTGGGTACAGTGCATAGACCCATAAATAAACGTAAACCTCACCACTCATGGTGGTTGTCTACAAAGGCAGACATGGGGCTGATCTGGACAGTGTATGTGTCATTGGCTGAATATTCAAACAGGCCGTAGTACGGGTTGAACAGTTCTCTGGACACCAAGAAGAAAAACTCTCTGGAGGGCCCACTGTAGTCCAATCTGCAAAACAAATATCATGACACACATACGGCATATACACGTCAGTAAGAAAAGGAGTCAGTGAATGTTCTTCAGTAATTACTGTGCAGTCTCAGAAAGCCTGTAATGGAACAATGTACATTGGATATATTAGGTTTTGGTGTATCTGGAGAGCTAGTTGTTGTTTCAGCAAAGATACACCCCCACAGTCATTGGCCCTTGGGTGTTTGCAACAAAAAAAGGATACAGGATTATACAATTAACTCATAGCAAGGTATATATTATCAGTCATTGCACCATGTACAAAAACACAACACAAAAACAGAGAAACTGTCAATCATTTCTGTAAAGAGCTTGTTTGTTTATACTAACTACCTATTGATGTGAAAATGTTTTGTGTGGTTTTTTTTTCCCGCCCACTTGCCCCAGCTGCTCATTCACCAAAAGACTGTGGAATTACTGGGATGTTATCAAAATGTGTGAGTAATTATAAGTTGTGAAGCTTAAGGTAAGAATGAATGCTCTGTGTGCTGACGTGCTGACTGTTACTAACAATATCTCCCCTCTAGTAGTGTGCTCTTCCGTCTCTCTCTCCTCTTCTGTCTCTTTCTGCAGGTATTTCTGCCTCTGGAGCTGTAGAGTCTGATCTGTGATGACAAGTCTCCTGCTGCTCCGACAACTCCTCTCAACACCCGCTGCTATAATTAGAAATTACTAGTACTGCTACTTTTGTAATTACTACTTTATCACTACTATCATTATTACCACCGTATTATTGGTATCACTTTACATTCATTTTATGTCCACACTGAGTCCGGTTCTGCTCGAGGTTTCTGCCTCTTAAAAGGAAGTTTTTCCTTGCCACTGTCGCCTAGTGCTTGCTCATGGTGGGATTTGTTGGGTCTATCTCTGTGTAATATAAAGGGTACGGTCTAGACCTGCTCTATATGCAAAGTGCCCTGAGATGACTTTTGTTGTGATTTGGCGCTCTATAAATAAAACTGAATTGAACTGAATTGAATGCTCGGTAAAGCTCACCTGGATCAGTTACGTTTAGCATGTACACACATTTCACACTTTGACAGCCTGATAAGGAAATGAAGTGGGGATGAAATACGTCTTTCTCACCCATCCTCGCCTACGAAGCTGACATAGAGTTTACTCCTCTGCAGGTCTTTACGGGAGTAGCACATGATCTGGTTGAAGGCATCCTCCAGAAGGTGGTCTCTGCGTATGATCAGCCTGAGAGCACACACACACACACACAGAAGTACACACACACACACACTGTTATATGCACACAATACTATTCGACCTATCGTGAACAATGGTGGCACTGTTTATATCGACATTTTACTTTGTATAAAGTCATACAGTGTTAGTTGTTCAGTTAGATTCTTTTGCATTTTAGAAAATACTTCAGTTTTGGGTTTAAAGTTAAGGGTACTATCTGTTGAGCAGTCATGCTAATGATAGTAAGTAGATGTGAAGTGTTAACATTGGAAAAGTTGATGTTATGTTATGCAGGTTAAAACACTGCTGACGGATGAAACATAACATTTCTTAGTGTCAGCAAATCCCATGAAAAGACAGAAGTCAGTGCTGCGTTCCTAAAGGGGACATAAAAACAAGTCATGAATAAAATATAGAGTTACATTTTTTAAAGGGTTGTTACTTTTTTAAACAGCTGGGCACAGTAATTTTTAGCAAACAGTGCAAACAGATTGCCTTTGTTGGGGACCATCTTCATCTGCAGATTTAGCCGCATTTTGGTGCTCTCATAAGTATTTTGGGTAGCAGGATAGTGTGTGTGGGATTGAGTCAAAATAAACAAGAGTATGTGGTTATGAAGGAACACATCACCTAGAGCAACAGTGTGGTTCACTGACGTGTTTTTAATTTAAAAGATATTAATTTTAAGATATATCAGGCTTTAGATACACACACAGTACTTGTTAGTAGGATCAGTTCATTGTTAGGTTTGGGTTGTCATGGGATTTGTTGACAACAATAAAAATATGAAATATTTACAGACTTATCCTTTAATACTGGAAAGTTCAAATCAAGTCTAATGCCACGGTGACATGACGGTAAAGGGTGACGCTAAAGTTAATTTGCAGCATTTAAACATACTTGACTTTCCCTGGTCCTTGGCCATAACCCTTGGTCTCCAGCTTTCGATAGAAGTTCCTCAGTTTAGCCTCAAAATCTCTCTTATATGGAGCAGGAGCGCGGGCATTGGCTCGCTGAGTGCCTGAGATATAAATGAGAGAGAGAGGGAGAGAAAAAAGGCACAGGAAGAAAGAGAAAGGGGGAGAAAATATAAACTAACAGTCAGAGAAGTTAGAGACAGACAATAAAAAAAGGGGCAGAGATGGGTAAAAACAGATATAGGGAGATTGAGATAAAATAAAATTTTAATGATCCCAAGCAGAAATTGGGTAAAGCCTGAATGAGTGCAGAGTCTGAGAAATGAAAGTACTGTATGCAGGTTAATCCTGGATTGTTATTTTGCATCAGACTGCTGTAGCTTTATTCATTCATTCATTTCAGAGAAAAATACAGAAACTGTGAACCTGTTTTTCCAGCTCACAGCTTTTATCTCGACTACTGTATCCAAATGTCTGCAATTTGGTTAAACCCTATAAGATTAGAAAAAGGAGGTGCAGAGTGTAAACAGAAGGTCAGGCAGAAGTAGATGAACAGTGACGGATGAGCCACGCAAAAGACGTCGATACCGGTGTGTGCGTTGTATTGGAAATAGACTACATGAGTTAACTAGTTAACTTATTGACTCATCTGAAGGGACAACATACTCAAACTGTGCCCTTTTCAAGGTTGCAATTAGTGAGGTTTCACCTGACAATGTATTTAACTTTACAAAACTGACAATTCGACAAGTACACATGGCAGTTCTCAGGCTTTCAGGTAGGTACAAATGTGACTGAGATCACTTATAAGTGTGACTGGACATTTATGTCTAATGAATGTTAGTGTATTCATGTTTTATTTTAGCCTGACATCAAGTTATGTTATATCTGAAGGTACTATGAAAGTGTTTCTTTTGTGTAGTAAGACAATGTAAACCAAATCTCATGGTGAAAAGTGTCAAATTTCATAACAGGTAAGAATTTAATAAAGGTGAGAAATGGTGTATCGTGCCAATAAAGCTGCTGTGGTTGAAGTAATGCAGACAGAGTGAGACAGAGACCTACCAGGGGAGCTCTGAGGCGAGGAGATGCAGTAACCTGGGTGGAGTAACGGGGGCACGTATGACATCACCTCCTCTTCAAATAAGCTGGGAAGAACAGTATAGCTTTAGCAGAGGTGGATAAAACGGGAACTAAGACTTGCATTGGAAGTGGTGGAGCCAACTGGCGCTAATTTTCACAAGCAACCAATAAGCAGTCGCCCACACCCCACACGAACTCACAAGGACAGGACCCTACCTCAGCAGCATGACGAGGTCGGCGTCACTAGAGAGACGAGCCAGCCCGTTGACTCCCTCACTGCGAATAAACTGCACCTTCTCCCTGAAAAACACACACACACACACACACACACACGTCAGAGGGTAAACTGGCACAATCCATTAGGATTAAAGGTTAACTGTGTGTTCAGGTTGACTGATGATGATGATGATGATAATGGAGGCACTGGAGGTGAGCAAGGCTAGAGGGGAGGAGAGAGGCGGAGAGTAAAAAAAAAGGGAAGCACTGAAAGAGAGAAAACAGAGGAAGGGACAGAGAGAGAGAATCAGAGACGTACTTGAGCGAGTGGTTCCTGGCAAGCTCAGGTTGCCTTTCCTGCAGTATCTCAAAGATGTTGGGTTGCCGTAGAAACGCCACAATCTTGTCATTGTAGGCTGGAGGAATGAGATGAGGGAATTAGGAGTGCACGCTCTGTGTCTTGTGTTTGTTCACACTTAATGCTTGTACCTATGCATGTGTAGGCGCGATTCTGCCTGACTCACCCACGGGCACCACGTCGTGGTACTGACTGCGACTGGAGCCGCTGAAGGTGCTGGAGGGGCGGGGCATGACGGGCGGGTTGGTTTGGCGAGAGTCGTCCACTACCTGTGACAAAAGGAAGCACTACAGTTCAGGTCGCATCCTAGTTCTGGGACCGATCGATCCACCTGCCAGTCATCAGCAAAAGCCAACCTTAACTCTACCTCTTTGACTTTGGGTACTTAAAAGTTTTACATTCTATCATTATCATAATCTATCTATCTATCTATCTATCTATCTATCTATCTATCTATCTATCTATCTATCTATCTATCTATCTATCTATCGATAGGAATACAACATTCAGCCACAGCAGTAAAACCAGTTAGTGTTTCTAGCTTTCTTATGCATCTTTTAAATTGATGTAATATATTTTTTTAACTGCTGTTTCCATTGCCATTTCTCTCTCTGTCTGTCATTCTCTCCCTCACAATTTGACCTGGCCAGTTTCTCTCCCTCTGTGTGTGTCTGTCTGTTTTCCTCAGATGCAAAATTTCAGAGTCTGCTTCCTCTGCTGCAGTATTCAGTATAAATCTCCATTTTCTCCTCCCACATTCTGTCCCTTTAAACAGGAATACCTCCGAATACATGTTGCCTACACATGTTTTGCTAGAGATGTAGTACTGTTCAGGTGTCTGTGTTTCTGCTCATGCCAGTAATGGTATGAAAATCAACTCATGAAAGCAACAGAGATTTGAATTTGCTGAAATAGGCATACCATTTCAGTGAATATTCAACTTGCTAAGTATTAAAGATTTAAGGTGGCTGTTATAAAGTATCTAAAGAAGTATCCTCAATGAATTCTTTGAATATGAATGTCAAGAAACTAAAACCCAGGAGACAAACTACAGATAAACTAGGTTGAGATGATTATGTAAATTTGGAAATACTTTGAATTAAAAAGGTCAGCTGCCTCAGATATCAGATTTTCCCACAAACGCTTGAATGCATCACAAAGAGAGATAGTTCAAAACAGACCCTGATGCTTTAGTATGCAATATACCAATGTTTAGGACACCTATCCAAAATCCATTACCTTAATCACAAACTTAAACCAAATAATGCTGCGGGTTCTATGGATAAACAGAGCAACTAAAGCTGTCTACCATGCTCACTCTGGTCTCTTGTGTTTATGATAATCATAACATATCACTACTAATTAGTATCACCACTAACTTGACAATGTTATGGATGCATATCAATTCTAGGTAGAGCTTTAAAGAGATGATTGCCAACAAGCAAGGAGCCATTTCTCAGCCTGAGGTGTAATACATTTCTCTTCCTCATCATATGAACATTAAAAGAGTCAGTTATTTGACATACAATAGAGTATGTACACAATATGAAGCTTTTCAGTCAATCAGGTGATAGAGTAGGATATCTACAAGGACTAAGACAGACAACTGGATTTGCTGTTTTGGAATTGAAATTTTGTGATGTTAGACTGTAATAAGGGCTTGTGCAAATAACTGAAAAGGTGGAAATGCAAATTCTAATTAGTTAGAATGTGGGGAAAAAAAAGAAGCAAAATTGAGCTAACTTTCTTCCGCAGCACCCTTGACTTGCATTTTCCAGTAGCACTGATGTCATCACAGGACCGTAGCAGAATTAACTTCCCTGCCTGTACCCACGATGCAGAAACTTACTAAGCATTTTTCTCCTTCAAACTGGCCTCTACAAACATCGCAGTGTCTGCATGAGCTTTAAGTTGACTCCAGGTGACGAGTGGCGCAGTGGAAGACTAGTCTCTCACCTCCCCAGCACTGTGGCTGCGCTGGCGGCTCAAATGCTGGCGGTGAGCCAGCAGCCCTGTCGAGCGAGAACTCTGGAGGGGCAGCCGTGGGTCAATGAAGGTCGTGGAGCGACAGTTGTGATCCACAAAGAAGGGCTGGGGATTAAGACGCAAATACCCACAGTCAGGCATTGGATAGACTCCACTGTGTGTGCAGGGGCAACATATGTTCACATGCAACACACTGAAAGCAAGGATTTAAAAATAAGCAGCAGTGAAAACAACAAGACAACTGAGCTGAGATTACATTCACTGGATGCACACGGCCTTCAGGGTTAAGGTAATCTTAGGTAATGAGTCAAAGGTTATGGGTCACACACACACACACACACACACACACACACACACACGCACACGCACACACACACACACCTTCCCAGTATGGTCGTGCTTCATCTCCCACCCCCGGGGAAGCTCCAGCTGCTTGTTGGAGAACATGTTGAGGAAGGTGACGAGGTCGCGGTTGTGCTGGTAGCGCTCAAAGTAATGAGCGTCCCGGCGCACCTTACTGATCATGTGCTTCAGGCAGGTGTTGCTCGTAAACATGCGATAGGCACTCTGGGCAGAGAGGGCAGAGGGGTGAGGTCATTAGAAAGAGACAGAAGACAGACAGACAAGAGAACAGCTTTGGAGTCACTCTAGTTCAAGATGGATGACGATGTGAATAGTAGAATTTTCCGAAAGCTAACATCTTCAAAATTATATATTAATAGATTATTAGGGATACTCCCCATTTTTCTCTATGATATCTTCTCTTATATGAGACTTTCTTTCAGTGCTGCTCTTATTGGTCTCAACCGTAATTTCTAAGGTTAGCTAAAAAAGTAAAACTATTACATAGAAAGTATTTGCTTTTGAGTTTCTCTTTATATGCACCTAGACATCTAGATCTATGTAAAAGAAGGTCAGTGGTGACAGAGGCGGCGAAGCGTGTTAGACTGACAGGGTTTGAATGCAGCACGGTGAAGAAGTCGGGGCTGCACAGGAACTTGGCGCTGGGTGACTGGAGCAGCAGGGAGAGGCGTGAGCGACCGCTGGCGTGAGCGACTGTGCTCTCTCGCCGGTATTCTGCAACAGGGTCAACACACACTGGTCAAGCCTTGAAATAAGGAGACAGTAAGCTAAGCACCTTATTTCATGACAGCATAAGAAATCTATTTTGATACAGTATGTTAAGACACACACAAACGAAGGCGGACAAACGCAGACAGGAGTTTCAGAATTATATATCCAGCATTTTGTGTCAGTGATAGTCTCAAACCTTTATGTATAAAATAATAGCTTTTTCTGACTCATAGCTTATCATAGCATTTCAAAAGATATACTGTTCTCAAGAGGTGAGTCATTTAATTAGAAAAATATTGTTTTTCAAAAAGATGCACTGCTATTGAGCATTAAATCTCTCTTTTTTTCTGTATTCATTTTGTGGTAGGTTAGTTGAAACTGACCAGAGATGGAGTGGGGCATCAGTTCACTTTCTGGTTCAGGTAGCAGGTCAACTGAGCTTTCCTCTGTTCGATCACTGTTGGTTATGGTCCTCCTGATGCTCTGGTATCTGTGAATGAGAGCGTAGTGAAAGTGTAGTGTTACAAAAGTCATCAAAATATCTTGAAATGCAACTATTTAATGGAATTCATATATATATATATATATATATATATTTAGAAATCAAATTTTCAGTGGAGAGAGAATAAGATAGGAACACTGCCCTACTGAAAGTCTTTGTATACCTTTGTTTATTCAAAGGTACATTAGTTCTGAAGAGCCTCACGATGAAGAGAAACAAAGCGAAACCCAGAGGCAATGTCCCATTAAAAGAGAGTACAAAGAAATAGGTCTCTGAGTGGACATTTTTGTGAGCACGCAAGTTTTATTTTGCCTCTCTTGTCTGTTAAAAGCCACTACCCATGGTTTAGTGAGATACTGACTACATTATCTAACTGTAATAATGTTTACTAGTGAGAAAGCTATTCTGGATATTGCAGTATGTTTCTCTTTACAAAGCCTACCTGCGGTTGAGTTGCTCCATCTGCTGAATAGAGTTAGAGCGGGTCAGTCCCTGCGGGGCAGGCGGCCCAGTGGGACGCTGCCATGTGGTGGTCCTGTTCACATGGTCCACGAAGAAAATCCTCCCATGGCTGTCGATCCGAGCCTCCCAGTCTGAGAAGCAATTAATATTGGATACAATGTAGATGTTTAAAATGAAGTTTAACAAAATGTCTAGGGAAATGCTAACAGCTCTGTGATGCTAAGCTGCATGCTTACATAAGAATGCTAACATCCTCACACTGATGATGTTAACATGTTGATGTTAAGAAGGTAATATTTACCATGGTCACCACATTAGTTTAGAGTGTTAGCACGACAGCTTTTGCTAATCAGTGCTAAAAATTAAGAATGGCTGAGGCTGAAAGGAATGTATTTCTTTTGGTATTAAGTTATAAAGTTTTTCTTATTAAATTATAAACCAAGAAACCGGAGGATCACCAAAGTTATCAGCATCTCTCCTGTGGGAAACATGGATGTCTTTATAAAATTTCAAGGCAATCCATTTGATAATTTTCTAGATATTTTATGCAAACAAAACCATTAACATCATTAGATAAAAAGTCAAGAGATCACAAAAGTCATTAGGATTTGTCCTCGGGACCATGAACGTCTGTTAAAACATTTCTGGCAATTATCAAGATAGGTCATTCCAAAGTTAGGGGGTCGACACACTCAAATTGTTATTTTTTGAGTCATTCAATTTGAGTCAGTTAATTTGAGTCAGCAGGACATGGACATGGACACACATGGATACACAGACACATAAACACAAAGACACATTAAACACAGGTGGTGGTATACGCAGAGAGACAAAAACAATATGGTGCATGCAGACACACACACTCACTGGGGGGTAGAGGCTCGTCCACACGTTGGTATCGGTGAATGTCGTGACGTACAGAGGGAAGCGAACGTACAGGATGGCCGTTGACATGTGTACCTGAACACAGAAAACATTCAAAAGACGGGAAAAGGGAATTTTGTTTTAATATGGCAAAAATGGTGAGAATATGTTGAATGGCACTATTCAGGTAACATTTAAGAGACCTTCTCTTAGGAATTCAAAAAAATTTCAACGACAAAAAGTGAAGAATGAGTTGCTTGAAACGAAGTACCTTCCTCTCCGTCTGTTTCTGTAGTAACTTGCTCTGAATCCACAGACTCCTCATGTGGCTTCGCCTCCTCCCCTTCCTGTTCTTCAGCCACGCCCCCTGCAGCCTGCAGGCTGAGCCTCCTCATGCTGATCTCCTCTACCCCTTCTCGCTCCCTGGCTGGCGGCGCTTCTCCTTCAGCCTCAGTGACCGGCAGTTTGCCCACCCCCCTCGTCATCTACAGCTTGAGTGGTTGGAGGGGTGCAGGTAACTACATCTCCCCCAGGATCTATGGCTGTCTCTGCTCCCTCCTCCGCCTCCTACAAAATACCAGTGAAAACAGTGGGAAAAACACCAATAATATTAGAGGTAGTGGTAATGTAGGTTTAAGCTCACTAGTAAATGTGCAAGGCATTCACACCTACTGCCTCAAAATGTCACTGAATTACAAGAGGTCTGTCAGTCCAAGTGGAAGCTCAGAACATAAGACAGCATTGGCTCCATCACCAAGGCAACAAAAGAAAGCTGAGAGATGTTTGACTCCATGCAAATATGTATTGGTGCGTAGGAGTGACAACTCAAAGGAAACAATCATGGAACATTTGTCGAACAATCCAATGGTATCTGGATACAGATAATTGTTTTCCACTCTGTTCTCAGAAATTTGTCAAATTACATGTAAAAATTTTCTCCCAACTAACTGGCTGAATTAAAAATATGTATTTCACACCCTGTATTGAACACATAATGGTGGTGTTACAGTGCAGTATTATGGCGCAGTGTCACACAAAAACAGCTGGGGCTAGGACCCAGCTGAGACTGCTACTCAGTACAATGTGCACTGTGAAGAAACTAATGACAACCAGGCTGTTGCACAGTGGACTGTGCCTGCACATACAGGAGATGAAAAACTGGTATGATGACAGTTGACGGTAGCAAAACATCATAAGAGGACATCAGCGGAGTGTAGGCGCAATCATGACTACCTGAGCACATACATGATGAACATGAGCCTACTAATGAACAAGAACAGTCTTATGCGAAACAGACATTTACTACTTAAACTTTACTGGGATTATGTTAACTTTAAGATACAAGTGAATACCAATCTTTTGCAATGAGCAATAAAATGCAGTCTTGAAATATTTACTCTAAGAATGCACAGCACACAGCAGTAACAATTGATGCACATTCATCAGTGGTTTAAGTTTCTATAAATAAATCAATAATAAAATAATTTCTTCTCATTTTTAAAGTGCTACTGCATTTCAGTAGAAATCATTGTTTTATTAAATGAACATTTAAGTCTGTTTGCAAGAATTCATTCTAGTGTTTATAGTTACCATGTGAAGGTTTGACCACTGGTAGCACCATAGAGCAATGTTTTTATGAGTTCGTCCCCTTTTGCTTGTATTGCACAAAAGCATGAAGACGTGTATGCACACCTGCCACGCAATTTCCATCCTGCTATTGGTTTCACAACTGACTGTTGGTGGCAGGAATGAGCAAATTAATGTAGCAGTTTGCACCAACAGAGGCAGTGAAGAAGTGAGCAAACATGAATGTAAACAATGCAAATTTAAAACCTTTTTTTTATGGTTTTGCAAAGGGGAATGAAATGCAGTCAGCATGTTTGTTAGACCTCAAGGACACACAGTGCTTTTTGGTGAGAAATGCTGAATATAAAAATAACAGGAAAACCCCACAAGACACCTTGGACAAACAGCTGATGATATCCAAACTTGCTAAATCTGCTAATAAATAAAACATGTTAAAATATATCGAATGACGCTTGAGTCTTGGGTTTCCTTGCAGACATCTGCTGACGTGATTTGCCAGGATGGTTTTGGACAGAACAAACAATTTCAAGTCATCTTAAGCTCTGAGAAATTGTGTTGGGAGTCTTTCAGTATTTTCTAATATTTTGATTATTTAGTTAATCGTAAAAATAATCACAACAGTTTAACAGTTTAACAGTTTAATTAACAATGAAAATACATTTTTGTTACAGTCTTAACAGGAACATTTAAGTAATAACAAAGAGCTGAATGTTGACATAAGGATAATGAACTCACCACAGCAGTGGTCAGTGTGACTGGACAGCTCTCTGATGATGAGAAGGCTGTCTGCGGGGCTGTTGCCATGGAGCAGGTGTCGATCTCTGATGAGGGTTCCTCGCCAGGCACCCTCTCTTCCTCAGGCACCTCTCCGCCCTCAGGCAAAACACTATGGGACATAGCCTCAGTGAAAGGAACCTCCTCCACCTCAGAGAAGACATCTGGCTCCAAAACATCTTCCAAGTCCAGACCTGCCTCCAACTCTACCTCAGCGGGCACGTCTTCTGTCACAGCACCTGCACCCTCGGGCTCCTCCTCGATAACTGATGGCTCTAGCTGCTCAGGCTCCTGTTGGAGCTCGGGAAATGGGTCGTCTTCATCGGGGCCGCCGACGTCAGGAGGCTCTCCGTTCATCAGCAGCGGTGACAGTGGCACTGGAGTGATGTCGTTGGCCCCCGACCTCTCCTCGTCCTCGTCTGAATCTATGTGCAACATAGCACTGAGCCTTGTGTGTGTGGGGAAGCTAGAGCGCAGTTTGGGTGAGGCCGCACCCAGGGGTCTTTCACCGGGACCCTTGGGGGCCTCAATAGCATCCAGGCCCTCACTAAGTGACCCCTGGAGTATTTCATGGCCCGACAAGCTTTCAGAATCCACAAATCTAGCCTCAGCTCCAACAAGAGACAGGTCCTTTTCCGGGCAGGCCGTGGCCCCACCTTCCCACATGCCCTGGGAGCCCTGGGAGCCGGTAGGGGAGGGGCCTGCAGAGACCACCCCCGGAAGGTGATGTGGAAGGTCCTCATCATCAGATGGAGTCCCTGGAGCTCCATTCAAGGATGAAATGCCAATGATAGAATCAGGGGAAGCACCTACAGTAGACAGAAGAGGTTGTGCATTGATGAAAATGAACAAATTTAAAAACAAAAAAAACAAAATGCGAATACAATTTAAAGGCAGATTTACCATCAGGCCCCGTTGAGGTGAGCTCCACTTTGAACTGCAACTGGCCACTTACGTGTTCAGTGGGCAGGCGCCGACACAGAGAGAAACTCACAGGCTGGACACTGGACAGCCAAACAAAGAGGAGACACATCACTGTACACATCAAATTTAAGTAATGAGACAGATCATTAAAAATGTTCTTCTGACTGAGCTGAAGCTGGACTGTGTTAAATAAAGCATCCCTGTTTATCACCTACCCAGGTATTTTTTCAATAAGCCGCTGCACAGGGATAGTGAGCTGACCGAGGAAGCGTTTGATGATTGGTCGGCTTTTCGCGAACTTGTCCTTCACCTCAATATACAGGATGTCTGTCATTAGCGCTACAAATGTGTATTTCTGCAGAGAGGCAAAAACATACACCGGTCAGTAGATTCTCAATTATGATATAATTAAGCGATTGATGTAAAAGCGGGGGAAAGCACCTCTCCGTGCCAGATGGGGTTGGTGGTGTTAGCGATGATGGCTGATCGTCGCTCCTGTCCATGGTGACTGAAGACGGGGAAGACGCTCCTCTTCCCTGGGTGGATGGACATCTTCAGGTATGGGTCCGGATTAAAAAACATGCCCTTCTTCAGGCCAGTGGCACGCAAGTCTGCAACAAAACATTCCAGATAGTGGTCTTATAACCAGAGGGACAAATATTTATTCAGTGGAAGCAAAGGACTGGTTCCCTCTTCTCTGCCTTATATAAAAGATAATGGCCAACAGAGAAAAGTGGTTTGAGTGAGCAACTTCTAAAAAAGACATTCTATTCTTGTAAACTCATTAAACTAATCCTGATACTGACTTCAATAGAAAACTGATAACATCCTTTGTCTTCCTCTGTCAGGAAAACACCTCTTTAAATTCCAAGACCACTGTGTTTCCTGAGCAGCTGTGAAAGTTTACCCTGGCTTTTCCCAAAGGAACTGTTAGACAAAGATGAAGATAAGATTACATCACTCAGCTGAAATCCATAAGTCTGGTCTGTATTTTGAGGGCTTTGTTAAATTTACTTGAAGTTATTTGCTCCGCTTCCAGATTTGCTCTGATTTGTTATTGAGGATGATTACAAGAGCTCTCTGAGCAGCAGTGTGGTACTGAAATAAACTTCTCAACTCACCCGTCAAAGTAAAGCTGATCAGTTTCCGAGGATGTTCGACGCCCACCTGCTCTGCCAGCCCCTCCACCTGAGAGAGAGAGAGGAGACAATGTCACACTCTACGCACCACAGGAATGTCATTCACATAAATCTAAATGCTAACACGGTAGACGACTTGGGAGGTGTGGGGGAAATAAATTCACTGTAGCTGCAAAGATGCACTGCTCATTGTTGATGCAGCAGAGAAAATTATATTACTTATGTACATGGCCTAGTGTTAGGGATTGATTCTGTCATATATGAGTTTTGGTGGTCAATTAACTGGACTGCATGAAACATGGTATACAAACAATAGGTTACACCCAAACCACTCTGAGGCTCCATTATGTACATATCATGTGGACTTCCCGAGACTACTGACCATTTATTATCCATTTTCAGATTTTCCAGCCTACAAGAGACCATGTCATTGGTTTTATATTTATAGCATTTCAAAAACCCACTTACAGAAACCTAAAATCTGCTTAATGGGATAACTCAGCCCTGCTTTTTGGGCCATTAGAAAACAAAATTTTGAGTTAGGCACAGAACTCCACTGTTGAAGGTAAGAAGCAACCACGTTTTAAAGCAGCATTTCTTTTCAGCAGGTGACTTCCACGTCTAAAATATTAACAAATACCCATTTACCCATAATGCTACAGCTGAACAGGAGCTTGGAACTCTGCATGACTAAATCTCTCTTCCCCTCTCATTCCCTCTCTCTCTCTCTCTCTCTCTCACACACACACACAGACAAGTGCACAAGCACAGACCAGGACTGCTGGATTCTTCACAGTGATGCAGGGGGTTGTAGCTCGCAGGGCTCCACTCACTCCGTGGTAGTACTTGAAACAGATCTTGGTCTCAGCTGTAGAGGAGGCAGTAAAGACTAATGGGATATGGAGACATTGTAAACACTCTCTGTCTGTTGTTGGCCACACTGCAGCTATATTGTAGACTGTGGAATAGTGCTTGAATATATTATATGCAATTATCTTTCACACTCTAACAAATTCATTCTAAATATACGGTTAACATATTGCAATTAGAGATAATTATCATTCATGAAATCATATGAACATAAGAATGGTTGCATACATGAAAGCTTACATGAAAATTCAATTCATTTTTACCTTTTATGCCAGAAAAACATTCACATTCTGAATGATACGCATACTTTATAAGAATGGAATGAATTGTATCATTAAGTATGACTTGTAACTTACGCTCCATAAAGTAGGGCCCAGCCTCTAGCCTCCAAACAATCTGACCTTTTTGGGTGCCATTCACCCCTCTGTTCTTACAGTCCCACACGTTGGATGGACTGGTTTCATCTGGAAAAAAAGAAGAACTGTGAGTTGGATATGAGCGAGTGTTGATTCTGTGATTGGACAAATCATGCTCTCGCTGTGTTGACGTTCCCCCCTGGTTTCAAACCAAAGAACGTTAACTAGAAAAACAGATGACAGCGCTTAAGCTCTGGACTCTGCGACAAAAAAAACAAACAAAAAAAAAAAACAAAAAAAACAAAAAAACAACTGCAACCGGGCTGCATCTGCTCTGCCTTTCAGTAAGTTTAGTCTGCAGACTCTTTCTTTAATCAGTGAAATCCATTCCCAAAATAACCTCCCTGCGACCTCCAACCAGAAGGACAAACACCAAACTTCCTCTGAGTTAAAAACAGGGAGGGGGGAATTCCGCTGTACGTAGCACTTTCGCACACAGATTAATGGAACACCAAACTCAGCTGACTGAGTGGAGAGTTTCGAGTGAGGACTGTGTACTGTATATGCGTATGCATGAGTGTGAGCGCGCCTCTGTGTGTGTGTGTGTGTGTGTTTGTGTTTGAAGGGGAGTGGAGGGCAGGTTGCTTATCATTGAGTGTCTGCTTAGTCGAGGAAAGCGGTAGCCCCTCTGGGGTATAAGACCCTGGAGCAGATAATGAAGTCCTGGCAGCCTTATGATCGATATGAAGTGACCTGAGGTGTCAGGCCCGGCACCAGCAGTTTACACTATCTCTTTCCCCCACATAGCATTCCATCTACAAGGGAAACTAATCCAGATGGGTTAAGTCCTGGAGGTCATCAGAAATGTAACTAATTATTTGGTAAACAAAGTTAAAACAACCATGAACTACATTCTTTTATACTATAATTGCATGGTGGCCAGAATCTACTGCTGCCTGTTGTACTGGGGGTTTGTCTGACCTCTCGGAAGTCAAAGGCATCCATTGTCTTCAAAAATCCATTATCCACTACTAACACAGTAGATCATGCTGAACAGCCCACAGGCTGCAATTCTTCCCTGAACATCACTGTAATATATCAGTAATTATCTGGTGTAAAGAGACAACTTTCACTTTTTGCCTCACCACATAATGAAAAGGCAACTTATGGGCCTGGCAGCAACAGCATTGATTCTGCAGTTGAAAGATTCTGTTAGAAAAAGCATAATGCTAGTTTTCAAATGAACTCATTATTTTCATCCAGACAGCAGAATGTCTCAAGGGTTTGCTCCCGTTTCAAGATGTATTTTGTGTGAGCTGCAGATGTTTTGCAGGACAAGGTTTTATCATCATTATCAAACAAATGCGACGATGGTCAGAATCAAAGTAATAGATAACCTAGTATAGGTTTCATTTCCCATAATACCACCAATAGTGTCATTTTGTTTGACGCTCCCTGTCTGGTGAAAACCCACATCTTTCAAAGTCCTTCCTTCCAATTCATTTTTTTTAACCTCAAGCCAAAACTGAGATAAGCCTAATGACATTATCAGGGCTACTGTTTCACAGATAGGTGTCTTCGGAGTCACATATAACTAACAACTGTTTTGACAAAATAAGTAGTAAGGTAAACTGACCTTTATGTGTAAAACTGGTGTAGTGCCCCTTTAATATTTCAGGTTTTGGCTGCCTTTTAATGAACATCACTTCCCATTAGTCCTGGACCATCGCAGGTTAAACGTTTGCAGCTAGTTCAGACATGTTTGCAATAACAGCAGGACAGAGACGACCGACGGGAGGTTAATGAGGTTTTTTTGGAGAGCAGAGACACAGCTTAAGAGTTACTTAAAAAGAGAATGTGGGTGAATATTATGCATGAGGAAAAAAACAAGTTACGATATGCTGTGCGCTGCTATGCTATGCAGATTCATGGGAGACAGTTTTTGTATACTAACAAATTAATTATATAACTTTCAACTTATAATAGCAAGGTAGCTTGTGGTAGATACTCATCTTAATTTTCTAAAAAAAAAAACAAAAAAAAAAACACACACACACACACACACACACACACACACACACTGAAAAAGAAAAAGAAATGCTGAATGAGAGACAGAAATGGAACAGAGGTTAGCCCAAAGGTGACGTCAGAACGTCAGCTTTTTACTATGTAAGCAAGATGGCATAGAATTCAAATTCTTAAAAACAAAGGTGATGGTGGAACACAATTGCTCCTGTATTACTTTTCACCATGATGGACAGATCTGCCAGACAGGTTGAGCCTGATAGCCTTCTTCAGCACACAGGTCAATGTATTTCCCCCCTGTCAAATTCCTGTCTCTAAGCAGGATTAGCATACATTATTGGAGACCACCACGCTTGCCTCCAAGACACGCATGGTTTGTGATGGTGCGTGTGTTATCGTATACTGTGGCAGAGCTGTTACATGTTGACTCAGCTTCCAGCCCTGTGTAAAGTCTCAGCAGCTCCTGTTTCAGTATTGACTCTGAGATGGAAGCTCCTGCACAAGACTCTGGCTCTACCTGGCTATTCTCAGCTTCCAATAATAAAACTGCAGGATCAGCTGATAAGCTTTGAGGACAGGTGGGGTCAAGTCAGCTCTGGTCCTGAGTGCCTGCAAGTTTCTGAAACAGTTCAGCAAAAAAAGATTTTGGGGGAACATTGTAGAGGTAGATTGGGAAAAAGAAAAGAAAATAAATGGTGTCCTTTGTTTCTTTTTCTCCTGCTGAATAAGAGATTTGTGGATCAGAGGCAATCTTCAGGATCAAAGTCAGGATTCAAATTCAGTGTTGACAAACCAACCAATTGGAGTGTAGCATGAAGTAGGCCATTTTTCAGGATCCTGGTACTATGCACACTGGCTCCAACTGTTAATATTATTAGTGGCACTTGTCCTTTTCCTAATATGGCAAGTCAGATATAGGTCAGTGACACAGAACATTCTGGCCAATGAGATGCTGCTAGTGCCAATTTTTAATTAAAAAAAAAAAAGCTAAATGTAAAAACCAGCTTATCTTTTAGTATGAAAATTCATTCCTGACCTTGAAAAATGTAGATCAACAAAATGATCACACCAGTGTCCAGGTACTAGCCTTTTCCAGTGTTTTCAACCATTTAAGTTTGCTAAGTTGACATGGAGATGGATTTATTGCCATACAAACAGAGAAGATGTCATGACTTTTTACATCAAGTATATGTCTAAGGTCAGGAGTGATGTTTTATGCTTAACTCTAAGCCAACAAAGAAATGTGCTGTGCATTACTGTAGATAACCGCTTTTGTTTGTTTCAGAACACACAATTCGTTTCCGCTTGCATATTCATAATGCTTCAGTTCGCTAGAGACTTATCGCACAATATGCCCCAAAATTTATAATTTACAAGCAACCACATAACACTCATCTCATAGTGTGACGTGTAATGATGTGAAACTTGAATCCCTAAACACCTGACTTGAGACTCGAAAGCAACATCAAGCCTTCTTGATGTTCTTTAAGACCCACAACATCAAAAAAATGTATAGGACAACAACCTGCAGATCTTGCATGGCTGCACCTTAAATATTTATTATTTGGACTATTCATGGATTTCAGTGATGCTGACACAGCTCTATCATTTAAATGGTCTGCATTCAAGAACTTCATCTTGACTTGCATTTGCTTATGAAGACCTGTGACTTGACATGAACCTTTCCTCAAAGACTTGCAGACCTGACATGGGCTTGGACTTGAGATTTGATCTTGACCTGCTATAGAAGAATTAGAAGCAGTTCTACTAGCAACTACATATATAAAAAAATGATCATCTAACCAATGTGGTACAGCCCGATCCAGTCGGTGGCATCCACTTCCTCCTTGATGTCCCAGGATATGACGAGGTTCTGACCACGGTTCAGCGTGTACTCCAGAGTGGACGCCGTTAGCGAGGACCTGCTCTGGGAGGTCACCAGGTCCTGTGTCGCTGTTAGCCCGCGGAAGCCCTATGGGACTGCTGACGACGGAGGCGGTATCGACGGTGGCCCCGCCCCTCTCCGCCAAGGTCCGCAGGTTCTCTGGGCTGAGAGTGTGCCGGAGGTGGGGGCTGCGCCTTCGTGGAGCCGACAGGTGTTCGCGGCCCCCCACGGCCAGGTTGGGTGGATTATGGGAACGGGTCCTGGGTGGTAGGACTGCTGTGGCGAGTGAAGGGCGCATGTTGTGTGTCTGGTGAAGAGGCAGCTACGAGAAGGGAAAATGATTGATGGGACGTCCCAAGAAGAGGCAGAGATGTGTAGGAGCTTCTTACTGATTGGGTTGGTTGTTGGCGTGATGACACATTCTGCTGATTTATCCTTGCTGACCCAACTTAAATCCTCACATTTAAGGAGTCGCTTGAAGAGGCTGTCATTACTGGAAATATATGGGAGTCTTGCAAATAATAATGTTGATCCCTTCTACACAGAGGCCCCAGTTATCTTCCCTTTTGCTCCTCGCATCATAACATCACTGTCAAAGTTGAAGTAATCCATCAACAGTCACAACAGTTCTCCACTGGCAATGGGAACCTGAAGATTGGGAAAGAGGGAGAGACAGAGAGGAATCAGTGAGCTAAAAAATTGCTCCTGTACAACAAAAGCAATGATTGATATACTGCAAGTTGCAATCAACAAATGACTGAACAAGCATTAGTCACCAGCGCGGTTGTTTGCTGTCAAAGAACCTGTCACAGACACAAATAACCCTGGACAACCATTTCTCTCCATTCCTTCTTCTCTGACGAACCCTTCTAATGAAAAAGGAAATGTATGCAAGGAGGATTTCAACTGTGCACAATTCATTCTATTTTTAGAACTCATTTTTATTAGTTCATTAGTTACTATTATCTGGGTGGTAAGAAGTAAACAACATGTACTATTTAATCTTGATTAATGATTAATGAAACACTTAATCAAAGTCTATATATGATCTTCATACTGTAACAAACAAATGTACCCCCTGTAGAGAGGAGTAAACTGAAAATATCTCATTTGAAATCCATTATCTCTATGAGATTATTGGAAAATAAATGTTTAGATCATCCTAATAGCCCTCTCTCTCTCTCTCTCTCACACACACACACACACACACACACACATTTCTGCAACTGGGTTTCTGTGGTTTTTGTCAGTATGGGCTGCCTCAGTAAAAACAGAGAAGGGACACAGGCAGCTGTATCTGCCTCCCAGGAAGCTCTTCAATCAACAAATGCCAGTTTGGGAACCGTCTGGGGAGTGCTGTCAGTCTCAACCAGAGCCATCTTGTTTTTAAAGGAAGAGCGGCATGTGACTTCAGAATCTAGCCGAAGGCAGCTGGTTTTAGACGGGTCTAAGAAGCTGTTTTTTTTTTTTGTGTGTGTGTGTGTGTGTGTGTATCCAAAGGAGAAAGGTTTGGTAATATTAAGCTAATATGTGCCCGGTGCAGTCACTGGAAAACTATGTGGGCTGTAGTCTGAGCTAAGCCCTGATATCTTTGGCATTTTAAGTGCGTATATGTCTCAAAAGCTGAGCTGTTCACTGATGCTTTGAAACCACTGCCTCCTCTGCAGGCCTCAGTGTGTGGCATGCACTGTATGTGTCACTGTATTTAATGAAAAAGTTTGAATCGTTAAGTTATTAGCAAAACTGAAAACCAACAACTTGGATGTCACTCCACATCAAATAACACAACCATCACTGATATACTTATTCGCATTCGCTTTACTGTATCTCTTCTGTGTAATCTGAACAAAAATCTAAATATTAAAATGACTGTGGGAGGGTGCATGGACTTTTCTTCAATTTGACCCTTTCGACTTTTTATTTTTGAAGATGTTTGTTTACATTTTGGAAAAATTAGCACCATTAAATTTATGCTATGGTAGCTATTTGTAGGTCCATTTCCAATTCCATTTGACTCCATTAACTGTGTCAATGCCACTGCTGCTGCAACAACTGCAGAAAGTGTCAGTGAGCAGGCCAAACAACAATAACTAACCTCTCTCTTCGCCTGCCCTTTTCACCTCCTGCAGTATCTTTGCCTCAGGTCTCTTCTCTGTCCGTGCTCATTTCCGCTCTCCCAGTTTGAAAACAGCTGCATTAAGTGCACGTTGGCACTCATTTCTGTTCTTTCTTTCTTTACTTCAGTGTGCTCTCTGCCTTGCCTTCACTATACCCACAAACAACATCCTCTGCTTAGATATCAAATCTAGTCTGAACTGAATGCAATTTGCCTTGTATAAATAAGTAATTCTATCGATCTGTTACAGGATTTCTGATGTTTTTTTTTTTTTTTTAAATCTCTGACGTTTCAAGACAAAAAATTCCTCTAGCTTGAATAATTATATATTCTCAGCTTTAGAATTTTGTTTGCATGAGTTCATTTTTTAAAATCTGTCACATACCATTGATGACAATATATGTACAATACAACTTGACCTAAGTGATAAAATGATAGTGGTAATTATTGCAAAATAACTTTTCCTTGATGGAAAAATAAAAGACATGGTCAGTATCAAGTCAATAGAACTCATTCCATCCATGTTTTGACAGACAACACAAAAGGAGTAATGAGAATAGTGCAGCACACATGCTAATGTTTGGCCTACTGCAGCTGTGCACACCAGTACGTCAGGAGCGGGAGCGAGATAAAAGGAAAAAAGTATTAATGAAAACTCAAGCGACAGCATTACTAAAGAAGACAGCCCAACGGACACAGTCCCAGGCTCAAAAGATGAGGAGATTGTTGAAAAGATGGGTCTGAGGAATTTGGTAGCGTGGAGATATTTTAGCTAAGAAGCAGAGGAGCGTGAGCTGCAAATTGTGTCGAAAGTGTATTCCCACAAAGACAGGTAATAACACTGATCTCTTTTTACCATCTGAAGCAGCACCATCCTTTAGAGCACGCACAGGGCAAGTCCCAGACCCAAGCAAGTGCTGGTGGTCCCCCTAAAACAACCAGACCAAACAACAACAGACCATAGTGTCCTCTTTCTCCAGCACCATGCCTTACGACAAAAAAAAAGTAAACATATGATATCTTCTCATCTCACTTAGGAACCGTTAAGTTTGAGAGAAACAGGTGATTTGATATATATCGTGATTTACTGTATATCGATATTGACTGATTGATGAAAAAAATTATCGTGATAAGGTTTTTTTGCATATCGCCCAGCCCTGTTTACATCCCATTCAGTGCAATACAAACCTATCGCATCAGAATAATCATAATACCTAACACCTTTCTCTGTTGAAACCAGAATGGAATATAACACATCTACATCAAGTGTTATACATGTGCCAGGCGTGGACCAGATGACGCGGACACCTCATGAAAAAGGGCTAACGTTGCAATTTGTGTGAAAAATTGTCTAATATGCTGTATATATGGCTCTTGGGCGTCTGAATCAATTCACTTTGCATTCTGAACTGACTGAACAGAAATGATGAACTGGCCTCTGAGCTGACGTATGTGGATTGGCTGTGTTTCTGGATATCTCAGGCTTGATACTGAAATAAGATCTGCTGCTTTTGACATGAGGAAAGCCTGGACGTCCCTGACTCGACAAGATTACCAGAGCACGGTTCCATCGTACGCACGCACACACACACACACACACACACACACACAATCACACCGCATACAGGGATTTATGACGGAATAAAACCTTCATCACAGATGCAGGAATACGTAAATCCTGCTCACGTGTGCACATGGCCTCACAGACAAGGCATATAGCACCGGCAGGGAGGGGCCATTTTTCAATAAACACGCAGAAGCTTACTCAGTTGAAGAAGAAACAAAAATAAGTGTATATGTAACTGCTGAGTTGTTATGTAAGTGTTCCTGAGGTCCAAGTAACACACACACACACACACACACACACAGACACAACCCCATCCCTCAATGTTAGCCAGGCATTGTCTATCCCTGATGTGGAGTGGGAGATGCCACGGCTGCACCCGTCCCACTCAAAACAGAAGGGACGAGAAGTCTGTCCACTGCCTACAAACAGCGCAGACCCAAACATGACCTCAGGAGGGGGACAATCTGGACTCATTCCAGTGTTTTTTTTTCCTCTAAAAGATTTCCCATTATAATCCCAATTTAACTGCTCTGCGCAGCTTTAACCTAATGTGGGATTAGTGATTGATTCTCAGGAAGCGGACATGAATAAACAAGGTGTTATATGAGTGCCTAAAAATGAAGGCGCGTTTCTAATTCTAACCCTTCTCTAGGATGATGTAAAATTTGACACCTGTCTTGCAAAGACCGTCATTTGAGAACTGTTCTGTTATCAGGCACCAAATACTTTGTACTCTGCACCACTGTGCAGTGAATACTAAAAAGAAACACATCTGCAGCAGAGGATCTGATGGAGCATGGCAGAATGTGCTGGATTGTTGTTTTCTTGCATCTTGTCAAAAAGCATTTCTTCTGAGATTGGTGAGAGAGGACCTAAAAGTATTTGAGATTTACAATAATGCTATTCCTTGTGACAGATCTGTTTTTATGAATGCGGAGGCTGGGAGAAAATGTGTCTTGTCCGGTGTCTCGATGTGACAGTCATGACTGACAGACACCATCACAGCAATATGCCCGTACACCTCCCCTTACACTCCTCATGACAGGAGGAAGACGTATTGAATCCTCACAATCACAGATGCCTGCACTGCTCTCCTCTGCACACACACACACACAAACCCACACACAAACCCACACACACACACACACACACACACACGTTAGGTGGATCTCATTTTGCCAGTACTGTACAGTATATACTGCAGTGGCAAATAGTTTTTTTTAATGTATCTATGTATTTTTGATATTTTGTGTTGAACAAATAATGAAATAAAAATAATGCTATATAATATATATAATATATATAATGCTATATAATAAAGATGAACCAGTACTGAAAATAATCACTTAGTTTCAGCCCCTGTGTTTTTGCCTACTGGATCTGTGTCGTGAGCTGTAGATGCTGTGATGTCAGTAAAGGGATTCCTTCTTCACTCACTCTCTCTCTCTTGTTTCTCTCTCTCTGCCTGTGCGTGCGTGTGTGTGTGTGTGTGTGTGTGTGTGTGTGTGTGTGTGTGTTGGTGTCAGCAGAGGGACCCCTCTGTGCCCCTGTGGAGGTGACTGCAGCACTTTAGAGCCTGACAGAACGGGCACCTTGGGGAGCTGGCACACACACACACACACACACACACACACACACACACACACACACACACTGTGGCACTGAGGTCTTATTGTGCCTCACTGACACATAAAGTTAAGAACAAAACACACAACCAGCACAGAGACGCTTTACATGTTAAAAACAAATGAACTGCCACTCGACGAAGCCAGAAACAAACGCCCTCATCCCCACTTGCAAAAACAGCTTTTCTGGCCCCAGAGGATGGAAATACATTCTCTTTGCAAAGACACACAAAACCTCAAACTTCCTCACTGAGCTCCAAATGAACCTAATAAACGATGAAGACTAAGCGGTCCACCTGACTGCAACTCACTGCAGTGAGGCCTCACTGGAGGATGCAGCTTTGTGAGTCATTCTGAGAGAACACAGGCTACAGCGTTGGTGGCCAGAGTGTTCTCACTTTCCCAGGAAAAGTGCAGCTCTGTCCCGCACAGGGTAGTTCTTTAAACACATCGCCCCGAGAGAACATGTCTGGGATGAGTCACTCCTCCAGAGGTATCCCTCCATGACAGGCCTCGGCGAGTCGAAAATGGCATTTCAGCTGGAGGAATGATTGATATGGCCCTCTCCAGGTTTAGAACACTGACCTTTCGATAAACGGGATGGCAGGTTGTGTATTGATTTATGAATGGCATAAAAACTATATACAGACACATTGTATATTATGCATAGGTACACTGATGGATCTGCTAGAAGCATCTGAGCTGCTTAACAGACTTTCTTTTCCTCAAGCTATATTTAAGAATCAGTTCTATCTTTGGGATCTGTCATTACAAATTCAGGTTGTGCAGCCAGCGCACGTTGTTCAAACCCACATAACCGTATTTTAAATTCAAGCGGAAACCCCAAAGTTTCCAGAAAAAAAAAAAAAAAAAACCAACCTAGAATGTCACAGTGAATTTTTGGGAAATGCATATCCAATAATACAACAGGAATACTTCCATTTGATAGAGAGGTGCAGCCATAAAAACATGAACACTCACTAAATGTAAAGATCATAATGCTTCAATGAAGAGAACCCACATAAGATCTTTTTAACAACATTAAAGCCATTTAAGGGGAAACAAACAGAGATTACTGGATGTTAAGGGGTTAATGATGGATCACATCTATTCAGAAAGCAGTGAGGCACTTAGTGACATCACTGCAGGGTGACAACCTCTATGCCCCTCTTCCATTATACCTCCTGACTCATTAGCTAATTCAATTTCTTAGAAATGCTTTACAGCCTATACAGTGACCTGACTCAATAGGGTGACATTTTTGTTTTATGATGATCAAACATTATCAATAATAAAACAATTTTACATTGAAAAATATAAACATGTTTTATCCACAAAACCACTGTTTTTTTATCAAGCAAAAGAAGTCAATAGTAACTGTCACATTGTCTTAATAAACAAGACTCAGAATCTATCTGATGCCAGCTTCTAGTACTTGACAGTCTTCAATACTTTGTGTAACATGCATAATAGCTGGTGACCAGTCAAACTGTATGTTCAGTGCACAGTCCATGTTGCACACTGTAGGTTGTGTGTAAGTTTTGGATTAGGTTTGATTTAAAGATTTCTCATTTATAGAAAGAGCAGGATTCCTGATTGAAGTAGGCAAATATTCAAAATATGTTTAATATGGTGTCCAGCGCAAATACAACAAAATAACATTAGAATGGGAATTTTTCACCCAAGACATTTTGACATGTCACAGTAGGAAAAGCACAGATGTAACAACTGAAATGGCTGAATTCTGCTTAGCTTGTTTCAGTGTTACTCATACTGGCTCACTGTCACACTGTCATGGCTGCCTGGGACACTTCAGTAGAACAAAGCCATTGCTAATGTTATTGGTAACGCCTTTTCCTGCTATGATGTCAAGTCAAAATGTTTTTGCTTTGGAAAGCGCCCATTTAAAGGCCAACATAGGTGTCTTCAATTCAACTAGACCTTTGCTCTTAAAAAGTTGGATGGATCTATGCTGAGAAGTGCGTGATGTCACCAAACTGTATGTATTAAGAAGAATTTTAACAATCATCAGAAGTTGACAGATGCAAAAAAACTAAACCAGGAAGTCAAGGAAATGTCAGTCAAGAGTGCTTCGAGCACACGGACACTGTCCACTCAGGTAACATAAGTGAAAACAGTCTGTAACAAATAGTGACATCTTTAAAAGGACAGTCCCTCTTCATTTTCCCAGAAGAGTCCTGAGGAGGTGCGAACAAACTATTGTGACACAATCACTCCTCAGCAGTCTGTCACATCAGACATGGGCATCCTCTTCTAAAGTCAGCGTCAGAACAAAACAGACCCCAGAAGAGCTTATGATGGATTCTCATAGTGCCTCTTCACACTGCTTTCATCTGACACTTGGGTCACTGTAGTACGAGCTGGATGATATGCTGGTGACACAGGGCTCCTGTCGTCAAGATGTCAAAATGACCATGTGCAGCACATGTGAATATGTAGCTGTGTGTAATGGAAGGTCTGTGTACAGCCAGTTCGTGGACTCTGCACAAGAATGCATTTCATATTCACTAACTTTCCTCTCACCCTCTATCCCTTCATCCACAACCCCAAAAAACTTCCTCACGTATATTTACTCATCGAGTATCAGACACATCAGAGACTGAAACAGTGGGCTCTGTGCACAACCTGGACGGCCTCAAAACTAAACATTCGCTGGTTACCCCCTTGTCAAACTCTGTCAAGTGAAGAAGTGTGTGTGTGTGTGTGTGTGTGTGTGTTTTTTTGTGATGATCTGAAAAGGCACAATAAAACAAAACTGTATCTCTGCCTGTTCCAGTTCATCTCAGACAAGGGATTTGCTTCAGGTATCAAATTTTTGAGAAGCTGTGCACGTTTGCAATTTTGCAGATTTAAACCAAAACCTACCTTGAAAGCAGATCACAGTAAAGGGGGGGTAATAAGCAATTTGTGCACTGGAATATCTCAAAAAGGGAATTTAGCAAATGCGCTGCAGGCCAACATGATTGGATGATGACGACAACATTCTTTTATTATAGATAGACGCTATGTAATGAGCGCTCATATGATTGTAAACACATGGCTACTTTCTTGACCACTGGGCACCTCGGAGCAAAAGAGACGTGAAGGTAACCCCCGCTTATGGCGAAATCACGTCAGGAAAAAAAAAAAAAAAAATCACGTTACATAACAGTTTGTCTCCAAGTTTAATCATTTCAAATCAATCTGTGCGCTGCCGAGGCCCGCGCACGGACGCTTGGCGCACATGACTGAGCAGGCCATATAGGGACCGCACTGGCGGAATGTGCAGGTGTCATCGCTCGCTATTGGATTACTGTGGGAATTCCCTACGTCATTTTCTTTTTAAGCATCTCTTTCACAAGGCGCATACATCGATCAATCGATCAATTATCCCCCTTCAGGACATAACTACAACACAAGCAGAACACGATAAGCATAAGTCGACGCTGCGGTTGTTTTAATGACACATTCCGCCGTTTTGAGCATCATCATCATCATCATCATCATCATCATTATCACCATCAACACTGGAAGCCATGAACACCTACACGGTCCCTCCGTTCCTGACAGCGCACGCAGTGTGGCGGAAGCTTACCTTTGGCGCAGAGGTGCGGGATGGAGGAAAACCGGTGGTACTGGTGATGACGGCGCCGAACACCTGCTCAGTGGTTTCTGCGCGGGGATATCACGGTGTAGGGTCGTTATCCCTGCAGTCCAAATGAGGCGAGACGGGCGGGGTGCCGCGCTAGGGCCCCCCCCCACACACACACACACTCCTCTCTTCTCCTCCTCCTTCTTCTTCCCTTCCTCCCTCCCTCCCGCTCAGATCCCAAGCCAGGGCAGCTTCGGGCTCGGAGTCACGTATGGAGACGGTATTCCTCTAGAAAAAGCTGCGGCGCTGCAGAGACACCACGGCCCTCCTCGGCAGCGGCGTCCAGAGGTGTGCGCATGAACTCCCGACGCCACCTCCCTGCACTCTGTCCGCACAGGAGGCGGCTGGCTGGCTGCTCCTGCTGGCTTCTGCCTGCTGCTGCTGCTGCTGTGGGCTTCAGGCGTGCAGCTCATACATGCATCGCATCCTTATTCCTCCCACCCCCACCACCACCGCCACCACCACCACCCTCCTCACCTCACCTCTGCATCGCAATGTGCTGCAGTCAAGTGCCGACGTCCTCCCACCAGTCCCGGCAGATGCACAAAATCTGACACTGGCACAGAGCATGCAACCGCTGTCAGTCCAAAAGAAAATAAAACAAACAAAAAAAAAAAAAACAAAACCGTAGCTTACCGGAGGATGGCGTAATGTTTGGTAATTTGCAGTGGAGTGACTCTCCTTGCTGGGGGGCTGGGGGGTGGGCGGAGTGATTTATCCAGATCCTAGTTGTGGTTTTCTTTCTGTTGATAACATATATAAACACACACCGCATATTAATGTGGGAAAATGCCAGAGTGGGCGGTGACTCAAGACACGTCCCGTAGGAGAAACTGTAGAACCTGTAGAACAATTACACTGCACACATCCAGTGAGTGCACAAGCAAAGACTGCACTGAAGTGCAATTTTGAGGTAGACCTACTTGTATTTAAGTTCTGTTTTTTTAAAATGCCACTTTATACTTCTAATCTACTCCAGTTTCAGTGGAAAATAGTTCTTTGTACTTTATTAATTTGACAGCTAAAGCATTTTATATAGGCTGAACAGATGAATCAAAATGATAACCTTTACTCCTCATCTGTGCACAAGGTGGTTAAAATAGCTCCATCAGGATCAACTACAGCATTAAAAATGCATCAAATAGAACAATCCACTGATGTAATATACCCCACAAATTAACATATCACTTTGAATTGGTTCATTCTGCATAGTGACTACTTTGGAGATACTTATTTTACAGAGGTAAAATGCTGAGTAATTTATGTTTACTTTTACTCATAGTATGTGAATATTTCACCAACATTACCACCCCAAGTAGATATATGCAGGTGAATGGACATGTCTGTAAACAATACATAGACTATACAGCAGTAATGATGGTGGTTTTCAATCGAGGCCTATCAGCCTCACAGCAATTCCGCCAAATCAAGACCCCTGGAGTTTCCTATTCAGCACCTCCCACCTGTGTGAAACGAGCTACCGGTGTAAAAATAAAAAACAAACAAATAACAACAAAAAAAAGCTGCCACAAGGAAAGTGCACAAATACATCCGTTCGGTTGTGTTGTACTTCACACTTTCTTACTGTTCCAGGCTGTAGACTCAGTAAAGGGTTGGCAGCCCCCCTGGTGGCCGGTCAGCAGAGGTGCAGCAGCACTCCGAAATGTATTCAAACAGCAGGGAAATGATGCTTAGAACGCCGACTGAGTAGTTGGTGCGGACGGGGCTGGGATGCGATGGAGGGTCCAGCCTCAATTGGCTTGGCGGTAGACAGAGATAGCTGTATATGGTAAGGTTGGGGTTAGGTTAAGCATCAAAGGACACGACTGGTTAGGGTTAGGAAGATTATAGGTTCAGGTGAAGGGGAAAGCTATCGACGGGGAAACAGTCTTCACCTCCCACAGAATGCACTCCCGAGCGTTGGAATCTAACACCATCCCTAAATAAACTGCCATTAACTCCCTCTAACAGTTGCACGGAACATGACCACCAAGACACTGACAACAAAGCAAATAAACAGTAAGGAATTATGTATTACCAAACAGCTAACTGACATACGTTGTTGAACATACATCCTATTTTCTTACCTTTTAGCCCTGGTTTAGGGTCCCTGGATAAAACCTCATAGCAAAGAAGTTAGCAAGACCTCCTGTTCCCCAAGTGGGAGAGCGTGTCAGCATTCCCAGGGTCCTGTGTTCCTTAACGCCATATTCTGTGAACAAACGTTAACCCTTCCGTTGTGGTCGGGATCAAGTATGACCCGTTTCAAGATAAAATATTTCATAAACATTACCTTTGTTGGAGGAAAGCTTAAAAATAGCTATAGTAGTCTATATGAAAAATATAAAACCAACAAACGTAATTCCTAGCCCAATTTTTAAAGTTCCCTTAATTGTGTTAATTAGTGCCATATGGCAGTGCTGGGGAACAAAAAACACTTTTGATGGGTTTCCATGATAGCAAATACAGAGCTGGGGAACATCTTTTTCAGGTTCCCATTATGCGCTATAGACCGTGGGGAACAGGACCAGCTGGGAGAGCACATGTATAGAACTGGGGAACACATGGAAATGACTTTTCCAGAGGGCTATGACAATTTACTTTAAGTGTTAATGCTAAGTGCACCTTTGAAAAAAAAGCTTATTTTTCTAATTGGTAGCTTATATGTTAATTTGATGACATCACATGATTCCCAACTGAAGCTCTATCTACCTTCAACCTGACCAGAGGTCCCTCATGAAAACAGAGGGTGTGCATGTCTTCTGAAGTGTAATACTGTCATGCTCATAGCAATAACATGTCTCTAATAATAAAAAGACTACATTTTTTCCCTCTGTTTTATTGCAACAACAATGGTGCCAAAATTGCACAGTTTGCCCATTTACAATGACATCAGATAAAAATGTGAGAAATACAAAAACATCAAAGCAATCAATTTTGACTCAATGCTTAAACCTGAGGATTAAAGACTCTTCCACACTAGAGCATCACAAGAAATTATAAATTAAAAGACCTATCCCTAAGATGTGATAGGGACTGTGTCTTCATTTCTTGCACCTAATTACCCAATTACCTAATTAGCAAATGTCAGAGGACTAACTAGTTCTGCACAACAAAGACCAGCTAGCAAGAGGTTACATGTTTTAAAGTCACTCAAGGCAGAAGCAAAATAAAATAAATTGATAGGGTTACCAGACTTTAAAGCACTTACAGACAGTAGTAACATTTAGTATGATGTTTACTTTTATATTAACAGATAAACACTGTGAAACCTTTGTCATTACATGGTAAGGAAAATGATAGCGAGCAAAATTATTAACACTGCTAACATGAAGGTGGTGATAAAATTTTTACAATGACCAGCTTTGTTACTGATTTTTATAGTTTCAGAGTTCAGTATTTCCATGTCTGATGCTGTAGTATTGCACTACATTGTCACCTTACCTCAATGCAAGTTGTTTATGACTTGCTAATTCAACACTGGAATAAACTTGGTTTGACTGAGGTGAACTACTTCTTTCAGCAAGCTGAACTAAGAGTCTGGTCTTTGTTACCATGGATCATTATTCAAAAAAAGCAGTTCAAGTTTTTGGCAGCTGCACAGCATTTGCAGAATGGACATTTTTATAGTCAACAATGCAAGTGAGTGGAAAACATGACGCATTTTTCTTAGTGTGCTTTGATTCAAATGCTAAATAGCTTGTGAAACAAAAAAGCAAGCTAACGAAGAGAGAAATCGCATTACGATAAAAATTGTGGATTTAGACAGACATCTGTCAACAGGATATTTGATGGTTTATTGGGATCCTACTGTATGTGCTGCATACCTGAAAAATAGATTAAAAAAAAAGAGAAAAAGATACCAAAAATGGAGGTATCACTATCAATAAAGAATCATTACAAGACAAAAAGATCTTAATTCTTTAAGTTAAAAAAAATCTATTTATTGACTGAGATTTAAGATGTTACAAAACTGTCACTGACACTTAACTGCCCAAGTCATTTTTGATTAAAAAAAAGTAAAGACACCATGACAGACACTTCAGACTAAAATCTTTTGCTTCAGAAAACTGGAGGGTTCTGAAATCTATGATTTAGTTGTCAGTTTAAAGCAAGACTGAGTTGAGATTTGATGATAATAATGGTGCCAATTTATCAAATTAAAAGTATGTTAGACATGTCACATGTATCACAGCTGCACTATAACAAGAGAGCAACAGGAGCACAGTCTGTTTAACTGGTTTCAGAAAGGCAGTATATAGGGTTGATTATTAAATGCCTAATATTCAAAAACATCTGTTTGTGTGAGAAAACGATCAATTTTGATATTGATTTTTCAGTTTGGGAGGAGTACCCCCGAGCGTGTGTCTGAATATCAGGAACGACATCACAGTGAACACCGATATAAATCACAATTATATTTATATAAAACATAATTCTCATCTCTACTAATTTGTTCTACAAAGTAGTGTATGCCACCAATTCACGACGAGGCAGACAATGTGCATCTCAAAGCACTAAAACTGCACTAAACAGACAAGTGCACAGAAAAGCTGATCACCACTAGTACTGTATAAATTCAAACACACGTAGAGACATTCAGTGCAGGTACATTCACATTGGGAACCACTGTGGTGTCTTTGCAAAGCGTGTTGATGTATGATTGTATACTTGCCTAAGGGGCAAGCGTGAGTGGTTCTTAATGAACTTATCTTTAGTATGTAGTGATTATAAAGTCACACAAAATCTAAAATCGCACTACTGTGTTGAGGTTTTTTGTGAATCAACACATTCACATAGAAACGGTGAAGTACATTTACATTCACGTAGGCCTTTATCGTTTAGCCAGAACACTGCTGCAGAGAACTGAATGGTGTTAAACTGACAGGCAGGCATGAAAGAGACACACTGCTGCATAAATGAGAAAGCAGAAAGGCACAGCAGCTGCTCCACTGGCATGGGGTGTGTGTGTGAGCAACAGCAAGAAGATGTGAGACAAAGCACTAATAGTAAGACACAGTTTGAACACACATAAAGTAAAAAAAAAAAATAAATAAAAAAAAACTTTTAGATGAGAGACAAAAACTTGATGTTTTAGTATTTTTTTCTATTGTCTGGTCAAAAAATCATGATGTCAGAACATCTACTTATCAATCACTAGTCATTAGTTTTTACGTCAAAATCATCCTTGAAGATTTAATATGTTACATATATTAATGAAATTCATCCATTGAACTATAATGGCCAATGAGAATCCTACTGAGTGCAACAGTTCACTGGCTTAAAAAGTCATTGGCAACAAAAACTGAATTCAAAAGGCAAAGAAAATGTCAGGCCTATATGTCATAACAACACATCACACTCAAAACACACACCACACTCCACCACACAGGAAACACTTTTCATTGCAACAATATGCATAATGGTTTGAATTGTGGTGACAGAATTCCCCATCTAGTTCATTCCATTTAAATCCAAAACGTTCATGATATCAATTACGTCCTCTTCTTACACCTTTCATCAAAGGATAAGTTTTGTGATATTCTATGTTTTCTTTCTGTCAGCAAACCAACATAGATCAAAACCAACAATGAATTGATCCAAATATCAAGTATTGTGTGTGTATCAAAGCCTTTTACCTCCTCTTTACTCCATTACCACAAACACACACTGTAGTTTATTTTGACTCACTGCTGCTGGAAATACTCACTAGGTCACCGAATATATATTAATTTGCAGCTGAAAATAGTCCCCCAAAAATGCACTATTTACTCTTGTCTGAGTAAGGTTTGCTAAAAACTACAGTGCCCAGCTGATTCAGGAAATTACTGAAAATAACACTATATATTTGTTAACAGTGTTTTAAAGATTTACATTTTCAGTAGAAAATAGTTGTTTTGGGGCTGAGAGCCAGAGTAGAGAAGTTAGAGAGTAACTTATATATTGCTCATTTGGGTCTTTTCATGGATTTTGTAGCAGGACAGTAAGAAAAATATAACAACAATCCCAGCCTTGTCTTCTAAGACGCTCTTAAAGGTTAAGAAATCCATGTGTTCTGATACAGTAAAAAAAAAAAAAACAAAAACATTCAAATGGTCACAAAATTTTTGTTGTTTTTACTTCAAGACTTGTTATACTGCTCTGGGTGTGGTTGACTTCAGTTTGCGAAAGAACACACTGACCAGCAGTTTTGTCATCGGTTTTAGATTAATTAAATTGGTTTGAAAGGACAAAAGGTGGTGGTGACTCCTCAGTCATGAATATTCACCTGTTCATCTTCCACTAGGATAGCTAACCGTACCTTAATACACCATATCTATGAAATAGAAGACAATGTGCTTATTAACCCCAACACTGTGGACGCACACAGGAAAATCCATTTAAACTATTGAATAATTTTGTTATTTGAGGCATGTCAATCAGCTGCAATACTGATCAGACACCCCTTAATCTTCCACTGAACAGAAATCCAAGGCTTAGTAAAAGTAAAGAGAAAGTGAGCACCCTGCTTTTTAAAACTTGCTAGACTAAAGCTTCACCAAGAACAACATAACACCCTCTGCTGCACTGTATAAAAATACCAACGACCACAAGTAATGACAGTCATTATGAACCTGAGACAAGCTTTGTCTATAGGTTAAGCATGTGACTATACCTATTACGTAAAAACTGAATATTCATGATTTGTCCCGTCCCCAGATGCTAATTTATCTGTTTAGCATAATTATGTCACAATCACCTCATGAACTTTTCGTGTAATCACATTTAACCTGTCAGCACTTGTGCATTACTGCCAAATTGGCACAGAGACAGACTGGAGTAGGCTTGTGACATGGAGGTTGCTTCATCAAATGTTACAGTGGTGTCTATGAAGTATTCACCTCCCTTTGAAAGTCTTTATGCTGTATTGTTGTATTGTAACACAGACTCCCATTGGATGCAATTGGGATTTTGTGACATGAATATATATACTTTACTTATTACTTTAATGCTAAATAAAAACATCAACTACAAAAACCGCTTTTATATTTTATACTTAATTCAGATTAAACTGTAGAAAATTGTTTTCAGTTCAATATTGCAGGGTTTTCTTTTGGTCATCTTAATCACATCCACTGTGACCCAGTGCGATATAAAGCAGTAACTCTTGAAAAAATGATCAACATTGTATGTACACAATGTGTCTACATCACTCCAGTACATGTAATGTTTAGAATTATACGCATGATATACCGATATTAGTTGACACCAGGAGTCCCATAAATTACAGGTCTCCCAGAGGACACAACAGAGCTTGCTCATGTATCACATCACCACATACAAGGTGAATAAGATTATAGGCTGTAAACCACAGCTGCTTGTTGTTGTGTGACAGGTGACTACTTTTGCTGGCTGTTAACTGAATGAGCAGTAACAGTAAGCAGTAAGTAAGTAATGAGAGATGAGCAGCACCTAGTTAGCTTGTTCTTCAAAGTCACTGGGTTAAAAATGCTCGACCACGTTCGGAGGTGCTTTTTTAATTTGGCATTTCAGCAGCTATCAGAGAGGTCGCAGATTTACACGGTTACTGGATCAGCTCAGATTAATTACTGATGCAAGTATTGTTTGATGATATTAAAGCAGTAGTGGAGCAAATGACTGTGCCATCCAGCACTGCTTTCAGGGAAGTTTTTCTGTGCAGCACTGCCATGGCACCACTGGGGACAGGTTTTAGCAGTGCTTGGATTGGCTTGTTCAACATAATAGACAGTCCAACAGTGCGAATTCTATCAGTGCTACTAAGTTTCTTTTTCAAAAAAATCAGAAATATTATTTTCATTCACTGATAAATCTGTTTCTACTTTGCTGTTTTCTCAACCAACGTTAAGCTACAGTCAATGAAACCAAACACTTCCCGCGCTGATATTTCATATCAAAAACCTACTAGGAAAAAGGGAGGATTATGACCCACTGGGAAGCTTTTAATTTGAATCATCTGTGACATTTTGAGTTTCACTGACTGAGAACAGAAAATTAGGAGTGAGAATAGTATTTCTGCTAAAAAGAGAAACTCAGAGCAGGGCATGAGTTTATAAGCGTACTGAGGAAATTAGTGTTGTGAAAATGAACATTATCTTGAATCTATCAAGAAAACAGGTAAACATGGAGGGCTGAGATGGGCTAGTTCTGATTGGTTAATGGTGACACAAGGCCTTTACCCATGCACAACACTTGTGAGGATTTTTGGCTCATTTAGCTCATTCTCTCAAATAGGAAATGTGACACCATTATTTCTGCCTATGAGACTATTATTTACTTCTTTTAGATAAGCCCCAAGCCTTTTAACAGTCACTATTGCCCACAGTAAGTAAATGAAAGTGTGAGTGACTGTAATAAACTAAACAAGATGCAGATTTATGTGCCACCCCAAAATGAATACCTCTCTGTGTGACTGCACTCATAAAAATTAGCTACACTACTGTCTTGTAGAGAACATGCAGTAGATCATAATATTGATTAATGGGAGACACATTGGAACCTGCACATGTACTCAAGCCTTCCTTTTCCTCAATTTTGCTTCCATTGCTGTTGTTGTTGTTGTTGTTGTTGTGTATCAAAAAATAATTAAGGGAGAATGTAAACATGACTACTTTGGATTTTTCTTATGGAATGAATGTATGACACAGCCACTGGCTCTGTGGCGGTGCTACAACAGTCAATATGTAACAGGTACATACAACTGTAAGTCATTGCTAAGCAGTAGGCAGTGTGAGAGTTTACAGCATAGTGACCACAGTGAGCAATCCCACTACAGACACTAGAAACAACAAAAATAAAAATAACACATTTAACAACAGTAACACCCTGTTGAGAATCTCTAGTATCAGTAGCTTCACTGGTTGCGGAGTTCTTGCTCCTTGAAGGCAGAGCTATAGATATACAGAGTAAGGCAAACTTGGTTTCAGGTCAATTCAACAGAGCCATATTTGCACCAAACGTTCCAAGGCCTTTACATCCTCTCATTTGAAAACGTAGTGTAATTGCCATGGAGCCTTTAGTGCTAACATTGAGTAGACAGTTCCCCAAGCTATGTATGTCTATGGCTCTGCTCCATGGCAGTTTGATAAAGCAAGTCTTTTCGGAACAAATCAGTCTCAACCAGCTTCAGTGAGTCAGGCTGTAACTTAGAGAAAGGCTTGTTATGGTGGAGATGAAGACTGAAACCAGCCAGATACCGTCAGAGCAGACAACACAAGGCCAGAGGGATAAGCGTCGCCAACAGGAAGTATGTGACTCTGTAGAGGTGAAGTGGAGAGAAGGTCACCATGGTGATGGCCAAGGGGAGAGGGAGGCAGGAAGTCAGAGGCAGGAGTTTACTGAAAAAGACCAAGAAAAAGTTCATGTTCAGTTGTTTGGGGATGACAAAGCTCACAAAGAATGGTGATAGAGTGAGCCTACCTGTTGCAGAGTTTTAAAGTGTTGCAGTTAATAAGCAGCATGTACACAATAAGTAGAGGCACAATGTGTGGCCAACAAGGGTCAGGATCTAACTGGGTGGAATATCTGTGGAAGAACACAATGTAGTTTAAAGAAAGGTACACATTCCTTATGCCATTCATTTTGTTTATCACCTCATCGTTGTATTGAACACTAATTTGACAACATACTTGATTCATTTTGCCATGAATTTGCCATTTTGAGATAAAACAATACTGAAGAGATAATCTTAATATAGTGAAACTGATTCCAGCCATTCCACCAGGTATTTTATGCAAATAACTATTGAGTAAATATGAAACAAATGCAATAATTAGTAACAGCGATGGCACTCTGCTTGATAGGAGTGACAGGAATCAGCTCTGTTCCACAAAGTTTAGCGACACATGAGCACGCCTGCTGCAAATAAAGACTCGACAGCTGTATTTACAAACATGTTAAGGATGCATTCGTGGAGATGCGTACATAAAATATGGGATGTGGGATAATGGGTACACCTCAGGAAGTCTAACTGGGAATTGCAAGCGACATAAGTGGTCCTGATGAACCAAGTACTGAACTGACTGCTGTGGCTGTTCTGCTTTTGACGTGGTTAGCATTTATAAACAAATATGTGGTACTAATTATGTGTTACATATGAGGTAATAATTAATGCACTCTCTAATATAAACAGGCTTTAGTTTCTTGCTGAAAGGCACAGGAAAGGTTCTTTTTCCACCGCTGACACATTTTCACATGCAACATTCATGTCATTTTGCATGCTTTTCATTTTGTGTATATTATATATATAAATATATATATTTTTACAGTCACTCACACATATTCATATACATACACACACACACACACATATATGTATGTATACAAATGATGACATAAACATAGACAGATGTATCCCCTGTGAGCAAATAGCACCCACTTCAGACTGCTCTGAACACGAGGTTCCAATGTTTTAATGTAACTTCAGGCCAAGATGATGTCAACTTGTGACATATTCCATATTTCATTTGCTCATGAGCACTGGGTCACTATAGCTTGTTTACATTGCTGTACAGAGGAAGCTTCTGGAAGCTGACCAGTCAGACCAGAGTGGGTTCACTGGGACCTAAAACCTGTTTCAGAGGCTGAACTGAGGTGCTGCATAAAGGGCTAGTACAAGATAAATACAGATTTTTTTTGAACTGTGCCATGCAAAGCTACTGTAGTGGAGTCTGGGAATTAAAAAAGCTGGATAATGAGCAAAACAGGTCCCCTTTAATACGGTTACCTCAGGTTGCGGATCCAGTGGATGAGTGAGGGTGCACTGAGCATGACTGGTAGCGTGAAGAGTGCTGATAGGCAGAGATGGAGCTGTAGGTCATCCCTCACCTCCTGCAGAGCACACTCAGACAGCAGGGGGGCGCCATTACATTCTTTAGACTTGTTTATGCACTCAGCATCGACTGTGCCATTCTCAACTTCTTTGTGCTTCCGAGGTGCCTAGAATAATTGTGGAAGAATTGAAAGATTTCCAGGTTTGATTCAAGAAGGATAAAAATGTTTTGTGAAAAATATTCTACAAGATTCTGAGCCCTGGCTCTGCATTTACACCACCAGCATCCATAATACCATCATAGCTCATGTAACCCTCAGGCGCTCAGGTTTATCAGATTGCTGGTGATGTGACTACAACAAAAACACTTCAAATTGTACATCTTACCAGATTCAGCATATGGCTCAGAGACCTCTCTGTCATCTGTAGCCTTAGTACCTGAGGATGCAACGTAAAAAGGAGAGCAAGGAACATAACCAGCAGAAATTATTTGCTTGCAGTATTTTAATGGGTGAATTGTGTAACAAAGGCCATTTAATGAGTGCTTTAAAACTACTGACAGTTAGCACATGCTTTGTCTATTGAGAATCTTCAGATAACAAGGAATAAACAGATTCAATACTGTATTTACTGGTTTAATTACTGATACTACTCTGCAAAAAATCACAGATAAAGACCTTTTTTCCATCATGTCTTGAGACTCACCCTATAAAGGTGGAGCAGAAAGGCAGCAAAGATTGACAATGCTCCACAGGATGTCCCGCCCACAACAGTCAGAGAGAGAGCGATGAGGAGCTGGGTCCGCAGACGCAGGGTGCCACAGTCTCTAGAGACAGATGGTCTGCAGATGAAAAGCAAAAGATATTTAAAAAAGAATGGATGCCATTTAAGAATAGTGCTAATATATCATTCAGCCTGAAGACCATCCAATTACAGTTTTAAAACACATACCTCAATATTTAAATGTCCAACCATACCTGTGTAGCGGAGCTAATATTAATGAGATCAGTCGTATAATGAGACAGAGCAGTGTGCTCCCCCAGTATGCCACAGCTGCCCCCAAAATGTAAAGCAGAGGGGACAGGAGGTGGGGCCATTCTTCAACTGGTACCACGCCTTCATGAAACGTCACATCAGGGAAGGTTGGGGGGAGGGCATCCATAGAGGGGAGGCAAAGAGTGGACCAGACTTCTTGAAACCAGCTACAGCTGAGAGGAGGGAGGAACAGAAGGATTAGCAAGAAAACACATATGAGACTATTCAGGTAATATCATATAATGTCTCTATTAAAGCCAGAGGGCTGTGGGATGCGACTGAAAGCTCTAGAAAAAGCTGGTAAGGGGTGTCGACCTTCTGTTTTCAAGATGAAGAATAAACTTTCACACTCAATTTTAGCAGTAGACTTCCAATGCCTACCTAAGTAAGACGTGCAGAATATAAACAGGTAGGTTGACTTTATGAGGCTGCAGGCCTTTGCCCACCACCTGGCTCATGCCTGCAGCTCGCCTAGACTTCAGGATGGTGGATAGCTGCCCCCCACAGGCCAAGAGGAGAGTTACAGCTGTGTACACTGGCACCATTGGACCACAGAACCTTAGTATCTGTCAGATAAGAGAGAGCAGATCAGAGCTGGGCTTTATCACTGTTTGTTATAAATGTATGTAGCTGCCATTTTTGGTTGGTTTAAAGTGTTTGAGCAGCAATGATTTAAAGTGTTGTGACATTGTTAACATACATCTGGTATATTGCCTAAACAAACACAATTGAGTTGTACCTGTCCCAGCACCCTGGGTAATGAAGTCCTTATCGACACCTGAACCAGAGGGTAAACATAATCAACAGTATAATAATAATAGTAATAATAATAACAATAAGGCAATTATGATGATAAAAACAATGTTTTCCATGATAAATTGTCATTCGGATATGTGTGAAAGTCAGAGGCTACACTTCTTCCCTGCAACTACGAGTAGTACCTTATACTGGCAGTTGGGGGCAGTGTGGAGTTGAAGGAGGACACCTGAGGTGTTGTCTGGTCGACTTGTATGAAGCATCCCTGAGATCTCGGTAACTGAGGGCACACTGGTAGACAGATCACATCACAACAACAAGTCATAACAAAACAGCGAATAAGTCGTGTAAATCTGCAACAAAAAGTTACAACAGCCTGGCAGACGGACACGGACATAACCAACCTAACTGTGGTTAGAGAGTCCTCTCGAAACCATGGTACCATTATTCTGTACACGTTGGGCAATCTATCTGCAAACAGAAATACAATAATTATATTAAGTTTAAATAATGTGCACATGTGCCTGCCTAAGTATAAAAAAAACAAACTTACCTTTATGTACTTTGCACTGGCTTGCAACATTAATTCTGAAAGCCTGATAGACCTAAAGACACAGAGGTGTTCTAAATTTTGTGACACAGTATAAAGATACTGAATTTAGCAAGTTCTAAATGAAGCAATGAAAGCTACCTGGTTAAAGTGTTGCAGCTCGATGGTGTGAAGAAGTCCAGAGGAGTTCACGGTAACATCGCTGAGAGTCAAACCTACAAAACCAACAATTACTGAGAAGAAATGCGTCTCTCTTGACTTAGAGAATCTGCGTCAACAGTAAGACAACTCACCGAAGGACAGGACATGTGGCACTGGGACAGACAGAGTCTGAGATTCTTGTCTCTGCCACTCGCACTCCACCGTAAACTATGGAACAGACAAAGTTTGTGTTGTCATTTGTATAAATTAACATTAATGAGGATTCAAAGGTCAACTTCTTCTGTTTCTGCTTCTGAGAGTATGTGTTTCAGGCCATATTTACTTGGTTGACTCACTTCACATTTTGTTTCAATTACCTGTCTGCCATTGAGGTTGGAAGCTGAAACAACTAGATGAGTAACGGAGGACAAGTCACTGAGACTCAGAATCAGGACCTGAGGAGGATAACACAGTTAGAAGCAACCAGTACCAGTTCAGACTGCACTGCACAATGTCTCTACAGGATCATTACCTTGTATGGTGGCAGAAGCTCAGTTCCCATAGACAGATCTATAGCATGCACACTGGAAAATTCAAGGAACGTGAATGAGTTGCAATAGAAACACACACATCATCCATCATAACCACAAAAGAAATTTTCTCAGTGATAATAACAGCAGAGAGATCATGACCGTAAAAAAAATTAAGATACTGATTTAAGATATAATTGTCAGCTGGGACAGGCTCCAGCACCCCATGACCCTTAATGGATAAGTGGTATAGATAATGGATGGATGGATGTAAGATATAAGTGGCAGGATATTGTACAATCATATTCTTACCATGAAGGACCGCTCTTGTGCACACAGCCATACACCCAGCTGGTCATCTCCTGTTGGGACAACAACTCTACATCAGAGTCACATTCTACTTTGAGATTTAGTGCATCTCTGCTGAGATGGTCGTCCCTACAGCAGGTTCCCTGCAGAGGACCTCTGAAGCTCTGTTAGAGTCACCGTTGGGTTCTTGGTCATGTTCCAGACCAAGGCCTTTCTTGGCCGATTCATTCAGTTTAGCTAGATGGCCAACTCTAGAAAGTGTTCTGATCATTTCAAACTTCTTCCATTTCATAATTATTGAAGTCACTGAGCTCTTGAAGACACTCGAAAGCTTTAGACTTTAGACTTCAGCTTTTGTCCTGACATATGGTGCAACTTACAGGACCTTATATACACATAAGTGTGTGACTTTCTGAATGATGTCCAGTCAATTCTGTTTGCCACAGGTGGACTCCAGTTAATTTCTTGACATATCTCAAGGATATTTGAAGCAAAGAGGATGCCCCTGACCCCAGTTTGGAGTGCCACAGCAAATGGCCTGAACACTTAAAATAAGTGATTTGGAGATTTTGGTTTGTAGATTGTAGAGTGATGTGCAGTTTTATCCATTTCAAATTAAATCTCCAACATAAAGTATGCAGAAAGTGAAGGGGTCTGAATATCACCAGCTTAGCTATATGAAGCACTGCAAAGACTGTAGCTCAGAATCAAACGGATAGCAAGACAACAGTGGTGAAAACTCACCAGGTTGTTGCTCCGGCAGTAGAAATGGCTGTAGGCTTTCCTGCGACTCGACAGGGCAAACAGGAAATATTTTACCTGCCCCTCCTGAAGACAGACGACAACATTGACAAAAACTGGTTAATCATTTTTTTGTGTCTGTATTATGGCTTTCTTTTCTTACATCATTAATCATGTGACTAGACTGAACGTGACTAGATGTTAGTCTGCATAACTGCATGTATTTGTATGAGATGAGAAAAAGAAATTTTAAAAATTGCTTCAGTAAAAGGGCTACAGTCCTCAACTATTAATTAGCATTCTTTTTTCACTTTATGTATCTATTATTTTGGTGTAAGGTTTGGTACCTTTGGTGTGCTGTAAGTTAGACGCAATGTGTTAACTTCACTCCATGCTTCAGGAAAATCTAAAAAAAAAAAAAAAAACAAAGACAAAGGGAAAGGACAGAATAATGTAATAAAATATGAGTGATTCTTTAATGTCACTCAGTCAAAACTGCAGTTTTCTTTGGTTCATAAAGTTAATGAAAACTTCAAATACAATACAACACAAAACCATGAAAAACATGCAAAGATACGGCTCAATGACCATCTAAAAGAACATGAACAGGATACTGGGCTAAATAAATACATAAATAAAAATACATGTATCTGTTTATTTCAGTTTCATGTTGGTAGTGTTTCTCTCTCTAACCTAAGATGGAGATGGAGGTGTCTTGATTTTCCCCCAATATCCTGACAGGGTGTCTAATGAAGTGATGGTTTAGTACAGCCATTTTCTTCTCCGAGTTTTCTGTGAACTAATAAGAACATGCTGATTAGCATGAAAACATTTCATAGGCTGTGATTATTTGGTGGGTGTACAACTTCCACTAGCCTCTGATGAAACATTTTTTTACAGAAAGACTGATTTTAAAAAAATGTTCATTAATATGGTGTTTGTTCTGACCTGTCTGGTTTCAGGATCAATGAGGTCAAAGAATGCCCTGACAGTAGCAAGAACCAGTTCTTTGCACCTGGTATAAAAAGACATACACATTCAATAACTTGAATAATATCTAAATATGGGTCAGGATAAAGGCCATAATCTGCCAAAACATAATGCCATATCTTTTACCAAACGATGGAGAGGTGGTCAGTGGACACCCATGTCCTGGGAACTGCAGTTGCCTAGATAAATATAAGAAGAAGACACTGAGACATATATAGAGCAGTGCAGGATCAAACACAATCACCAAAATAGTCCCAGGAACTTCTTCTTCTTTAGTATTGTCTGTAATTGCGTCCATGAAGAAGGGATTATTTTGAAGGTTCCAGAAAAAGTTCCTATAGTAGAAACTGGCTCAATCATAACACTAAGAACCACTTAACCAATTCACAAACAAATCTTACCACCAGTGACAACTTATTGGGGTCTCCTGGAGGACAAGGAAGGGATGTTAAACCAGAGCGGACTTGGTAGTCACGGTAACCACCCCCAACAGACAGGACTGTGATGTTTCTGAGTTTGTTCGCCTGGTTCACCCACTTCTGTCTCACTGCAGAGTAGAAATCTACATACATGCATACAAATGAGTCACTACCTAATTTAGGAACAGACCACATTTCAGTCTTGAATATAGTTTTCCTAAGGAGTCAGTGAGATCAGCTGTTGTCTTTGCTTTGAATGAGGACATACAGTAAGTCAGAAGTCGCACAGTGTCAATGTACCACTTAAGACTACACGAGAGGTGTTCTTACCCAGCAGGTACGGGTCTAGGGCCAATACCGGAGCCAGGTGGGGAGAGGCCTGAGTAATGATGAGGCTGACCATTTTGGTGTTGAAGCGGGGCAAAGTGAACAGTGCCCGAGCCACCACTCCTCCCATGGAGTGGCCCACAAGCACCACGCTCTGAGGAGGGGTCTTCAGATGCTGGCAAGCCAAGAAAGAGAGAAAGCAGAGTGTTGGCTCTAGGGTTATGCATTTACCAGAAAGTTTTTCTTTAAAAAAAAAAAGAAAGAAAGAAAGAAAGAAAGGTTTGGTATTTGCATGCAACAACACTGCCTGTTTGTCAGTTTCAGTCTGTGACCTCTGTTTCTCTTTGATGTTGTCCTTTATGTTTGCCATTAGTTAATTAAATGACTTTGCAGATCTTTGCAGATCAACACACATGTAGTGTGAGCAGGAAAGAGCTAACCTCACTAGAGCTCTGTTAGCCATCTCATGTTTCTTGTAAAAATCACATTAAAGTGCTGGTTGTTAGACTGCTTTTACCTCTGGCAAACACTGTTTGCATTTGTCCCAATATAAACCACATCTGGAGCAGTGTTTGGAACTGCAAACGTCACAGGTAACACACTGATAATTTGTCTATTCCCCGTAGACTGGCAGACATAAATATTTAATGGACACTGGAAAACACTATACTGTACTTACTGTTAACTGTGTGTTTGGATTGCGCTCCTTCATGCTGGCAATTTTGGATTTTTAGTTTTTTCTAGTGTTGCTGTGTCAACTTCTATATTACTGTATAACGTGCAAGTCAAAAGGATGAACAAAATGCCTAAAAATGTAAATGTAGATGGTGATAGGATGTGATGTGTGTGTGATACGTATCCCCCACAGTGAAATACTACTCTAGCAGCAATAACCGGCTAGAGTAAGTAACCCTGTCTGACGAGCGGATGATATTTAAGGCCTGACCTTGTACAGCCTCAGGATGGCCTTAATGCTCTCATGAAGGAAGTGCGTCTGCCGTAGCAAACTGCCTCCGTAAAGGGCCACCAGCTCCTCATTGAAGTCCACAGTGAACACGTTGAAGTGGAGACCTCCCTCCATGTTTTCAGCCTTCCTCAGGGCCACTGACCCCAGGGAGCGAGCTTCATGAAGAGAAGAACACATTTGGTGGTGTTAAATAATAATATTAGGCTGTGTGTTTTTACAGACAGCGTAAGTGTGGAAGAATTGAATGAGGTCATTCAGATGTGGACTTTGGGGTCAGTGCTAACCCTTAATTAATCACCATCTGCTCAGCTTTAATGCTCCTTTGCAAATTGACAAGCTACTATAATCTATGCACAACTCTTACACGCAAATTATTAGTTTTTAATATTTTGAATTACTGACTACAGCTACTGAGCTTCTTCAGATCCTCAGGGTGGCTATTTGTGACTTAAAAAGAAAGTTTAAATAGTTTCTTAAACATACGCAAGCAATTCCTGTTAGACCCTTGAAAAATACCAGCAATGCCCAGATCTAACACTGGTACTTCATCAAGCTGTTGTTAACTTGTGAATCCTATGAAAAAACAGACAAAGACAAAAAATGCTGAGGAACACACATGTGGTCAGAATAAAGTCAGTGCCATAGAGAGCATTGCCCAGTTACTGGGTAGAGAATTTCATCAGAAGATCCCAGGTGTAATTAATCAAGACTGAGCTTCAGTAGCTTTAAAATGTATATATAACATCGGGAAAGATACAGGCTTTATTCTGTGTCCCATAAAAATAGTAACATCAGTCCATTTGTCAATACTTTACCTGTCCTATCTGTGGTACTGTGACCCATGCCTATTTGTTGAACCATGAATATACAGTTCCATTAAAAAAAAAAAAAAGGGCTTAGTAATTTCTTAAAATAGCGGGGCACTGTAGTTTTTAATCAAACATTACTTAATCAGTAGAAAATAGTACATTTGTTGGGGGCTATTTTCAGCCTCGGATTAATCCACATTTAGTGCTCTAGTTATTATTTACAGAGCAGTGGGTGGGGGATTAACTCAAAATAAATTACATGTACAATGTGTATGTGTGAGGTAATGAAGTATATGTCACCCAATGCAACAGTGAGGGTTTTTAATATTTTTTGGGACAACAATGGAGCTCTGTGGCACAGAGGAATAAGATATATCAGAACTTGTTTGTAGGCCAGTGGGCATACGCAGAGTATGGGCTCAAATTAGGGCCAGTAACATTTTGAACTTGTAAAGTGATGTTCATAATTAATTCCAAAGTTTTTAGTTGTAAATCAACCTTTGTAAACCTGTAAAATGGATAAATATATCTGCATGGGAACTGCAGGTTTGTGCCTGTGAAAACCAATTTTTCATTTATTATTATTATTTAAGTCAGTGAGTAAATGACATCACTGATGTAACACAAAGACCCATCTGTGTACAGACACAGAGCAGAAAACTGCATGTAAAACTCAGCACTCAAAGTTCCCCACAAGAGTATCCTCGCAAATTATACTTAACTATAAACATACAATAACAGCAACAACAAAAAGAAAAAAAAAAAAAAAAACACAGTAGCAAAATGGTTGCAAAATCCAGTTTCTCAAGATTAATACATCACACACATAAAACAGACTGTAGAAACCTGACATCTGTGTTGTGTAAAGCAGCTGCATCCACTGTCTTCAAAGACTGAAAGCTTGAGTGTAAATTTGTGAAGGAAAATCCAGTTTGCTTGCCGGTTAGGTAGAAACTAATCAACAAAAAGCATTGAACCATCCTAATGTCCTCAAACAACCTCAGTACATCCACTCATTGGAAACAAAAGTCACCTCCTCCCAGCTGCGCATTTGAATGCATTTGCCATACAGGAGCTGTGTTGCATTTTTGTTTTCTCCTTTTGCTAGTTGCAGATTTGAATGCAAGTGCTGAGACCTGTCACAGAACATCTTCAAGTAGCTACCATGAACTTTGTGCGCTTACCTTGTTTATAACTGCCAGCATTTCCAGGCAGGAAGAGCACGGGGGCACCGGTGAGTTTGAGCGCTCGGGTCTCCTGGGCGTACAGACCCTCTCCGTACAGGTAGAGCCCATACGCTGGGTACAGTCTGGCAATACGACGAGGCAGAGCCACACGCTGTGAACCAGACATGCACCCACACAGACACAGATTAGGAAGTTCCATACTGACATTCAAACATGTACAGTTCATTAATGTAAACACATTTTAACTACAAAGCACCCTAATGGGACTACATGTACGGTACGGCTCGCAGACAACACTTCCCTAAGCTGCGGTCCAACTCACTTCAATTACCTTAAATACCAGTTTTTGGTTTTATGTAAGAAGTAATAAGATGGCAAAAAATTACTCTTGTAGGTCAGATTACATCAAACCTGATCATTGTCTGGTGCAGGTGACTGTTCATCAGTACAAGGAATATCCAGACCTTTGTTACAGGCAGTGGTACATATACTGTACAAGTGTAAGACTACATCTGCGGCTGGGCGATACTGATTAGAGCAGAGATTCTAAGTTGATTGATCAAGTAGTCCAACTGCATAAAAATAACTGTAACAATTTTGATAAGTGATGAATTGTTGACATGACTTTTGAAAGCAAATATTTGTCTAAAAGTGCTGTTTCCAGCCCCTCAAATGTGAGGATTTAATACCTATGTCCGTCTGTTTTATTATTGTAAATTGGATATTTGGGGGTTTGAAACTGTTTGGTTGGACAAATCGTCACCTTGGGATCAGGAAAAAAAAAAATTCTGATGAAAAGTTTTCAGGATTTTCTGAAATTTGTTAGACCAAATAATCAAAATGAGAACAATTACGCTATTAGATGCAGCCCTAGTGTTGAAAAACTGACAAATATGATAATACAGGTGCAACCAGTTTGCAGTATTGATGATAGCTAGCTCTATCAAGTTTGTTTTCTCCCACCTTGCTTTAAGTATTGCACGTTAAAGAATATTACTTAACAATTTCTTTATTCATGTGTTCCCATTCATCACAAGCACCAACACTTCACTAAAACCAGTCAATAGACCATGTCCATTAGCTACATAAACAAGGCAAATATGAGGCTATTCTGCCTCCCATTTACTAAAACATAAAAAACACAAACTCCAGTGTGAAGTGAGATTGATGCCCACAGCCGCCAGCTGTGCTCCACAGATGAACACATGAGTGAGCATAAAGAGCAGAGGACGGCGACCTACATGCCTTTACTAAACATCTAACAGCAACTTCCACAGTCTTCACCAGACTTGTAGTGTGTGTGTGTGTGTGACAAACACACGCCCGTATCTTGTAAAGCTGATCTGCTGCTGTGACCTGCTAAGTGTATTCGAGGATCAGGATGTGATTTATGGATTCACAACCCGGCTAATTATGGCTAATCTAATCCGAATCCTCAGCAAACACGCACACCTCCAGCCAGCTTAATGTAAACAGAAAACCACTGAGGAAATGCATTAGTCCGGTTATAAGGCAACGCAGCCTTTCACCTGACGTTACTGGCTCTGCCAGGTAACGTTAGCATGTCTGATATCAGGAAATAGCTTTTAAAAAAAGCTTAGCAGTGATATTTCATGTTGTGCTTTCAGGTTGAAACAAAATAAACGAACCATTTAGCGAGACGTGTTCAGCTGCTGCCGGAAACGACGAAACAAATTCGGTACTACAAGCTAATTTGTGGATATTTCACGACGCGTCAAGTACAATAACGAGCCTTTCTACTCACCCGGTACTCTGGGTATTCAAACATATAGGTCATACTGCATCTGTTCTCCTCGAAGCCAGTCAGCAGCTCTCGCAGGCCAACCGCCAGGAGCCCCAAAGCGAAACCGTAAAAGGCAACAGCGGCGAGTTTCATGGTGCAGTTCTGGCTCTGGCTTTTAGATATTACAGGTGTTCAGCCTCCATGTTTCAGTTTCCATGTTGCAAGCTCCCTGCAGGTGGAAGACACCATACAGGTTGTCACACTCACCGGCTGAATCTCACAACAGGAACTACATACTATACAGAGCATAGTGATTGGCAGAATGCTCGGACCAATGGGAGGAGAGAACTGAGAAAATGGACCAATAAGAGAACAATACAGCCAGTGACACATTATATATTAAGAACTGCTAAGTTTAGCTGCTTTTGCTTGGTTTGATTTGTTTTCTTGCTTTTTGATTTTCATTTATTGCATTTTTACTTTTCATATTATTTAAATTTAAATACATATTTGTAATTTTCTTAGAATTTATTTTCATTTATGCAAAATTTTCACAGTGTAGGCTGGAAAAAGTATGTGAACCCCTCTGATATGAGCCATGCCTTACAAAAAAGGATCTTAGAAAGTTTATGATCAAGAATGGTTAATCTGCATAAAGATGGAAAGGGTTAAAGAGTAATCTCATAGAGTTTGGATATTCATCAGTCCACACAAACTGTCTGAATGGAGAGAGCTCACCATGAAGGGGAAAATGAATTCCCAATTTAATCAGTACAGGGTCAGATCACGTGTTATGACCAATTAATGCAGAAAACTACATACAAAAATACAATTAACAGAGTGTAGAATACACTGCAGGAAATTTATGACACATACTTGATTTTGCAAATCTTTAATAAAACAATCACATATCTGCTGCAGCTTCATGAAGCCACCTTAACCATTATCAACAACATACACTACATACACTGCATGTACCTCTCAGAGTCACATGACTGCAATGGGTCAAGTATTTTGTGCGGGGAAATGAAAGACATTTTTTTGCGTGGAAAAAAAAAAGTCAGGCACATGGAACTGTAACACAGCACCACACATCGAGAAACAAATGTTCTCTACTGGGAAAATAAAGTATTAGAAACCAGTCACTCTTCAAAACTAGAGGTGATAAAGATGTTAAGAGTTTCCAAGAACAAGCACCAGACACACTCAGGGAGAGATTTCACATTTTGTTTATGATTTCAACACAAGTCTTTGCTTGTTTTTACTTCTGAATTTAAATATGAAAGTATGTGCAGCAGCAGATCTATGACTGACTGAAAAAAAAATCTCAATGTAGACTGTTGTTTCAGTCACATCATCAGACTTGGGTCAGACAGTGTCAGCAAATAATCCTCAGCATTTGCTTGGAGCATCAGACTGGAGGCATTTCATCACGAATATGGTTTTCGTGAACCACCTAACCTCACTGTTAAGTCCTTCACAGTAGATCGTGCCAACCTGGTATTAAATAACAGTTGAAATAAGGCTATGATTCATTTGAAAATAATTTTTGATTGCTCTAGCTGAATTCCTCAATGTACAAAACCTTCCAAAGCAAGAGTTTACAAACCTAATCAAGTTCTAATCATTGGCTTCTGGGATATCAAGGATCATAAAGAATACAATCAGAAACTATGAAATACTGCAGACAGCTCTGGGGAGCATCTAGGAGAATGATGAACGGTGGATGAATCCAAGTTTGTCCTGGTGTTTTCCTCTGACTTCCCAGTGGGGGGGGGCTGCGCCTTGTTTTCCCTCTGTGGATAATCTTGAGCTGTTTTGTCCTCAATTTATAAAACCAAATACTGAGGAGAATGAAATGTATTTGACTAGTTTCCACTGGCACATCTGCCTCAAATTAAAACCACCTTAATCCAAAAGCTTGGAGTGCTCTATCCTCGTAATGATCCACTCTGGTGGTACTCCTTTAGTAAACTCCCTTTGGAATCTGTCCGGAAGATAAGCCAAAAAGAAAAAATAGAAAAGATCAGGAGAGGATTTTCTTGGCCACATAAAGATTTTACTTGTTTAGTGTTTTGTATGCACAAGACAGGTACACTCACTCATAAATTGCAGTTAGAAGCCTTTTCGTTTCTGCTTCTTCCTCTCCACCAATGGCCACCTGGAAGATGCGAGTTCCCTCCATGGTCTCGTCAGGAAGGCGCGCACTTGTCAGATACCAGAAACGCATCAGAATACTGACAAACTTTCTCCCTGGAAAAACAGCACAGACACTGATTAATACTGCAGCACTAATAGTACAAAAAGAAAATCATGCTCTCCTCACGTTGTGCTACTAAATTTATGAAGTTTCACAACAGCTCTCGCTCATTCTGACCATTATCATCATAGTAGATTCCCACGTCTCCAGGTACTGTGTACATGATCTCTTCTGGATCTGCAGAGAGGGCTTTCTTGTGGCTCAGAGGCAGCAGGTTGCACTTTTCCTCGAGCTTTCCAATCAACTGCAAGGACATGAAAACAAGACAGGACTGGTCTTCAGCAGAGATATCACACCTCTACAAGAAGATCAAAATACTGCAAATTTTAGTTGATCTCAGCTCAGTCAGTTCATCAGTGGTTTTGGACAGTGGTTTTGTGTTTTTCCTACTATGATGGAGTCATTCTGCGTCATATATATATATGTATATGTGTGTGTGTGTGTGTGTGTGTGTATCTATATAACCTTGTTGGATTTCCTTCATACTTAATGTAAAGTCCAAGGTGCCAACTTCATATTTACTAATTAGCATATGCTCTTTCTTGTAGTGTGATTGTTTTTAGGGTAGAATTTGTCATAAATGGGCAATATGAAATCTTTTTTTTTTTTTTTTTGCCTAATAAATCTTGAAAGTTGATTTCATTCAGACATGCACCTAGTTGCTGAGAAAGTATATATATGGAGTTTACTTGCAATTAATTTGTGTAGTTGGACCACAAGCCCTTCTTCTAAAGCCTCCATATCTCAGCAATCCAAGGCAGTCTGTTTTTCTAAAATCCATTGATTTGACATACATAATTACACATGAATTGTCTACAAAGAAAAAGCAGCCTGATGTGAAGCACTGAGTGATTTGGAAACAGGGTGATGCTGATGCTTCAACAGGAAAGTACAACTCTGTCAGTGTGAGCAATTTGTCAAGGCTTCAATGTGCTGTAGGATTTTTCACATCTTTGTTTAAGCACAGCAGGGATGGAGACATCAGGTGAATATTAGAGCTTATTAAAGAAAATCAAGGATTGGACTATCTCGGTTCCCATACTCACGTCTTTTGCCACAAGCCCGTCCAGAGCATCAAATTGACACTGTGACAGGAGTCTGGAAACATGGGAGAAGGCCTGCAAGATACAAAGTCCTCGTCAACAAGAGCAAATGAACACGCTGTAAACTGGAATTTCATGGCTGAAATGAGGCATGAACAACGCTAAATACATCTGGACTTCATCTGGACTTCATCTTTCTCAGACCTGCTTCGCTCCCTCCGTGAACTCTTCAATGCTGAACTCTTTATCAAAGTAAGCTCTGATCAGAAAGTAGTAAATCCGGGTGCGGAACCAGATGAAAGGGTTCGGGATACCGACCATCACCACCTTCTGGGTCTGTTTTTTCCCTTCCCGGTCGGAGCTGTAGGGACGGACCGCTACTGCCACACCGGCAGCTGACGAAGGAGATAACCGCGTTTTACCGGACCGGTTCAGGATGATACGTTCATTTAAAACCAGACGGCTAAAGCTAACTGTTAATGGAAACCTGTAACAACCTCTTATCATGGGCAGCGCCATCTTTTGATTCCTCGGAAATCTTTTTATCCGTGTACTTGTATCTTCCGGAGATGAACAAACAACATATTTTAAAAATACAGATAATATTGCAAGAATATCCGGAGAACATTACCCCATTTTAAAAAATATTTATTAAACAAACATGTTATGTGTTAAATTAAGAAACCATATTGTTTTTTAGCACTCGACTTTCATCTATTATTTTTTGTTCCCGGGGGAACACTAAAAATGTAACACTCGCTGAAGTTGCAGGAGCTCTTTACTCACTGGGGAAAGCAAAACCATGGTAAATGGAGCTCCAGGAGAAGATACCTGTGCCGATATTTACAGAAGTGGACAGGGACGTTTTTCTGCGAGAAATTTGTCCACAGGTAAAACTGCTACTAACGGCCACCATTCTTGTTCACCATGACTACAGGAAATGTGAACAGTGATACACCAGACTGCTTCTTCTTCTCTTGTTTTTGTAAAACAACCGACTCTCTCAATATTGCGACGACAAACTGCTCCAAAGAGCAATTTAGAATGAATTCTCTACCGTTGGACACATATTTAAAAGACAAGGATCTTGCTTCGTTACTTAAACCTGCTGTTGAAATGAATACTCGTCTAAACGATTAATATCAGAAAATGCATCACCAAAAATTTTGATGATGTATTAATAACTTAAACTTGCAGCTTTTCTCTGTGTCAGAGCATAAATTAAATATCTTGGATTTCTTGATTTCATTATTTTGTGATAGTTTATAGACTGAACTCTTTTAATGTAATGTAATGCTGTGTCTTAAAGAGATAGAGAGAGCCCAGATAACCCTGATGATGTCATCTGGGTTATCTTCTCAGACCACGCCCCCACAGATCCATACTTGATGATGATGTATATACTAAACTTCATGTGTAAAACTGGTGGAATGCCCCTTTAACTTAAGTGTAATAAATAATAAATGAATGATAATAACTATATGTATTTGCCATCAGACAGGGCCTGCTGCTATACTTTGGAGTGGATTCTTTCCCACAGCTAAACAATGAGTATTATTTTCCAGCGCAGACCAGCCGTGCTGAGGGGCGTGCCTCTCGGACCATGCCTGGAGAAGTGGACAGTTGAATATCTTGGGCAGAAAGGCAGAGACAAGCCGGTGAAGATTCACGTATCCACAGTACCACAGATGGACTTCCTTCGCAAAAACTTTGTGTACAAGTGAGCTCTCTCTCTCTCTCTCTCTTCTCTTCTCTCTCTCTCGCATGAAAACACACAAATCAGTACTCCTTCCCTTCAGATTTCTCAGCTAGTTCTCATTTTTTTCACAGGACTCTGCCATTCAATGAATTTGTGAAAAGGGCATCTGAGAAAAAACACTCAGACTTCTTTCTGTGTGAGGTAAAGTATCATAAAATAAGAGGATGATATCCAGCATTTGACTTTTTTTAAATGACACAAACTCCTTGGTCTGATTTTAGGATGAGAGCTATTACCTTCGATCACTGGGAGAGGATGTCCGAAAGGTATAGACTCCATCTTTTCAATTCTGTTAAGTTGGAACTGAACTTTTTCATCTTTAGTTAAATGTCTAATTGACTGCATTCAACATAACACAGGTTCTCTCTCTCTCTCTCTATCTATCTCTCTCTCTCTCTGTCACAGGAACCAGCAGATCTGAGCAAACAGTTCCCAGACTTGGCAGAGGATTTTCACATCCCACACTTCTTTGAACCTGATCAGTTTTTCTCCAGCGTCTTCCGTATCAGCTCCTGCGGTTTGCAGTTGTGGACACACTATGATGTGGGTGTTACATGTAGGGTTAAATGTTGTTATTCAGGCAGGGTTTTTTTTTTTTTTTTTGCTCTTAAAAAGAATAAAACAGCAGTAAGTCAATCAGCACACCCTCCTCTGGTCTTTGGGTGTGTATGTCCTTCAGGTGATGGATAACCTGCTGGCTCAGGTGACAGGCATGAAGAGAGTGGTCCTCTACAGCCCCCAGGATGCATTGCACCTCTACCTGTCTGGTGAGTGGCTGTGGAAAGACACCACTGTTTGCTTGTTTGAGTTCACAAAATCTACCACCCCTGGCCTCTTTTATATTAAGCTCAGCTATTGATGCCATTTGAATGGATGCATAGATATTTTTATGTTATATACTTCAAATTTTACCATCAGGAGATAAATCAGAGGTTCTGGACATTGATGCCCCAGATCTGAAACGGTTTCCTGAGTTTGTGAAGGCAAAGCGGTATGAGTGTGTGCTGGAGCCCGGAGATCTGCTGTTTATCCCTGGTAAGGAGAGTTGTCCACATTAACCAACCGTTTCAGTGATCCCACCCACTGAAACTCTATCATTTCTTTCTAACAACAGGCCCTGTTAACATTAATACATGTCTGTAAAGCACCTTGCAAATCAGTCAGTCTGAGTGGTGCAAACCGTGCTTAAAGCATTCCATTAAAGCACTAAAGTATCAAATATTTCTACTGTAATATATTATTGATCACAAGAAATTGAAGTAAAGTTGTTCCTCATGCATTACAGACTTTTAACAATCCAGTTTCCCCTCACTTCCCCAGCCCTGTGGTTCCATAACACCACTGCACTGCAGTTTGGTGTGGGTGTTAATGTGTTCTGGCGCCATCTACCTGCTGACAGCTACGACAAAAAGGACCCGTACGGTAATAAAGACCCAGTGGCTGCAACTCGGGCGCTTCAGGCGCTGGAGAGGGCGCTACGCGCTCTGGATGAACTACCAGCAGACTATCAGGACTTTTACGGGCGCCGTATGATCCAGCGCATCCAGAAGCAGACGTACTGTGACGGTCTCTCAGCCACAAGTGCGCAGGAGGACTCTGATAGTACATTAACCAGCAGACAATTCACCAAACCTGGATGAGTCTGTAGAGAAATATAGAATAACCAATAAAATATCTATGAAGTGGGTGACATGTTTTGTTCATTTGAGTTTTTGGTGAATGTTAATGTTTATGGAAACTTTTCAGTACAGTTGTCTAGCCGAGAAATCCCCAAGGACAGTATGATTTTGGTCACATATTTAAGAGAGTCGCATTGTTTGTTTCAAGAGCAGCTGCAGTTTTTGAGCTACAGCAACTTTCCTTCTATTAGTTTCTTCTATTGTATGCTTGTGAAATACATTTCTACACCAAATTACTATCAAATATTTATCTTAGATATTCTTTAGGATGTCATTTTTTATTAATATTAATTAAATCTATATTTTATGCTAAATTATAATGTCATTTTAATTTTGAGAATATGCACACACAGTGAGATGCAAACCAAGGTGAGAATGAAACATGTTGCATATCTCTTCTCCGGCACACCACACTTCATTCCCCAGATAATTTTTGCCTTCAACTTTCATCAGGTTTCTCTACACTAATCATGGGCAAAAAAAGGCATTCCTGTCATCTTTTAAAAGTGCTAAATTTACTCTAAAAGGGTTTACAAGAAAAATATGCTTTAACATAAATACAGTATTGCAAAAGTTTGTATTTTATCTAAACGTTAATAGATAAGTAAAATCTAAAATCTCAATCTAAAGTTTTCATTACAAAATACCCAATTCTAAGATCTAAGATGTTTTTTTGGTAAAAACCCTCAGCAAATGTAGTATTTTGTTTAAAAAAGGATTAAAGGACTTTTTTCTTGTAAAGTGATTGCCTTTATAAAAAAATAAAACAATCTCAGCTACTGACACAAGATTCTCGAATCACGGAACACCTGTTAGCTCCTTCTAGAATTTCCAACTGGTATCAGTCTTCAGTTTGCTCAGTCGACAACCTTTAAAAACTCACATTTTTAAGCCAACGCAGACATGACATTCTCAGGAAAAAGTGCTCCTGATGATGAAGACTGTGTGATATGATCAAAAAGAGAGTGAGTGGAACTTGAGCTGAATTGTTTTGTGAACTGCTATTTTCCAAGGTCAAGAACAGACTGTCAAGCTCAAGACCTTGATAAAAGCAAAACAGCTGAAAACAGGAGAATAAAGCGTGGTATGGGCGGAAACAACCTCACAATATGTCCACATATTTATGAGTCCAGGCCTTAAATGCCTATGCACAGATACTATATGGTTTGACATTTTATTGCACAAAGATTACATTATAGTTCTTTATGTTTTCCTTACAAACATGTTAAAGCTTTGTAAACAGTGAAGCAGCATCACCCCAGTGTGCTCAGTATCTCCTGCTAACACCGCTTTGAGTCCCTGTAGTCACATTTCTTCATCGAGTCTCAGCATTTAAATGTGTGCACGAGAGCCAACCAGTGACTGACTATATGGAGCAGAAAGAAGCACGGAGATATTACTGTGTATTAGAAGGGCGGCTACACACTGTGGGTCAAACTGTTCAGCATTCGGTAAACCTGCGTAAGGCTGCTGGCTTACACGCAGGAGCTACAGCTGAAAGACTTTTTGACTGTGATGATTATACTGCGCTGTAAGAACTGAAGCGAGACCTTTTTTTTTTTTTTTTTATCTCGCTCAGTTTTAACACAAACAAACTGGACTGACAGTCCGACATTTACATTTTTAAAAATAGTTTGGCTTTGGATGCAAAGGTCGGAAAAGGAAAATACACTTAACTTTGCTCTTTCATTCACAACACACACAAAGCACTCATATCCTCTGAGGGTTAAAGTTTTGGGCCGCGGACACTGGTACTGTTCACCGCACTCTGAACCGCCTTTTCTTGAAATTCTCTGTCCTCCATGTGAGCAAGGCAAGGTAAATATCTTGAAATGTGACGTGAGGCAGCAGAAAGAGGGCAGTGCAACATTTTTGTCTCTTGCCACATCAGACAACAGAGAAGTCTTCTTCAGTCCCCCGAGCTCTCCTGTGCAGCCCATTCCCCCTTCCCCTAAAGCAGAGCAGTGCAGAGGTTCAACCAAAGTCATGAGGTACACAAACATCCACTCCCCCTACTTCCTGGGTATGTGCACAACGCTATGAAGAATTCTCAGAAGAAACAGACAAAGAAATGGCACATTGCTTGGTGGTGTTCTCTATTGTGTGGATATAATAACTAACTTTCTTGATTTTTTTTTTTTTTGTTCTTTTTCTTAATGTTGCTACCAGGCAGATGAAAGAGAAACAAAGAGAGTGCGGGATGTCTCAGCTTCCGTGTGATCAGCCAGGTTTGGATACAGAGAAAATGGATTTGATGTGTGAGGGTCGGTGCTATGGAGTCTGTGCCATGCCGCGACTAGACTTCATCTTCTCCAGTCTTTTAGATAGGTGGCTGTTGTTTGACTCGAGTTCATCGATTTTGTCCAGCGCTGACCGCAACTGTTGGGTGAAATGGGGGAAAAGTGAAACGATTTCTATTTAAAAAAAAAAAAAACAACAACAGCTAGCTCCTAATCTTTGCACAGTGTAAGGAAACAAAGCTCTACCTCTCTCTGCAGTTTCCGTTTCTCTGCCTTTAGCTCGTCCTCCACTTTCTCTGCGTTCTCTGCTGCAGACTTGTAGCGTGTCACCTGACCCTCCAGTCTGGTCACCTGGACACCAATAAATGAAAGAATCTCTTTAATGAGAGTACTCTTCTGTTTTCAAGCACACAGTAAACTCACAATTCTTCTCAGCTTACGTTTTGTTCTAAAGCGGTGACTTCTTGTTCTGCCTTCACGAGTTTGAACTTATAGTCACTGATTTGCCTGTTGGAATCTCCTGGAAAGATTTAGCAGAAGCAAACATCCTTGAGTTGAAGTAGCACAATGTGACAGACCTGTATATGTGCATTCTCCATGTAAACTTACTCTGTAACTCTATTATGTTGGGATCGTTGCCATTTTCCACAATTTCACCATCTGGGCTTGAACTGCTTTCTGAGCCGTTCTTCGGTGACTTCTGCTCCAGCTGGGCTTTAAGTTTCTTCACCTGTTAATTGAGTTGTAACACATCAGATGATAAATAACACACTCTGGTACACTTGCTGTCACTGTTGCGGTAAAAGACACTGTAATTTTCTTTTAAGCTTTAAAGCGTTTAAGTCTGTCTCTCAATTCCTCTATGATTCCTTCTTAGTTTTTGCAACTTCATAACAATTGGAGCATTATAGAAATTTTTTATGTATTATGGCCCTGTTAAAAGTTGATTATTTGGCTAGCATATTAGCAAACATTAGCCTATTTACACATCTAGCAGACACACCATAACATTAGGATTCAGTTGGATTTGTATTTTTAGTGACCTCATGTCCAATATTCCTTCTGTTGTTAGCTCTGTTTTGGTCTCCTCCATCTCCTGACAAAAACATGTTGCTCCTATATCCTTGGCTGCCAGCTTTGTCTGAATGGAGGTCAGTAGTTGCTTATTTTGTTTGCTGTTTGGTGCTGGACAGGTAGAGTAAAGTAGATCTATCTGTGCTTTTCTTCACTAAAAAATAGCTGCCTGCCGTTGCTGGAAATAAGTTTAGAAGTAAGTAAACACTTAAGCTAAACAATGGGCTGAAATATGCTAAATCTCGTCAGACCTGTGGGTGACTGCACAGTCGAACTAAGAATGACACTTTTCACAGTACATGTAGCAGTTTGATCCGTCATTTATATGGAAATATAGATTATTTCAGCTTTAAGAACAGATCACAATTATACTGTTAATCACTGTTTTTTTTGTTTGTTTTAAGAAAAAGGCTCAGTAATTTCCTAAAATAGCTAGAGACTATAGTTTTTCATGACAACAGGAGCAACTAGTACATTTGTCACGGACTATTTTCAGCCTGCAGATTAATACACATTTGGTTCGCTATTAATATTTACAACAGCTGTGTACTGTATGCTGGATTGACTCAAAATATACTGTATCTATAATCATTGTTAAAAAGGAACCCACCCATTGAGCTCTCCTTTGACTCACCACTTAGTTTCTGATACTACTTGGAGACTACTGTTAAATCAGCAGTAAACACTGTCTCCGATAACAGATGACTCACCTGCTCTATCATTTTTTCACGCTCATCCACCAGTTTCCTCAGCCGAATCTCTAAAAGACATTTGAGAACACAATTCAAGTCTCAGAAAAGCTCATTTCACGTCTTTGTCACACATCATTAATTCAAACACCATGCATCACAATGCCATCATACAACAGCAGTTCTGATAACAATAATCAGAACCACTACAGTCCATTTTTAAAAAGAAAAAAATAAGTTAACATACCAGGGGTGGAAGGAGCCAAGGGAGATGGTGGCGAGGGGGTGGGAGGGGTGCTGGGTCAGGGTGGGAGGTTGACGCATGCAACAGAGCAGGCATCCATACAGGAGTGATTGAGTGTGAGGGGGAATGTTAGCATGCACAGACTGTGGAGAGGAGGGTCAACGCACAAGCACACAGCTGGTAGGACTACATTCACACTATATGACATATCCATATGGACATCTAAGTCTAAATGTGCTGAGCGAAAAAAGATCGTTCTAACATTTCTGACACATTGCTTTTCATTATGTCACTCAAGGAATTTCATTTCAAAAATGCATTTAGAGCAACATTTCAAATTGTTAACAACAGCGTATTTATTGTCATTTCATTGAGAAGGCACCACACTTATCTTTTCAATTAAGTGCAACAAAATGCAAATGTACATTTATCATACATTTATGTGCCTTTGAATTCAGAGTTCTTGCAGATGAAAACCAACAATCTTATTGATATCTGTGAATAGAACAAGGTTTTCACACATTTTTCATTTTAACCCTCAACAATATTGCTAGAATATGTGAAAGCCTGTTTGCTAGAGTCTTTATAAAAATTACCAATCATCATTTGTGTTTTTCATTGTACACCTGTGAAACATACATGAATGAGTACTTTGATGGAATGAGATTTGCATAGAGCGGAACAAAGGGTTTGTAATATTGTTGCAGAGCCAATGCAGAGCAATATTATCCACAAAACATTACAAGCAGCATGATAAACGTGAATCAAGAACTAAATAAATGTTGCCTGATACATCAAGTGCAGTAAAATCTACTGTTACCTATAGCACTTTACATCCTTATCTCTCCAAAAATGAGTTTGTTTGCACATATGACCTCAATGAAAAGTGATGTTTGGACTTTGGACTGTTAATATGCATTTAAAAAAAATAATATATATACTTACAACAATGTTCATTTGGGATATAATCAAAGTGCTGTATGGTTTTGCAGATATCTATTTTACCACTTTGTTAACAGCTAAGCAAACATTAATAAAGGAACATCTAATAAATCTATATTATAGATCTATGGACTAGGACATCTTACATTCCTCTTTGCCCTTTCCTTTGCCTTTCTTTCCATTCTTTTTCACCTCTTTCCCTGTCTGCGGTGTCTCTTTGTTGCTGGCCACTTGGTCTCCACTCTTTGGTAAAACCAAATTGTCACCATGCTCAATGGCATCTAATCCTTCCTCTACCAGTAAAGATGTTGCCTGGTTAATATTCTCTGCAACAACGCCTGACTCTCCAACATTCAAAATCTTTCCCTCCTCTGTTATGTGCCTCGTCCCATCTGCTGTGGATTCCTCATGAGCCAAAGAGTTTTGGTTGTCTTCAGGCACAGTGTCTGACTTTTTATCTAGTGTATCTACCTGATCACCCTCATCAACCGAACACTTCTCATCATTGCTTTCAATTGGTTTGTTTTGTGTATTTTCATTTGTCTCAGTATTACTTTGGCACGGCTCTGAACCACCCTTGTTGATTTCATTTGACATGACTTCAACTCCCTCCTCAACATCTTCCTGTTCTTGATCTTGAGGGGAATTCGTCCCTACAGCTGCCTCAATGTCCATGTCATCAAAATCAAAGGACTGCCCTTCCTCATCTTCAGCATCCTCTTCGTCACTGTCCTGCTTGGTAGATTGAGGTGAATCATCCTTGGGTTTGTCTTTGCTGGATTCATGCAGCTGCTCAGCCAAGGGACAAAGAGGCGTATCGATTTCCTGCTCATTTTGACTTATTTCATATTCAAGATCTTCAACAGCTGAGACTTCAGTGCTGTGGTCCTGCTCAATAGAGATACCAATCTCTGTAGCTTCTTTTGGAGAGTCCAGTGTATTTAACACATCAGTGATATTGGTCTCATCAGTTTCAGAAGACACTTTGGTATTTGATTCATTATTCTGTTCCACACACTCTAATGTCTGGCTTTCTCCATCATCTAAAAGTTCAACCTGAGCTACTGTCTCCATTGGACTCTTTTCAGCATCTGAGGCATCTGTGTTTTTCGTTAATGATGATCCACTGTCAATTTTTTCATCATGTGAGGAGCGGTCTGGTTCGACTATATCTTCAGGTTCCTTTGAGTCTCTGCTCAGCGCCTCCTTTTGTGTTCCTTCTTGTCCTAGCTCTGAATTCCCACCATCGTGACTGGGAGAGACGGGAGGAAGGTATTCTTGTTCGGTCTCTACCTCTGGCTCCTCTACATCTGTAATGGTCTCTGTTGCCTCCTTAGGACCACTATCAGAAACCTCACTGGGAGCGTCGTCACTGGTGACAGACAGTTCTGATACTGGCTCTGATATTGGCTTTGACTCTGTCTCTAATTCTGGCTCTGAGACAGATGAGCTTTTGACTTCAGTGAAGTCATCAGTATATGGCGGCAAGTCCTTTCTCTCAGAATCGTTTGTGGATTCAGATTCATCAGCAGCAATATCACCATTGCTTGGGACATTGGATTCAGCTTCTGTGTTTTCCTCAATGTTTGTTTGAAGGCTGTTTTCTGGGTTAGTAGCTGTGCATTCAGGTTTCATCTCATTAACAGGCCCAGCCTCATCCTCTACATGATCAATAATTTCTGACTCACTATGGATGACTTCAACATTAGTTGAGATGTCTCCACTTACAGAGTTATCTACAATGCAAGTACACTCTTTGTCAAAGTCATCAGTGCTCCCTGTATTGTTGGAGGTGTCAGTAAGATCAAATGCACTGAGACTGGCCTCTGGAGGATTTGTTATAGAGTCCACTTTTTCTACTTTTTCTCCTTCCAAGGTTTGTTCTTTGTTCTGCTCATCCTCTGTGGGTTCTGTTGTTAATTCCTTGAGTGTTTCAATGTGAGAAAAGGTTTCAGCAGTTGCCACTGCCTCTACTTTTTCTACTGTTTCTCTTTCCAAACTTTGGTCCTTGCTCTGTTCATTCGTAACATGATCCACTCTTATTTCCGTGGGAGTTTCAATGTGAGAAAGGGTTTCAGTGGGTGCCACTACTTTTAATTCCTCTTCTGTCTCAGTTTCCAAAGTCGGTTCCTTGTCATGCTCATTTGTAACAGGATCCATTCTTGGTTCTTTGAGAGCTTCTTTGTGAGCAACAGTTTCTACTGCTTTTGCTGCATCTACTTCCTCGTTTTCTTGCCTGTCCTGCTCATTCTTAACTTGATCTGTCTTTGATTCCTTGAGGGTTTCAGTGACAGAATTATCAACGGCAGGTTCTTCTGTTGACCCATTATCTCTTTTAGCAGATCCTATATCTTGTTCTGTTTTGCTGTTTTCTTTCTCTGTGCTATCTTTTTGTTGGTTCCCTCCTTTCTTTTTGCCTCTCCTCTTCTTTTTCTTCTTTTTCCCTGAAGCAGTAGCACCCTGAGATTTACTGGATATTTCCTCTGCCTCATCGTTCTCTGCCTCTTCGGCATTCTCAGGCTCTTGTTGAGGTTCGCTGTTTGATACAGCTAAGTTGGTCCCATGAGGTAAATTTTCCTCTATAACGTCCTTGGCAGCTTTTTGCTGAGGACATGATTCTGTATTACTCAATTTACTCTCTTCAGCATCTTCCTGTTTGTTTTCTTGCTCTTCAGAAAACTTGTCACATGTTTCTCTAAAATCATCACTACTGGTTTTGGTTTCTGTCTCTTCTATATCTGGGTTACTTGTCTCTCCTAAATCTCTCTCCCTCAGGCGTTTCTGTTTCTGGAATATTATCCTCAGCACTTGTTACAATTACTTTAAGTTCAGAGCTGCAAACGATATTATCTTTGGCTTCTGTGATTGGACCATCATTAACGTCAACATCTAAGTCCTTGCTGAGGCTACTTTCTCCACTCCTGTCTTCCTCTGTGGATAAGCATGTCTGCTGTTGTTCTGTAGGCTGTTCTTCGCCAGGATGTTTCCAGTGTGGACACATCAGCAGCACTACAGAGTGTATCCGAGCTCAACTGATTCTCTTTGGCCTCCTCTTTCAGTATTTCTTGATGCTGCTCTGGATCCACCTCGTCCTCTCTGCTACTTCTCAACTGAGTCTCCTCTGTGTTGCCTGAGAGATCATGAAGAGCATACGGTGATAAAAGGCCAAAAATGTTGACTTAAGACATGATTTTCAAAACTGTAATCTTCATCAGGAAGTGCATCAGCAGAAGTCAAGGCAGGGCAGAACACCTGATTGATTCAGTGGCCAGAAAGAGAAGCACAGAGCCAAGATGACCAAGAGAAGCACAAGAAGAAGAAGAAGAAGAAGAAGAAGAAGAAAGGCAGGAGCAACACCGTAATGAAGTTCTTGATCCCCACAACATCAGCGTGGCAAGAGAAGAAGCCAGAGGCTGGCCACTCAAGGTTGCAGTACAATACTCAAAAAAAAAAAAAAAAACTGCTCTCTGTCAGCATTTACACCCCAACACCACCTGCACTAACAGATTGAGTAGAACTAATATGTATTAGCTGAAATGATGAGCAAGGTGACATAATAAAAGCTAAAACATTAGTAATGGAGAAGAGAGAGTTTGTAAGTAGAGTTTTAGTTTCTACAGGAAAGCAATCAGTATTGCTAACAGGATAAGGCTGGTGATCAATGTTCCCTCTAAGCTGAGCACCTGCGCAATCGTGTACTGCTCCCGCTTTCTCCGCGCACAGCAAAACTATGTAGTGCATAAAATTACAGTGTGCGACAGTGTGCACATCTGATGTTGCTCACAGTGGTCCAAGGAATTCTCAGGGAGTTTGTGTGTATGCTCAGATACATGAAAAATTAGGGGGAACATTGCTGGTGATTCTGTACATTTTACTTGTTGTTCCTCAACAACCGTTTTTTCCATGAAAAGACCAAAGCTAACTAACAATTCGTTAGTTCTGCCTTTCTTAACCTGTCTGTAGGACTCAGCCACAAGCCCAATGGTTTGTACTGAGGATGTACATTTTTTAATTGTACTGCAAATATATACTTTTATTTAAAAGAAAAGCTCAGTGAATTCCTGAAACAGGTGGGCACTGTGTTTTTTCAGCAAACATTACTTACACAGGAGTAAACAGAGCATTTGTAGAGGACTATTTTCAGCTGTGGTTGGTTTGGTGCACTAGTGAGTATTTAAGACACTCTCTGAGGGACTGACTTAAATAAACCACAGCGTACGTCTTCATGGTAATGAAGGAACACGTCATTAAGTGCAACAGTGTGGCTTGTTGCATTTTTAATAGTGTTTTGGACAGGAATGGAGCGCTCAGTACAAAGGAATAAGTATATACAATATGCTTTGGACACACACAAGACTGGAATTATGTTATTGTTGTTATTCATCTTTTCACTTGACTTGTTAAAAATGAAAATATTAGTTGACAAAACAATCTAATCACAAGGTCCATTTAGCAGATGCTCTGAAGCTTGGACCTTGTGCTGAGATTTCTTGTCACTCTCTGTTTCCAAGGTTTGAGGATTGAACTTTCACTCTCAAGAAAAATATAGACTATCACCAGACTTATCCTGTGAGATTAGTTCAAATCAGAGTTAAAGTAACATTCAACATTCCAGGAGCACAGCACAGGGAACTGAAGAGTCCACCCCAAAGTGAGATACTTGCTAAAATTAAGATACCAATTAAGACAAATATTCATACATATGTATGTATGTATGTAAACATTTCTATTTTAATGATGAACTTTCTGTTTTATCTAGAAAGATCATTTTGGAGTGAAAGTCTCCAGCTAGTGATATGCTAAGCCATGCATTTAAACAGAAGAACATTTTTATTCCACAGTGTGTTTTACCGAGCATGCTGTTCCCCTCTGCTGGGGAGGTCTGTGAATCCTGAGCTGGTTGGCCGGCAGAGTCTCCACTGGGGGACCCGTCAACCTCTGCTTCACCAATGTCCCCATTTATGTTTAGGTCAGGTCCCAATACTATTCCATGTTTCTGAACAAAGTAAAAAAAATCAAACATTAGGTCCACAGATTACGCACCTTGAAAATACACTGCAACATAAAATCTGTATGTTTGGTTTTGATGATGAAAAGATGACTCATATAATCTGGAAAAAGAGTAAAGCTAAAATGAAATCACATATTCAAAAATGGCATTTTAAACAACAGAACATAGAACATATCTGCACTGAAGAATAATAACGAAGTAATAACTTTCTACTATCAGCAAACCAGGCTCTGCTTTTACTTTTTAAAATAGCTCCCATGGTAACAATATGTTATTTTCACTTTATAGTTTCAAATTTGCTTCCCAAAACTACACACAGCAGACTGAACTTGGAAGTTCAAGGAAGACTGTATGAAGTACAAGAGAAATAAGCATTTCACACGCTGACTGAGTACCTTCAGAATGTCTTTGAGCTTCACCACCTCCTCTCTGAGCTCATCTCGCTCAGTTCGGATTGCATCTGTGTATTCTTTCTGTCGCTCTAAGGCCTGAGCAGAGTCCCAGGTGGCAGAGATTGCAGAAGAGGAAGGAATTTGTGTAAAAGTGAAAGCAAAAGTAGGTATTAAGTGTCATGCAAAGGAGATACTGAATTCAAGTCAGTAAAAGTAAATGCTGATTGTGATGAAGTTTATAAAACATGCTGCTGCCGGACAAGGGCTAACAGCCCGTACCCCAATTTTTTTATCCTTCCACTCCACAGTCTCCTGCAGGTCAGATATTTCTCTGACAAAACCATCCTGTTTCATACGCAGCTGACGGAGATCCTGAAAAGCAGGAAAAGGGAAAAGAAAGTTTGAGGGAAGGAGAAAGAAAGCAAAAAGAGAAATGGAGTGCAAGTACAGCATACTGTGGGTGAAAAGGAAAGAAAGCTGTGAAAAGCACCTCAACATGCAGCTTTTCTCAGTGACAAACTGAGTAAAAATTAGTTGTTGGTTGATGTTTTTGTTAAATGTCTGCCTTTTTAAATGGAAAGTTTCATTTCTGCACCCTGCTTCACACCTCAGTGACACGTATTCACACCGGGAGACAAATACTCACATTTAGCAGCTCTTCACTTTGTTTTAGCGTCTCTTTCATTTCATTGAACTGGAACTGAAGGACACTGTGAGCATGTTTCTCTCGCTCATTTTCCTGTGGGGAACAAGAGACAGTTTGAAAACAAGAAACTTGAGTGTTTTCACTTTGAGCATTTATCTCACAGACACAAAAATTACAGCCCAGCCCAGACCAAACATTAGAACAAAGCTACGTCCGCTGCTGTCATGTTCTGTTCGTGTCTGATCCAACAGTTGACATTCCAGTAGCTGTATTTTGTGTATTGCAGTGCACGTTTTACTTCATTTCTTCAGTTTAGACTCAAAACAAAACATCAACTGCGGGTTGGATGAAAAATTAAATCTTTGACAGCTAAAACTTAACTAAGCTCCACAACGCGTGTGATAAGACATCCATGTCCAGCTTCAAAGTGTTTCAACATGCCCTCAAAACACCTCATGTATTCAAAAGTTGTTGGGATTTCTGACATCCATGGATTCAAATCTGGCTGTCATAGAGCAATCTTTGTAATACATGTATAAACTAATTCACATTATCATCTGAATTTATAGTATTATTAGTCTTTGATTACAACTGCATTACCATACAAAGATAACTTAAGAAAAAAGCAGCTTCTCTTCATTGAGACCAATTACCTGAATGAGTCTCTGCATCTTTATTTTCACTGTATTGAATTAGTGAAAAAGCCAAACATGAGGTTTCAGGTTTTCTAGAATTTCATCATTTATTGGCATTTATTGAATTTATCCTTATGAAGTAAATGTTAGTTGCACAAAGTAATAGCTAACAAATAATGACACCATCAGTGCAAGTTACGACTGAATCCCTGTAAGCCTTGCTTTGCGACTGTGCAATTCTGTCTGCTACCAGGGACTACTTTTTCCATAGTGGCTATCGGCAGCTTTCCCCAGGTAGTGGAAATGGTGGACGATCGAATGACTAGAGTAACTGTGGAAACTTTACCTGACAAAAGAAAAAGAGCCCTGTTGTCAGAGGAGGCGATGACGGTGAACCTCTGTTCTGACATTTAGCAAACCGACTTTATCATAGCACTGAGACCAGGGTTTCTAGTTGAAATTGGGATTTTTACAGTTGCTGCATGCTTTAGGCTAACAGTAATACCACTTTTAATTCTGAGTATAATCTGTGTGCCTGCTGTACCTTGACTTTCTCCTCGTATTCTCGGCGCGACTCAGACAGCAGTTCCTCCAGCTCCATGAGTGAATCCTTGAGTGTGTCCACTTGGTACATCAAGTTGTTTTTCTCATTATCCAGCTGGGCGTTGGACACCATGGCTTTACGATACTTCTCCTCCACTTCTGCTAATGCATCCTAATGTTATGGCGTAGAGAGAAAGTGTAAGAATATAACCGGTGCTGCCTCAGATTTAACATGCCCTCAAACAAAACTGTAGAGTCTTAGTTACAGATGGATGCACCTGGTGGAGGCTTCAGACAATGCAGGAGGACATTTGGAGGTTAAACCTGTGTGCTTATATGTATATCTGTATGTCACAACTGTACTTGATGGGAAGTGAAGATTTAAGTAAAAAAGTAGTAAAAGCTAACACACACACACACAGACAACCCAATGAAGAGAGAGCGACATGCAAATGCAACTTTGCCGGTTAGACTGCCAGTTTGCATTTTTACACACAGTATTATACTGTTTTCAGTGTGTGTCAATACAAGTATTGCTCCTATAGTACTGCACGGACAGTGTCTAGATGAGGCAAATGTTTTACAGTTGGGGAAACAAAACATTGATTGTTTATTTCAGTTTCAATTCAAAAGCCATCAGAGTCATCACATTAGCATCAGTCTCTATTGGAAGATGTCTCAGAACACAGGATCTGATTAAACTATCCATTGTACTCTTTGGGTAAAACAACTGACTTGGTTGACAACGTGTACATTTGACCTATAGGGAGTTGCAAAATAAAAAACTACAGTAAGCAGTGCAAGTTAGTGCCAGCAAACCCATTAGTTAACAGTCTGGGTGGTGGTGGTGGGAGGGGGGGTCTCAGGCTTATACCTTGACTTCTTTTAGGTTCTGCATGTACTTGGTTTCCACATCTTGAATCTGATCCTTCAGTTCATGAATCTCCTGGTGAAGCAGCAGTAGCAGCGGTGAGCAGAGAAGCACAGTGTAACAGCATCGGTAACGGTGAAGCAGAAGGTTTGGTGAGTGGGCAATGAACACAGTAACAGAGGTGTTTAGCAGAAGGAATGAAAATGGCATGAACACAGCACAGAACTGCACAGAAGAAAATTTTTGATTGAGAATTTTTCCTTAACATCTATTGACGTCTTTCCATTTTCCCAGTTCGCTGTATCATCTCAGAGAGTGACCAAAATCTTGAGTTTCTCTTGAAAGTGAGACTTGTACCAGCTCTGGTTTTGTGGTTTAATTCAGCAATTAAACCAATTAAATTTAGACATTACTATGTTCCTGCTCATCCTCTATGAACACTGAGGTTTAACTCTGGTTTGCTATAGGGCTGCTTCTCTGTTATCTGCTCTCAATTCCTAAAGGGGGCTGCATCAGAAATTCTGGTCAATACAGAGATAAAATCATTTGATCACACTTGAACATTTTAAACTGAAGCAGAAAATGGCTTAACTTTCATATATCTATCCAATTAATATAACTTACTAAAATGAATAGTGATGAAACGAGACAAAGATTTAATGTGTTAAATCTAAATATAACATATATCAAAAAATATATTAAACAGATAATTATAAAGGAGCAGCAAGGGAGGCAAAAACCATTAAAGCATATTGGGATCAAAATAAATGTGACTGCTCATACCGCCTACATTGCAAGCCAAGATTGTGATCTCAACTATGTGATCAACAGCAACAAATTTCTAAGCATCAACTGGCTTATCTGACTGACAAAATCTTTCAATAACTCTGTGTGAGTGTAACATTAAAAACAAGAGGTGTCCTCTGCATCCTTAGGAAGCTGCATCTCTTCAGCATTACCTTGATTTCTCGTATGGAGGTCTCAGCATCTACAGTTATAGCTGTCTCTCCACTTCCTCTGCGGGAGGACGTCCCACCTAAGGAGGTGAGGGTTGCTGCCGTTAAGGCAGAGGCAGCTCGAGATCCCTGAGAAGGAGAAACCAAAAAAAAGTTTTAAATCCCTAATCAGTAGTTACAAAATAAATTGGAAAACACAAAATAAATTCCAACTTGTTGAAACACCCCCTCTAACTGTTCTTCATGAACTAATGTCACTTCATGTATCACGAGTTATCAAAAGAAAAAAAAAAAAAACAGGATTTGGTGAAGTGGTCCACCCACCTTCTCAAGATAATCTCTGTCCTCCACCTGTTGAGACAAATAAAATACAGTCAGAGCAACCAGAGGGTGATACAAAGGCCATGGGGCCAAGAGGACGAACTGAGGGAGGAAGGAAGCACCAAAATCCTTCTTGCAAGCAGTTTGGCAGTGATAAGATTTACCTTGATATTTCCAAGTGAAAAAGCAACAGACGAAACAATACCTCAGACTCTTCCAGTCTGCTTTCTACTCAAGAACATATCAAGAAAAGGGACACACCATACCATACCATACCATGCAAAAAATTTGTTGGGTGGCATCAAAATTCCAATTTAAATCACTAAAATGTAACAGGCCAACAAGTACATTCAAAAACAGATCATTTGTTAAACCATACACTATTCAACATCCATTTCTGCTCCATGCCACACACATAAGAACAATACTGTCAGAGGACAATCTGGTAGTCTCCAGAGTCACCACGTAAAGTGCACAAAAAGCGAGAAAAAAATAAACAAGCAGGAATTCAGCTCACATTACAGCCTCTGCCTCCCGCGGGTGCAAACCGACTCACATCTGAAAAGTCAGGAATAGTAATATCGTCCAGGTCCCGGGGGAGGCCACTGTTACTGGCCGAGCTCCTCAAAAAACTGGCAACAGAGCTGCAGTTGTCCTGTATCAGCCACCAGGGGGCGAAACGGAACAACGAAGATGTCAAACAGAGTAGGTCAACACTTAAAGAAACACTGGCCAGTAAAAAAAGTTTAATGTTGAAAAAAGTATTCAAAGCAGTTAAGAGTAGAGAATTATTTTTAAATTATCACTAGTACTCAAAACAACTAAAAGGTCATTCATCTGGACTCTTAATTCAAATTCACCTAGTTCCTTGACTTTTTTCCTGCCTTTTTCTTTTACAGACAAGGCTGTCTTTCCCCATTAAGGAGCCATTCTGAGACATAACACTGTCCCAACATGCAAAAATGATCATATCATCAAACTTCTGTTTTGTATTTTCTCAAACAAAGAGAAGTAACTCAACTAGTTGGGTGACATAAAACAAGAATGTATGGGGGTAGTTCATTTATCATAATTCTGAGTCATGGTAATTCCTTGTCAATCACTGCACTCACTTTTGAGATACTAAGTAGAGATGGCACAAGATTTATGTACTGCTTGATAAACAGTGCTTTTCATGACTGTTTCTATGACTGAGAGGTCTCAACTTTTTAATTTAATTATGTATATTTATGTTCCTGGTAAATATAGTTCTTGCTCTTCGCTCTTTTCTTTTACTATAACTGTCCTTTAGCACCAATACACCAAGACAAATTCCTTGTATGTGCAAACTTACTTGGCAATAAAGTCTGATTCTGATTCTGATTCTGAACTAAAGCACACAGTCGCTGCTTTCATTTTCCAGGCATTAATGTTATTTTCTTAACCTGAGCGACGCACTGGGTGTAAATATTCAATTCATGACTCATTAACATCACAACAACTTATCAATATGCTGTAACCACTCTGCTATATAGGTCCAACTGGAAATACCTGCTTCTGTTCCGCACACAGTTTTGACATTGTCAAATTCTGTAAACCGTGCTTATTATAAAACTGTAACACCCAGTGTAATTGTGTACTGAAATCTTCTCATGCAAGCAGTGGATCATAAACTAAATGTTGTAGTTTAAGAGCATGATGGTTGTAATGCATTTTAAACCCTAGAGTAAGCAGCAGGGTGTCTGGGGTGTGAGGGCTCACCACTGGGCTGGCACGGGCTGAACCGGCCCTGCTGGAGGCTCTAGAGTTGGAACTGCGATAACTAGTGTACTCTAAAGGCTGCAGAGGAAACACACGGTTATGTTTCTGTATACACATGGGAGTCAAACACAAACAAGAATGCACATATTCCGATTTATACCACTGCTAGCAAATGCATCATGAGGATCGCTATTATCTTAGTGAATAATGTACATCTAGATTCTAATCCCCTTTTGATGACTTACAGAAATTACACTTTGAAGTAGAATTAGATCAAACCATAGACTAAAAGCAAAAATCACTCTCTCAGTCAAAATCCAGGGAGGCTCCTACTAATGTCAGAAAGAAACAAAAACATCCTCAAACTATTGTTAGTCAAACACTGATTCAATTACTTCCTTTAAAAACACTGTTCACACTTAATGAAGTCATTCTCAGGCCTGTCAAACCAACAAAGCCACAGTTCCAACAAAATCTTACATGGGAGCTGGAGCCGGTGACTCGCCGTGATCCACTGCAGAGACTGTCTTCGTATAAGGAGCTCTGCACATATGACATGGCACACGCATGTAGTGTAAGCAATATGCTCATGCTCCAGCGGTGTGAGCCGACAATGCCATTTCTCTGATGCACATTTTAATATAGCATGCTTTTCTACTCAATTGTGTAAAAACGCTGACAGCCTACCTTCAGTGCCTGACAAGTGGCTTCACTCAAAACTGAAATATACAGCGGTGTGCAGTGACTGATGTCAGTGTTTAGTGAATTTAAATAGTGATGGAGCAAGAACACTGGTGTGAATAAATAACTGTATTAACACTGAATGGAGGTTATAGTGGGTAAAAGGTAAGCTAAAAATCAATGGAACCAACCCTATTATAGAGCTGCTGGGTGATCTGACTGAGTGACCTGTAGAACTGCAAAATGGGATAAAGTAGGAAGACAGCAGGTGAATGAATAGAGATTTAACCCAACTAGTTTCTATGATCTTTTCTTTTGTCCCCTCAAAAGAGGGCTGGTGGTTAAGGCTGAGCTACAAAGTAGCAGCAAAACTTTGTCAAGTGTTTTTTCCTCCAAGTTTTTATGTGTGTCTGTCTGGCTGCCTGTATACAGACCTGGTAACCATTGAAAGTTGAACCTGGGTTTCTTGAGGAGGACAGACCATTGAGGCTGTACAAGTCAGAGGAAGCATATGAGGTCTGAAATGAGGAGAGGGGAGGAAGGAAGCAAGAGTAATGAGCCAAGAGAATGAGGGAGATGGGAATCGGGGAAAAGGGATAGGAAATTAAAGTTAGTTGCTACTTAGTCAGCAATGTATTCAAACTATGGAACTGCATAGTAGTGAATGAGAAGCACGGCAGTATAGTTAAAACGATCTCTATATGTGTGGAGCAAATCACAAACACACACAGATGGACAAACCAATTAAACTAATACTCCCTGACATTGTCACATGAGTACGTTTCCATGTTTTAAATACAACTAGTAAATCAGCATGCTTGCCAAAATGTGTGAAGGAAAGGCCGGTGCGTGCAGAGACCCAGACTTCAACACAAAGTAATTAACAAAACATGCTGCTGTACTGACTCTTACAGTGACATCTCTAGGAAAATTCAGCAAAAACAAAAGACATGCGCATAAAATTCATATTCCTTCTTATAACACAGAACACCTTGATTAGAAACCACTACATGCCTCACAAAGAACGATCTAAACGTCCACAGGTTGTAGGTAGTTGATTTCACAACTCATTTTGTTAATGATCACAACTTTAGTCCGTAAAAGAAGTGCACATCACAGGCCATTAGTGGTATGAAGAAAGAAAAGAAGAAAAAAAAAGTCTGCAGTGCAGCGCCACCAACCGGCTGCAGGTCTAATCTGGAGGCACGAGACAGCCGGCTGTCATCACTCAGTCTGGAGCTCTGAGAGTTGGGGAGCACAGACAGCAACATCAAACCTTCACCATGTCTCTCTGACAGCACACAGTTGCATTTCAATACCACCGAGTTCAACTTTACAACACATCACATGCTGTTATACTGATATACACTCAAGACTGAAAGTCAGGTTCATCAACTACATTTGTCCAAGGGCCAGAAACACTGTGGGGGCCAGACTTTCAAATAAGAATGATTATTTTTATTTAGGTCTGATTTGGGTCCCTTTAGGTCTAGTCTATTATTTTTTAAATATTTTATCTTTCTGATTAATGATATTTTTTATTATTCATTTGCCTATGTCAGCATGGACAGACTCCTAAAAACCACTGTAAATCTATGATAACTACATGTTAGGCCAAACTAGAAAAAGCTCTCAGACCTCTGCCAAGGAGGAAGTTCACTGATGAGTGATGGTTGAAATGTGTAATTACAGAAAAGCCATTGAAAAATGCAGTCCTGATTGGTGGGAGTTATTAATCAACTTTAACCGGTTATGACGCGATTATTCTTCTGCCTCAGCTGCCACGACAGCACTGGTTGAAGCCTGGAAATATTCGAAATAAATTAATTGGATAAATAATTGCACTGGTCGGACTGCTCTCTGTTTTGCTACCTCTGGATGAGCTGTTTTGACAGATGGGTCTGGTGTGTTTTTTGGGAGTGTGTGTGCGAGAGAAAGAGAGAGTTTGGAGGAGGGAGGGAGGAAGGGACTGAGTGATTCAATGCACTGTGCATAGCTTGACCTATTTGAAATGGTAAGAAAATTGAAAATTAATATGTGACTATCATTGTTGATGTTGTGTAAATAAATCAGGAAAACAAATGCTAAATAACGAAAGTCATTTTTTTCAGCAACACAATGATCCTATAGCCAAAGCAACCAAAGAGCTTTTCAGGTTGAAGAGATGGACTATCCCTGACTGTCAGTCACCTGATCTCAATCTGATTGAGCTGCATTCCACCCGCTGAATACCAGACTAAAGACAGAGATACACCACAACAAGCAAAAGCAAAAAAAATGGCACAAGGTCTGGAAGAGCATCACCAGGGCAGATCCAAAGGGCCTGCTGATGTCTGCGGGTCAGTGACGAAGGATTTTCCACTAAATATCAAATATGATGATTCTGTTTGCCTTCACATGTATCTGTCCACTTCCTTTTGAACCCTTGAACTCTGGACACTACATGCTTAAAGGGCTCTATCTTACACACACACGTCAATGTAATATCTATTATCTTATTTCAAATTCAAGTCACAGTACCTTAGGAAAGAAAAATGTGTAACTGCGCAAATATTTGCAGTCTTGACTCTTGCTATCAGCTTGGTAACTAATTATATCAATACTGGGTTTCATGGAAAACTAACATATCATTTACAGAGGTTTGATTTAACACTTTCAGTATGACAGAGACAGAAACATCTTCCTTCTACAATAATGATAAGGATGGATAAAAGTTATTGTCATTTAATCATCTGTTTTATATTTTAGAGAGGGCCAGACTTTGTCATTTAAAGTAGCTTGTGCCTTCCACTGGCAAGTCCTATTGATTGTTCCAGGTGATTAAATTCTTTTGTACAAACTATGCTTTGTACACCTCCGCTACAGCAGAATGTAGAAATGGGAACTGAGAAATTTTGTCATCTTCAAGAAATGTTTTTAGACAAAGAAATCCCCTCAAATTATACAGAATTTACAGAACATTTTCCTCCCTGCTTTCTAGTTCTTAATGATCTTAACATGTGATATCCTGTTTCAGCCTGGCCACAATCACGCCACCCATCAAAGTTGCCAGGTAACTACATTTCATGCCAAAACACTGTGGTTTTTTGGGTCCATTCACTGCAGTTTGCTTTGTAACAATCAGATTTTGCAAAACAAAATTCTACTCTGCACTTTAATGTTAACACACCAGCAACAGATAGCAAAGCTATATACTGCCCTGAACAAGAAGCATACAGCTGTTTAGTAATATGGATCAGAGGGGGCCAACACGCACCGTCAGGTCTAGCCTGGAGGAGCGAGACACTCTGCTTTCATCACTGAGTCTTGAGCTCTGACAGCATGAGAGAGAGGAGATAGTTGTGAGTGATGAGATGCAGCTTCTGAGTAACTTTCCTTCTCCAGGAGAGAATCTCGCATTACAACTGACCAAATACACATCTCTGTAAAATCAGTTCAACACACATCTACTAACCCTGCTGGATATGACACTGTAATCATCATCATAGCCGTTCCTCTGCAAATAAAGAACATGAGTGAGGAACACTGATGGCATCTCTGTAAAGGCCATTTGTGCAGTTTGGAGCTTTTACATACATCTTTGTCTTTGTGCTTATGCTTCTTCTTTTTCTTTGACTTCTTATGTGAGGAGCCCTTAGAGTGAGGAAAGAGAGGGAGAACCATGAGGGGTGAAACCACAAATGTTTTCTCATCCTGAAACTAGAATGACATTTTTAATTGTTTGCAAAGCACACTTATTAATAGGCAAACCCAGGTAGCACACAACACAACCACATGCACAATGGACTCTTCACACTGGCCTGTACCACTGGTAAAAGACTGACGTACCAGCCAGCCACTGGTAAAAAGCATACTAAAGGTCACAAAGCAGTAACATGCAATTAATAAGACAAAACAAACCGATTCAGCAAACAAACTGACTGAACCAAATATTTAAGATCTAGAACACCCATCAAAACGATTAGTATGAAGAATTTTTCCACAATTACGCAGCACAGAAAAAACACGGTACTTAACATTTAGAGACATAACAGAGCCTAAAATAGTACTGACTGTGTTTTGGTTGGAGCAAGATAGCTCCGGCACAGTGTTCTTTTTGTTGAAATCAAATCTAACTGACTGAGGTAGGCAATGTTCCTTCACAGCCGCAAAAACAAATACGTGACTGAACATAAGCACTTGATAGAATCACGTGAAACTGACAAACGTTAATGTGTTGTTTCCCACACATTGCGCCAATTCGGTAACGTCAACAACTTGTCCCTTGGCAATCACAAACAATAAAGCAGATGAACTACAATTCATATGTATCTTGCAAAACATGGACAAAAAATCATGTCAATTCATGTTTGACAAAAAATTAACACACAAACATGCTTGCATAATAGAGGTAAATTTAAGGTGTGATTCTTGTCACTACCCAATTAGCTGTTAGTCAAACAACAATCCATTCACTACAAATCTACAAGTCAGTGGGTTAAAAATGAATCTGCAGTCTATGTTTAAAGAATATCAGCCCTTACCCCTCCACCATAAGCCCCTACTGCATCGAGGTCCGACTGTGCAAAAAAACACATCATCATCACCAACAAGTGCCACCCACATTGACAGCAGATTGTTAAGTCATCAAGGACAGACACACTGCCTCTATATCACCAAAGGTTTAAGAGGACGAGGTCCATCCTTTGTGAATCAAGAATGGAAGCTTGATAATGATTAAGAGGAGAAAAAAAGGTTTTAAGAGAGGTTTTGGATTTTTATTGCATGTGCTGTTTGAGTGATACTGACCCTGACACTTCCCCGGCTTCCCACTGACATCCGCTCATCGTCGTCTGACAGCTGTGTGAGAGACCAAGAGATTGAAATGGATGATTAGGGCTTTGAGACATCAATGGCATCAAACAGTGGATTTTGACAGGAGGATTCCTAAACAGCGGTTCATTATCAATTGTTCCAACATTGTTCTGTGTGACCTTTATTTTTTATTGAGATCGTGTATTTGAGGTCAAAGAGATCTTAATGCAACAACATCCAAAAATTACTAGGATTTCCAACTGTGCTTTGGAATATGTACATTCTAAAATAATAGCCAATATTCAGACAATGTCTGAGTCAGTTAACCTGACTAGCTAAGGTAAGTTACTAAGAAAAGCCAGGTAAAGAAAACTATAGAGATACATATCTGGATAGACTGAAGTAAATTCAGCATTGCATTAACATAAATACTTTATACAATTTTTCACTCCAGTCACTTCTACTTTGCCATTTTTTCAATCGTAAACTTATACCAATGAACTCAACAGCCCCTGCTAATGTTTTGAATAACAACATCTCTTATTTTGCACTGATAGAATTAGTGTGAAAACATAGATTATCTTAGATTTATCAGGACAACAGGTGAACATTGAGGACGTTTTGAGTTTATATTAACATATATAATATAATAACATATATAACAGCAAATGGCATTAAGGAAGACCTTTTGGTAATATGATGAAAGAGAACGGAGAAAATAAGTGTTAAGGCCTGTTGCTTACAAGTCCTTTACAGATAAACGACCCCCTTCAGCAGAGGTAAATAAGTCACTATTGAAAAATTTTCTATATAAATTTCCTTCCCATATGTTTTACTTCTATGACACCATAGTGCTGAATTTATCAGCCCGAAGCTAATATAAGATAATTAGTCGCTCCCTGTTGTCTTTTTCCAAGTCATGGAAGACAGATTACAGTACAGAGGAAAGCATGAAGACATGGAAACAGAGGGAAAGCTACAAACCATGTGTATCTGTATCTGTGAAGAACGTGAGTATCTCTCACTGTCCTCCTGGATGAGGGGAAGGAGGGGGAAAGATGAAGAAGTGAGGGGATGAGGAGTGTGAAGGAAGAGAGAGATGTCAAAGATCAATGAAACAGATGGATGCAGTACAAAATGACTTTTGAGGTCAGTCTTCCGTCAGACCAGTAGTGTCCAGTTGAAGGAGTTGCATGTTTACATGCCAGCCAAAAAACAGTTTTAAGGTTACTGTTTGATTTAATTTCCTTTTAGGATTATGATATTGTGATATATTGTGAGGAGTCATGAGCCAAGACAGTCTGCTGTCAAGTAAAATGAGGTATAATATTAGGTAGGAATGATCACATGTACATTTATGGGATGGGTTCCAATTGCACCAGTAAGACACTATAGGTGTGTGCAGGTGTTTGACTAACTGAACATGGCAGTACTCAAGTACTTGAGAAGGATAATTTCATTTTGCTTGCAGAAAAATCTAGGATTTAGCTGATATTTGCTTAGTGATATGGTTAAATTAGTATTATTTCTACAGTTTTTACTTTAGTTTCTACAGCTTATGTAGCTACAGCAAAGCCCCCCAGTGAAGAGCAAACAATGTTTTCCCTCATACCAAAAGGAAAAATAAGTCAGGACAGGGTTAATGAATGTCACCCGACAGCGACTAAATTTGTGTACACAGAGGAATCGCTGTGGTTTAGGTATGATACTGGGTGAAACAAAAACTGTACAAATGTTTAACTAAGAGATGTCTTCATTCCTCAACAAACAATCTACCTAAAAAGAGTTGGTTTCAAGGCACTGGCGGATCTGGATTTAGATTTGATAAAATTCTATCGCACCCCATCCCTAGTATGTAGACTAGGGATGGGGGTTTTTCGTACAGTACTTGATACACATGACGTTAAACAGTTTGAGGTGAATGGCACATCAGCAAGCACTGGGATACATCACCTGCTTTTTGGTTCATTGGAACACATTCATATAGTTCAATAATAACAACAACAACAGCACTGAAAACTCTTTCGTTTCTTTCAAGGCTTGATATAATGGACACTCTCTCACAGAATCAGCCATGCATGTTCTGGACACCATCACACTCAATCAGTAATCCAGCCAACAAACCACTGACACACTCTGTTGTCACCTCAAACTGTAGCAAAATATTGTCACTGAATTGTGGTAAAAAAAAAAACACACCACAGTTAGTCACATTAGTCACACACACGTACACACACCACATATCCTCATTGTTGTGTTTGAACCTCTCTTATGACGTGAGACAATTCAAACTAAGTAATTAAAGTGGTAAATTCAACACAGCAAATCCCATGCAGTCTCACACCAATGGGGCAGATGGTCATGCTGATTCAAAGCCAAACAGGCACCCTGCTCCTTTCAATAAGTGGATTATCATTAATGGCCAAGCTTTGATTCATTATAATCTGTTATTTTCTAGAAAGGCTTAACGGGAATGATCTGGAATTCAAAAGCAGACTCGGCACACTGTGAAAACCTCCAACATACAAATAAAATATGTACAGCTACAAAGAAACACATGCATAGTATTTAGTTTAAGTGTTGTCATCACAGCACAGACACTGTACCATCCATTGTTCTATATCTCCCCATCTGCTGTCCTGATGGTCATCGAATTTGGTGTTCAAACCATAATATTTCTAAGAAACATGAAATGAGGGCAAAAAAAAAAAAAAAAAAAAAACACATTTCAGAAAGCAGAGGTAACAGATAAGGTAACAGGTAACAGATTTTTTTCTTTGAAAAATTTGAAGCACATGCCTAAGATTATTACAGAACCAAATTTAAATCAAATACTGTCTGAGGTGTGAAACAGGGAGAGGAAGCCTACCTTCTGCACCTGAAAGATCTACTCCAACACCGAAGAGGGGTAGAGGGAAAGATTGGAAGATATCAAACATGAAAACAGGAGAAAATAAGTCAGCCTCAAAAATAAGATGTGATGGAGAGAGATATGAAAAAAAGCCAGCTGTAGTCAAGGAGAGACATGCAGAAAAACACGAGGGGCACTCAGGAATGTGAAGTACCCCCCTGCACGGCAGGACCAATAGAAAAACACCCAAGAACACAAGTTCACTGAAGCTTTAAAGACCTATGAGACTTTGTTACCAGGCATTTTCCCATGGTTCCTTAAGGTTGGTATCAGTGGCAAAAAGCTATAGAGTACCAGTGCCGCATTGTCACTTTCAAGTCTATGTTCCCATGACTACAGATGTGAGACATGTGACAAACCACTGGCCTCTGACAGATCCTGGTTCAAACAACATTCAGAGTCACTCACTGAGTGTTTTCATGCTACAGTGTTATCCAGACAAGAAATGTAGGCTGGTGATCAACAAAAGGAGCCTGACAGGTCTCATAAAAGGTGATAATTAAGCAGAGGAAAGCTTCTATTCATCTTTATCTCCCATTAAAGAAATAGTTTGACATTTTGTAAATTATACTTATTCCCTTTTTTGCTAAGAGTCAGCTGAGAAAACGCAAATAAATCTCACGGCTGTGTGCTAAAAATAAAACTACAGCTGGCAGCTGGTTAGCTTAGCGTAGCATAAAGACTGGAAATGGTGTGAAACAGCTAGTCTGCTTGTCTGCCCTGTCCAAAAGTAAAAACTGGCCAACCTGGCCAACATATTATGTATCTGATGAATTCATACAAAAAGTGAAACGTAAAAGTCGGTTTTTACGGGGGCACTATGTCCTGGTTGGCCACCTTGTTGTCACAAAGCAACTAGCGGAGACTCTACTTCAGTTTACCACTTCAAAACTGTAGCACACTTATAATGAGTGAAAGTTCAAATTAATTTATATACTAAATTTCGGTTTAGTATATAAAGTTTGTGCATCAATTTATACACATTTCCCTGCATTCAGAAGGTATCTTAGGAAACCTTGGGATCTGTATAGGTTTGCTCACAGGTATGCCAGTAAAGCTGAGCAGAGATACTCAGTCACCTCAGTCTGTGACTGCTGTTCCCTCTATCCTCTCATTTCTGTCAACCTCCCAGCAAAGCTTCAGTCTGAGGTTGCGGGGATAAGGAATGAGTGAATTAATCACTGTGTGTCAGTAAGTCACCACATAGCTGTCTCTTGTGGGCGTTGCTGTCTAAAATGTGGAATGTTCGAGGAAGTACAGAAATTGTAGCAAATTACAGAAGTTTAACTTTGTGATAAATATATATACCAATTACCCTAAGAAGTATTTATTTCATCTGGAATGTTATTTGTCATGTTCTTTGCTGATACACTCATCAACAGATCACTACAACCTCTGAAATCTTCCTTTGTTCTTTTTACTGATGTAACTGTTAATGGATAAATACATTGGTAATCATCTTCCCAAACACTTTATGACTGATATAGACATGAATAAAGACAGCACAAGAAAACAAGGGTAACTTTTCCTCCAGTCACCTGCCAAAGCTGAAGTAAATTAATTAAATATGCTGCATTATTCAAATTCTTGTCTTAGCTTCATTTGTCATTTGAGACACACACACTTGCTTTTAAATAAAAGTGCCTTCTGTGTCTCATGCCTCTTTGAGTTTGTCTCAATACCACCAACTGACAAAATACAACACACACTGAAAATACACCCCACCCTTACTGTAGCACTTTCCATCCCATTGGTCCAATACTTTAATCCAGATTTACGGTCACTGTCTCCTTGTATGGTTGCCCAGTATACAGATTTCCTGCTTTGTGATTCTGGCTTTCAGAAATCGATTTGCGGCTGACCTCTTTGTCCGCTGCATCACTTCAGTAACAATGGCACCTCTAGATAATCAATGAGAGGCCGCTAATCCTCTGCTGAAAATTTATAGGTTCAGTCGAGATGAGAGGTCGCGCCCCCACATTGATGACCGCTTACTGCAGCAGACTCAGAGTATTTGCTGTGTTTGTCTTGTCTACTCAATGAAACCAAGTCATCCTCACATCCAAGAAGGTGACATTGAGTTGAGTATAAAAGGCAGGGAATACCAGGAAGATACATTACAACTGTTATCAAGCAGAGATGTATAACTGCATGACAAGTACAAGAATAATGTAAATAATGTATTGATAAGTGTTATTATCAATTTCATATTATTCCCATAAAATATCTCTCCTGTTCCATTATCAGGGTAAATAACAAACATACCCTGTGCCTTAACAGTTAACACAAACAGATACATAGCGACTTTTACCTCTGCATCTACCTAAGAGCCATGACCTTCCAACTCTCTCTGTTTTGACCTTTGACTATCAATTAAAAAGCAAAACATCTTGTGTTACACTTTCAATGACAACTGAGAAATGTCAGAAATAAGATGTACCAGAGCATAATGTGGCATAAAAATTAGCAATGCACAATCCAAAACAAATAAATAACTGATTTGAGGGATGTCGCCTACTACTTATCTCTCATTACGGGTCTGGACACACAATTAGCAGCCAGCCAAGCACCGTCATAAGCCCATTCATTAAATCAGTTGCACAATCAGTTTAAATGTTTGCCACTGTTCTATTCAACTCACCGAGCTCCCCTTCCTAATTGGAGGGGTCGCTGGGCGCCTGGTGAGGGCAGCCCTGAGCCCCCTCCCTGCCAGCCGACGCCCGGCCGTCCTGCTGCCTTCAGGGTACCAAGAAAGGTCGCATCCTTCAGCAATCAGCAGGTACGACCATGGCCAGTCATGAAAGGGAAGATCACCGCGGGGACGCAGCGCTGAGATTTCAGCTCAGAACGAGAGGAGGCTACACCCTACTCGTTTTGCTGCTATAAAGCCAATAATCCAGCTTTAAGTTCTGTCTTCAGTGTGCGAGAAAACATCCAAAAGTCCCGAAGGTGTCGGTGAGCGCAGCGACCCATCGTTCGTGTCAACAACACTGCAACAACAAGAAGTGCTCCTCAACCAAGGAGTGCAACCTGCTAAGCTACTTTAGAACTCGGCTAAAGGGTTTAAGACACACATACACACACACACATACACACACACACAAACCCTGACCAGACTCAGCTTAACAATGACCGTTAATCCAGTGTGTGTGTGTGTGTGTGTGTGTGTGTGTGTGTGTGTGTTGTGTGTGTTGTTTGGGCTCACCACCTGTGTTTTGATTGCTGTAAACAATGTATCTAGACTGCTGATTATCTCACCATATCCCAATGGCAAAAGGGTTTACAATGATGTCAAGTAAAAAATCTCTCTTGTTAAGATAAGATAAGATAAGATAAAATCCTTTATTAGTCCCACAATGGGGAAATTTACAGATCAGGAGGATGAAAAGTGATCATTTTCTAAAGAAAAGAGAGAAAGCAGTTGGGCAATGTTAATATATATATAGTATGAGATGATAAACATTTGGTAGAGATTTTGCTTTAATGCTTACGCTAGCAATCCATTTAATTATCTCTGGTTGTATTTCTGTGTCATTGTGACTCAGGTTCCAGTAATATAAGACATGTATGACATTCCAGAATAACATGACAAAACATTACATATACTCATATAGATGATTTTATCGATTTTTCCAACCCCTAATAGATGATTATTTTGTCCAAGTCACTATCCTAACAACAAGATACATTACTCATGTTATTTAGAAGGTATGAGGCCCAAGTTGAAGGTCACCTGAGTTACATGTAATTACAGTTTTAGTAGCCTTAACTTCAAAACAAGCTCTGAACAAAAAGAAACTAGACAATCTTTAGAACTTCAGTTTCCACAGGGGAGAGGCAAAAGTCTGTTTGTGTGTATGGGATTACCTCTGGGTTAAGTGAGTTAGGTTTAGGGAGCTATGAAAAGTGCAACTCCCCATGGAGTACAGCTCAAAGGTGCTAAACCAAAGAAAGAAAAACTCAACTAACACACCACTGACCTGCAATCCAAACACGCAACCACAAACTGAACTTCCAGCTGTCCACCTGTTTCAACACAAATCAGAATATGATGCCAGTGCCTACGCTGACACTGCAGGTGCTCGACGCTTATGTAAATTTTTTGCACTTCCTTTTGGTAAATAGGGAGTTAATACCAAAAAAGACAAAGATGTTTATTACAGATAATAGAAATAAAATACCTGTTATGTTTTGGGTTGAAAGAACTGGGGAAAATGTAAAGGTTCAACAACATACAGTAGCAGATGCTGGTGGATCACCAGAACTTCTTGTGATTCTAAGTCGAGTTCTATGTAAAATTGTGACTTGACAAGTTTCCATTCAGTCTTGGGAGGATTTTTGTCAATTTGCCCTGAGATTAACTGGAAAAGGTTCAAACCCTTCTTGAAAGAGTAATTAGTGAGCCTCTTTAAAGGATTTCTACTCATTGCTTTGGCTGACTAATGTACTAATCCTCATAGCAGGAACCCACACTGTAAAAAAAAATATCCACATTTACTTACATTTAAATCAACATTATTCAACTATTTTACCTTGAAATAACAGCTTCAAAGTCATTTGATGGTACACTGACTTGGAATAGGGAGAATGGCACACCTGTGGGTTGAGTTCATGATGCTCCGCGAGAAGTGCACAATGCCTTACAGCTTTCCGTCTCACACAGAAGAAGCTAGCTCGGTATTTTCATTTATCAACCCCTTCGATGAGTTATGTGCTTGTTGCCTGGGCAATTGATAAGCTTTATTTTCTGTACATGAGCTGTTAACATCTAGGGGTACAATGCTTCCTGTACATAGTTATATAGTGTTGATTTAATCTCACTTGTCTAATACTTTCTAAACTGAGGAAAATGACTGGGAGATTTTACTTACTTCTACTAACTTACTTCAGGAATGTTCTTGTATTACTGGAAATACTGTATGTGGAGTAATATTGTATGTGCACCTTCCGACATGTTTGATGTTAATCCTGACTTAATCTGTACGTTTCTTTTTATTTACTTTTTTTTTTTTTTTTTTTGCATTTATCTTTGAACAATCACTTCGATTGCTAGGAATGCCCAACAGTACTGTTCAATGCTTGCCATTACAGCTCTCTGTTTACACCTCTAACCTATATAGCAACATGGTATATGGCAATGTTGATAGGTAATGCTCTAGCTCTAACTGCCAACAAAGTAAAACCAAGACTGTTGAAACCCTCTTGAGCTGAATCCAACAATGCTGCATAAATATGCAAGTTTTCCTATGTTGAGCTATTTAGCTGGTTTAGGTGTAATGCAAGTACCCAACAGAAACTCTTCCAAGATAAAACTCTTCTCAAAATGTTTGTCTTGATCAAACCAATAAATGCCAAACCACTCCATGAGCAGTGATGCCCTTCAGCATTAGCTATAAGGTGTATGGTTCATGGTTTTAAAAATGTGAGAGTGTATTTTGACTTAATATACCTCTTTCTGTTGTCTCTCCAACTCCTTCATGCGGATCTCTCTGGCCTCTGCCCTGGCTGCCCTCTTTGCTGCCAGCCTGGCCTCGGCCTAAGGGGGGAGGATAAAGAAAGAAATAGAAATACAGAGAGAAAGAAAATAGAAAAAGAGAAGTGAGACAGCAGCTAATTTAGTGGGGCTCAAATGGCACATGTGTAAACATCTGCAAATGCTGAAAATGCATGCGACCAGAGGTCCAGTTCCTTGAAAGAGTTTTTATGAGACATGATATTTATAACACACTTTTAGGAGGTAAACACAACAGATTTTAAATTGCCAGCTGTCAAATCACAAAGAACATATGATCTATATAAATGGTGCAGTGTTGTACACATTACAAAGTAATGTCTAAAAATCAAGTTATGCAACAAAGATCATATCGCAGTGTCATTTTCATCTTCACAGACTTACACTGCAGTATGACATACTACACTGTATTTTAAGTGATGAAGTAGTGTCTTTAAACACACAATATCATGTGTCCTTTAATCTCTGAATACATCTGCTGAATCGTATTTAGGAGTATGCAATCTCATGAGAATCTTCAGATATGCAGTCACAACAGTGTGTAAATATGTGTTAGTATTTATATGTCTGTGTTTGAGGGCATTGCCTTTGCTCCACTCAGCACTCAGGCAAGAGCAGGGCCTTTTCCTTAAAAGGACCTCTCTCAGAGCGTGTACTGTACGTGTGTGTGTTTCAGAGTGTGTGTAAGCATTTCCTTCCTCTAACTTTGTGGTAGACAGTATGTGAGCAGCTTGTTCGCCTCTAGGTGGGGTCACAGTAATCCCTCCTACCATTGCTCTAATGCGTTTCCCCAATGTCAGTCATCATGACTGAGCAACAGGAAGACACAGACAAAGAAAAGAGTCAGTTTCAAAGGAAAGCATGTTCACAGACTATTAAGACAAAAAAGAAACTAAAGGAATCTGTTCAATCTCCAGAACACTAACAATAGGAATGTTTTCAAAAAAGTAGGACAACTTGGCTGGCTTTCAACTCTCTTTTTGCCATTTTACTTCTTGCTAAAGGAGACTAAAGTACCAGAAATAATATGGCTGCATGTTTCTATCTAAGTTCTCTCTTCTACATAAATCAGTTGGTCCATGTTTTCACATTTTATTTTCACACTTAAAGAACCACTACAGCCTTTTAAAAACCACAAAATGGTGATACAGCCTTAAAATAATCTCATGACACTGCAATGGAATTTTGCCATAAAGTTAACCCATAATAAAGTCCAACCCTCTTATTAGAAACACTTCTCATAAATGCATTACAGTGAACAACACCACTGTTCCCACAATGACCAAAAAGTTGAACAGCAGTTTCAGTCTATACACTGGGTGTAACAAGAAGTTGCAGTACACCAATGCAAAGATATGTCTGAGATAAGATTTTTTTTTAAAACTCACAAATACTGATTATGGTATCTGTGGCCTAACCAGTGCTGACTTTTTGAGGCAGATACTAATAACAATATTTGGAACATAAAATATCACATACGGTATTTTACAATTTCTTCTTACTTACTAACCCCCATACACACCAATACCAATGTATCTATAATAAGTTAATACCAGTCAATAAATCAGCCTAGCTTTACTGGAATCACACCTAGAAAATCCCTAAAAAAATCAGTAAGCCTCTTGTAAATATGTCACAATAGTATTTATATGTGTGCACGTGAACACTCTGATATGGCAGAACCCCTAACTTTTAGTGCCATCAAGTAATAGCTGATTGGTATGTCTACATCCTGTGAAGTAGAGTGCTTCATCACGCAGCATCATGCAATGCTACATCACAGTATGGTGTGGCCACAAGTACAACAAACCACACCTCATCACACCACAGACTTGAACCGTTCAACCCATAGAGGACGGTGCAGCAATAGTTTTTGTCCATACAAGATTTAGTGTGTAGTTTCTCTTTATGTTACAGTTGCAGAACTGAAGTTACGTGCTATGAAGTCTGCAGAATGATTCAGGTAATGCCCATCTGCCTGACTCTGCTGTAAAGAGCTGCCAGAGATGAAGAAATGGGAGGCAGTGGCCTAAAATGTTAGAACAGCAGGCTTGTTGCTGCATCAGTAGAGATACCTTTTACCCTGCAGAAAAACTGTGTGTGCTAGAAACATTCTGCTTGTGAATGTGCGTGAATGGCTACCAGGACACTGCTTAAAAAAGACACTGTTGTCAGGGTTATATAAAAACACAAAAATAATAAAATATTTGAACTTAAAAGTCACAAAAAGCTCTTCAAAATAGTTACCCGATGAAGGAGATATTTCAGAAATACTCTTTTCTGATTGCTGTTCTCTCTGCGGCTCACTGATGGCTTAAATGGTATTTCCTCCAAGTCAATGATTACGCATTGTACTTCGGATACTTAACATTTTTGTCCTTGGCTTGGAGAGAGAAAAAAAGCTCTTAAAATCTAATGCTCTGCCTGTGCTGATGCATCTGCACTCAAGTCTATATATAATGTCACTCGCTTAAACCACATTTTATCTTCCATGAACCAAGGGGAGCCAAAGTTGCAGTGTTAGAGGAGTAACATGACATCAGACGTTTGCCCTCCAGCAACATAAATACAGCTCTTGAAAGCCTCCATTAACATGGCCACTTTGCTCTGAGGATGGAGCACTAGCACACACTTACCCCATCTAACAACAAGCTCAGAAGGGTTAAGAGCTTTAACTCAAACAGCTGGTTATTTGTCACAAGTTTGCATTAAGTATATAAAACCAGCTATACAAACTTCATTCAGATGAGATGCAAGAGCAATAATAGACTTATGAGATCGTCATTCATCAGTTTGGGGTGGAAATGATTCCGCTGTCTGCTGCTTTTAATTTAGGTGTCAGATGCGTGGGATATATAGTACCACATGCAATGAGCCAGGTGAAAAATTATTCAGAATACAATGCAAAACCAACAAAGCATAATTATAAAGCCACTATGTGAAGAAATGTGGGCTGTGCTACTGTATAGGATAATATCTGAAGTAAGGTTCTTAAATACAATCAGTGTATTTGGACCTGATAAAGTTAGCCCTTCATGTATTCTTGGAGAACAGCAATCCAGGTTGGGGAGGGAAAGTACACTGGCTTATCAATCTTCCATGCTTTTAAATAAGTACCAACAAATGTATTATATTTTGGGGTGGGCAACATATTACATTGGTGCATTGGTCATTGGTTCAGAACTACAGAAGTCATGTCAGAAATAAAAACCAAGATGCCCAGCATGATTGGTGCCAAACACAATGTAAAGCCATTGAAGTGTGAAAAGTGAGCATGCTAATAAAGTCAATTTACTGTAATTTGAAAAGACCTTCCTGCCTCCTACATCACATACAGTATGTAAACTGTCTGTATCTGCACTGGTAATTTCAGAACTAAATGTCGGAATGTAGCAGCCACTCAAAATCCTCTCGAAAGCTGTGAATGATCATCTTTTACACATTACTACTTCCCTTTTTCTGTCTTGCAGTTGTCAAAATACACCATGTCAGTCATTGTAAATGAGTGGAATCCTGGATCAACTGCTGGATCAACACCAGGTTGTATATAAATTAATTTATATTGTTTGTGACTCTAGCTAGAAAGATGCACCTAACTAGGCCGGAAGACGGAGTCACACGTCTTCTTTCCTCCTCCTTTACGGCTATTTATAATGACCTACATGGACTTGGGTTCAAAACTGTTCTAATTTAGCACCATTTCAATAGGGTGACTGTTCTCCAGAGAGCCAATGAGCTAGTTCATTACTAAAATGGAGGCTCTAACAAGATGTATCACTTGGACATAACCTTTGAAATGGTTTACATGCTGACAAAAGTAGAAAAAAAAGCAAAACGGTTTAAGGGAAGAATCATTTCAACCATTTTGTGTAAAGGTGGATTATGTAACATAGTGCATGTTCTCCTTCCTCCCTAGCCTGACTTGCATTTATCAAGCAAGAGTTATGTGATGAAGCCAAAAATGCCATGTCACATTTTATTATTACTTTCAAAATGGTCAACTTCAAAAGCCAGTAGAACTATTTGAAAATATCCAATTTTCTGCAAACATCCTTGTGCCATCAGGATTATTTGAAAGATGCTTTAATCACACATATTGATGGCTGAAAATTGCACTTTGCATCCTACATAGTGCGTGCAACATACTGAGATGACTGTAGAGGACAGCTGTATTGGCCTGGCTTCTATCAACCTGATCCCCTGTGTCTCCTGACAATCTCTAAGGGCACCAAGCCCTCGAGTGCCAGCTCTCCACCAAGCTTATTTCCCACGCCCTCAATGCCAGCATTCAGCAACCAAAATGGACGGGTATTTTAATGACCATGCGTGCTGACAGGGTGGACAAAGACAGCAAACAGAAATAACTCAGATTTCTGACCAACTGGGGGTTTCACACTGTATAAAATGAGGTGGGGCCATTAAGTGCATTCACACAGTTTGCTTACTATCCAGTTGAGGGTGATGACGTCTGATTGTGGGGGGGGGGGGAAAAAAGTTTGGTTCCTCTTTGCAAAACCTTGTAATTCTCCCAGATGCTGCTTAAAAGGGAGTGGCTGTGAAAAAGCTCAGCTCATTCTACTGCAGACATGAGTCAACTGAACGGATGTCTTTTTTTCACAAGGGTAGATTAGTGGATATATATGAAACCTTTGTTCCAAAACCCTTAAAAACCTTTATCCCCTGTTAAAGAGGAATAAATACATTTTTAACTGTTTACATGGTTTTTATCTGCAGATGGAGTTTGCCCAGTTATCATGGAAATGGAGCTGTTGACTTGCAACATCTTCATTCATTCATTATCTATACTGCTCATCCATAAGGGTCGCAGGGTAGCTGGAGTCTATCCCAGCTGACACTGGGCAAGAGGCAGGGTACACCCTGGACAGATCGCCAGTCCATCACAGGGCCAACATATATAGACACACAACCACTCACACTCACATTCACATTCCTGTGGACAATTTTGAGTCACCAGTTAACCTTACTTGCATGTGTTTGGACTATGGGAGGAAGCCAGAGTACCCAGAAAGAACCCACACAGGCACAGGGAGAACATGCAAACTCCACATAGAACCCAGAACCTTCTTGCTGTGAGGCAACAGTGCTAACCACTGCACAGCCGTGCCACCCATCAGTAACATCTCGCCTGTGTTAATTTAAGGTAATTTAAAGTTTATTTTTGATTTTCATAGTCTGAAAAAGCAATTCCCACTCAAGGTCCACTTACTAGAAAAAATACATTGGCGAATGGCTCCTCACAATCTTTATTAAAGTCATTGTCAACTGATAGTATTAGTCTTACCAATGCACTCCAAACTACTACTACTCCTACTTTTTACACCCTAAAAACATGTAGTAGTGTCTGCAGGTCCTCTAATCTGTCTACATATGGCCCCAACAACTTCTAACAATAAGTTAGGCATATGTAGCCTGTGAGGCGAAAGCCAGGGCTGAATCTCCACTGTACTGCTCGCAGCTGCTTGTTAAAGACCCCCTCCAATGAAAACCAAAAGTTTTTAATATCATTAACATGTTCATATGGGATTTTTTAATTGATACATGACACCATGCCTGAGTATTTCTACCTTGGGACTGCAGTATACCAGTGAGAACACACACATTTAAACAGCCTGGGTTTCATATGACACACACCTAAGGAACTGATCTGATCACCTTGCGGGGTGGGGCAAAAGAAACTTGAAACACGAGTTTGCATTAGCACAATCATGAATACTGTGTCAGCCAATGCCAGTTACAGCCAACATAAGATCTCACTCACTATCCTGATATACCTGCTAGTTGCAGATTTTGGGGTGCAACATTTGTAAATCCAGAATTTATCCTTTTTTTTTTTATTATGTCAAAAAAACAATGGTAAACAATATATTGATCATACCAGAGTATGTTTACATATTTTAAATGTCTGGAAGGGAACTTTAACCTACTTTCTTTGACTATATACTGTTGACTATTGACTGTATCAAAAACACTGACCTGTGCTCTGTCTTTTAGATGGTTTTTGCATTTACTATATAACTGCTTAAGGAACTCCTGCTGCTGTTCCTCCTGCCTCCACTCACACAGTCGTGCAAGTCGACCTCAGGCTGCACCAGACACACACTGGAACAGCTGTAGAGCTCTCAGCACTGTAAACAAACTGGTTAGCAACTGTGCAGGCTACTTCAGGCCAGAAATAAAATAAATAGTATGCTTCAGACAGTTCTAAAAATAAAACAACTGAAGCCGCTGGGGTTTTAGCAGTAAAATGCAATGCAGCCAGAGAAGCCATACCTCAAAGATTTCCCCAAACTTTAGGATTTACCAAGTGGTCTAATGCTCTGCCCTGACAATACATTCATTATTTATCAATCAAGAGAGTAACTTATGGAAAGAAGGAAATCATCAGCCATCCATTCAAAAAGTTCTTCTATATTATATAGATATTTCGGTTGATGTAACCCACATGGTTCAAAGTGGTTATACGCTGTGGGGCCCTTTTTGTTTTTCCTTGTGGATGTAATAGGAACCTTCTAGTAGCCTGGACATGGTGCTTCAGGCAACAATAGTTTATGTTGCAACTCTCACTGCCACTGAAACATAATAGGAGCAAGCAAAACCTTACAGGAAGTTACACAATTTTGTCCTGTGAGCAATGAATAACAGGAGATCAGTTGCAGAGAGGAATTTCTGTGACATGTTTATTTCCAAAAGATAATTTATTTCTCCATGCTGTTTTCATGGAGTCACACAGATTCAATTGAGCACAGGCCCACTCCTTGCCTCTGAGCAGTGACACCCAAGTAGGAGAGGGTTACATGTCTTGCTCCTGGGCACAATGACAGAGTTTGGCGAGGAGAGACTGTGACAGGTTGTGACTTAAAGAAGCGGTCCACTGGTTTTGCACTACCAGTAATTGCAAAATTTTAATAAAAAAATGGTCTGTTCCCCAAACCACCCCTTCATGTAGCAGCTTGTGTTCTGCGCAACACTCTGGTGCAGGCCTACAGGGTAGTGAGTGGAACTCTTACCTTCCTACCGTCCATGCCTTGATAAAACCCTACACTCTTGCCCCACCATTGTACTCATATGTCTCAATGCAACTGACCATACTAAGTGGTTGCTCATCTCGATCAAAGCTTTTCTATTCTAGCCCCAAAATGGTGGAATGAGCTTTCCACTGTAGCCAGGGCAGAATCACTGCCCACCTTTCAGACTACACCTCAACACGACACCCTATGCATGCAGTTCCATCTCATTCCTTATGAATAAAACCTCTAAACACTTGTACCATACATAGCTTTCTGAACATGCTTTTAGCTATTTATTTTCGAGGGATCCACTTCTAATTTTTGATAAAAATCAGCTCTCCTTTCTCCTGAGTTTGAATGCACTTACTGTAAGTTCCACTAGATGTGAGCAAAAACTAATGGGAGCATAATCAGTCTAATAGCCTTGGTATTGTGGGTACAACAGGCTGGTGGCAGTTGGCTGCATGTAGATCATGTAATAATGGACAAACATTTAACAGACTAACCGTACCTGAATTTTGAGTAGATTACAAGTTTATTCTAATTCAATTAATTCTTATACTAAAAACTGAAATAAAATAGTATTTATAATTGTCATAATCTTGCAGCATGCACATATCATTGCTTTATAACATGGGTTGGCTTGCAGTGAGGAGTGGGACCTGCACTACATCTAAAATGGTGCCCCCCCCCCCAAAAGGTGAGAGACCAGAGAGCAAGGGGTAACAATTATGGCAGAAAAGCAAAATTATGCAATCAAATAAAATAAATAAGTAAAAACCCAAACTGTCAGTTTAACGAGAGCTGAAACATTTAGTCAATTAAGATTAGTTGAGAGATGAAATTAACAACTATTTTGATCACTGATTAATCATTTAAGTAATTTAAAACGGAGAAAAATTCATTGGCTCCGTATATGTTTGCAGCATATGTTTGCTGAGTTTTCTACAGTGATTACCGTGATATAGAACAAGACATTTGAAAAGATAGATTTGAATAGTTAGATGGCTGAAATAAGGTCTGTGGTTAACAGAAGTTCAGGTCATTTTCCCATCAGCTTCTAGAACATAAAATACATCAGTAAATACCCCACTTGTGAGTTGAAGGCTTAGCGGTGGCGAGGTTCAAGTAATGCAACCATGGTGTAGTTGAATCATAGCCTTGCATTAGCTTTTCACTTCTGGCAATTGCAATCAGGCTTCAAAAATTTAAGTACTGTTCATTTGTGAAGATTATCATGTGGAACAAAACTTTTAAGTATCATAAACTTTTGTTGGTCACAGAGCTTATTTTCTGAAATAATTCAAAAGCCAATGAAAAAAATCCCATTGGATTTGTGCTGAGTGGATCAGTATGATACCAAGTTCTGGGCTGGCCTACAAAAAAATGTCATCCCTGCAGTATTCTATAAGTACAGCATACCTGGCAGTAGCATCCCATTGCTGTTTTAGTCACATGGGAACATGTTTTAATCAAGAAATGTCCTGAATTTGTGTTTGAATCATATGTCTTACTCTGGTCCTACTTGCTTGTAGCATCATCACTGCTTGGTCACTCTGCTTTGCCATTAAACTGATACCTGATAACTGATAACTGTGACACCTGCATTCAATTCCCACCAAGTCCCACCCCCCCACTGTTCCCTAAGCTTTGGAAGAAAACTCAACAGTGGTGAATAAACAGGAAAGAGTTTGTGATAACAATCTGAATGGGCTGTGCATGTGATGATGTCATCAAGAGGAAGCTGACACACACAGAGCCTCCACTTCCTTTTAAGGAGACACGAGTTTGGCAAGCCAAGCCAAACTGAAGCCAGTGGTTTGTGTATATACACACACATCAGGAAATACACAAGTGATTGTTTAGATCATTAATGCTTGTACCTAAGTACTTCATGGCATAATGGGTGTGCACTGGAAAATGTCAGTCTGCTCAAGCCAAAATCTGAGTGGCACAGCTGTTTGATTCACCTAAAATGGATGCGTAGGAAACTCTAAATGCCCTCTTTAGAGGTGCAGCACATTTAAACATCTAAATGAACTTTAACTTGGACGGGATATAGTTACAAAACCTCACTGTTTATTTAGTGAAGATTTGACCTGTTTGCTGTCATTGGGTACATGTGTGCTGCTGGTTCCCTGTATTAAAGATCAACTTGGCTGAGACTGCATGAGGGACTGTGGCTTGCTGGCTTGTTCCCTAGATGACTCAAAGAATGAAAAGGGGATTGTGTGGTGGGCTTCCGCTTCTTTGCCGTCAAGCCCCAGACTAATCTGCTCTAAATACTCAATTCTCTTCAACGCTTCGCTGAGCTTCTGACAGCCACCCAGCACCGACCTGGTGACTTAATCCCCAGTTTAGATTGTCTTCTCAAACTCATGCAAACAAAACAGGCTATCATAAGAAACGTAAAGAGCTACTGTGGACTGAGAACCAATGACAAAGAATCACAGGTCTGGTACTTTTAAGTGGAGCTAAACATTAGAGAAATCCTATAATTCATATGATCTTGTGGGAATATCATCAAAGTAATTCTTCATTAAATCCTTTGTCTGTCCAATCTGTAACAAATTCTGGCCCATTCTGACCACACCATATCTGTAAAAGGCCAGTCCTAGCTGATAACATCAACACAGTCACACAGGTTCAATCAGTTAATAGCTCAATTCAAGAGAAACCATTCCCTGAGCACTCACACTGCAGATGCGTGTCATTACAACCTGACCATTCCATAAACCCAAATAAGGTTTACGATGTTCAGTTAACAGTGGGGCCTATAGGGATGGAGACATTGGCTGGTCTGTCAGTCCATTTAATGCTTTGGTCTTTGATCAATCTGATTTCACAACTAGCAAAGTTGCACACTTGAGATTTGAACTCAAGTCACAGTAGTGATGATTTTAGACTGCACTTGGGCTTAACAACTGAAACGTGACTCTGCTTGAGACTTCACCCTAAAGACTTTTCTTCAGACTTCAGTGTTTTTGCTTCTTAGTCTTTCATCCCAAAGGCTTTAACAAGAATAATGAACTTCAATGAATGAAGTTTCACTCACCCTTGCTGACACATTAAGCAAAATCTCTGAATGCTGTACATCCAGCTGTTTTAACAGAGCTCAATGGGGCAGTTTTGACAGCTGGAAGACTCAGAGCAAACAAAAGCTCTCTCCAGTATTAAAATTGGTTGGATCATGTCTTAAAAGCTGGATAAGATCCTGAAATATGGTTTTATGGGTCTCAACCATGCTTGGCTATGCAACATGTCTGTGTGACAAGGACCCACATGTGGACCAGGTCAGATTTTTACGAGGTATATTTGTTCTATGATACCATCTGAAGCTGCTCTATTATCAACAAAGCATGGTTGTAAATGTCTTTTACATAAATTGCATCTATATAACGGGATTCTCTACGTGAAGAAGTGTGTGTGTGTGTGTGTGTGTGTGTGTGCATGTGGTGTGTGTGGTAATAAATAACCTTGACAATAATTTATTTTTCAAAAAAAATATATATCACTTGTTTTGATTTCCAACACATGGGACACATTTAGGAACATAACTCTTCAGCTACTAGTCAATGTTTTTCAAGGGTGCTGTCCAGTTAAATTTAACAGCATTCACAGGCCAAGTATGTGCTCACAAACAGACTCGGCTAGATCTACACTGTGACACATCTGGGTGTGTGTTCGGTGCAATGCACTACTGGAACTAAATCTTTACCAGAAGCTTTCAGGAAAGTAAGAGTTCGCCTTTGGCCAAATTCTATGACTGTTATCACTAATGTGATAATCATTACTTGGTACATTGCGTTTCAAGGTAACTACACTGTCTGTAAATACTCAGTGCTGCTAGTCTCACACTAGACTGCTGTTGTACATTTATATAGATATTTATATATTTAATATTTAATCCATACTGCTGCTGCTAAAATCGCCATACACCCCAAAATCCTACTGTACATATCTAATATTTCTATTTAGATATATTTATTCATATTCTGCTTACAAAATTTTTGCATAAATACTGCACTGAAACTGTAAAAAACTGAGGCCTATGCAAACAAAATATCATTCTGTATACACTTGCTGCATACTGAATGACAATAAAAGTCTGTCTAAGTCTAAGTCTAAGTCTACACAAGCTGAATGATAGCTCTCCAGTGAACAAAATGGTTTATAATCAGAGCTCTCATTTTATCTAATCATCAAGAATGTTTTTGTACTAGTATATTATTATTTGGATATTTTTGAGTGAGAGATTAACATTTGTTCTTCACTGATTCCATATCAACTTGTCACCTAGCAATAATCATTTCCAGTGATATGACTGTCCTGTTGTACACAAAAATGTACGCATTAGATACCATAATGTGTCGTATGGAGGAACATGAAAGGTGGTAAGTGGGTGCATGAAAATGTTAGCATTAGTTAAATTACTAAATCAGTTGCTAAATAGTGGGCTTACCAACTCAGTCCATAGGTTTAATGTATCTGGGCTAAAACAGATTACAGAAACCTGCTGTAAACTTGGAAACTAATTTGATATGTTTGGATTATTCAGTTCAGATTATTCAGAAATGATGTACTGTCAAACTAAAATAATCCTTTTTGTGCATTTTTGTCAAAATTTCTAAATATTAGTCATTATTTGCACACAGCCATAGAGACAATTCAATAATGGAAATCAAATCTGATTGTTTAGAGATGTGTGGTTGTACTGCATAGCAAATCAGAAAAAATAAATAAATACCACTGACCATTTAAAGGCCCAAAACAAGCACAACAGCAAGATCCAGCATGTGGGTATTTGATTAATCCTTTCAGACAAACTGTTTGTCCTCAGAGCTTTATGATAAACCAGTTGGTTAATAATCACTGAAACCAAAAGCTGCAACTGGCCTGCTCAGTGGTGTTAACAACACAGCTGACTTGTTTAATAAACATCAATAGATATTTTTTCCTGGAACCAAAAGACTCTACAACCAAACAAGCAAAGAAAGTGAGAAAAGCTTTGTGCAATACTTTAAACTGTACCCGCTTATCATGCAAACTGCTTATTTCTGCATTTCTTGCTTACACTAAAAATTAAAGCTGTACTAGGCAACATAACATTGTATAGAAGTTATAACAATATGTCACTGTGTTGTTTCATGGCTATAATCTGTTGGTGTTGCAAACTTTCAATAAATTCTGGCATTGGCTTCATTTTCTGGCTGCACTTTTTGTTTTTCCTTGGGTGTCCTTGGAATTGAGAATTACTGGCCTTAAACTGATAGTGGTTCTCTACAGATGGGTCTTGTTTACACTGGTAAAAGCTACTATTAGCCACACTCTCTTTGAGGAGTTTGATAACTGTGTCACTGCTTGGAATTCACAAGATAGGTTGCTTATGCTTAGTCAGTACTGCAGGCTGAGGCTGCTGCTGATAGGCAGTTACTGTGTTTTTTTTTTTTTTTTTAAAGACCCTATGCATCCATGATAAACGCAGTGACCAGGTGAGAGTGAGAGTGTACAGACTGTACACTGCCGTCAGCCTTTTTGCAGGTCAGGACAAATGGAACTTTTCCACAGCAGACATTTAGACTTGCCATAATAATAAAAGCACAGGTGTTAATGATGGCTCCGCTCTATTCAAGTCTCCCTGTAAGGTATGGCAGTGCAACAGTGAGTAAACATGAACAATATCAGGACCTTGAAACTGAAGCAGCTGCATGGAAAACAATCATCATTCATTTTATTAGTGACACCAAAGCTTGCCTACTGAAACACAACTGAATCACAGTGTCTGCTGTGAAAAAACTACTGTTGCATTTTCACATTGTTATTAGTTCATTAGGTCTAGAGAGAAATTAGATTGTAAAGTATGTCCCTTAGCTTACCTCAATTTGTCATAAAACAGGACTAAATTTTACACAGTCGGATGAAACTGATGGATGACATGTAATGCTGCAGAACAGGTCAGATTAACTGTATTAAATGTCATCTTCCATTATAAAAATCAAAACCTGAATAATGATTTCCACAGTCAATCATTGTAATGTAGCAACAGCTTAAACACAAACCCTGCCCAACTTTTTCACATTCTGAACCATTTAAAAGTTGTGAGGCTTATCTACAGCGTGCCATCCCTGCACTGCCGTACAAATGAATGTTTACAACTGGATCCAAACTGTTTGACAGATGAAGGAAACCAACTCCCTAAAATACAGCATTATTAACACTCTGGTATTTGGTGGTGATATTCTTTCCTGCTGTGTGGTCTTGTCCCATTTGGTCCACTGTTAGTCAGGTTTACAGTATTAGCAGTTTCAGTAGAGAAATGTACAGCAATGTGATACCAATGGACCAAAACTTTTCACAACCCTTTCTACTGTACAGACTAACTTGCTGAAACAATGCCTATCAATTCCATGCAGAATGTCCATTTTAATGCAGACGGGATAGCCAGTTGGTGAGCCACAGCCCCCTCCTCCTCCTCCACTCCCATCCCCCACCCACAGACCCAATCTAAAACTGGGGTGCAGCAACAGCTGATCTTTCAGGAGCATCTATTTTTAAAACTCTTTTTCAGAATGGGCCAACTCATCAGGGCTGACATACCATCCTGTCACTGGACTGCCAGTGAGGGACTTGACCCCTAGGCTACTTAAAGGCACAGACTTTCTCTTTGTTGCACAGATGTGACAGAAAACTTGCATCAATTACTGCTTTATTGTTGGGAGTTGTGGCTCACTACCACACAAGGATTCATCCATCAAAGGGGATCTCCTATTTGAAGATATTGTGTATTTCCTGCTGCTGCAGACTGACTGTGCCAGAGCTCTGTCAAACTCCTAATCTCCTCAAACCTCAGCCAGGTGACATTCCTGCCACTCCCAATACATTACAACAAGAAATTATTACCAGCTAGAGGAATGTGCAACCTCAGACACACTACTGCAATGTAAACAGTCAGCTAAGCAGCTAAGAGAAGATAACATTCAGACAGCCAGACCTCTGCAGCGTTTAACACTGTTAACATGGCCATTGGCAGCTATGTGATGACTATAGAGCATGTGCATGTCAGTTAAAAGTAATATGCAAATTTGCTGAAACATCCGGGTTGGGTTAGCACAGACCCGACTTCCTCCCAACTGAAGCAAGCTTGGCAAAACTGCTCACCACCTCACAACAAGCAAATCACAAATTGTGCTGGGTAACAGGCAGCAGAATCTACACGGAAAAATATCGAATTACATTTTTGGCAGGGAAAAATAATAAATATAACATTCATTGTTCAGTATTTCACAAATACGATTCAAAGACAGAAGCAAAATGTTGCTTCACTGTGTTAAAGGTCTGGTTTTGTCTTGTTTTTTTGTAATCAGTTACTTTGAGATAACACTGAAATGTTTTACACCTCAGGGACACAAGCGCAGACAAAAGCGTGCACTGTTTCACACTTCATACAGGGTGACTTAACTTCCAAAGACACACTAGGCATCATACCTGCCACAAAACATCAATTTATCCTACACTAGACTCATCATAATAAAGAGATTAGAAGCCTTGAAACAGTGTAAACGTGTCACAACATGACTTCACCACCTGTTAGAAACAACAGAGTGCTGCTGCTGCCAACTCCAGACTTGCATTATTGAAGGGGTAGCCTGATAATTCCTGCAGGTTAGCACATGAAAGGCTTATCCTTTAGTACAGTAAACCATTTTAATCTGCTGTGGGTCATGTTTTTGAGTCTGTCATGCAGTCTGGAGCATAAATGGATCTTTCTGTACAGTAAAACAATGATTATAATAACCAAAATTAAATGTATGTAAAACATCCAAGTAATTTATTTGACAACCTCATCTTATCAAGGAGGATACTAACCGGCTAGATCACATCTAGAAGATAAAATCTAATTTTCTTTGCACAATGAATTCACTGATGTATTTGTTTGATTACGTTTATATCAATTGGCTAGGGCTGTTTTTCTTTCCTATTTTCACATATCAGAAAAACACTACATGTCTGGAAGCAATCTAGTCTGTGCAAGTTACTTTATTGTCCCATGGATGCGCGCCCGTTCACAGGAAAGCTTTTCTTCTTCACCCTGTGAATTAAATGCTTTCGTCGTACAAGGTCTAAGGCGTTGGATAAACGAGCCAACCAAAAAAGAGATTTCGAAACACACCTTACTTGCAGCCATGTTACCATGCAATGTTAAAATATTTTTACCTATTGTATATCAAGCATGTTTAAAGTCTCTACAACTTAATTTTCATACGGTATCAACAGCACCAGGAGTTGTCTGAAAGGTATTAAATCACTCTGTAAACTGGTATTCTTACTATTTGTTTATTATTTTATTATCATTTGCTTACGAGTTTCTTTTTTTCTTTTTTTTATAGAAAAAAATATCGGCACTAGCCGTCAAGAAACATGTAAGTGTTGGGGTCATATGTTCCACAGGGTTGTGAAATATGGGTCTTTGGGGCGGCTGAGGTGAAAGACTACTTCAAGGGCTTCTCCGTCACTCATTTAAGACCTTACAAGATGGGGTTTAATCGACGTTTGACAATTTTTCCGCTCACCTCTCTCGCTATGAGATTTAGGGCATCATCCTCTGCCGTCGACCTCTCCTTCTTGGTAGATCTTTTCCGTCCTGTGCCTTGAGTCCCCATGTTTTCTCAGAGCAGTTATCCACTCGCCGTAGATAAAGTCACTCTCGCGGTCAAACAGCGTACCGAATAATCCCAACAGAGCGGTAGCTGTGGCTAGTGGGTCTCATGTGTCGCTAAAATGTCAAGCTAAACGCGACGAGGAGAGACAAACCGTGGCTGGTCTCGTTCACAACATGGGTCATTGCCATACATCCGTTTTGACACTTCTTCCTGTAACGACGCACGAACTCGCGACGAAGTCTGGCTCAAACTGTGTCAGTGACTACCAGCATCTGCCCCACGTGCGTTTCTGGTGCGTTTACAATCGTATTCAGTCAGAGACGTTCACTGCAGCTCCACACTGTCCTATTAAACCGCGTTCATCCCCCTCTGTCACTGTATGACAATAAAACAATCACCGACACAAAAAAGAAACATCAATTGTAGAACAAAACTACAATTAAAATGTTTGATAACTGTTTTATTTTTTATCTTAACAGCTACATGACTCTACTACCTGACGAATTCACAGAGTCGAACCTGTCACATTCACGAACTTCAAAGCCTGTACTCAGTCAAGCTGCTTTCACGTGTTGTCGGATATACAGCTTACTGTAAAGTAACACAGGTCATGTCGACAATGACTCGCAATGGAAAAGGAGGAAAAACGAAGTTCTTCATCAAACGATACTTCCTACAAAGTAATGAATAATTTCTACCCTTCCATTGAACTTTTAAGATTAAGATTTGACCTCGAGAGCAATGAACGTTTTTCTTAAGGTGATATTGATACGACCTGCTCTTACACACATTTGTAATGGTAACAATTCATTGAATGATTAAATAGCAAAACCACAGCAATGCCTGCTATAGGTCATAATAGTAATATTGCTGTGGTGCAGAACACAAAACTAAACCTAACTGTCAATATATATATATATATATATATATATCATATTCTATTGTCTCTGTGTCAGTGTTTACTGGAAAAGTTGTAATGTCCATAAAATGCTATGACAAAGTATGGTAAAAAAAAAAAAGAAAGAAAAAAGGTTAAAGTTGTTTTAGGTGTAGGCTAACTATATGGTGCTATATAAAACATCATCAATGCCATTGCCATGAATAGCTTATTATTTTTGGCAAATGAATTAATACTACAGTGTGTGCACTTGTCTGTGATCTCTACAGAGAGTGTGTCCAGAAAGGATCTTTTTTGAAAACTGAAGTCAATGTAGGCATGTTCAAAGTCTACATTTCATAATACAAGCTTCATGTCTGCTCTTAATAGTTTTACAATTCCAATTAGCTACATGTCAGTTGCCTGTAAGTTTTTCACTTCACCTCCAACAAAGTGGAACAAGGGAAATGACTGATCAAAGTGTGAATCAGTTTTTTTCTCAACATCTGACATACACAATGAGTGTGTGAAATTTCAGGGTCAGGATTTTACGCAGACCATTTGAATGCAGCATCAACCTCTGGACTGGGACTCCATACATGTTCAGGGGCTCAGTTTCAACCAGAAACCTCATGGGCTATCACACTCTCTCACACTCCCTCTGCTATTTTTACTGATGACCAACTAGCTCTAAAAACAGTCTTGTGTTTCTTAAAGAGACAGACAAGACCCTAGTTTAGAATGGCTTCATACTGGCAGTCAAACACAATGTAGATCCCATAATCTTGATGTAATAGTACAGTGTAGTGTGTCTAGAATAGCCAGGGATGAGTTTATATAATGACCTCATGAGATATATTGATATCTTGTGGTATCATTTGGAACTCCTATGGTGTATAGAAACTTTTCCTGTGATATTTTTACAGTCATTAAAGTCTAATGTCATACCAATACTGTCAAGTCAAGGAATGTGGGGTTCAGGAACATACACATGCGGTTTACCTATTGTTCACTGGGTTATGTTTCTTATTTTTTCATAATTTATACATAATTTTCTTAGTTTTGTAACAGGAACACAACTTTTTTTATTTAGATGAGGCTGAATCACACATGACCATAACAGGACACATGTTATAGCTTTTATACAGTTAAACATATTATATTATGACTAATATATTGTGGTTGGTGAATAATTCTATTTAGCACTTGTGGTGCTTATAGGGGCGATTGTAGTTTTCTACAAATCGTTAAATAATTGTTAGGAATTCCTATGATTTTTGTTGGAAAATCATAAAATAAATAAGTAAATAAATAAATAAAAATCACAAAAGAAAATTAAAGAATGGGTTTAATCTGTGACTGTGAGGCCTGATGCTTTACTGTTACAGCAAGGCTGTAATATATGCAATGCTGCCCCCATGTGGTGATACAGTGTCATGCAAAGAGACATGCAGGAATAAACCAAGCCAACTGCAGCCTGTGTAAATCCCTGTGTAGCCCATGATACACAGTATGCATATGAATAAAGGGAAATTACTTCTGTGTGTAAATTCTATTCTCCATAAATAAATAATTAGCGGTATATGTTGATACAGGGAATTAATGCTGAGATCATGCTGTGTGAAGTAATGCTTGTTTGAAAATGACTTGTTTTTCATTATGAGATGTTTGAAAGTGTATTAGAAAGACTCAGACCACAGCTTCTGTTTGTATCTGTAATGTAACATTTGAATTAAAATTGCTGAGTAGAAGGGAAACGACACCAAACTTTGGAAAAGGACCAAAATTTCCCATAACCTTTTCAGTTTCTGTTTGCATATTCAGAAATCTAGTTTAGTGCCACTAACAAGAAATATGACAAACAACTTTACTGTTAAAATCATCATGTGTGGGGTGTGATGAGTAGAAATAGTTAAGAATGCATATGATTGTTAGCTTACAATTGGCTGGAAAGTTTTATGGCTCAGTTGTGGGTTTATACAAGGAAGTGAAAATATGTTGTGTGCTTTCTACAAGTTAAGACTGGACTTTGGTTTTACTTCTATTTTCTTTTACAACAAGGTGAGGAAGCTGGCACAGTAACAGACTCTTACAGCAAAGAAGAAGCATTAACCCCTCTGTACAGTTTGGAGTAGCTATTTTTTCTTAACAGGGGAATAAACTCCTACAGGATCAGGACTAAAGGACTTTGCTGGACTCTCTCTATCTTGTCCACCTGCGTCGTCGTGCTGTTTCCAGTTAAATATATCTTTTCATGGGGGAGAATCTCCCAAGGGCGCCAGGAGGACCTCAGGCTCCGCAGTGACACTTCACGTAGACCGGTGCAGACCCTCAGGGTTAAGATGGTACTTCTGGGAAGTTCTGGTGTGGGAAAGTCAAGTTTGGCGCTGCGATTTGGCAAAGATGAGTTCAGGAGTACAACACCTACTGTAGGCTGTGAGTTCATGATGGTTGAAGTTGTGGACAGAAGTGGTTCAATCACACATCACATTTATTAACACTGAAAAGTCCTGATAGTTAAGTTAAAGATTTACCTTGAAGAAATTGTTTGACATTTTGTGAAATGTGCTTATGTGCTCTTTTATGGAGACTAGTTATTGAGTTATTAGTAGCTAACGTGGCTTTATCCAAAGGTAAAACAAAATCCACCTTTTTAGCACCTCCAAATTTATTAGTCAACATGCTATCTCATTTATTTAGTCTGTACAAAAATTTTGAGTTGTGGTTTTACAGAAATTTATGTGCTTGATTATTTTTTGGCTAAGCACAGTGGCCATTTATATTCTTAATTTTTGTACAATTAAACAAACCAAAAACAGCATGTTAGCTAATAAAGCATGTTTGCTTTAAAGGTGTAGATGCTAAGCTAGGCTAATCGTCTCTGGGCTGTAGCTCTGTAGGCCTAAATAACATACATACATGAGAGTGAATCATACATACATAACTCCAGTGAAGTATTTTGTAAAATGTCAAACTTTAATGTTATCAAAAGTAATGTAATTCATCATAGTTTGATCTAGTTGTGACATGCCACATACCTCCTGATGTGCTGATGCCCAAAAATGGCAAATATGATCTAGTCAGGACACATTTCTAAAGACTCACTGGAGAATAAATTGATCTCCTCTATTGTCATTTTGCCATCTGCCCCTCCAGGTGCCTACCTTACCCGGGTGGTGCATCTGAGTGACGTTACTCTTCGCTTTGAGATATGGGACACGGCAGGGCAAGAAAAATACCACAGTGTCACTCCGCTTTACTACAGGGGAGCCCATGCTGCACTCTTGGTCTATGATATCAGCAAAAGGGTAAAATGAACAAACACATGGACACAGAAATGACTAACCTTGGCTTATCTTGGCCAGTGTATGTACCACTGCGTAATACTTATGTATGCTTGTGTCACAACAGGAAACATTTATCAGAGCTCAAGTGTGGCTCAAAGAGCTTGAGAAACAGTACACCCCAGGATCTACTGTCATGTGGCTGGTGGGCAACAAGGGAGATCTCGCTCAGGATAGGCAAGTCTCAGTGCAGGTACAGACATAAAATATGATAGCTTAATACAGTCAATTCTCACTTAGTATAGTCAACAAACAATTTCTGAGTTCTTTGTCATCATACAGGAAGGACAGGCTCTGGCCAATGACAGGGATTTATCCTTTACAGAGACATCAGCCCTGGCAGGGGATCAAGTTAGTGAGTTGCTGCTAGCTATAGGTAAGTAAATGTGTTATAGAATTTACAAAAAAGCTGTTTTGGGACTCATTGAGTTCGGCCTCCCATGTTTGCTCATAAGCTGTGTTTTGCCCCAGTAAGTCCCACCAATCAAATGCTTTCAAATAATATAGACCATAAAGGTTAAGATTATTGTTAAGGTCTCCTGATCTTACAAAGGAAACCTTTGGGAACAAAGGTCCCAAGTTTAAAGACGGGCCACACATTTACCACTAGTGGGCAGTAGATACCAAAGCAAATGTAGACTACTTCATTGTAACTGTCAATCTGACATGTGTTGGCAGTTAAAAAATTATAAAATACTGTCTAAGTCTATCCAATGTGCCAGTTTTCTTTCACTGCATAAACACTTGGCCTCTAAAATGTTTGCATGTTCCTGTATAATACAACTGTGAATGTGATATCTTTGGTAACAGAACTATGATTCAGCCCACAGAGTGTACAAGTGTATTGGAGCACAGCAGGGACGTCTGTCAGAGTGGCGGGAGGCACCACTTGTTGATCTGCACCATAGAGACACATTCACTCCTTTTGCATCCTGCTGCAAAGTCGGGCCCTAACCTCTGTGACTGTCGGTCCTATTACTGCCTGTCTCATTTCTCTGTTTGTCTTAGTAATTTTAAAGCTGTGCCAGGTAACACTTTGGTCAGCTGTGGCCATCTGCCTTTTTTTTAAATATTACACATCACTGTATTTATCCTGTACTGTACATTTTGGTGAAAAGATTAATCACATTTCAGGTTGTTTTACTCCACATTAATTGAGGCTTTAAGTTATTATGCTAAGGGTTATACCCTACATGTATTGTAGACTGTACCCTATAAATCCTGTCAGTCTCTGTCCATGCCAGATACTGAAATGACACCAATTACCCCCATGCAGTGTATCTACAAAAGTATTTTTTACTGTATTTAACTGTCTAAATTTTGCATGGATTTTCACTGTGCAACAATAGACAGACAGGATTTCATTTTAACCTGAGTGGGTGGGTACTGTAAGTACCAAAAAAAAAGCTTAACCTGCAAAATACTATGGCTCGAAAAAAAAAAAAAGAAAAAAAAGAGATACAACACGTTAAAAAGCACACAATTAATGTCTCCATTTTTAATGTGCTGCACCAGTTCTTCTGTATATGCTCCATAGACCAGGAAGTGTTGCTGTTGTGTGCTTTGTTACGTGTGCTTAAATGTATTTTTTTTTTTCTCTGGCATAAAGATGTGTAAATCTGCTGTAGATAAAACTAATTTTGCATGATAAGAAAAATCATAAATAACACATTTGTCCTCCTGAAGCTCCCATACTAAGAGATTTTTCTCAGTCACTTGCTCTTGGCAGAATATCCTCTCATGTTTTCATTTTTCTGTGCAGTATGGCTCCAAGCGTGGCACTTTTTACTTACTTAGTGACTTAAAACATGTCTGAAATCTTAGATGATAAATTGTCATTGAAAAGGGCCTTTATTGCACTGATTGGAACCAAGCTTCTGTGGGGCCAGGGGGGCTGCTGGTCCTTGTTTGGATCAAATGCCTCACAGAAACAAAGGCACTCCTCTTGCCTCATGAGAAGATGAAATGCAGTAAGAATAAAATAGAGATGGTTTGGTTGTTATTATGAGTATATAAATCTTGAGAAAATAAAAACTCGTAGTTCTGCAGTCTCAGATTTTGCGGATGTTGTGTAAACCTCTTGAATGCGCTCAATCAAAGCTATGAATAGAATTAAAATAAAAACAATAAAGAACTGGAGCCTGTTAATCATTTAAAACATAAATAAGGTCACTGATGACCTATTATTGACTAAATTGAATAGAAACTTTTTTGGTACACAAAAGTTATGAAGTGCTTTACAGTGATATCACAAGCCTTTGGCACACAAAGGGATTGGAAAGCAAAGCTAAACACGAAAATTGCTTTAAGACTAACTGCACCCTGGATAATAATCCTGCTTGGATTCTACTGCTTGTTACATGTTCTGCCATAACCTCTGCATTACAGCCAAGACAAGGAACAGCTGTGCAATGTAGTGATGAGGGCCATGCAACTGACAGGTTTGGCTGAGTTAGCAGCAACAAGCTGATGTGCTGGCATATTTACTGTCAACTGATTACCATTAGCTGGGGGTTTGCTGATGATTTTTACGCATGTTTATTAATTAGATTAATATGTCTGAATTTCAGTATGACATGATTGTTGAAAATAAAGTAATGTCAAGTTTTAGCTACTAGTCTTTAGTTAGCCTCAGCCTGTCTCACAATGACTGTTTCTTCGTAGGGAATATATATATTTTTGATAATTAGAATAAGGTACTTGGTCAAAACTTTACATACATAAAAGGACAGAAAAAGGTGTTCTAGAAAAATAATATTCTCCATTATCAGTTTGCATTTCTGTTGCCTTATGTGCTAAGCCAGAAATTTTCATTCAAGTGAGTGGTTGTCATCTAAGCATCCAGTTCTTGTCATACAGCCATGTTACCTATTGGTATAGTGGCCACTCTTGAAATTGCTTGTGATGTCCTCTGAACTGTAAAGACTTTTCCATATACAGCAATTACAAAAGACACAACAAAACAAGGGATTTTGTTCAGTGTTCATTCAGAGATTATAATAATTTGAGCCTTTAGGTTCAATGAACATTGCGTATCAGTGCATCATTTTTGTGCCATTAATTTGTGTGGGGAATTTTCCAGCCCGGGTAGACACAGACGCGAACACTCATGAGCTGTGCAGAAAGCGGAAGACCTTTCTCAGTGTATGCAACTCTTGAGCAACTGTCACTGGAGTCACAGGTGCTACAGACCTTGTAACAAACAACAAACCTTTTAACCCATAGATGGCAGCACAGCAATAGTTTTCCTCTTGCTACATCAAGTGTGGAGTTGCTCTTGATCATTAGAGTTTCAAACAAAAAAACTCATATGTAACATTTCATTCTGACTTTATTCTGTCATGTTATTCATACATGTAGTTAATTTGCATATAAACCCCTTTCCAGGACTTACTAAGGACAAGAAATGGACAGGAAATGAGAACACAACAGACATCAAATCATCCAGAACTTTTTCAATGTGTGATCCAAACATTGCTGTCACTGTCAGCTGTTGGTCTGTAAACTCTGGCTGTGACAAAAACCAGATGCTCATTTCTCTTCGCGACTTTTCGGCCAAATCTCCCCACTGGTCTGATCCCTCTGCCTGTATACCAGGAGGCATCAATGTCTGGATCTGAGCAACACGAATTAAAAGAGACATGAAAAGAGGAAACAAACCCCAGATTTCATCATGTGTAAGTTGCCTTATGTGCTAAACCAGCAATGGTCAATGGTCAGCCAACCATTGCAGTCACCTTTTAACAATCAAAACTCTTGTACAAACAGAGTTAATTGTTTGTTACTTCACTTCATGCAAATATTGTCTAAGGTTTCTGCCTCCATCCCAAAACAATAGCAGAGAAAAGAAATGTGTTTTCTCACTGGACTGAAAACGCTTCAGTAGGGCTATCTGTTTTTGTATTAAAAACTAAGAGCGTAGGTTTAAATGTATGGCGACACAAAATGTACAGAATTAAATAATAAATAAGACATTATGAAATGAATAATAATTTAAGCAAATACAAACAAAATGTATAATATGACCCTTAAATTCTGAAATAATTATCTAAAAAACTCTGCTAATTATTATGAAGTGGTATTTCTTTAATCATTCATTTTAATTTCACAATATTTTTTATTTATTGCAGGTCGTTATACTGTATATGTTATTCCAGCATTTTATCATTGATAATACCATCTCCCCAGTGGACATTTTATTACATAAATAAATCAGTAATTGTAAAATGGACAAAATAATGCAATTGAATAGAATTTTTTAAAAAGACTGGAAAAAGTACATTTTGAAAAATAAAAATGGTTGGCAATTAATTCTAGTAAGGTGAAAAAAAGCAGTATAAAATAGCTTTTCATTATAATGTGATGAATTTTAAAATTGCATTAGATTATGTCACATTTTCATTGTTATATAATAATAATATAAAATAAAAGAATGAAAATTTGTCTGCATTTTATTTGAGCCATGTCAAAGAGCTGCTGTGTGGCAGATAATAAAGTTGTTCTATTCTATTCTTATTTATCTATCTAATTTTGAGCTTGTTTGGCATCTATATAATTTGATCATTAGTTAAGGATCACATACTTCTGATAATTATGGAACCTTCTTGATGAGAACCACTTAGAGCTTGACTCAGCAGCAGCAGGACAGCACAGAGTATTGCACGCACCCTCATTGCAGCTTGACCTGGAGCAAAAAACAAAAATCAAGCCCAGCATACGTGTCAAGGTCCATTGGAGCTGATACTGAATACCATCAGCCCTGCCACAGAATAAATATGGTTACTGGACTGAACTTGTGCTGTCTGAAGAAAATTTCATTTTGAATTCCCTAAGCAAAAAGACATTCATTTCCACAGCAGGCATTAATGTCTGTGACAAAAACAGATCACTGGAAATCATAAAGCTGCCTGTTTTTCATTTTAGTACACTTTAATTTTAGTACACTATAATTTTCTGTCATTGACCACATCGCTGACACAGTGGCCTCTAAATGAACGCCATGGCTAATTTGCTATTGTTTGAAAATTGCAGCAGAGATGAGAAAATTGTGTCAGAGAATGTGTTGGTGGAGACACAGAACAAGGATTAGGGATAAAATAACATGCACATCTTGTAGTCTGGATTTTCTATCAATCCTTCAAAAATCACTTTAAATGCCTAAGCACAAATTTCTAAGAGTTTTTTTTTTGCCCTTAATCTCATCAGACTGTTTGAATTGACTTTCTGGCTCAACTGTGCCTTGTATTCACGGTTGTATTACATTTGCTCTGAGGAATACAAGAATACATGACCTGGTTTTGCAACTCACTGAAAAGCATCACAGGAATACTGAACAAATACAAAGACTTACTGTTAGGAAAAAAATTAATTACTGTAGGATGGTTGAGCTGGAGAGTCAAACTTCACTGGCTTCTCCACTATCTCCCAGTAGAAGCCACAGGAGCTGAGCAGGTGCAGGAATGACGACTTGACTAGAACAACTCCTCCTCTTCCTGTAGGGTGAATCAACAACACATTATGAATCCCAATGACTGGATAACAGCAGTTATCTATATGAGACTAACAGACAATGAAAGTGTCATCCCTGATTGAGTTCTCACCTGCACTATAAGGATGATGCACTCTGAGGTGTTGGTGTATCAGTTGTTTCATCGTCTCTTTATATTCCAGCTGGAGGGGCGGCAATATGTTGATATGCTGATGTCACCCACCCCTCAAGAAGAATATGTACCGCTCTAACAATACACGTGACTTACAGTTGGAGAATTATCGCTTTTGATCAATAAATGTACCTTTTGCAATCGGACCTACTGATTTTTGTTACAGTGCTCCAACAGAACCACAAAATCCAAAATGTTCTTTCCAGCATACTGTTGTGATTTGCAAACGCACAACAGTTCACCAGTTGATTTTCAAACAAAAAAAATTAACTAGAAGATATCTTGTATTTTGAGGTTTGTTGGCTACTGTAACAAAGAACATGGTAATTTACAATATCCTAATTATTAAGGCTTTATTCACTGCTAGGAGTCTAATGCCTAATACACTGTTGCCCATAAAGTTGGAATAATTTTTTTCCAGACACATTCCTCTTTTTATTCCTATTTATACACATCAGTAATCACCTTTGACCAGGTGCAGTGATTACATACTGAGTCCCAGTTACCAATTTTGTTTTGAGATGATATAGACTTTATCCATCAAGAATAAATCACATTGTCACAATCATTTAATGAGAAGAGGTAAAAAATATTATATTTTATCCCAACTTTGTGAAATGTTGTATATTCCTACTTTAATATATGTGTATTTTGGAATAGCTTTCGTGCAGTGTTCCATGTCCTAAGAGCTTGTGTTAAGAACCTTGAAAGCTTTGTTCCAGTGCACGCTGATCCAGTGTTTCCTATGGAATCAAGGAAACAACTGGACTGTCATGCCACCATAATTGGCAAGTGATTGCTGTATGAAGATGTAGACACATGTATCAACAACAAATGCATTGATTTGTTGAAGTTATGGTGAGATAATGCAGATCTCCTGCAGGGAGCGGCAGCAAAGGCAAAACAGTTGTACTTGAGAACTATATGGTGTTTGATGTAACATTTATATGGTCACAAACTTGGCTGAAATGAAAAAAAATAAAGTTTGCATTGTAAATAATTTAATAAGTCTAATGAGACAAAACATGATATTGCATAATTGGCATTAGACATATAATTATCCAGAGGCTTGAAACAATCTGTTAAGCAGAAATTTAGAAAAATCTAAGCACCTCAGTGTTGGCACCAGAGTGGTTGAATTCTCTCAGTAGTACAAGTGATGATCTCAAACAGTGTAACAGAAAACAAAATCAAACAGAATGCAATTTTAAAACTACAGATGGGTGACTAATTCAAAGAAAAGCTGTCACAGCTGAGGCCATAGAATGTGATTCATAACACTGTCATCCTCATCAAATCATTCAGTCCCACACTGTGGCCTCACATCATAGAGGTAATTAGCAAAAAGAAACAGTTCCTATTTCTGTGCATTGTGTTATTGCAAAATATAAGGACAATTACTAAGTCATGATATTGGCAGCATTTTCAATTACAATTTGATTATACCTCATTACCTACACTAAAATGTGAGTTAAATATAAACATATTGATTATACAGAAGTAGAAAAGTAATGTTTCTTTAAATCTCTCATTGATATAAATAGACAGAAAAGCAGTAGTAGTTTTTGTGTAGATGTTATTAATGTGTAGCTGATATAGCTTTAAGTAACCAGTTAATCTTCTTGTTCTTAATATTACATAATTCCAATTTTATATCCAATTTCAAGGGTTTGTTTAAAAAAAAAAAAGGCAACCATATTAACATGAACATCAGGAAGCATAAAAAAATTGGTTTAAGAAAATATAAAAGTATTTCAAACTGATTGGTATTTGGTTAACATACTGTTACTTGACAAGAAAAACTGCAAGCAGCATTTAACATGTTGCTTATAATCTAGAAAAGTTTTCACTTTGTTTCATGTTTTCATTTTTACTGAAAATTTAAATAAGCAGCTAATTTTATCAGATTACCATGGCAAATGTAAATGCCTTTGTGTTATGCAACAACTTACATGCGTTTAAAGTAATACACAAATCATATGTAAACCCTAACATGCACACATAGTAATGTTCGTGCATATCATGTGTAACCTAATTATGTACTATAAATATGGTAAAATAACATAATATCAAAAGTACGCATTTTTAAATAAAACTTGAAGCAGCCCAACTCCAGCTGACAGGCACTAAAATGCAAATAATAAACTCTTTCATTAGATTAGAATGAATTCCACTGATAATAAACTGTAATAAACTGACAAAATGTGGTCATATGAGCGGCTGCTCAGTCACATAATGCTCAGCCTCCTCCTCATGAGCCCTGTGTCATTACAGGTTTCTGCAGGGAGAAACAGACAGACAGAGAGAGAAATGACTGGCTGTTTGATTAACAGGTAATCAAAATGCTTTGATTGGCTTAATTAACTGATTTTTAGCCATGAAATCATTCATAGCAACTGAAACAAAAAACTAAGTGAGAACAGGAACTGCAGACAGCAAGTCTATAATGTCAGTGCTAAACTTTATAAACTTATGAAACTTATAAACTTGAATTGAGATTGTGAATGATTACTCGGGGGGAAGAAAAGAAACTAACAAGGAAATTAAGATTATATATAAAGCACACAAGAGGGAATAGAGAAATCAACTGCAAATGAAATATTTTTGTTTTTGTCTACAGTTTCATTTAAAGATATTGCTGCTGTGTAAAGAGTTGCATGAAGTGTGAGCACTGAGCAAACAGTGATAATCAAAGAAAAGTGAAAGTTCTCATAGACCAGACTCAGTCCATGTCTGGACATAGCTTGTTGCATCTGGCTCCCAGACTGATCAAAGTTTAAGAATTCCAAAAGTTACTATTCAGTATTGAACAAACATTAATATGGAAATATTCTGTGTGGCCGCATTTCAAATCTTTATCATTAACTTTAAGTATTTCAATCCTTGAAATCTTGGCAGTCAAAACAGTGATAGCCCTTGAGCCAGATGTTTGCAGTACAGACACAGGTGTTTTGAATTGCCATAGATAGAAAACACAGTAGGGTATCTAAGATCAGAGTAAACAGCCATATTCTTAACTATGTCATTATTTTTCCTCATCTAGTTCAGCCTGCGATTGTTCTCAATTCTCTTGGCAGGATCCATGCACTGGTTTATTGAAAATTAGCCAAATAAAAGACCAAAGCATGTGTGCATATTAATAGTGTCAGTGCTTGTGTAAAAATACAACTATTAATAAAAATGCTCAGAAGTAGATTTATTCCTTACCTCTCCCAAGTATAGAAAAATTAAAAAAAAAATCAGTTATGCAAGAATTGCAAATAATTTGTACATTCCTTGATTGAACAGGAAGAAGCAAAAATAAAAGAAAACACAATTATTTCAAACTGCCACAAAGCCTGATTGGAATCCAGCCACCATGTGATCCAACTGAAGGCGGCAGCGAAGCCCAGCGTTACTGAGACATGAAGAGTTCATTTCCAACATTAGATTCATTTGGAAAAAAAACAAAAAGTTTCTTAAAGGCAATTTATTATTATTATTATTATTACTATTATTTACAGAACCAGGCTTTATTCTAAGTTAAAGCTGGATTTATAGTCAATGCAAGGGCTTAAAGGGAGTAGCTGTAGCTGTAGGTACCTCAGCATAGATTTAGATTTATAGTTGAGGGTGATATTTCAGCTGTTTCTATCATAACTTGGTTGTGTTATATATCCCCTATAGTAACCTATAACGTTATTTTGTTATATCATTACTGAATAGGAGACTACCACAATGCATTTGCTGTGTTTGTGTTCATTTATTCATATAGAGTGACAACTACAGAGAGCAAAAGCTTTGCAGTGTAACTTCCTTGTTAGAAAAGGAGAAGACTAATGAGAATCCCTCTTTAAATTCCTTAATGTTGTTTTCACTTAACAAACTACCCTGGCATCAAAACATGGGAAAACACATGTGGACAATCACAGTTGCTGCTGCCCCCACATGGGGATGTCTATTGATGCCATGGTCCCAATACTAGTGATATTTTTAAGGAGGCGTATGTCAACTACACTGTAGCCTATGGCATAACCTAAGAATCCGTGCATGCACTGCTGTAGGTTCGGTCTAGCCCCTTAAAGCAGATGTATAAATCCAGTTTTAGTCTCTGCCTCTGGTTTTTCACTCTACACACAGAGATAAGAGTGGTATCAATTTCACACATAGCATGTTTAAGACAGAGTAGCCGGTTTAAAACAACCTAGCTTTTTTCTAATGGTTGCTATGTAATTTTGGAATTGAACTCTTCATTGCACCAAGCACCACAGAGTGGGGTCATACCGCACAGGTTGCCCTGGTCTTGGGCTTGGCCACTGGGTTCCTCTGCGTCAGGGAGCCCCTGTAGAGGGAGTTCCTCACAAACCTGTCCACCTGGCCTGGAAACAAACAGCAACTACTTTGTCCATCCATATTCTACTGGCTCTTTTTTTTAATCAGAAAAAAGCAGAGTTAGGAGGTCAGACTACTGTTTTCTTTGAAATTCAGTTGGAAGCAAATCTGGTGCCTGTGGAGATTTAGAAATGATAATAACCAAATTACAGTAGCACTCCAAACTGCCCCATTTGAACTTCCCAGTGGACGACATTTATGGATGAAACATAATTTAATACCCTGAAAATCTTGTGTATAACCACTATTCTGCCTAAAAATATCCTACCATTTATAGTACAGTATGCCTGAGAATTTGAGTATTCTCTCCAGCTGGGAAAATTAAAGCTGTAACAATAGGACACAGTGTTCATTGGTTTGCAAAGCAGATCATCATGTTCTTGGAGTTTAACAAGGTTAAGATGTTTTGAGGCAGTCAGGAGGCCCTGGGGACCATGCTCAAGGGCAGCAGTGCTGGTTCTTACTTGTGGGAAAGTTGTGGGAAAGTCTTCTTGCTTGGATGGGGATTGCAGACTGGAAGACACCAAAGTGGGAGACAAACAAAAAGATAAAGAAGTGAGAATGTGGGAAAATATATGGCCTTTTCTGGCATCTTGCAGTGTAGAAGTATTTATCAGAGATCAGCTTTAGAGATAGACATGATCTTACTGGTTGATTAGAAATGAAGAGGATGGGGCCACAGAGCTAAGAATCATGAATCAAGTCAAGTCATTAAGTCAACCAGTAGGATTAAAGCTGCACTTAGAATAGCTCTGTCTCAAAAAATAACTCCAATATGTGCACTTGTTTAAATTTGCACTAATAGAAAAGTATTCTATATGAGCAAAGATTTTCAAATAATGATTTGAAGCAGCTCCTTACTCTGAAACTCTGATTGATAAATAAATGAATAAATGAAATAGAAAATGCATTCACCTTTCTTCTTTTATCCACAGGCATGCCAGCAGCATTCAGAGCAGCAATCCTGTTCTCTATGTAAGAGACCTTGGGATAAAAAGAAAGAATGTGACTACTGCTTTTAAATCTTGAATCAAATTCAGTATGGCAATTAAGGTAATAAAGGTAATAAAGGTATAATATGCAGGATTTTCCTATGAAACAATATATAGACAATCCCTCTAAATCATCATGTTTGGTGATGTATTTATCTGCAGATACCCTGCCCTCTGCCTGTATTTTCTCATTTTTTCCCTTCTTTTGCTGTGTCTGGGATGTTTCTGGGCTGCAACTTTTAGGCGGAGGGTGTGTAGCCCCCAGCCAATAACAGCGCACAAGGTGTGATGGATTTAAAACAAATGTAGCGACCCAGGTACATAACTGTTGCTGTCTCTCTCCTTGCTTTCTGTTGCTGTCGTGGATGTATGAAGAGCTTCAGTGACATTCATTGAAAATCTGGACGTGTGGCACGTTTCAGCAGGGTTGTGTGGAGGTGTGTGAATGTAACTGCTGTGAAACAGTCTTCTTCTCTGATTCACTGCATTGTTCTCACTAATGCTGCCCCCTCTCTTCATTCACTCTCTAGCTCACTCGACCACTGCTGTACTCCGGTTGAGCCGGGGAGGAAGGGCCAACTTTGAAAGGCATGTTTACCAACAGCAATTGACAAATCCCAAATCCTGCACAGTATTACCTTTAACTTAGTGTGTGTTTTACCTTACCTCACTCTGGGCATTCTGGACATTGGCAGCTGCTTGAGCTACTTTGTCTTCTAATTCAACAAGTAAAGCTGTTGATCCTCTGAAGCTGGTCTTTGACCCCTCCTCTAGGGGGTGCCATTTCCTCTCTGCACTTTCTGTTGAATAGTTTGTCTACAAGAGAAATGTTATGATCTGAGAGAAGATTCTATGTTACTATGTTACACATTGAAAATTTATTCATTTGAGAAAAAATACCATTTAATATCATAATCAAAGCCATTGGCATTTTGTGCTTTTCTCCTCCATCTGATTGACCTATGGCATTTCCACATTACAGTAAACTCTGTTAACTGCACAGGATGTGGATTGTCCAAGAACTTATGCCAAACTGAGACTGAGTCATTCACCGTTATAGCAGCAGCAATGGTCATTTGTTTAAGCACTTAAAATGACCTGTGTTCATATTTACTGACAAATAAAATATGCCTAGTTGCTGTGTAGACAATGTCTCCTTAAGATGCAAAGGCAGAAGTAGCATATTGTAATAACGCAACAAAACCTCTAATGGAAGGAGCCAGGGTGGATGTGTGGGCATAGAAAGCATCCAGAAAAGTATCGAGAAGCAATCATAAAGCTTTGTCCTAAAAATCATAAATAAACAAATAATTGTTGACCAAAAATGATTAATAAATTAATTAATTTCAGTCATGTATAATTACATCACACATCAACCTTAGCAGGGGCATAACTTGACTTGACCAATAAAACAAATACTTGATATTTATTATGCCATTCGTCAGCTTATTATAGTTAATGCTAAATAGCAAAAGCTATTTGGTTTGATAATAAGCACAACACAAAACAAGGGCTGCTGGGAGATGAGAGGTCAATAACAGCTGACCTTTGCCCCCGTAAGTCACATTGAAGACTGTCAGACTACAAAAGGAAACAACAGTTTCACAGGTTTGGTCCTTATCAGGTTATGAGTTCAGAGAAGTGTATTTTTCCTGCTTCCTGTATTATTTAAGACTTTAAATCCTCAGGAGCATGCAGTTTGAGAGTCCATAGTAAGTGATGGTGAAAATAAGTAATATCACTACTCACCAGAGCACTGTAGCTTTGTTCTTTTGAGGAGAAAGAAACTCAAGTGAAAACAGTTCAGCCAGATACGCACATCAAATAAGAATGAGTTATTTAACTAATCCATTCATTGTTTCAGAGATTCTGAGTGTGACCAGTGCAAAGGAAAAATAAACGCTAAGGCTGAATTACATGATTTATGACTTCAGTGTGTGCTTGAGCTGGATTCCAGCAGAGGTGGTATGGAATTTCATGAGCGAGGCTGTTTTTTTTTTTTTTAAAGTACCGAATGTGCAACAAGCCAGATGTGCAGTGTATATGTTTCTGATGAACTTTCTGGCATTAAAACAAAGTATAGATGCTTGTATGTGAATACAGAATTTAACTTTCCTCTACTGCTGTTTTGCTTATTTAAATCTTTCACAGATATGTCTACCTTCTGAGAATCAGTCTGCTGGGGCTGCTCCTCCTCAAGGTTCGAGGCCACGATGCTTGTTCTGGATGTAGGTCTGGTAGGAAGTCTGGAAGGCCTGGCATCCCCCTCTGGGCTCCTCCATACTGGGATCTCTTGCGAGGAATGTGGTCTGTTGGACTCGTCCTCATCTGAGGTTAAGCTATGGTCACTAATGTTGTCCGTCATTTCGTGCAGCTTCTGCCTGAGCTGCTGCTCCTCTAGGTCCACTTCCTCCCACTGAGGCAGAGGAGAGGTGCTGTTTGGAGTCAGAGGAGCCTGGTTGGTGTGTAGGAACAGAGCAGAGATTACATCTTGGAAAAATGAACTATGCCATCAGTGAAAGTCTACACTTTGGATTTTAAATTACTTGACGGTCTCCCCGATGGGAATTATTAGAGAGGTTTAAAATGTATTGCTTAAGTAAAAACAGGTGGCATCAGTGGATCAGCACTGATTGTATTTTTATGGGTCCTCTGGGTGCTCTAGTTTGCACTGGCCTAGGCTAGTGACTGTATAATCACTACATCTCTTGTTGGATTCTATAATCTAATGGTAATGCTATGCCATTAGAGCTAACTAGCCTTACTGATAGCATGATATTGTGTGTGTAACCATCATGTGCATATCCAGGACCCATTTAAAGGGTCGTCATGAAACTGTCCAATTTCATCCCTTAATTCAGCTAGAGATTGAGTTTTCAGTCAACTCACAGCCATTGCTTTAATAAGCCAGCTAACTGCAGGTGGCAATTCTGCAGATGACATTTCAGTTGTCAAACTCAATGGTCACAGCCTAAAGTGAGAGGCTGCTTTTGTTTTTCTCTGTGAAAGTGAAAATCCATTGTTTCAAGAATTAGTAACATTTTGGGTGGTGAAAGTGCAACCAATATCACTGCATATGTGTTGAGCAAGAACAGAGTGGTTAACAGCATATGTTGCACGTGTGTTGACTTGTGCAGTTGTGTTGCCCTACTCTCTGCCCCATGCATTCTGAGATAGGCTCCTCCCCCTCCATGCCACTGACACGTGTGATCTTAAACAGCAACCAGCAGGTCTATCATACAGCACGAAAACATAAAAACTCTCCTGTTGCTATACTTTTCAGATGGACATCAATGCAAATGTGTTCCGTGCAGACTCTGGTCTGACAAAACTGGTAGATTGTGTGCTATATATAAATTGATTTAAGCTGAGGTTTCACACGAGAGAGGAATAGCATGAGTCTATCAAATACTCCTCTCATTTGAAGCAGAATAGCCACTAATTACCAGGCAAGTTTAAGTTCTGTGTTCGTTTACAGGTTTGCTGCTTTTGTGGCTTGGCTCAATCTCTGATGATACTGGTGTGGATTTCAGAATCACTTTCCAATTAAAAACAGGCACCAACCCCACATGAGACATTACTGTTGATGAGGGGAGGGTGAATATGAGTCACTGTGTGCCCCACTCCATCATCAGAATGTTTGAAACAATGGATTTCAACTAGAACACCTCTTGATTATGAAGGAACATTCTCTAAAAACTAAGTAACTAAACAAGCCAATAAAGGTTATGTTTCATCCTTACCAGGTTAGAGCAAAGCTGACATCCATTCACCTGCATTAATTTATTTCTTGACATGGGGGTGGTGTAACAACACAACACTGACACATTATCACCTCACAAAGTTGACATGACAAACTTAGCATAACTTAGCTATTCACAAATCCAAAAGATGCATGGCAAGATCAGCATTTATCTGGAGTCATGTCCACCTGATAAATGTAATGAATGTACTCAGTTTCCTTTTAGATCTTTTTTGATCTCCACCAACTCATATCAGTGCAAATGAATTTACTTTCCATTCACTGCTGTTAGGGGAATATCATCCATTAAAACCACTATAGAAGAAGATGGTGCAACAAGATGACACAACTAAAACAGGCAGTCAAATCAAAAACAGTGAAAAACTTTGGAAATATGGCATCTATGTTTATTTCATAATGTAACAATGTCCGTCTCACTCCCCACAGAGCTGATTCCACTATTGTCTCTTCAGTGGAGCAGAGGCATCAGTGAATATTTAGGTCACATGCTTCATGTATGTTATGATTTATTCACAAAGTCTGTTTCCATCACTTCATGATCACTAGCAAGTTGCTAACTTTGCTCTCATTTGGGTCTAAGCAGTTGGTATAAAACCACTTTTTTAGAGCTGACAACAGTTGCATTGGTGAAACCAAAACCAACCAACCAAATCACTGAAGTTGTGGGTTGTAAATCCAAAACAATGAGCTGAGCTTATGTTTAATAAAAGTGACTGCTTGTTAGTCACTGTGGCTGAAAGTAAAGAACTAGTCACAGTTCCTATCACTATGGATATATACATGCAAACATGTTCTTCCCAGCTGTTTTTGGTTTAAAAGTTCATTTCCCTCCTCAGGCAATTCTCAAAGCCCATTTACACAAAAGCTGTACCAAGTTTTGATGGTAATTTGAGATTGATGTTAAGGATTTACCTGGTCATATGTTGAGGAGACATTCTGTTCTAAGCGGTTCAAGAGGGTCTCAATGACTGACACGCGTCTATTCAGGTCACTGATCTGAAGAAAGACAGGTCAGAGAGGTCAGAGAGGCTACAGTCAGATATAATAAAGAAAGACACATTAGAAGATAGAAAATTGGTGGCACTAAGCAGCATAAATCAGAGAACTCAACCAAAGTTCTATTTAGTTTCTCTAAAACTAAATGTTTAATGCAATTAATAGTTTATGTGATACTGTTGAAGACACCCTTTACATAGTAACATATCATATGATATAAATTTCACTCACACTGAACAAATCAGAGGACAAATTGGCAAAGGAATATGTCTTGCAAATTGCCTTCAGTTTACTGCCTTTGATAAACTCCGTGCTGCACTTTCACATGGTCTCATCAGAGTCTGAGCTCTCAGCCAAATCACCTTATCCCTAAATCTGATTTCATAATAATGGTGAAGTTCCTCTCCAAAATGACTTGGGTGAAATCACAACAGTCCAGACAGTACTTTTTGACACTGAGTGAAAAAACAGAAGAGAAATACAACCTACTAGAAATCTACACGTTGTACTAAATAATTGTTCTTCTTGCACATGTAAAATGAATGAAATGTTCTGGATGATGGGTCATAATGCAATAATACTTTTTTCTCATCCCTGAGGGCAGGAAGAGTTATATTCATGCCAGGAAGTCATGCAGACAGTCATCTGACATATCTTTGATGTGAAAAGGACTTTCTTGGACCTGAGTTATGCCTCGGACAACAGTTCCTCTCAGATCCAAATCCAGCCTCCCTAACCCACCCATTCGTAGGATTCCCAGACCCAAACCCTGACCCTTCTCCTAATCTTAATTGTCTATACAATATTTTAATTGATAAACTGGGCTGGGGGCAAGACACAGCAGAATGTAAGTCAGTGCTGACTGGGAGGATGAGTAAGTGAGTGAGAGAGTAAGTGAGTAACTTTGACATTTACTGGTTTGCGAATTGCAAGTTCAAAGGCCCTGAAAACATATTCTCTCAATTACCTTCATACTGTGATTGATAGGTTCCTACATGAATGCACATTTTTAGTTCTCCCACATGAGACATTTCTGCTGCTCTTTTTTCTCTGAGCTCTTTGCACTGGAAAAAGGTGATGTCACCCACTACCATTAACCAATCAGACTTAGCCAAATTAAATAAAACAATTTTGATGACTGTTTGGGGATGTTTTGCTTATGTTGCCTGGGCACGTTCTATCAAATCTGATTGAAGCCACAAACATGCAGTCCCGAAGAAGGAAATTATCAAATTTCAGTTCAACTAACAAATAATGAGACGTTTTTCTTTTTCTGAAGTCTTAACTTTGATTGTAGCTTATTTAGTTTAGAGATAAACACATATTCACATTGGTTTATAAAAAGAGTTAATGTAGAACCTTTTTGAATATTTTTATTTGATTGTTATGTTAGTGCTAAAATCTAATGTGTCAGTCCAAAATCCCCAATAGGTGCTCAGTTGAGTCGAGATTTGGTAACTGTGAAGACCTGTGAAGTGTATGATTCACATAATTTTGATAAACCAGTGAGTGAGCCCTCATGCCTTATGTGGAAGCATCCACATTTGTTATGTTTTTCTGCTCATTTACTCAGATTTTCCCTTTAATTTGTCACTAGTCTGTATATCAAACATGTAAACACACTGTAACTTTGCTCTACACCATCTTTGCCCTGGGCCTGTACAGAGTCTGTGCTTGTTGACTCATCCTGACATCTTCTTCCACAAACATAATCACATTGCATCTGTCACTTGACGTTCAAGTTTATTGCTCGCTTCAGTGTTTTCCAAATCAGCATCAGACAAACAGAAAGCGGCACCCGTACACAGGATGAGCAACTGTCGTTTGAAGCTTTGAGCTTGTAGTCAGTGAGGAATTTCACAGCTCTTTTTCATGTCTGACAAGCACATGTCTTGGTTGTGTGTTTTCTTTGGTGTCCTGTTTGTGTCCCAGTGTGTCACCCAGCCGCATGACAAATTTGCCATGACACAGGATACTGATACTACTGAGGGTGGAAATCAGCACAAGGCCAGGTGGGTCTGATAAGACCAGCCAGCCTTTCACAGAGCTTAATCACATCCTTTGTTTTCATATTCTTTATCTCTAATAACTACAAAGAACATCTTTTGATTCAGAGTCAGAATTGTACGTCAGTAAGTAAACATTAAGTTCCAGAAAGAGTGTGAATCAATTCAAAGACACACAAACTCAAAACCAGAGGACCCATGAGGACACATGTAGACTCGCTGATGTCAGTAAAAAAGCCTGCTCGAAGACAGTCAAACTAATGGTAAACAAAGTCTGTTTTTTATCAGCTCCTTATGAACAAGCCAGTGACAGTTGTTGTGATCCTGAGTGTTGAGTTGAATGCCAGAACATAAATAGACAGTGATGTAATGTATGTAACCTCTCTCTGATCTAGCAGCTGTCTCCCCTACATCACTCAATAACATGTCAGCCTGATGAATGTGTGTGTATGTGTGTGTTAGAGGTCTAATGCAAGGAAGGCCTGGAATATCAGAAGGAAAAAATCACTTTAGTTGTTGTCTTTCAGAAATGCAGCTCCAAACTGCAATTAATTGCAGTGCAGATCACATCATACGTGTGCCAAACTATTCCTCCTTCATACAGCACATAGAGGGTAACATTAAGTTTATGTTCATGGTCTTATCCTACCCTACATCCTACCCTACAATTTAAGCAAATTATTCTCATTGTCCTGTGTCTTTCTTCTACAGGCTATATTATACTTAAATTACCTTTAAAAACCAAAATACTAGGTCTACATTTCTGTTCCATAATTCCTGTATTGGTACAACAATATTTCAAAATGCTTCAAGATGTTTGTTCAGATTGTCCCATTCCAAGACAAAAAGAAGAAAAAAAAAAAAACATCTTGAACATTAAACTTTTAACGTTCATTAAAAGCCATATGGGTTGTTTACATCAATAAAGTTGATTGATATCAGACAGAATATCTGAGAGCAGTGGGGTTTCATCATACACTATGAATGTCATGTTTCCAATTTTTACTGTGTGTATGTGCTAACAGGCACGGTATGCACGCAGAATATATAACAAAGACTTTTCCCACAGAATACTAAACCTTAACTGATGTTTTTTAACCATCCAAACTGGATTTATGAGCGTCCCAATGCAGCTGTGAACGTAATGTACTGAAGATTTCTTATGATGAATGAGAGATATTAATATGAAGCTTATTACGGACCTGTGGGGGGTTTGCTGAGTTCAGGCTCTCCTGAGAAGTGTGGCTGTAGGGGCCTGGGTGAGACTGGTACAGGGGGTAAGGGTGGCAGTGGTCATCCTCCTCCTCAGAATAATCAGGGCCAGGCAGATAGCTGCTGCTGCCCTGGGGACCCCCCGCGCTACCACTCCCACATGAGGAGTAGCTGAGCTGGGAGATGGAGCGAGATGGGATAGCTCTGTTGTCTGAGTACACAAGGTCACCTTAAAAAAAAAAGAAAAAAAAAAAAAAGTACATCATAAAGTGGGCAAAACTCAGTCTCATGGCAAAATGAAAACATTACTTTTAACTGCAAAATTATAAAGTGATTTTTTTTGGCTATTTTTAAAACATCCAATGTGAGCAAATCAGCATTATAATCCATATAGGTTTATTATTTTTATTATTAAAGAACAGCAGCTCCTATCACTAAGTCGCTTGGTTAGCAAACAATTTGATATATAGCAACTACAAACAACAGATTGTTTTGTAATTTTTTTCTTAATTGGTGTTGACAGCAACAACAAACGGAAAAATACATTTGTTTACTGAATACTGAATTACACCACAAAAACGCGTTGTGCTCCATTTAGTCCTAGCCTATTCTACCTATATTTTGTTTGGCTGGTTAACAACTATACAGTGTGAATTCCTAACATATGAACCACATTTGTCGTGGCTCTATGGTGGAACCATTTCCATGTCCAGACCTTTGCGTTGTTCCTTCAAAATCTGGTGGAAAACGGAGGCCATATCAGCTTCAGCAAGCATGGACTCCCTCACACCTACATCCATGACCATGATGTCATGGGAGCCTGGGGCCTGGGAGTGAGGATGAAGAGTGGGATAAAAAGGATAGTAAGTGCTATTCTGACAAATTGCTCACATTAGCGTCTGATGCTATATCTGTTTAGCTAAAAATGTAATATAAAGACAGTATATTAGAGGAAAGAAGCAAGTGAAAGCAGGTAATTTGGTGTCATTAATGATTGACTTCACATTAATTCCAAGCTGCATACATTCATTTTAGATTATGAAAGAATCCCAAAAATTGATAATTGCATTACGTACTATATGAGGTTACTAGAGTACCGTAAGTTACCAGTTACAGTAATAGGGGGCACATTGTTTTCCAGGCTCTGCATGCCGAGCTGAATAAGATACTGATTAATGACAGAGACACTGTAAATTACACACTGAAATTGAACAAAGATCATAAAGTACCACTATTTTGGTGTTTTACTTGGATTGATTTAGTGCTGATAGGCTATAAATGATGGTGGTTGTTTCCAATACAACATCATCTCATCTGCTCATCAAGACTTGGCTTTCACAGTGCATCAAATTTACAGATATAAAGATATAAACACTAGAGATTTTAGAGTGTATTGTGATCCCCAAATGACAGCCATTGTGGTTTCATTGGTTCTATTGAGAGTATTCTGTTAATGAGCTGACAAGACATGCATCTGTACACACAAGCATGCACACTTGGTTGTATACAAGGGGTGTATTGTGGCCAGATAAGGGAATTAATTATGACAGTGCTCAGCACTAATATAATATTGTCTCTCTGAAGCAGACGATGTTTGGCAAAGAACGAAAACAGAAACAGGCTAAAGAAGGAACAGACAGAGGTTGCCTTGTATGAAGGCTTGCAGATTAGTTTGGTTTGGGGAAAAGACAGTTGTGGTTAGTTGTCCAGCTTCTACCTGATTGGACCGTCCTCTTGATTCAATGGAGTAGTCACAGCCCACTTCGAAATCAATGGGATCAACAGTTAGCCGTCTTTTGGCCTTTTTTATCTTTGGACAGCAGAAAGAAATCACCAACACCAACAGAGAAGAGAGAGTAAAGAGGTAACAAAGAAAATAAAAGAGAACAGGTAAATGTGAAGAGGAAGGATAAAATCCAAAAGAAATCCTCACCACCGCAAAAGACTTATTACGCTGACACACCTCTGTAGCATAACAGAAGAGTACCAAGCACATTGTAACCAACATTGTAAGAACCACTGTTTACAAAAAATAATAATTACTGATGCATCATCAATGCATTTGACTCTTGCAATCATCTGGATATCTGTGCAAATAAAAACTAATTGTTCAGTTATGACTGTATGTCCTATCCAGGTAGCCAGAAATGACAGCTGTCCTTGCTTATTGTAAAATAGAAGCAAAATATCACAGTTTGTATGGGAAGTTAAAATGTTGGAAGGTAACATCAGTAGACAAAGTCTTAGACAATTTTAAATGTTCATCTTCTTACTCGTCATGCCATATCAGGGAGGGGTCTTACTGGTCTCCAGTGCATTCTGCAGTATGACAATGAGCCCAAACACACAGCCAGAGTCATTAACAATTGTTTTTGTCAACTTTGAAAGCATCTTTACTTTCAGTGCCTAAAACATTTGCAAAATCAGTATAACTGATAATAATATTTCTAATTTTGATTTATGTTGCACAAAGGGGATATATCATTTCTGACTACCATCTTAAAATTAGAAAAAAATGGTGCAACTTTAAAAATGTTAAAAATGTTTTTATCATACACAATTTTCCACCCACATGGTTAAAAAAGTGTCTGAGTTCTGAAAATAGCTTCAGAATAGTGGCAGGTGTTGTTAAACAGCCTTGTGGGTTTTTCAAAATCGGGAAAATGCAATGTTAATTCATGAAAGACATAAAACTGGGGCTATGAGAACATCTTTTATGCTATTTGGCTCTCAGGGCTAGAAAGAAAAAGACTTCCTTTTAGACACATAGTCAAACCCTGTGTTGACAAGACCTTCCCTTTACCCAACAATCCATGAACAAGACACTGAATTCCAGTTTTAAAAACTGTCCTGTACTTGCACTGCAATTTCTATGGAAATGTGACATGATGGGAAAGTTTCCCAAGGGCTCATAGGACAGTACTCTGTTTGGAACAGTAGATGGCAGTCTGTCTAAGTGAAATCAAACAGGGGACACAGGAGGCATCACTGGGCCCTCTTGTAGTCTGTCCTTTTGTAACATCCGTCAAAAGTTATCATGTCAGATGAAAATTAACCTAGATCGTTTGTCACATTGGAAAGACAGAGCATCCAGAGACCCTGCAGAGCCCAAGAGTCCTGTCAACGTTTTTTCTACTCAACAGCCACTGTAGTGATTGAAAATAAACAAAGCTTAGCTCCTACATTACACAGAGACTGTGGTATAAACAAGAGTACTCTTGGTTTTATGATGAATTCCAGTGGACTCAGTGCCCCTTTTTACAATTTCAGGACTTGAGCCAGAGGCTCTTTCAACTCTTTTATGTTGTGTGATTATGTATGACAGCCTGGTATTTACCCACAATACTTGGCGGCCAGAGCTGGTTCGACTGTGCCTAACCTTAGTCTTCACCAGCTGTCAAGGCATTCCAGTTGTTAATGGGGGCTGGGTTAGATCACCTAGATAACCCATGTAGAAGGACCTGTCTGCATGATGAATATCAGTGCTGACCACAGTGGGGCTGTGCAAACACTCAGCAGTTTCACGAAACATATGCTTGCAAAACGCTGATGTAAACTTGAGTTGTCTGTGTTACAGATGAGCTTTGATTTCCTTCACCAAACAACACAGCAAACATGTTAGGTGTGGGCAACAAATCAGCAGGACATAAGTGAGTTATTTGTAGGTTTTCACATGGCAACGTTTTAACATAAATTAGCAGTGAAAAACACCAGAACTGCTAATGACCTGCTGTCTGAGTACAAATTGATATCTGCGTCTTGGTTTATGATGCATATCACTGGAATGCTTTCTGCAGGCCACAAACTCACTAAAACTTAAGTATCAGTAAGATGCCTATTTATTTAATGTTCTTAAGCAAACAAAGATTAGGTATTTAATGGGGAAATGCAAGCACTGTAAAGAAGCACACGTACTATTACTTCTTCAACTCTAAGAAAAATGAGTTATAAAAACAGAGTTGCCGTACCCCTTTGTAGTGTTGTGAATCCATACTGTGCTCCTCATATCCATCTGCTGATAAAGAAGGCAGGCATGTTAGTTAACCTGACACTTTTTAGAATGACTGAATGACAACATACTGCACAAGAAAGGATATGATGTGTGGAAATGAATGTGAGTAAACTAAGCTAAACATCATAAGCAAAGAGTTACACCTCTTTCAAACCAGCTGGTTAACTCTTAATGTAATAACCTTTGTCTTTAAGTGCACACTGCCTACTTCTTCCATCAGGCAGAGAAACTACGGCACAAGGACTACAAAAGAAGGAACATTATGTATTGTCAGCTGCACTTCATAAGAGTGTTTATAAGTAAGTTGCATTTCTACCATTTCTATGTGACAGTTCCCTCATGAATACAGACAGAGAGAGAGAGAGAGAGTAGAGAGACAGAGAGAGAGAGTAACTGATTAGATTCATGCACATAACAATAACAACTGTGAACAGTTACTGCATTACTTTATAATTCCCAACATGAATTAATTATATGGGCTTTTGCTCTCTCACAGAAATGTACAGATGGATACATAACAAATTGAAAAGTACCATTATTACTGACCTATAATTATAATGTTGTAATAGTAGTAATAATTTCCACTAACATTTTTTACAATTTTTCTTGACTCTCCCTGACTAAAACTTCCCAGGCTCTCTTGTTCTCTTGATATGCCAATGTAAATAGAAGCCAGGCAAGCACAGACAGTGCCAGCCTAACCAGAACCTTTTGGTCTGTTCCCAAACCACTGTAAACCTCTGTATGAGACATTGAAAACTACAAAGTCTAAATGAATAATTTTAATAGTCTAAAGTGAATATTCAGAATTAACACTAAATGTACAGTATCCAGTACAGTATCATTCTGTTTAGAATTACAATCAGGAATATTAGTGTAAGTATGTACTAGTGCTAGTTATGAACCATTAACATGACTCCAGAATGGATCTAAGGAGGACCACACACATGCTGGATTAACCCTCTAGGTGGCCCTGGGGTGAGGAAAATGTGTGGGCCCAGATTGAAACCTGTTTGCAGTAATTTAGTGAAACACAAAGTTATTTAGCAATATAAATCAGGTACATTTTGACAGAGGGCCCCTCATCATAACGGCAAAAGTAACGATTGATTGTTTTTGTTAATGCATATTCTCAAACAAATATGCAATTGCTCGAATTACCATAAACCAGCTAATGTATAATGCACTATGGCCTTCAGCGCCCCTAGGGTTATGAGGCCTCATAAGCCAGTTGTATGAATGCTTCAAGATAACTTATGTTGTGATTTGGCACTGTATAGATGAAAACTGACTTGACTTGACTTATGAATTAATCAAAAGTGTATGAAAATCAGTGCAGAAATGGCATAATAAAAACAGCAAGACTGAAAGTAACTGAAAATTTTCATTGTATTGTCTGACCAGGGCCATAATTTTAGAAGATTTTACACATACATTACTGGGGTCATGAATCCAAGTCCCCCCAATGCTCATTTTCAGAAAATAATAACAGAGCATTGGATAAACCTTGGGGTTAATGGTGATTACACATCCAGTTTATCGTTTTTGCTAGAAGCATGGCACTAGGGATGGCAGTGACTGTCAGTTGGTCAGTCCAACACTTTAAAAAAGAAATATCTCAGCAACTACTGAATATGGACTTTCACTGTCCCAGAGGATGAATCCAAGTGAATTTGGTTTTCCCCTGACCTTTCATCTAGCACCACCATCGAGGTCAAAATTTAAATTTTTCCAACACTATGGTTTATGACCAAATACTTAAAACTAATGGCATTTCCATCAGCCTCAGCTGTGCTTTGTTTGCTATTAGCAAAGGTTAGCATGCTCACATGCAAAACACAGTAAACATGAACAAAATTACTGTGGGGCCAAACATCAGCATGTTAGCATTATCACTGATGGCATGTTAGCATGCAGATGTCCATTTAGCTCCATACACCATTGTGCCAAAGTACAGCTTCGCAAAGCTGCTTGCATAACTGTGGACTCCTGTTTTTAGGCTATTTGAGTCAAGATTTGGGAAACAGCACCAAACTGTTACTGACAGAGGGGAGAAAAGAATAACATATATTAAAAAGATATATCTGTCAACAATATCTTTGATGATAGATTGTGTGTTCAGTCTACTTACTGTGCACCTCAGGCATACTCTGTGTGTCATATTCATGGGGCTCTGGAAAACAAGACAAAAGACATGCCTTATCTGTATTGAATTACAATTGTTTTAATTACCTTTTTACTGAGTGAGGTTAGGTTTGCAATTCTGCTCTTCATTGATTATTGTAAATAGCTCAGTAAATTGAGATAATTCAGGTAGTCTTTACTTTCCACATAAAATAATAATCAGAAGCAGCAGCAGCAGCAGCAGCAGCATTAAACAAAGGAGCCAGGGTTTGGGTAGTCAACAAATTGAGTTAAACTCATTTTTTATGCAACATGTGTGGACAAAGACACTGTTGTAGCATCAGTGTTACATTTCCCCATGCGAACAAAGATACTGTACACATAGGATGACACCGTCCGAGCTATGGGGGCCCAGCGGACCACAGTAAAATACATACAGTAAAAAGACAGCAGAAGAATGTGTGTGTGTGCCTGAGTGTACAGTCATGCATGTTGAATTTAATCCAGGTGGTCACATGAATCTCTCCATGTGATGATTTGCGGATCATTTTCAACATAATGCATCTGTTAACATGCATATTTATGACTGCGTTTCATAACTACATCTTGCATCGAAGCTGGATTCCACATCAATACATGACAAAAAAAGTTTTGTTCTCCCTTCCTCTCCCTGTGTCTCTCTCTCTCTCACTGCTTCTGGTCGCTGGAGCCCTGCAGGACCCAGTCCTTCAATTCCAGGCACAGAATGGGAGACATGTGACTGGATGATCACAAGGCCTGCTGGGCTAAGCCAGCCAACCAACTCTCTCTGTATACCTTCCCAAAATCCTTGAGGGTGACTCAGTGTAAGCAGTACCAGGAGTCCCAGCTGTCTCCTTGTAATTCATTGATCTCCTGATGCTGTGATCTCACTTGGAGCCCTGCTGTGTATAATACTGCTTAATGCTTATATACAATGTGTTTCACTGTAGAAGGGCATTTGTTTTATATGCTCTGGGTGCAGCCACAGGATAACGGCAGTGCTGTGTGAGCAACTTCGTGAGAGGAAAAAGTGCTGGAAAGGTTTTGATGAACTGCATCACTGCATCAGACTTTAAACATGAGCAATAAACATAGACAAGACTTTTCACTACATTAGTATCTCTGGCAATAATGCCTCCAAATGTACAGCAGACAATGTGTGTATCCCACAAGGCGGAATTTCTACAAGCCCACTGGTCAATTAAGGACAAACGCCTGACACTGGAGGATCTGGCCTGAGCTGTTTCCAGGCCTGAGACGACAGCACTCGGTACAGCTGTGACGAGCCAGAGCCGGAAAAACAGGAAAGATGGAAGAGATTAAACCCTGTGACAGATTTGGCAGCCGGTTGATGACGGCTTACTATCTAAAAAAGAGGGAAATTTCATACTGGTGACTCAGTGTCGCAAAAATGAAGGTCTTGTAGACAGGCGCTTGACAACTTCAAGGAAAACACCATCACAACTGCTTGGGTGCTCCTTGTTATAGATTACTCAGGTCTGTGGACACCATTCTCTTGATATTCCATCCTTTGGTGTTTTTCATTATGGTGGCGGAGAGTGTTCTCTGATCTACCATAGGAGTTCCACTGAGTTGATCTGACATTGTTGGCTGCAAAATTGATAATGTCTTTTGCTACTTGCGTGAACTTAAAGAACCTCTACTATGTTGTTCATGGGGTTTATGAGCTGTCTTCACATAGCATTACAACTTGACATAATTCCCACATGGTGATGTTTTACTAATTTGAAGATGCCTGAGTGTGAAACCAAAGGCTGATACACATTTCTCATGCAGTTACAGTACAGTAGGCAGCTGTTGAATATCCTCAAAGCCTTTTCATTTATTGGGGATTTCTTATGATAAGCTCAAGCAGACTTCCAGCATTGCTCTGTGACTCCAGCTTCTGACCTGCAGCACGTCCTCTGGGCTTGTAAAGAAATGAGTGGAACAGATGGAAATTTGTTGAGGCTGCCCCTTCAAAGTAACCTTGACCTGAGACCTGACATTCTACCAAGTTTGTAACCTCTGATTCGCTCCACTTAACATTCACATATACATTCCCACATTGTGGTGTCAGGAATAACCACAGTGTTTGACTGTGGGCCACTGAGCAGTTTCAATCAACGGTGGAAGTTAAATATCTTTGCTGACAGGCCACCATGACAGTATTTGTTAGGTAAAGGGGGGCATTATTCATTTACATACCACATAGAAATTTTCTGAATTAGGGATTAAAACATTCCAGGTACAAGCTCTACCTCAAAAACCTTTCCAAAAAACGATCTATTGACAAATTGTTACATTTATTTGTACAGAAGACTATCGACTGAATAAAAAACTGGACCACTCACCTCCAAGGTCACTCTGAGAGCAGCTGTGTTCTCCACTCAACCTCTTGAAGAGTGATCGCATCACCTTGGCACTGCCAAAGCGCTTAAAGCGGGCACGGACATTTTCATGGTACCACTCCAATGTGCCGATTTTGAGAACCCTGTTAGAAGAAATGAAGGGGACATAAAAGATACCAATTAATTTATACACGGACCATACTGACTACAGAAAATACCTGTGGTAATAAAAACATGCCACCAACAAGGAATGCTTTTGTCACGCAAAGCAAGGGCAAGGAATTATTGACTGCTATGGTTAACAAAGCATGGTGCATTTATTATGTGAAATGTTGATATGAGGGTTTAGCAAGAAAAGCATAGCATAATATGTTCCAGACACTGGCTGAGTTCAGTTAAAGGGCTTTTCAGTACAATGGTTACATATGGAGCTGTACTTGAAGGAGGGATGGACACTTATGGTACCACTCCAACGTGATCTTGAGGAGCATGTTAGAAGAAAAGGAGGGTTGTATTGTATTCTTGATATTATTCAACCTTGATCATTGTCTGTAACAACCTCAACCCTCTGCTCTGACTAATATCAATTGCTTCAGACTGTAATGGAGGTGGATCCACCGCCAAATAGTATTATTTCATGTTTATAAAATTTGGATTTCAGCCAAGTAGTATGATGTTGCAGCCCTCCAATAAAGTTCAGATACCTGTGAACATCCTCAATCCAATTTATACACAAATTTTTTGCTTTCCTTTCACATGGTTAAAAGGCAGGTCAGCAGAGATAACCCAAGTCACAGAATCACAACAACACAGTAGAAACACAAATGTGTAGAACAACAAAGGCATGGATTAAGATTTGAATATGTGCATACAGTATGCTTTCTCATAGAGTGAATATTTTGCAACCTTGGGGTTGACCCCCACATGAGTTAAATTGAGTTGCATGACCCTTGTAGTTAATGAATCTTCATGTGACCTGGCACAATTTGTACCATACACTGTGTGAGTTGTTGTTGTTTTTTTACTGTTAGCTACCAAGCTAGCAAAAAGTAAAAAGTTTAACTGGGTCATGGACTCATTCAACTGTGATGTGATGTCTGTAGTTTTGCCAGGCATTGCCATCCAACTGTCATGCAATCAACACAACAAGGATTTCAAGGAGATTATCCAAAGATGTCACTGTCTCTTTAAAACTCATGGTTCCCTGCTTACTAGAAGGTAGACTTAGCAGTACGATGTGCAAACACAACCAATTCTTTGGACAGTTGACTGTAAAATGTTCCATCACCAATCTTTAAAATTCCTGTTTGTCATTAATACAGTATCAAATAGCAAATAAATGTCTGTATCTAGGTGGGAATTTTTAGTTTTCAGTGATCCCATATGACTGTATTTGAAAGCTTACACTTTTTAAATGGATCCTAGTGCTACAGATTTACTTTGGTGAGATTTAGTTTTACCTTTCAGCCATGGTTTGGAACAAACACTACTTTGAATTACTACAGGTGTCATGTCTTTAATTTGTCATTTCCTACCTGGCCATACGACAGGGATCACACACCCAACCATGCTCCTTCTTGTTGTAGCGGCTGCAGGACTTGCAGATGTACAGCTGGCAGTCCAGACACTGACGCTTGCTGTTGACCAGGAACTTGAAGGGCTGGAGACAGCGAATACAGTGAGATTCAGTCAGGCTGGTCTGGTTCCCCAACAACTCTCTCTTGGTGTCTTCCTTCTCAATCTTGGTCTTCAGCTCCCTAAAAAGACAAGGTTGGAAATATGAAGTCACAGCGTGGTTCAACAAGTGCACACTTTTCTTTATAAATATTCTACACAGCCATCCATATGCAAAGATTGCAAAGCAGGGAAAGTACCAACTAACAAACAATGTAAAAGAACAAAAATATGCCATGTTCAATGCCTATGGCAAATTTTTTGAACATCTGGTATAATATAAATAGTAAAAGTTCTGCAAATGTACCTTATCATTTAGCTCTTTCTCTGCCAGAGAAGATTATCAACATTATCAAGGCTGATATATGGCATTAAATAATGTGGGCCAAAAACATGCCATCATTTATTGTTTTCATGCATTTGTAAAGACCATAAAGTGTGGAAAAAAATCAGAGCTGTGCTAGCCAAAGATGAGACAAACCCCAGCTGTTTCCTACATATAGCAAAAGAGATTAATGTGTCTCTTGAAGAAAAATGACTTGAATGTATCCTTAGGTCAGCGGTCAGTATCTACAATATCATAGTTAATATGCATAACTAAAAAAAATAGCAAAAGCAAAGAAAGACATATTTTCACTTTAAAAGCCTTATCTAATTTTAACCCCTTGCAGACACAGCTGTTGGTCATCAGTGATATCTGTTAAATCTGGACAAACATTAACAAGGCTACTCTGTTTTTGCAACAGGAGTTAGTTCTAAATCATGTTTTGAATGCACATCTAGGGACAAGAAATCATTTTTGCGAATTGTGCCCCAAGTCAACACTGACTCAAAATGCTTTTTGCACTCTGTTTACTGCAAAACTCAGATTTGGCACTTCATGCCTGCACAAAGACCAAATCTTGTACTCACTTTATCAGGATAGATAAACTGCTATCTGTCAAAAAAATAGTTCCAACACAGAGTTCCCAAAATCACAAACTGTTATTTTATGTATATGTATGGGTACAAAAAATAAGAAAGCTTTTAAGCTTGTATGTGTATTTTTGAACTTTGGAGCCAACAAGCCAGGATAGTTTTTTCCCATTGACCCAAGTATTTGTGCTAAGCCAAGCTAACCATGTCCTGCACTACTCATCTCACTCAGAAATGAAGCAAAATACACACATTTTCCCAAAATCCTGGACCTGTAACTGTGGAGCTCTCACAATACATGTGAAAGTACATGTCTAACTTACTACTCACTTTGTGTTTTTACAGCTAGAAAAACAAACCATATAACATTTAATTTTACAGAGATTTTATGAGTCAGAGGCTGAAAAATATAAGCGAGGAGATGGTTGTCAACACATGGCTTCATTTTGGAAACTTTCTGTAAATATTATGTCAGTCTTGTTACATGGACTGCAGTGCTGCTCCAGGAAACACTTAGTGCAACTATTACATAAAATTGACTGAGGTAGATGAGATATAGCTTCACTGTGGCAGTTCTCTTGATTTAAATTTGAATGGGCAAAGTATTGATTACTGTGTTATATACTATATATTTGGATTATGGTCCACAATGTACAGAGCCTTTCTTCCCAATTTGCAGTGTAATTCTTTGGACTGATGTTGAACCAGTACAGCCTTTACCGATGTAGGTACAAGTGAACTAGATGTGATGTTCCTATATGATTTTTATAACACTTACACTTAATAAATCTGCTGTGATTCATTGGAAAATTAGTATAAACTACTTAACTGTGAAGGGGTACAGATTATAACAAAATGAAGATAAGCAAACTACATAGTTCAGTTTTTGAGGTTTTGGACACTTACTAAATAACTACAGAGTACATTTGTATTTTTTACTTTGGAACAAACAGAAGTCTAGAGAAAAGAGTATATAGGTCATTCTATAGACCTAGCCTAGGTATACATAACTCTACATGTTTTAAAGTAGGCATACTTAGACTTGAGGGGGACCTCAACAGCCAAAGGGGGTGGATGGATTGATACTTTTCTTTTCTTTGATATAGAAACTGACTGGACATGATGTTAATACAAAAATTATACTTATATATAACTGGGAATAATTACACTGTATGAAGCAGCCTTACCCATTGTTTAAAATTCTTGTATGTATCTAAAACACTTGCATGCCTTTGTTCCAGTGTCCCAGGGTAAATGACATCAGTCTTAAACTGAAATAAATACTTTTGAAGCCTCATATTATATATGAAAAAAACAAAAACAGATCACCATGATTCTGCTACACAAACAGAGCAGGAAAACACTGTGGTTGCTTGTTGGTTGACAACTTTTTGCTTGAGTTCTCACTAATGACAGGTTCTGATGAGCTATTTAGGAACATGTCTGACAGTAACATTTCTACTTTCCTCAGGATCAAGTATTTTTCAGTAATTATACTACAATTAGCAAAAATGTTTCATCTATCCAAGCCTTTAATTTGTTTTCCTTGATATAAATGGATACTTATTCTGTTCCTGTGGGCAATCTCTGAAAGTAAGCAGAGAAAAAATGGCGTAAAAGTTCCTTTCTTTGTTGAAATGTTCTCACTACGTGAAGTTTATGAACTTTATGGAATGAGAGAAATTGCACTCAGTGTTGACTCTGTCTACAGCATATAATCATACCTGTGCAATTCAAAGAGTGCAGCAAAAATCTCAGCAAAAGAAGTGAAGCAAAATCCTACTCAAACACATCTATCCTCTCTGTGTGACTTGGCAGCTTCCTACGTGTGTGTTATGAATGACTTCATTGCTTTGAGACATTTTCTTCAGCAAAGTTTAAAGCAGACTTATGCTGATTGTTGGAAAAGTAACAGCCTCACTCAGCACTCTGAGATGCTGACAGTAGTGGAGAGGAAAAATTCAGATAACAAGTCCCAGCGTGGGTGGAGACTGGCAAAACAATCACTGAGGATGAGAGGATGTTTATTGTTTATTAAAGCTTTTTTAAGGCCATGCTTTTTAAATTATAGCCCAGATCATTGGGATAAATGGGATACTTTGTAAGTATATCTCATAACCTTTTGCAGATACAGCTGCTGGCCATTAGCAATGTGATTTAAAAGTAATATCTGTTAAATCTGCCCTCCTCTGAAACATCAAATCCCATAGATCTGCTATACAAGATACCATTCTATGATTCAAATAAGATGTGTGGTGTAGGCAACTGCCAAGCCCTCCGAGCAGTGACACATGGCTGGCAAGGTCAAATATAAAAAACAAGTGCAATGGCTTACTAAGAGTGAGAGTTTGTGAGTGACAGTGGTGCCCTCTGTAGGGGTTGGTAAACAGTCTATAATTTGTGTGTTAAGCTGGAGGGACCTTTTGGGGTTTTCCTTGTAAACAGAAGGTATCAAGATGAGGCTGGAAGCACTTGAAAATTTCCATTGAGTGGATTTTGTGCTAAGAAATTTTTTGTCACACTGACAAACTTTTCTTGTTCATCTAATTTTGCTGACATCTTTTTGATTAGGTGACCATTCCTTTGCTATTTTGCACCCAACATAATCACCATAAGAACATCAAAGCAGCAGTTTTTAATGTTGTGGCCACTTGAGGACAATGGAACAAACTATAAATATAACTTTAATTCAGTCAACAAAATCAAAAAGACATGAAGGCAGCATTTTTGTTAGAGTCATGTTTTTGAATGCAAAAGTCCAATATTCGCTCTCCTTTTAGCTCTGTTTGGGCCTCCACCCACTTCTGAGGCAAATATTTGTCCCTTTGAATGGTCCACTATTTTTACCAGCTAGTCAAAAACTTTGTTATCTAGTGTTTGGTGTGGTTGCTAATGTACAGTTGCTTTATCAGAGCATTTTCAGTGAAAGCAGCTGCCTTCTGCTATGATGCTCCATAGAACTGAGAGGAACTGCAGATTTAAATGGCCATTTTCTGTTGATTTGTCACTACATTCAGCACCTCTCACATTCTAAATAATATTGAACCCATTACTAATATTAAAAAACAAAAATAACAAAAAAACAAGAACAAACAAACAAAAAACTCCAAACAAACTGCTGCGGTAACTATAAATGTAAAAGGACCATACAGCAGTAATATTAAATGCTTTCAGGAGGCATACACAAGATGACAAAGTATATCCGCATAAAAGAGAAACTGCACAACAGCACTTTATGTATTTCAAAATTTCAAAAAGAACAGAAGCAACTGTTATAACAGGATTTTTTTTCAAGTTACAATTTGCCTTAACTAAGATTTTTTCTTTTTTCTTCTTCTTTCACATTGGAAAAAATGAAGGCCATAAAAATAAGTCATAAACTAAAAATAACAGAACTTTTTCTAAATGTTCTAGGATATAGTACACGTTATGTCCCCATGATGCTCATTTTTCCTCAGTATTTGATTAAAAGCAGGTACTGCAGCAGTTTAGCTTAGCTGGCAAAGCTCTGGAATCCGGGTGCGGCAGCCAGACGTTCACTTAGTTACTTTGGTCTTCATAGCTGTCTGTGCTTGAGTGTTCCCATAGATGGTGATTCTCTCTCCAATATCTGGCCACATAAATCAACCCTCTGCAGTTTAACTTAACTTGCCGCTTGAGATGCTCTTACCCAGGTTTTAACTGGTGTGCTTATTTCACAGTCCTCTGTCTTAACAACATAATCTGATATTCTCAGTCAGATCAAGTCTCTCGGAGTGTGATATGGTAACTTAGAATAAAATTAAAATAAATTCTACTGCTAATTGAGAGTCCATGTAGGGAGGCGAGAATGGGAGCAATGTGGTCCTTTTTTGACCTTGTTAATACCCTTGCTGCAGTCTTTTGAACTCTTTGGAGATGGGATAAAAAGATTGAGTAATGCCAAAATACAAAGAGTTGTAGTCATCGTGGTGGGAGGATATGAGGGACTTTCTCCAGGTCAGAAGTACTGAGCAGTGATCTGAGTTTGGAGACAGTGTGGAGCTGAATGAAATCTGATTTAACTACCTGATTGATGTGTTTCCCAAAACTCTGCTGCTGAATCGCATATGACCGTAAGATGTTTTGCATGTGATATAACAAAAAGGGACAGGGTCAAGATGTGGAAAAATCATGTTGGTTAAATGCTGGTGTTCCAAATAACATATCTTAAGATTTATTGTCACTGAGCTGGAGAAAGTTTGCAGTGATCCAGGATTTTATGTCTTGTAAACAGTTACAGAGCTGGAGTATGGGGTAAAATTCCAAGAAAGGACTAGCACATTTGCTAGATGAAGCTCATCACACCACAGATGCTGCTGGTAAACAGGGAATGCCACATGCACATTAGTGAGGAGGCACAACACAACAGTAAGGTGATGATGTAGTCAGACTACCAGGCCTGGGAACTGTAGAAAAAAAGATCAGTAGTGTTTACCGGTCTCTTTACCAGCCCTTTGATGTCATTCGGGGTGTGCATCAGAGCAAGCTGCATGTGTAACCACTCTAAACCACGTTTCACTCCTCATCGTCCTGACCCTCACTGCTTTTTCAGAGACAAGTTCCTCTGTGTACACATGAGATGGTGCAGCTTCAGTTGTGGTAGTGATGGGAGCTGCTCTTTTGGCTAGGCAAACCTGGTGGTAGTGGAGGAATTTGGGATACTGAAGCAGAGAAGGTGCAAGGCAGATAGAAGAGGTGTGTGGCAAACTGAGATTAATAATTTTATAATTTAATAATATCTTTTCCTGTTTGGTGATTGAATATCTCTAATAAATGTGTTTATCTTTTGTATGGATTCAACCAGGAGAGTTTTATTAGGTTCATACCATAGAAGTGATTCAACTAAAATTTTCTATGGGAAAATGAATGGGATTGAATGGAGAGAAAAAAGGCACTATCAGTGTTGCCAAATGGAAAATACAGCCCTTATTGTACTGCAAGTTTTAAACTACTGTATTTTACCAAAAACTGTCACACATAATGAAACAACCTGGGATGGCCCTTATTACCACATTAAATGGCAAAACTATACCATGTGTACCATATTAATGTTATATTAATGTTGTAGGTTTATTGAAATGTTGAAGTTATCATACATTTATTTTAGGGATTAGTAATTATATATCGTACAGTTGTAAAAAGAGATTTGTACAAATATGATGACTATTGTACAGATGTCAACATTGGGCAGTATGGCTGTTGTCACACTTTGTGGGCATGACCAACACTGATTGACAACAGACCTTCTAAAATTGATTCTAGAACACACAACAGAGCAGAACAGAACATCCCAACAACACAGACTGGAGTTACCTCTCAATATACAAGTATCTTGTTCCACAGTCAAGTTTGACACTAGAGAGACGATCCTCTATACAAATTACTGTCTACTACAGACAACTAAATCTCTACAAAACTACGGTTTATGATAACTGCAGTGCAAACTGTGGTGTCTTTCTTTCCCAGTGCCATGGCCGCTAGAAACAATGCACAGAGAAGGGTGAGACTTAAAGACGATGCCCCCCATGGACATCAAAATTACAATGGACGGGGAGCTCATCCACAAACCAACAATGAAGTCTCCCGGCTGCGAAATGCCCTTCAAACTTCTGAAGAGGAGAAAACCTATCTAAAAAGACTGGCTGGATCACATGACAAACGAAAGGGTGTCATTTTGCTACAGGGTCCATAATAATAAGCTGAGAATTAACAGGCTCGAGGGCCTTCTTGAAATTCTGGACAGGCAATTCAAAGATGAATATGCAAAGTGCTATGAGATCATAGCAAAGAAAGAGTCAGAAATCTCCCACCTTAAACAACTTCTCCAGACAATGGAGGAGGAGTGCAAGGTGGCACAGGACAAAAACCAGCTTAATATGGATGACCTGAGGAGCAGCTCCACCAGAGGGGAAATGAACTCCTTCAAATCAAGCAAGAGAAGGAGGACCTCTCTGAGAGGCTGCTCAATGAAGAAACTTGGCAAAAGAAATTCAACACTCTGATAACAGAGCTCGCTGAGCGAGAAGAGAGCTGGAAGATTAAAGAAAAACAGATGGAGGAGGAGAAGAAAGAACTGCAGAAGGAAAAGAAAAAACTGGAGGAGGAGAAGAAAGCTGCAGAAGGAGAATGAAGAACTGGAAGACGAGAAAAAAGAACTGGAAGAGCACAGGAAAAAACAGGAAGAGGAGAAGAAGAAACTTGATGAGGAGAGAAGACAACTGGGAGTTGAGAAAAAACAACTGGAAAAGAAAGAACTGAACGAGGAGGAAAAAACAACAGGAGGAGCTCTGTCTGAAAACACAGAAGAAGAGAAGTTTTTGGTCTGGTAAAAAGAATGTGAGGACCATGGCTGAAAAGACAGAGGTGAAGAAAAATAAGAATAAGAGCAAAGAGAAGAACATGGTAACAACAAAGAGTCAACTGATGAGCAGGATGACATTAAGAATGAACAAAAGGAGAAAAAGGAGATGAAAAAGAAACAGAAAGAAGACAAAGCTGAGCAGACAAAGAAAAAAAAGGAGTAGAAGAAGGCGCAAAAAAAAAAAAAAAAGAAGAAGGCTGCAAAGAAAGACGAAGGAAAGTTGGAGAAAATGGAGAGGAAGAAGGGTGTCTGGAGTTGGTTCTGCAAGGAAAACAAGCGGGACAGCGACAGTGAAGTGGAGGAGGCTGCTTGTTGTTTGGCTCAGGCTGGGCAACAGTAGCTCCCACCTCCTCCCCTCCTTCACCTTTCCACCTTATCTCCACTCCCTTCCCCACCTGTCTCCCTTACCCTCTCCTTCTCTCCACCCTCTGTCCTTCAATTACCCCTCTACCGTCCCTCTATCTCCCTCATCCCCACCCTCTCCTCTCCACCCTCCCTCACTTATCCCTCTACCTCTCCACTATCTCCCCCCTCCCTCTCCTCTGTCCTCCATCCCTTACCCCTCTGTCTCTATTTCCCACCCAACATATTCCCTACCCCCTTTTTCCTCTCTCTATCCTCTCTCCCTTTCCCCTATCTCTATCTAAAAAAATAATGAAAATAAAAATAAAAAAACAAAAAAACACTGAAAAGTCTGCATGTGCCCATCTCTCTAAATAAGGATATACAGTGCAACTAAAATTGCATGACATGGTGTGCTATAATGTAGAAGTGCTGGTACAGTATCTGCTTTTTTTAAGGTTACAGTGCCCGTTAATCAGTGTCATCACTGAAGGGATGTGTCTCAATTCAAAAGACAATGTGTTCACCATGGTAACAACAAGTGCAGTTTAAAATAAAGGGTTGGGCATCTTCTTCTCATCTAAAAAAACGTCACAGTTGACACTGCTCTTTCTTGGAACCTAAGCAATACTCCAGCAAAGTTTGAAGTCGGTCAGATGAGCGGTGGTCGAGAAAATGCATACATACCATTGGTAGTTGGATGCAGTCCTGGGATTAGACTGTCTGCAGTGTTGATTCATCATAAACAGAAACAATTTTGAGTTAAACACTTAAAGTGGTTCAACAATTGATTCCACAGTTCCCAAGTGTCTCTAAATTCTGAAGTCAAGCAGTTGTCAGCTAAGCCTGTTAATGTCAAATGGCTGCAGTTTAATAATGTTGGGGAAATGGGTATTGGTTCTCTTGTTGTTTTATTTAGAGCTAAAATAAGTAATTGATTAATCAATTAGGTGATTTTTTCTAGGAAAAACATTTATTAGTTTCAGCCTCACAATTGTTAGCAATTTTTCAGCACTGAATTCTAGACTGTTGGTCAAATGAAACAAGACTGTGAAAACCTAATCTTGGGCTATAGGGAATGGTGACTTGAAATTATTTGGCCAAAGGCTTAATTGATTAACAGAAATAAATGATTAGTTCCAGTGGTAGTTTTATTTTTGTTTCCCTTGTTAAATATAATGACCTTGGTTTAAGCATTTTAAAAACGTGATTCGGATGGGTGGAGATTGACTATCAAGAGGCTGGAAATAGAGAGACCTAAATCAATGGTGTGACCTTTAACACAGGTCTTTGGCATATTGTTGACTTGGGAAGGACAGGAAGTTTGGATGTTGGGAAAAAAAAAAAGTGAAATCTTTGTGCTGTTAAAAACTAACCATTTTAAAATGAATTAAGCCCTGTAACTGTATATGTAGATAGATGGATAGGTAGATGACACTTTTGACAAAACAAAAATCTAATGTCACAAAAATATAATAACTTTTGTTATTTTGGTGGACTTGGTAAACAAGACAAAGTTTAAATCGCTGCCAAAATAAGTTATTCCATTTTGTGGTTGAACATATGTGGCTTTACAAGATTTAGATGTGACAGTTTTATATGTAAACCACATGAAGATCTGTACCTATTTATAGACTGTAGAGGACTTGGATGAAAACACTAGTTGCCTGAGCAGCAAACAACAGCTCAAATGAATGGAAAACAAATGGCTGAAGAAGAACCTTGGTGGGAACTGCAGCCTAAGAGGCTGAAAACAGAAGGACAGCGTTGTCCTTGAATTTGTGAAAAAAGCTTTCAAACTATCTGCATTGTCCTATGAGAGGGCCATCTCCTTGGACCAACTCTTGTATGTTGAAAACAAAAAAGCTGTCCTAAAACTCTTTTTATAACACATGTCTGACTCCCTCCATCTATCGCCTCTTTGGGAAATGCAGAGTGAGACAAGAAGGTTCCAGTGGTCATGAATGTTAATTGGAGTAAAATGCCCCTTTCATCACATGTAGACAACAAAAGCTCTATGTTTAGTTTGCTGAGTATGGATGATTCAGCTGCCTCTGTCTGAAAAAAAGGAAATGAGCGACTACAGGATATCTTCCAAATGAATTCAAAGAGTGTCTCAGTGTCTGGAACATTTTAGAATGGTTCAGATTAGATCTGCAGCCCGAAAAACAACATAGAGAAGTACCTGGAGGTCATTATAGTGTATGAAGAAGCAGGAAATCAATTTGTCTTAGATTGAGATCTTAGAAAAATACTTATGAGTTCTAAAATGATCTATATTTGAGAAGCATGTTGTCAGAATCTCATCAAAATATTTGTCATACTAAGATATACCTGAGCTGTTTGACCTTAATTTTATCTGTTTTATCATCACATCATCACAGGTATCATTACAAGAGATGTCTGGTCAGGTGAAAGTTGGGTGGACCTTTGCAGGAAATTATGTGATGTCGGCCAACTCTGTGTACTCAGGAGAAAATTGATTACTTCTTGCATTCTGCAGTGTTTCCAAAGTGGAAATATATAGTAAAGTGCAGTAAAGTAAAACAAAAACTACTTAAACATGCTTCCTATAAGCTTTTATCATACAGCTGTGAGGTCCTGACTTGTCGAGGTGCCTTATCTCAAATCAAGTTTTAACAGGGGGCTCCATTTATTAATGCCTTTGGGTCCCTTAATGAGTTTGGCTCCAAAATACATACATTACTACATTTGCTACTTTTGGCATAAAAATATATTAGAGATACACATAGCAGGTGTAAATCTTACTTTAACAATGTCCCCCTGCATGTTTTTTTCATTTTGTGGACTGTCTTGGCAGGGATAGTAGTGCTGCTGCTGTGCAGAGGTCATCCCACATCCAAGGATAAGGGGAAATTCCCTCTAAACCTCTTCCTCCCACAGCTTGATATCTAAACCATCCAGCACTCACTATGCCAAGGAGACATGTGAGCAGCAGCTCAGTAAGTTGGAGCAAATGACTGAATCGTCTGTTCGTAATGTGTAACTCAACAAAGTTAGTCCATTCCTCAGTAATCAAGTACAATGTGTAATTTCTGCTCAGATTAATTTTGAATCAGACAAATTGGTTGATCATCCATCATCTCAATAAAAAACAGAAGATAAGCAATTATATTGCATCACAGGCTTTGAAGAGAGGACATGTGATTCACTGCTGTGCTTCATTGCTGTCTGTGGTTGAAAGTTACAAGTCTGTCTCACCCATCAGTGATACTGGGTGTGGTCAGAGGTATGTTTTATTGCCTGTCTCTATAACCACATCCAGCACAGGGGTGTGTCACAGGGTTCTGGATTACACATCCCTGCCATACTAATGGCTCTATGAGGATGTACTTAGGCACAGTGGTGCATTGAGCTAAATGCTAATGTCAGCCTGCTAGCATGCTCACAGTGACAATGTTAACATGCTGTTTAGCAACATTTATCAAACACAAAGTAACGATGAGGCTCTTAGGAATGTCATTAATGTTCGTACACTAAATTAGTGGACAAATTTTGATTTGATGAGTTGGTGAAATTAGTAAATTCATCCTGTGGGAATACATGAAGGTGCGTACCAAATTTCACATCAGATTCCATCCAAGTTGTTAAGACAAAACAAAAATGTCAACCTCTCCGCCACACTATGAAACCTCACCAAAGTCATTTGGATTTATTGTCCAGGCACAGGGCACCATGAATGTTTGTACAAAATGTCCAATTCAAAAGTTGTTACATTAGATATGTTTGATAAAGTCGTGAACCATCTCACTGGCTAACATTACCACCCCTACAGCCTTGCTCTAGCATGGCAAAAAACTGTACAAAAAATAGTGTGGTTTCACTATTGAAAGTAGTCAGTCATGTTGATTTCTCAGAAATCAAGGTGCACTAGATGCAAAATTAGATTTGCTAAACTTATTAAAGCTCTTTTTAAAGCAACATTTAAATTGGTTCTTCATGCAGTTTGGAGCAACAGGAGCTTTTGCCATGAAGTCAGCAGTCAGTTCAGAAAAACTGACCTTTGTAACGATTCTCAAGATACTGAAGAGAAAATAACATGGCTGTATACATTTTTGACAGCAACAAAAAACAAAACAAAACAACTCCCCCCAAAACAAAAACCTTAGTTTAAAAATAATCACAGATTTGTAACAAATTACCTAAGACCTGCACAATAAACAGGAGACATACCTGGAAATACATGACATTAAAAAGAGGATTTTATCAGATAATATTAAGTGTATTTCAATAGAGAACAATTATTTGTCTGTATAAGATATAATCAGGTTAGAGTTTAAATTATGAACACGGCAATGGACAAAAACATGAACTTTACTTATGGACAATTTTATGCTATATATGATTCATTATTGCTGTTTTATAAATACCAACCTCCAAAATATTCAGTTTGACATTGATATCAGTTTGATAACATGTATGCTGTCTGACATTACTTCCAAAAACTCACAAAAAAGAATTATAACTTACCCAAGTCTGTCTTCCTCCTTCTTCCTCAGGTCAAAATCTCGTTGAACAACTTTCCACACATGCTTGGCCTCCTCATCTGTGAGCTTGGAAAGATCCAGCTTCTTTCCTGTTGTGGTGCCAGGCATAGTTGTGAATTTGATGCCTATAAGCTGGCAGGCTGTTGGGCTACAGGGGGGGTAATAAAAAAAAAAAAATGTTGTTTGCAAATGAAGTTTTAATAAAGTCAAGAAACATGTAAGCAACATGGAAAGGATTTTACGTAATACTAATATTTAATTTAATATTTAGCTGCGGTGAACACAGAATTATAAAATAGGTCACTCAAAATCAGGTCACCTGCATTCTTTTTCAAAATAATCAATCAGTGCTGCACTGCCAACAAGTTCACAACATTGCATCAGTGCTAATCAATTGATAAGGGATAGTCATGGTATGCTCATGGTACAAATTCATGCGCCATGGTTGAAAATAGATTACCAATGTAAAATCTGCACGTGAATATTCCTGCAAGTCACAGTTAGCAATCTTCTTAGCTGTGACTCTATCTACAGCAGTTCTATGTATTACTTATTCCTCTGTATTCCAAAAAAAAGGAGTAAAATAAAGGGTTGGTCCAGATTTTTTGAGTCTGTTTTGCTCATGCCAGTATGTCAATTGAAAGTAATCCCAATCTAATGTGACTACATTGTGAGAAATAGGGGACAGAGTCCACAGTTTGTGTTTGGACTAAAGTTTCAGGTGAAGCTGCTGTTAGTCTTCAGCAGTCCGAGTTAAACAAATAGAGTGGGCACCTCCTGGCAGCAGCATTTACATTTCTGGTACTGTGTCACAGTAATAACATGCACCTCCCAGAAAGTATCCCTTCCCAGTTTAACAAGGAAACTCTGTCTATGGAAACACAGAAAGGGAATTGCATACAATAAATTTGGAAGATCCCCACTTAATTGGCCAACTTAGACTGGTGAAGTCTCTCATTAGCTTTGGCTTTAGAATGTTGTTTTGCACAAGATGAGGGTTAGGGTTAAGTTTTGATTGTACATTTTGTCTCCTACTGTATCTTTCAAAGCAAAATCATGCTAGTAATTGATCACTTTATAGCCTGTATGAACAAGAGAAATAGTCATAGCAACTTTTTAAACATATGCACATATGATAGATAGACATTTTCCATCTCCAGTCTTAATAACTCTGTGGGTATGACTTGACAACCAGAAAATGTTTTCTGACAAGCTTATTATAGCTGATTTAGTTAAGACAGGGCTATGGTCTTCTGTTTTTCTTTCTTAACAGACTGCCAAAACGAATATTTGTAGGTTAGCTGCTAAACAGTTTTTTCTTTGGCTACTTAATGGAAACAGTAATAAGTTGTGAATATAAGATTGACATAAAACCAAAACAAGGAGGTTAGAGAATTAAGCTAAAATGCTCAGTGTAGTTGATGCTGACTGTGGAATTGAATGTTAATTCTACATAGGTTTGTCACAATAAGCAACCCCTTTCACATTATATAGTTATATAACCCATTTCTAATACAACAACATTCATTAGTGTAGCTTTAAACACAGGTTTCAGGCTATAATAATGAGCAATATAATATTACGATATTAAATTTCCTACTGTGTATGTTAAATACAGTAGCTTTCTTGTGTTTGTGTCCCAGCCATTCTGAAGCTGTTGGTCATGAGCCAAAGATGTCATAATCTTACCTTTTTTTTTTTTTTTTGAGAAATCTGCTGTCTTTATGTTGCTGCTGTTTTGTCCAAACAAAGCAGACCAGAATAATAGTGTTGATCAAGGGTCAGTGACCTGGAGCATTGGCCTGGATCAGGTGCTTAAAACCTCTCTGGCACATGCATCTGTCTGTTCTGATCTGTGGAAGTTTGCGCAGTTCAACCATCACATAACTGGGGCATTTTTTTTTTTTTAACCAAGTCTGATAATGGAGCCTACCCAAACCTTTCGCATGATCCAGTTTCATAATGCATTGGTTGTAGGGGATGAGGTAACTCAAGCTCAAGTTGACAAAGCAACCTCCTCACAAACACAACTGATACCAGTAAACTGCACGTAAACACTCACAAAGTGAGAGAAGAGTGAAGGAATGTTCAGGGACATCACATAATTGTCTTGTTTTCCACAGGCTATGTAAGAAAACTCAAATGATTTGGCAGCCTAATCTAATTTCTGCCTCTGCAAGTGGGCAGCAATGGTAAAAACAAGTTTGACAGGGAAACTCTAAATGGTATAACTTTCCCACAGTTAAATTCTTGCACTTGAATGACCAAGCAGTATATAAGAGCTCTGTATATATTTGCTTAGTGGGTGTGTGTTTCTTGGTACCTTGCATTGTTGTATCAAGGGAACATTAAGGAAAAAAGCACTTTGAAATTCCACTATAATATTCATTACAGTATGCTAGTCTTCGTGTTTTAGCTATTAAAATCTAAATTACGTAATATGTTGTCTTCAAAGGATTTTCTGCATTAAATTTGGTGTTGATGCACAAAATTCAACAGGTGCACATTTTAAGGACTCCTTGTGTTTGCACAGGGAAGGCTTGGCTTGATAACAGGTGTGGAGCTACATAAATCTGTAATAGTTCACAGATAAAGCATACAGTACATTTTTACTTTATTCCAATTCAAACCTCTTTACATACTCTTATATGGAGTTTTCAACGTGGAAACCTTGGCTACACTTCAGTAGATTTAAGAAAGCTGACAAAAACTTAAAAAAATTTTTTTAAATTGGATGACAACTTGGAAGGCATGAGCTTGGTCCAACGAGTTGAGTTTCTCAAAAAATAACCAAAAGGATTAAAATTACACAAACGCCTCCGAGACTCAAGCAAATTCAGATACTAACATCTAATTTTCATCTCTTAACATAATGATGACACCAGTGTATGTAAATATAACTTACCTTGGTGTTGACTGAGTAGCCCTCAGGCAGTATTTCCTCTGGAAGCACACCAGGCTGACTGCAGGGCAAACTAAGTAGTAGACAGCAATGCTAATCACATGTCTAGTTAACCAGGAGGAAGAAAGGCAGGCAGACAAGCCTCCTCTCCGCCTTACTTGACTTTGCTTCAAAGGGTCAGGCTATGTGCTTTACCCCTTCTGGCCTCCCTCACAGCAAATACATTTCATTGTAACTTCTATTTTAATTTGGGAAAGCACCTGATTAATGGTAAATCAATCAGTTTGGAGACAATTATTTTGGGAATGTTGTTGCTTGCTTGGACAGTATCCAAACGTACAGTGATCATGAGGTTACGTTGAGGCCAGTTAGGCTTAAGTCACCAGTCACATGTCATGGATCCTGTGTTAGTGGGGAGAGTACTGAGCCATAACATCAGGACTACTGACTGACAAGTGACACCACTTTATTACCTTACAAAAAAAAAAAAACTTTTCTCTCCATTAATAAGTGATTCAGTGTTGGTTTTAAGGGTACTTAGAGACAGAATGTAGTTGTAAGACTGTTATTTGCACTGTGGGTGGGTCAGCCTTCTTTTATTAGAGAGGAATTATGTTCCACTGATGAAGCCAAACATTTACACCTAGGATTACAACTTGGAAAAGTGTTTTTATATGTCGATATCATTACAGTTTATCTAATGTGATGTGAAAACAAAGTTGGAAAGAGTAAGGATGGCCATAGGAAACTATGATTGACTGTGACAGAAATGTGTGCACATTTGAAAGAATCTAATTGAATATAAAAATAGCTTTTTTTTTACAAAATTGCTGAAGTGAGGAGACTTTTTCTTTGTTCATTCATTTATCTTATTGTCCTCTCATAAACATAGGGATTTACGCCCATTTCCTCCCTTACTGGTTTATGTTTATGAAGAGGTTGATTTGAGCCATGTGACCCATCCAGCAATCCAGTTTTCATGTTTGCTCAACCACCAGACCCTGTCATTTTGGCTGTGTTCATGTGTTTATCTGGAGTTAATAAACACGAACACAGCCTTAGAGTTTTTTTTTTTTTTTTTTTTTTTTTTTTTTAACACTTTTACACTTTTTGTAAGTGTATTGCATTCTACTCACTACTTATTTTGTAATAAAAAAATCTATGTAATATGTATGTAATATGCTATGTTATTTAAGGGCAAATTTTAAATATTGTTTACTTATATGTTTTTGCACATATGATTTGATGGCATTTTAAAATTCCTCAAGATTGCTGGTAATGATGTAAATTGCCAGATGTATGGAAAACCCCCTAAAACATCAAGAACCCCAGACAGAACCACTTTGAATTCAACAATAAAAACACACCGAGGTTTGGCTTCAGCACAGTCAGTTCCTGCAGTTATCTGCCTGTGTAAGTTAGCACTCAACTCCTCCCGTTCCTATCTTGGATAACACCCAGTGCAAACAAGGTAATGTGTATAAAAATCCTGGACAGGACATGATCAACTGGTTTACATGTTTGATTTTCACTCTTCCTGTGCTGGCCTGCAGAATCCCCTCCAGAGCTTTTTAAGGTAACTTAAGACAGAGAGTATGCTTCACATGAAATAAAACTAAAATACGCACAATACTGTCCAAAAGAGTTCATTGTCAATTGAAAAACAAATAATCCCCCAAATGCCACAAAGTATGTTTCATTATGGAATAAAAATTGCTCAGGGTTGAAGTTATCCTTTATCCTCCTCCTGTACTCATTATGCATGTTTGACATTATATTCTGTTTGATCCATATGCTAATAATGAAGGGTTAAATGTGTGTGCATACAGTGGATTACGCCTTAAATTATCTGTAACTTTCAACTCTGGTGTGTGCAAACACAGTTGTAAAAGGCATAAGCAAAGATAAGATGACAAATATTATTAGTGGATAAAAAATATGGCAACCTTTTACTTACTTACACACACACACACACACACACACACACAGTCTCAGTGCATTACTGAAGAGACTGATACACAATTTTTTAAAATGCAAATACCCGATTTGAGCTGTTAAACACATCTGGTTTTAAACAAGAGTCTAGCTAGCTAGCAAAGGCCACATGCTAACATCAGCATGCTAACATGCTTGCAGTGACAATGCTAAGATTGTGATACTCATTGTGTCTAGTGGTTAACCATGTCTGTTATCTCAGTTTTAAGTTGTTAGTGTGCCAACATTTGCTTGTTAGCACTAAGCATGGAGAACAACTGAGGCCGATGCGAACGTCATTAGGAGTTCATGGCAATCCATTAAATAATTGCTGTGACACTTCATTCCAAATCACAAATGTCAAACTCAGGGTGGTGCTACAGGAAATATCAGGTCTACTAGGTATACTTCTCAGAATACATGGTATGGGGACCATAAAACTTAATGCTGTTGTTGCAGTGATATTTCACTTTGCACCAAAACGAAGGACCAACTGACTGGACCATCTATAGAAACACAACACTAGCGTGGCTAAACAACAAGAGAAACATCATCTTAAATATACAAGTGATAATGGATATTTGGTGCAAAACCTCCCCCTATTGGCATACACACAGCACTGAACTAAACACACTAAATTCACACAAGAGTCACTGATAGATGCTATCCCTCCAGTTATGACAATGTCACTTACTGGATTTCATAACTTTTAATCAATTAGTCTTTTGTTAAATATGCAATGAAGGTGTGATTGAGGTGAAACGTGTAGATATGGTATGATACAGATAAATGACAGAGGTCATGACCCCATACATACTTGGCTTTCACTAGATTTTTGACCTACAGTGGAACCAAGTAATTACAGAATGAGTGAAAGAATGAATGAAAGAATTAGAACCAGCCACAGATCAACATTTTATTTCTCTTAACCAGTCATCATTATGTGGTATTGACTTCCTCTTCTCTTGCCTGATTTTTTTTCCCTCCCTCATTGTAAGATTAGGCCCTTCTAGTACAAGCATTCACTTTGATATGGACGTGCTGATGATCTCCTCCTGGGTTATCACTGGAGTGTTGGTCTTCCACTCCAGCAATCATTGGAAAGCAGGAAAGGGGTCTGCTTTCAATGTTGTGATGAGGCCATAACAGTAGGAAATAGTCACATCCCTTCCCAGCTCCAAAAAAACAGCATGTGAGCTTTTTCTTAACACATTTAAACACCATTGTAGTGTTCACTTTTATGTATATACAATTTTTGGTTTTGTCATGGATCTGACATGCGAGAGGTTCAGAATCAGAATCAGACTTTATTGCCAAGTATGTTTGCTTATAATTTAAATTTAAAGTATACAACTTTTTGGGTCCTTTTCCTTTTTCCTTTGAATCGTTGCATCAAGTGAAGTAAGACTGTGGATTGTAACACAAGAAGAAATCTTATATTCAAAGGTTCTTTGTGTGTTCTCTAATGGGAATGATAGTGCCAGTAGTTTTATAGGAATCCCCCATTTAAAACTTTGGAGGCTTTATGCTGGAAAAGTTTCCTTTCACGTTTCCAGCTGGGTACTGCTGGCTGGTGATTCTTCTTTTCTAATGTGAAAGCTGTTTGGACCAAGTGACAAAGGTTCATTATAGAGACAGTTTCAGTACTGCGGCACACATGGGTCTTTTTCAGATTGTCACATGTTCCATACAGTAGAAGAAAAACTAAAACTGTCTCTCCCTTTTTCTTTTTTGTGTTAAGTATTCTGACTGTAAAAGAGAAATATAAAAGACTGAAAAAGGAAGAAGGAGTCATCTTCAACTTCATTTGTCATATTCCATTCATTAGCTCTCATAACCTTAAAACTGTCCTCCCAAGAAAAACAGTATCAGTCATTTAAGCAAATGCCCAATAAGGACAAAGTCCTGTAGCTGCTGGAGGAATAATGAATCTTGTCTGCCTGGAGCAAAAATGGCACACTTTACCATGGGAGACTGCAGTCAACAGTCAAGCCTGGTTTCTTTTAACCATAACCACAGTTGTTTCCTGACCATAACTCAGGCGTTTTGGTGCTCAAACCAAACTAAACCTTAATCATAGTGGTGTCCCAGATAGCAAAAACCTTTGGCCCGGATCCTGCATGAAAACCCTTTAACCCGGCTGTAGTGCACACAGTTTAAGCTGATATGCCAGCTTAAACTGTGTGGACTGAATGTGGTTGCCAGGTTCAGAATGGCCCTTCATTCTGTTGCCGTTCTACAGGTTTGGACCATACCCGTATTACGAATCTCAGCGAAGCGCGTCCAAAATTTTTTGAATGTAAATTTTTTAACGGATCTCGAACCTTATCCTGAAAGCGCCAAACCTGTTAGTGGACTGCTTTATTACATGGATAGGAAGGGGGTCAGGATAATTGTTTAAATATTAATATATCAGTCACAGTTACACTGGCTAATGTGACACATTTTTAGTAGGTAATGGTGAATTACATGTTTATTCTTCTGTTTTCATGCATTTAAAAATGTTATATGAAGCCTTTTTTTGTTTCCTCATGTGAGGAAACATTGTAAATAATACACAGTAGAGAAATGGAAATAAATCTTGTGGCCCATCCTCAAGGATGGGAACCACTGAGAAGAGAGTTGCACAAATCCTCTTATCTAACTCAAAAAAGCAAATAAGTGTTGAGTGACTAAAATGTTGAACTACTGCTTTTAAATCTACCGTCTAGCTCCAACTAAGGCAATCTTCACTGACTGCTACCATAGAGAGACTGAGAGACTCTCTATGGTAGAGACTGCTACCATATCTAATACACACTTTATAAAAAACCTCACTGTCAATTAATTAAATCCCTGCAGCCACCTTCAGGCAGCAGAACAGAGACATGAGATTGACAGCTGCAGCCTTTAATTTGAAATGTGGAACCAATGCATGTAGCAACATTATATACAAAGAATTACCTTTACCTTTGTCAGATTGCTGCAAATAACCACATAAACGTCTCTACACATCAAAACAGTCAGATACAACTGTATACCAGCTTTTAGTTTAAAACAATGGATAGTAGGTTACAGGGGCATTCTGTGGATGCAGCTGAATTGGAAAAATCTTTGGGAAATTAGTTCCCCCTCTCTGTATCACTGAATGTCCTCAGGGTCTACTGTTCCCACCAATGCTTCCTTTAAAAACACTGGGTTACTGGGGGCAACAGCTGTGTGCATCAACACGTTCTTTCCAAGATGTCTGGCAAAAGGACCCAGCCAGAATATCAGTGAACAGCATTCTGCACTGGCTGTAGATGGGAGATATTTCTCCTGCTGAGTCATGAACAAAGGAAGTTACACAAATGGGGAAAATACATCAATCTTGGAATAAACTTATCCAAGACTGCAAATAAAAGAAATCTCTTAAACTTGGTGATATACGCTTTAGCTGAAATAACATGACAGGTATCGATATCACACCAACAATGTGGGCTCCAGGCTTAAAAGGATAATTATGGATTATCCCAACGTGGGCCTTATTTTCATAGGTTTGAACATCATTTCCTGGAGTCATGATTACATTATACTCACTAGGTTAATTACTGGCATCAATTAATTAATTAATTAATCTTCAAGTAACAACATTATTAAAAATAAGTTCCAATGTGGCAAGGTGTACTAGCACCCAGATGATAGACAAGTTTTAAATCAAATCCCCAAGTTAGTCAAACTTATTTCAAAGTGAAATCTAATGGTAGGTGGCAAAAATGATCACGCAAACAGTTTACACAGTTTACAGACTGACCTCCTCGCTGTTGTTGGCTTGTTGCGTACACACAGAGAATACCTGTGTACTAAAGAATTATAAGTAACATTATGGGTGCACATGAGTATTACCTAAAAAAAAAAACCAGTGTTTTAGATAATCTGGTAAACCTATTGTTTGCCTGAGTTTCTTGCCAGGCTGTGTTGTAGCAATGTCACTGACTTCCCAGATCTACTACCACAGCAAAGCAGTTACTTTGGGAAGTAAGGTGTTATTAACCTAGAAACTTTGGCCAAACCATCAAAAATAAGATCCAATATGTGGACTCCAATTTGTGGAGAACTGGAATTATCCTCTAACACTGGCCAGAAGCCTCAAGACTTAGGGTAATTGTGGTATTATTAGGAATGGCAGGCTGTTATTCAGAAAACAGAATTTTAGAAGAACAACTTCACTGGATGAATTCTCATGAACTGCATTACAATTTTGCTACTTATCAGTGTGGATATTCATCTTAAAAACCAAATTAAGCCCTTTCTATCACCAGGGGCAGAAAGACTCAGAAACAACCTCTCAGCAATGTGCTTTCATATCAGTATGTTAATAAATTAGCAAACAGCCACCTACTTCCCTTTAGAGTGCAATATTGCTTTTCTGCCACGTCTTCAGTAAAATATCTCACCTCAGTAACTAAAACAGTAAGCTACAAGGGGCTGTAAACTGTGTAAAACTGCACATTGTCGATTTGCATTGAGATTGTTAGTATCATCAGATCTAGCGCATAACTGAACTGCCATTTCTTTTACTGTTACTTTTACTGTACTGTTACTGTAATGCTTAATAGAACTTTGGACATAACATATGGGCAAAGTTAGTATGTGCTGTGGATGTATGACATTTGGGGGAAAGAAAGTTTCCTTGAGAGACTGTGACCGTAATTCATTTCCTATCAGGCCACCTGGAAAACTGGTGGCACTAAAGTTATAAGTCACACATGAAAGGAATATGATTTTTATCAAATACATCTGGAAGAAAGGAAGCATGAAGTAGAAAATGCAAAAAGAATGCACTCCAAGACTGCAGTCACACACTCAAGCACCACAATTAGGATAAATCATTTATATGACACAGAGTGGATAAGGTTCAATCACTGACCTCCATTTCTTCAAACTGGACAGTGACTTTTTGACCTGCAGTCAAAACAACTTCTTTAAGTGGCTGTTCTTAAGTACAGCACTGAGTGTAAAAGCAAATGCAGTTCTGGAATATAGCAATCCACCCTCTAAAAGTGGTGTTTGCTTTGCTACCATGTTGAAGCGTTTGTCGTGCCTCTGCTATTATGTAACAACTGCTTCTCCAAGTGAACCTATAAAGCAGAACATTCGAAGTCTTAAACATTATTCCACTCTGTCAGACACTTGGCTGCATCCCCTCTACCACACTGTACACCCTGCTACATAGTTAAGGTTTTTCATGATTACATGGTACAGATTGTAAGATACCTTTTGTGTTATGACAGCAAGTTGGATGCTCCTTTAAAATGAGTCACGTTTGGCTGAAAACTTTGCCCAGTTGCAAACTGCTAGTTCAGTATCCATGTTGCCTCAGATATAGTTTGATTTAGAGCAAGAGTTGAAAACACACTACATACTGTGCACATTAACAAAATCACATGGGGGTTTAAAGTGTGTAATGCAGCAAAATTCCATAACCATCAATTTTAAACTTATAAGCACTCATGTCTTGTTAATTAATCACATCCCAAACCCACCAACCCCTCTCCCTGATCCCCTCTATGGCATGAAACACTCTCAGCACTGTATGTGACATTAAGAAACAAAACTGGAAGCCTGATGAGCAAAAATTATTCCCAGATGTCAAGCAAGCCAACTAATTTATCCAAATCATGGAAATTATAACTTCTCAAGGTAAATACCACTCATGGAGCAGGAGTGGAAAAGGCGATGGTAGTGAGTCAGCTCCTAAACATTTGCAACTCTGAAGGGCCTTTTCAGGACAACTAAGAACTATGAAAATCTGACCATGTTTCCATCTGGAATCCGGCTGAAATATATTTTCATTCATGAATATGTACGTATGTAATTTATTGTGGAGTAGCCATGGCTACTGGCTACACCATTAATAGATTCCAGCTGTCAATTAAAGACACCCATTGAGAGTTCAATGGTGGGCATTGTTCAGTTGGATTGGTGAGTCAGAGAAGCACTAGAGGTGGGGGCACTGTGTGGCTGCACTTGGCAGAGTGAGAGGGAGATGTGATACACCAGAAGCAAGTTACAGCAACGGTTAAGTGTTGGAAAGACATTCAGTCCCTGCCTCTTTTGTGGAGATGAGTGGGAGCCAAAAAAAATGCAGCTACTTTTTTGCAGAATAGACATTTGCAGAGGACTTGAATAAAAAACATAAAATAACATTTTTGAAAACTAGGTATCCACTGGAGTTATAAGAACTATAAGTTACATTTTCCCTAATACCAAATATCCTAAAGGAAAAGTTTTGAGAATGCAAACTCTTTGAAGCATCAGCAGTTCACAAAGAAACTCAGTGGGATTTGTTCCTGATCACTAAATTATAGTATCTGTTTCCATTTTTGAGTTTACCTCCCAGTAAGATTGAGTGGGTGGGAAGGAAGGAGGTGCGGTCAGTTACTTGATCGTTGTCATGTAAGAAGAGGTGTAGCATGGCTATGGGAAAACTAAGAGAGGAATATTCCAGAGAGGTTTTCCAAACCCAAAGTGGGCATGGAAATATGTGTGCATCATGTGACTGGTCATGTTAGTGAGCTCTTTTGCTCAAAGTGGTTTGTTAAAAAAAATAGAGTGAAGTCATGCGAATTCATTTCAAAGAGAAATAATTGAGTAATGAAACTTGGATGGAGATGACTTGTTTCCTCACATTTAGCAGCTTGCATTTGCTACAGCAAAAAGTAACCCTATCATCCAAATAAAAGCTCAGGCAAGAGACACATTGAAGTTAAATCTCTCATTTTAAATAATGGCTTCACTATTGATATTGATTCTGCTCCGTTTTGAAAACGTATAGTGCAAGTGCTAAATTCATGGGGTTGCTTCATAAACACTATAAAACATGTTTGCAATTTATACTAAATTGCTTTCTTTGTTGTGCCAGGCACTGGTTCCACAGTCTTTGTAAGACACACAAACCTGCTATACAATGTGCATATATACATTAATACACCTCATGAAAGACCTCATAATTTAGAGCAGCGAGTAGTTGTAAGATGTTTGAATGTTTTGCCAGGCATGAACATCTATATTTAATTTCAAGTAATTCACATTGCTTATGTTGCCCTCCAAAGTATACAGGCGGCAGGAATCAGGAGTAATATCCACAGGAAACAAGCTAACAGGCACTGAGTCTACTGTGAACATGACATATCTGAGAAGCCCTCAGCTCCCAAGTGGTCTCTTCAGCATTGTTCTGCACATGGGCTGCAGTTAAGCATGTATGGGAAGTGCTTAGCTAGTCTGAATGGATGGATAGCACCATTCAGCATTTTAATTACTTTTTGAAGTCGATTAATAAAGCCAATTTAAGTCAGTTAGTCGTGACGTCATCGTTAACATGTGCCCTCCACCTGAACCAAAATAATAACATGTTTTGCTCTGTAGTGTATCGATGGACTAACTTACTTCTGTTGCGCCACTCATCGACAACGCACCTTAGACTGGTTCTCAGCAGTGTCTCTTCTGTGCTGCGAGTCTAAAGCACAGAACCTGAAGCTGAAATGTTCCAGTCACAGTCGATGTAATGGCAGATGACAGTGGCCAAAAAAATGATGATGATGATGATGTGAGATGTCTGCTCCAGTCTTTTGCTTGCACCATACAGAGCGAGATACACAACTAGGCAGAAACAGTACCATAAACAATGTCAGTCATCTTGGCCATCAATGCATCACTTTGGTCCAGACTAAAATACTGGATTGACTGTCATGAAACTGTTCAAATACCAGAGAAAGGAATGAGACTGTGAATGACATGCTTACATGCTAAGCTAAGATGGTGAATGTGGTAAACAATATACCTGCTAAACATCAGCGTGCTAATAAGGTCACTAACATATCAGCATGCTGATGCAAGCATTTATCTTAAGCAACACTGCATTCATGCACAGCCTCACGGAGCTGCTAGCATGGCTGTACACTTTTTTTGCTGACTTAAATGTGTTACTTGAAGCTTTCACCAAAATCCCAGTGGTGATATTTGAGCTTCAGATGATGACATAACATTGTTTGGCTTGGCCTTTACACAACCAGAAGCAGAGGGAATGGCTTTTTGTCTGAGCTTTGATGTTTCATTCACATGCTGACTGGAATGTTTGCATGGTTAAAGTCAGAGTCTCTCTTTTAATTCAATCCTTTCACTTTATAGTTTCTATTATTTAATTATAATTTGTATTATTTTGACTTATTGTTGTATTAATTTCATACAAATTGTAAAGTGCATATGAGCAACTTGAATACATTACAACAAAAAAGCTGAACAGGACACTAAACTCAACTAGAAAGCTATACTTACACTGTCTTTTTACACTGTTTCACTAAGTTTGTACAGCTGTGGTGTTGTGCACAAATTAGCTAGACCAGGTGAAGATCCAAGGTCTGAAACTGAGAGGCAACGTCAGTGTGATGTCCACCACTGAGGATCATGTGGACCGCTTGCTGTCATTCCAGAATATCAGTGTTTAATCCGATAAGAGTGGGGAAAATCAAAGGAAATAGGATCACTGCAAGGATGGTACACAGCTGTGCTCCTCATGTGCGCAACACATTTCCATTTTATAACTCCTTGTGGGCCTAAGACATTTTTTCTTTCACTTTTTTCCTCTTGGCCAGCTGTTGGCTTGTCTGCTTTCTATTTAGCTCAAAATTCCTCTGTTTCTTGTTGACCCCATAGAGTGTCAAAAATAATAGGAAAAATTGTTAGTATCACATAGACTGGGCTAAAATGACAGATAAACCTTTTCCTATAACGAACGTTTCCCCTTATTGTACTCTTGTTAAGACTGAAACTGCATCTGTGATTTATTTATATTTATTGATTAGCAGCTAACTGCAGATAATAGAATATTTAGTTTGTTTCTTTTAAATTAGGCCTTTCATCTGAGAGGCACTTAACGAAAACAAGGACATTTACCCACCATAATCATCCATGTTTTTCCAATTATGGTTTTCATTGTTTATTTCACAAACAAAACAACATGCTTAAATAAAAGACATTATAGCCCCAAAACAGAGGTAGGTGGAAGCCTCCCACTGTGTGGAAATAGCTGAATAAAAGACTGCTTTATACCTTCCTCCTACCTTAGCAATGACTACACATTTCAGTGTTTGTAACTTCCTCAGATGTTGAAATGTTGAGCTTTGAAGTTTGCGCTGACGTAGCAGGAAAACAGACGAGCCCCAAGCTTCTCTGCCTCAACCCAGTCGTCACTGCCGATCTGAAGCAACACAGATAAAGTACAGCTTTAGAGGGATACAAGATTAAACAGATGCACAAAACGATGAGTACATCTACAACAAAATGTCAGATTTAAGGGGCTGGGTTCATCCCTGGAGAGGAAATGGCTTGTATAAATAGTTTTTGGCCTTGTTTCTAGACTTGTCCCTTAGCAACGCCTCACACACTCACACACACACGCACGCACACACACACACCACACACACACACACACACGTAGCATGCGAAAAACTTACACGATGCACCAACACAGACAGGTTTACAAACATATACACACATGTTTATACTTGTGTACTTATGAGGACCATGACTAACTTAATGCTTTTGCTATGCCTAACCGTAAAGGAACAGTTTGACATTTTGGAAAATATGCTTATTTGTTTTCTTGCTGACATTTGAGAGGATATCTCTCATATGTGTATGCTAAATAGGACGCTACTGCCAGATGCCGGTTAGTTTAGCTTAGCTCAGACTGGAAACATAATGAAATCAAATTACAAATTGAATTTAGTTAACAAACTAATTAGTTATTTTCACATAATAGTTGACAAGACACGGTCCATCTTGCAAATGGAATGGCAAATCCAGAATGCCACGCTTGACATGAATCAGGAAGTATCAGTCAGAGTCACTTTGTGTCAGTGGTACTGGTGACCTTTGTCATGATAAAAGTCTTATATTTTCAACCCTAAGGTCGAACCAGCCTGATGTCTGGCCAAAATGACCTCACTTGACAAAAATGTTGTTATTTTAACAGTCAACAGCTTAAATTGGTTTACACAAGAATAGTAAAACAGTCATACACTCAAGTACATTAAAACAGTTATCAGCACATACAGACATTTGCACTCACAAGCACTTACTCAAGACAACACAAGAGAAGAACACAGCAGATTGTGAAAATCTGGTTTTCAACAAATACCAGTTGCAAGAGAGATAAGTTTCTGTTTCCTCACTCAGGGAGGACAAGTGTATTTCCCTTTTACTGCCTTCTGCCCCCAATCTGATCTCCCTACCAATGCCATCTGTAAGCAGTTTACTTCAACACCCGAACACACACACATTAATGCACATCTGGAATAGCTGTCAGAGTTAAGAGGTAGATCCAGTTCTGCATTGACTGCCTAATAGAGATAGCAGCCTTAACAAGAACACTAGTTTAGGCGTATTTACATAACAACATTACAACATATTGTGCATTTAAACTTTTTCCATTATGTGTATGCAATAACAAAAACACTACATTTATATTAGATCTGTCAATTGATTAAATGTTTTATCTGAGTTAATCACAATAATAGGCTGTGGTTAATCATAATTAGTCACACGTTTAAAATACTAATATTTGCTTGCATTCATGAATTCTCATTACGGCAGGTCCCCTTGAAGGTGCCTTATAAGATGGGTCACCTGATGCAACCTAGATAATGCCCCGAAGCCCTTGGTCTTCAACTATGTTAATAGGTCTACAGTCTGTGACAACCCATTTTGCGATAGCATTAGCTAGCTTAGTTGTTGTCGCTTTGTTGACAAACCTGCCCTTGCTGAACTCTCCCAGTGTAGGTTGACAAGTCTGGCGCACGCGGCTACATCCAGTCTCGTTGCTAGCATCTTTGCTAACATCGGCAAAGCTGTGCTGAGAAGCTACTTCGGATTCATTGTGCTTCGGTGGAAAAACAGTTAATCACTGCACCATGTACACACAACTTTGATTTTATCTAAACTCCCATCTGGAAACTTTTTTTAAAGCGGAAATTTCCCTAAGCACACCAGTGGATGTCTCCTCACTCACCGTGGTAGTTGCGGTAGCTGCGGTTGCCTCACCTTTCACCTTTCACCTTTCACTCACGCTGGAATTATGGGAGGAAGTTGGCTCAGACTTGATAATATAGTTAATTTGCCTCAAAAAATAAATTGCGTTAATTCAATATTTTTTCACAAATCATAATTACAATCTGTTAATACGTTTAATAAGTTTTATTTACATCTTTACATTTTTACTTCTGAATGTATTTGTTTATTACAGTTTTGTACTTCCTCTGTCCTGATTCTATATTTATGGGGCCTGTCAGTCAAGTAGTATTATGTGAGTTTAAGAATGGAAAATGTGTACTTTGGTTATTTGGGTGTGTCTTGCATCAGGATTTATTTTTATTTTTTTTTGTGTGTGTGTGTGTATGCTTCTGTGAATCTGATGAATACAGTGTGCTTGCAGGGGGGTTCCAAACCACCTGGCAAGTCTATGGAAAGGCCTGCAGTTATGCCTACACAGCAGTAACTTTCAGACAATTATTTACTAATTTTGTGCTCAGAATCAGAAGCTGTATTTCCAACAAGGAAAAACCACTGACTGTTGGTGTAACCTCATTTTGTGAGAGACTTCCCAGAGAAAATCTTTAAAAATAAATAAATAAATAAATAAATGCTCAATTTCACAAAACATGTTTATTTATCAAAGGTTGTGGCAGTTTGGTGAAGTCATTTTTTTTCAATTGTGTGCAGTTCATCACAAATACAAAACCTACAATGATCCAGTGCCCTTCTAGAGCTTTTGGGCTATATAGCAACAATGAGGCTTAGATGAAGAGCATGGAATTTGTGTAGCACTTTTGTAAAAATAGATGCTACATTTTTTGTATTTAACATCAGTAGCTTGCTGCTTTGAGAGACAGATGCATAGGAAAATAGAGTGAAAATGTGGCCAAGAGTGCAACATTATTTGTAGCTGCATTGCATTATTGTCTATTATGGCCTCTTGGTATTTGATTTGATTTTCTGGTTGTATGATGTATCGTTGGATAAATCTCTCAGTGCCACATCATGTTCGCAGCTAACTACAGGAATCTAGATAGGACAATATAAATGAGCAACAATGGCCCATATTTGCATTAATTAATTCATTAATGTATGAATCATGATATAGGACACATTTTTTAATACTCAAATTAAGGGGTATTTCTTTCCATTTGTCTTAGTAGTGTCAATGCTACCCTGGTGAGAGATGCTTCATGAGCAAAACCCTACAATTAAGTGGGTTTGAGACATACAGAAACACTGATGGGGAAGCTTTCAACAACAAAAAGCTCCATAAGTACTAACTCAGCCTCCATCTAAGCAAACTTAGAATGATTGCTCAGCATTTTTGTCACGGATGAATGAAGCCTCTTATCTTGCCACTTATTCAAGTCAGGACTCAACAGATTTATCTCTTGATAAGTTCCATATTTAGATTGATGCCTCAGCTTGTATGTCCAGATGTGATCATTATATCCCACTTCAGGAAATGAATGGTAGCTTGGTTTTGGAGATGGCCACCTGCTGGAAGCACCAGTAAGAACTCAAAGCCTCTTTCCCTCTACTTAGATATAGCTGAGATATCAGGCAGAGCAAGGAACACTGCCAATTGTACTATTATCTGTACATAATTATATGAATGTATGTACAGTAGTGCTAGTGCCACTTGTTAATAAGTTTATTCTGCTGTACCCTGGCTTGGAGACTGTAGATCCTTGTGTAAAATAACAAAAAGTACTTGTTTCATAGGAGTGTCATATTTTCATGAGTCATTGGGTGGTACTGAATCAAAGTCATTCAGAAAGCGGAAAGTACAGCACATGTGCTAGTCAGCACTGTACCATTTGCATAAACATGAAAGAAAAAAATTGACTATTGTGATGACTTTGACTTTGTGTTTCAGCCATCCATGTTAGTGGTTGTATGACAAACTCAGCAGAGCAGTTCTTGGAGGCACTGTAGAGTGTTTTGTTGAATTGAAGTTGACTTGGGATCAGTGGCTGGTGCCCCACATGCTTGCACTGTGAACTTGAAGGGAACTGAGGAAAGACAGAAAAAAACTTCACAAGACATATCACTGACTTTAAATTCCCTGCAGGCCTCTGGTGTACTTTTGAACCTGGCCCAGTCTCAAACTGAACATTTGGCACCTGACCTGTTATCCTGAACTGTGTTAACTAATTTCTGCCAGAGGCCAGTATGAGGACATTTCTGAGTTTTTCATTGCATGTTGAATTTGATTCAGTCATACTGTCAATAATCTGAGATTACAGGGGTCTTTGAAAAATTATACCAGTCTTTCTGAACTGAATTTTGATATGCCGTAAATATAAGGCCTTTAATGTATAGTATGTCAAGTCTCAGGGTAATACAATGTACATCATTGGCATTATGTGCATAACATCTGCTTTACTAAACAAAACTAGACTAATAACAATCAACAATTTACAGATAAATTGCAAATAAATGAATCTGCCGGGTTTTAACCGTTTAGGTAATCTTATAAATAGTGTATGTATTAGCACAAAATCATTTCATAACTATGGTACTGTGTGTGTGTGTGTGTGTGTGTGTGTGTGTGTGTGTGTGGTGTGGTGTGGGTGGGTGGTTATGTCAACTTGTAGGGATGTGCAGAAGATGTTAGAGGGACGGAGGCCCAAATTCATATAATGAAATTTTGGCTAATAATTAAATAAGAAATCTGTCAATAAATATCTGTAAAGTGATAAAGTGTTATATGCCTGGAGTGACTACTTTTGCAACACTGTTAAAGGGATATTAAAATATATGTATTTAAAAGAAACCCATGACTGAGGTTGGTTCAAACACAAGAGACACAAAAGCTTGAACATATTCTACTGATTCCCAGTCCTAAGGTGTTAGTGGTAACAATAGCTAGCTGGGATATTTCAAGCTATTAAATTGTTGAAGCATAAATAGACTGGATCTACTTGCTAAATAGTGTCAAATTCTTAAATGTATTTTTACTTTGTTTGGCCTCGTATCTGATGCCTGCTTCAAAGTAAATCATCACACTGAGAGTGTGCATTGTGTTCACAAAGTGCTCACTGCTGTGGCAGGAAACCAGCAGGGAGGGGAGGCAGAAGGCATCATGCAGGAGCACTGTTACTGTAACCAGTATCAGTGTATATGGGACTTGGCAAATATGTAAATTAATAGCCTATCTTCTTCTTTAACTTTACATTTATAGAAAATGTAATCCAGACTCAATCATGTTTCCCAAATAACATATTTGCTGTTGCAGTTAAGCCATATAGAAACTTAATTTATAGACAGGATTACTAGACAATAAATACATATCCCCTGGTAATAGGTTTATTAGATATGGTAGCTTTCTACCTGTTGAGTTATTTCTCTGTGAGCTAGTCCTGAACACATAAGAGGCACAAAACCATCCAATGAATGAGCTACCTGTCAGTGCATATGACTTCATGTTTGCTCCTCTTGGTTTTGTTTGTAAAAAGTTAGGGTGGACATGAACCAAACCAGTTTACATATGACCACATATGCATGCTTGTGTAACATTATGACTGAAGGGAGGCAGCCTTAAAAAGGTGAAAAAAATAATTAGTGTTATTCTCCCCCATTTACAGCTCCTTCTGTTGAGCATCTACTGTTACTGTGAGTATTAATACTTTCCTCATCAGACACGGTAGAAGTGAGCTAAAGCCAGGCCATCTCCACCCAGTTATTTGCTTATGCTCCAATGGAAATAAGTAGGTTGGTGGAATCAACACATGCATTTTCCTCAAACTGCCCAGTGAACAGTTTGTTCCTAATGGTAATGTCTTCACAGGCGAGAAAAGCAACTTCCAGAAACCAGTTTGAATACTTCAGTTATGTCGAAGGGAGTCTCTTGCTTTTATTTGAGAGTAAAATAAACACTGAGTGTGCATTCGCAGTTTTAGAGGGCTTAGGGTACAGTTCCTATGCTTTTCATAATTTCCATATACTGTATGAACCTAGTGACATTACAGCCACACCCAAAACATCATCTCAATGCTGAGGAAAATGGCTGTCTATTCCAGTTTTTAAGAATCATTCTCATCTGTCCTGTGTCACATACCTGTCAGTGTTATAAAAGCTGGCACTTATTAATGAGAGAAACAAGAATTGGGACAGCTTTTAAAAGCATCACAGGAAACAGTCAGCGCTTTCATCCACCCACATGAAGTCACCTTGGTGGCATGCATCAAAGAACCGCTTTACCACAGATCTGCCCTATCTCGACAACTCATACAATTGTTAAAAGCTGTTAGCGTGACATTGACATCACCCAACAATATAATTATTAGTTCTTGTCACACTGAGGCTGTAAGGTTTCGATTTTGAAGGATCTGTGTTAGGTTAGCGCTAACTCACAAGGGAATATCTGTAAGACATGTTTCCTAATGATGAAAAAATATTTGGATCTAGTTGATCTACCCGCTTATTGCTTTGATCTGAACTCACAACATGGATGAATCATCAATAATCAGCTTTTGTTTAAGAGGCAGTTTACCCAGGCACTATTTTGTGCCATTCTAGAGACTTATCAGATCTTTTTCTCTCTGAACATACAACAGCTTGTAACTCAGTGGACTTTACAGCAGTGGTTGCCTAGCACCATCATAACACCACAGAGCCTTGCAGGAAATATTGGTGGGGTGAGTAATGACCTACAGACAACAGAACATGGATGCAATGGACCAGTGTTATAAATACTTCCATATGGTGCAGTCTGAAGTCTCTCTCTCTTTTTTGCATCTAATGAATTAAGAAATTGTATATCTGCATGGATAGTTCAGAGAGGTAATGAAGGTTAAGTTGCTTAATGTTGAAGCTAAGCTTTCAACCTTTATTCACACAGATGTAAGGGAGTGAAGTTGATTTCACAGCTGACCTCTGGGAACAAAGTCTGTTTTAGATCACTGACAAAATAATGCTGCAGAAATCCTCCCTCTTTTTGGCTCGGACTTCAGCATTTGTAAGAGTTCAGGAGCAAAGTGCTCCTCAGTGTTCTTTCCTGTCGACATTTAGTGAATTGTGTAATCCATTGTATATATTATAAAACATTCCATATCATACACTAATGCTTAAAAGTATACACTATTGTCATCATTTTGACAGTGAAGGATATTATATATATAATGAAGCAAGCTGAAGACTACATATTCACATACCTCATAAAGTCTAGCTCTGCTTTGTTGCCACCAACAGCTGCTTGGTGGTGGGCAGGTTGTGTTCAATGACTTTATAAGACATCTTTCCACTGAAAACAACTTCCTGTTGCAGCTGGGTGGGAACAAAGTTGCAGGCAGAAACCCAAACTAATGAAGACACTAAAACTGTCTGTGGAGCTGATGGGGATTGCAGTTAGGTAACAAATGTAATTCCTTTAAAAATATACATATACCTATAATTTTATCCATTGCTTACATAAAGAAAATTAGACTTCTTTTTATTTTACTTGCTGTGACCAGAACTGTCTACATTAACAATATAATACAATTAAACAATGCTATTTAAGAATACATGTTACAAATTTTAAGTTACTTTTTTTTTCACATGAAAATAATATAATCTGATTTTGGTGGTACACTGACTTGTTATCGGGAGTATGGTGCCTCTGTCATTCCCATTCTACACCTCAAAAGCCTGTTCTTGCACAATGTCACTTTGGTGAGCGTGTATGAACTCCTGCTAACTGAGTGATCATCGGCGGCCTAAACTGCCAGAATCAGCCCAGCAAACTCTAGATCAGTTTAAAAAAACGTAGAAGTCGTTAAAAACCAGTGTTCATCTCTGATATTTAGCTGGGAAACTTTGAAAATATCAAGAATACTGAATACAGTTTGGTGCATTTGGTACAGTGTCAGCACCTCTGGCTCTGGAGGCCATAGATCATGAGGAATATACACTATTCAGCTGTGTCTTGGTTTAGTGAGTGGGACTAGTTGGAGAAGTTGGAGGTCTGGTCAACAAAGCCCAACAGAATCAATAACAACTCATAGCTGCAGAGGCTGCTGTTGCTCAGCAAAGTTACATTTTGTTGCTTTAAATTTACTTTATATACCTTTTATTTTTGCTTTTGCCCAGTGTGAAGGAATCACATTTTTATAAACAAAATTAGTGAGTAGTATGTAGGAGAGACACAGCTAATGTCAGTTTTTTCCCCAGTACTACAGAAAACTGGGCACATATACTCTGCCTCTGTAAAATGGTGGTAATAAAAATGAACTCATATGCATTGTTGTTATAGGCCATGTTTGCTGTGTAGCTTCACAGCTAATTTTATTTTGTAGTTGTGGAACAATTAAATTCATGACACTGTGTCATGGCCTTTCCTTAGCAGCGTTCACATTTGCAACCCCTGCCAATACTGTCTTGCACATTCCTTTGTGGGAGATTTATCAGTTTATTTGTTTTATTTGGCTGGATCTCTTTCCAAGATGGCCTACAAACAATACATCATATTTATCAGCTGACGAGAGTGGGATGTAAACCGACACAGTATGTAACCAGTCATCAATTATCCATCTTCTAGACAAACTTGCTTTGCCTAAATCTCTTTGCCAGTGGATGTTGTGGCTGTAATATACTTTTGACAACATAAAGGTACAAAAACCAAAAAGAATATCAAAAAATATGGAACAGTAGGTTTGAAAAAGGGCCAAACAGAGGTAGAGGGAGAAATGTCAAAATGTAGGAAAAGGTAAGAAGAAAATCCCACTCCAGATTTGTGACATCATCTTCCCCACTGCTCACATCCAGACCAAACAGGGCTATGTGTCTGGTTTTCATTTGCTTCTTTTCACCTCCCCTCCTCCCTCCTCTTCTTTTTTTCCCCCTTTCTTCAGAGAAAGTGGGAGGAGGAAGATGGAAGTGGCAGAGCTCCAGGAGTTTGGAAGTTTGTCCCATCCCAGCCTTGAACTCAGCACCACAGCTCCTCTGGTTTGAGACCGGGAGGGTGTCTGTCTCTTTCTCTCAACTTTTTCCCCTTAACTCAGGACCCCTCTCTCTGCACATCTCTTATCAGTGAACTTCTCACAGCTTTGCACAGCCACCTTCCTTCGGGAGGTGCTGGACAAGCCAGCTAAGAGGAATTTAACAGGAGGATAATGACCATAAGTCCAGCTTGCAGTCATTTTACATAATTGATTTTTTTTTCTTCAAAAACAATTATAGTGGAGTACAGCGACTTCAGCTCAGGGTAAGTTTTAATTTTGCTATGCTATGCTGGTGATTGTTTCAGACATAGGCTTCTTGCATACTTGTTTCATTTCATATTTTTTACTCCTTTAAGGTTTGACCTTAGTTGTACTGTATTCATACTACAAATAGTGCATTGACCAGAGCATAGTTTCTAGTCACAACATGTGACCTTATGATGGGTGTCATAATCATAGGGTTGCATGGAGTTTTTGGCTTATAGCTCATAAATATCAGACAGCATGCGTTTAGCAGCATGCCTGAAACCTATACTTTAGTGGTGAGAGTGCTGCAAGGGCAAGGGGTGAGCTGCAGTCAGGATGAAGGAGGAGACCTAAGCAATGTTATGTGTGGTGCATATGTGTGGAAAGGGGCGTGTGCGCTCTCTTTTTCTTTTCACAAAGTTTTAAAATTCTGTTTGACACTCTTGGTTCTTGCTAAACTTAATTTATAAATGTCAAATAAGAGTGAAGAGAGCAAAAAATGAAATCCCTGAGGTGCTGCATCTGAGGTCTTTAGCTGTGACCCCAGATCAGTATTAGAGCTGTGAACCTTTTTTGATGAGAGCAACAACAGTATAATCTGAAGACAACAGATTATTGAAGTCTCCTATCAAAACCTGCGAAATATTAACATTTATTGTTCAGTTGCTCATTCTTGTGCACTGCATTAGTTTTTTTTCTTTCCTTTTTTGTTAATGGCACAGCATCCAAATTTCTAAATCTCCACACCCGCAACTGAGAGCTCCAAAGAGGAGTAATTGGATGGGTAGATGTTTCCACTGCAGCAGTAGCCCAAAACCACACCCTCTGAAACGAGTGCAGGAGTGGAAAAGTGTGAAGAAAGTGTTTTCCACACTAGTGGCCAGATGAACCAGGAGAACCAGAGGGGGTTTGGTCCATTGGACAAAAGAGATGGGGTGGGGGGTGGATAGGTGGGTGGTAGAAGTGGCAGTGGGCTGCAGGTTTTAGAGGACCAGGTGTAAGTCATTAATCTTCAACTTCTACAAGACTGTCCAAGCAGGGGCAGAGGAATTCAGCTGTGTCTTCATTGCAATGTTTCACTGTGTGCATGTGAGACATCTTCTGAGTCACAGTATAATGAAGTTACATTGGAAATTTGTCATAAATAATTCTCTTGAGCTACTGTTTCCACGTAGTTTTATGTTTGCATGTAACCCGTTGCTATGATACAGAAAGGAGGAACTTGGTCACTGTTCAAAAGTGAGAGGAAACTTGGTGTGTGCTCCAGATTTGGTTTTATTTGTTTGAAGTATTTTCACATAATTTACTACCAGCATTGTGACAGTGCAGCAGCTCCCCTTGGAAGCTAACATCTGAACTGTCACTGGCAAAGACGCATCAGGATGATTCTTAAAGGGTTTTTAGATAAACAACATAAATCAACATTAGTATGTTTTATGGCTAGTCCACTCTCTCCAGCTTTTTGTCTTTTTTCCATGATGCAGCACAGATGTCTGGAAGGTTGGAACATTTTTCAGAAAGGTTTAGTGTCAGGGAACTATTGGTTCAGTTTTTAAGGAAACAACTATTTATAATTGCAACCAGTGCAAGGAAGGAATGTCACCAGTCTGCAATGGTAGCATTAGGATTATCAGAGAGTAAGTTTCTGGGGTCATTTTTTGGAAGTCCAAGGTCTTGATAGAGAAAACATAGTGCGACCACTAATCTAGTAGGAAAACTGGTCTTACAAATGAACTCACCTGACTAACTGATCTCATCCAGCTGTTAACAATGAATATTGAGTCTCTTCCTACAAGCCATTTTGTCATATGCTTCTTTTCTCCCATCCTAGCCAATGAGTATCAAGTTTAATACTTATTTAGCCAGCCTACAGGCTTACATTGGCCCTGGTGCTTGAACACACATCTGCTAGGTGTCAGACAGACTAATACACATCAGCTGTGTGGAACTGCCTGCTCAGCCTGCCTCCCCCTCTCTCTTTTAACTTTATCATTGATCCTCCTTTCATCTGTGCCGCATATTGCTCCTCACATCTGTCCAGTGGGTTAGAGTTGCAGTTCCATATAGCCTGATGAGTGATTCATACATGTGGAGGCTTACCAGCACCTGTCAAAGTCAAACTCACACATTCTGCTTTTACAAGTAATATTTCCTCGCATGAAGCCAGTGAGTGGCAGTGTAGAGCTGTCTTACACTCAGCAGCTGCTTTACAGTGTGGACATGAGCCCCATCCCTTTTGACTGCACTAATCTCACTCACAATGGTATTAAGAATGGATTTATGCATCAACAGTTGTTGTTGTCAGTATAATTGATATGTTCTAGATTAGTAATAAAGCATTGAGAGAACTGCTAAAGAGCCAGTTATTGACCCATTAAACCCACGGCATGTCGTGTGGTTTTACTTCAAGGTTTCTTATTAGATGTATATTATCTTGGACAAATTCCACTTGCTTTGTGCAAACTGAGTTATGTCCTCTATGTATGTGTGTGGTGGCGTAAGCTTGATTTGCAGCACCATTTATAATTAATGACAAAGTTAAGACAAATGTGAAATAATAAACAGCATCTGCGAGTGGGAGGGATCGAATTTAACATTTTATGTGTGGAGTGGGATATGATTTAATTTTGGTTGCATTGTGGCTGAGGAGTTTATTGCTAAAATAAATGCAGCTGTGCCAGTTTGGCAGGATGTACAACAATTGTTTTGTTATTTTTAAAGTATCAGACAGACTGTAAAGATTGAATGTACATGTCTTAACTGGTAAATTAGTCACTATATGCACTACATAAATGAGACACCACCTTCAATGTTAGTGTGGCAGAGTGTGGCCTTTGAGCATAAGTCATTCCTGCAAAATGATTAAACCTTCATACTTTGTGATGTTTGCATCCACTTGGGGAATATTAGAACTAAAATGTAGAGTCAGAATTGGACTTTTAATCTGTATTAACTCCTGGCTCTTTAGCTTCTAAATGCTCCAACATGTTCACTGGCTAGTTGCTAAGTAACTTTGGCCTGCTGTTTGGTGTTGGGCAGACAGTGTAGTGTCTTCTTTGCTGAGAGCAGCTACCTATTGAAAACAGTGCAGAGAAAGGTGGACCATGATAGTAAAGTTGCAGGTTGGAAAACCAAAACAATGAGGTGAATGATGCTGAAAAAGTGCTGAGGGAAGGCGTAGAGTTTGGTGATGATTCCCTGTGGGTTTGTCACTACAGGTGACAAGAAGTCATGTGATCCATTGTTATAATAAAAATGTTAATTAAAGCTGTTTTAAACTATTCTGAATGTATTTTGTAGTCTTCACTTTGTTATTCATCTTTTAGTCTAGTAAAATATGGCTGGATATATATTTCTAGTTTTAATATTTTGTTTGCACCTGTTGAAAATGCATTTTGAACTTTGAGTGTAAAGCCAAGTGTCTTTATCTTGTTGCTTTTGCTCACAGCCAATTTAAGTGAAGTCTCTTACTGGTCTGTATTTCTGAAAGTGTTCTGAAAGTACTTGAACCAGTGTGAAGATACACAATCTCTGTGAAGCGACTAAACCATGTTGTTCTTCTGGTCTTAGAAGGTCCATTGGTGCAGTGGATGAACATGCTATTAATGACATTGCTATTTGTCACTGAAGCTGATGGAGCTGTGTGCTGCACTGCACAGTGAGCTTGCATGAGGGTGTTAGTGTATGTGCGTGTTTGTGTGTGGTCTCTGCTATAAATGAGTGTGTGAGGTCCAGCTGCAAACACGGTTCAGTGTACACATGGGCACAGGCAACATCTATATTGCTCTGTAAATGCAAACTGACACTGTTAACTAAATAATACCACTGAGCAAGACACACATACTATTATATACTATGTACAGAGCAGTATATTTTTCGGGATAGCATAAACTGAACATTTTATGGTGGTAAATTACACATTTAGCTAAAATTATGAAGTCTCTCATGGAGACAAATGTGGACCATAGCAGGGGGGAAAAAAACACAAACATGATAACAGCACATAACTTTTAGACTACCCTGATGGTGTGCATATATGGCTGTCACAAGCTGAATCTTACAACAAGGTAGATATACTGCACCTTGAGATTTCATGTATATTTTTTTAGCTTTTTAAAGCTCCATAAAGTTTAGAAAATTTCTGTACTTTGGCAAAAATAAATAAATAAATAAATAAAAATAAATAAATAAATAAATAATATGCTTAAAGCAAAGCATGCCCACATCCTACTGCCCCTTTGTCCAAAGACACTGAATAAACTAAAAGCATCACATACACTGCAACAGTTCTACTCAGCATTGTCCTATGCAATCAAAATAATTTGAAATTAAACAAGATTCTGGAAAGTTTTGAAGCTGTGAACTGTATTTTATATGTGTGTGGAGATGCAAATTAAAACCTACAATGGAGTTACTGGGCCAGAATACCAGAGAAAAATATCGATAAGTAATCAAATTCATTAGTGAGGAAACTGTGAGCTGGTTACCCTTCTGCATTGTCCTTTTTCCCCCATGAATTTGTGAGTTCCTTGTCCTTGCCATGTTTTGTGGACATATTAGATCTTAAAGCTGTACAAGCTCCAATGGTCAATTTTTTGATTACTCTGATTAAATGACAATGTGTAATGTGATAGAGGTCACATACAGTAATGTACCCACAGAAAATTATCAACTTCCTATGCAGCTGATTGACAATTCTCAACAAGGCTTTTTGCATCTTACAAATTTACTGTTGTGTTTCAGTCTTACCTCTGTCATCAACTTCATTTCCAGGAGCAGGAGGCTATTGTCAGTTAAAATTCTCCCAACTCACAAAGTTAGCAACTAGCAGGTGAACAAAGCAAAGCATACAGTGGCTAAACTGACAGATATCTCTAACTCTCTAACACAACAGGTTTGCCATAACAACTTTACATGTAAGTGTGATATTCAGCTTGCTATAGAATTTCTGCCTCTGAGCAGTGGCACAGAAAAATGAATTAATTTATTAATACTCAACTTTCTTTCTAAATTTGCTTTATATTGTAATGTAATTTCCCATCCTGCCATTGTTTCGGTTGCTTGTATCAAAGAAAACAGGCCGCCACTGTGCTACTATGTTTTCCTCTGTGGCAGCAAGGGGAAGCCATAGTGTTGACACACTTGCCAGGTCTGGCAAACTCTGTAGAGAAGTGGCTTTTGAGTGACCCGAAATCACATGAGCATGAGTGGAGAACACAAACATCTGTTACACTGTCCAAGAGAGCTTCGATTTCCTTGAAATGAAGAAACTTAGTGATTTAGGCCCTATATCTGGAAAGTGACAGCATTGGGGGATACATACGCTCACTCATTTCTCACTGAAAGTATGACTTCTGTTCAAAGGATGCTTTTTCAACTTTATTTGTTTAGTTGAAAGGTTTTCTCAAAGTAATTTCCATTTTTGTTTTAGAATAATAGATTATCACAGAAATTTTAAATGTGCAATCATCATGATCTTTAGGGGTACTGTACAGTAGAATGACCCTAACCAGTTAGTTTTCATAGTGGGCAAATGTATTTGTATTCGCATTTGTATTTGTTATTGTTGTACAATAACTGGCACTGATATTTAGTATGACACGACATTGCAGCTGCCTTCAGACATTTCAGTAATTCTGTAATTTTTGTCAGTCTTTAATTCTATGAATAGCATTCTTAAAGTAATGTTTTGTTTGTTCAGTGTATTATCATGGTTTTCTTCTACCAGTTTAGACAGATATTCATTCTCATCTGCAAAGTGTGGTCTGCATAAACACTGGACATAGCAAAGTATAAACATGGTGATTTCAACAAACTCAATGCCTGCAGTGTTACATTAAATACAACAGCCCTGTGTTTATAATTCATTCTTTCTGTCTATTGTGGATGGCTTTGATTCAAGCCCATGGCCCATGGACTTCCCTGTACTTGTGATTGTGTCTTTTTTACTACAAAGCAGAAATTTGTTAAATTTAAACAGCACTGAAGTGCACATTTGGGTCAATTTAAAAAACACAAAATAAAGAGGATAAAAATCTATTTTCATATTAAACGTTTTGAATTAGTACCATTTTGGAGTCTGTCAAGTCAATTTCTTTCACACACAAAGATACTGGTATCATAAACTTAATGTAGCTTCATAATCCATTAAATATACTCACTATTATTAACTTTTTGCGCTGGAGCTAGAGCTGCCCCTAGTGCTGAGCTTTCATTGTGTCTGCCAGCAGGCACAGGGACTGTTGTCTACTTTTACCTCCTATCATTAGCTTAAAGAAGAGGATTTGAAGATTTCATTGGTTGTAGGCCGTGTGCACCATCTCAGAGCATTTTATTTTCAGATAGATAGATAGATACTTTATTAATCCGCACAGGAGATTCACAAGGTCACAGTATCCTTTTTTTGTATTTGTATCCCCAGAATGGTGAGTCTGCTACAGTTTGATGTTTTGGTTAATTTGGGTGGTATTTCTTTTTGGGGGTTACCTGACATTGCTAATAGGGTCAAATATGAAAAAAGTCGAAAATACACATCCCTGCTGTGAAAGTGGATTTTCCAGTTCCAGGTATGTGCTTGCTACTGCCTGATGATAATGGGATGTAATGATAATGAGCTGTCTCAGTGTTAAGAAAATGGGATGTCATGACACTGCGGCAGGATATCTCATATTCTTGCACACATTGCAAAAAAGACTGACAGTAGACATGTTTTTTCTTTTATGTGCTATGTCAAAGATTAAATGTAAAGAAGCAAACTTATACAATGTGTGTTAGAGAGGTGGTGTGGCAAAAAGAGAAAATTCAAAAACATTTCAAATAGGATGTCCGCAGGGGAAAAAAAACATGCCAAAAACATGAAAAAAAACCCAAAATGCTCCAGCAATGCAAACTTTGTGAAAATAAAAACCTTAAAGCAGGCCTAGTTGGTATGGAAGCACTTTTATATAGTATGATTAATGTAGAGAAATTCATATTGAAACATGTTACTTCTTTTAACATTATTATTTAACTTTTAAGCAGCAATGATTTGACAGGTCTTGCTGCATTGGAATAGGGCCACTGTCTGCATTCTGGTTCATATTCATCTCTTTTTTTTCTTGTTTCACAGGTGTCCCCTTTGTTTCTTCTGAAGATGAGGAGGCATCGGTTGTTACCGCTATGTGCCCTTCTGGGTGTCCTGTTTGTAGGACTCCTTCCTAAACTTGATGCTCAGGAAGGTAAGTTGAACTAAGTTAATCTCAGCTGCAGTCAGCAGTGTGCTCATTTTACAGATGATCTGTCTGCTTATAGTGATTTTTCCAGTTTTCTGCTATATTCAGTTTTCTGGGTTTTATTTTTTTTGCACATCTAGCCCTGTTCAAATATTTCAAGGAAAAGTGGGATTTATTGACATGCTTATGATATTAAAAGAGAATCAAAAACATAAGTACATTAAACAGAATATTCTAATGAGCATTGTTGGCAAACTAGTTATTTTTCCACGATTATTATTGTCATATTAGTATCTTCAAACTGTGTATCTTAATATGGGGCAAAAAGTTAGAGGCCACAGAAGTGTTAGAGGTACCAAGTCCAGTCAGATGCTTTTGATTAACAAAGCAGAATGAGGCTGTCAAATTTACCTGAATATTACAGTTGTATTTATGTTTTGGTACTAGAACAGTTTTTGGTACCAAACACTAAGCATCTTTTTCACTGGTCTTCACTTCTGTCCTCCAAATACTCTCTTTTGAAGATTGTGCACAAGGGTTGGCAGCTGATATTTACTTTCTTGTGGATACATCCTGGAGTATGAGAGAGGAGAACTATGAACATGTCAGACAATTTCTATACAGCTTGATACAATCACTGCACCAGGTTGGAGGGGACAGGTTTAAATTTGCCCTTGTGCAGTACAATAGCAAGCCTGAAACTGAGTTCCAGCTCAACAGCTACCCAACAACACAGGGAGTCCTGGCACACATCAAAGCTATGTCTTATCGTGGTGGGGGCACCCGGACTGGCTTGGGCCTGGAATTCCTGATACGTACACATTTGACCACTGCATCGGGCAGCCGTGCTGTTGAAGGAGTGGCTCAGGTCGTGGTGGTGCTAACAGATGGGCGCTCCCAGGATGACGTGGCTGATCCGGCTCAGGTGCTGAGGCTGGCAGGTGTGGAAGTGTTTGCGGTGGGAGTTCAGGATGCAGTGGAGTTGGAGCTCAGGGAGATGGCTAGCCAGCCCCATGACACTCATGTGTTCAGAGTAGACTCTTTCCTGTCCTTGCGGGATAAAATCCAAGATTTAGTAGTGGGGCTTTGCGGCGCAGTCACCCGTTCAGGGGGTGATCCAGTGGCAAATGAGGCCCCTGTGGCTGGAGGAGGGACAGGTAATGAAATGGGACCAGTGTCACTACCATACTAATGTGTCTACATGTGCAGAAAGAAGCTGCTGCATATGTGGTCGTGACTGGAATTTATTATTAACACAATCAAGTATTTTTTTTTAACCACAATAACCTTTCACTATCCACCTGCAAAATTAACATCACTTGTTTTGTCTTATCACACTTAATATGCCCCTAATGCTTAAAAATCACAATACAGTTTGCATGTGATTGAAACCCCAACTGCATCCTAGATTAGGTGTTCAATTTGCAATAATGGCAAATACAAAACCACATCAAAAGTGGGGTAAGCAAAAGCTATTTAAGCAATGTGAACATTCTGTCCCAGATACTTTTAAATAAGGTAGTTATTTCAGTAGTGTGTTGGTATACAGCTATAGTATCTGTCATAATTTAAGACACTATTTTGTCATGCCTGTTTGTATTACGCTTGTAGGTGAGAGGACACATATACAGACAGCAACAGAATAAAATGGTCAAATTAATATCAAATTGACACCTCAAATTAAAAACAATAATTCAGAAAACCTTTGGAAAAGAACATGGTCTCCTTACCCTGTAAATTAAAAACATTACATCTCAAAATCAGTGAGCTTTTAACAATAGCTAACCACGCAACAATGCTTATGTGTCTTGCATATGTATGTTTGTCTTTATCAGTCACAATGTCTATCTGTGTAAAATATGTGCAATATTGTGTATTTGAAACAGTGATGAACCTGCCTGGAATCATCCTTGACCTGGAAGTACCTTGAGAATGTTTTCATTTTATTTTTCTATAGATGTCTATAGATGTCCAGAAATAATGTGCTGTGTGTTAAAATTGTCAAAATCCATTGGAAGCATTACCAATATACATTATATTACTGATTTTATATCAGATCATATGTGATATATTCTCAAGTACTGTAAACCTTTAAGCACCAAGGATGAGCCACAGGGTCATGACTGGTCATTTTATCTGAGGTCTGTAACAAGAGTCTGCATGGGATGGCTGAACTCAGTGGAGTTTACACAAGGAACATATATTCAATATCAATTTATGATGTTTAACTTCATTCAACCCTTATTTGCCATATTTTCAATCTGTTTAAATACTTTCCAACTTTTTCTGTTTGTATGTCTCAAACAGTTTGTAAAAATGTGAGCCTTTCAATTCAAGCATCAGTCATTCAGTCACAACAAACCTTGTTTTGACTATTTATCACAATTGTTGCTTCTATGACAACCAAAATGATGTCAAATTCAAGTCATAATCTGCCTCTGATTAGTGAAAACATCAGTTTTAAATACTGAATTTAAATACTGCTGCTGTTACTGTTGACCTACAAGATGTGGAGAATTATTCTTATATCAGTAAGTATTCATACTGATTGCCGTACTACTGTACAGTACTTGGTCAGTAATCCCAATGTTACCGTAATCCATAGCCAATCCAAATAACCATTCTGTGATCTGGAAAAAAAATCACATTACAGCTTAGAACAATCCTTCAGCTACATTGAGGGGAAAATATTAACAATTTGCATTATTTGAGAAAATCTCCTTGGTTCAGCCTACATGCAGTATGATGTGTTTTGCAATGTTGTTGATTTGTTCACTCTGAATGTTTCTTGACACATGCAATGACATGCTAGCACGAGTTCTTTAATCAAATTCTTTGTCTCTGTCTCACTATGTTAACGCTTTCACAAGTTCCATTTTGTTTTGTTTTCTCTCTCTCTCCTTAAAGCACAAGATTCAGCTGACCTAGTACTCTTAATTGATGGATCACAGAACGTTGGAGCAGCAAACTTCCCCTATGTGCGTGATTTGGTTTTGAGAATCATTGAGCGCCTTGATGTGGGCAGGGACACTATTCGGGTGGCCTTGGCCCTGTACAGTGCCAACCCAGAAATACAGTTCTATCTAAATAGCTATGACAGCAAATCGTCAGTCCTGGAAGCTGTGAAGGGCCTTGCCTACCCAGGGGGTGATGAATCTAACCTGGGCGCTGCCTTGGAAGAAGTGGCCAAAAGCCTTTTGAGCCAAACAGCTGGGGGCAGGGCAGAGGATGGTGTGCCCCAGATGCTGGTGGTTATCAGTGCTGGGCCATCCACTGATGATACTGGTGCTGGTGACCGGGCCCTTAAGAGGGCTGGTGTTATCACATTCAGCATGATGATTGGTGACACTGCCGCTGCAGATCTGGAAGCAATTGCTACAGATAAAAGTTTTGTCCTGTCAGCCCCTGATTTCAGAGCAGTGGCAAGCATGGTTGATCAGCTGCACCCAAACATTATCGGGGTGGCCCAGCGCTCCATTATAATTCAGAATGTGTTCACAGAAGGTATGTAACTTCTCTGTATGCAATGTGGTTGTGGAAGGGGGCATAATAAATTTAAACGCTTACATGAATTTAATATAGTGTGTAAGGTAAGATAAGTTTGTGCTAAACTTGAAATTGCTGTATTCTCTTGTAATAAGGGCTAGCACAATCTGTGGTAATAATACAGTAAAAAACGTATTAACTCTTGTTAGTGCTCTGTGCTTTTTTGTGAAAACAATGAAAAATAATATCAGACGTTTGTATTAATAATTAATGAGATCATTAGATCAGCATCAGACTCACTAAACTTCTCTAACTTTCATTATTAATTTAGTATTTATTAGTTATTTTAATGGCTATATATACCTTGTACTAATGTACTATAAGCAAGTTGTCATGGAATTTATTCATTATTAATTTATTATTAATAATGCAATTATTAAGAATATTTTAAATAATATTATTAATTTATTCATTTAATTGCCTAACAGTACTTACACATCCCATTGGAGCTTTTTCCCCCTATATCTATCAAAAGAAAAATGCTTGTTTTTTTGTCTTGATAGATGTCTGACCCATTTAATCAGCCAGTTTTTAATTCTAGCTTTCCACACTGGTATGACCTTGGGTGATGGGACATGCCACCCAGTGTTTTTCAGTGGAATGCCTGTGATTGACTTACCATACTGAAGTGTATGATCTCAAAAGCTGCATGGAATTGTATCGTTGGTTGTGTCCATATCACATCATATATGCCCAAAATATCCCTTGATAGAGCTTAATACTTTTAAGTTCCTGCATTCAAGTAAATACTTTCATGTAAATGCAAAAGATGCAGCGGTTTCTTTTTGGTTCCATTTCTTAAAATCAAATTTTGAGAGAAAAATATCCAACAACAATTGCATTGCTGAAAACAAATAAACTCGTCATTGAGCATTTCTGTTCATATTCTCAACTTAGTTGACACCTTATGTCTTTTTTATATGCAGCTGTCAAAACATAAATCTATATAAACACATTGTTATCCCTCTTTTTTTCCCTAGCATGTCAGTTAACACGTATGCCAAATGAATTGAATACAAATATGAATTTTAAATCTGATTACAGAATATCCCTAGTTGGCTTTGTTAGCCTTAAGCATTTACAGGTTTATTATCACAGTATCTTTTATAACTAGCTTTTTTTTCTCATATTAATGTTTTTTTTCTTCTTTCCAGTCTTGACAGTTGGAAAACGAGACATCATTTTCCTAATCGACAGTACAATGGGTTCAATAGGCATCAACTCTGTGCGTGAATTCATCAAACGGTTTGTCGACAACATGCCAATTGGTCCAGACGAAGTTCAAGTTGGTGTGGCGCAATTCAGCAATATCCCTCGACTTGAAATGGATCTCAATTCCTATGGATCCAAGGAGGCTTTAGTTTCTGCTTTGGGCAATATCAAACCAAGACCTGGACAGGCAGTCAATATTGGAGCAGCCTTGGACTTTGTGCGGACAAACATGCTGCGGTCTGAGAAGGGCAGTCGTATTCAACAGGGGGTACCCCAGCTTTTACTGCTGATGACCAGTAAAAAGTCCAGTGACAGTGTGGAAGAACCTGCTAAGGCGCTGAAACGGCTGGGTGTATTGACTCTGGTTGCAGGCTCCAAGAATTCTGATGAACAGGAGCTGAAACAGATTGCCTTTACTGACAGTGTTGTGTTCACAGTTAGGGACCTCCGTGCACTGTTTCGCAATCCAAGGGCAATTGTGGATGCACTCACAACTCTAGCTGGGGTGGTGGTGACTGAAGTACCCACTGAGCCAGGTATTGCTTTGTCTTCTAAGCACATTTCATATATTTCCAAAAGTATGCAATGAATGACTTACCTGAACTTGAAAAACTGGACTGAACTAAAATGGAAATAAACAGCTGAGTGACAAATTAAAGGAAAACTTTATATAACTAAGTGGAAAAAACTAATGCAGAAACAAGAGTGATGGATTATAAATTGCTCCATTAAAATCCTACATGCTTTGTGATATGTAAAAATGCTTTTACCCAACTCATTCAGAGCTTATCAAAGCGTGCCACTGGAAGATTGTGAACTGTGAATATTGTGAAGCCTAGTCAGCAAGATATGCAGCAGCATATTTTATCAGTTTTATTGGTGGATCCGTTTTAAATATACCAGGAGGGAGTGATTACTTGTTACTGCAGTTTGGGCTTGGTTGTTCACAACTTGACTCAAGCGAGTTCCCCCTCCCATCACACACACTCATGATTTAAAAACAGTATTATCCATAGCACATAACTGTTCTGCTGGCTTGTGTTGGGCTAATACTTTATTGAGAAACTTCATGTTGTTTTTAATTTGTCACCCATCTACAAGTACCCATAACAAATAATTAACTTCATAGCACTTAAAGTAAACCATTTCAATGGACATCATTTGATCATTTTTAATATGTCATTTGTTTCTTTTACAGCATGAAAGTATATATACATGGAATTACATATATGTAATATTTGTTTTTTGTGCTTTTCCTTAGTGGTGGAGATAACCACAGTGCAGACTCAAAAAGTGGTCAGAGACTTTGTCTTCCTTGTGGATGGCTCAAACTATATTGGTGGCAACTGGCCCTACGTACGAGACTTCATTATCAACGTGGTCAACCAGCTAGACGTACGTCCTGACAGGGCCCAGATTGGTCTCCTGCAATTTGCTGAAAATCCAAAAATTGAATTTTATTTGAACACCTACCAAAACAGGGAAGATGTTGTGAATAAAATCTCTCAAGTCAGACTGACTGGAGGCTCAGTTTTGAATACAGGAGCTGCGATGAAACACGCCCTCAGCAGAATGTTTGTGCAATCAGCTGGGTCACGCAGGAGGCAAGGAGTCCAGCAAGTTTTGGTTCTGATCACAGGTGGTCCAGCCCAGGATGATGTTAAAATCGTAGCTGATCAGTTGGCTCTGGCTGGGGTTCTGACCTTCACAGTCAGTTCTGGGCAAGCAGACGATGCCCTCCTGAAAACAGTTGCCTTTGTTCCAGATTTGGCTTACCATGACACACGCTTCTCTTATTTACCAGCAATGGCTGAACTAATCATGCCAAAGTTGATAACAGTGGTCGGCGATACATCTGTTGTTATTGAGGAAACTGATGAATCTGGTGAGTTTCTTTGAATGAAATATGTTTCTTTAATGAAATACATATGTCTATTAATAAGATAAATGTGATGTAGATATACAATGAAAAGTTTTCCTAGTAACAGTTAATTTTGTTGTCCCTCAGTTGTTCCTGGAGCTGAAAGGGATGTTGCGTTCCTCATTGATGGTACAGACAATGTTCGAGCAGAATTTGCTTACGTCCGGGATTTTATTATTAAAGTAATTGAACCACTTGACATTGGAATTGACAAAGTCCGAATTTCAGTGGTTCAACACAGTGAGAGGCCAACTCCAAGTTTCTACCTTAACACTTATCAAACCAAAGATGAAGTGATAAGAGCTGTCAATGGGATGACTGCGGTTGGTGGACGTGGTCTAAACACAGGATCTGCTCTAAGATTCATGAAGGACACCATCTTGTCTGAAAGGCATGGTAGCCGGGCTGCACAAAACGTCCCCCAGTTTCTGATTGTATTGAGTGGAGGCAGATCCAGGGATAACGTGAAAGAGCCTGCAGGTGCGCTGAAGACAGAGGGAGTCGTACCATTTGGTGTCGGTGTCAAGGATGCAGATCCAAAGCAGATTGAGGCCATTTCACACAACCCCTCCTTTGCCTTCAATGTGAGAGAATTCAGTGAGCTTAGCACCATACCACAAAGGCTTAATAACTATGTTAGCCTACCAAGAGAAGAGCTAAACATCGTCCTGCGGGAAGGTAAGAAAAGTCTTGATTGCTATTAGCATGTTAAAATTACTATAAGAAAAACAACACTTCTACTGCTATTTTGATGCTTTTTCAGAATAACAAAATCTTATTTGTTATGTCTTAGAACAAAGTGATGCTCCAAAAAGAGATATTGTGTTCCTACTGGATGGCTCTGATAACACAAGAAATGGATTCCCAGAGATAAAAGTCTTTGTTAAGAGTATAGTGGACAGCCTCTCTGTCAATGAAGGCCAAGACAGAGTGTCTGTGGTTCAGTTTGCTGATAACCCTGAGGTCAGCTTTTATCTAAATTCTCATAAGATAAAGAATGACATCATAAATGCCATAGATAATTTAAGGCACAAGGGAGGGAGGCGCCTTAATATTGGGGAAGCTCTCCAGTTTGTGAGGCACAGTGTCTTCACTTCTTCCACGGGCAGTAGAAGACTGGAAGGAGTGCTCCAGATGTTAATTCTTCTAAGTAGCAAACCATCTACTGATAATGTAAAAAGCCCAGCTTTTACTCTTAAAGAGCATGAAATTGTGTCAGTCGGAGTTGGAGTGGGAGATGCCAACCTTTCAGAGCTGGAAATGATTGCCTTCAAACCTGGCTTTACATACAAGGTCACTGATTTCTCCAAGTTGCCCTCAATCAAATCGCAACTTATTGCTGCACTGAACATAGACACTGAGGAAACCATGACTGGAATTTCTGATTTAGTAGGTAAGAATTCGACATTTGAATATATGCCTAGAACTGGAGTACAATATTACATAGTATTGCTTTTCTTCCAAATAAGTTTTACTCTCTACAATCATCTTTCTTTTATGAATAATCAACATAAATTTCTAATGATGATAAGACGAAAAATGATGATAAATTCTGATTTATTTTGGCACATGTCTGTTGCATGATATTCATGAATACTCTTACTATAAAATCTATTCTGCTTTTGAAAATGAAGTATTCTATATTTGTAAGGCCTTCCAGAGTGTAGCTCTGTTTTTTTCCAATTGTTTGCTTCAATGTTACTCTGAAGATAAATTGCTCTCTCATACATCTTTTTGATAAAAAAGATGGTTCTTTAGCAGTTTTTCTTGAAATATTTTAAAGCTTTAAGGGCAACAGGTCATCTGTCTTTTTACGTTCAGTTTTTTTTTCCCTCTGAGCTTCTAACTTGCTCATGCTGATGAATATGCATGAGTGTAGAAAAGTCTTCAATGTGCAGTCCATGAATTCCCTTTCCATCTATATGTATCATCTTCTTGACGCAGAGAGCAATAAAAGGGACATAGTGTTTCTCCTTGATGGGTCGGATGACTCCAGAAATGGACTTCCTGCTATTCGTGAGTTCATCAGAAGAATGGCAGAAGAGCTAGACATCGATGAAGATAAGGTTCGAGTGGCTGTTGTACTGTATAGTGATGACACCACAGTTTACTTCAGCCTAAAAACTCACAGATCCAAAAAGGCTATCATCTATGCTATAAGAGGTCTTCGCCATAAAGGAGGAAAACTTCGTAACACTGGGGCTGCTCTGCAGTTAGTGCGAGACCATGTTTTCACAGCTTCATCTGGGAGTAGACGGCAAGATGGTGTCCCTCAGATTCTGCTTTTGCTGACTGGAGGCAAATCCAATGATGATGTCTCCAGAGCTGCATCAGACCTAAAACAAATTGGTGTTCTGTCTTTTGCCATTGGAATGAAAAATGCTGAACAGGATGAGCTTCAAAAAATTGCCTTTTCCTCCAGATTCCTTTTCAACCTGCCAGTCTTTGGTGAACTTTTGTCAATTCAGCCAGAGATAGCTGCATTTGTCAAGTCGGAAATACAAATCCAACCTCCTACGGTTGTAGGTAAGAAGTGTCCCTAATTCATAGTTGAGTTAGACTCCCCACTTATGTTTTAGTACAGGTCTTTCATAGTTTGAACCTGCATCCGCACCTGAAACTACATCGTTCTCTGAAGAATGCCAGTCAGTCAGTTTCATGTTCCACAAACTGTCTTCATTGGCTAGAAACAATTTCCTGGCTATGATTTTTCTTGTTTGGCTCATCCCTTTTCTTTACATACCCTGAAGAGTCTTTCTTGATAATCCCACATCAGGAAATATCATATCTTTCTATTATCTTTAAGCTCTTCCTTGAGCCAATGATAATCACATCATTGAGTGAATATTTACTTTTTTTCCATTTAATTTGTTTCCTCCATCTTTCATTTGTGAAAGAGGAATATGCTTCTTTTCTTGTAGTTTTCTCCAAGTTCATCAATATCTACCTTTTTTTTTTTTTTTTTTTAAGATTTGGTCTCTAACACCTTGTTGTAGTAATAAGCTAAATTATAGTTACCCTTATGACTTTAATGACTACTATGTAATGAATGCACCACAATATACAGTATTTTAGCTTATGTTTTATATGTCTGATTATTAAATAAGGTTTTCCTATTTTTTTTTTAGTTGAATTAGAGTCCCCTCAAAGAGACATAGTGTTTCTGTTGGATGGGTCGGATGACGCACGGAGTGGCTTCCCAGCAATGAAAAGTTTTGTCCAAAGAGTGGTAGATACACTCAGTGTTGGTGAGAACAAAGACCGTGTCTCTGTGGTCCAGTATAGCAGAGATCCACAGACACATTTCAGTTTGGAAACCTACACAGAAAAACAAGATGTTATTGATGCTCTCCAGCAGTTGAACCATAAAGGGGGCAGACCCCTCAACACTGGGGCAGCTCTGGATTATGTGAGAAATAATGCTTTCGCTGACTCCTCAGGAAGTCGGCATCAAGAGGGTGTCCCACAGATATTGATTCTTTTGAGTGGCGGAAGATCCCAAGATGATGTTGCAAGTGCAGCTGTGGCTCTAAAACAGGACAAAGTTGTGCCATTCTGTGTAGGTACAAGAAATGCAGACATACTCGAGCTCCAAATGATTGCACATAACCCTTCCTATGCTTTCTCTGTGCCTCGGTTTGATGATATTGGGAGCATCCATCAGCAACTTGTGTCATTTGTAAAAAGGGTGCCTCGACAGCAGCCAAGACTAAAACCACAGAATGTATTAGGTAAGACTATCTATCTATCTATGTATCTATGTATCTATCTATCTATCATTAGTATCTTCTTGTGTAATTCTAACTGAGCATCATCCTTGTGTCTGTGAAAGGTTCTGCAGATCAAACTGAATCCATTCAACGCGATGTTGTATTTTTACTGGATTCCTCAGATGAAATTCAAAATGAATTTCAGGCAGTGCTTGGGTTTGTTGAGAGAATGGTGGAGAATCTCAATGTGGACGAAAGCAACGATCGCATTGCAGTAGTGCAATACAGCAGGGAACCTTCTGTTGAATTTTTTTTGAACACATACAAAACACAGCAGAATATTGTGGACAATGTGCAAAGTCTAAGGCATAAAGGAGGCAGACCACTAAATACTGGTGCAGCCCTCCAGTATGTCATGGATAATGTTTTCACAGCCTCCTCTGGAAGTAGGCGTCAAGAGGGTGTCCCTCAGATTTTGGTTCTCATAACTGGCGGACGGTCCAGTGATGATGTCAGAAATGCTGTAGAAAACTTGAAAGCAATTGGTGTGATGGTATTTGTGGTGGGAACTAAGAATGCAGATACCCTTGAAATTCAGTCTATTTCACAGGAAGCCAGTCAAGCTTTCTTTGTAGCAGATTCCAGTGATCTTTTAGGCATTGAACAACAAATATTTTCTGCCACCAAGAAGGGTGAAACAGCTGCTATCAAACCAGAATCATATGGTAAGACAGTAAAGATAAGATCTTAAACCATGTACACAACTTCACCAATTGTGAGATTGACATAGACCAGTAAACATTTCTTTTCAGCTGCATTGACAAAAATGGTCTGCTAAAACAGCAGAGCAAGTTGTGCATGTGGTTTTATTGAACATTTGCAGTAATATTACACTTTCCTTCTGAAATTTCATCATTAATCAATTTGTTTAAATGCCTATGTAATTACAGATCCCAGTGGAAGAGATGTTGTATTTTTGCTTGATGGTTCTGATGATTCTCAGCAAAGATTTCCAGATATTAAAGACTTTGTTCAGAGAGTGGTGGCAGACCTAAACATTGATGCAAACAGAGATCGTGTGGCTGTGGTTCAGTACAGTAACACAGCAGAAATGAACTTTAACTTGAGACGCTACAAAACAGAGGATGATGTCCTTGATGCAGTAAGAGATCTAAGTCACAAAGGAGGTTATCCTCACAATATTGGAGCAGCTCTCCAGTATGTGAGGGACCATGTATTTACTTCCGAGTCAGGAAGTAGACTCCTGGAGGGGGTTCCCCAGATACTCATACTACTGAGTGGTGGAAGATCTGGAGATGACATAAGAACCCCGATAAGAATGCTGAAGGAAATTGGCGTGATCTCAATTGCCATTGGGACAACTGATGCTGACACCCTAGATCTACAGACAATATCTCATGAGCCCAATTATGCACTCTCTATTACTGATTATGAGGAACTTCCTACTGCTAAAAAGGATGTATTGTTATTGTTAAGAGAGGCTTCACACCATACAGAGTCATCATCTGCTCCCACAAGGGGTTTTGGTAAGATATAATCTCTTTACCATTTCACTAAAGGCAGTAGCTGCTTACCTGTTACCTGCAGAAAATCACTTTGCTTTTGTTGACATTTTTTTTTTGTATTTATTGCAGATTCTTTGAAAAATGATGTAGTGTTTCTTATTGATGGGTCATATGACTCACGAAATGGCTTTGAGAATATACGTGGCTTTGTAGAAAAAATTGTTGAAAGTTTAAATCTAGGTGAGAACAGAGACCAAGTGGCTGTTGTTCAATACAGCCGCGATGCCACAGTCAATTTCTACTTGAATTCCTATTCATCCAAGAGTGATGTTCTCAATTCCATTAGAACAATGAGGCACAAACTGGGACGACCCCTCAACACTGGCAAAGCACTGGCATTTGTCAGAGATTATGTTCTTGCTGCTTCAGTTGGAGGCAGACGTGCAGAATCAGTCCCTCAGTATCTGTATGTATTCAGTGGGGGGCGATCAGGGGATGATGTCAGAGGACCAGCGCAGTCACTCAAAGAAAATGGAATAAAGACTTTTAGTATTGGAACAAAGAATGCTGATACCTTGGAAATGCAAACTATTTCTTACACGCCAGCACATTATTTTTATGTCCCAAACTTTAACAATCTGCAAAGCATATATCCATCTGTAGAAGCGACACTGAGGGGCACCCAAGAAACAACTGAATTTCCAACTGCTACTGGTAAGAAGTAGAGCATGATTATATACCAAGGGTATATTAAAAATGTTTTATTTTACAGCAAAGACGTTTGTAAAATGTTTGTTTGCATCCATTTCAGACACCTCCACTATCACAGAGCTAGAACTTCAGAGTGTTGATATTGTTTTTCTCCTTGATGGATCAGATGAAATGCGAGCAAGTGAAAGACAAATTTTGGACTTTGTCACAGAATTTGTCAAGCAAATAGAAATTGGTCCAAACAAAGTACAAGTTGCTTTAATTCAGTACAGCACAGAGCCCAGCACTGATTTTCTCCTCAACACATACTCACTAAAAGACAATGTCATAAGACATTTGACCAATGTAAAACTGAAAGGAGGGTTCAGAGTGAACACTGGTGTAGCCCTTGATTATGTGAGGAACAGTGTGTTGACTGCTTCATCTGGAAGTAGAGCGCAGCAGGGAGTCCCACAGATACTGATCCTCTTAAGTGGGAGAAAGTCACAAGATGATGTCTTAAGTCCAGTGGACAGACTGAGAAAGGCTGGAATTTCCCTTTTCAGTGTTGGAGTTAATAATGCGGATAGACTGGAGATTGAGCAATTGGCACACAGTCCTGGAGCAGAATATTTTATCAAGGAGAAGTCTGACTTTATTCTTGTGAGGCAGCAGTTGCTCTCAGCCATTGCATCTCACAAAAGTACTCTTAGCCCTGTTGTAGGTGAGTAGACTATATATATATATATATATGCATTTCATCTCAGTAGTAATGAGATTTCTTTTGAATTGTTAACTAACAAAATTTACATGATTGTGGACTTTTCTAGGTTCAAGCTCCAGTGTGAATAGAGATATTGTCTTTCTCATTGATGGATCTGATGATGTCAGGAGTAGATTCTCTGCTATACGTGACTTTGTTGCAAAAATGGTTGACAGCTTTGACCTGGATCAAGGAAAAGATAAAGTTGCTGTTGTACAGTATAGCAACAATGCTGAGCTCAATTTCAATCTGAATACTCACAACAAAAAAGATGATGTTCTTAAGCATGTCACAAGCCTAAAACCAAAAGGTGGAAGGCCACAGTATATTGGAGCCGCACTGCAGTTTGTGCGGGATAATGTCTTTGTTTCAAATGCTGGAGGTCGATATCATGAAGGTGCCAAGCAGATACTTGTCGTGTTGGCTGGTGGGAGATCTAGAGATTCTCCACGAGGCCCAGCAAGTATGCTAAAGGCTGAAGGGGTCATCACATTTGCCATTGGCTCAAGATTGTCAAATTCAGCTGAGATGCAAGTTGTTTCCTCTGATCCAAGTTATGCATACTCAGTCCCTGACTTTTTAAATCTTCCTCGTATTCAACAAAGTTTGATAAGTCATCTTACACAAGTCGGAGTTAAGGAGGAGACTAAATCAGGTAAGAATTTAGATTATTTAAATAATTATTCAAACCACCATCATTAGCTGCTGATTCTGATCCTGAATATATTTATGATGATTGTGATTAACATTGTATCACATCTACTTTCATTAACAGAGCAAAGTAATGAAAAAGGAAGAGACATAGTTTTTCTTTTGGATGGATCTGATAATACCAGAAATGCTTTTTCAGACATTCAAGATTTTCTGTACAAAGTGATAGACAGATTTGACATTGGACCAAAAAAAGACAGAGTTGCTGTGGTTCAATTCAGCAATCTGGCACTAGCCAATTTCTTTTTGAATTCTTTCATGAGGAAGGAAGATGTCCTAAGTGCTGTCAGAAGGCTCTCACATAAAGGCGGAAGACCTCTCAAAATGGGTGCAGCACTAAAATATGTGAAAGAAAATGTATTCACAGCTGCCTCAGGAAGCAGATACACAGAAAATGTGCCACAAGTTCTTGTTGTTTTAAGTAGTGAACCATCAAGGGACAGTGTGGATTTGTCTGTTGCTTCTCTAAAAGAAAGCAGTGTCACAATATTAACTATTGGAACAAAAAACTCTGACCCCAAGGAAATGCAGATGATATCACATGCTCCAAGTTACAGTTTATCGGTCTCTGAAATGGCTGATCTTTCAAATATAGAAAATCAAGTTGTTGCTGCAATTACCGAAGAAAAACTGAAAAATGAAACTTCAAAAACAGGCATGATCGGTAAGATATTGTACACTGTATGACTTTATGCTAAGCACACAGTTTTTCCTAATACATGTTAATGAAACATTTGCTATTTTCAACATTATCTTGATTAGGTCACACTAATGCTCACTGTTGCATATTATTTGGGACAGAGTTGCTAAATGTCAGCAGTCAGAGTCAACAGGGTTAGTATTTAACCATTGTCACACAGGAATGCGTCACACTGCCGCAATGGGTTTCTCCATACTGTTTTTGTCTGATTCTGTTGCCAACATCACCACAGTGTGAATATGTGTATTAATGGGGACATGAAACTTAGACATCAGTTTTCATTTGAAAAAATTATTAAATTACTATTATTTATGACTGATTGCTTGATTTATACTATCATAAAATAATAACCATAAAATAATGAAAATATGTTTGTGATTGCAATTATAAAGAAAAAAAAACATACACTTAACCATAAATTTGTAAAACATATAATGTTGAATGTAGTATTCATAGTATTTCTTAAATTAATTCTTCTTGCTGATCTGCAATTTGACAATTGTTTGATTCATATGATGTTTATGGTGTTTCATTTAAGTTACTACACGGCCCCTCTAGTGACATTTTAAGGAAAAAACTATTATGCGACCACAAATTGATAGCACATGGGAAGGAGATCCTATGCTGTGGCCATGACTTGCATAGGAAGGAGATCTCTTGCTAGTAATTACTCCATGCCTAATGTTAAGTGACTGATGTCCAAGTTTGTAAGTGACTACTGATGATGCCTCTGCCATTATATCAACAGAAGAATAATAATAATAGTACTTTATTGATCCTTGACAGGAAATTGCTTTGTTACAGGAAGTAAGAAAAACAACAAATAAACAAAATAATAAAAATTTTATTGTGGCCACAAGTCATTGATGTTGTTCCCTAGACTTAATAAAGTATGGCTATGGAATAGGATCTCATTCCTAAACTTTTTTAACACGTAGCCACACAATTTCTCTTTTCTTCAAACATCACCAGAGGGGCTCTATTAGCTAAAGGATTAAAGTAAATAAATATCTAGTGTTTGAAAGATAATACAAGGCAACAAAATGAAATATAAGTTGTGGAAGAAAGAATAAAAACAATGGTTAATTTTAAGTTAATTTTTAAAAAATTTATTTCTATGATTTTAAAATAGCACATGTTCACACATAGAGGGAAAGTCACACAAAGTAAAGTCAAAGTAAGACTCCTTGATCTGAATTTAACACAATACAAATGAGCATATGACTAGGGACCAAGGCACTTTTTCACAAAGGTTTTTACTTTTTGGATTCCTTGTCTTTTTTCAGTTGACTCTGCCAAAAAGGATATCGTATTCCTTCTGGATGGTTCTGATGGCACAAGGAATGGCTTCCCTGCCATGCTTGATTTTGTTGAGAGAGTGGTAGAGAAACTTAATGTGGGAGAAAATCAACGACCGCGTCTCTGTGGTCCAGTACGGCAGAGATGCAGAGGTCCATTTCTATCTCAACACATACACCACCAGAGAGGATATTGTGGATTCAGTCAGAGGGCTGAGACACAGAGGAGGCAGACCCCTCAACACCGGGGCAGCCCTCCAGTACGTCAGGGACAATGTCTTTACAAACTCCTCTGGGAGTAGGCGCCTGCAAGGTGTCCCACAGATGTTGATCCTGCTAAATGGCGGAAGGTCTTTTGACAATGTAGATACACCGGCCTCTGCTCTCAAACAACAGGGCATCTTTGTGATTGGCATTGGAACAAGGAGCTCTGACATTAGAGAGCTGCAGAAGATATCATATGACCCTAGTCTGGCCCTATCTGTGTCTGAGTTCACTGACCTCCCCGGCATCCAAGAACAGCTCTCCTCTGCAATGAACACAGTGGTAGTGAGGGCCACGCCCATGACACCAACGGTAACTGGTAAGAAAGTGATCAATTTTTACACTGCGAGGTCATGGTAGGATGCAAATTGTGCCGTACCTAAGATGTTTTTTCACCAAGTTCAGGTCAGCCAGTGCCACTTAGACAAAACTGGTGTGCCAGCTTTGATAGTGCAGGTCGTAAACATTGAGGTTAGCTCCCATCATCTGATTTAACCACATGAAACGTTTGAGAAATGAAGCTAAAAATGTCTCAAATCTTTTGTCCCCTAGTGGAGAAAAAGCCAGTGGGAAGGGATGTTGTGTTCTTGTTGGATGGCTCTGATGGTACTAGAAGTGGATTCCCAGCTATGCGAGACTTTGTCCAAAGAGTAGTAGAGACACTGAGCGTGGATGACAACAAAGACCGCGATCTCAGTGGTTCAGTACAGCAGAGATCCAGCTGTCCAGTTCTATCTGAACACGTACACCACAAAGGGAGAGATCCTCGACACTGTCAGAGGTTTGAGGCACAAAGGCGGAAGACCGCTCAATACTGGAGCAGCTCTCCAGTACTTGAGGGACAATGTCTTCACGGCCTCTGCAGGAAGCAGGCGCTTGGAAGGAGTTCCACAGGTCCTGATATTGCTATGTGGTGGAAAGTCTTTTGACAGTGTTGATGCACCAGCCTCTGCCCTCAAACAGCTGGGTGTGTTGATCTTTGCAATTGGAACCAGGAGCTCGGATAGTAGAGAGCTGCAGAATATATCCCACGATCCCAGTACCGCTCTATCTGTGTCTGAATTCACTGACCTGCCCAGTGTCCAACAGCAGCTCCAGTCCTCCGTGGAGGCTGTGGTCATTGACGTCACCCCAGAATCACCAACTGTACTTGGTATGTTAACAAGCATGACCTCTTGCCTGAGGGCCTGCCTGACTTGTTTCACTTACACTGAGCAAAAGAGATGAAGTGTGATACTTGTTTAGTTTCCATGTGTGCATTTAAAGACAGGCGGTGGCATGATTTCCTGCTGCTTAAAATTGAAGTAGAAAGTGCAAGGTGCTCTCACAGAAAAACAAAAGTAAAGAACAAAACTTGAAAGACAGCTCACCACTTAGTGAGGGTTAGTTCTCCAGCGCACTTTTTCAAAGGTTTTACTTCCTTGTCTTCCTGTCTTTTTTCAGTTGACTCTGCCAAAAAGGATATCGTATTCCTTCTGGATGGTTCTGATGGCACAAGGAATGGCTTCCCTGCCATGCTTGATTTTGTTGAGAGAGTGGTAAAGAAACTTAATGTGGGAGAAAACAACGACCGCGTCTCTGTGGTCCAGTACGGCAGAGATGCAGAGGTCCATTTCTATCTCAACACATACACCACCAGAGAGGATATTGTGGATTCAGTCAGAGGGCTGAGACACAGAGGAGGCAGACCCCTCAACACCGGGGCAGCCCTCCAGTACGTCAGGGACAATGTCTTTACAAACTCCTCTGGGAGTAGGCGCCTGCAAGGTGTCCCACAGATGTTGATCCTGCTAAATGGCGGAAGGTCTTTTGACAATGTAGCATACACCGGCCTCTGCTCTCAAACAACAGGGCATCTTTGTGATTGGCATTGGAACAAGGAGCTCTGACATTAGAGAGCTGCAGAAGATATCATATGACCCTAGTCTGGCCCTATCTGTGTCTGAGTTCACTGATCTCCCCGGCATCCAAGAACAGCTCTCCTCTGCAATGAACACAGTGGTAGTGAGGGCCACGCCCATGACACCAACGGTAACTGGTAAGAAAGTGATCAATTTTTACACTGCGAGGTCATGGTAGGATGCAAATTGTGCCGTACCTAAGATGTTTTTTCACCAAGTTCAGGTCAGCCAGTGCCACTTAGACAAAACTGGTGTGCCAGCTTTGATAGTGCAGGTCGTAAACATTGAGGTTAGCTCCCATCATCTGATTTAACCACATGAAACGTTTGAGAAATGAAGCTAAAAATGTCTCAAATCTTTTGTCCCCTAGTGGAGAAAAAGCCAGTGGGAAGGGATGTTGTGTTCTTGTTGGATGGCTCTGATGGTACTAGAAGTGGATTCCCAGCTATGCGAGACTTTGTCCAAAGAGTAGTAGAGACACTGAGCGTGGATGACAACAAAGACCGCGTCTCAGTGGTTCAGTACAGCAGAGATCCAGCTGTCCAGTTCTATCTGAACACGTACACCACAAAGGGAGAGATCCTCGACACTGTCAGAGGTTTGAGGCACAAAGGCGGAAGACCGCTCAATACTGGAGCAGCTCTCCAGTACTTGAGGGACAATGTCTTCACGGCCTCTGCAGGAAGCAGGCGCTTGGAAGGAGTTCCACAGGTCCTGATATTGCTATGTGGTGGAAAGTCTTTTGACAGTGTTGATGCACCAGCCTCTGCCCTCAAACAGCTGGGTGTGTTGATCTTTGCAATTGGAACCAGGAGCTCGGATAGTAGAGAGCTGCAGAATATATCCCACGATCCCAGTACCGCTCTATCTGTGTCTGAATTCACTGACCTGCCCAGTGTCCAACAGCAGCTCCAGTCCTCCGTGGAGGCTGTGGTCATTGACGTCACCCCAGAATCACCAACTGTACTTGGTATGTTAACAAGCATGACCTCTTGCCTGAGGGCCTGCCTGACTTGTTTCACTTACACTGAGCAAAAGAGATGAAGTGTGATACTTGTTTAGTTTCCATGTGTGCATTTAAAGACAGGCGGTGGCATGATTTCCTGCTGCTTAAAATTGAAGTAGAAAGTGCAAGGTGCTCTCACAGAAAAACAAAAGTAAAGAACAAAACTTGAAAGACAGCTCACCACTTAGTGAGGGTTAGTTCTCCAGCGCACTTTTTCAAAGGTTTTACTTCCTTGTCTTCCTGTCTTTTTTCAGTTGACTCTGCCAAAAAGGATATCGTATTCCTTCTGGATGGTTCTGATGGCACAAGGAATGGCTTCCCTGCCATGCTTGATTTTGTTGAGAGAGTGGTAAGAAACTTAATGTGGGAGAAAACAACGACCGCGTCTCTGTGGTCCAGTACGGCAGAGATGCAGAGGTCCATTTCTATCTCAACACATACACCACCAGAGAGGATATTGTGGATTCAGTCAGAGGGCTGAGACACAGAGGAGGCAGACCCCTCAACACCGGGGGCAGCCCTCCAGTACGTCAGGGACAATGTCTTTACAAACTCCTCTGGGAGTAGGCGCCTGCAAGGTGTCCCACAGATGTTGATCCTGCTAAATGGCGGAAGGTCTTTTGACAATGTAGATACACCGGCCTCTGCTCTCAAACAACAGGGCATCTTTGTGATTGGCATTGGAACAAGGAGCTCTGACATTAGAGAGCTGCAGAAGATATCATATGACCCTAGTCTGGCCCTATCTGTGTCTGAGTTCACTGATCTCCCCGGCATCCAAGAACAGCTCTCCTCTGCAATGAACACAGTGGTAGTGAGGGCCACGCCCATGACACCAACGGTAACTGGTAAGAAAGTGATCAATTTTTACACTGCGAGGTCATGGTAGGATGCAAATTGTGCCGTACCTAAGATGTTTTTTCACCAAGTTCAGGTCAGCCAGTGCCACTTAGACAAAACTGGTGTGTCCAGCTTTGATAGTGCAGGTCGTAAACATTGAGGTTAGCTCCCATCATCTGATTTAACCACATGAAACGTTTGAGAAATGAAGCTAAAAATGTCTCAAATCTTTTGTCCCCTAGTGGAGAAAAAGCCAGTGGGAAGGGATGTTGTGTTCTTGTTGGATGGCTCTGATGGTACTAGAAGTGGATTCCCAGCTATGCGAGACTTTGTCCAAAGAGTAGTAGAGACACTGAGCGTGGATGACAACAAAGACCGCGTCTCAGTGGTTCAGTACAGCAGAGATCCAGCTGTCCAGTTCTATCTGAACACGTACACCACAAAGGGAGAGATCCTCGACACTGTCAGAGGTTTGAGGCACAAAGGCGGAAGACCGCTCAATACTGGAGCAGCTCTCCAGTACTTGAGGGACAATGTCTTCACGGCCTCTGCAGGAAGCAGGCGCTTGGAAGGAGTTCCACAGGTCCTGATATTGCTATGTGGTGGAAAGTCTTTTGACAGTGTTGATGCACCAGCCTCTGCCCTCAAACAGCTGGGTGTGTTGATCTTTGCAATTGGAACCAGGAGCTCGGATAGTAGAGAGCTGCAGAATATATCCCACGATCCCAGTACCGGCTCTATCTGTGTCTGAATTCACTGACCTGGCCCAGTGTCCAACAGCAGCTCCAGTCCTCCGTGGGAGGCTGTGGTCATTGACGTCACCCCAGAATCACCAACTGTACTTGGTATGTTAACAAGCATGACCTCTTGCCTGAGGGCCTGCCTGACTTGTTTCACTTACACTGAGCAAAAGAGATGAAGTGTGATACTTGTTTAGTTTCCATGTGTGCATTTAAAGACAGGCGGTGGCATGATTTCCTGCTGCTTAAAATTGAAGTAGAAAGTGCAAGGTGCTCTCACAGAAAAACAAAAGTAAAGAACAAAACTTGAAAGACAGCTCACCACTTAGTGAGGGTTAGTTCTCCAGCGCACTTTTTCAAAGGTTTTACTTCCTTGTCTTCCTGTCTTTTTTCAGTTGACTCTGCCAAAAAGGATATCGTATTCCTTCTGGATGGTTCTGATGGCACAAGGAATGGCTTCCCTGCCATGCTTGATTTTGTTGAGAGAGTGGTAAAGAAACTTAATGTGGGAGAAAACAACGACCACGTCTCTGTGGTCCAGTACGGCAGAGATGCAGAGGTCCATTTCTATCTCAACGCATACACCACCAGAGAGGATATTGTGGATTCAGTCAGAGGGCTGAGACACAGAGGAGGCAGACCCCTCAACACCGGGGCAGCCCTCCAGTACGTCAGGGACAATGTCTTTACAAAACTCCTCTGGGAGTAGGCGCCTGCAAGGTGTCCCACAGATGTTGATCCTGCTAAATGGCGGAAGGTCTTTTGACAATGTAGCTACACGCCGCCTCTGCTCTCAAACAACAGGGGCATCTTTGTGATTGGCATTGGAACAAGGAGCTCTGACATTAGAGAGCTGCAGAAGATATCATATGACCCTAGTCTGGCCCTATCTGTGTCTGAGTTCACTGATCTCCCCGGCATCCAAGAACAGCTCTCCTCTGCAATGAACACAGTGGTAGTGAGGGCCACGCCCATGACACCAACGGTAACTGGTAAGAAAGTGATCAATTTTTACACTGCGAGGTCATGGTAGGATGCAAATTGTGCCGTACCTAAGATGTTTTTTCACCAAGTTCAGGTCAGCCAGTGCCACTTAGACAAAACTGGTGTGCCAGCTTTGATAGTGCAGGTCGTAAACATTGAGGTTAGCCCATCATCTGATTTAACCACATGAAACGTTTGAGAAATGAAGCTAAAAATGTCTCAAATCTTTTGTCCCCTAGTGGAGAAAAAGCCAGTGGGAAGGGATGTTGTGTTCTTGTTGGATGGCTCTGATGGTACTAGAAGTGGATTCCCAGCTATGCGAGACTTTGTCCAAAGAGTAGTAGAGACACTGAGCGTGGATGACAACAAAGACCGCGTCTCAGTGGTTCAGTACAGCAGAGATCCAGCTGTCCAGTTCTATCTGAACACGTACACCACAAAGGGAGAGATCCTCGACACTGTCAGAGGTTTGAGGCACAAAGGCGGAAGACCGCTCAATACTGGAGCAGCTCTCCAGTACTTGAGGACAATGTCTTCACGGCCTCTGCAGGAAGCAGGCGCTTGGAAGGAGTTCCACAGGTCCTGATATTGCTATGTGGTGGAAAGTCTTTTGACAGTGTTGATGCACCAGCCTCTGCCCTCAAACAGCTGGGTGTGTTGATCTTTGCAATTGGAACCAGGAGCTCGGATAGTAGAGAGCTGCAGAATATATCCCACGATCCCAGTACCGCTCTATCTGTGTCTGAATTCACTGACCTGCCCAGTGTCCAACAGCAGCTCCAGTCCTCCGTGGAGGCTGTGGTCATTGACGTCCCCCCAGAATCACCAACTGTACTTGGTATGTTAACAAGCATGACCTCTTGCCTGAGGGCCTGCCTGACTTGTTTCACTTACACTGAGCAAAAGAGATGAAGTGTGATACTTGTTTAGTTTCCATGTGTGCATTTAAAGACAGGCGGTGGCATGATTTCCTGCTGCTTAAAATTGAAGTAGAAAGTGCAAGGTGCTCTCACAGAAAAACAAAAGTAAAGAACAAAACTTGAAAGACAGCTCACCACTTAGTGAGGGTTAGTTCTCCAGCGCACTTTTTCAAAGGTTTTACTTCCTTGTCTTCCTGTCTTTTTTCAGTTGACTCTGCCAAAAAGGATATCGTATTCCTTCTGGATGGTTCTGATGGCACAAGGAATGGCTTCCCTGCCATGCTTGATTTTGTTGAGAGAGTGGTAAAGAAACTTAATGTGGGAGAAAACAACGACCGCGTCTCTGTGGTCCAGTACGGCAGAGATGCAGAGGTCCATTTCTATCTCAACACATACACCACCAGAGAGGATATTGTGGATTCAGTCAGAGGGCTGAGACACAGAGGAGGCAGACCCCTCAACACCGGGGCAGCCCTCCAGTACGTCAGGGACAATGTCTTTACAAACTCCTCTGGGAGTAGGCGCCTGCAAGGTGTCCCACAGATGTTGATCCTGCTAAATGGCGGAAGGTCTTTTGACAATGTAGATACACCGGCCTCTGCTCTCAAACAACAGGGCATCTTTGTGATTGGCATTGGAACAAGGAGCTCTGACATTAGAGAGCTGCAGAAGATATCATATGACCCTAGTCTGGCCCTATCTGTGTCTGAGTTCACTGACTCCCCGGCATCCAAGAACAGCTCTCCTCTGCAATGAACACAGTGGTAGTGAGGGCCACGCCCATGACACCAACGGTAACTGGTAAGAAAGTGATCAATTTTTACACTGCGAGGTCATGGTAGGATGCAAATTGTGCCGTACCTAAGATGTTTTTTCACCAAGTTCAGGTCAGCCAGTGCCACTTAGACAAAACTGGTGTGCCAGCTTTGATAGTGCAGGTCGTAAACATTGAGGTTAGCTCCCATCATCTGATTTAACCACATGAAACGTTTGAGAAATGAAGCTAAAAATGTCTCAAATCTTTTGTCCCCTAGTGGAGAAAAAGCCAGTGGGAAGGGATGTTGTGTTCTTGTTGGATGGCTCTGATGGTACTAGAAGTGGATTCCCAGCTATGCGAGACTTTGTCCAAAGAGTAGTAGAGACACTGAGCGTGGATGACAACAAAGACCGCGTCTCAGTGGTTCAGTACAGCAGAGATCCAGCTGTCCAGTTCTATCTGAACACGTACACCACAAAGGGAGAGATCCTCGACACTGTCAGAGGTTTGAGGCACAAAGGCGGAAGACCGCTCAATACTGGAGCAGCTCTCCAGTACTTGAGGGACAATGTCTTCACGGCCTCTGCAGGAAGCAGGCGCTTGGAAGGAGTTCCACAGGTCCTGATATTGCTATGTGGTGGAAAGTCTTTTGACAGTGTTGATGCACCAGCCTCTGCCCTCAAACAGCTGGGTGTGTTGATCTTTGCAATTGGAACCAGGAGCTCGGATAGTAGAGAGCTGCAGAATATATCCCACGATCCCAGTACCGCTCTATCTGTGTCTGAATTCACTGACCTGCCCAGTGTCCAACAGCAGCTCCAGTCCTCCGTGGAGGCTGTGGTCATTGACGTCACCCCAGAATCACCAACTGTACTTGGTATGTTAACAAGCATGACCTCTTGCCTGAGGGCCTGCCTGACTTGTTTCACTTACACTGAGCAAAAGAGATGAAGTGTGATACTTGTTTAGTTTCCATGTGTGCATTTAAAGACAGGCGGTGGCATGATTTCCTGCTGCTTAAAATTGAAGTAGAAAGTGCAAGGTGCTCTCACAGAAAAACAAAAGTAAAGAACAAAACTTGAAAGACAGCTCACCACTTAGTGAGGGTTAGTTCTCCAGCGCACTTTTTCAAAGGTTTTACTTCCTTGTCTTCCTGTCTTTTTTCAGTTGACTCTGCCAAAAAGGATATCGTATTCCTTCTGGATGGTTCTGATGGCACAAGGAATGGCTTCCCTGCCATGCTTGATTTTGTTGAGAGAGTGGTAAAGAAACTTAATGTGGGAGAAAACAACGACCGCGTCTCTGTGGTCCAGTACGGCAGAGATGCAGAGGTCCATTTCTATCTCAACACATACACCACCAGAGAGGATATTGTGGATTCAGTCAGAGGGCTGAGACACAGAGGAGGCAGACCCCTCAACACCGGGGCAGCCCTCCAGTACGTCAGGGACAATGTCTTTACAAACTCCTCTGGGAGTAGGCGCCTGCAAGGTGTCCCACAGATGTTGATCCTGCTAAATGGCGGAAGGTCTTTTGACAATGTAGATACACCGGCCTCTGCTCTCAAACAACAGGGCATCTTTGTGATTGGCATTGGAACAAGGAGCTCTGACATTAGAGAGCTGCAGAAGATATCATATGACCCTAGTCTGGCCCTATCTGTGTCTGAGTTCACTGATCTCCCCGGCATCCAAGAACAGCTCTCCTCTGCAATGAACACAGTGGTAGTGAGGGCCACGCCCATGACACCAACGGTAACTGGTAAGAAAGTGATCAATTTTTACACTGCGAGGTCATGGTAGGATGCAAATTGTGCCGTACCTAAGATGTTTTTTCACCAAGTTCAGGTCAGCCAGTGCCACTTAGACAAAACTGGTGTGCCAGCTTTGATAGTGCAGGTCGTAAACATTGAGGTTAGCTCCCATCATCTGATTTAACCACATGAAACGTTTGAGAAATGAAGCTAAAAATGTCTCAAATCTTTTGTCCCCTAGTGGAGAAAAAGCCAGTGGGAAGGGATGTTGTGTTCTTGTTGGATGGCTCTGATGGTACTAGAAGTGGATTCCCAGCTATGCGAGACTTTGTCCAAAGAGTAGTAGAGACACTGAGCGTGGATGACAACAAAGACCGCGTCTCAGTGGTTCAGTACAGCAGAGATCCAGCTGTCCAGTTCTATCTGAACACGTACACCACAAAGGGAGAGATCCTCGACACTGTCAGAGGTTTGAGGCACAAAGGCGGAAGACCGCTCAATACTGGAGCAGCTCTCCAGTACTTGAGGGACAATGTCTTCACGGCCTCTGCAGGAAGCAGGCGCTTGGAAGGAGTTCCACAGGTCCTGATTGCTATGTGGTGGAAAGTCTTTTGACAGTGTTGATGCACCAGCCTCTGCCCTCAAACAGCTGGGTGTGTTGATCTTTGCAATTGGAACCAGGAGCTCGGATAGTAGAGAGCTGCAGAATATATCCCACGATCCAGTACCGCTCTATCTGTGTCTGAATTCACTGACCTGCCCAGTGTCCAACAGCAGCTCCAGTCCTCCGTGGAGGCTGTGGTCATTGACGTCACCCCAGAATCACCAACTGTACTTGGTATGTTAACAAGCATGACCTCTTGCCTGAGGGCCTGCCTGACTTGTTTCACTTACACTGAGCAAAAGAGATGAAGTGTGATACTTGTTTTAGTTTCCATGTGTGCATTTAAAGACAGGCGGTGGCATGATTTCCTGCTGCTTAAAATTGAAGTAGAAAGTGCAAGGTGCTCTCACAGAAAAACAAAAGTAAAGAACAAAACTTGAAAGACAGCTCACCACTTAGTGAGGGTTAGTTCTCCAGCGCACTTTTTCAAAGGTTTTACTTCCTTGTCTTCCTGTCTTTTTTCAGTTGACTCTGCCAAAAAGGATATCGTATTCCTTCTGGATGGTTCTGATGGCACAAGGAATGGCTTCCCTGCCATGCTTGATTTTGTTGAGAGAGTGGTAAAGAAACTTAATGTGGGAGAAAACAACGACCGCGTCTCTGTGGTCCAGTACGGCAGAGATGCAGAGGTCCATTTCTATCTCAACACATACCCACAGAGAGGATATTGTGGATTCAGTCAGAGGGCTGAGACACAGAGGAGGCAGACCCCTCAACACCGGGCAGCCCTCCAGTACGTCAGGGACAATGTCTTTACAAACTCCTCTGGGAGTAGGCGCCTGCAAGGTGTCCCACAGATGTTGATCCTGCTAAATGGCGGAAGGTCTTTTGACAATGTAGATACACCGGCCTCTGCTCTCAAACAACAGGGCATCTTTGTGATTGGCATTGGAACAAGGAGCTCTGACATTAGAGAGCTGCAGAAGATATCATATGACCCTAGTCTGGCCCTATCTGTGTCTGAGTTCACTGATCTCCCCGGCATCCAAGAACAGCTCTCCTCTGCAATGAACACAGTGGTAGTGAGGGCCACGCCCATGACACCAACGGTAACTGGTAAGAAAGTGATCAATTTTTACACTGCGAGGTCATGGTAGGATGCAAATTGTGCCGTACCTAAGATGTTTTTTCACCAAGTTCAGGTCAGCCAGTGCCACTTAGACAAAACTGGTGTGCCAGCTTTGATAGTGCAGGTCGTAAACATTGAGGTTAGCTCCCATCATCTGATTTAACCACATGAAACGTTTGAGAAATGAAGCTAAAAATGTCTCAAATCTTTTGTCCCCTAGTGGAGAAAAAGCCAGTGGGAAGGGATGTTGTGTTCTTGTTGGATGGCTCTGATGGTACTAGAAGTGGATTCCCAGCTATGCGAGACTTTGTCCAAAGAGTAGTAGAGACACTGAGCGTGGATGACAACAAAGACCGCGTCTCAGTGGTTCAGTACAGCAGAGATCCAGCTGTCCAGTTCTATCTGAACACGTACACCACAAAGGGAGAGATCCTCGACACTGTCAGAGGTTTGAGGCACAAAGGCGGAAGACCGCTCAATACTGGAGCAGCTCTCCAGTACTTGAGGGACAATGTCTTCACGGCCTCTGCAGGAAGCAGGCGCTTGGAAGGAGTTCCACAGGTCCTGATATTGCTATGTGGTGGAAAGTCTTTTGACAGTGTTGATGCACCAGCCTCTGCCCTCAAACAGCTGGGTGTGTTGATCTTTGCAATTGGAACCAGGAGCTCGGATAGTAGAGAGCTGCAGAATATATCCCACGATCCAGTACCGCTCTATCTGTGTCTGAATTCACTGACCTGCCCAGTGTCCAACAGCAGCTCCAGTCCTCCGTGGAGGCTGTGTCATTGACGTCACCCCAGAATCACCAACTGTACTTGGTATGTTAACAAGCATGACCTCTTGCCTGAGGGCCTGCCTGACTTGTTTCACTTACACTGAGCAAAGAGATGAAGTGTGATACTTGTTTAGTTTCCATGTGTGCATTTAAAGACAGGCGGTGGCATGATTTCCTGCTGCTTAAAATTGAAGTAGAAAGTGCAAGGTGCTCTCACAGAAAAACAAAAGTAAAGAACAAAACTTGAAAGACAGCTCACCACTTAGTGAGGGTTAGTTCTCCAGCGCACTTTTCAAAGGTTTTACTTCCTTGTCTTCCTGTCTTTTTTCAGTTGACTCTGCCAAAAAGGATATCGTATTCCTTCTGGATGGTTCTGATGGCACAAGGAATGGCTTCCCTGCCATGCTTGATTTTGTGAGAGAGTGGTAGAGAAACTTAATGTGGGAGAAAACAACGACCGCGTCTCTGTGGTCCAGTACGGCAGAGATGCAGAGGTCCATTTCTATCTCAACACATACACCACCAGAGAGGATATTGTGGATTCAGTCAGAGGGCTGAGACACAGAGGAGGCACCCCTCAACACCGGGGCAGCCCTCCAGTACGTCAGGGACAATGTCTTTACAAACTCCTCTGGGAGTAGGCGCCTGCAAGGTGTCCCACAGATGTTGATCCTGCTAAATGGCGGAAGGTCTTTTGACAATGTAGATACACCGGCCTCTGCTCTCAAACAACAGGGCATCTTTGTGATTGGCATTGGAACAAGGAGCTCTGACATTAGAGAGCTGCAGAAGATATCATATGACCCTAGTCTGGCCCTATCTGTGTCTGAGTTCACTGATCTCCCGGCATCCAAGAACAGCTCTCCTCTGCAATGAACACAGTGGTAGTGAGGGCCACGCCCATGACACCAACGGTAACTGGTAAGAAAGTGATCAATTTTTACACTGCGAGGTCATGGTAGGATGCAAATTGTGCCGTACCTAAGATGTTTTTTCACCAAGTTCAGGTCAGCCAGTGCCACTTAGACAAAACTGGTGTGCCAGCTTTGATAGTGCAGGTCGTAAACATTGAGGTTAGCTCCCATCATCTGATTTAACCACATGAAACGTTTGAGAAATGAAGCTAAAAAATGTCTCAAATCTTTTGTCCCCTAGTGGAGAAAAAGCCAGTGGGAAGGGATGTTGTGTTCTTGTTGGATGGCTCTGATGGTACTAGAAGTGGATTCCCAGCTATGCGAGACTTTTGTCCAAAGAGTAGTAGAGACACTGAGCGTGGATGACAACAAAGACCGCGTCTCAGTGGTTCAGTACAGCAGAGATCCAGCTGTCCAGTTCTATCTGAACACGTACACCACAAAGGGAGAGATCCTCGACACTGTCAGAGGTTTGAGGCACAAAGGCGGAAGACCGCTCAATACTGGAGCAGCTCTCCAGTACTTGAGGACAATGTCTTCACGGCCTCTGCAGGAAGCAGGCGCTTGGAAGGAGTTCCACAGGTCCTGATATTGCTATGTGGTGGAAAGTCTTTTGACAGTGTTGATGCACCAGCCTCTGCCCTCAAACAGCTGGGTGTTGATCTTTGCAATTGGAACAGGAGCTCGGATAGTAGAGAGCTGCAGAATATATCCCACGATCCCAGTACCGCTCTATCTGTGTCTGAATTCACTGACCTGCCCAGTGTCCAACAGCAGCTCCAGTCCTCCGTGGAGGCTGTGGTCATTGACGTCACCCCAGAATCACCAACTGTACTTGGTATGTTAACAAGCATGACCTCTTGCCTGAGGGCCTGCCTGACTTGTTTCACTTACACTGAGCAAAAGAGATGAAGTGTGATACTTGTTTAGTTTCCATGTGTGCATTTAAAGACAGGCGGTGGCATGATTTCCTGCTGCTTAAAATTGAAGTAGAAAGTGCAAGGTGCTCTCACAGAAAAACAAAAGTAAAGAACAAAACTTGAAAGACAGCTCACCACTTAGTGAGGGTTAGTTCTCCAGCGCACTTTTTCAAAGGTTTTACTTCCTTGTCTTCCTGTCTTTTTTCAGTTGACTCTGCCAAAAAGGATATCGTATTCCTTCTGGATGGTTCTGATGGCACACAAGGAATGGCTTCCCTGCCATGCTTGATTTTGTTGAGAGAGTGGTAGAGAAACTTAATGTGGGAGAAAACAACGACCGCGTCTCTGTGGTCCAGTACGGCAGAGATGCAGAGGTCCATTTCTATCTCAACACATACACCACCAGAGAGGATATTGTGGATTCAGTCAGAGGGCTGAGACACAGAGGAGGCAGACCCCTCAACACCGGGGCAGCCCTCCAGTACGTCAGGGACAATGTCTTTACAAACTCCTCTGGGAGTAGGCGCCTGCAAGGTGTCCCACAGATGTTGATCCTGCTAAATGGCGGAAGGTCTTTTGACAATGTAGATACACCGGCCTCTGCTCTCAAACAACAGGGCATCTTTGTGATTGGCATTGGAACAAGGAGCTCTGACATTAGAGAGCTGCAGAAGATATCATATGACCCTAGTCTGGCCTATCTGTGTCTGAGTTCACTGATCTCCCCGGCATCCAAGAACAGCTCTCCTCTGCAATGAACACAGTGGTAGTGAGGGCCACGCCCATGACACCAACGGTAACTGGTAAGAAAGTGATCAATTTTTACACTGCGAGGTCATGGTAGGATGCAAATTGTGCCGTACCTAAGATGTTTTTTCACCAAGTTCAGGTCAGCCAGTGCCACTTAGACAAAACTGGTGTGCCAGCTTTGATAGTGCAGGTCGTAAACATTGAGGTTAGCTCCCATCATCTGATTTAACCACATGAAACGTTTGAGAAATGAAGCTAAAAATGTCTCAAATCTTTTGTCCCCTAGTGGAAAAAAGCCAGTGGGAAGGGATGTTGTGTTCTTGTTGGATGGCTCTGATGGTACTAGAAGTGGATTCCCAGCTATGCGAGACTTTGTCCAAAGAGTAGTAGAGACACTGAGCGTGGATGACAACAAAGACCGCGTCTCAGTGGTTCAGTACAGCAGAGATCCAGCTGTCCAGTTCTATCTGAACACGTACACCACAAAGGGAGAGATCCTCGACACTGTCAGAGGTTTGAGGCACAAAGGCGGAAGACCGCTCAATACTGGAGCAGCTCTCCAGTACTTGAGGGACAATGTCTTCACGGCCTCTGCAGGAAGCAGGCGCTTGGAAGGAGTTCCACAGGTCCTGATATTGCTATGTGGTGGAAAGTCTTTTGACAGTGTTGATGCACCAGCCTCTGCCCTCAAACAGCTGGGTGTGTTGATCTTTGCAATTGGAACCAGGAGCTCGGATAGTAGAGAGCTGCAGAATATATCCCACGATCCCAGTACCGCTCTATCTGTGTCTGAATTCACTGACCTGCCCAGTGTCCAACAGCAGCTCCAGTCCTCCGTGGAGGCTGTGGTCATTGACGTCACCCCAAATCACCAACTGTACTTGGTATGTAACAAGCATGACCTCTTGCCTGAGGGCCTGCCTGACTTGTTTCACTTACACTGAGCAAAAGAGATGAAGTGTGATACTTGTTTAGTTTCCATGTGTGCATTTAAACAGGCGGTGGCATGATTTCCTGCTGCTTAAAATTGAAGTAGAAAGTGCAAGGTGCTCTCACAGAAAAACAAAAGTAAAGAACAAAACTTGAAAGACAGCTCACCACTTAGTGAGGGTTAGTTCTCCAGCGCACTTTTTCAAAGGTTTTACTTCCTTGTCTTCCTGTCTTTTTTCAGTTGACTCTGCCAAAAAGGATATCGTATTCCTTCTGGATGGTTCTGATGGCACAAGGAATGGCTTCCCTGCCATGCTTGATTTTGTGAGAGAGTGGTAGAAGAAACTTAATGTGGGAGAAAAACACGACCGCGTCTCTGTGGTCCAGTACGGCAGAGATGCAGAGGTCCATTTCTATCTCAACACATACACCACCAGAGAGGATATTGTGGATTCAGTCAGAGGGCTGAGACACAGAGGAGGCAGACCCCTCAACACCGGGGCAGCCCTCCAGTACGTCAGGGACAATGTCTTTACAAACTCCTCTGGAGTAGGCGCCTGCAAGGTGTCCCACAGATGTTGATCCTGCTAAATGGCGGAAGGTCTTTTGACAATGTAGATACACCGGCCTCTGCTCTCAAACAACAGGGCATCTTTGTGATTGGCATTGGAACAAGGAGCTCTGACATTAGAGAGCTGCAGAAGATATCATATGACCCTAGTCTGGCCCTATCTGTGTCTGAGTTCACTGATCTCCCCGGCATCCAAGAACAGCTCTCCTCTGCAATGAACACAGTGGTAGTGAGGGCCACGCCCATGACACCAACGGTAACTGGTAAGAAAGTGATCAATTTTTACACTGCGAGGTCATGGTAGGATGCAAATTGTGCCGTACCTAAGATGTTTTTTCACCAAGTTCAGGTCAGCCAGTGCCACTTAGACAAAACTGGTGTGCCAGCTTTGATAGTGCAGGTCGTAAACATTGAGGTTAGCTCCCATCATCTGATTTAACCACATGAAACGTTTGAGAAATGAAGCTAAAAATGTCTCAAATCTTTTGTCCCCTAGTGGAGAAAAAGCCAGTGGGAAGGGATGTTGTGTTCTTGTTGGATGGCTCTGATGGTACTAGAAGTGGATTCCCAGCTATGCGAGACTTTGTCCAAAGAGTAGTAGAGACACTGAGCGTGGATGACAACAAAGACCGCGTCTCAGTGGTTCAGTACAGCAGAGATCCAGCTGTCCA